>NC_143249.1:160245278-161575317 GCF_984573655.1 Nuphar pumila | reverse complement strand
GCTCTTATGCCTCACGCGGGAGCCGTGGGGGCCGCAACGCACGAACCGACTAGCCGTCATAGAAACGGCCCCGAAAAATGCCCGAAACGAGCTTAAACGGCATCCGAAACGGTCCCGAACCGACTTCGTCTGTTCGCCACGTCGTAGCCAGCGGAACGAGCTTTCCGTGGCCACGAAAATCGCCGAATTCCGACATCGGCGTGCCAAGTTACGGTCCGGCGACCCGGAACTGCTGCGTTTGTCGCACGCCGCGGCTCGTGTCGGGTGCCGGCGCTGCGGCGCGCAAGGCGAGGTTGAAAGGGAAGCAGAAGACCTCGATGGATCAGATACGGTGTGTTGCGGGAAGTGAAAAGAAGGTCGAAGGTTGGTGCCGACGACAAAAAGGCGCCGAAGGCAAAAAAAGAGTGCAACACGAGGACTTCCCAGGAGGTCACCCATCCCAGTACTACTCTCGCCCAAGCACGCTTAACTTCGGAGTTATGATGGGATCCGGTGCTTTAGTGCTGGTATGATCGCACCCGTTACATGTTGCGCGAAAAAATGCTCTTATGCCTCACGCGGGAGCCGTGGGGGCCGCAACGCACGAACCGACTAGCCGTCATAGAAACGACCCCGAAAAACGCCCGAAACGAGCTTAAACGGCATCCGAAACGGTCCCGAACCGACTTCGTCTGTTCGCCACGTCGTAGCCAGCGGAACGAGCTTTCCGTGGCCACGAAAATCGCCGAATTCCGACATCGGCGTGCCAAGTTACGGTCCGGCGACCCGGAACTGCTGCGTTTGTCGCACGCCGCGGCTCGTGTCGGGTGCCGGCGCTGCGGCGCGCAAGGCGAGGGTGAAAGGGAAGCAGAAGACCTCGATGGATCAGATACGGTGTGTTGCGGGAAGTGAAAAGAAGGTCGAAGGTTGGTGCCGACGACAAAAAAGCGCCGAAGGCAAAAAAAGAGTGCAACACGAGGACTTCCCAGGAGGTCACCCATCCCAGTACTACTCTCACCCAAGCACGATTAACTTCGGAGTTCTGATGGGATCCGGTGCTTTAGTGCTGGTATGATCGCACCCGTTACATGTTGCGCGAAAAAATGCTCTTATGCCTCACGCGGGAGCCGTGGGGGCCGCAACGCACGAACCGACTAGCCGTCATAGAAACGGCCCCGAAAAATGCCCGAAACGAGCTTAAACGGCATCCGAAACGGTCCCGAACCGACTTCGTCTGTTCGCCACGTCGTAGCCAGCGGAACGAGCTTTCCGTGGCCACGAAAATCGCCGAATTCCGACATCGGCGTGCCAAGTTACGGTCCGGCGACCCGGAACTGCTGCGTTTGTCGCACGCCGCGGCTCGTGTCGGGTGCCGGCGCTGCGGCGCGCAAGGCGAGGTTGAAAGGGAAGCAGAAGACCTCGATGGATCAGATACGGTGTGTTGCGGGAAGTGAAAAGAAGGTCGAAGGTTGGTGCCGACGACAAAAAAGCGCCGAAGGCAAAAAAAGAGTGCAACACGAGGACTTCCCAGGAGGTCACCCATCCCAGTACTACTCTCGCCCGAGCACGCTTAACTTCGGAGTTATGATGGGATCCGGTGCTTTAGTGCTGGTATGATCGCACCCGTTACATGTTGCGCGAAAAAATGCTCTTATGCCTCACGCGGGAGCCGTGGGGGCCGCAACGCACGAACCGACTAGCCGTCATAGAAACGGCCCCGAAAAATGCCCGAAACGAGCTTAAACGGCATCCGAAACGGTCCCGAACCGACTTCGTCTGTTCGCCACGTCGTAGCCAGCGGAACGAGCTTTCCGTGGCCACGAAAATCGCCGAATTCCGACATCGGCGTGCCAAGTTACGGTCCGGCGACCCGGAACTGCTGCGTTTGTCGCACGCCGCGGCTCGTGTCGGGTGCCGGCGCTGCGGCGCGCAAGGCGAGGTTGAAAGGGAAGCAGAAGACCTCGATGGATCAGATACGGTGTGTTGCGGGAAGTGAAAAGAAGGTCGAAGGTTGGTGCCGACGACAAAAAAGCGCCGAAGGCAAAAAAAGAGTGCAACACGAGGACTTCCCAGGAGGTCACCCATCCCAGTACTACTCTCGCCCAAGCACGCTTAACTTCGGAGTTATGATGGGATCCGGTGCTTTAGTGCTGGTATGATCGCACCCGTTACATGTTGCGCGAAAAAATGCTCTTATGCCTCACGCGGGAGCCGTGGGGGCCGCAACGCACGAACCGACTAGCCGTCATAGAAACGGCCCCGAAAAACGCCCGAAACGAGCTTAAACGGCATCCGAAACGGTCCCGAACCGACTTCGTCTGTTCGCCACGTCGTAGCCAGCGGAACGAGCTTTCCGTGGCCACGAAAATCGCCGAATTCCGACATCGGCGTGCCAAGTTACGGTCCGGCGACCCGGAACTGCTGCGTTTGTCGCACGCCGCGGCTCGTGTCGGGTGCCGGCGCTGCGGCGCGCAAGGCGAGGTTGAAAGGGAAGCAGAAGACCTCGATGGATCAGATACGGTGTGTTGCGGGAAGTGAAAAGAAGGTCGAAGGTTGGTGCCGACGACAAAAAAGCGCCGAAGGCAAAAAAAGAGTGCAACACGAGGACTTCCCAGGAGGTCACCCATCCCAGTACTACTCTCGCCCAAGCACGCTTAACTTCGGAGTTATGATGGGATCCGGTGCTTTAGTGCTGGTATGATCGCACCCGTTACATGTTGCGCGAAAAAATGCTCTTATGCCTCACGCGGGAGCCGTGGGGGCCGCAACGCACGAATCGACTAGCCGTCATAGAAACGACCCCGAAAAATGCCCGAAACGAGCTTAAACGGCATCCGAAACGGTCCCGAACCGACTTCGTCTGTTCGCCACGTCGTAGCCAGCGGAACGAGCTTTCCGTGGCCACGAAAATCGCCGAATTCCGACATCGGCGTGCCAAGTTACGGTCCGGCGACCCGGAACTGCTGCGTTTGTCGCACGCCGCGGCTCGTGTCGGGTGCCGGCGCTGCGGCGCGCAAGGCGAGGGTGAAAGGGAAGCAGAAGACCTCGATGGATCAGATACGGTGTGTTGCGGGAAGTGAAAAGAAGGTCGAAGGTTGGTGCCGACGACAAAAAAGCGCCGAAGGCAAAAAAAGAGTGCAACACGAGGACTTCCCAGGAGGTCACCCATCCCAGTACTACTCTCACCCAAGCACGATTAACTTCGGAGTTCTGATGGGATCCGGTGCTTTAGTGCTGGTATGATCGCACCCGTTACATGTTGCGCGAAAAAATGCTCTTATTCCTCACGCGGGAGCCGTGGGGGCCGCAACGCACGAACCGACTAGCCGTCATAGAAACGGCCCCGAAAAATGCCCGAAACGAGCTTAAACGGCATCCGAAACGGTCCCGAACCGACTTCGTCTGTTCGCCACGTCGTAGCCAGCGGAACGAGCTTTCCGTGGCCACGAAAATCGCCGATTTCCGACATCGGCGTGCCAAGTTACGGTCCGGCGACCCGGAACTGCTGCGTTTGTCGCACGCCGCGGCTCGTGTCGGGTGCCGGCGCTGCGGCGCGCAAGGCGAGGTTGAAAGGGAAGCAGAAGACCTCGATGGATCAGATACGGTGTGTTGCGGGAAGTGAAAAGAAGGTCGAAGGTTGGTGCCGACGACAAAAAAGCGCCGAAGGCAAAAAAAGAGTGCAACACGAGGACTTCCCAGGAGGTCACCCATCCCAGTACTACTCTCGCCCAAGCACGCTTAACTTCGGAGTTATGATGGGATCCGGTGCTTTAGTGCTGGTATGATCGCACCCGTTACATGTTGCGCGAAAAAATGCTCTTATGCCTCACGCGGGAGCCGTGGGGGCCGCAACGCACGAACCGACTAGCCGTCATAGAAACGACCCCGAAAAACGCCCGAAACGAGCTTAAACGGCATCCGAAACGGTCCCGAACCGACTTCGTCTGTTCGCCACGTCGTAGCCAGCGGAACGAGCTTTCCGTGGCCACGAAAATCGCCGAATTCCGACATCGGCGTGCCAAGTTACGGTCCGGCGACCCGGAACTGCTGCGTTTGTCGCACGCCGCGGCTCGTGTCGGGTGCCGGCGCTGCGGCGCGCAAGGCGAGGGTGAAAGGGAAGCAGAAGACCTCGATGGATCAGATACGGTGTGTTGCGGGAAGTGAAAAGAAGGTCGAAGGTTGGTGCCGACGACAAAAAAGCGCCGAAGGCAAAAAAAGAGTGCAACACGAGGACTTCCCAGGAGGTCACCCATCCCAGTACTACTCTCACCCAAGCACGATTAACTTCGGAGTTCTGATGGGATCCGGTGCTTTAGTGCTGGTATGATCGCACCCGTTACATGTTGCGCGAAAAAATGCTCTTATGCCTCACGCGGGAGCCGTGGGGGCCGCAACGCACGAACCGACTAGCCGTCATAGAAACGGCCCCGAAAAATGCCCGAAACGAGCTTAAACGGCATCCGAAACGGTCCCGAACCGACTTCGTCTGTTCGCCACGTCGTAGCCAGCGGAACGAGCTTTCCGTGGCCACGAAAATCGCCGAATTCCGACATCGGCGTGCCAAGTTACGGTCCGGCGACCCGGAACTGCTGCATTTGTCGCACGCCGCGGCTCGTGTCGGGTGCCGGCGCTGCGGCGCGCAAGGCGAGGTTGAAAGGGAAGCAGAAGACCTCGATGGATCAGATACGGTGTGTTGCGGGAAGTGAAAAGAAGGTCGAAGGTTGGTGCCGACGACAAAAAAGCGCCGAAGGCAAAAAAAGAGTGCAACACGAGGACTTCCCAGGAGGTCACCCATCCCAGTACTACTCTCGCCCGAGCACGCTTAACTTCGGAGTTATGATGGGATCCGGTGCTTTAGTGCTGGTATGATCGCACCCGTTACATGTTGCGCGAAAAAATGCTCTTATGCCTCACGCGGGAGCCGTGGGGGCCGCAACGCACGAACCGACTAGCCGTCATAGAAACGACCCCGAAAAACGCCCGAAACGAGCTTAAACGGCATCCGAAACGGTCCCGAACCGACTTCGTCTGTTCGCCACGTCGTAGCCAGCGGAACGAGCTTTCCGTGGCCACGAAAATCGCCGAATTCCGACATCGGCGTGCCAAGTTACGGTCCGGCGACCCGGAACTGCTGCGTTTGTCGCACGCCGCGGCTCGTGTCGGGTGCCGGCGCTGCGGCGCGCAAGGCGAGGGTGAAAGGGAAGCAGAAGACCTCGATGGATCAGATACGGTGTGTTGCGGGAAGTGAAAAGAAGGTCGAAGGTTGGTGCCGACGACAAAAAAGCGCCGAAGGCAAAAAAAGAGTGCAACACGAGGACTTCCCAGGAGGTCACCCATCCCAGTACTACTCTCACCCAAGCACGATTAACTTCGGAGTTCTGATGGGATCCGGTGCTTTAGTGCTGGTATGATCGCACCCGTTACATGTTGCGCGAAAAAATGCTCTTATGCCTCAAGCGGGAGCCGTGGGGGCCGCAACGCACGAACCGACTAGCCGTCATAGAAACGGCCCCGAAAAATGCCCGAAACGAGCTTAAACGGCATCCGAAACGGTCCCGAACCGACTTCGTCTGTTCGCCACGTCGTAGCCAGCGGAACGAGCTTTCCGTGGCCACGAAAATCGCCGAATTCCGACATCGGCGTGCCAAGTTACGGTCCGGCGACCCGGAACTGCTGCGTTTGTCGCACGCCGCGGCTCGTGTCGGGTGCCGGCGCTGCGGCGCGCAAGGCGAGGTTGAAAGGGAAGCAGAAGACCTCGATGGATCAGATACAGTGTGTTGCGGGAAGTGAAAAGAAGGTCGAAGGTTGGTGCCGACGACAAAAAAGCGCCGAAGGCAAAAAAAGAGTGCAACACGAGGACTTCCCAGGAGGTCACCCATCCCAGTACTACTCTTGCCCAAGCACGCTTAACTTCGGAGTTCTGATGGGATCCGGTGCTTTAGTGCTGGTATGATCGCACCCGTTACATGTTGCGCGAAAAAATGCTCTTATGCCTCACGCGGGAGCCGTGGGGGCCGCAACGCACGAACCGACTAGCCGTCATAGAAACGGCCCCGAAAAACGCCCGAAACGAGCTTAAACGGCATCCGAAACGGTCCCGAACCGACTTCGTCTGTTCGCCACGTCGTAGCCAGCGGAACGAGCTTTCCGTGGCCACGAAAATCGCCGAATTCCGACATCGGCGTGCCAAGTTACGGTCCGGCGACCCGGAACTGCTGCGTTTGTCGCACGCCGCGGCTCATGTCGGGTGCCGGCGCTGCGGCGCGCAAGGCGAGGGTGAAAGGGAAGCAGAAGACCTCGATGGATCAGATACGATGTGTTGCGGGAAGTGAAAAGAAGGTCGAAGGTTGGTGCCGACGACAAAAAAGCGCCGAAGGCAAAAAGAGAGCGACACGAGGACTTCCCAGGAGGTCACCCATCCCAGTACTACTCTCGCCCAAGCACGCTTAACTTCGGAGTTCTGATGGGATCCGGTGCTTTAGTGCTGGTATGATCGCACCCGTTACATGTTGCGCGAAAAAATGCTCTTATGCCTCACGCGGGAGCCGTGGGGGCCGCAACGCACGAACCGACTAGCCGTCATAGAAACGGCCCTGAAAAACGCCCGAAACGAGCTTAAACGGCATCCGAAACGGTCCCGAACCGACTTCGTCTGTTCGCCACGTCGTAGCCAGCGGAACGAGCTTTCCGTGGCCACGAAAATCGCCGAATTCCGACATCGGCGTGCCAAGTTACGGTCCGGCGACCCGGAACTGCTGCGTTTGTCGCACGCCGCGGCTCGTGTCGGGTGCCGGCGCTGCGGCGCGCACGGCGAGGGTGAAAGGGAAGCAGAAGACCTCGATGGATCAGATACGATGTGTTGCGGGAAGTGAAAAGAAGGTCGGAGGTTGGTGCCGACGATAAAAAAGCGCCGAAGGCAAAAAGAGAGTGCAACACGAGGACTTCCCAGGAGGTCACCCATCCCAGTACTACTCTCGCCCAATCACGCTTAACTTTGAAGTTCTGATGGGATCCGGTGCTTTAGTGCTGGTATGATCGCACCCGTTACATGTTGCGCGAAAAAATGCTCTTATGCCTCACGCGGGAGCCGTGGGGGCCGCAACGCACGAACCGACTAGCCGTCATAGAAACGGCCCCGAAAAACGCCCGAAACGAGCTTAAACGGCATCCGAAACGGTCCCGAACCGACTTCGTCTGTTCGCCACGTCGTAGCCAGCGGAACGAGCTTTCCGTGGCCACGAAAATCGCCGAATTCCGACATCGGCGTGCCAAGTTACGGTCCGGCGACCCGGAACTGCTGCGTTTGTCGCACGCCGCGGCTCGTGTCGGGTGCCGGCGCTGCGGCGCGCAAGGCGAGGTTGAAAGGGAAGCAGAAGACCTCGATGGATCAGATACGGTGTGTTGCGGGAAGTGAAAAGAAGGTCGAAGGTTGGTGCCGACGACAAAAAAGCGCCGAAGGCAAAAAAAGAGTGCAACACGAGGACTTCCCAGGAGGTCACCCATCCCAGTACTACTCTCGCCCAAGCACGCTTAACTTCGGAGTTATGATGGGATCCGGTGCTTTAGTGCTGGTATGATCGCACCCGTTACATGTTGCGCGAAAAAATGCTCTTATGCCTCACGCGGGAGCCGTGGGGGCCGCAACGCACGAATCGACTAGCCGTCATAGAAACGACCCCGAAAAATGCCCGAAACGAGCTTAAACGGCATCCGAAACGGTCCCGAACCGACTTCGTCTGTTCGCCACGTCGTAGCCAGCGGAACGAGCTTTCCGTGGCCACGAAAATCGCCGAATTCCGACATCGGCGTGCCAAGTTACGGTCCGGCGACCCGGAACTGCTGCGTTTGTCGCACGCCGCGGCTCGTGTCGGGTGCCGGCGCTGCGGCGCGCAAGGCGAGGGTGAAAGGGAAGCAGAAGACCTCGATGGATCAGATACGGTGTGTTGCGGGAAGTGAAAAGAAGGTCGAAGGTTGGTGCCGACGACAAAAAAGCGCCGAAGGCAAAAAAAGAGTGCAACACGAGGACTTCCCAGGAGGTCACCCATCCCAGTACTACTCTCGCCCAAGCACGCTTAACTTCGGAGTTCTGATGGGATCCGGTGCTTTAGTGCTGGTATGATCGCACTCGTTACATGTTGCGCGAAAAAATGCTCTTATGCCTCACGCGGGAGCCGTGGGGGCCGCAACGCACGAACCGACTAGCCGTCATAGAAACGACCCCGAAAAACGCCCGAAACGAGCTTAAACGGCATCCGAAACGGTCCCGAACCGACTTCGTCTGTTCGCCACGTCGTAGCCAGCGGAACGAGCTTTCCGTGGCCACGAAAATCGCCGAATTCCGACATCGGCGTGCCAAGTTACGGTCCGGCGACCCGGAACTGCTGCGTTTGTCGCACGCCGCGGCTCATGTCGGGTGCCGGCGCTGCGGCGCGCAAGGCGAGGGTGAAAGGGAAGCAGAAGACCTCGATGGATCAGATACGGTGTGTTGCGGGAAGTGAAAAGAAGGTCGAAGGTTGGTGCCGACGACAAAAAAGCGCCGAAGGCAAAAAGAGAGCGACACGAGGACTTCCCAGGAGGTCACCCATCCCAGTACTACTCTCGCCCAAGCACGCTTAACTTCGGAGTTATGATGGGATCCGGTGCTTTAGTGCTGGTATGATCGCACCCGTTACATGTTGCGCGAAAAAATGCTCTTATGCCTCACGCGGGAGCCGTGGGGGCCGCAACGCACGAACCGACTAGCCGTCATAGAAACGACCCCGAAAAACGCCCGAAACGAGCTTAAACGGCATCCGAAACGGTCCCGAACCGACTTCGTCTGTTCGCCACGTCGTAGCCAGCGGAACGAGCTTTCCGTGGCCACGAAAATCGCCGAATTCCGACATCGGCGTGCCAAGTTACGGTCCGGCGACCCGGAACTGCTGCGTTTGTCGCACGCCGCGGCTCGTGTCGGGTGCCGGCGCTGCGGCGCGCAAGGCGAGGGTGAAAGGGAAGCAGAAGACCTCGATGGATCAGATACGGTGTGTTGCGGGAAGTGAAAAGAAGGTCGAAGGTTGGTGCCGACGACAAAAAAGCGCCGAAGGCAAAAAAAGAGTGCAACACGAGGACTTCCCAGGAGGTCACCCATCCCAGTACTACTCTCACCCAAGCACGATTAACTTCGGAGTTCTGATGGGATCCGGTGCTTTAGTGCTGGTATGATCGCACCCGTTACATGTTGCGCGAAAAAATGCTCTTATGCCTCACGCGGGAGCCGTGGGGGCCGCAACGCACGAACCGACTAGCCGTCATAGAAACGGCCCCGAAAAATGCCCGAAACGAGCTTAAACGGCATCCGAAACGGTCCCGAACCGACTTCGTCTGTTCGCCACGTCGTAGCCAGCGGAACGAGCTTTCCGTGGCCACGAAAATCGCCGAATTCCGACATCGGCGTGCCAAGTTACGGTCCGGCGACCCGGAACTGCTGCATTTGTCGCACGCCGCGGCTCGTGTCGGGTGCCGGCGCTGCGGCGCGCAAGGCGAGGTTGAAAGGGAAGCAGAAGACCTCGATGGATCAGATACGGTGTGTTGCGGGAAGTGAAAAGAAGGTCGAAGGTTGGTGCCGACGACAAAAAAGCGCCGAAGGCAAAAAAAGAGTGCAACACGAGGACTTCCCAGGAGGTCACCCATCCCAGTACTACTCTCGCCCGAGCACGCTTAACTTCGGAGTTATGATGGGATCCGGTGCTTTAGTGCTGGTATGATCGCACCCGTTACATGTTGCGCGAAAAAATGCTCTTATGCCTCACGCGGGAGCCGTGGGGGCCGCAACGCACGAACCGACTAGCCGTCATAGAAACGACCCCGAAAAACGCCCGAAACGAGCTTAAACGGCATCCGAAACGGTCCCGAACCGACTTCGTCTGTTCGCCACGTCGTAGCCAGCGGAACGAGCTTTCCGTGGCCACGAAAATCGCCGAATTCCGACATCGGCGTGCCAAGTTACGGTCCGGCGACCCGGAACTGCTGCGTTTGTCGCACGCCGCGGCTCGTGTCGGGTGCCGGCGCTGCGGCGCGCAAGGCGAGGGTGAAAGGGAAGCAGAAGACCTCGATGGATCAGATACGGTGTGTTGCGGGAAGTGAAAAGAAGGTCGAAGGTTGGTGCCGACGACAAAAAAGCGCCGAAGGCAAAAAAAGAGTGCAACACGAGGACTTCCCAGGAGGTCACCCATCCCAGTACTACTCTCACCCAAGCACGATTAACTTCGGAGTTCTGATGGGATCCGGTGCTTTAGTGCTGGTATGATCGCACCCGTTACATGTTGCGCGAAAAAATGCTCTTATGCCTCAAGCGGGAGCCGTGGGGGCCGCAACGCACGAACCGACTAGCCGTCATAGAAACGGCCCCGAAAAATGCCCGAAACGAGCTTAAACGGCATCCGAAACGGTCCCGAACCGACTTCGTCTGTTCGCCACGTCGTAGCCAGCGGAACGAGCTTTCCGTGGCCACGAAAATCGCCGAATTCCGACATCGGCGTGCCAAGTTACGGTCCGGCGACCCGGAACTGCTGCGTTTGTCGCACGCCGCGGCTCGTGTCGGGTGCCGGCGCTGCGGCGCGCAAGGCGAGGTTGAAAGGGAAGCAGAAGACCTCGATGGATCAGATACGGTGTGTTGCGGAAAGTGAAAAGAAGGTCGAAGGTTGGTGCCGACGACAAAAAAGCGCCGAAGGCAAAAAAAGAGTGCAACACGAGGACTTCCCAGGAGGTCACCCATCCCAGTACTACTCTTGCCCAAGCACGCTTAACTTCGGAGTTCTGATGGGATCCGGTGCTTTAGTGCTGGTATGATCGCACCCGTTACATGTTGCGCGAAAAAATGCTCTTATGCCTCACGCGGGAGCCGTGGGGGCCGCAACGCACGAACCGACTAGCCGTCATAGAAACGGCCCCGAAAAACGCCCGAAACGAGCTTAAACGGCATCCGAAACGGTCCCGAACCGACTTCGTCTGTTCGCCACGTCGTAGCCAGCGGAACGAGCTTTCCGTGGCCACGAAAATCGCCGAATTCCGACATCGGCGTGCCAAGTTACGGTCCGGCGACCCGGAACTGCTGCGTTTGTCGCACGCCGCGGCTCATGTCGGGTGCCGGCGCTGCGGCGCGCAAGGCGAGGGTGAAAGGGAAGCAGAAGACCTCGATGGATCAGATACGATGTGTTGCGGGAAGTGAAAAGAAGGTCGAAGGTTGGTGCCGACGACAAAAAAGCGCCGAAGGCAAAAAGAGAGCGACACGAGGACTTCCCAGGAGGTCACCCATCCCAGTACTACTCTCGCCCAAGCACGCTTAACTTCGGAGTTCTGATGGGATCCGGTGCTTTAGTGCTGGTATGATCGCACCCGTTACATGTTGCGCGAAAAAATGCTCTTATGCCTCACGCGGGAGCCGTGGGGGCCGCAACGCACGAACCGACTAGCCGTCATAGAAACGGCCCTGAAAAACGCCCGAAACGAGCTTAAACGGCATCCGAAACGGTCCCGAACCGACTTCGTCTGTTCGCCACGTCGTAGCCAGCGGAACGAGCTTTCCGTGGCCACGAAAATCGCCGAATTCCGACATCGGCGTGCCAAGTTACGGTCCGGCGACCCGGAACTGCTGCGTTTGTCGCACGCCGCGGCTCGTGTCGGGTGCCGGCGCTGCGGCGCGCACGGCGAGGGTGAAAGGGAAGCAGAAGACCTCGATGGATCAGATACGATGTGTTGCGGGAAGTGAAAAGAAGGTCGGAGGTTGGTGCCGACGATAAAAAAGCGCCGAAGGCAAAAAGAGAGTGCAACACGAGGACTTCCCAGGAGGTCACCCATCCCAGTACTACTCTCGCCCAATCACGCTTAACTTTGAAGTTCTGATGGGATCCGGTGCTTTAGTGCTGGTATGATCGCACCCGTTACATGTTGCGCGAAAAAATGCTCTTATGCCTCACGCGGGAGCCGTGGGGGCCGCAACGCACGAACCGACTAGCCGTCATAGAAACGGCCCCGAAAAACGCCCGAAACGAGCTTAAACGGCATCCGAAACGGTCCCGAACCGACTTCGTCTGTTCGCCACGTCGTAGCCAGCGGAACGAGCTTTCCGTGGCCACGAAAATCGCCGAATTCCGACATCGGCGTGCCAAGTTACGGTCCGGCGACCCGGAACTGCTGCGTTTGTCGCACGCCGCGGCTCGTGTCGGGTGCCGGCGCTGCGGCGCGCAAGGCGAGGTTGAAAGGGAAGCAGAAGACCTCGATGGATCAGATACGGTGTGTTGCGGGAAGTGAAAAGAAGGTCGAAGGTTGGTGCCGACGACAAAAAAGCGCCGAAGGCAAAAAAAGAGTGCAACACGAGGACTTCCCAGGAGGTCACCCATCCCAGTACTACTCTCGCCCAAGCACGCTTAACTTCGGAGTTATGATGGGATCCGGTGCTTTAGTGCTGGTATGATCGCACCCGTTACATGTTGCGCGAAAAAATGCTCTTATGCCTCACGCGGGAGCCGTGGGGGCCGCAACGCACGAACCGACTAGCCGTCATAGAAACGACCCCGAAAAACGCCCGAAACGAGCTTAAACGGCATCCGAAACGGTCCCGAACCGACTTCGTCTGTTCGCCACGTCGTAGCCAGCGGAACGAGCTTTCCGTGGCCACGAAAATCGCCGAATTCCGACATCGGCGTGCCAAGTTACGGTCCGTCGACCCGGAACTGCTGCGTTTGTCGCACGCCGCGGCTCGTGTCGGGTGCCGGCGCTGCGGCGCGCAAGGCGAGGTTGAAAGGGAAGCAGAAGACCTCGATGGATCAGATACGGTGTGTTGCGGGAAGTGAAAAGAAGGTCGAAGGTTGGTGCCGACGACAAAAAAGCGCCGAAGGCAAAAAAAGAGTGCAACACGAGGACTTCCCAGGAGGTCACCCATCCCAGTACTACTCTCGCCCAAGCACGCTTAACTTCGGAGTTATGATGGGATCCGGTGCTTTAGTGCTGGTATGATCGCACCCGTTACATGTTGCGCGAAAAAATGCTCTTATGCCTCACGCGGGAGCCGTGGGGGCCGCAACGCACGAACCGACTAGCCGTCATAGAAACGGCCCCGAAAAACGCCCGAAACGAGCTTAAACGGCATCCGAAACGGTCCCGAACCGACTTCGTCTGTTCGCCACGTCGTAGCCAGCGGAACGAGCTTTCCGTGGCCACGAAAATCGCCGAATTCCGACATCGGCGTGCCAAGTTACGGTCCGGCGACCCGGAACTGCTGCGTTTGTCGCACGCCGCGGCTCGTGTCGGGTGCCGGCGCTGCGGCGCGCAAGGCGAGGTTGAAAGGGAAGCAGAAGACCTCGATGGATCAGATACGGTGTGTTGCGGGAAGTGAAAAGAAGGTCGAAGGTTGGTGCCGACGACAAAAAGGCGCCGAAGGCAAAAAAAGAGTGCAACACGAGGACTTCCCAGGAGGTCACCCATCCCAGTACTACTCTCGCCCAAGCACGCTTAACTTCGGAGTTATGATGGGATCCGGTGCTTTAGTGCTGGTATGATCGCACCCGTTACATGTTGCGCGAAAAAATGCTCTTATGCCTCACGCGGGAGCCGTGGGGGCCGCAACGCACGAACCGACTAGCCGTCATAGAAACGACCCCGAAAAACGCCCGAAACGAGCTTAAACGGCATCCGAAACGGTCCCGAACCGACTTCGTCTGTTCGCCACGTCGTAGCCAGCGGAACGAGCTTTCCGTGGCCACGAAAATCGCCGAATTCCGACATCGGCGTGCCAAGTTACGGTCCGGCGACCCGGAACTGCTGCGTTTGTCGCACGCCGCGGCTCGTGTCGGGTGCCGGCGCTGCGGCGCGCAAGGCGAGGGTGAAAGGGAAGCAGAAGACCTCGATGGATCAGATACGGTGTGTTGCGGGAAGTGAAAAGAAGGTCGAAGGTTGGTGCCGACGACAAAAAAGCGCCGAAGGCAAAAAAAGAGTGCAACACGAGGACTTCCCAGGAGGTCACCCATCCCAGTACTACTCTCACCCAAGCACGATTAACTTCGGAGTTCTGATGGGATCCGGTGCTTTAGTGCTGGTATGATCGCACCCGTTACATGTTGCGCGAAAAAATGCTCTTATGCCTCACGCGGGAGCCGTGGGGGCCGCAACGCACGAACCGACTAGCCGTCATAGAAACGGCCCCGAAAAATGCCCGAAACGAGCTTAAACGGCATCCGAAACGGTCCCGAACCGACTTCGTCTGTTCGCCACGTCGTAGCCAGCGGAACGAGCTTTCCGTGGCCACGAAAATCGCCGAATTCCGACATCGGCGTGCCAAGTTACGGTCCGGCGACCCGGAACTGCTGCGTTTGTCGCACGCCGCGGCTCGTGTCGGGTGCCGGCGCTGCGGCGCGCAAGGCGAGGTTGAAAGGGAAGCAGAAGACCTCGATGGATCAGATACGGTGTGTTGCGGGAAGTGAAAAGAAGGTCGAAGGTTGGTGCCGACGACAAAAAAGCGCCGAAGGCAAAAAAAGAGTGCAACACGAGGACTTCCCAGGAGGTCACCCATCCCAGTACTACTCTCGCCCGAGCACGCTTAACTTCGGAGTTATGATGGGATCCGGTGCTTTAGTGCTGGTATGATCGCACCCGTTACATGTTGCGCGAAAAAATGCTCTTATGCCTCACGCGGGAGCCGTGGGGGCCGCAACGCACGAACCGACTAGCCGTCATAGAAACGGCCCCGAAAAATGCCCGAAACGAGCTTAAACGGCATCCGAAACGGTCCCGAACCGACTTCGTCTGTTCGCCACGTCGTAGCCAGCGGAACGAGCTTTCCGTGGCCACGAAAATCGCCGAATTCCGACATCGGCGTGCCAAGTTACGGTCCGGCGACCCGGAACTGCTGCGTTTGTCGCACGCCGCGGCTCGTGTCGGGTGCCGGCGCTGCGGCGCGCAAGGCGAGGTTGAAAGGGAAGCAGAAGACCTCGATGGATCAGATACGGTGTGTTGCGGGAAGTGAAAAGAAGGTCGAAGGTTGGTGCCGACGACAAAAAAGCGCCGAAGGCAAAAAAAGAGTGCAACACGAGGACTTCCCAGGAGGTCACCCATCCCAGTACTACTCTCGCCCAAGCACGCTTAACTTCGGAGTTATGATGGGATCCGGTGCTTTAGTGCTGGTATGATCGCACCCGTTACATGTTGCGCGAAAAAATGCTCTTATGCCTCACGCGGGAGCCGTGGGGGCCGCAACGCACGAACCGACTAGCCGTCATAGAAACGGCCCCGAAAAACGCCCGAAACGAGCTTAAACGGCATCCGAAACGGTCCCGAACCGACTTCGTCTGTTCGCCACGTCGTAGCCAGCGGAACGAGCTTTCCGTGGCCACGAAAATCGCCGAATTCCGACATCGGCGTGCCAAGTTACGGTCCGGCGACCCGGAACTGCTGCGTTTGTCGCACGCCGCGGCTCGTGTCGGGTGCCGGCGCTGCGGCGCGCAAGGCGAGGTTGAAAGGGAAGCAGAAGACCTCGATGGATCAGATACGGTGTGTTGCGGGAAGTGAAAAGAAGGTCGAAGGTTGGTGCCGACGACAAAAAAGCGCCGAAGGCAAAAAAAGAGTGCAACACGAGGACTTCCCAGGAGGTCACCCATCCCAGTACTACTCTCGCCCAAGCACGCTTAACTTCGGAGTTATGATGGGATCCGGTGCTTTAGTGCTGGTATGATCGCACCCGTTACATGTTGCGCGAAAAAATGCTCTTATGCCTCACGCGGGAGCCGTGGGGGCCGCAACGCACGAATCGACTAGCCGTCATAGAAACGACCCCGAAAAATGCCCGAAACGAGCTTAAACGGCATCCGAAACGGTCCCGAACCGACTTCGTCTGTTCGCCACGTCGTAGCCAGCGGAACGAGCTTTCCGTGGCCACGAAAATCGCCGAATTCCGACATCGGCGTGCCAAGTTACGGTCCGGCGACCCGGAACTGCTGCGTTTGTCGCACGCCGCGGCTCGTGTCGGGTGCCGGCGCTGCGGCGCGCAAGGCGAGGTTGAAAGGGAAGCAGAAGACCTCGATGGATCAGATACGGTGTGTTGCGGGAAGTGAAAAGAAGGTCGAAGGTTGGTGCCGACGACAAAAAAGCGCCGAAGGCAAAAAAAGAGTGCAACACGAGGACTTCCCAGGAGGTCACCCATCCCAGTACTACTCTCGCCCAAGCACGCTTAACTTCGGAGTTATGATGGGATCCGGTGCTTTAGTGCTGGTATGATCGCACCCGTTACATGTTGCGCGAAAAAATGCTCTTATGCCTCACGCGGGAGCCGTGGGGGCCGCAACGCACGAACCGACTAGCCGTCATAGAAACGGCCCCGAAAAATGCCCGAAACGAGCTTAAACGGCATCCGAAACGGTCCCGAACCGACTTCGTCTGTTCGCCACGTCGTAGCCAGCGGAACGAGCTTTCCGTGGCCACGAAAATCGCCGAATTCCGACATCGGCGTGCCAAGTTACGGTCCGGCGACCCGGAACTGCTGCGTTTGTCGCACGCCGCGGCTCGTGTCGGGTGCCGGCGCTGCGGCGCGCAAGGCGAGGTTGAAAGGGAAGCAGAAGACCTCGATGGATCAGATACGGTGTGTTGCGGGAAGTGAAAAGAAGGTCGAAGGTTGGTGCCGACGACAAAAAGGCGCCGAAGGCAAAAAAAGAGTGCAACACGAGGACTTCCCAGGAGGTCACCCATCCCAGTACTACTCTCGCCCAAGCACGCTTAACTTCGGAGTTATGATGGGATCCGGTGCTTTAGTGCTGGTATGATCGCACCCGTTACATGTTGCGCGAAAAAATGCTCTTATGCCTCACGCGGGAGCCGTGGGGGCCGCAACGCACGAACCGACTAGCCGTCATAGAAACGACCCCGAAAAACGCCCGAAACGAGCTTAAACGGCATCCGAAACGGTCCCGAACCGACTTCGTCTGTTCGCCACGTCGTAGCCAGCGGAACGAGCTTTCCGTGGCCACGAAAATCGCCGAATTCCGACATCGGCGTGCCAAGTTACGGTCCGGCGACCCGGAACTGCTGCGTTTGTCGCACGCCGCGGCTCGTGTCGGGTGCCGGCGCTGCGGCGCGCAAGGCGAGGGTGAAAGGGAAGCAGAAGACCTCGATGGATCAGATACGGTGTGTTGCGGGAAGTGAAAAGAAGGTCGAAGGTTGGTGCCGACGACAAAAAAGCGCCGAAGGCAAAAAAAGAGTGCAACACGAGGACTTCCCAGGAGGTCACCCATCCCAGTACTACTCTCACCCAAGCACGATTAACTTCGGAGTTCTGATGGGATCCGGTGCTTTAGTGCTGGTATGATCGCACCCGTTACATGTTGCGCGAAAAAATGCTCTTATGCCTCACGCGGGAGCCGTGGGGGCCGCAACGCACGAACCGACTAGCCGTCATAGAAACGGCCCCGAAAAATGCCCGAAACGAGCTTAAACGGCATCCGAAACGGTCCCGAACCGACTTCGTCTGTTCGCCACGTCGTAGCCAGCGGAACGAGCTTTCCGTGGCCACGAAAATCGCCGAATTCCGACATCGGCGTGCCAAGTTACGGTCCGGCGACCCGGAACTGCTGCGTTTGTCGCACGCCGCGGCTCGTGTCGGGTGCCGGCGCTGCGGCGCGCAAGGCGAGGTTGAAAGGGAAGCAGAAGACCTCGATGGATCAGATACGGTGTGTTGCGGGAAGTGAAAAGAAGGTCGAAGGTTGGTGCCGACGACAAAAAAGCGCCGAAGGCAAAAAAAGAGTGCAACACGAGGACTTCCCAGGAGGTCACCCATCCCAGTACTACTCTCGCCCGAGCACGCTTAACTTCGGAGTTATGATGGGATCCGGTGCTTTAGTGCTGGTATGATCGCACCCGTTACATGTTGCGCGAAAAAATGCTCTTATGCCTCACGCGGGAGCCGTGGGGGCCGCAACGCACGAACCGACTAGCCGTCATAGAAACGGCCCCGAAAAATGCCCGAAACGAGCTTAAACGGCATCCGAAACGGTCCCGAACCGACTTCGTCTGTTCGCCACGTCGTAGCCAGCGGAACGAGCTTTCCGTGGCCACGAAAATCGCCGAATTCCGACATCGGCGTGCCAAGTTACGGTCCGGCGACCCGGAACTGCTGCGTTTGTCGCACGCCGCGGCTCGTGTCGGGTGCCGGCGCTGCGGCGCGCAAGGCGAGGTTGAAAGGGAAGCAGAAGACCTCGATGGATCAGATACGGTGTGTTGCGGGAAGTGAAAAGAAGGTCGAAGGTTGGTGCCGACGACAAAAAAGCGCCGAAGGCAAAAAAAGAGTGCAACACGAGGACTTCCCAGGAGGTCACCCATCCCAGTACTACTCTCGCCCAAGCACGCTTAACTTCGGAGTTATGATGGGATCCGGTGCTTTAGTGCTGGTATGATCGCACCCGTTACATGTTGCGCGAAAAAATGCTCTTATGCCTCACGCGGGAGCCGTGGGGGCCGCAACGCACGAACCGACTAGCCGTCATAGAAACGGCCCCGAAAAACGCCCGAAACGAGCTTAAACGGCATCCGAAACGGTCCCGAACCGACTTCGTCTGTTCGCCACGTCGTAGCCAGCGGAACGAGCTTTCCGTGGCCACGAAAATCGCCGAATTCCGACATCGGCGTGCCAAGTTACGGTCCGGCGACCCGGAACTGCTGCGTTTGTCGCACGCCGCGGCTCGTGTCGGGTGCCGGCGCTGCGGCGCGCAAGGCGAGGTTGAAAGGGAAGCAGAAGACCTCGATGGATCAGATACGGTGTGTTGCGGGAAGTGAAAAGAAGGTCGAAGGTTGGTGCCGACGACAAAAAAGCGCCGAAGGCAAAAAAAGAGTGCAACACGAGGACTTCCCAGGAGGTCACCCATCCCAGTACTACTCTCGCCCAAGCACGCTTAACTTCGGAGTTATGATGGGATCCGGTGCTTTAGTGCTGGTATGATCGCACCCGTTACATGTTGCGCGAAAAAATGCTCTTATGCCTCACGCGGGAGCCGTGGGGGCCGCAACGCACGAATCGACTAGCCGTCATAGAAACGACCCCGAAAAATGCCCGAAACGAGCTTAAACGGCATCCGAAACGGTCCCGAACCGACTTCGTCTGTTCGCCACGTCGTAGCCAGCGGAACGAGCTTTCCGTGGCCACGAAAATCGCCGAATTCCGACATCGGCGTGCCAAGTTACGGTCCGGCGACCCGGAACTGCTGCGTTTGTCGCACGCCGCGGCTCGTGTCGGGTGCCGGCGCTGCGGCGCGCAAGGCGAGGGTGAAAGGGAAGCAGAAGACCTCGATGGATCAGATACGGTGTGTTGCGGGAAGTGAAAAGAAGGTCGAAGGTTGGTGCCGACGACAAAAAAGCGCCGAAGGCAAAAAAAGAGTGCAACACGAGGACTTCCCAGGAGGTCACCCATCCCAGTACTACTCTCACCCAAGCACGATTAACTTCGGAGTTCTGATGGGATCCGGTGCTTTAGTGCTGGTATGATCGCACCCGTTACATGTTGCGCGAAAAAATGCTCTTATTCCTCACGCGGGAGCCGTGGGGGCCGCAACGCACGAACCGACTAGCCGTCATAGAAACGGCCCCGAAAAATGCCCGAAACGAGCTTAAACGGCATCCGAAACGGTCCCGAACCGACTTCGTCTGTTCGCCACGTCGTAGCCAGCGGAACGAGCTTTCCGTGGCCACGAAAATCGCCGATTTCCGACATCGGCGTGCCAAGTTACGGTCCGGCGACCCGGAACTGCTGCGTTTGTCGCACGCCGCGGCTCGTGTCGGGTGCCGGCGCTGCGGCGCGCAAGGCGAGGTTGAAAGGGAAGCAGAAGACCTCGATGGATCAGATACGGTGTGTTGCGGGAAGTGAAAAGAAGGTCGAAGGTTGGTGCCGACGACAAAAAAGCGCCGAAGGCAAAAAAAGAGTGCAACACGAGGACTTCCCAGGAGGTCACCCATCCCAGTACTACTCTCGCCCAAGCACGCTTAACTTCGGAGTTATGATGGGATCCGGTGCTTTAGTGCTGGTATGATCGCACCCGTTACATGTTGCGCGAAAAAATGCTCTTATGCCTCACGCGGGAGCCGTGGGGGCCGCAACGCACGAACCGACTAGCCGTCATAGAAACGACCCCGAAAAACGCCCGAAACGAGCTTAAACGGCATCCGAAACGGTCCCGAACCGACTTCGTCTGTTCGCCACGTCGTAGCCAGCGGAACGAGCTTTCCGTGGCCACGAAAATCGCCGAATTCCGACATCGGCGTGCCAAGTTACGGTCCGGCGACCCGGAACTGCTGCGTTTGTCGCACGCCGCGGCTCGTGTCGGGTGCCGGCGCTGCGGCGCGCAAGGCGAGGGTGAAAGGGAAGCAGAAGACCTCGATGGATCAGATACGGTGTGTTGCGGGAAGTGAAAAGAAGGTCGAAGGTTGGTGCCGACGACAAAAAAGCGCCGAAGGCAAAAAAAGAGTGCAACACGAGGACTTCCCAGGAGGTCACCCATCCCAGTACTACTCTCACCCAAGCACGATTAACTTCGGAGTTCTGATGGGATCCGGTGCTTTAGTGCTGGTATGATCGCACCCGTTACATGTTGCGCGAAAAAATGCTCTTATGCCTCACGCGGGAGCCGTGGGGGCCGCAACGCACGAACCGACTAGCCGTCATAGAAACGGCCCCGAAAAATGCCCGAAACGAGCTTAAACGGCATCCGAAACGGTCCCGAACCGACTTCGTCTGTTCGCCACGTCGTAGCCAGCGGAACGAGCTTTCCGTGGCCACGAAAATCGCCGAATTCCGACATCGGCGTGCCAAGTTACGGTCCGGCGACCCGGAACTGCTGCATTTGTCGCACGCCGCGGCTCGTGTCGGGTGCCGGCGCTGCGGCGCGCAAGGCGAGGTTGAAAGGGAAGCAGAAGACCTCGATGGATCAGATACGGTGTGTTGCGGGAAGTGAAAAGAAGGTCGAAGGTTGGTGCCGACGACAAAAAAGCGCCGAAGGCAAAAAAAGAGTGCAACACGAGGACTTCCCAGGAGGTCACCCATCCCAGTACTACTCTCGCCCGAGCACGCTTAACTTCGGAGTTATGATGGGATCCGGTGCTTTAGTGCTGGTATGATCGCACCCGTTACATGTTGCGCGAAAAAATGCTCTTATGCCTCACGCGGGAGCCGTGGGGGCCGCAACGCACGAACCGACTAGCCGTCATAGAAACGACCCCGAAAAACGCCCGAAACGAGCTTAAACGGCATCCGAAACGGTCCCGAACCGACTTCGTCTGTTCGCCACGTCGTAGCCAGCGGAACGAGCTTTCCGTGGCCACGAAAATCGCCGAATTCCGACATCGGCGTGCCAAGTTACGGTCCGGCGACCCGGAACTGCTGCGTTTGTCGCACGCCGCGGCTCGTGTCGGGTGCCGGCGCTGCGGCGCGCAAGGCGAGGGTGAAAGGGAAGCAGAAGACCTCGATGGATCAGATACGGTGTGTTGCGGGAAGTGAAAAGAAGGTCGAAGGTTGGTGCCGACGACAAAAAAGCGCCGAAGGCAAAAAAAGAGTGCAACACGAGGACTTCCCAGGAGGTCACCCATCCCAGTACTACTCTCACCCAAGCACGATTAACTTCGGAGTTCTGATGGGATCCGGTGCTTTAGTGCTGGTATGATCGCACCCGTTACATGTTGCGCGAAAAAATGCTCTTATGCCTCAAGCGGGAGCCGTGGGGGCCGCAACGCACGAACCGACTAGCCGTCATAGAAACGGCCCCGAAAAATGCCCGAAACGAGCTTAAACGGCATCCGAAACGGTCCCGAACCGACTTCGTCTGTTCGCCACGTCGTAGCCAGCGGAACGAGCTTTCCGTGGCCACGAAAATCGCCGAATTCCGACATCGGCGTGCCAAGTTACGGTCCGGCGACCCGGAACTGCTGCGTTTGTCGCACGCCGCGGCTCGTGTCGGGTGCCGGCGCTGCGGCGCGCAAGGCGAGGTTGAAAGGGAAGCAGAAGACCTCGATGGATCAGATACAGTGTGTTGCGGGAAGTGAAAAGAAGGTCGAAGGTTGGTGCCGACGACAAAAAAGCGCCGAAGGCAAAAAAAGAGTGCAACACGAGGACTTCCCAGGAGGTCACCCATCCCAGTACTACTCTTGCCCAAGCACGCTTAACTTCGGAGTTCTGATGGGATCCGGTGCTTTAGTGCTGGTATGATCGCACCCGTTACATGTTGCGCGAAAAAATGCTCTTATGCCTCACGCGGGAGCCGTGGGGGCCGCAACGCACGAACCGACTAGCCGTCATAGAAACGGCCCCGAAAAACGCCCGAAACGAGCTTAAACGGCATCCGAAACGGTCCCGAACCGACTTCGTCTGTTCGCCACGTCGTAGCCAGCGGAACGAGCTTTCCGTGGCCACGAAAATCGCCGAATTCCGACATCGGCGTGCCAAGTTACGGTCCGGCGACCCGGAACTGCTGCGTTTGTCGCACGCCGCGGCTCATGTCGGGTGCCGGCGCTGCGGCGCGCAAGGCGAGGGTGAAAGGGAAGCAGAAGACCTCGATGGATCAGATACGATGTGTTGCGGGAAGTGAAAAGAAGGTCGAAGGTTGGTGCCGACGACAAAAAAGCGCCGAAGGCAAAAAGAGAGCGACACGAGGACTTCCCAGGAGGTCACCCATCCCAGTACTACTCTCGCCCAAGCACGCTTAACTTCGGAGTTCTGATGGGATCCGGTGCTTTAGTGCTGGTATGATCGCACCCGTTACATGTTGCGCGAAAAAATGCTCTTATGCCTCACGCGGGAGCCGTGGGGGCCGCAACGCACGAACCGACTAGCCGTCATAGAAACGGCCCTGAAAAACGCCCGAAACGAGCTTAAACGGCATCCGAAACGGTCCCGAACCGACTTCGTCTGTTCGCCACGTCGTAGCCAGCGGAACGAGCTTTCCGTGGCCACGAAAATCGCCGAATTCCGACATCGGCGTGCCAAGTTACGGTCCGGCGACCCGGAACTGCTGCGTTTGTCGCACGCCGCGGCTCGTGTCGGGTGCCGGCGCTGCGGCGCGCACGGCGAGGGTGAAAGGGAAGCAGAAGACCTCGATGGATCAGATACGATGTGTTGCGGGAAGTGAAAAGAAGGTCGGAGGTTGGTGCCGACGATAAAAAAGCGCCGAAGGCAAAAAGAGAGTGCAACACGAGGACTTCCCAGGAGGTCACCCATCCCAGTACTACTCTCGCCCAATCACGCTTAACTTTGAAGTTCTGATGGGATCCGGTGCTTTAGTGCTGGTATGATCGCACCCGTTACATGTTGCGCGAAAAAATGCTCTTATGCCTCACGCGGGAGCCGTGGGGGCCGCAACGCACGAACCGACTAGCCGTCATAGAAACGGCCCCGAAAAACGCCCGAAACGAGCTTAAACGGCATCCGAAACGGTCCCGAACCGACTTCGTCTGTTCGCCACGTCGTAGCCAGCGGAACGAGCTTTCCGTGGCCACGAAAATCGCCGAATTCCGACATCGGCGTGCCAAGTTACGGTCCGGCGACCCGGAACTGCTGCGTTTGTCGCACGCCGCGGCTCGTGTCGGGTGCCGGCGCTGCGGCGCGCAAGGCGAGGTTGAAAGGGAAGCAGAAGACCTCGATGGATCAGATACGGTGTGTTGCGGGAAGTGAAAAGAAGGTCGAAGGTTGGTGCCGACGACAAAAAAGCGCCGAAGGCAAAAAAAGAGTGCAACACGAGGACTTCCCAGGAGGTCACCCATCCCAGTACTACTCTCGCCCAAGCACGCTTAACTTCGGAGTTATGATGGGATCCGGTGCTTTAGTGCTGGTATGATCGCACCCGTTACATGTTGCGCGAAAAAATGCTCTTATGCCTCACGCGGGAGCCGTGGGGGCCGCAACGCACGAATCGACTAGCCGTCATAGAAACGACCCCGAAAAATGCCCGAAACGAGCTTAAACGGCATCCGAAACGGTCCCGAACCGACTTCGTCTGTTCGCCACGTCGTAGCCAGCGGAACGAGCTTTCCGTGGCCACGAAAATCGCCGAATTCCGACATCGGCGTGCCAAGTTACGGTCCGGCGACCCGGAACTGCTGCGTTTGTCGCACGCCGCGGCTCGTGTCGGGTGCCGGCGCTGCGGCGCGCAAGGCGAGGGTGAAAGGGAAGCAGAAGACCTCGATGGATCAGATACGGTGTGTTGCGGGAAGTGAAAAGAAGGTCGAAGGTTGGTGCCGACGACAAAAAAGCGCCGAAGGCAAAAAAAGAGTGCAACACGAGGACTTCCCAGGAGGTCACCCATCCCAGTACTACTCTCGCCCAAGCACGCTTAACTTCGGAGTTCTGATGGGATCCGGTGCTTTAGTGCTGGTATGATCGCACTCGTTACATGTTGCGCGAAAAAATGCTCTTATGCCTCACGCGGGAGCCGTGGGGGCCGCAACGCACGAACCGACTAGCCGTCATAGAAACGACCCCGAAAAACGCCCGAAACGAGCTTAAACGGCATCCGAAACGGTCCCGAACCGACTTCGTCTGTTCGCCACGTCGTAGCCAGCGGAACGAGCTTTCCGTGGCCACGAAAATCGCCGAATTCCGACATCGGCGTGCCAAGTTACGGTCCGGCGACCCGGAACTGCTGCGTTTGTCGCACGCCGCGGCTCATGTCGGGTGCCGGCGCTGCGGCGCGCAAGGCGAGGGTGAAAGGGAAGCAGAAGACCTCGATGGATCAGATACGGTGTGTTGCGGGAAGTGAAAAGAAGGTCGAAGGTTGGTGCCGACGACAAAAAAGCGCCGAAGGCAAAAAGAGAGCGACACGAGGACTTCCCAGGAGGTCACCCATCCCAGTACTACTCTCGCCCAAGCACGCTTAACTTCGGAGTTATGATGGGATCCGGTGCTTTAGTGCTGGTATGATCGCACCCGTTACATGTTGCGCGAAAAAATGCTCTTATGCCTCACGCGGGAGCCGTGGGGGCCGCAACGCACGAACCGACTAGCCGTCATAGAAACGACCCCGAAAAACGCCCGAAACGAGCTTAAACGGCATCCGAAACGGTCCCGAACCGACTTCGTCTGTTCGCCACGTCGTAGCCAGCGGAACGAGCTTTCCGTGGCCACGAAAATCGCCGAATTCCGACATCGGCGTGCCAAGTTACGGTCCGGCGACCCGGAACTGCTGCGTTTGTCGCACGCCGCGGCTCGTGTCGGGTGCCGGCGCTGCGGCGCGCAAGGCGAGGGTGAAAGGGAAGCAGAAGACCTCGATGGATCAGATACGGTGTGTTGCGGGAAGTGAAAAGAAGGTCGAAGGTTGGTGCCGACGACAAAAAAGCGCCGAAGGCAAAAAAAGAGTGCAACACGAGGACTTCCCAGGAGGTCACCCATCCCAGTACTACTCTCACCCAAGCACGATTAACTTCGGAGTTCTGATGGGATCCGGTGCTTTAGTGCTGGTATGATCGCACCCGTTACATGTTGCGCGAAAAAATGCTCTTATGCCTCACGCGGGAGCCGTGGGGGCCGCAACGCACGAACCGACTAGCCGTCATAGAAACGGCCCCGAAAAATGCCCGAAACGAGCTTAAACGGCATCCGAAACGGTCCCGAACCGACTTCGTCTGTTCGCCACGTCGTAGCCAGCGGAACGAGCTTTCCGTGGCCACGAAAATCGCCGAATTCCGACATCGGCGTGCCAAGTTACGGTCCGGCGACCCGGAACTGCTGCATTTGTCGCACGCCGCGGCTCGTGTCGGGTGCCGGCGCTGCGGCGCGCAAGGCGAGGTTGAAAGGGAAGCAGAAGACCTCGATGGATCAGATACGGTGTGTTGCGGGAAGTGAAAAGAAGGTCGAAGGTTGGTGCCGACGACAAAAAAGCGCCGAAGGCAAAAAAAGAGTGCAACACGAGGACTTCCCAGGAGGTCACCCATCCCAGTACTACTCTCGCCCGAGCACGCTTAACTTCGGAGTTATGATGGGATCCGGTGCTTTAGTGCTGGTATGATCGCACCCGTTACATGTTGCGCGAAAAAATGCTCTTATGCCTCACGCGGGAGCCGTGGGGGCCGCAACGCACGAACCGACTAGCCGTCATAGAAACGACCCCGAAAAACGCCCGAAACGAGCTTAAACGGCATCCGAAACGGTCCCGAACCGACTTCGTCTGTTCGCCACGTCGTAGCCAGCGGAACGAGCTTTCCGTGGCCACGAAAATCGCCGAATTCCGACATCGGCGTGCCAAGTTACGGTCCGGCGACCCGGAACTGCTGCGTTTGTCGCACGCCGCGGCTCGTGTCGGGTGCCGGCGCTGCGGCGCGCAAGGCGAGGGTGAAAGGGAAGCAGAAGACCTCGATGGATCAGATACGGTGTGTTGCGGGAAGTGAAAAGAAGGTCGAAGGTTGGTGCCGACGACAAAAAAGCGCCGAAGGCAAAAAAAGAGTGCAACACGAGGACTTCCCAGGAGGTCACCCATCCCAGTACTACTCTCACCCAAGCACGATTAACTTCGGAGTTCTGATGGGATCCGGTGCTTTAGTGCTGGTATGATCGCACCCGTTACATGTTGCGCGAAAAAATGCTCTTATGCCTCAAGCGGGAGCCGTGGGGGCCGCAACGCACGAACCGACTAGCCGTCATAGAAACGGCCCCGAAAAATGCCCGAAACGAGCTTAAACGGCATCCGAAACGGTCCCGAACCGACTTCGTCTGTTCGCCACGTCGTAGCCAGCGGAACGAGCTTTCCGTGGCCACGAAAATCGCCGAATTCCGACATCGGCGTGCCAAGTTACGGTCCGGCGACCCGGAACTGCTGCGTTTGTCGCACGCCGCGGCTCGTGTCGGGTGCCGGCGCTGCGGCGCGCAAGGCGAGGTTGAAAGGGAAGCAGAAGACCTCGATGGATCAGATACGGTGTGTTGCGGAAAGTGAAAAGAAGGTCGAAGGTTGGTGCCGACGACAAAAAAGCGCCGAAGGCAAAAAAAGAGTGCAACACGAGGACTTCCCAGGAGGTCACCCATCCCAGTACTACTCTTGCCCAAGCACGCTTAACTTCGGAGTTCTGATGGGATCCGGTGCTTTAGTGCTGGTATGATCGCACCCGTTACATGTTGCGCGAAAAAATGCTCTTATGCCTCACGCGGGAGCCGTGGGGGCCGCAACGCACGAACCGACTAGCCGTCATAGAAACGGCCCCGAAAAACGCCCGAAACGAGCTTAAACGGCATCCGAAACGGTCCCGAACCGACTTCGTCTGTTCGCCACGTCGTAGCCAGCGGAACGAGCTTTCCGTGGCCACGAAAATCGCCGAATTCCGACATCGGCGTGCCAAGTTACGGTCCGGCGACCCGGAACTGCTGCGTTTGTCGCACGCCGCGGCTCATGTCGGGTGCCGGCGCTGCGGCGCGCAAGGCGAGGGTGAAAGGGAAGCAGAAGACCTCGATGGATCAGATACGATGTGTTGCGGGAAGTGAAAAGAAGGTCGAAGGTTGGTGCCGACGACAAAAAAGCGCCGAAGGCAAAAAGAGAGCGACACGAGGACTTCCCAGGAGGTCACCCATCCCAGTACTACTCTCGCCCAAGCACGCTTAACTTCGGAGTTCTGATGGGATCCGGTGCTTTAGTGCTGGTATGATCGCACCCGTTACATGTTGCGCGAAAAAATGCTCTTATGCCTCACGCGGGAGCCGTGGGGGCCGCAACGCACGAACCGACTAGCCGTCATAGAAACGGCCCTGAAAAACGCCCGAAACGAGCTTAAACGGCATCCGAAACGGTCCCGAACCGACTTCGTCTGTTCGCCACGTCGTAGCCAGCGGAACGAGCTTTCCGTGGCCACGAAAATCGCCGAATTCCGACATCGGCGTGCCAAGTTACGGTCCGGCGACCCGGAACTGCTGCGTTTGTCGCACGCCGCGGCTCGTGTCGGGTGCCGGCGCTGCGGCGCGCACGGCGAGGGTGAAAGGGAAGCAGAAGACCTCGATGGATCAGATACGATGTGTTGCGGGAAGTGAAAAGAAGGTCGGAGGTTGGTGCCGACGATAAAAAAGCGCCGAAGGCAAAAAGAGAGTGCAACACGAGGACTTCCCAGGAGGTCACCCATCCCAGTACTACTCTCGCCCAATCACGCTTAACTTTGAAGTTCTGATGGGATCCGGTGCTTTAGTGCTGGTATGATCGCACCCGTTACATGTTGCGCGAAAAAATGCTCTTATGCCTCACGCGGGAGCCGTGGGGGCCGCAACGCACGAACCGACTAGCCGTCATAGAAACGGCCCCGAAAAACGCCCGAAACGAGCTTAAACGGCATCCGAAACGGTCCCGAACCGACTTCGTCTGTTCGCCACGTCGTAGCCAGCGGAACGAGCTTTCCGTGGCCACGAAAATCGCCGAATTCCGACATCGGCGTGCCAAGTTACGGTCCGGCGACCCGGAACTGCTGCGTTTGTCGCACGCCGCGGCTCGTGTCGGGTGCCGGCGCTGCGGCGCGCAAGGCGAGGTTGAAAGGGAAGCAGAAGACCTCGATGGATCAGATACGGTGTGTTGCGGGAAGTGAAAAGAAGGTCGAAGGTTGGTGCCGACGACAAAAAAGCGCCGAAGGCAAAAAAAGAGTGCAACACGAGGACTTCCCAGGAGGTCACCCATCCCAGTACTACTCTCGCCCAAGCACGCTTAACTTCGGAGTTATGATGGGATCCGGTGCTTTAGTGCTGGTATGATCGCACCCGTTACATGTTGCGCGAAAAAATGCTCTTATGCCTCACGCGGGAGCCGTGGGGGCCGCAACGCACGAACCGACTAGCCGTCATAGAAACGACCCCGAAAAACGCCCGAAACGAGCTTAAACGGCATCCGAAACGGTCCCGAACCGACTTCGTCTGTTCGCCACGTCGTAGCCAGCGGAACGAGCTTTCCGTGGCCACGAAAATCGCCGAATTCCGACATCGGCGTGCCAAGTTACGGTCCGTCGACCCGGAACTGCTGCGTTTGTCGCACGCCGCGGCTCGTGTCGGGTGCCGGCGCTGCGGCGCGCAAGGCGAGGTTGAAAGGGAAGCAGAAGACCTCGATGGATCAGATACGGTGTGTTGCGGGAAGTGAAAAGAAGGTCGAAGGTTGGTGCCGACGACAAAAAAGCGCCGAAGGCAAAAAAAGAGTGCAACACGAGGACTTCCCAGGAGGTCACCCATCCCAGTACTACTCTCGCCCAAGCACGCTTAACTTCGGAGTTATGATGGGATCCGGTGCTTTAGTGCTGGTATGATCGCACCCGTTACATGTTGCGCGAAAAAATGCTCTTATGCCTCACGCGGGAGCCGTGGGGGCCGCAACGCACGAACCGACTAGCCGTCATAGAAACGGCCCCGAAAAACGCCCGAAACGAGCTTAAACGGCATCCGAAACGGTCCCGAACCGACTTCGTCTGTTCGCCACGTCGTAGCCAGCGGAACGAGCTTTCCGTGGCCACGAAAATCGCCGAATTCCGACATCGGCGTGCCAAGTTACGGTCCGGCGACCCGGAACTGCTGCGTTTGTCGCACGCCGCGGCTCGTGTCGGGTGCTGGCGCTGCGGCGCGCAAGGCGAGGTTGAAAGGGAAGCAGAAGACCTCGATGGATCAGATACGGTGTGTTGCGGGAAGTGAAAAGAAGGTTGAAGGTTGGTGCCGACGACAAAAAAGCGCCGAAGGCAAAAAAAGAGTGCAACACGAGGACTTCCCAGGAGGTCACCCATCCCAGTACTACTCTCGCCCAAGCACGCTTAACTTCGGAGTTATGATGGGATCCGGTGCTTTAGTGCTGGTATGATCGCACCCGTTACATGTTGCGCGAAAAAATGCTCTTATGCCTCACGCGGGAGCCGTGGGGGCCGCAACGCACGAACCGACTAGCCGTCATAGAAACGACCCCGAAAAACGCCCGAAACGAGCTTAAACGGCATCCGAAACGGTCCCGAACCGACTTCGTCTGTTCGCCACGTCGTAGCCAGCGGAACGAGCTTTCCGTGGCCACGAAAATCGCCGAATTCCGACATCGGCGTGCCAAGTTACGGTCCGGCGACCCGGAACTGCTGCGTTTGTCGCACGCCGCGGCTCGTGTCGGGTGCCGGCGCTGCGGCGCGCAAGGCGAGGGTGAAAGGGAAGCAGAAGACCTCGATGGATCAGATACGGTGTGTTGCGGGAAGTGAAAAGAAGGTCGAAGGTTGGTGCCGACGACAAAAAAGCGCCGAAGGCAAAAAAAGAGTGCAACACGAGGACTTCCCAGGAGGTCACCCATCCCAGTACTACTCTCACCCAAGCACGATTAACTTCGGAGTTCTGATGGGATCCGGTGCTTTAGTGCTGGTATGATCGCACCCGTTACATGTTGCGCGAAAAAATGCTCTTATTCCTCACGCGGGAGCCGTGGGGGCCGCAACGCACGAACCGACTAGCCGTCATAGAAACGGCCCCGAAAAATGCCCGAAACGAGCTTAAACGGCATCCGAAACGGTCCCGAACCGACTTCGTCTGTTCGCCACGTCGTAGCCAGCGGAACGAGCTTTCCGTGGCCACGAAAATCGCCGAATTCCGACATCGGCGTGCCAAGTTACGGTCCGGCGACCCGGAACTGCTGCGTTTGTCGCACGCCGCGGCTCGTGTCGGGTGCCGGCGCTGCGGCGCGCAAGGCGAGGTTGAAAGGGAAGCAGAAGACCTCGATGGATCAGATACGGTGTGTTGCGGGAAGTGAAAAGAAGGTCGAAGGTTGGTGCCGACGACAAAAAGGCGCCGAAGGCAAAAAAAGAGTGCAACACGAGGACTTCCCAGGAGGTCACCCATCCCAGTACTACTCTCGCCCAAGCACGCTTAACTTCGGAGTTATGATGGGATCCGGTGCTTTAGTGCTGGTATGATCGCACCCGTTACATGTTGCGCGAAAAAATGCTCTTATGCCTCACGCGGGAGCCGTGGGGGCCGCAACGCACGAACCGACTAGCCGTCATAGAAACGACCCCGAAAAACGCCCGAAACGAGCTTAAACGGCATCCGAAACGGTCCCGAACCGACTTCGTCTGTTCGCCACGTCGTAGCCAGCGGAACGAGCTTTCCGTGGCCACGAAAATCGCCGAATTCCGACATCGGCGTGCCAAGTTACGGTCCGGCGACCCGGAACTGCTGCGTTTGTCGCACGCCGCGGCTCGTGTCGGGTGCCGGCGCTGCGGCGCGCAAGGCGAGGGTGAAAGGGAAGCAGAAGACCTCGATGGATCAGATACGGTGTGTTGCGGGAAGTGAAAAGAAGGTCGAAGGTTGGTGCCGACGACAAAAAAGCGCCGAAGGCAAAAAAAGAGTGCAACACGAGGACTTCCCAGGAGGTCACCCATCCCAGTACTACTCTCACCCAAGCACGATTAACTTCGGAGTTCTGATGGGATCCGGTGCTTTAGTGCTGGTATGATCGCACCCGTTACATGTTGCGCGAAAAAATGCTCTTATGCCTCACGCGGGAGCCGTGGGGGCCGCAACGCACGAACCGACTAGCCGTCATAGAAACGGCCCCGAAAAATGCCCGAAACGAGCTTAAACGGCATCCGAAACGGTCCCGAACCGACTTCGTCTGTTCGCCACGTCGTAGCCAGCGGAACGAGCTTTCCGTGGCCACGAAAATCGCCGAATTCCGACATCGGCGTGCCAAGTTACGGTCCGGCGACCCGGAACTGCTGCATTTGTCGCACGCCGCGGCTCGTGTCGGGTGCCGGCGCTGCGGCGCGCAAGGCGAGGTTGAAAGGGAAGCAGAAGACCTCGATGGATCAGATACGGTGTGTTGCGGGAAGTGAAAAGAAGGTCGAAGGTTGGTGCCGACGACAAAAAAGCGCCGAAGGCAAAAAAAGAGTGCAACACGAGGACTTCCCAGGAGGTCACCCATCCCAGTACTACTCTCGCCCGAGCACGCTTAACTTCGGAGTTATGATGGGATCCGGTGCTTTAGTGCTGGTATGATCGCACCCGTTACATGTTGCGCGAAAAAATGCTCTTATGCCTCACGCGGGAGCCGTGGGGGCCGCAACGCACGAACCGACTAGCCGTCATAGAAACGACCCCGAAAAACGCCCGAAACGAGCTTAAACGGCATCCGAAACGGTCCCGAACCGACTTCGTCTGTTCGCCACGTCGTAGCCAGCGGAACGAGCTTTCCGTGGCCACGAAAATCGCCGAATTCCGACATCGGCGTGCCAAGTTACGGTCCGGCGACCCGGAACTGCTGCGTTTGTCGCACGCCGCGGCTCGTGTCGGGTGCCGGCGCTGCGGCGCGCAAGGCGAGGGTGAAAGGGAAGCAGAAGACCTCGATGGATCAGATACGGTGTGTTGCGGGAAGTGAAAAGAAGGTCGAAGGTTGGTGCCGACGACAAAAAAGCGCCGAAGGCAAAAAAAGAGTGCAACACGAGGACTTCCCAGGAGGTCACCCATCCCAGTACTACTCTCACCCAAGCACGATTAACTTCGGAGTTCTGATGGGATCCGGTGCTTTAGTGCTGGTATGATCGCACCCGTTACATGTTGCGCGAAAAAATGCTCTTATGCCTCAAGCGGGAGCCGTGGGGGCCGCAACGCACGAACCGACTAGCCGTCATAGAAACGGCCCCGAAAAATGCCCGAAACGAGCTTAAACGGCATCCGAAACGGTCCCGAACCGACTTCGTCTGTTCGCCACGTCGTAGCCAGCGGAACGAGCTTTCCGTGGCCACGAAAATCGCCGAATTCCGACATCGGCGTGCCAAGTTACGGTCCGGCGACCCGGAACTGCTGCGTTTGTCGCACGCCGCGGCTCGTGTCGGGTGCCGGCGCTGCGGCGCGCAAGGCGAGGTTGAAAGGGAAGCAGAAGACCTCGATGGATCAGATACGGTGTGTTGCGGGAAGTGAAAAGAAGGTCGAAGGTTGGTGCCGACGACAAAAAAGCGCCGAAGGCAAAAAAAGAGTGCAACACGAGGACTTCCCAGGAGGTCACCCATCCCAGTACTACTCTTGCCCAAGCACGCTTAACTTCGGAGTTCTGATGGGATCCGGTGCTTTAGTGCTGGTATGATCGCACCCGTTACATGTTGCGCGAAAAAATGCTCTTATGCCTCACGCGGGAGCCGTGGGGGCCGCAACGCACGAACCGACTAGCCGTCATAGAAACGGCCCCGAAAAACGCCCGAAACGAGCTTAAACGGCATCCGAAACGGTCCCGAACCGACTTCGTCTGTTCGCCACGTCGTAGCCAGCGGAACGAGCTTTCCGTGGCCACGAAAATCGCCGAATTCCGACATCGGCGTGCCAAGTTACGGTCCGGCGACCCGGAACTGCTGCGTTTGTCGCACGCCGCGGCTCATGTCGGGTGCCGGCGCTGCGGCGCGCAAGGCGAGGGTGAAAGGGAAGCAGAAGACCTCGATGGATCAGATACGATGTGTTGCGGGAAGTGAAAAGAAGGTCGAAGGTTGGTGCCGACGACAAAAAAGCGCCGAAGGCAAAAAGAGAGCGACACGAGGACTTCCCAGGAGGTCACCCATCCCAGTACTACTCTCGCCCAAGCACGCTTAACTTCGGAGTTCTGATGGGATCCGGTGCTTTAGTGCTGGTATGATCGCACCCGTTACATGTTGCGCGAAAAAATGCTCTTATGCCTCACGCGGGAGCCGTGGGGGCCGCAACGCACGAACCGACTAGCCGTCATAGAAACGGCCCTGAAAAACGCCCGAAACGAGCTTAAACGGCATCCGAAACGGTCCCGAACCGACTTCGTCTGTTCGCCACGTCGTAGCCAGCGGAACGAGCTTTCCGTGGCCACGAAAATCGCCGAATTCCGACATCGGCGTGCCAAGTTACGGTCCGGCGACCCGGAACTGCTGCGTTTGTCGCACGCCGCGGCTCGTGTCGGGTGCCGGCGCTGCGGCGCGCACGGCGAGGGTGAAAGGGAAGCAGAAGACCTCGATGGATCAGATACGATGTGTTGCGGGAAGTGAAAAGAAGGTCGGAGGTTGGTGCCGACGATAAAAAAGCGCCGAAGGCAAAAAGAGAGTGCAACACGAGGACTTCCCAGGAGGTCACCCATCCCAGTACTACTCTCGCCCAATCACGCTTAACTTTGAAGTTCTGATGGGATCCGGTGCTTTAGTGCTGGTATGATCGCACCCGTTACATGTTGCGCGAAAAAATGCTCTTATGCCTCACGCGGGAGCCGTGGGGGCCGCAACGCACGAACCGACTAGCCGTCATAGAAACGGCCCCGAAAAACGCCCGAAACGAGCTTAAACGGCATCCGAAACGGTCCCGAACCGACTTCGTCTGTTCGCCACGTCGTAGCCAGCGGAACGAGCTTTCCGTGGCCACGAAAATCGCCGAATTCCGACATCGGCGTGCCAAGTTACGGTCCGGCGACCCGGAACTGCTGCGTTTGTCGCACGCCGCGGCTCGTGTCGGGTGCCGGCGCTGCGGCGCGCAAGGCGAGGTTGAAAGGGAAGCAGAAGACCTCGATGGATCAGATACGGTGTGTTGCGGGAAGTGAAAAGAAGGTCGAAGGTTGGTGCCGACGACAAAAAAGCGCCGAAGGCAAAAAAAGAGTGCAACACGAGGACTTCCCAGGAGGTCACCCATCCCAGTACTACTCTCGCCCAAGCACGCTTAACTTCGGAGTTATGATGGGATCCGGTGCTTTAGTGCTGGTATGATCGCACCCGTTACATGTTGCGCGAAAAAATGCTCTTATGCCTCACGCGGGAGCCGTGGGGGCCGCAACGCACGAACCGACTAGCCGTCATAGAAACGACCCCGAAAAACGCCCGAAACGAGCTTAAACGGCATCCGAAACGGTCCCGAACCGACTTCGTCTGTTCGCCACGTCGTAGCCAGCGGAACGAGCTTTCCGTGGCCACGAAAATCGCCGAATTCCGACATCGGCGTGCCAAGTTACGGTCCGTCGACCCGGAACTGCTGCGTTTGTCGCACGCCGCGGCTCGTGTCGGGTGCCGGCGCTGCGGCGCGCAAGGCGAGGTTGAAAGGGAAGCAGAAGACCTCGATGGATCAGATACGGTGTGTTGCGGGAAGTGAAAAGAAGGTCGAAGGTTGGTGCCGACGACAAAAAAGCGCCGAAGGCAAAAAAAGAGTGCAACACGAGGACTTCCCAGGAGGTCACCCATCCCAGTACTACTCTCGCCCAAGCACGCTTAACTTCGGAGTTATGATGGGATCCGGTGCTTTAGTGCTGGTATGATCGCACCCGTTACATGTTGCGCGAAAAAATGCTCTTATGCCTCACGCGGGAGCCGTGGGGGCCGCAACGCACGAACCGACTAGCCGTCATAGAAACGGCCCCGAAAAACGCCCGAAACGAGCTTAAACGGCATCCGAAACGGTCCCGAACCGACTTCGTCTGTTCGCCACGTCGTAGCCAGCGGAACGAGCTTTCCGTGGCCACGAAAATCGCCGAATTCCGACATCGGCGTGCCAAGTTACGGTCCGGCGACCCGGAACTGCTGCGTTTGTCGCACGCCGCGGCTCGTGTCGGGTGCTGGCGCTGCGGCGCGCAAGGCGAGGTTGAAAGGGAAGCAGAAGACCTCGATGGATCAGATACGGTGTGTTGCGGGAAGTGAAAAGAAGGTTGAAGGTTGGTGCCGACGACAAAAAAGCGCCGAAGGCAAAAAAAGAGTGCAACACGAGGACTTCCCAGGAGGTCACCCATCCCAGTACTACTCTCGCCCAAGCACGCTTAACTTCGGAGTTATGATGGGATCCGGTGCTTTAGTGCTGGTATGATCGCACCCGTTACATGTTGCGCGAAAAAATGCTCTTATGCCTCACGCGGGAGCCGTGGGGGCCGCAACGCACGAACCGACTAGCCGTCATAGAAACGACCCCGAAAAACGCCCGAAACGAGCTTAAACGGCATCCGAAACGGTCCCGAACCGACTTCGTCTGTTCGCCACGTCGTAGCCAGCGGAACGAGCTTTCCGTGGCCACGAAAATCGCCGAATTCCGACATCGGCGTGCCAAGTTACGGTCCGGCGACCCGGAACTGCTGCGTTTGTCGCACGCCGCGGCTCGTGTCGGGTGCCGGCGCTGCGGCGCGCAAGGCGAGGGTGAAAGGGAAGCAGAAGACCTCGATGGATCAGATACGGTGTGTTGCGGGAAGTGAAAAGAAGGTCGAAGGTTGGTGCCGACGACAAAAAAGCGCCGAAGGCAAAAAAAGAGTGCAACACGAGGACTTCCCAGGAGGTCACCCATCCCAGTACTACTCTCACCCAAGCACGATTAACTTCGGAGTTCTGATGGGATCCGGTGCTTTAGTGCTGGTATGATCGCACCCGTTACATGTTGCGCGAAAAAATGCTCTTATTCCTCACGCGGGAGCCGTGGGGGCCGCAACGCACGAACCGACTAGCCGTCATAGAAACGGCCCCGAAAAATGCCCGAAACGAGCTTAAACGGCATCCGAAACGGTCCCGAACCGACTTCGTCTGTTCGCCACGTCGTAGCCAGCGGAACGAGCTTTCCGTGGCCACGAAAATCGCCGAATTCCGACATCGGCGTGCCAAGTTACGGTCCGGCGACCCGGAACTGCTGCGTTTGTCGCACGCCGCGGCTCGTGTCGGGTGCCGGCGCTGCGGCGCGCAAGGCGAGGTTGAAAGGGAAGCAGAAGACCTCGATGGATCAGATACGGTGTGTTGCGGGAAGTGAAAAGAAGGTCGAAGGTTGGTGCCGACGACAAAAAGGCGCCGAAGGCAAAAAAAGAGTGCAACACGAGGACTTCCCAGGAGGTCACCCATCCCAGTACTACTCTCGCCCAAGCACGCTTAACTTCGGAGTTATGATGGGATCCGGTGCTTTAGTGCTGGTATGATCGCACCCGTTACATGTTGCGCGAAAAAATGCTCTTATGCCTCACGCGGGAGCCGTGGGGGCCGCAACGCACGAACCGACTAGCCGTCATAGAAACGACCCCGAAAAACGCCCGAAACGAGCTTAAACGGCATCCGAAACGGTCCCGAACCGACTTCGTCTGTTCGCCACGTCGTAGCCAGCGGAACGAGCTTTCCGTGGCCACGAAAATCGCCGAATTCCGACATCGGCGTGCCAAGTTACGGTCCGGCGACCCGGAACTGCTGCGTTTGTCGCACGCCGCGGCTCGTGTCGGGTGCCGGCGCTGCGGCGCGCAAGGCGAGGGTGAAAGGGAAGCAGAAGACCTCGATGGATCAGATACGGTGTGTTGCGGGAAGTGAAAAGAAGGTCGAAGGTTGGTGCCGACGACAAAAAAGCGCCGAAGGCAAAAAAAGAGTGCAACACGAGGACTTCCCAGGAGGTCACCCATCCCAGTACTACTCTCACCCAAGCACGATTAACTTCGGAGTTCTGATGGGATCCGGTGCTTTAGTGCTGGTATGATCGCACCCGTTACATGTTGCGCGAAAAAATGCTCTTATGCCTCACGCGGGAGCCGTGGGGGCCGCAACGCACGAACCGACTAGCCGTCATAGAAACGGCCCCGAAAAATGCCCGAAACGAGCTTAAACGGCATCCGAAACGGTCCCGAACCGACTTCGTCTGTTCGCCACGTCGTAGCCAGCGGAACGAGCTTTCCGTGGCCACGAAAATCGCCGAATTCCGACATCGGCGTGCCAAGTTACGGTCCGGCGACCCGGAACTGCTGCGTTTGTCGCACGCCGCGGCTCGTGTCGGGTGCCGGCGCTGCGGCGCGCAAGGCGAGGTTGAAAGGGAAGCAGAAGACCTCGATGGATCAGATACGGTGTGTTGCGGGAAGTGAAAAGAAGGTCGAAGGTTGGTGCCGACGACAAAAAAGCGCCGAAGGCAAAAAAAGAGTGCAACACGAGGACTTCCCAGGAGGTCACCCATCCCAGTACTACTCTCGCCCGAGCACGCTTAACTTCGGAGTTATGATGGGATCCGGTGCTTTAGTGCTGGTATGATCGCACCCGTTACATGTTGCGCGAAAAAATGCTCTTATGCCTCACGCGGGAGCCGTGGGGGCCGCAACGCACGAACCGACTAGCCGTCATAGAAACGGCCCCGAAAAACGCCCGAAACGAGCTTAAACGGCATCCGAAACGGTCCCGAACCGACTTCGTCTGTTCGCCACGTCGTAGCCAGCGGAACGAGCTTTCCGTGGCCACGAAAATCGCCGAATTCCGACATCGGCGTGCCAAGTTACGGTCCGGCGACCCGGAACTGCTGCGTTTGTCGCACGCCGCGGCTCGTGTCGGGTGCCGGCGCTGCGGCGCGCAAGGCGAGGTTGAAAGGGAAGCAGAAGACCTCGATGGATCAGATACGGTGTGTTGCGGGAAGTGAAAAGAAGGTCGAAGGTTGGTGCCGACGACAAAAAAGCGCCGAAGGCAAAAAAAGAGTGCAACACGAGGACTTCCCAGGAGGTCACCCATCCCAGTACTACTCTCGCCCAAGCACGCTTAACTTCGGAGTTATGATGGGATCCGGTGCTTTAGTGCTGGTATGATCGCACCCGTTACATGTTGCGCGAAAAAATGCTCTTATGCCTCACGCGGGAGCCGTGGGGGCCGCAACGCACGAACCGACTAGCCGTCATAGAAACGACCCCGAAAAACGCCCGAAACGAGCTTAAACGGCATCCGAAACGGTCCCGAACCGACTTCGTCTGTTCGCCACGTCGTAGCCAGCGGAACGAGCTTTCCGTGGCCACGAAAATCGCCGAATTCCGACATCGGCGTGCCAAGTTACGGTCCGGCGACCCGGAACTGCTGCGTTTGTCGCACGCCGCGGCTCGTGTCGGGTGCCGGCGCTGCGGCGCGCAAGGCGAGGTTGAAAGGGAAGCAGAAGACCTCGATGGATCAGATACGGTGTGTTGCGGGAAGTGAAAAGAAGGTCGAAGGTTGGTGCCGACGACAAAAAAGCGCCGAAGGCAAAAAAAGAGTGCAACACGAGGACTTCCCAGGAGGTCACCCATCCCAGTACTACTCTCGCCCGAGCACGCTTAACTTCGGAGTTATGATGGGATCCGGTGCTTTAGTGCTGGTATGATCGCACCCGTTACATGTTGCGCGAAAAAATGCTCTTATGCCTCACGCGGGAGCCGTGGGGGCCGCAACGCACGAACCGACTAGCCGTCATAGAAACGACCCCGAAAAACGCCCGAAACGAGCTTAAACGGCATCCGAAACGGTCCCGAACCGACTTCGTCTGTTCGCCACGTCGTAGCCAGCGGAACGAGCTTTCCGTGGCCACGAAAATCGCCGAATTCCGACATCGGCGTGCCAAGTTACGGTCCGGCGACCCGGAACTGCTGCGTTTGTCGCACGCCGCGGCTCGTGTCGGGTGCCGGCGCTGCGGCGCGCAAGGCGAGGGTGAAAGGGAAGCAGAAGACCTCGATGGATCAGATACGGTGTGTTGCGGGAAGTGAAAAGAAGGTCGAAGGTTGGTGCCGACGACAAAAAAGCGCCGAAGGCAAAAAAAGAGTGCAACACGAGGACTTCCCAGGAGGTCACCCATCCCAGTACTACTCTCACCCAAGCACGATTAACTTCGGAGTTCTGATGGGATCCGGTGCTTTAGTGCTGGTATGATCGCACCCGTTACATGTTGCGCGAAAAAATGCTCTTATGCCTCAAGCGGGAGCCGTGGGGGCCGCAACGCACGAACCGACTAGCCGTCATAGAAACGGCCCCGAAAAATGCCCGAAACGAGCTTAAACGGCATCCGAAACGGTCCCGAACCGACTTCGTCTGTTCGCCACGTCGTAGCCAGCGGAACGAGCTTTCCGTGGCCACGAAAATCGCCGAATTCCGACATCGGCGTGCCAAGTTACGGTCCGGCGACCCGGAACTGCTGCGTTTGTCGCACGCCGCGGCTCGTGTCGGGTGCCGGCGCTGCGGCGCGCAAGGCGAGGTTGAAAGGGAAGCAGAAGACCTCGATGGATCAGATACGGTGTGTTGCGGGAAGTGAAAAGAAGGTCGAAGGTTGGTGCCGACGACAAAAAAGCGCCGAAGGCAAAAAAAGAGTGCAACACGAGGACTTCCCAGGAGGTCACCCATCCCAGTACTACTCTTGCCCAAGCACGCTTAACTTCGGAGTTCTGATGGGATCCGGTGCTTTAGTGCTGGTATGATCGCACCCGTTACATGTTGCGCGAAAAAATGCTCTTATGCCTCACGCGGGAGCCGTGGGGGCCGCAACGCACGAACCGACTAGCCGTCATAGAAACGGCCCCGAAAAACGCCCGAAACGAGCTTAAACGGCATCCGAAACGGTCCCGAACCGACTTCGGCTGTTCGCCACGTCGTAGCCAGCGGAACGAGCTTTCCGTGGCCACGAAAATCGCCGAATTCCGACATCGGCGTGCCAAGTTACGGTCCGGCGACCCGGAACTGCTGCGTTTGTCGCACGCCGCGGCTCATGTCGGGTGCCGGCGCTGCGGCGCGCAAGGCGAGGGTGAAAGGGAAGCAGAAGACCTCGATGGATCAGATACGATGTGTTGCGGGAAGTGAAAAGAAGGTCGAAGGTTGGTGCCGACGACAAAAAAGCGCCGAAGGCAAAAAGAGAGCGACACGAGGACTTCCCAGGAGGTCACCCATCCCAGTACTACTCTCGCCCAAGCACGCTTAACTTCGGAGTTCTGATGGGATCCGGTGCTTTAGTGCTGGTATGATCGCACCCGTTACATGTTGCGCGAAAAAATGCTCTTATGCCTCACGCGGGAGCCGTGGGGGCCGCAACGCACGAACCGACTAGCCGTCATAGAAACGGCCCTGAAAAACGCCCGAAACGAGCTTAAACGGCATCCGAAACGGTCCCGAACCGACTTCGTCTGTTCGCCACGTCGTAGCCAGCGGAACGAGCTTTCCGTGGCCACGAAAATCGCCGAATTCCGACATCGGCGTGCCAAGTTACGGTCCGGCGACCCGGAACTGCTGCGTTTGTCGCACGCCGCGGCTCGTGTCGGGTGCCGGCGCTGCGGCGCGCACGGCGAGGGTGAAAGGGAAGCAGAAGACCTCGATGGATCAGATACGATGTGTTGCGGGAAGTGAAAAGAAGGTCGGAGGTTGGTGCCGACGATAAAAAAGCGCCGAAGGCAAAAAGAGAGTGCAACACGAGGACTTCCCAGGAGGTCACCCATCCCAGTACTACTCTCGCCCAATCACGCTTAACTTTGAAGTTCTGATGGGATCCGGTGCTTTAGTGCTGGTATGATCGCACCCGTTACATGTTGCGCGAAAAAATGCTCTTATGCCTCACGCGGGAGCCGTGGGGGCCGCAACGCACGAACCGACTAGCCGTCATAGAAACGGCCCCGAAAAACGCCCGAAACGAGCTTAAACGGCATCCGAAACGGTCCCGAACCGACTTCGTCTGTTCGCCACGTCGTAGCCAGCGGAACGAGCTTTCCGTGGCCACGAAAATCGCCGAATTCCGACATCGGCGTGCCAAGTTACGGTCCGGCGACCCGGAACTGCTGCGTTTGTCGCACGCCGCGGCTCGTGTCGGGTGCCGGCGCTGCGGCGCGCAAGGCGAGGTTGAAAGGGAAGCAGAAGACCTCGATGGATCAGATACGGTGTGTTGCGGGAAGTGAAAAGAAGGTCGAAGGTTGGTGCCGACGACAAAAAAGCGCCGAAGGCAAAAAAAGAGTGCAACACGAGGACTTCCCAGGAGGTCACCCATCCCAGTACTACTCTCGCCCAAGCACGCTTAACTTCGGAGTTATGATGGGATCCGGTGCTTTAGTGCTGGTATGATCGCACCCGTTACATGTTGCGCGAAAAAATGCTCTTATGCCTCACGCGGGAGCCGTGGGGGCCGCAACGCACGAATCGACTAGCCGTCATAGAAACGACCCCGAAAAATGCCCGAAACGAGCTTAAACGGCATCCGAAACGGTCCCGAACCGACTTCGTCTGTTCGCCACGTCGTAGCCAGCGGAACGAGCTTTCCGTGGCCACGAAAATCGCCGAATTCCGACATCGGCGTGCCAAGTTACGGTCCGGCGACCCGGAACTGCTGCGTTTGTCGCACGCCGCGGCTCGTGTCGGGTGCCGGCGCTGCGGCGCGCAAGGCGAGGGTGAAAGGGAAGCAGAAGACCTCGATGGATCAGATACGGTGTGTTGCGGGAAGTGAAAAGAAGGTCGAAGGTTGGTGCCGACGACAAAAAAGCGCCGAAGGCAAAAAAAGAGTGCAACACGAGGACTTCCCAGGAGGTCACCCATCCCAGTACTACTCTCACCCAAGCACGATTAACTTCGGAGTTCTGATGGGATCCGGTGCTTTAGTGCTGGTATGATCGCACCCGTTACATGTTGCGCGAAAAAATGCTCTTATTCCTCACGCGGGAGCCGTGGGGGCCGCAACGCACGAACCGACTAGCCGTCATAGAAACGGCCCCGAAAAATGCCCGAAACGAGCTTAAACGGCATCCGAAACGGTCCCGAACCGACTTCGTCTGTTCGCCACGTCGTAGCCAGCGGAACGAGCTTTCCGTGGCCACGAAAATCGCCGAATTCCGACATCGGCGTGCCAAGTTACGGTCCGGCGACCCGGAACTGCTGCGTTTGTCGCACGCCGCGGCTCGTGTCGGGTGCCGGCGCTGCGGCGCGCAAGGCGAGGTTGAAAGGGAAGCAGAAGACCTCGATGGATCAGATACGGTGTGTTGCGGGAAGTGAAAAGAAGGTCGAAGGTTGGTGCCGACGACAAAAAAGCGCCGAAGGCAAAAAAAGAGTGCAACACGAGGACTTCCCAGGAGGTCACCCATCCCAGTACTACTCTCGCCCAAGCACGCTTAACTTCGGAGTTATGATGGGATCCGGTGCTTTAGTGCTGGTATGATCGCACCCGTTACATGTTGCGCGAAAAAATGCTCTTATGCCTCACGCGGGAGCCGTGGGGGCCGCAACGCACGAACCGACTAGCCGTCATAGAAACGACCCCGAAAAACGCCCGAAACGAGCTTAAACGGCATCCGAAACGGTCCCGAACCGACTTCGTCTGTTCGCCACGTCGTAGCCAGCGGAACGAGCTTTCCGTGGCCACGAAAATCGCCGAATTCCGACATCGGCGTGCCAAGTTACGGTCCGGCGACCCGGAACTGCTGCGTTTGTCGCACGCCGCGGCTCGTGTCGGGTGCCGGCGCTGCGGCGCGCAAGGCGAGGGTGAAAGGGAAGCAGAAGACCTCGATGGATCAGATACGGTGTGTTGCGGGAAGTGAAAAGAAGGTCGAAGGTTGGTGCCGACGACAAAAAAGCGCCGAAGGCAAAAAAAGAGTGCAACACGAGGACTTCCCAGGAGGTCACCCATCCCAGTACTACTCTCACCCAAGCACGATTAACTTCGGAGTTCTGATGGGATCCGGTGCTTTAGTGCTGGTATGATCGCACCCGTTACATGTTGCGCGAAAAAATGCTCTTATGCCTCACGCGGGAGCCGTGGGGGCCGCAACGCACGAACCGACTAGCCGTCATAGAAACGGCCCCGAAAAATGCCCGAAACGAGCTTAAACGGCATCCGAAACGGTCCCGAACCGACTTCGTCTGTTCGCCACGTCGTAGCCAGCGGAACGAGCTTTCCGTGGCCACGAAAATCGCCGAATTCCGACATCGGCGTGCCAAGTTACGGTCCGGCGACCCGGAACTGCTGCATTTGTCGCACGTCGCGGCTCGTGTCGGGTGCCGGCGCTGCGGCGCGCAAGGCGAGGTTGAAAGGGAAGCAGAAGACCTCGATGGATCAGATACGGTGTGTTGCGGGAAGTGAAAAGAAGGTCGAAGGTTGGTGCCGACGACAAAAAAGCGCCGAAGGCAAAAAAAGAGTGCAACACGAGGACTTCCCAGGAGGTCACCCATCCCAGTACTACTCTCGCCCGAGCACGCTTAACTTCGGAGTTATGATGGGATCCGGTGCTTTAGTGCTGGTATGATCGCACCCGTTACATGTTGCGCGAAAAAATGCTCTTATGCCTCACGCGGGAGCCGTGGGGGCCGCAACGCACGAACCGACTAGCCGTCATAGAAACGACCCCGAAAAACGCCCGAAACGAGCTTAAACGGCATCCGAAACGGTCCCGAACCGACTTCGTCTGTTCGCCACGTCGTAGCCAGCGGAACGAGCTTTCCGTGGCCACGAAAATCGCCGAATTCCGACATCGGCGTGCCAAGTTACGGTCCGGCGACCCGGAACTGCTGCGTTTGTCGCACGCCGCGGCTCGTGTCGGGTGCCGGCGCTGCGGCGCGCAAGGCGAGGGTGAAAGGGAAGCAGAAGACCTCGATGGATCAGATACGGTGTGTTGCGGGAAGTGAAAAGAAGGTCGAAGGTTGGTGCCGACGACAAAAAAGCGCCGAAGGCAAAAAAAGAGTGCAACACGAGGACTTCCCAGGAGGTCACCCATCCCAGTACTACTCTCACCCAAGCACGATTAACTTCGGAGTTCTGATGGGATCCGGTGCTTTAGTGCTGGTATGATCGCACCCGTTACATGTTGCGCGAAAAAATGCTCTTATGCCTCAAGCGGGAGCCGTGGGGGCCGCAACGCACGAACCGACTAGCCGTCATAGAAACGGCCCCGAAAAATGCCCGAAACGAGCTTAAACGGCATCCGAAACGGTCCCGAACCGACTTCGTCTGTTCGCCACGTCGTAGCCAGCGGAACGAGCTTTCCGTGGCCACGAAAATCGCCGAATTCCGACATCGGCGTGCCAAGTTACGGTCCGGCGACCCGGAACTGCTGCGTTTGTCGCACGCCGCGGCTCGTGTCGGGTGCCGGCGCTGCGGCGCGCAAGGCGAGGTTGAAAGGGAAGCAGAAGACCTCGATGGATCAGATACGGTGTGTTGCGGGAAGTGAAAAGAAGGTCGAAGGTTGGTGCCGACGACAAAAAAGCGCCGAAGGCAAAAAAAGAGTGCAACACGAGGACTTCCCAGGAGGTCACCCATCCCAGTACTACTCTTGCCCAAGCACGCTTAACTTCGGAGTTCTGATGGGATCCGGTGCTTTAGTGCTGGTATGATCGCACCCGTTACATGTTGCGCGAAAAAATGCTCTTATGCCTCACGCGGGAGCCGTGGGGGCCGCAACGCACGAACCGACTAGCCGTCATAGAAACGGCCCCGAAAAACGCCCGAAACGAGCTTAAACGGCATCCGAAACGGTCCCGAACCGACTTCGTCTGTTCGCCACGTCGTAGCCAGCGGAACGAGCTTTCCGTGGCCACGAAAATCGCCGAATTCCGACATCGGCGTGCCAAGTTACGGTCCGGCGACCCGGAACTGCTGCGTTTGTCGCACGCCGCGGCTCATGTCGGGTGCCGGCGCTGCGGCGCGCAAGGCGAGGGTGAAAGGGAAGCAGAAGACCTCGATGGATCAGATACGATGTGTTGCGGGAAGTGAAAAGAAGGTCGAAGGTTGGTGCCGACGACAAAAAAGCGCCGAAGGCAAAAAGAGAGCGACACGAGGACTTCCCAGGAGGTCACCCATCCCAGTACTACTCTCGCCCAAGCACGCTTAACTTCGGAGTTCTGATGGGATCCGGTGCTTTAGTGCTGGTATGATCGCACCCGTTACATGTTGCGCGAAAAAATGCTCTTATGCCTCACGCGGGAGCCGTGGGGGCCGCAACGCACGAACCGACTAGCCGTCATAGAAACGGCCCTGAAAAACGCCCGAAACGAGCTTAAACGGCATCCGAAACGGTCCCGAACCGACTTCGTCTGTTCGCCACGTCGTAGCCAGCGGAACGAGCTTTCCGTGGCCACGAAAATCGCCGAATTCCGACATCGGCGTGCCAAGTTACGGTCCGGCGACCCGGAACTGCTGCGTTTGTCGCACGCCGCGGCTCGTGTCGGGTGCCGGCGCTGCGGCGCGCACGGCGAGGGTGAAAGGGAAGCAGAAGACCTCGATGGATCAGATACGATGTGTTGCGGGAAGTGAAAAGAAGGTCGGAGGTTGGTGCCGACGATAAAAAAGCGCCGAAGGCAAAAAGAGAGTGCAACACGAGGACTTCCCAGGAGGTCACCCATCCCAGTACTACTCTCGCCCAATCACGCTTAACTTTGAAGTTCTGATGGGATCCGGTGCTTTAGTGCTGGTATGATCGCACCCGTTACATGTTGCGCGAAAAAATGCTCTTATGCCTCACGCGGGAGCCGTGGGGGCCGCAACGCACGAACCGACTAGCCGTCATAGAAACGGCCCCGAAAAACGCCCGAAACGAGCTTAAACGGCATCCGAAACGGTCCCGAACCGACTTCGTCTGTTCGCCACGTCGTAGCCAGCGGAACGAGCTTTCCGTGGCCACGAAAATCGCCGAATTCCGACATCGGCGTGCCAAGTTACGGTCCGGCGACCCGGAACTGCTGCGTTTGTCGCACGCCGCGGCTCGTGTCGGGTGCCGGCGCTGCGGCGCGCAAGGCGAGGTTGAAAGGGAAGCAGAAGACCTCGATGGATCAGATACGGTGTGTTGCGGGAAGTGAAAAGAAGGTCGAAGGTTGGTGCCGACGACAAAAAAGCGCCGAAGGCAAAAAAAGAGTGCAACACGAGGACTTCCCAGGAGGTCACCCATCCCAGTACTACTCTCGCCCAAGCACGCTTAACTTCGGAGTTATGATGGGATCCGGTGCTTTAGTGCTGGTATGATCGCACCCGTTACATGTTGCGCGAAAAAATGCTCTTATGCCTCACGCGGGAGCCGTGGGGGCCGCAACGCACGAACCGACTAGCCGTCATAGAAACGACCCCGAAAAACGCCCGAAACGAGCTTAAACGGCATCCGAAACGGTCCCGAACCGACTTCGTCTGTTCGCCACGTCGTAGCCAGCGGAACGAGCTTTCCGTGGCCACGAAAATCGCCGAATTCCGACATCGGCGTGCCAAGTTACGGTCCGTCGACCCGGAACTGCTGCGTTTGTCGCACGCCGCGGCTCGTGTCGGGTGCCGGCGCTGCGGCGCGCAAGGCGAGGTTGAAAGGGAAGCAGAAGACCTCGATGGATCAGATACGGTGTGTTGCGGGAAGTGAAAAGAAGGTCGAAGGTTGGTGCCGACGACAAAAAAGCGCCGAAGGCAAAAAAAGAGTGCAACACGAGGACTTCCCAGGAGGTCACCCATCCCAGTACTACTCTCGCCCAAGCACGCTTAACTTCGGAGTTATGATGGGATCCGGTGCTTTAGTGCTGGTATGATCGCACCCGTTACATGTTGCGCGAAAAAATGCTCTTATGCCTCACGCGGGAGCCGTGGGGGCCGCAACGCACGAACCGACTAGCCGTCATAGAAACGGCCCCGAAAAACGCCCGAAACGAGCTTAAACGGCATCCGAAACGGTCCCGAACCGACTTCGTCTGTTCGCCACGTCGTAGCCAGCGGAACGAGCTTTCCGTGGCCACGAAAATCGCCGAATTCCGACATCGGCGTGCCAAGTTACGGTCCGGCGACCCGGAACTGCTGCGTTTGTCGCACGCCGCGGCTCGTGTCGGGTGCCGGCGCTGCGGCGCGCCAGGCGAGGTTGAAAGGGAAGCAGAAGACCTCGATGGATCAGATACGGTGTGTTGCGGGAAGTGAAAAGAAGGTCGAAGGTTGGTGCCGACGACCAAAAAGCGCCGAAGGCAAAAAAAGAGTGCAACACGAGGACTTCCCAGGAGGTCACCCATCCCAGTACTACTCTCGCCCAAGCACGCTTAACTTCGGAGTTATGATGGGATCCGGTGCTTTAGTGCTGGTATGATCGCACCCGTTACATGTTGCGCGAAAAAATGCTCTTATGCCTCACGCGGGAGCCGTGGGGGCCGCAACGCACGAACCGACTAGCTGTCATAGAAACGACCCCGAAAAACGCCCGAAACGAGCTTAAACGGCATCCGAAACGGTCCCGAACCGACTTCGTCTGTTCGCCACGTCGTAGCCAGCGGAACGAGCTTTCCGTGGCCACGAAAATCGCCGAATTCCGACATCGGCGTGCCAAGTTACGGTCCGGCGACCCGGAACTGCTGCGTTTGTCGCACGCCGCGGCTCGTGTCGGGTGCCGGCGCTGCGGCGCGCAAGGCGAGGGTGAAAGGGAAGCAGAAGACCTCGATGGATCAGATACGGTGTGTTGCGGGAAGTGAAAAGAAGGTCGAAGGTTGGTGCCGACGACAAAAAAGCGCCGAAGGCAAAAAAAGAGTGCAACACGAGGACTTCCCAGGAGGTCACCCATCCCAGTACTACTCTCACCCAAGCACGATTAACTTCGGAGTTCTGATGGGATCCGGTGCTTTAGTGCTGGTATGATCGCACCCGTTACATGTTGCGCGAAAAAATGCTCTTATGCCTCACGCGGGAGCCGTGGGGGCCGCAACGCACGAACCGACTAGCCGTCATAGAAACGGCCCCGAAAAATGCCCGAAACGAGCTTAAACGGCATCCGAAACGGTCCCGAACCGACTTCGTCTGTTCGCCACGTCGTAGCCAGCGGAACGAGCTTTCCGTGGCCACGAAAATCGCCGAATTCCGACATCGGCGTGCCAAGTTACGGTCCGGCGACCCGGAACTGCTGCGTTTGTCGCACGCCGCGGCTCGTGTCGGGTGCCGGCGCTGCGGCGCGCAAGGCGAGGTTGAAAGGGAAGCAGAAGACCTCGATGGATCAGATACGGTGTGTTGCGGGAAGTGAAAAGAAGGTCGAAGGTTGGTGCCGACGACAAAAAAGCGCCGAAGGCAAAAAAAGAGTGCAACACGAGGACTTCCCAGGAGGTCACCCATCCCAGTACTACTCTCGCCCAAGCACGCTTAACTTCGGAGTTATGATGGGATCCGGTGCTTTAGTGCTGGTATGATCGCACCCGTTACATGTTGCGCGAAAAAATGCTCTTATGCCTCACGCGGGAGCCGTGGGGGCCGCAACGCACGAACCGACTAGCCGTCATAGAAACGACCCCGAAAAACGCCCGAAACGAGCTTAAACGGCATCCGAAACGGTCCCGAACCGACTTCGTCTGTTCGCCACGTCGTAGCCAGCGGAACGAGCTTTCCGTGGCCACGAAAATCGCCGAATTCCGACATCGGCGTGCCAAGTTACGGTCCGGCGACCCGGAACTGCTGCGTTTGTCGCACGCCGCGGCTCGTGTCGGGTGCCGGCGCTGCGGCGCGCAAGGCGAGGGTGAAAGGGAAGCAGAAGACCTCGATGGATCAGATACGGTGTGTTGCGGGAAGTGAAAAGAAGGTCGAAGGTTGGTGCCGACGACAAAAAAGCGCCGAAGGCAAAAAAAGAGTGCAACACGAGGACTTCCCAGGAGGTCACCCATCCCAGTACTACTCTCACCCAAGCACGATTAACTTCGGAGTTCTGATGGGATCCGGTGCTTTAGTGCTGGTATGATCGCACCCGTTACATGTTGCGCGAAAAAATGCTCTTATGCCTCACGCGGGAGCCGTGGGGGCCGCAACGCACGAACCGACTAGCCGTCATAGAAACGGCCCCGAAAAATGCCCGAAACGAGCTTAAACGGCATCCGAAACGGTCCCGAACCGACTTCGTCTGTTCGCCACGTCGTAGCCAGCGGAACGAGCTTTCCGTGGCCACGAAAATCGCCGAATTCCGACATCGGCGTGCCAAGTTACGGTCCGGCGACCCGGAACTGCTGCGTTTGTCGCACGCCGCGGCTCGTGTCGGGTGCCGGCGCTGCGGCGCGCACGGCGAGGGTGAAAGGGAAGCAGAAGACCTCGATGGATCAGATACGGTGTGTTGCGGGAAGTGAAAAGAAGGTCGGAGGTTGGTGCCGACGACAAAAAAGCGCCGAAGGCAAAAAAAGAGTGCAACACGAGGACTTCCCAGGAGGTCACCCATCCCAGTACTACTCTCGCCCAAGCACGCTTAACTTCGGAGTTCTGATGGGATCCGGTGCTTTAGTGCTGGTATGATCGCACCCGTTACATGTTGCGCGAAAAAATGCTCTTATGCCTCACGCGGGAGCCGTGGGGGCCGCAACGCACGAACCGACTAGCCGTCATAGAAACGGCCCTGAAAAACGCCCGAAACGAGCTTAAACGGCATCCGAAACGGTCCCGAACCGACTTCGTCTGTTCGCCACATCGTAGCCAGCGGAACGAGCTTTCCGTGGCAACGAAAATCGCCGAATTCCGACATCGGCGTGCCAAGTTACGGTCCGGCGACCCGGAACTGCTGCGTTTGTCGCACGCCGCGGCTCGTGTCGGGTGCCGGCGCTGCGGCGCGCAAGGCGAGGGTGAAAGGGAAGCAGAAGACCTCGATGGATCAGATACGGTGTGTTGCGGGAAGTGAAAAGAAGGTCGAAGGTTGGTGCCGACGACAAAAAAGCGCCGAAGGCAAAAAAAGAGTGCAACACGAGGACTTCCCAGGAGGTCACCCATCCCAGTACTACTCTCGCCCAAGCACGCTTAACTTCGGAGTTCTGATGGGATCCGGTGCTTTAGTGCTGGTATGATCGCACTCGTTACATGTTGCGCGAAAAAATGCTCTTATGCCTCACGCGGGAGCCGTGGGGGCCGCAACGCACGAACCGACTAGCCGTCATAGAAACGACCCCGAAAAACGCCCGAAACGAGCTTAAACGGCATCCGAAACGGTCCCGAACCGACTTCGTCTGTTCGCCACGTCGTAGCCAGCGGAACGAGCTTTCCGTGGCCACGAAAATCGCCGAATTCCGACATCGGCGTGCCAAGTTACGGTCCGGCGACCCGGAACTGCTGCGTTTGTCGCACGCCGCGGCTCATGTCGGGTGCCGGCGCTGCGGCGCGCAAGGCGAGGGTGAAAGGGAAGCAGAAGACCTCGATGGATCAGATACGGTGTGTTGCGGGAAGTGAAAAGAAGGTCGAAGGTTGGTGCCGACGACAAAAAAGCGCCGAAGGCAAAAAGAGAGCGACACGAGGACTTCCCAGGAGGTCACCCATCCCAGTACTACTCTCGCCCAAGCACGCTTAACTTCGGAGTTCTGATGGGATCCGGTGCTTTAGTGCTGGTATGATCGCACCCGTTACATGTTGCGCGAAAAAATGCTCTTATGCCTCACGCGGGAGCCGTGGGGGCCGCAACGCACGAACCGACTAGCCGTCATAGAAACGGCCCCGAAAAATGCTTGAAATGAGCTTAAACGGCATCCGAAACGGTCCCAAACCGACTTCGTCTGTTCGCCACGTCGTAGCCAGCGGAACGAGCTTTCCGTGGCCACGAAAATCGCCGAATTCCGACATCGGCGTGCCAAGTTACGGTCCGGCGACCCGGAACTGCTGCGTTTGTCGCACGCCGCGGCTCGTGTCGGGTGCCGGCGCTGCGGCGCGCAAGGCGAGGTTGAAAGGGAAGCAGAAGACCTCGATGGATCAGATACGGTGTGTTGCGGGAAGTGAAAAGAAGGTCGAAGGTTGGTGCCGACGACAAAAAAGCGCCGAAGGCAAAAAAAGAGTGCAACACGAGGACTTCCCAGGAGGTCACCCATCCCAGTACTACTCTTGCCCAAGCACGCTTAACTTCGGAGTTCTGATGGGATCCGGTGCTTTAGTGCTGGTATGATCGCACCCGTTACATGTTGCGCGAAAAAATGCTCTTATGCCTCACGCGGGAGCCGTGGGGGCCGCAACGCACGAACCGACTAGCCGTCATAGAAACGGCCCCGAAAAACGCCCGAAACGAGCTTAAACGGCATCCGAAACGGTCCCGAACCGACTTCGTCTGTTCGCCACGTCGTAGCCAGCGGAACGAGCTTTCCGTGGCCACGAAAATCGCCGAATTCCGACATCGGCGTGCCAAGTTACGGTCCGGCGACCCGGAACTGCTGCGTTTGTCGCACGCCGCGGCTCATGTCGGGTGCCGGCGCTGCGGCGCGCAAGGCGAGGGTGAAAGGGAAGCAGAAGACCTCGATGGATCAGATACGATGTGTTGCGGGAAGTGAAAAGAAGGTCGAAGGTTGGTGCCGACGACAAAAAAGCGCCGAAGGCAAAAAGAGAGCGACACGAGGACTTCCCAGGAGGTCACCCATCCCAGTACTACTCTCGCCCAAGCACGCTTAACTTCGGAGTTCTGATGGGATCCGGTGCTTTAGTGCTGGTATGATCGCACCCGTTACATGTTGCGCGAAAAAATGCTCTTATGCCTCACGCGGGAGCCGTGGGGGCCGCAACGCACGAACCGACTAGCCGTCATAGAAACGGCCCTGAAAAACGCCCGAAACGAGCTTAAACGGCATCCGAAACGGTCCCGAACCGACTTCGTCTGTTCGCCACGTCGTAGCCAGCGGAACGAGCTTTCCGTGGCCACGAAAATCGCCGAATTCCGACATCGGCGTGCCAAGTTACGGTCCGGCGACCCGGAACTGCTGCGTTTGTCGCACGCCGCGGCTCGTGTCGGGTGCCGGCGCTGCGGCGCGCACGGCGAGGGTGAAAGGGAAGCAGAAGACCTCGATGGATCAGATACGATGTGTTGCGGGAAGTGAAAAGAAGGTCGGAGGTTGGTGCCGACGATAAAAAAGCGCCGAAGGCAAAAAGAGAGTGCAACACGAGGACTTCCCAGGAGGTCACCCATCCCAGTACTACTCTCGCCCAATCACGCTTAACTTTGAAGTTCTGATGGGATCCGGTGCTTTAGTGCTGGTATGATCGCACCCGTTACATGTTGCGCGAAAAAATGCTCTTATGCCTCACGCGGGAGCCGTGGGGGCCGCAACGCACGAACCGACTAGCCGTCATAGAAACGACCCCGAAAAACGCCCGAAACGAGCTTAAACGGCATCCGAAACGGTCCCGAACCGACTTCGTCTGTTCGCCACGTCGTAGCCAGCGGAACGAGCTTTCCGTGGCCACGAAAATCGCCGAATTCCGACATCGGCGTGCCAAGTTACGGTCCGGCGACCCGGAACTGCTGCGTTTGTCGCACGCCGCGGCTCGTGTCGGGTGCCGGCGCTGCGGCGCGCAAGGCGAGGGTGAAAGGGAAGCAGAAGACCTCGATGGATCAGATACGGTGTGTTGCGGGAAGTGAAAAGAAGGTCGAAGGTTGGTGCCGACGACAAAAAAGCGCCGAAGGCAAAAAAAGAGTGCAACACGAGGACTTCCCAGGAGGTCACCCATCCCAGTACTACTCTCACCCAAGCACGATTAACTTCGGAGTTCTGATGGGATCCGGTGCTTTAGTGCTGGTATGATCGCACCCGTTACATGTTGCGCGAAAAAATGCTCTTATGCCTCACGCGGGAGCCGTGGGGGCCGCAACGCACGAACCGACTAGCCGTCATAGAAACGGCCCCGAAAAATGCCCGAAACGAGCTTAAACGGCATCCGAAACGGTCCCGAACCGACTTCGTCTGTTCGCCACGTCGTAGCCAGCGGAACGAGCTTTCCGTGGCCACGAAAATCGCCGAATTCCGACATCGGCGTGCCAAGTTACGGTCCGGCGACCCGGAACTGCTGCGTTTGTCGCACGCCGCGGCTCGTGTCGGGTGCCGGCGCTGCGGCGCGCAAGGCGAGGTTGAAAGGGAAGCAGAAGACCTCGATGGATCAGATACGGTGTGTTGCGGGAAGTGAAAAGAAGGTCGAAGGTTGGTGCCGACGACAAAAAAGCGCCGAAGGCAAAAAAAGAGTGCAACACGAGGACTTCCCAGGAGGTCACCCATCCCAGTACTACTCTCGCCCAAGCACGCTTAACTTCGGAGTTATGATGGGATCCGGTGCTTTAGTGCTGGTATGATCGCACCCGTTACATGTTGCGCGAAAAAATGCTCTTATGCCTCACGCGGGAGCCGTGGGGGCCGCAACGCACGAACCGACTAGCCGTCATAGAAACGACCCCGAAAAACGCCCGAAACGAGCTTAAACGGCATCCGAAACGGTCCCGAACCGACTTCGTCTGTTCGCCACGTCGTAGCCAGCGGAACGAGCTTTCCGTGGCCACGAAAATCGCCGAATTCCGACATCGGCGTGCCAAGTTACGGTCCGGCGACCCGGAACTGCTGCGTTTGTCGCACGCCGCGGCTCGTGTCGGGTGCCGGCGCTGCGGCGCGCAAGGCGAGGGTGAAAGGGAAGCAGAAGACCTCGATGGATCAGATACGGTGTGTTGCGGGAAGTGAAAAGAAGGTCGAAGGTTGGTGCCGACGACAAAAAAGCGCCGAAGGCAAAAAAAGAGTGCAACACGAGGACTTCCCAGGAGGTCACCCATCCCAGTACTACTCTCACCCAAGCACGATTAACTTCGGAGTTCTGATGGGATCCGGTGCTTTAGTGCTGGTATGATCGCACCCGTTACATGTTGCGCGAAAAAATGCTCTTATGCCTCACGCGGGAGCCGTGGGGGCCGCAACGCACGAACCGACTAGCCGTCATAGAAACGGCCCCGAAAAATGCCCGAAACGAGCTTAAACGGCATCCGAAACGGTCCCGAACCGACTTCGTCTGTTCGCCACGTCGTAGCCAGCGGAACGAGCTTTCCGTGGCCACGAAAATCGCCGAATTCCGACATCGGCGTGCCAAGTTACGGTCCGGCGACCCGGAACTGCTGCGTTTGTCGCACGCCGCGGCTCGTGTCGGGTGCCGGCGCTGCGGCGCGCAAGGCGAGGTTGAAAGGGAAGCAGAAGACCTCGATGGATCAGATACGGTGTGTTGCGGGAAGTGAAAAGAAGGTCGAAGGTTGGTGCCGACGACAAAAAAGCGCCGAAGGCAAAAAAAGAGTGCAACACGAGGACTTCCCAGGAGGTCACCCATCCCAGTACTACTCTCGCCCAAGCACGCTTAACTTCGGAGTTATGATGGGATCCGGTGCTTTAGTGCTGGTATGATCGCACCCGTTACATGTTGCGCGAAAAAATGCTCTTATGCCTCACGCGGGAGCCGTGGGGGCCGCAACGCACGAACCGACTAGCCGTCATAGAAACGACCCCGAAAAACGCCCGAAACGAGCTTAAACGGCATCCGAAACGGTCCCGAACCGACTTCGTCTGTTCGCCACGTCGTAGCCAGCGGAACGAGCTTTCCGTGGCCACGAAAATCGCCGAATTCCGACATCGGCGTGCCAAGTTACGGTCCGGCGACCCGGAACTGCTGCGTTTGTCGCACGCCGCGGCTCGTGTCGGGTGCCGGCGCTGCGGCGCGCAAGGCGAGGGTGAAAGGGAAGCAGAAGACCTCGATGGATCAGATACGGTGTGTTGCGGGAAGTGAAAAGAAGGTCGAAGGTTGGTGCCGACGACAAAAAAGCGCCGAAGGCAAAAAAAGAGTGCAACACGAGGACTTCCCAGGAGGTCACCCATCCCAGTACTACTCTCACCCAAGCACGATTAACTTCGGAGTTCTGATGGGATCCGGTGCTTTAGTGCTGGTATGATCGCACCCGTTACATGTTGCGCGAAAAAATGCTCTTATGCCTCACGCGGGAGCCGTGGGGGCCGCAACGCACGAACCGACTAGCCGTCATAGAAACGGCCCCGAAAAATGCCCGAAACGAGCTTAAACGGCATCCGAAACGGTCCCGAACCGACTTCGTCTGTTCGCCACGTCGTAGCCAGCGGAACGAGCTTTCCGTGGCCACGAAAATCGCCGAATTCCGACATCGGCGTGCCAAGTTACGGTCCGGCGACCCGGAACTGCTGCGTTTGTCGCACGCCGCGGCTCGTGTCGGGTGCCGGCGCTGCGGCGCGCACGGCGAGGGTGAAAGGGAAGCAGAAGACCTCGATGGATCAGATACGGTGTGTTGCGGGAAGTGAAAAGAAGGTCGGAGGTTGGTGCCGACGACAAAAAAGCGCCGAAGGCAAAAAAAGAGTGCAACACGAGGACTTCCCAGGAGGTCACCCATCCCAGTACTACTCTCGCCCAAGCACGCTTAACTTCGGAGTTCTGATGGGATCCGGTGCTTTAGTGCTGGTATGATCGCACCCGTTACATGTTGCGCGAAAAAATGCTCTTATGCCTCACGCGGGAGCCGTGGGGGCCGCAACGCACGAACCGACTAGCCGTCATAGAAACGGCCCTGAAAAACGCCCGAAACGAGCTTAAACGGCATCCGAAACGGTCCCGAACCGACTTCGTCTGTTCGCCACATCGTAGCCAGCGGAACGAGCTTTCCGTGGCAACGAAAATCGCCGAATTCCGACATCGGCGTGCCAAGTTACGGTCCGGCGACCCGGAACTGCTGCGTTTGTCGCACGCCGCGGCTCGTGTCGGGTGCCGGCGCTGCGGCGCGCAAGGCGAGGGTGAAAGGGAAGCAGAAGACCTCGATGGATCAGATACGGTGTGTTGCGGGAAGTGAAAAGAAGGTCGAAGGTTGGTGCCGACGACAAAAAAGCGCCGAAGGCAAAAAAAGAGTGCAACACGAGGACTTCCCAGGAGGTCACCCATCCCAGTACTACTCTCGCCCAAGCACGCTTAACTTCGGAGTTCTGATGGGATCCGGTGCTTTAGTGCTGGTATGATCGCACTCGTTACATGTTGCGCGAAAAAATGCTCTTATGCCTCACGCGGGAGCCGTGGGGGCCGCAACGCACGAACCGACTAGCCGTCATAGAAACGACCCCGAAAAACGCCCGAAACGAGCTTAAACGGCATCCGAAACGGTCCCGAACCGACTTCGTCTGTTCGCCACGTCGTAGCCAGCGGAACGAGCTTTCCGTGGCCACGAAAATCGCCGAATTCCGACATCGGCGTGCCAAGTTACGGTCCGGCGACCCGGAACTGCTGCGTTTGTCGCACGCCGCGGCTCATGTCGGGTGCCGGCGCTGCGGCGCGCAAGGCGAGGGTGAAAGGGAAGCAGAAGACCTCGATGGATCAGATACGGTGTGTTGCGGGAAGTGAAAAGAAGGTCGAAGGTTGGTGCCGACGACAAAAAAGCGCCGAAGGCAAAAAGAGAGCAACACGAGGACTTCCCAGGAGGTCACCCATCCCAGTACTACTCTCGCCCAAGCACGCTTAACTTCGGAGTTCTGATGGGATCCGGTGCTTTAGTGCTGGTATGATCGCACCCGTTACATGTTGCGCGAAAAAATGCTCTTATGCCTCACGCGGGAGCCGTGGGGGCCGCAACGCACGAACCGACTAGCCGTCATAGAAACGGCCCCGAAAAATGCTTGAAATGAGCTTAAACGGCATCCGAAACGGTCCCAAACCGACTTCGTCTGTTCGCCACGTCGTAGCCAGCGGAACGAGCTTTCCGTGGCCACGAAAATCGCCGAATTCCGACATCGGCGTGCCAAGTTACGGTCCGGCGACCCGGAACTGCTGCGTTTGTCGCACGCCGCGGCCTCGTGTCGGGTGCCGGCGCTGCGGCGCGCACGGCGAGGGTGAAAGGGAAGCAGAAGACCTCGATGGATCAGATACGGTGTGTTGCGGGAAGTGAAAAGAAGGTCGGAGGTTGGTGCCGACGATAAAAAAGCGCCGAAGGCAAAAAGAGAGTGCAACACGAGGACTTCCCAGGAGGTCACCCATCCCAGTACTACTCTCGCCCAAGCACGCTTAACTTCGGAGTTCTGATGGGATCCGGTGCTTTAGTGCTGGTATGATCGCACCCGTTACATGTTGCGCGAAAAAATGCTCTTATGCCTCACGCGGGAGCCGTGGGGGCCGCAACGCACGAACCGACTAGCCGTCATAGAAACGGCCCCGAAAAACGCCCGAAACGAGCTTAAACGGCATCCGAAACGGTCCCGAACCGACTTCGTCTGTTCGCCACGTCGTAGCCAGCGGAACGAGCTTTCCGTGGCCACGAAAATCGCCGAATTCCGACATCGGCGTGCCAAGTTACGGTCCGGCGACCCGGAACTGCTGCGTTTGTCGCACGCCGCGGCTCGTGTCGGGTGCCGGCGCTGCGGCGCGCAAGGCGAGGTTGAAAGGGAAGCAGAAGACCTCGATGGATCAGATACGGTGTGTTGCGGGAAGTGAAAAGAAGGTCGAAGGTTGGTGCCGACGACAAAAAAGCGCCGAAGGCAAAAAAAGAGTGCAACACGAGGACTTCCCAGGAGGTCACCCATCCCAGTACTACTCTCGCCCAAGCACGCTTAACTTCGGAGTTATGATGGGATCCGGTGCTTTAGTGCTGGTATGATCGCACCCGTTACATGTTGCGCGAAAAAATGCTCTTATGCCTCACGCGGGAGCCGTGGGGGCCGCAACGCACGAACCGACTAGCCGTCATAGAAACGGCCCCGAAAAACGCCCGAAACGAGCTTAAACGGCATCCGAAACGGTCCCGAACCGACTTCGTCTGTTCGCCACGTCGTAGCCAGCGGAACGAGCTTTCCGTGGCCACGAAAATCGCCGAATTCCGACATCGGCGTGCCAAGTTACGGTCCGGCGACCCGGAACTGCTGCGTTTGTCGCACGCCGCGGCTCGTGTCGGGTGCCGGCGCTGCGGCGCGCAAGGCGAGGTTGAAAGGGAAGCAGAAGACCTCGATGGATCAGATACGGTGTGTTGCGGGAAGTGAAAAGAAGGTCGAAGGTTGGTGCCGACGACAAAAAAGCGCCGAAGGCAAAAAAAGAGTGCAACACGAGGACTTCCCAGGAGGTCACCCATCCCAGTACTACTCTCGCCCAAGCACGCTTAACTTCGGAGTTATGATGGGATCCGGTGCTTTAGTGCTGGTATGATCGCACCCGTTACATGTTGCGCGAAAAAATGCTCTTATGCCTCACGCGGGAGCCGTGGGGGCCGCAACGCACGAACCGACTAGCCGTCATAGAAACGACCCCGAAAAACGCCCGAAACGAGCTTAAACGGCATCCGAAACGGTCCCGAACCGACTTCGTCTGTTCGCCACGTCGTAGCCAGCGGAACGAGCTTTCCGTGGCCACGAAAATCGCCGAATTCCGACATCGGCGTGCCAAGTTACGGTCCGGCGACCCGGAACTGCTGCGTTTGTCGCACGCCGCGGCTCGTGTCGGGTGCCGGCGCTGCGGCGCGCAAGGCGAGGGTGAAAGGGAAGCAGAAGACCTCGATGGATCAGATACGGTGTGTTGCGGGAAGTGAAAAGAAGGTCGAAGGTTGGTGCCGACGACAAAAAAGCGCCGAAGGCAAAAAAAGAGTGCAACACGAGGACTTCCCAGGAGGTCACCCATCCCAGTACTACTCTCACCCAAGCACGATTAACTTCGGAGTTCTGATGGGATCCGGTGCTTTAGTGCTGGTATGATCGCACCCGTTACATGTTGCGCGAAAAAATGCTCTTATTCCTCACGCGGGAGCCGTGGGGGCCGCAACGCACGAACCGACTAGCCGTCATAGAAACGGCCCCGAAAAATGCCCGAAACGAGCTTAAACGGCATCCGAAACGGTCCCGAACCGACTTCGTCTGTTCGCCACGTCGTAGCCAGCGGAACGAGCTTTCCGTGGCCACGAAAATCGCCGAATTCCGACATCGGCGTGCCAAGTTACGGTCCGGCGACCCGGAACTGCTGCGTTTGTCGCACGCCGCGGCTCGTGTCGGGTGCCGGCGCTGCGGCGCGCAAGGCGAGGTTGAAAGGGAAGCAGAAGACCTCGATGGATCAGATACGGTGTGTTGCGGGAAGTGAAAAGAAGGTCGAAGGTTGGTGCCGACGACAAAAAAGCGCCGAAGGCAAAAAAAGAGTGCAACACGAGGACTTCCCAGGAGGTCACCCATCCCAGTACTACTCTCGCCCAAGCACGCTTAACTTCGGAGTTATGATGGGATCCGGTGCTTTAGTGCTGGTATGATCGCACCCGTTACATGTTGCGCGAAAAAATGCTCTTATGCCTCACGCGGGAGCCGTGGGGGCCGCAACGCACGAACCGACTAGCCGTCATAGAAACGACCCCGAAAAACGCCCGAAACGAGCTTAAACGGCATCCGAAACGGTCCCGAACCGACTTCGTCTGTTCGCCACGTCGTAGCCAGCGGAACGAGCTTTCCGTGGCCACGAAAATCGCCGAATTCCGACATCGGCGTGCCAAGTTACGGTCCGGCGACCCGGAACTGCTGCGTTTGTCGCACGCCGCGGCTCGTGTCGGGTGCCGGCGCTGCGGCGCGCAAGGCGAGGGTGAAAGGGAAGCAGAAGACCTCGATGGATCAGATACGGTGTGTTGCGGGAAGTGAAAAGAAGGTCGAAGGTTGGTGCCGACGACAAAAAAGCGCCGAAGGCAAAAAAAGAGTGCAACACGAGGACTTCCCAGGAGGTCACCCATCCCAGTACTACTCTCGCCCAAGCACGCTTAACTTCGGAGTTATGATGGGATCCGGTGCTTTAGTGCTGGTATGATCGCACCCGTTACATGTTGCGCGAAAAAATGCTCTTATGCCTCACGCGGGAGCCGTGGGGGCCGCAACGCACGAACCGACTAGCCGTCATAGAAACGGCCCCGAAAAACGCCCGAAACGAGCTTAAACGGCATCCGAAACGGTCCCGAACCGACTTCGTCTGTTCGCCACGTCGTAGCCAGCGGAACGAGCTTTCCGTGGCCACGAAAATCGCCGAATTCCGACATCGGCGTGCCAAGTTACGGTCCGGCGACCCGGAACTGCTGCGTTTGTCGCACGCCGCGGCTCGTGTCGGGTGCCGGCGCTGCGGCGCGCAAGGCGAGGTTGAAAGGGAAGCAGAAGACCTCGATGGATCAGATACGGTGTGTTGCGGGAAGTGAAAAGAAGGTCGAAGGTTGGTGCCGACGACAAAAAAGCGCCGAAGGCAAAAAAAGAGTGCAACACGAGGACTTCCCAGGAGGTCACCCATCCCAGTACTACTCTCGCCCAAGCACGCTTAACTTCGGAGTTATGATGGGATCCGGTGCTTTAGTGCTGGTATGATCGCACCCGTTACATGTTGCGCGAAAAAATGCTCTTATGCCTCACGCGGGAGCCGTGGGGGCCGCAACGCACGAACCGACTAGCCGTCATAGAAACGACCCCGAAAAACGCCCGAAACGAGCTTAAACGGCATCCGAAACGGTCCCGAACCGACTTCGTCTGTTCGCCACGTCGTAGCCAGCGGAACGAGCTTTCCGTGGCCACGAAAATCGCCGAATTCCGACATCGGCGTGCCAAGTTACGGTCCGGCGACCCGGAACTGCTGCGTTTGTCGCACGCCGCGGCTCGTGTCGGGTGCCGGCGCTGCGGCGCGCAAGGCGAGGGTGAAAGGGAAGCAGAAGACCTCGATGGATCAGATACGGTGTGTTGCGGGAAGTGAAAAGAAGGTCGAAGGTTGGTGCCGACGACAAAAAAGCGCCGAAGGCAAAAAAAGAGTGCAACACGAGGACTTCCCAGGAGGTCACCCATCCCAGTACTACTCTCACCCAAGCACGATTAACTTCGGAGTTCTGATGGGATCCGGTGCTTTAGTGCTGGTATGATCGCACCCGTTACATGTTGCGCGAAAAAATGCTCTTATTCCTCACGCGGGAGCCGTGGGGGCCGCAACGCACGAACCGACTAGCCGTCATAGAAACGGCCCCGAAAAATGCCCGAAACGAGCTTAAACGGCATCCGAAACGGTCCCGAACCGACTTCGTCTGTTCGCCACGTCGTAGCCAGCGGAACGAGCTTTCCGTGGCCACGAAAATCGCCGAATTCCGACATCGGCGTGCCAAGTTACGGTCCGGCGACCCGGAACTGCTGCGTTTGTCGCACGCCGCGGCTCGTGTCGGGTGCCGGCGCTGCGGCGCGCAAGGCGAGGTTGAAAGGGAAGCAGAAGACCTCGATGGATCAGATACGGTGTGTTGCGGGAAGTGAAAAGAAGGTCGAAGGTTGGTGCCGACGACAAAAAAGCGCCGAAGGCAAAAAAAGAGTGCAACACGAGGACTTCCCAGGAGGTCACCCATCCCAGTACTACTCTCGCCCAAGCACGCTTAACTTCGGAGTTATGATGGGATCCGGTGCTTTAGTGCTGGTATGATCGCACCCGTTACATGTTGCGCGAAAAAATGCTCTTATGCCTCACGCGGGAGCCGTGGGGGCCGCAACGCACGAACCGACTAGCCGTCATAGAAACGACCCCGAAAAACGCCCGAAACGAGCTTAAACGGCATCCGAAACGGTCCCGAACCGACTTCGTCTGTTCGCCACGTCGTAGCCAGCGGAACGAGCTTTCCGTGGCCACGAAAATCGCCGAATTCCGACATCGGCGTGCCAAGTTACGGTCCGGCGACCCGGAACTGCTGCGTTTGTCGCACGCCGCGGCTCGTGTCGGGTGCCGGCGCTGCGGCGCGCAAGGCGAGGGTGAAAGGGAAGCAGAAGACCTCGATGGATCAGATACGGTGTGTTGCGGGAAGTGAAAAGAAGGTCGAAGGTTGGTGCCGACGACAAAAAAGCGCCGAAGGCAAAAAAAGAGTGCAACACGAGGACTTCCCAGGAGGTCACCCATCCCAGTACTACTCTCACCCAAGCACGATTAACTTCGGAGTTCTGATGGGATCCGGTGCTTTAGTGCTGGTATGATCGCACCCGTTACATGTTGCGCGAAAAAATGCTCTTATGCCTCACGCGGGAGCCGTGGGGGCCGCAACGCACGAACCGACTAGCCGTCATAGAAACGGCCCCGAAAAATGCCCGAAACGAGCTTAAACGGCATCCGAAACGGTCCCGAACCGACTTCGTCTGTTCGCCACGTCGTAGCCAGCGGAACGAGCTTTCCGTGGCCACGAAAATCGCCGAATTCCGACATCGGCGTGCCAAGTTACGGTCCGGCGACCCGGAACTGCTGCGTTTGTCGCACGCCGCGGCTCGTGTCGGGTGCCGGCGCTGCGGCGCGCAAGGCGAGGTTGAAAGGGAAGCAGAAGACCTCGATGGATCAGATACGGTGTGTTGCGGGAAGTGAAAAGAAGGTCGAAGGTTGGTGCCGACGACAAAAAAGCGCCGAAGGCAAAAAAAGAGTGCAACACGAGGACTTCCCAGGAGGTCACCCATCCCAGTACTACTCTCGCCCAAGCACGCTTAACTTCGGAGTTATGATGGGATCCGGTGCTTTAGTGCTGGTATGATCGCACCCGTTACATGTTGCGCGAAAAAATGCTCTTATGCCTCACGCGGGAGCCGTGGGGGCCGCAACGCACGAACCGACTAGCCGTCATAGAAACGACCCCGAAAAACGCCCGAAACGAGCTTAAACGGCATCCGAAACGGTCCCGAACCGACTTCGTCTGTTCGCCACGTCGTAGCCAGCGGAACGAGCTTTCCGTGGCCACGAAAATCGCCGAATTCCGACATCGGCGTGCCAAGTTACGGTCCGGCGACCCGGAACTGCTGCGTTTGTCGCACGCCGCGGCTCGTGTCGGGTGCCGGCGCTGCGGCGCGCAAGGCGAGGGTGAAAGGGAAGCAGAAGACCTCGATGGATCAGATACGGTGTGTTGCGGGAAGTGAAAAGAAGGTCGAAGGTTGGTGCCGACGACAAAAAAGCGCCGAAGGCAAAAAAAGAGTGCAACACGAGGACTTCCCAGGAGGTCACCCATCCCAGTACTACTCTCACCCAAGCACGATTAACTTCGGAGTTCTGATGGGATCCGGTGCTTTAGTGCTGGTATGATCGCACCCGTTACATGTTGCGCGAAAAAATGCTCTTATGCCTCACGCGGGAGCCGTGGGGGCCGCAACGCACGAACCGACTAGCCGTCATAGAAACGGCCCCGAAAAATGCCCGAAACGAGCTTAAACGGCATCCGAAACGGTCCCGAACCGACTTCGTCTGTTCGCCACGTCGTAGCCAGCGGAACGAGCTTTCCGTGGCCACGAAAATCGCCGAATTCCGACATCGGCGTGCCAAGTTACGGTCCGGCGACCCGGAACTGCTGCGTTTGTCGCACGCCGCGGCTCGTGTCGGGTGCCGGCGCGCACGGCGAGGGTGAAAGGGAAGCAGAAGACCTCGATGGATCAGATACGGTGTGTTGCGGGAAGTGAAAAGAAGGTCGGAGGTTGGTGCCGACGACAAAAAAGCGCCGAAGGCAAAAAAAGAGTGCAACACGAGGACTTCCCAGGAGGTCACCCATCCCAGTACTACTCTCGCCCAAGCACGCTTAACTTCGGAGTTCTGATGGGATCCGGTGCTTTAGTGCTGGTATGATCGCACCCGTTACATGTTGCGCGAAAAAATGCTCTTATGCCTCACGCGGGAGCCGTGGGGGCCGCAACGCACGAACCGACTAGCCGTCATAGAAACGGCCCTGAAAAACGCCCGAAACGAGCTTAAACGGCATCCGAAACGGTCCCGAACCGACTTCGTCTGTTCGCCACATCGTAGCCAGCGGAACGAGCTTTCCGTGGCAACGAAAATCGCCGAATTCCGACATCGGCGTGCCAAGTTACGGTCCGGCGACCCGGAACTGCTGCGTTTGTCGCACGCCGCGGCTCGTGTCGGGTGCCGGCGCTGCGGCGCGCAAGGCGAGGGTGAAAGGGAAGCAGAAGACCTCGATGGATCAGATACGGTGTGTTGCGGGAAGTGAAAAGAAGGTCGAAGGTTGGTGCCGACGACAAAAAAGCGCCGAAGGCAAAAAAAGAGTGCAACACGAGGACTTCCCAGGAGGTCACCCATCCCAGTACTACTCTCGCCCAAGCACGCTTAACTTCGGAGTTCTGATGGGATCCGGTGCTTTAGTGCTGGTATGATCGCACTCGTTACATGTTGCGCGAAAAAATGCTCTTATGCCTCACGCGGGAGCCGTGGGGGCCGCAACGCACGAACCGACTAGCCGTCATAGAAACGACCCCGAAAAACGCCCGAAACGAGCTTAAACGGCATCCGAAACGGTCCCGAACCGACTTCGTCTGTTCGCCACGTCGTAGCCAGCGGAACGAGCTTTCCGTGGCCACGAAAATCGCCGAATTCCGACATCGGCGTGCCAAGTTACGGTCCGGCGACCCGGAACTGCTGCGTTTGTCGCACGCCGCGGCTCATGTCGGGTGCCGGCGCTGCGGCGCGCAAGGCGAGGGTGAAAGGGAAGCAGAAGACCTCGATGGATCAGATACGGTGTGTTGCGGGAAGTGAAAAGAAGGTCGAAGGTTGGTGCCGACGACAAAAAAGCGCCGAAGGCAAAAAGAGAGCGACACGAGGACTTCCCAGGAGGTCACCCATCCCAGTACTACTCTCGCCCAAGCACGCTTAACTTCGGAGTTCTGATGGGATCCGGTGCTTTAGTGCTGGTATGATTGCACCCGTTACATGTTGCGCGAAAAAATGCTCTTATGCCTCACGCGGGAGCCGTGGGGGCCGCAACGCACGAACCGACTAGCCGTCATAGAAACGGCCCCGAAAAATGCTTGAAATGAGCTTAAACGGCATCCGAAACGGTCCCAAACCGACTTCGTCTGTTCGCCACGTCGTAGCCAGCGGAACGAGCTTTCCGTGGCCACGAAAATCGCCGAATTCCGACATCGGCGTGCCAAGTTACGGTCCGGCGACCCGGAACTGCTGCGTTTGTCGCACGCCGCGGCTCGTGTCGGGTGCCGGCGCTGCGGCGCGCACGGCGAGGGTGAAAGGGAAGCAGAAGACCTCGATGGATCAGATACGGTGTGTTGCGGGAAGTGAAAAGAAGGTCGGAGGTTGGTGCCGACGATAAAAAAGCGCCGAAGGCAAAAAGAGAGTGCAACACGAGGACTTCCCAGGAGGTCACCCATCCCAGTACTACTCTCGCCCAATCACGCTTAACTTTGAAGTTCTGATGGGATCCGGTGCTTTAGTGCTGGTATGATCGCACCCGTTACATGTTGCGCGAAAAAATGCTCTTATGCCTCACGCGGGAGCCGTGGGGGCCGCAACGCACGAACCGACTAGCCGTCATAGAAACGGCCCCGAAAAACGCCCGAAACGAGCTTAAACGGCATCCGAAACGGTCCCGAACCGACTTCGTCTGTTCGCCACGTCGTAGCCAGCGGAACGAGCTTTCCGTGGCCACGAAAATCGCCGAATTCCGACATCGGCGTGCCAAGTTACGGTCCGGCGACCCGGAACTGCTGCGTTTGTCGCACGCCGCGGCTCGTGTCGGGTGCCGGCGCTGCGGCGCGCAAGGCGAGGTTGAAAGGGAAGCAGAAGACCTCGATGGATCAGATACGGTGTGTTGCGGGAAGTGAAAAGAAGGTCGAAGGTTGGTGCCGACGACAAAAAAGCGCCGAAGGCAAAAAAAGAGTGCAACACGAGGACTTCCCAGGAGGTCACCCATCCCAGTACTACTCTCGCCCAAGCACGCTTAACTTCGGAGTTCTGATGGGATCCGGTGCTTTAGTGCTGGTATGATCGCACTCGTTACATGTTGCGCGAAAAAATGCTCTTATGCCTCACGCGGGAGCCGTGGGGGCCGCAACGCACGAACCGACTAGCCGTCATAGAAACGACCCCGAAAAACGCCCGAAACGAGCTTAAACGGCATCCGAAACGGTCCCGAACCGACTTCGTCTGTTCGCCACGTCGTAGCCAGCGGAACGAGCTTTCCGTGGCCACGAAAATCGCCGAATTCCGACATCGGCGTGCCAAGTTACGGTCCGGCGACCCGGAACTGCTGCGTTTGTCGCACGCCGCGGCTCATGTCGGGTGCCGGCGCTGCGGCGCGCAAGGCGAGGGTGAAAGGGAAGCAGAAGACCTCGATGGATCAGATACGGTGTGTTGCGGGAAGTGAAAAGAAGGTCGAAGGTTGGTGCCGACGACAAAAAAGCGCCGAAGGCAAAAAGAGAGCGACACGAGGACTTCCCAGGAGGTCACCCATCCCAGTACTACTCTCGCCCAAGCACGCTTAACTTCGGAGTTCTGATGGGATCCGGTGCTTTAGTGCTGGTATGATTGCACCCGTTACATGTTGCGCGAAAAAATGCTCTTATGCCTCACGCGGGAGCCGTGGGGGCCGCAACGCACGAACCGACTAGCCGTCATAGAAACGGCCCCGAAAAATGCTTGAAATGAGCTTAAACGGCATCCGAAACGGTCCCAAACCGACTTCGTCTGTTCGCCACGTCGTAGCCAGCGGAACGAGCTTTCCGTGGCCACGAAAATCGCCGAATTCCGACATCGGCGTGCCAAGTTACGGTCCGGCGACCCGGAACTGCTGCGTTTGTCGCACGCCGCGGCTCGTGTCGGGTGCCGGCGCTGCGGCGCGCACGGCGAGGGTGAAAGGGAAGCAGAAGACCTCGATGGATCAGATACGGTGTGTTGCGGGAAGTGAAAAGAAGGTCGGAGGTTGGTGCCGACGATAAAAAAGCGCCGAAGGCAAAAAGAGAGTGCAACACGAGGACTTCCCAGGAGGTCACCCATCCCAGTACTACTCTCGCCCAAGCACGCTTAACTTCGGAGTTCTGATGGGATCCGGTGCTTTAGTGCTGGTATGATCGCACCCGTTACATGTTGCGCGAAAAAATGCTCTTATGCCTCACGCGGGAGCCGTGGGGGCCGCAACGCACGAACCGACTAGCCGTCATAGAAACGGCCCCGAAAAACGCCCGAAACGAGCTTAAACGGCATCCGAAACGGTCCCGAACCGACTTCGTCTGTTCGCCACGTCGTAGCCAGCGGAACGAGCTTTCCGTGGCCACGAAAATCGCCGAATTCCGACATCGGCGTGCCAAGTTACGGTCCGGCGACCCGGAACTGCTGCGTTTGTCGCACGCCGCGGCTCGTGTCGGGTGCCGGCGCTGCGGCGCGCAAGGCGAGGTTGAAAGGGAAGCAGAAGACCTCGATGGATCAGATACGGTGTGTTGCGGGAAGTGAAAAGAAGGTCGAAGGTTGGTGCCGACGACAAAAAAGCGCCGAAGGCAAAAAAAGAGTGCAACACGAGGACTTCCCAGGAGGTCACCCATCCCAGTACTACTCTCGCCCAAGCACGCTTAACTTCGGAGTTATGATGGGATCCGGTGCTTTAGTGCTGGTATGATCGCACCCGTTACATGTTGCGCGAAAAAATGCTCTTATGCCTCACGCGGGAGCCGTGGGGGCCGCAACGCACGAACCGACTAGCCGTCATAGAAACGGCCCCGAAAAACGCCCGAAACGAGCTTAAACGGCATCCGAAACGGTCCCGAACCGACTTCGTCTGTTCGCCACGTCGTAGCCAGCGGAACGAGCTTTCCGTGGCCACGAAAATCGCCGAATTCCGACATCGGCGTGCCAAGTTACGGTCCGGCGACCCGGAACTGCTGCGTTTGTCGCACGCCGCGGCTCGTGTCGGGTGCCGGCGCTGCGGCGCGCAAGGCGAGGTTGAAAGGGAAGCAGAAGACCTCGATGGATCAGATACGGTGTGTTGCGGGAAGTGAAAAGAAGGTCGAAGGTTGGTGCCGACGACAAAAAAGCGCCGAAGGCAAAAAAAGAGTGCAACACGAGGACTTCCCAGGAGGTCACCCATCCCAGTACTACTCTCGCCCAAGCACGCTTAACTTCGGAGTTATGATGGGATCCGGTGCTTTAGTGCTGGTATGATCGCACCCGTTACATGTTGCGCGAAAAAATGCTCTTATGCCTCACGCGGGAGCCGTGGGGGCCGCAACGCACGAACCGACTAGCCGTCATAGAAACGACCCCGAAAAACGCCCGAAACGAGCTTAAACGGCATCCGAAACGGTCCCGAACCGACTTCGTCTGTTCGCCACGTCGTAGCCAGCGGAACGAGCTTTCCGTGGCCACGAAAATCGCCGAATTCCGACATCGGCGTGCCAAGTTACGGTCCGGCGACCCGGAACTGCTGCGTTTGTCGCACGCCGCGGCTCGTGTCGGGTGCCGGCGCTGCGGCGCGCAAGGCGAGGGTGAAAGGGAAGCAGAAGACCTCGATGGATCAGATACGGTGTGTTGCGGGAAGTGAAAAGAAGGTCGAAGGTTGGTGCCGACGACAAAAAAGCGCCGAAGGCAAAAAAAGAGTGCAACACGAGGACTTCCCAGGAGGTCACCCATCCCAGTACTACTCTCACCCAAGCACGATTAACTTCGGAGTTCTGATGGGATCCGGTGCTTTAGTGCTGGTATGATCGCACCCGTTACATGTTGCGCGAAAAAATGCTCTTATTCCTCACGCGGGAGCCGTGGGGGCCGCAACGCACGAACCGACTAGCCGTCATAGAAACGGCCCCGAAAAATGCCCGAAACGAGCTTAAACGGCATCCGAAACGGTCCCGAACCGACTTCGTCTGTTCGCCACGTCGTAGCCAGCGGAACGAGCTTTCCGTGGCCACGAAAATCGCCGAATTCCGACATCGGCGTGCCAAGTTACGGTCCGGCGACCCGGAACTGCTGCGTTTGTCGCACGCCGCGGCTCGTGTCGGGTGCCGGCGCTGCGGCGCGCAAGGCGAGGTTGAAAGGGAAGCAGAAGACCTCGATGGATCAGATACGGTGTGTTGCGGGAAGTGAAAAGAAGGTCGAAGGTTGGTGCCGACGACAAAAAAGCGCCGAAGGCAAAAAAAGAGTGCAACACGAGGACTTCCCAGGAGGTCACCCATCCCAGTACTACTCTCGCCCAAGCACGCTTAACTTCGGAGTTATGATGGGATCCGGTGCTTTAGTGCTGGTATGATCGCACCCGTTACATGTTGCGCGAAAAAATGCTCTTATGCCTCACGCGGGAGCCGTGGGGGCCGCAACGCACGAACCGACTAGCCGTCATAGAAACGACCCCGAAAAACGCCCGAAACGAGCTTAAACGGCATCCGAAACGGTCCCGAACCGACTTCGTCTGTTCGCCACGTCGTAGCCAGCGGAACGAGCTTTCCGTGGCCACGAAAATCGCCGAATTCCGACATCGGCGTGCCAAGTTACGGTCCGGCGACCCGGAACTGCTGCGTTTGTCGCACGCCGCGGCTCGTGTCGGGTGCCGGCGCTGCGGCGCGCAAGGCGAGGGTGAAAGGGAAGCAGAAGACCTCGATGGATCAGATACGGTGTGTTGCGGGAAGTGAAAAGAAGGTCGAAGGTTGGTGCCGACGACAAAAAAGCGCCGAAGGCAAAAAAAGAGTGCAACACGAGGACTTCCCAGGAGGTCACCCATCCCAGTACTACTCTCGCCCAAGCACGCTTAACTTCGGAGTTATGATGGGATCCGGTGCTTTAGTGCTGGTATGATCGCACCCGTTACATGTTGCGCGAAAAAATGCTCTTATGCCTCACGCGGGAGCCGTGGGGGCCGCAACGCACGAACCGACTAGCCGTCATAGAAACGGCCCCGAAAAACGCCCGAAACGAGCTTAAACGGCATCCGAAACGGTCCCGAACCGACTTCGTCTGTTCGCCACGTCGTAGCCAGCGGAACGAGCTTTCCGTGGCCACGAAAATCGCCGAATTCCGACATCGGCGTGCCAAGTTACGGTCCGGCGACCCGGAACTGCTGCGTTTGTCGCACGCCGCGGCTCGTGTCGGGTGCCGGCGCTGCGGCGCGCAAGGCGAGGTTGAAAGGGAAGCAGAAGACCTCGATGGATCAGATACGGTGTGTTGCGGGAAGTGAAAAGAAGGTCGAAGGTTGGTGCCGACGACAAAAAAGCGCCGAAGGCAAAAAAAGAGTGCAACACGAGGACTTCCCAGGAGGTCACCCATCCCAGTACTACTCTCGCCCAAGCACGCTTAACTTCGGAGTTATGATGGGATCCGGTGCTTTAGTGCTGGTATGATCGCACCCGTTACATGTTGCGCGAAAAAATGCTCTTATGCCTCACGCGGGAGCCGTGGGGGCCGCAACGCACGAACCGACTAGCCGTCATAGAAACGACCCCGAAAAACGCCCGAAACGAGCTTAAACGGCATCCGAAACGGTCCCGAACCGACTTCGTCTGTTCGCCACGTCGTAGCCAGCGGAACGAGCTTTCCGTGGCCACGAAAATCGCCGAATTCCGACATCGGCGTGCCAAGTTACGGTCCGGCGACCCGGAACTGCTGCGTTTGTCGCACGCCGCGGCTCGTGTCGGGTGCCGGCGCTGCGGCGCGCAAGGCGAGGGTGAAAGGGAAGCAGAAGACCTCGATGGATCAGATACGGTGTGTTGCGGGAAGTGAAAAGAAGGTCGAAGGTTGGTGCCGACGACAAAAAAGCGCCGAAGGCAAAAAAAGAGTGCAACACGAGGACTTCCCAGGAGGTCACCCATCCCAGTACTACTCTCACCCAAGCACGATTAACTTCGGAGTTCTGATGGGATCCGGTGCTTTAGTGCTGGTATGATCGCACCCGTTACATGTTGCGCGAAAAAATGCTCTTATTCCTCACGCGGGAGCCGTGGGGGCCGCAACGCACGAACCGACTAGCCGTCATAGAAACGGCCCCGAAAAATGCCCGAAACGAGCTTAAACGGCATCCGAAACGGTCCCGAACCGACTTCGTCTGTTCGCCACGTCGTAGCCAGCGGAACGAGCTTTCCGTGGCCACGAAAATCGCCGAATTCCGACATCGGCGTGCCAAGTTACGGTCCGGCGACCCGGAACTGCTGCGTTTGTCGCACGCCGCGGCTCGTGTCGGGTGCCGGCGCTGCGGCGCGCAAGGCGAGGTTGAAAGGGAAGCAGAAGACCTCGATGGATCAGATACGGTGTGTTGCGGGAAGTGAAAAGAAGGTCGAAGGTTGGTGCCGACGACAAAAAAGCGCCGAAGGCAAAAAAAGAGTGCAACACGAGGACTTCCCAGGAGGTCACCCATCCCAGTACTACTCTCGCCCAAGCACGCTTAACTTCGGAGTTATGATGGGATCCGGTGCTTTAGTGCTGGTATGATCGCACCCGTTACATGTTGCGCGAAAAAATGCTCTTATGCCTCACGCGGGAGCCGTGGGGGCCGCAACGCACGAACCGACTAGCCGTCATAGAAACGACCCCGAAAAACGCCCGAAACGAGCTTAAACGGCATCCGAAACGGTCCCGAACCGACTTCGTCTGTTCGCCACGTCGTAGCCAGCGGAACGAGCTTTCCGTGGCCACGAAAATCGCCGAATTCCGACATCGGCGTGCCAAGTTACGGTCCGGCGACCCGGAACTGCTGCGTTTGTCGCACGCCGCGGCTCGTGTCGGGTGCCGGCGCTGCGGCGCGCAAGGCGAGGGTGAAAGGGAAGCAGAAGACCTCGATGGATCAGATACGGTGTGTTGCGGGAAGTGAAAAGAAGGTCGAAGGTTGGTGCCGACGACAAAAAAGCGCCGAAGGCAAAAAAAGAGTGCAACACGAGGACTTCCCAGGAGGTCACCCATCCCAGTACTACTCTCACCCAAGCACGATTAACTTCGGAGTTCTGATGGGATCCGGTGCTTTAGTGCTGGTATGATCGCACCCGTTACATGTTGCGCGAAAAAATGCTCTTATGCCTCACGCGGGAGCCGTGGGGGCCGCAACGCACGAACCGACTAGCCGTCATAGAAACGGCCCCGAAAAATGCCCGAAACGAGCTTAAACGGCATCCGAAACGGTCCCGAACCGACTTCGTCTGTTCGCCACGTCGTAGCCAGCGGAACGAGCTTTCCGTGGCCACGAAAATCGCCGAATTCCGACATCGGCGTGCCAAGTTACGGTCCGGCGACCCGGAACTGCTGCGTTTGTCGCACGCCGCGGCTCGTGTCGGGTGCCGGCGCTGCGGCGCGCAAGGCGAGGTTGAAAGGGAAGCAGAAGACCTCGATGGATCAGATACGGTGTGTTGCGGGAAGTGAAAAGAAGGTCGAAGGTTGGTGCCGACGACAAAAAAGCGCCGAAGGCAAAAAAAGAGTGCAACACGAGGACTTCCCAGGAGGTCACCCATCCCAGTACTACTCTCGCCCAAGCACGCTTAACTTCGGAGTTATGATGGGATCCGGTGCTTTAGTGCTGGTATGATCGCACCCGTTACATGTTGCGCGAAAAAATGCTCTTATGCCTCACGCGGGAGCCGTGGGGGCCGCAACGCACGAACCGACTAGCCGTCATAGAAACGACCCCGAAAAACGCCCGAAACGAGCTTAAACGGCATCCGAAACGGTCCCGAACCGACTTCGTCTGTTCGCCACGTCGTAGCCAGCGGAACGAGCTTTCCGTGGCCACGAAAATCGCCGAATTCCGACATCGGCGTGCCAAGTTACGGTCCGGCGACCCGGAACTGCTGCGTTTGTCGCACGCCGCGGCTCGTGTCGGGTGCCGGCGCTGCGGCGCGCAAGGCGAGGGTGAAAGGGAAGCAGAAGACCTCGATGGATCAGATACGGTGTGTTGCGGGAAGTGAAAAGAAGGTCGAAGGTTGGTGCCGACGACAAAAAAGCGCCGAAGGCAAAAAAAGAGTGCAACACGAGGACTTCCCAGGAGGTCACCCATCCCAGTACTACTCTCACCCAAGCACGATTAACTTCGGAGTTCTGATGGGATCCGGTGCTTTAGTGCTGGTATGATCGCACCCGTTACATGTTGCGCGAAAAAATGCTCTTATGCCTCACGCGGGAGCCGTGGGGGCCGCAACGCACGAACCGACTAGCCGTCATAGAAACGGCCCCGAAAAATGCCCGAAACGAGCTTAAACGGCATCCGAAACGGTCCCGAACCGACTTCGTCTGTTCGCCACGTCGTAGCCAGCGGAACGAGCTTTCCGTGGCCACGAAAATCGCCGAATTCCGACATCGGCGTGCCAAGTTACGGTCCGGCGACCCGGAACTGCTGCGTTTGTCGCACGCCGCGGCTCGTGTCGGGTGCCGGCGCGCACGGCGAGGGTGAAAGGGAAGCAGAAGACCTCGATGGATCAGATACGGTGTGTTGCGGGAAGTGAAAAGAAGGTCGGAGGTTGGTGCCGACGACAAAAAAGCGCCGAAGGCAAAAAAAGAGTGCAACACGAGGACTTCCCAGGAGGTCACCCATCCCAGTACTACTCTCGCCCAAGCACGCTTAACTTCGGAGTTCTGATGGGATCCGGTGCTTTAGTGCTGGTATGATCGCACCCGTTACATGTTGCGCGAAAAAATGCTCTTATGCCTCACGCGGGAGCCGTGGGGGCCGCAACGCACGAACCGACTAGCCGTCATAGAAACGGCCCTGAAAAACGCCCGAAACGAGCTTAAACGGCATCCGAAACGGTCCCGAACCGACTTCGTCTGTTCGCCACATCGTAGCCAGCGGAACGAGCTTTCCGTGGCAACGAAAATCGCCGAATTCCGACATCGGCGTGCCAAGTTACGGTCCGGCGACCCGGAACTGCTGCGTTTGTCGCACGCCGCGGCTCGTGTCGGGTGCCGGCGCTGCGGCGCGCAAGGCGAGGGTGAAAGGGAAGCAGAAGACCTCGATGGATCAGATACGGTGTGTTGCGGGAAGTGAAAAGAAGGTCGAAGGTTGGTGCCGACGACAAAAAAGCGCCGAAGGCAAAAAAAGAGTGCAACACGAGGACTTCCCAGGAGGTCACCCATCCCAGTACTACTCTCGCCCAAGCACGCTTAACTTCGGAGTTCTGATGGGATCCGGTGCTTTAGTGCTGGTATGATCGCACTCGTTACATGTTGCGCGAAAAAATGCTCTTATGCCTCACGCGGGAGCCGTGGGGGCCGCAACGCACGAACCGACTAGCCGTCATAGAAACGACCCCGAAAAACGCCCGAAACGAGCTTAAACGGCATCCGAAACGGTCCCGAACCGACTTCGTCTGTTCGCCACGTCGTAGCCAGCGGAACGAGCTTTCCGTGGCCACGAAAATCGCCGAATTCCGACATCGGCGTGCCAAGTTACGGTCCGGCGACCCGGAACTGCTGCGTTTGTCGCACGCCGCGGCTCATGTCGGGTGCCGGCGCTGCGGCGCGCAAGGCGAGGGTGAAAGGGAAGCAGAAGACCTCGATGGATCAGATACGGTGTGTTGCGGGAAGTGAAAAGAAGGTCGAAGGTTGGTGCCGACGACAAAAAAGCGCCGAAGGCAAAAAGAGAGCGACACGAGGACTTCCCAGGAGGTCACCCATCCCAGTACTACTCTCGCCCAAGCACGCTTAACTTCGGAGTTCTGATGGGATCCGGTGCTTTAGTGCTGGTATGATTGCACCCGTTACATGTTGCGCGAAAAAATGCTCTTATGCCTCACGCGGGAGCCGTGGGGGCCGCAACGCACGAACCGACTAGCCGTCATAGAAACGGCCCCGAAAAATGCTTGAAATGAGCTTAAACGGCATCCGAAACGGTCCCAAACCGACTTCGTCTGTTCGCCACGTCGTAGCCAGCGGAACGAGCTTTCCGTGGCCACGAAAATCGCCGAATTCCGACATCGGCGTGCCAAGTTACGGTCCGGCGACCCGGAACTGCTGCGTTTGTCGCACGCCGCGGCTCGTGTCGGGTGCCGGCGCTGCGGCGCGCACGGCGAGGGTGAAAGGGAAGCAGAAGACCTCGATGGATCAGATACGGTGTGTTGCGGGAAGTGAAAAGAAGGTCGGAGGTTGGTGCCGACGATAAAAAAGCGCCGAAGGCAAAAAGAGAGTGCAACACGAGGACTTCCCAGGAGGTCACCCATCCCAGTACTACTCTCGCCCAATCACGCTTAACTTTGAAGTTCTGATGGGATCCGGTGCTTTAGTGCTGGTATGATCGCACCCGTTACATGTTGCGCGAAAAAATGCTCTTATGCCTCACGCGGGAGCCGTGGGGGCCGCAACGCACGAACCGACTAGCCGTCATAGAAACGGCCCCGAAAAACGCCCGAAACGAGCTTAAACGGCATCCGAAACGGTCCCGAACCGACTTCGTCTGTTCGCCACGTCGTAGCCAGCGGAACGAGCTTTCCGTGGCCACGAAAATCGCCGAATTCCGACATCGGCGTGCCAAGTTACGGTCCGGCGACCCGGAACTGCTGCGTTTGTCGCACGCCGCGGCTCGTGTCGGGTGCCGGCGCTGCGGCGCGCAAGGCGAGGTTGAAAGGGAAGCAGAAGACCTCGATGGATCAGATACGGTGTGTTGCGGGAAGTGAAAAGAAGGTCGAAGGTTGGTGCCGACGACAAAAAAGCGCCGAAGGCAAAAAAAGAGTGCAACACGAGGACTTCCCAGGAGGTCACCCATCCCAGTACTACTCTCGCCCAAGCACGCTTAACTTCGGAGTTATGATGGGATCCGGTGCTTTAGTGCTGGTATGATCGCACCCGTTACATGTTGCGCGAAAAAATGCTCTTATGCCTCACGCGGGAGCCGTGGGGGCCGCAACGCACGAACCGACTAGCCGTCATAGAAACGACCCCGAAAAACGCCCGAAACGAGCTTAAACGGCATCCGAAACGGTCCCGAACCGACTTCGTCTGTTCGCCACGTCGTAGCCAGCGGAACGAGCTTTCCGTGGCCACGAAAATCGCCGAATTCCGACATCGGCGTGCCAAGTTACGGTCCGGCGACCCGGAACTGCTGCGTTTGTCGCACGCCGCGGCTCGTGTCGGGTGCCGGCGCTGCGGCGCGCAAGGCGAGGGTGAAAGGGAAGCAGAAGACCTCGATGGATCAGATACGGTGTGTTGCGGGAAGTGAAAAGAAGGTCGAAGGTTGGTGCCGACGACAAAAAAGCGCCGAAGGCAAAAAAAGAGCGACACGAGGACTTCCCAGGAGGTCACCCATCCCAGTACTACTCTCGCCCAAGCACGCTTAACTTCGGAGTTCTGATGGGATCCGGTGCTTTAGTGCTGGTATGATCGCACCCGTTACATGTTGCGCGAAAAAATGCTCTTATGCCTCACGCGGGAGCCGTGGGGGCCGCAACGCACGAACCGACTAGCCGTCATAGAAACGGCCCCGAAAAATGCTTGAAATGAGCTTAAACGGCATCCGAAACGGTCCCAAACCGACTTCGTCTGTTCGCCACGTCGTAGCCAGCGGAACGAGCTTTCCGTGGCCACGAAAATCGCCGAATTCCGACATCGGCGTGCCAAGTTACGGTCCGGCGACCCGGAACTGCTGCGTTTGTCGCACGCCGCGGCTCGTGTCGGGTGCCGGCGCTGCGGCGCGCACGGCGAGGGTGAAAGGGAAGCAGAAGACCTCGATGGATCAGATACGGTGTGTTGCGGGAAGTGAAAAGAAGGTCGGAGGTTGGTGCCGACGATAAAAAAGCGCCGAAGGCAAAAAAAGAGTGCAACACGAGGACTTCCCAGGAGGTCACCCATCCCAGTACTACTCTCGCCCAATCACGCTTAACTTTGAAGTTATGATGGGATCCGGTGCTTTAGTGCTGGTATGATCGCACCCGTTACATGTTGCGCGAAAAAATGCTCTTATGCCTCACGCGGGAGCCGTGGGGGCCGCAACGCACGAACCGACTAGCCGTCATAGAAACGACCCCGAAAAACGCCCGAAACGAGCTTAAACGGCATCCGAAACGGTCCCGAACCGACTTCGTCTGTTCGCCACGTCGTAGCCAGCGGAACGAGCTTTCCGTGGCCACGAAAATCGCCGAATTCCGACATCGGCGTGCCAAGTTACGGTCCGGCGACCCGGAACTGCTGCGTTTGTCGCACGCCGCGGCTCGTGTCGGGTGCCGGCGCTGCGGCGCGCAAGGCGAGGGTGAAAGGGAAGCAGAAGACCTCGATGGATCAGATACGGTGTGTTGCGGGAAGTGAAAAGAAGGTCGAAGGTTGGTGCCGACGACAAAAAAGCGCCGAAGGCAAAAAAAGAGTGCAACACGAGGACTTCCCAGGAGGTCACCCATCCCAGTACTACTCTCACCCAAGCACGATTAACTTCGGAGTTCTGATGGGATCCGGTGCTTTAGTGCTGGTATGATCGCACCCGTTACATGTTGCGCGAAAAAATGCTCTTATGCCTCACGCGGGAGCCGTGGGGGCCGCAACGCACGAACCGACTAGCCGTCATAGAAACGGCCCCGAAAAATGCCCGAAACGAGCTTAAACGGCATCCGAAACGGTCCCGAACCGACTTCGTCTGTTCGCCACGTCGTAGCCAGCGGAACGAGCTTTCCGTGGCCACGAAAATCGCCGAATTCCGACATCGGCGTGCCAAGTTACGGTCCGGCGACCCGGAACTGCTGCGTTTGTCGCACGCCGCGGCTCGTGTCGGGTGCCGGCGCTGCGGCGCGCAAGGCGAGGTTGAAAGGGAAGCAGAAGACCTCGATGGATCAGATACGGTGTGTTGCGGGAAGTGAAAAGAAGGTCGGAGGTTGGTGCCGACGACAAAAAAGCGCCGAAGGCAAAAAAAGAGTGCAACACGAGGACTTCCCAGGAGGTCACCCATCCCAGTACTACTCTCGCCCAAGCACGCTTAACTTCGGAGTTCTGATGGGATCCGGTGCTTTAGTGCTGGTATGATCGCACCCGTTACATGTTGCGCGAAAAAATGCTCTTATGCCTCACGCGGGAGCCGTGGGGGCCGCAACGCACGAACCGACTAGCCGTCATAGAAACGGCCCTGAAAAACGCCCGAAACGAGCTTAAACGGCATCCGAAACGGTCCCGAACCGACTTCGTCTGTTCGCCACATCGTAGCCAGCGGAACGAGCTTTCCGTGGCAACGAAAATCGCCGAATTCCGACATCGGCGTGCCAAGTTACGGTCCGGCGACCCGGAACTGCTGCGTTTGTCGCACGCCGCGGCTCGTGTCGGGTGCCGGCGCTGCGGCGCGCAAGGCGAGGGTGAAAGGGAAGCAGAAGACCTCGATGGATCAGATACGGTGTGTTGCGGGAAGTGAAAAGAAGGTCGAAGGTTGGTGCCGACGACAAAAAAGCGCCGATGGCAAAAAAAGAGTGCAACACGAGGACTTCCCAGGAGGTCACCCATCCCAGTACTACTCTCGCCCAAGCACGCTTAACTTCGGAGTTCTGATGGGATCCGGTGCTTTAGTGCTGGTATGATCGCACTCGTTACATGTTGCGCGAAAAAATGCTCTTATGCCTCACGCGGGAGCCGTGGGGGCCGCAACGCACGAACCGACTAGCCGTCATAGAAACGACCCCGAAAAACGCCCGAAACGAGCTTAAACGGCATCCGAAACGGTCCCGAACCGACTTCGTCTGTTCGCCACGTCGTAGCCAGCGGAACGAGCTTTCCGTGGCCACGAAAATCGCCGAATTCCGACATCGGCGTGCCAAGTTACGGTCCGGCGACCCGGAACTGCTGCGTTTGTCGCACGCCGCGGCTCATGTCGGGTGCCGGCGCTGCGGCGCGCAAGGCGAGGGTGAAAGGGAAGCAGAAGACCTCGATGGATCAGATACGGTGTGTTGCGGGAAGTGAAAAGAAGGTCGAAGGTTGGTGCCGACGACAAAAAAGCGCCGAAGGCAAAAAGAGAGCGACACGAGGACTTCCCAGGAGGTCACCCATCCCAGTACTACTCTCGCCCAAGCACGCTTAACTTCGGAGTTCTGATGGGATCCGGTGCTTTAGTGCTGGTATGATTGCACCCGTTACATGTTGCGCGAAAAAATGCTCTTATGCCTCACGCGGGAGCCGTGGGGGCCGCAACGCACGAACCGACTAGCCGTCATAGAAACGGCCCCGAAAAATGCTTGAAATGAGCTTAAACGGCATCCGAAACGGTCCCAAACCGACTTCGTCTGTTCGCCACGTCGTAGCCAGCGGAACGAGCTTTCCGTGGCCACGAAAATCGCCGAATTCCGACATCGGCGTGCCAAGTTACGGTCCGGCGACCCGGAACTGCTGCGTTTGTCGCACGCCGCGGCTCGTGTCGGGTGCCGGCGCTGCGGCGCGCACGGCGAGGGTGAAAGGGAAGCAGAAGACCTCGATGGATCAGATACGGTGTGTTGCGGGAAGTGAAAAGAAGGTCGGAGGTTGGTGCCGACGATAAAAAAGCGCCGAAGGCAAAAAGAGAGTGCAACACGAGGACTTCCCAGGAGGTCACCCATCCCAGTACTACTCTCGCCCAATCACGCTTAACTTTGAAGTTCTGATGGGATCCGGTGCTTTAGTGCTGGTATGATCGCACCCGTTACATGTTGCGCGAAAAAATGCTCTTATGCCTCACGCGGGAGCCGTGGGGGCCGCAACGCACGAACCGACTAGCCGTCATAGAAACGGCCCCGAAAAACGCCCGAAACGAGCTTAAACGGCATCCGAAACGGTCCCGAACCGACTTCGTCTGTTCGCCACGTCGTAGCCAGCGGAACGAGCTTTCCGTGGCCACGAAAATCGCCGAATTCCGACATCGGCGTGCCAAGTTACGGTCCGGCGACCCGGAACTGCTGCGTTTGTCGCACGCCGCGGCTCGTGTCGGGTGCCGGCGCTGCGGCGCGCAAGGCGAGGTTGAAAGGGAAGCAGAAGACCTCGATGGATCAGATACGGTGTGTTGCGGGAAGTGAAAAGAAGGTCGAAGGTTGGTGCCGACGACAAAAAAGCGCCGAAGGCAAAAAAAGAGTGCAACACGAGGACTTCCCAGGAGGTCACCCATCCCAGTACTACTCTCGCCCAAGCACGCTTAACTTCGGAGTTATGATGGGATCCGGTGCTTTAGTGCTGGTATGATCGCACCCGTTACATGTTGCGCGAAAAAATGCTCTTATGCCTCACGCGGGAGCCGTGGGGGCCGCAACGCACGAACCGACTAGCCGTCATAGAAACGACCCCGAAAAACGCCCGAAACGAGCTTAAACGGCATCCGAAACGGTCCCGAACCGACTTCGTCTGTTCGCCACGTCGTAGCCAGCGGAACGAGCTTTCCGTGGCCACGAAAATCGCCGAATTCCGACATCGGCGTGCCAAGTTACGGTCCGGCGACCCGGAACTGCTGCGTTTGTCGCACGCCGCGGCTCGTGTCGGGTGCCGGCGCTGCGGCGCGCAAGGCGAGGGTGAAAGGGAAGCAGAAGACCTCGATGGATCAGATACGGTGTGTTGCGGGAAGTGAAAAGAAGGTCGAAGGTTGGTGCCGACGACAAAAAAGCGCCGAAGGCAAAAAAAGAGTGCAACACGAGGACTTCCCAGGAGGTCACCCATCCCAGTACTACTCTCACCCAAGCACGATTAACTTCGGAGTTCTGATGGGATCCGGTGCTTTAGTGCTGGTATGATCGCACCCGTTACATGTTGCGCGAAAAAATGCTCTTATGCCTCACGCGGGAGCCGTGGGGGCCGCAACGCACGAACCGACTAGCCGTCATAGAAACGGCCCCGAAAAATGCCCGAAACGAGCTTAAACGGCATCCGAAACGGTCCCGAACCGACTTCGTCTGTTCGCCACGTCGTAGCCAGCGGAACGAGCTTTCCGTGGCCACGAAAATCGCCGAATTCCGACATCGGCGTGCCAAGTTACGGTCCGGCGACCCGGAACTGCTGCGTTTGTCGCACGCCGCGGCTCGTGTCGGGTGCCGGCGCGCACGGCGAGGGTGAAAGGGAAGCAGAAGACCTCGATGGATCAGATACGGTGTGTTGCGGGAAGTGAAAAGAAGGTCGGAGGTTGGTGCCGACGACAAAAAAGCGCCGAAGGCAAAAAAAGAGTGCAACACGAGGACTTCCCAGGAGGTCACCCATCCCAGTACTACTCTCGCCCAAGCACGCTTAACTTCGGAGTTCTGATGGGATCCGGTGCTTTAGTGCTGGTATGATCGCACCCGTTACATGTTGCGCGAAAAAATGCTCTTATGCCTCACGCGGGAGCCGTGGGGGCCGCAACGCACGAACCGACTAGCCGTCATAGAAACGGCCCTGAAAAACGCCCGAAACGAGCTTAAACGGCATCCGAAACGGTCCCGAACCGACTTCGTCTGTTCGCCACATCGTAGCCAGCGGAACGAGCTTTCCGTGGCAACGAAAATCGCCGAATTCCGACATCGGCGTGCCAAGTTACGGTCCGGCGACCCGGAACTGCTGCGTTTGTCGCACGCCGCGGCTCGTGTCGGGTGCCGGCGCTGCGGCGCGCAAGGCGAGGGTGAAAGGGAAGCAGAAGACCTCGATGGATCAGATACGGTGTGTTGCGGGAAGTGAAAAGAAGGTCGAAGGTTGGTGCCGACGACAAAAAAGCGCCGAAGGCAAAAAAAGAGTGCAACACGAGGACTTCCCAGGAGGTCACCCATCCCAGTACTACTCTCGCCCAAGCACGCTTAACTTCGGAGTTCTGATGGGATCCGGTGCTTTAGTGCTGGTATGATCGCACTCGTTACATGTTGCGCGAAAAAATGCTCTTATGCCTCACGCGGGAGCCGTGGGGGCCGCAACGCACGAACCGACTAGCCGTCATAGAAACGACCCCGAAAAACGCCCGAAACGAGCTTAAACGGCATCCGAAACGGTCCCGAACCGACTTCGTCTGTTCGCCACGTCGTAGCCAGCGGAACGAGCTTTCCGTGGCCACGAAAATCGCCGAATTCCGACATCGGCGTGCCAAGTTACGGTCCGGCGACCCGGAACTGCTGCGTTTGTCGCACGCCGCGGCTCGTGTCGGGTGCCGGCGCTGCGGCGCGCAAGGCGAGGGTGAAAGGGAAGCAGAAGACCTCGATGGATCAGATACGGTGTGTTGCGGGAAGTGAAAAGAAGGTCGAAGGTTGGTGCCGACGACAAAAAAGCGCCGAAGGCAAAAAAAGAGTGCAACACGAGGACTTCCCAGGAGGTCACCCATCCCAGTACTACTCTCACCCAAGCACGATTAACTTCGGAGTTCTGATGGGATCCGGTGCTTTAGTGCTGGTATGATCGCACCCGTTACATGTTGCGCGAAAAAATGCTCTTATGCCTCACGCGGGAGCCGTGGGGGCCGCAACGCACGAACCGACTAGCCGTCATAGAAACGGCCCCGAAAAATGCCCGAAACGAGCTTAAACGGCATCCGAAACGGTCCCGAACCGACTTCGTCTGTTCGCCACGTCGTAGCCAGCGGAACGAGCTTTCCGTGGCCACGAAAATCGCCGAATTCCGACATCGGCGTGCCAAGTTACGGTCCGGCGACCCGGAACTGCTGCGTTTGTCGCACGCCGCGGCTCGTGTCGGGTGCCGGCGCTGCGGCGCGCAAGGCGAGGTTGAAAGGGAAGCAGAAGACCTCGATGGATCAGATACGGTGTGTTGCGGGAAGTGAAAAGAAGGTCGGAGGTTGGTGCCGACGACAAAAAAGCGCCGAAGGCAAAAAAAGAGTGCAACACGAGGACTTCCCAGGAGGTCACCCATCCCAGTACTACTCTCGCCCAAGCACGCTTAACTTCGGAGTTCTGATGGGATCCGGTGCTTTAGTGCTGGTATGATCGCACCCGTTACATGTTGCGCGAAAAAATGCTCTTATGCCTCACGCGGGAGCCGTGGGGGCCGCAACGCACGAACCGACTAGCCGTCATAGAAACGGCCCTGAAAAACGCCCGAAACGAGCTTAAACGGCATCCGAAACGGTCCCGAACCGACTTCGTCTGTTCGCCACATCGTAGCCAGCGGAACGAGCTTTCCGTGGCAACGAAAATCGCCGAATTCCGACATCGGCGTGCCAAGTTACGGTCCGGCGACCCGGAACTGCTGCGTTTGTCGCACGCCGCGGCTCGTGTCGGGTGCCGGCGCTGCGGCGCGCAAGGCGAGGGTGAAAGGGAAGCAGAAGACCTCGATGGATCAGATACGGTGTGTTGCGGGAAGTGAAAAGAAGGTCGAAGGTTGGTGCCGACGACAAAAAAGCGCCGAAGGCAAAAAAAGAGTGCAACACGAGGACTTCCCAGGAGGTCACCCATCCCAGTACTACTCTCGCCCAAGCACGCTTAACTTCGGAGTTCTGATGGGATCCGGTGCTTTAGTGCTGGTATGATCGCACTCGTTACATGTTGCGCGAAAAAATGCTCTTATGCCTCACGCGGGAGCCGTGGGGGCCGCAACGCACGAACCGACTAGCCGTCATAGAAACGACCCCGAAAAACGCCCGAAACGAGCTTAAACGGCATCCGAAACGGTCCCGAACCGACTTCGTCTGTTCGCCACGTCGTAGCCAGCGGAACGAGCTTTCCGTGGCCACGAAAATCGCCGAATTCCGACATCGGCGTGCCAAGTTACGGTCCGGCGACCCGGAACTGCTGCGTTTGTCGCACGCCGCGGCTCATGTCGGGTGCCGGCGCTGCGGCGCGCAAGGCGAGGGTGAAAGGGAAGCAGAAGACCTCGATGGATCAGATACGGTGTGTTGCGGGAAGTGAAAAGAAGGTCGAAGGTTGGTGCCGACGACAAAAAAGCGCCGAAGGCAAAAAGAGAGCGACACGAGGACTTCCCAGGAGGTCACCCATCCCAGTACTACTCTCGCCCAAGCACGCTTAACTTCGGAGTTCTGATGGGATCCGGTGCTTTAGTGCTGGTATGATTGCACCCGTTACATGTTGCGCGAAAAAATGCTCTTATGCCTCACGCGGGAGCCGTGGGGGCCGCAACGCACGAACCGACTAGCCGTCATAGAAACGGCCCCGAAAAATGCTTGAAATGAGCTTAAACGGCATCCGAAACGGTCCCAAACCGACTTCGTCTGTTCGCCACGTCGTAGCCAGCGGAACGAGCTTTCCGTGGCCACGAAAATCGCCGAATTCCGACATCGGCGTGCCAAGTTACGGTCCGGCGACCCGGAACTGCTGCGTTTGTCGCACGCCGCGGCTCGTGTCGGGTGCCGGCGCTGCGGCGCGCACGGCGAGGGTGAAAGGGAAGCAGAAGACCTCGATGGATCAGATACGGTGTGTTGCGGGAAGTGAAAAGAAGGTCGGTGGTTGGTGCCGACGATAAAAAAGCGCCGAAGGCAAAAAGAGAGTGCAACACGAGGACTTCCCAGGAGGTCACCCATCCCAGTACTACTCTCGCCCAATCACGCTTAACTTTGAAGTTCTGATGGGATCCGGTGCTTTAGTGCTGGTATGATCGCACCCGTTACATGTTGCGCGAAAAAATGCTCTTATGCCTCACGCGGGAGCCGTGGGGGCCGCAACGCACGAACCGACTAGCCGTCATAGAAACGGCCCCGAAAAACGCCCGAAACGAGCTTAAACGGCATCCGAAACGGTCCCGAACCGACTTCGTCTGTTCGCCACGTCGTAGCCAGCGGAACGAGCTTTCCGTGGCCACGAAAATCGCCGAATTCCGACATCGGCGTGCCAAGTTACGGTCCGGCGACCCGGAACTGCTGCGTTTGTCGCACGCCGCGGCTCGTGTCGGGTGCCGGCGCTGCGGCGCGCAAGGCGAGGTTGAAAGGGAAGCAGAAGACCTCGATGGATCAGATACGGTGTGTTGCGGGAAGTGAAAAGAAGGTCGAAGGTTGGTGCCGACGACAAAAAAGCGCCGAAGGCAAAAAAAGAGTGCAACACGAGGACTTCCCAGGAGGTCACCCATCCCAGTACTACTCTCGCCCAAGCACGCTTAACTTCGGAGTTATGATGGGATCCGGTGCTTTAGTGCTGGTATGATCGCACCCGTTACATGTTGCGCGAAAAAATGCTCTTATGCCTCACGCGGGAGCCGTGGGGGCCGCAACGCACGAACCGACTAGCCGTCATAGAAACGACCCCGAAAAACGCCCGAAACGAGCTTAAACGGCATCCGAAACGGTCCCGAACCGACTTCGTCTGTTCGCCACGTCGTAGCCAGCGGAACGAGCTTTCCGTGGCCACGAAAATCGCCGAATTCCGACATCGGCGTGCCAAGTTACGGTCCGGCGACCCGGAACTGCTGCGTTTGTCGCACGCCGCGGCTCGTGTCGGGTGCCGGCGCTGCGGCGCGCAAGGCGAGGGTGAAAGGGAAGCAGAAGACCTCGATGGATCAGATACGGTGTGTTGCGGGAAGTGAAAAGAAGGTCGAAGGTTGGTGCCGACGACAAAAAAGCGCCGAAGGCAAAAAAAGAGTGCAACACGAGGACTTCCCAGGAGGTCACCCATCCCAGTACTACTCTCACCCAAGCACGATTAACTTCGGAGTTCTGATGGGATCCGGTGCTTTAGTGCTGGTATGATCGCACCCGTTACATGTTGCGCGAAAAAATGCTCTTATGCCTCACGCGGGAGCCGTGGGGGCCGCAACGCACGAACCGACTAGCCGTCATAGAAACGGCCCCGAAAAATGCCCGAAACGAGCTTAAACGGCATCCGAAACGGTCCCGAACCGACTTCGTCTGTTCGCCACGTCGTAGCCAGCGGAACGAGCTTTCCGTGGCCACGAAAATCGCCGAATTCCGACATCGGCGTGCCAAGTTACGGTCCGGCGACCCGGAACTGCTGCGTTTGTCGCACGCCGCGGCTCGTGTCGGGTGCCGGCGCGCACGGCGAGGGTGAAAGGGAAGCAGAAGACCTCGATGGATCAGATACGGTGTGTTGCGGGAAGTGAAAAGAAGGTCGGAGGTTGGTGCCGACGACAAAAAAGCGCCGAAGGCAAAAAAAGAGTGCAACACGAGGACTTCCCAGGAGGTCACCCATCCCAGTACTACTCTCGCCCAAGCACGCTTAACTTCGGAGTTCTGATGGGATCCGGTGCTTTAGTGCTGGTATGATCGCACCCGTTACATGTTGCGCGAAAAAATGCTCTTATGCCTCACGCGGGAGCCGTGGGGGCCGCAACGCACGAACCGACTAGCCGTCATAGAAACGGCCCTGAAAAACGCCCGAAACGAGCTTAAACGGCATCCGAAACGGTCCCGAACCGACTTCGTCTGTTCGCCACATCGTAGCCAGCGGAACGAGCTTTCCGTGGCAACGAAAATCGCCGAATTCCGACATCGGCGTGCCAAGTTACGGTCCGGCGACCCGGAACTGCTGCGTTTGTCGCACGCCGCGGCTCGTGTCGGGTGCCGGCGCTGCGGCGCGCAAGGCGAGGGTGAAAGGGAAGCAGAAGACCTCGATGGATCAGATACGGTGTGTTGCGGGAAGTGAAAAGAAGGTCGAAGGTTGGTGCCGACGACAAAAAAGCGCCGAAGGCAAAAAAAGAGTGCAACACGAGGACTTCCCAGGAGGTCACCCATCCCAGTACTACTCTCGCCCAAGCACGCTTAACTTCGGAGTTCTGATGGGATCCGGTGCTTTAGTGCTGGTATGATCGCACTCGTTACATGTTGCGCGAAAAAATGCTCTTATGCCTCACGCGGGAGCCGTGGGGGCCGCAACGCACGAACCGACTAGCCGTCATAGAAACGACCCCGAAAAACGCCCGAAACGAGCTTAAACGGCATCCGAAACGGTCCCGAACCGACTTCGTCTGTTCGCCACGTCGTAGCCAGCGGAACGAGCTTTCCGTGGCCACGAAAATCGCCGAATTCCGACATCGGCGTGCCAAGTTACGGTCCGGCGACCCGGAACTGCTGCGTTTGTCGCACGCCGCGGCTCATGTCGGGTGCCGGCGCTGCGGCGCGCAAGGCGAGGGTGAAAGGGAAGCAGAAGACCTCGATGGATCAGATACGGTGTGTTGCGGGAAGTGAAAAGAAGGTCGAAGGTTGGTGCCGACGACAAAAAAGCGCCGAAGGCAAAAAGAGAGCGACACGAGGACTTCCCAGGAGGTCACCCATCCCAGTACTACTCTCGCCCAAGCACGCTTAACTTCGGAGTTCTGATGGGATCCGGTGCTTTAGTGCTGGTATGATTGCACCCGTTACATGTTGCGCGAAAAAATGCTCTTATGCCTCACGCGGGAGCCGTGGGGGCCGCAACGCACGAACCGACTAGCCGTCATAGAAACGGCCCCGAAAAATGCTTGAAATGAGCTTAAACGGCATCCGAAACGGTCCCAAACCGACTTCGTCTGTTCGCCACGTCGTAGCCAGCGGAACGAGCTTTCCGTGGCCACGAAAATCGCCGAATTCCGACATCGGCGTGCCAAGTTACGGTCCGGCGACCCGGAACTGCTGCGTTTGTCGCACGCCGCGGCTCGTGTCGGGTGCCGGCGCTGCGGCGCGCAAGGCGAGGGTGAAAGGGAAGCAGAAGACCTCGATGGATCAGATACGGTGTGTTGCGGGAAGTGAAAAGAAGGTCGGAGGTTGGTGCCGACGATAAAAAAGCGCCGAAGGCAAAAAGAGAGTGCAACACGAGGACTTCCCAGGAGGTCACCCATCCCAGTACTACTCTCGCCCAATCACGCTTAACTTTGAAGTTCTGATGGGATCCGGTGCTTTAGTGCTGGTATGATCGCACCCGTTACATGTTGCGCGAAAAAATGCTCTTATGCCTCACGCGGGAGCCGTGGGGGCCGCAACGCACGAACCGACTAGCCGTCATAGAAACGGCCCCGAAAAACGCCCGAAACGAGCTTAAACGGCATCCGAAACGGTCCCGAACCGACTTCGTCTGTTCGCCACGTCGTAGCCAGCGGAACGAGCTTTCCGTGGCCACGAAAATCGCCGAATTCCGACATCGGCGTGCCAAGTTACGGTCCGGCGACCCGGAACTGCTGCGTTTGTCGCACGCCGCGGCTCGTGTCGGGTGCCGGCGCTGCGGCGCGCAAGGCGAGGTTGAAAGGGAAGCAGAAGACCTCGATGGATCAGATACGGTGTGTTGCGGGAAGTGAAAAGAAGGTCGAAGGTTGGTGCCGACGACAAAAAAGCGCCGAAGGCAAAAAAAGAGTGCAACACGAGGACTTCCCAGGAGGTCACCCATCCCAGTACTACTCTCGCCCAAGCACGCTTAACTTCGGAGTTATGATGGGATCCGGTGCTTTAGTGCTGGTATGATCGCACCCGTTACATGTTGCGCGAAAAAATGCTCTTATGCCTCACGCGGGAGCCGTGGGGGCCGCAACGCACGAACCGACTAGCCGTCATAGAAACGACCCCGAAAAACGCCCGAAACGAGCTTAAACGGCATCCGAAACGGTCCCGAACCGACTTCGTCTGTTCGCCACGTCGTAGCCAGCGGAACGAGCTTTCCGTGGCCACGAAAATCGCCGAATTCCGACATCGGCGTGCCAAGTTACGGTCCGGCGACCCGGAACTGCTGCGTTTGTCGCACGCCGCGGCTCGTGTCGGGTGCCGGCGCTGCGGCGCGCAAGGCGAGGGTGAAAGGGAAGCAGAAGACCTCGATGGATCAGATACGGTGTGTTGCGGGAAGTGAAAAGAAGGTCGAAGGTTGGTGCCGACGACAAAAAAGCGCCGAAGGCAAAAAAAGAGTGCAACACGAGGACTTCCCAGGAGGTCACCCATCCCAGTACTACTCTCGCCCAAGCACGCTTAACTTCGGAGTTATGATGGGATCCGGTGCTTTAGTGCTGGTATGATCGCACCCGTTACATGTTGCGCGAAAAAATGCTCTTATGCCTCACGCGGGAGCCGTGGGGGCCGCAACGCACGAACCGACTAGCCGTCATAGAAACGACCCCGAAAAACGCCCGAAACGAGCTTAAACGGCATCCGAAACGGTCCCGAACCGACTTCGTCTGTTCGCCACGTCGTAGCCAGCGGAACGAGCTTTCCGTGGCCACGAAAATCGCCGAATTCCGACATCGGCGTGCCAAGTTACGGTCCGGCGACCCGGAACTGCTGCGTTTGTCGCACGCCGCGGCTCGTGTCGGGTGCCGGCGCTGCGGCGCGCAAGGCGAGGGTGAAAGGGAAGCAGAAGACCTCGATGGATCAGATACGGTGTGTTGCGGGAAGTGAAAAGAAGGTCGAAGGTTGGTGCCGACGACAAAAAAGCGCCGAAGGCAAAAAAAGAGTGCAACACGAGGACTTCCCAGGAGGTCACCCATCCCAGTACTACTCTCACCCAAGCACGATTAACTTCGGAGTTCTGATGGGATCCGGTGCTTTAGTGCTGGTATGATCGCACCCGTTACATGTTGCGCGAAAAAATGCTCTTATTCCTCACGCGGGAGCCGTGGGGGCCGCAACGCACGAACCGACTAGCCGTCATAGAAACGGCCCCGAAAAATGCCCGAAACGAGCTTAAACGGCATCCGAAACGGTCCCGAACCGACTTCGTCTGTTCGCCACGTCGTAGCCAGCGGAACGAGCTTTCCGTGGCCACGAAAATCGCCGAATTCCGACATCGGCGTGCCAAGTTACGGTCCGGCGACCCGGAACTGCTGCGTTTGTCGCACGCCGCGGCTCGTGTCGGGTGCCGGCGCTGCGGCGCGCAAGGCGAGGTTGAAAGGGAAGCAGAAGACCTCGATGGATCAGATACGGTGTGTTGCGGGAAGTGAAAAGAAGGTCGAAGGTTGGTGCCGACGACAAAAAAGCGCCGAAGGCAAAAAAAGAGTGCAACACGAGGACTTCCCAGGAGGTCACCCATCCCAGTACTACTCTCGCCCAAGCACGCTTAACTTCGGAGTTATGATGGGATCCGGTGCTTTAGTGCTGGTATGATCGCACCCGTTACATGTTGCGCGAAAAAATGCTCTTATGCCTCACGCGGGAGCCGTGGGGGCCGCAACGCACGAACCGACTAGCCGTCATAGAAACGACCCCGAAAAACGCCCGAAACGAGCTTAAACGGCATCCGAAACGGTCCCGAACCGACTTCGTCTGTTCGCCACGTCGTAGCCAGCGGAACGAGCTTTCCGTGGCCACGAAAATCGCCGAATTCCGACATCGGCGTGCCAAGTTACGGTCCGGCGACCCGGAACTGCTGCGTTTGTCGCACGCCGCGGCTCGTGTCGGGTGCCGGCGCTGCGGCGCGCAAGGCGAGGGTGAAAGGGAAGCAGAAGACCTCGATGGATCAGATACGGTGTGTTGCGGGAAGTGAAAAGAAGGTCGAAGGTTGGTGCCGACGACAAAAAAGCGCCGAAGGCAAAAAAAGAGTGCAACACGAGGACTTCCCAGGAGGTCACCCATCCCAGTACTACTCTCACCCAAGCACGATTAACTTCGGAGTTCTGATGGGATCCGGTGCTTTAGTGCTGGTATGATCGCACCCGTTACATGTTGCGCGAAAAAATGCTCTTATGCCTCACGCGGGAGCCGTGGGGGCCGCAACGCACGAACCGACTAGCCGTCATAGAAACGGCCCCGAAAAATGCCCGAAACGAGCTTAAACGGCATCCGAAACGGTCCCGAACCGACTTCGTCTGTTCGCCACGTCGTAGCCAGCGGAACGAGCTTTCCGTGGCCACGAAAATCGCCGAATTCCGACATCGGCGTGCCAAGTTACGGTCCGGCGACCCGGAACTGCTGCGTTTGTCGCACGCCGCGGCTCGTGTCGGGTGCCGGCGCTGCGGCGCGCAAGGCGAGGTTGAAAGGGAAGCAGAAGACCTCGATGGATCAGATACGGTGTGTTGCGGGAAGTGAAAAGAAGGTCGAAGGTTGGTGCCGACGACAAAAAAGCGCCGAAGGCAAAAAAAGAGTGTAACACGAGGACTTCCCAGGAGGTCACCCATCCCAGTACTACTCTCGCCCGAGCACGCTTAACTTCGGAGTTATGATGGGATCCGGTGCTTTAGTGCTGGTATGATCGCACCCGTTACATGTTGCGCGAAAAAATGCTCTTATGCCTCACGCGGGAGCCGTGGGGGCCGCAACGCACGAACCGACTAGCCGTCATAGAAACGGCCCCGAAAAATGCCCGAAACGAGCTTAAACGGCATCCGAAACGGTCCCGAACCGACTTCGTCTGTTCGCCACGTCGTAGCCAGCGGAACGAGCTTTCCGTGGCCACGAAAATCGCCGAATTCCGACATCGGCGTGCCAAGTTACGGTCCGGCGACCCGGAACTGCTGCGTTTGTCGCACGCCGCGGCTCGTGTCGGGTGCCGGCGCTGCGGCGCGCAAGGCGAGGTTGAAAGGGAAGCAGAAGACCTCGATGGATCAGATACGGTGTGTTGCGGGAAGTGAAAAGAAGGTCGAAGGTTGGTGCCGACGACAAAAAAGCGCCGAAGGCAAAAAAAGAGTGCAACACGAGGACTTCCCAGGAGGTCACCCATCCCAGTACTACTCTCGCCCAAGCACGCTTAACTTCGGAGTTATGATGGGATCCGGTGCTTTAGTGCTGGTATGATCGCACCCGTTACATGTTGCGCGAAAAAATGCTCTTATGCCTCACGCGGGAGCCGTGGGGGCCGCAACGCACGAACCGACTAGCCGTCATAGAAACGGCCCCGAAAAACGCCCGAAACGAGCTTAAACGGCATCCGAAACGGTCCCGAACCGACTTCGTCTGTTCGCCACGTCGTAGCCAGCGGAACGAGCTTTCCGTGGCCACGAAAATCGCCGAATTCCGACATCGGCGTGCCAAGTTACGGTCCGGCGACCCGGAACTGCTGCGTTTGTCGCACGCCGCGGCTCGTGTCGGGTGCCGGCGCTGCGGCGCGCAAGGCGAGGTTGAAAGGGAAGCAGAAGACCTCGATGGATCAGATACGGTGTGTTGCGGGAAGTGAAAAGAAGGTCGAAGGTTGGTGCCGACGACAAAAAAGCGCCGAAGGCAAAAAAAGAGTGCAACACGAGGACTTCCCAAAAGGTCACCCATCCCAGTACTACTCTCGCCCAAGCACGCTTAACTTCGGAGTTATGATGGGATCCGGTGCTTTAGTGCTGGTATGATCGCACCCGTTACATGTTGCGCGAAAAAATGCTCTTATGCCTCACGCGGGAGCCGTGGGGGCCGCAACGCACGAACCGACTAGCCGTCATAGAAACGACCCCGAAAAACGCCCGAAACGAGCTTAAACGGCATCCGAAACGGTCCCGAACCGACTTCGTCTGTTCGCCACGTCGTAGCCAGCGGAACGAGCTTTCCGTGGCCACGAAAATCGCCGAATTCCGACATCGGCGTGCCAAGTTACGGTCCGGCGACCCGGAACTGCTGCGTTTGTCGCACGCCGCGGCTCGTGTCGGGTGCCGGCGCTGCGGCGCGCAAGGCGAGGGTGAAAGGGAAGCAGAAGACCTCGATGGATCAGATACGGTGTGTTGCGGGAAGTGAAAAGAAGGTCGAAGGTTGGTGCCGACGACAAAAAAGCGCCGAAGGCAAAAAAAGAGTGCAACACGAGGACTTCCCAGGAGGTCACCCATCCCAGTACTACTCTCACCCAAGCACGATTAACTTCGGAGTTCTGATGGGATCCGGTGCTTTAGTGCTGGTATGATCGCACCCGTTACATGTTGCGCGAAAAAATGCTCTTATTCCTCACGCGGGAGCCGTGGGGGCCGCAACGCACGAACCGACTAGCCGTCATAGAAACGGCCCCGAAAAATGCCCGAAACGAGCTTAAACGGCATCCGAAACGGTCCCGAACCGACTTCGTCTGTTCGCCACGTCGTAGCCAGCGGAACGAGCTTTCCGTGGCCACGAAAATCGCCGAATTCCGACATCGGCGTGCCAAGTTACGGTCCGGCGACCCGGAACTGCTGCGTTTGTCGCACGCCGCGGCTCGTGTCGGGTGCCGGCGCTGCGGCGCGCAAGGCGAGGTTGAAAGGGAAGCAGAAGACCTCGATGGATCAGATACGGTGTGTTGCGGGAAGTGAAAAGAAGGTCGAAGGTTGGTGCCGACGACAAAAAAGCGCCGAAGGCAAAAAAAGAGTGCAACACGAGGACTTCCCAGGAGGTCACCCATCCCAGTACTACTCTCGCCCAAGCACGCTTAACTTCGGAGTTATGATGGGATCCGGTGCTTTAGTGCTGGTATGATCGCACCCGTTACATGTTGCGCGAAAAAATGCTCTTATGCCTCACGCGGGAGCCGTGGGGGCCGCAACGCACGAACCGACTAGCCGTCATAGAAACGACCCCGAAAAACGCCCGAAACGAGCTTAAACGGCATCCGAAACGGTCCCGAACCGACTTCGTCTGTTCGCCACGTCGTAGCCAGCGGAACGAGCTTTCCGTGGCCACGAAAATCGCCGAATTCCGACATCGGCGTGCCAAGTTACGGTCCGGCGACCCGGAACTGCTGCGTTTGTCGCACGCCGCGGCTCGTGTCGGGTGCCGGCGCTGCGGCGCGCAAGGCGAGGGTGAAAGGGAAGCAGAAGACCTCGATGGATCAGATACGGTGTGTTGCGGGAAGTGAAAAGAAGGTCGAAGGTTGGTGCCGACGACAAAAAAGCGCCGAAGGCAAAAAAAGAGTGCAACACGAGGACTTCCCAGGAGGTCACCCATCCCAGTACTACTCTCACCCAAGCACGATTAACTTCGGAGTTCTGATGGGATCCGGTGCTTTAGTGCTGGTATGATCGCACCCGTTACATGTTGCGCGAAAAAATGCTCTTATGCCTCACGCGGGAGCCGTGGGGGCCGCAACGCACGAACCGACTAGCCGTCATAGAAACGGCCCCGAAAAATGCCCGAAACGAGCTTAAACGGCATCCGAAACGGTCCCGAACCGACTTCGTCTGTTCGCCACGTCGTAGCCAGCGGAACGAGCTTTCCGTGGCCACGAAAATCGCCGAATTCCGACATCGGCGTGCCAAGTTACGGTCCGGCGACCCGGAACTGCTGCGTTTGTCGCACGCCGCGGCTCGTGTCGGGTGCCGGCGCTGCGGCGCGCAAGGCGAGGTTGAAAGGGAAGCAGAAGACCTCGATGGATCAGATACGGTGTGTTGCGGGAAGTGAAAAGAAGGTCGAAGGTTGGTGCCGACGACAAAAAAGCGCCGAAGGCAAAAAAAGAGTGTAACACGAGGACTTCCCAGGAGGTCACCCATCCCAGTACTACTCTCGCCCGAGCACGCTTAACTTCGGAGTTATGATGGGATCCGGTGCTTTAGTGCTGGTATGATCGCACCCGTTACATGTTGCGCGAAAAAATGCTCTTATGCCTCACGCGGGAGCCGTGGGGGCCGCAACGCACGAACCGACTAGCCGTCATAGAAACGGCCCCGAAAAATGCCCGAAACGAGCTTAAACGGCATCCGAAACGGTCCCGAACCGACTTCGTCTGTTCGCCACGTCGTAGCCAGCGGAACGAGCTTTCCGTGGCCACGAAAATCGCCGAATTCCGACATCGGCGTGCCAAGTTACGGTCCGGCGACCCGGAACTGCTGCGTTTGTCGCACGCCGCGGCTCGTGTCGGGTGCCGGCGCTGCGGCGCGCAAGGCGAGGTTGAAAGGGAAGCAGAAGACCTCGATGGATCAGATACGGTGTGTTGCGGGAAGTGAAAAGAAGGTCGAAGGTTGGTGCCGACGACAAAAAAGCGCCGAAGGCAAAAAAAGAGTGCAACACGAGGACTTCCCAGGAGGTCACCCATCCCAGTACTACTCTCGCCCAAGCACGCTTAACTTCGGAGTTATGATGGGATCCGGTGCTTTAGTGCTGGTATGATCGCACCCGTTACATGTTGCGCGAAAAAATGCTCTTATGCCTCACGCGGGAGCCGTGGGGGCCGCAACGCACGAACCGACTAGCCGTCATAGAAACGGCCCCGAAAAACGCCCGAAACGAGCTTAAACGGCATCCGAAACGGTCCCGAACCGACTTCGTCTGTTCGCCACGTCGTAGCCAGCGGAACGAGCTTTCCGTGGCCACGAAAATCGCCGAATTCCGACATCGGCGTGCCAAGTTACGGTCCGGCGACCCGGAACTGCTGCGTTTGTCGCACGCCGCGGCTCGTGTCGGGTGCCGGCGCTGCGGCGCGCAAGGCGAGGTTGAAAGGGAAGCAGAAGACCTCGATGGATCAGATACGGTGTGTTGCGGGAAGTGAAAAGAAGGTCGAAGGTTGGTGCCGACGACAAAAAAGCGCCGAAGGCAAAAAAAGAGTGCAACACGAGGACTTCCCAAAAGGTCACCCATCCCAGTACTACTCTCGCCCAAGCACGCTTAACTTCGGAGTTATGATGGGATCCGGTGCTTTAGTGCTGGTATGATCGCACCCGTTACATGTTGCGCGAAAAAATGCTCTTATGCCTCACGCGGGAGCCGTGGGGGCCGCAACGCACGAATCGACTAGCCGTCATAGAAACGACCCCGAAAAACGCCCGAAACGAGCTTAAACGGCATCCGAAACGGTCCCGAACCGACTTCGTCTGTTCGCCACGTCGTAGCCAGCGGAACGAGCTTTCCGTGGCCACGAAAATCGCCGAATTCCGACATCGGCGTGCCAAGTTACGGTCCGGCGACCCGGAACTGCTGCGTTTGTCGCACGCCGCGGCTCGTGTCGGGTGCCGGCGCTGCGGCGCGCAAGGCGAGGGTGAAAGGGAAGCAGAAGACCTCGATGGATCAGATACGGTGTGTTGCGGGAAGTGAAAAGAAGGTCGAAGGTTGGTGCCGACGACAAAAAAGCGCCGAAGGCAAAAAAAGAGTGCAACACGAGGACTTCCCAGGAGGTCACCCATCCCAGTACTACTCTCACCCAAGCACGATTAACTTCGGAGTTCTGATGGGATCCGGTGCTTTAGTGCTGGTATGATCGCACCCGTTACATGTTGCGCGAAAAAATGCTCTTATTCCTCACGCGGGAGCCGTGGGGGCCGCAACGCACGAACCGACTAGCCGTCATAGAAACGGCCCCGAAAAATGCCCGAAACGAGCTTAAACGGCATCCGAAACGGTCCCGAACCGACTTCGTCTGTTCGCCACGTCGTAGCCAGCGGAACGAGCTTTCCGTGGCCACGAAAATCGCCGAATTCCGACATCGGCGTGCCAAGTTACGGTCCGGCGACCCGGAACTGCTGCGTTTGTCGCACGCCGCGGCTCGTGTCGGGTGCCGGCGCTGCGGCGCGCAAGGCGAGGTTGAAAGGGAAGCAGAAGACCTCGATGGATCAGATACGGTGTGTTGCGGGAAGTGAAAAGAAGGTCGAAGGTTGGTGCCGACGACAAAAAAGCGCCGAAGGCAAAAAAAGAGTGCAACACGAGGACTTCCCAGGAGGTCACCCATCCCAGTACTACTCTCGCCCAAGCACGCTTAACTTCGGAGTTATGATGGGATCCGGTGCTTTAGTGCTGGTATGATCGCACCCGTTACATGTTGCGCGAAAAAATGCTCTTATGCCTCACGCGGGAGCCGTGGGGGCCGCAACGCACGAACCGACTAGCCGTCATAGAAACGACCCCGAAAAACGCCCGAAACGAGCTTAAACGGCATCCGAAACGGTCCCGAACCGACTTCGTCTGTTCGCCACGTCGTAGCCAGCGGAACGAGCTTTCCGTGGCCACGAAAATCGCCGAATTCCGACATCGGCGTGCCAAGTTACGGTCCGGCGACCCGGAACTGCTGCGTTTGTCGCACGCCGCGGCTCGTGTCGGGTGCCGGCGCTGCGGCGCGCAAGGCGAGGGTGAAAGGGAAGCAGAAGACCTCGATGGATCAGATACGGTGTGTTGCGGGAAGTGAAAAGAAGGTCGAAGGTTGGTGCCGACGACAAAAAAGCGCCGAAGGCAAAAAAAGAGTGCAACACGAGGACTTCCCAGGAGGTCACCCATCCCAGTACTACTCTCACCCAAGCACGATTAACTTCGGAGTTCTGATGGGATCCGGTGCTTTAGTGCTGGTATGATCGCACCCGTTACATGTTGCGCGAAAAAATGCTCTTATTCCTCACGCGGGAGCCGTGGGGGCCGCAACGCACGAACCGACTAGCCGTCATAGAAACGGCCCCGAAAAATGCCCGAAACGAGCTTAAACGGCATCCGAAACGGTCCCGAACCGACTTCGTCTGTTCGCCACGTCGTAGCCAGCGGAACGAGCTTTCCGTGGCCACGAAAATCGCCGAATTCCGACATCGGCGTGCCAAGTTACGGTCCGGCGACCCGGAACTGCTGCGTTTGTCGCACGCCGCGGCTCGTGTCGGGTGCCGGCGCTGCGGCGCGCAAGGCGAGGTTGAAAGGGAAGCAGAAGACCTCGATGGATCAGATACGGTGTGTTGCGGGAAGTGAAAAGAAGGTCGAAGGTTGGTGCCGACGACAAAAAAGCGCCGAAGGCAAAAAAAGAGTGCAACACGAGGACTTCCCAGGAGGTCACCCATCCCAGTACTACTCTCGCCCAAGCACGCTTAACTTCGGAGTTATGATGGGATCCGGTGCTTTAGTGCTGGTATGATCGCACCCGTTACATGTTGCGCGAAAAAATGCTCTTATGCCTCACGCGGGAGCCGTGGGGGCCGCAACGCACGAACCGACTAGCCGTCATAGAAACGACCCCGAAAAACGCCCGAAACGAGCTTAAACGGCATCCGAAACGGTCCCGAACCGACTTCGTCTGTTCGCCACGTCGTAGCCAGCGGAACGAGCTTTCCGTGGCCACGAAAATCGCCGAATTCCGACATCGGCGTGCCAAGTTACGGTCCGGCGACCCGGAACTGCTGCGTTTGTCGCACGCCGCGGCTCGTGTCGGGTGCCGGCGCTGCGGCGCGCAAGGCGAGGGTGAAAGGGAAGCAGAAGACCTCGATGGATCAGATACGGTGTGTTGCGGGAAGTGAAAAGAAGGTCGAAGGTTGGTGCCGACGACAAAAAAGCGCCGAAGGCAAAAAAAGAGTGCAACACGAGGACTTCCCAGGAGGTCACCCATCCCAGTACTACTCTCACCCAAGCACGATTAACTTCGGAGTTCTGATGGGATCCGGTGCTTTAGTGCTGGTATGATCGCACCCGTTACATGTTGCGCGAAAAAATGCTCTTATTCCTCACGCGGGAGCCGTGGGGGCCGCAACGCACGAACCGACTAGCCGTCATAGAAACGGCCCCGAAAAATGCCCGAAACGAGCTTAAACGGCATCCGAAACGGTCCCGAACCGACTTCGTCTGTTCGCCACGTCGTAGCCAGCGGAACGAGCTTTCCGTGGCCACGAAAATCACCGAATTCCGACATCGGCGTGCCAAGTTACGGTCCGGCGACCCGGAACTGCTGCGTTTGTCGCACGCCGCGGCTCGTGTCGGGTGCCGGCGCTGCGGCGCGCAAGGCGAGGTTGAAAGGGAAGCAGAAGACCTCGATGGATCAGATACGGTGTGTTGCGGGAAGTGAAAAGAAGGTCGAAGGTTGGTGCCGACGACAAAAAAGCGCCGAAGGCAAAAAAAGAGTGCAACACGAGGACTTCCCAGGAGGTCACCCATCCCAGTACTACTCTCGCCCAAGCACGCTTAACTTCGGAGTTATGATGGGATCCGGTGCTTTAGTGCTGGTATGATCGCACCCGTTACATGTTGCGCGAAAAAATGCTCTTATGCCTCACGCGGGAGCCGTGGGGGCCGCAACGCACGAACCGACTAGCCGTCATAGAAACGACCCCGAAAAACGCCCGAAACGAGCTTAAACGGCATCCGAAACGGTCCCGAACCGACTTCGTCTGTTCGCCACGTCGTAGCCAGCGGAACGAGCTTTCCGTGGCCACGAAAATCGCCGAATTCCGACATCGGCGTGCCAAGTTACGGTCCGGCGACCCGGAACTGCTGCGTTTGTCGCACGCCGCGGCTCGTGTCGGGTGCCGGCGCTGCGGCGCGCAAGGCGAGGGTGAAAGGGAAGCAGAAGACCTCGATGGATCAGATACGGTGTGTTGCGGGAAGTGAAAAGAAGGTCGAAGGTTGGTGCCGACGACAAAAAAGCGCCGAAGGCAAAAAAAGAGTGCAACACGAGGACTTCCCAGGAGGTCACCCATCCCAGTACTACTCTCACCCAAGCACGATTAACTTCGGAGTTCTGATGGGATCCGGTGCTTTAGTGCTGGTATGATCGCACCCGTTACATGTTGCGCGAAAAAATGCTCTTATGCCTCACGCGGGAGCCGTGGGGGCCGCAACGCACGAACCGACTAGCCGTCATAGAAACGGCCCCGAAAAATGCCCGAAACGAGCTTAAACGGCATCCGAAACGGTCCCGAACCGACTTCGTCTGTTCGCCACGTCGTAGCCAGCGGAACGAGCTTTCCGTGGCCACGAAAATCGCCGAATTCCGACATCGGCGTGCCAAGTTACGGTCCGGCGACCCGGAACTGCTGCGTTTGTCGCACGCCGCGGCTCGTGTCGGGTGCCGGCGCTGCGGCGCGCAAGGCGAGGTTGAAAGGGAAGCAGAAGACCTCGATGGATCAGATACGGTGTGTTGCGGGAAGTGAAAAGAAGGTCGAAGGTTGGTGCCGACGACAAAAAAGCGCCGAAGGCAAAAAAAGAGTGCAACACGAGGACTTCCCAGGAGGTCACCCATCCCAGTACTACTCTCGCCCGAGCACGCTTAACTTCGGAGTTATGATGGGATCCGGTGCTTTAGTGCTGGTATGATCGCACCCGTTACATGTTGCGCGAAAAAATGCTCTTATGCCTCACGCGGGAGCCGTGGGGGCCGCAACGCACGAACCGACTAGCCGTCATAGAAACGGCCCCGAAAAATGCCCGAAACGAGCTTAAACGGCATCCGAAACGGTCCCGAACCGACTTCGTCTGTTCGCCACGTCGTAGCCAGCGGAACGAGCTTTCCGTGGCCACGAAAATCGCCGAATTCCGACATCGGCGTGCCAAGTTACGGTCCGGCGACCCGGAACTGCTGCGTTTGTCGCACGCCGCGGCTCGTGTCGGGTGCCGGCGCTGCGGCGCGCAAGGCGAGGTTGAAAGGGAAGCAGAAGACCTCGATGGATCAGATACGGTGTGTTGCGGGAAGTGAAAAGAAGGTCGAAGGTTGGTGCCGACGACAAAAAAGCGCCGAAGGCAAAAAAAGAGTGCAACACGAGGACTTCCCAGGAGGTCACCCATCCCAGTACTACTCTCGCCCAAGCACGCTTAACTTCGGAGTTATGATGGGATCCGGTGCTTTAGTGCTGGTATGATCGCACCCGTTACATGTTGCGCGAAAAAATGCTCTTATGCCTCACGCGGGAGCCGTGGGGGCCGCAACGCACGAACCGACTAGCCGTCATAGAAACGGCCCCGAAAAACGCCCGAAACGAGCTTAAACGGCATCCGAAACGGTCCCGAACCGACTTCGTCTGTTCGCCACGTCGTAGCCAGCGGAACGAGCTTTCCGTGGCCACGAAAATCGCCGAATTCCGACATCGGCGTGCCAAGTTACGGTCCGGCGACCCGGAACTGCTGCGTTTGTCGCACGCCGCGGCTCGTGTCGGGTGCCGGCGCTGCGGCGCGCAAGGCGAGGTTGAAAGGGAAGCAGAAGACCTCGATGGATCAGATACGGTGTGTTGCGGGAAGTGAAAAGAAGGTCGAAGGTTGGTGCCGACGACAAAAAAGCGCCGAAGGCAAAAAAAGAGTGCAACACGAGGACTTCCCAAAAGGTCACCCATCCCAGTACTACTCTCGCCCAAGCACGCTTAACTTCGGAGTTATGATGGGATCCGGTGCTTTAGTGCTGGTATGATCGCACCCGTTACATGTTGCGCGAAAAAATGCTCTTATGCCTCACGCGGGAGCCGTGGGGGCCGCAACGCACGAATCGACTAGCCGTCATAGAAACGACCGCGAAAAACGCCCGAAACGAGCTTAAACGGCATCCGAAACGGTCCCGAACCGACTTCGTCTGTTCGCCACGTCGTAGCCAGCGGAACGAGCTTTCCGTGGCCACGAAAATCGCCGAATTCCGACATCGGCGTGCCAAGTTACGGTCCGGCGACCCGGAACTGCTGCGTTTGTCGCACGCCGCGGCTCGTGTCGGGTGCCGGCGCTGCGGCGCGCAAGGCGAGGGTGAAAGGGAAGCAGAAGACCTCGATGGATCAGATACGGTGTGTTGCGGGAAGTGAAAAGAAGGTCGAAGGTTGGTGCCGACGACAAAAAAGCGCCGAAGGCAAAAAAAGAGTGCAACACGAGGACTTCCCAGGAGGTCACCCATCCCAGTACTACTCTCACCCAAGCACGATTAACTTCGGAGTTCTGATGGGATCCGGTGCTTTAGTGCTGGTATGATCGCACCCGTTACATGTTGCGCGAAAAAATGCTCTTATTCCTCACGCGGGAGCCGTGGGGGCCGCAACGCACGAACCGACTAGCCGTCATAGAAACGGCCCCGAAAAATGCCCGAAACGAGCTTAAACGGCATCCGAAACGGTCCCGAACCGACTTCGTCTGTTCGCCACGTCGTAGCCAGCGGAACGAGCTTTCCGTGGCCACGAAAATCGCCGAATTCCGACATCGGCGTGCCAAGTTACGGTCCGGCGACCCGGAACTGCTGCGTTTGTCGCACGCCGCGGCTCGTGTCGGGTGCCGGCGCTGCGGCGCGCAAGGCGAGGTTGAAAGGGAAGCAGAAGACCTCGATGGATCAGATACGGTGTGTTGCGGGAAGTGAAAAGAAGGTCGAAGGTTGGTGCCGACGACAAAAAAGCGCCGAAGGCAAAAAAAGAGTGCAACACGAGGACTTCCCAGGAGGTCACCCATCCCAGTACTACTCTCGCCCAAGCACGCTTAACTTCGGAGTTATGATGGGATCCGGTGCTTTAGTGCTGGTATGATCGCACCCGTTACATGTTGCGCGAAAAAATGCTCTTATGCCTCACGCGGGAGCCGTGGGGGCCGCAACGCACGAACCGACTAGCCGTCATAGAAACGACCCCGAAAAACGCCCGAAACGAGCTTAAACGGCATCCGAAACGGTCCCGAACCGACTTCGTCTGTTCGCCACGTCGTAGCCAGCGGAACGAGCTTTCCGTGGCCACGAAAATCGCCGAATTCCGACATCGGCGTGCCAAGTTACGGTCCGGCGACCCGGAACTGCTGCGTTTGTCGCACGCCGCGGCTCGTGTCGGGTGCCGGCGCTGCGGCGCGCAAGGCGAGGGTGAAAGGGAAGCAGAAGACCTCGATGGATCAGATACGGTGTGTTGCGGGAAGTGAAAAGAAGGTCGAAGGTTGGTGCCGACGACAAAAAAGCGCCGAAGGCAAAAAAAGAGTGCAACACGAGGACTTCCCAGGAGGTCACCCATCCCAGTACTACTCTCACCCAAGCACGATTAACTTCGGAGTTCTGATGGGATCCGGTGCTTTAGTGCTGGTATGATCGCACCCGTTACATGTTGCGCGAAAAAATGCTCTTATGCCTCACGCGGGAGCCGTGGGGGCCGCAACGCACGAACCGACTAGCCGTCATAGAAACGGCCCCGAAAAATGCCCGAAACGAGCTTAAACGGCATCCGAAACGGTCCCGAACCGACTTCGTCTGTTCGCCACGTCGTAGCCAGCGGAACGAGCTTTCCGTGGCCACGAAAATCGCCGAATTCCGACATCGGCGTGCCAAGTTACGGTCCGGCGACCCGGAACTGCTGCGTTTGTCGCACGCCGCGGCTCGTGTCGGGTGCCGGCGCTGCGGCGCGCAAGGCGAGGTTGAAAGGGAAGCAGAAGACCTCGATGGATCAGATACGGTGTGTTGCGGGAAGTGAAAAGAAGGTCGAAGGTTGGTGCCGACGACAAAAAAGCGCCGAAGGCAAAAAAAGAGTGCAACACGAGGACTTCCCAGGAGGTCACCCATCCCAGTACTACTCTCGCCCGAGCACGCTTAACTTCGGAGTTATGATGGGATCCGGTGCTTTAGTGCTGGTATGATCGCACCCGTTACATGTTGCGCGAAAAAATGCTCTTATGCCTCACGCGGGAGCCGTGGGGGCCGCAACGCACGAACCGACTAGCCGTCATAGAAACGGCCCCGAAAAATGCCCGAAACGAGCTTAAACGGCATCCGAAACGGTCCCGAACCGACTTCGTCTGTTCGCCACGTCGTAGCCAGCGGAACGAGCTTTCCGTGGCCACGAAAATCGCCGAATTCCGACATCGGCGTGCCAAGTTACGGTCCGGCGACCCGGAACTGCTGCGTTTGTCGCACGCCGCGGCTCGTGTCGGGTGCCGGCGCTGCGGCGCGCAAGGCGAGGTTGAAAGGGAAGCAGAAGACCTCGATGGATCAGATACGGTGTGTTGCGGGAAGTGAAAAGAAGGTCGAAGGTTGGTGCCGACGACAAAAAAGCGCCGAAGGCAAAAAAAGAGTGCAACACGAGGACTTCCCAGGAGGTCACCCATCCCAGTACTACTCTCGCCCAATCACGCTTAACTTTGAAGTTCTGATGGGATCCGGTGCTTTAGTGCTGGTATGATCGCACCCGTTACATGTTGCGCGAAAAAATGCTCTTATGCCTCACGCGGGAGCCGTGGGGGCCGCAACGCACGAACCGACTAGCCGTCATAGAAACGGCCCCGAAAAACGCCCGAAACGAGCTTAAACGGCATCCGAAACGGTCCCGAACCGACTTCGTCTGTTCGCCACGTCGTAGCCAGCGGAACGAGCTTTCCGTGGCCACGAAAATCGCCGAATTCCGACATCGGCGTGCCAAGTTACGGTCCGGCGACCCGGAACTGCTGCGTTTGTCGCACGCCGCGGCTCGTGTCGGGTGCCGGCGCTGCGGCGCGCAAGGCGAGGTTGAAAGGGAAGCAGAAGACCTCGATGGATCAGATACGGTGTGTTGCGGGAAGTGAAAAGAAGGTCGAAGGTTGGTGCCGACGACAAAAAAGCGCCGAAGGCAAAAAAAGAGTGCAACACGAGGACTTCCCAGGAGGTCACCCATCCCAGTACTACTCTCGCCCAAGCACGCTTAACTTCGGAGTTATGATGGGATCCGGTGCTTTAGTGCTGGTATGATCGCACCCGTTACATGTTGCGCGAAAAAATGCTCTTATGCCTCACGCGGGAGCCGTGGGGGCCGCAACGCACGAATCGACTAGCCGTCATAGAAACGACCGCGAAAAACGCCCGAAACGAGCTTAAACGGCATCCGAAACGGTCCCGAACCGACTTCGTCTGTTCGCCACGTCGTAGCCAGCGGAACGAGCTTTCCGTGGCCACGAAAATCGCCGAATTCCGACATCGGCGTGCCAAGTTACGGTCCGGCGACCCGGAACTGCTGCGTTTGTCGCACGCCGCGGCTCGTGTCGGGTGCCGGCGCTGCGGCGCGCAAGGCGAGGGTGAAAGGGAAGCAGAAGACCTCGATGGATCAGATACGGTGTGTTGCGGGAAGTGAAAAGAAGGTCGAAGGTTGGTGCCGACGACAAAAAAGCGCCGAAGGCAAAAAAAGAGTGCAACACGAGGACTTCCCAGGAGGTCACCCATCCCAGTACTACTCTCACCCAAGCACGATTAACTTCGGAGTTCTGATGGGATCCGGTGCTTTAGTGCTGGTATGATCGCACCCGTTACATGTTGCGCGAAAAAATGCTCTTATTCCTCACGCGGGAGCCGTGGGGGCCGCAACGCACGAACCGACTAGCCGTCATAGAAACGGCCCCGAAAAATGCCCGAAACGAGCTTAAACGGCATCCGAAACGGTCCCGAACCGACTTCGTCTGTTCGCCACGTCGTAGCCAGCGGAACGAGCTTTCCGTGGCCACGAAAATCGCCGAATTCCGACATCGGCGTGCCAAGTTACGGTCCGGCGACCCGGAACTGCTGCGTTTGTCGCACGCCGCGGCTCGTGTCGGGTGCCGGCGCTGCGGCGCGCAAGGCGAGGTTGAAAGGGAAGCAGAAGACCTCGATGGATCAGATACGGTGTGTTGCGGGAAGTGAAAAGAAGGTCGAAGGTTGGTGCCGACGACAAAAAAGCGCCGAAGGCAAAAAAAGAGTGCAACACGAGGACTTCCCAGGAGGTCACCCATCCCAGTACTACTCTCGCCCAAGCACGCTTAACTTCGGAGTTCTGATGGGATCCGGTGCTTTAGTGCTGGTATGATCGCACCCGTTACATGTTGCGCGAAAAAATGCTCTTATGCCTCACGCGGGAGCCGTGGGGGCCGCAACGCACGAACCGACTAGCCGTCATAGAAACGGCCCCGAAAAACGCCCGAAACGAGCTTAAACGGCATCCGAAACGGTCCCGAACCGACTTCGTCTGTTCGCCACGTCGTAGCCAGCGGAACGAGCTTTCCGTGGCCACGAAAATCGCCGAATTCCGACATCGGCGTGCCAAGTTACGGTCCGGCGACCCGGAACTGCTGCGTTTGTCGCACGCCGCGGCTCGTGTCGGGTGCCGGCGCTGCGGCGCGCAAGGCGAGGTTGAAAGGGAAGCAGAAGACCTCGATGGATCAGATACGGTGTGTTGCGGGAAGTGAAAAGAAGGTCGAAGGTTGGTGCCGACGACAAAAAAGCGCCGAAGGCAAAAAAAGAGTGCAACACGAGGACTTCCCAAAAGGTCACCCATCCCAGTACTACTCTCGCCCAAGCACGCTTAACTTCGGAGTTATGATGGGATCCGGTGCTTTAGTGCTGGTATGATCGCACCCGTTACATGTTGCGCGAAAAAATGCTCTTATGCCTCACGCGGGAGCCGTGGGGGCCGCAACGCACGAATCGACTAGCCGTCATAGAAACGACCGCGAAAAACGCCCGAAACGAGCTTAAACGGCATCCGAAACGGTCCCGAACCGACTTCGTCTGTTCGCCACGTCGTAGCCAGCGGAACGAGCTTTCCGTGGCCACGAAAATCGCCGAATTCCGACATCGGCGTGCCAAGTTACGGTCCGGCGACCCGGAACTGCTGCGTTTGTCGCACGCCGCGGCTCGTGTCGGGTGCCGGCGCTGCGGCGCGCAAGGCGAGGGTGAAAGGGAAGCAGAAGACCTCGATGGATCAGATACGGTGTGTTGCGGGAAGTGAAAAGAAGGTCGAAGGTTGGTGCCGACGACAAAAAAGCGCCGAAGGCAAAAAAAGAGTGCAACACGAGGACTTCCCAGGAGGTCACCCATCCCAGTACTACTCTCACCCAAGCACGATTAACTTCGGAGTTCTGATGGGATCCGGTGCTTTAGTGCTGGTATGATCGCACCCGTTACATGTTGCGCGAAAAAATGCTCTTATTCCTCACGCGGGAGCCGTGGGGGCCGCAACGCACGAACCGACTAGCCGTCATAGAAACGGCCCCGAAAAATGCCCGAAACGAGCTTAAACGGCATCCGAAACGGTCCCGAACCGACTTCGTCTGTTCGCCACGTCGTAGCCAGCGGAACGAGCTTTCCGTGGCCACGAAAATCGCCGAATTCCGACATCGGCGTGCCAAGTTACGGTCCGGCGACCCGGAACTGCTGCGTTTGTCGCACGCCGCGGCTCGTGTCGGGTGCCGGCGCTGCGGCGCGCAAGGCGAGGTTGAAAGGGAAGCAGAAGACCTCGATGGATCAGATACGGTGTGTTGCGGGAAGTGAAAAGAAGGTCGAAGGTTGGTGCCGACGACAAAAAAGCGCCGAAGGCAAAAAAAGAGTGCAACACGAGGACTTCCCAGGAGGTCACCCATCCCAGTACTACTCTCGCCCAAGCACGCTTAACTTCGGAGTTATGATGGGATCCGGTGCTTTAGTGCTGGTATGATCGCACCCGTTACATGTTGCGCGAAAAAATGCTCTTATGCCTCACGCGGGAGCCGTGGGGGCCGCAACGCACGAACCGACTAGCCGTCATAGAAACGACCCCGAAAAACGCCCGAAACGAGCTTAAACGGCATCCGAAACGGTCCCGAACCGACTTCGTCTGTTCGCCACGTCGTAGCCAGCGGAACGAGCTTTCCGTGGCCACGAAAATCGCCGAATTCCGACATCGGCGTGCCAAGTTACGGTCCGGCGACCCGGAACTGCTGCGTTTGTCGCACGCCGCGGCTCGTGTCGGGTGCCGGCGCTGCGGCGCGCAAGGCGAGGGTGAAAGGGAAGCAGAAGACCTCGATGGATCAGATACGGTGTGTTGCGGGAAGTGAAAAGAAGGTCGAAGGTTGGTGCCGACGACAAAAAAGCGCCGAAGGCAAAAAAAGAGTGCAACACGAGGACTTCCCAGGAGGTCACCCATCCCAGTACTACTCTCACCCAAGCACGATTAACTTCGGAGTTCTGATGGGATCCGGTGCTTTAGTGCTGGTATGATCGCACCCGTTACATGTTGCGCGAAAAAATGCTCTTATGCCTCACGCGGGAGCCGTGGGGGCCGCAACGCACGAACCGACTAGCCGTCATAGAAACGGCCCCGAAAAATGCCCGAAACGAGCTTAAACGGCATCCGAAACGGTCCCGAACCGACTTCGTCTGTTCGCCACGTCGTAGCCAGCGGAACGAGCTTTCCGTGGCCACGAAAATCGCCGAATTCCGACATCGGCGTGCCAAGTTACGGTCCGGCGACCCGGAACTGCTGCGTTTGTCGCACGCCGCGGCTCGTGTCGGGTGCCGGCGCTGCGGCGCGCAAGGCGAGGTTGAAAGGGAAGCAGAAGACCTCGATGGATCAGATACGGTGTGTTGCGGGAAGTGAAAAGAAGGTCGAAGGTTGGTGCCGACGACAAAAAAGCGCCGAAGGCAAAAAAAGAGTGCAACACGAGGACTTCCCAGGAGGTCACCCATCCCAGTACTACTCTCGCCCGAGCACGCTTAACTTCGGAGTTATGATGGGATCCGGTGCTTTAGTGCTGGTATGATCGCACCCGTTACATGTTGCGCGAAAAAATGCTCTTATGCCTCACGCGGGAGCCGTGGGGGCCGCAACGCACGAACCGACTAGCCGTCATAGAAACGGCCCCGAAAAATGCCCGAAACGAGCTTAAACGGCATCCGAAACGGTCCCGAACCGACTTCGTCTGTTCGCCACGTCGTAGCCAGCGGAACGAGCTTTCCGTGGCCACGAAAATCGCCGAATTCCGACATCGGCGTGCCAAGTTACGGTCCGGCGACCCGGAACTGCTGCGTTTGTCGCACGCCGCGGCTCGTGTCGGGTGCCGGCGCTGCGGCGCGCAAGGCGAGGTTGAAAGGGAAGCAGAAGACCTCGATGGATCAGATACGGTGTGTTGCGGGAAGTGAAAAGAAGGTCGAAGGTTGGTGCCGACGACAAAAAAGCGCCGAAGGCAAAAAAAGAGTGCAACACGAGGACTTCCCAGGAGGTCACCCATCCCAGTACTACTCTCGCCCAATCACGCTTAACTTTGAAGTTCTGATGGGATCCGGTGCTTTAGTGCTGGTATGATCGCACCCGTTACATGTTGCGCGAAAAAATGCTCTTATGCCTCACGCGGGAGCCGTGGGGGCCGCAACGCACGAACCGACTAGCCGTCATAGAAACGGCCCCGAAAAACGCCCGAAACGAGCTTAAACGGCATCCGAAACGGTCCCGAACCGACTTCGTCTGTTCGCCACGTCGTAGCCAGCGGAACGAGCTTTCCGTGGCCACGAAAATCGCCGAATTCCGACATCGGCGTGCCAAGTTACGGTCCGGCGACCCGGAACTGCTGCGTTTGTCGCACGCCGCGGCTCGTGTCGGGTGCCGGCGCTGCGGCGCGCAAGGCGAGGTTGAAAGGGAAGCAGAAGACCTCGATGGATCAGATACGGTGTGTTGCGGGAAGTGAAAAGAAGGTCGAAGGTTGGTGCCGACGACAAAAAAGCGCCGAAGGCAAAAAAAGAGTGCAACACGAGGACTTCCCAGGAGGTCACCCATCCCAGTACTACTCTCGCCCAAGCACGCTTAACTTCGGAGTTATGATGGGATCCGGTGCTTTAGTGCTGGTATGATCGCACCCGTTACATGTTGCGCGAAAAAATGCTCTTATGCCTCACGCGGGAGCCGTGGGGGCCGCAACGCACGAATCGACTAGCCGTCATAGAAACGACCGCGAAAAACGCCCGAAACGAGCTTAAACGGCATCCGAAACGGTCCCGAACCGACTTCGTCTGTTCGCCACGTCGTAGCCAGCGGAACGAGCTTTCCGTGGCCACGAAAATCGCCGAATTCCGACATCGGCGTGCCAAGTTACGGTCCGGCGACCCGGAACTGCTGCGTTTGTCGCACGCCGCGGCTCGTGTCGGGTGCCGGCGCTGCGGCGCGCAAGGCGAGGGTGAAAGGGAAGCAGAAGACCTCGATGGATCAGATACGGTGTGTTGCGGGAAGTGAAAAGAAGGTCGAAGGTTGGTGCCGACGACAAAAAAGCGCCGAAGGCAAAAAAAGAGTGCAACACGAGGACTTCCCAGGAGGTCACCCATCCCAGTACTACTCTCACCCAAGCACGATTAACTTCGGAGTTCTGATGGGATCCGGTGCTTTAGTGCTGGTATGATCGCACCCGTTACATGTTGCGCGAAAAAATGCTCTTATTCCTCACGCGGGAGCCGTGGGGGCCGCAACGCACGAACCGACTAGCCGTCATAGAAACGGCCCCGAAAAATGCCCGAAACGAGCTTAAACGGCATCCGAAACGGTCCCGAACCGACTTCGTCTGTTCGCCACGTCGTAGCCAGCGGAACGAGCTTTCCGTGGCCACGAAAATCGCCGAATTCCGACATCGGCGTGCCAAGTTACGGTCCGGCGACCCGGAACTGCTGCGTTTGTCGCACGCCGCGGCTCGTGTCGGGTGCCGGCGCTGCGGCGCGCAAGGCGAGGTTGAAAGGGAAGCAGAAGACCTCGATGGATCAGATACGGTGTGTTGCGGGAAGTGAAAAGAAGGTCGAAGGTTGGTGCCGACGACAAAAAAGCGCCGAAGGCAAAAAAAGAGTGCAACACGAGGACTTCCCAGGAGGTCACCCATCCCAGTACTACTCTCGCCCAAGCACGCTTAACTTCGGAGTTCTGATGGGATCCGGTGCTTTAGTGCTGGTATGATCGCACCCGTTACATGTTGCGCGAAAAAATGCTCTTATTCCTCACGCGGGAGCCGTGGGGGCCGCAACGCACGAACCGACTAGCCGTCATAGAAACGGCCCCGAAAAATGCCCGAAACGAGCTTAAACGGCATCCGAAACGGTCCCGAACCGACTTCGTCTGTTCGCCACGTCGTAGCCAGCGGAACGAGCTTTCCGTGGCCACGAAAATCGCCGAATTCCGACATCGGCGTGCCAAGTTACGGTCCGGCGACCCGGAACTGCTGCGTTTGTCGCACGCCGCGGCTCGTGTCGGGTGCCGGCGCTGCGGCGCGCAAGGCGAGGGTGAAAGGGAAGCAGAAGACCTCGATGGATCAGATACGGTGTGTTGCGGGAAGTGAAAAGAAGGTCGAAGGTTGGTGCCGACGACAAAAAAGCGCCGAAGGCAAAAAAAGAGTGCAACACGAGGACTTCCCAGGAGGTCACCCATCCCAGTACTACTCTCACCCAAGCACGATTAACTTCGGAGTTCTGATGGGATCCGGTGCTTTAGTGCTGGTATGATCGCACCCGTTACATGTTGCGCGAAAAAATGCTCTTATTCCTCACGCGGGAGCCGTGGGGGCCGCAACGCACGAACCGACTAGCCGTCATAGAAACGGCCCCGAAAAATGCCCGAAACGAGCTTAAACGGCATCCGAAACGGTCCCGAACCGACTTCGTCTGTTCGCCACGTCGTAGCCAGCGGAACGAGCTTTCCGTGGCCACGAAAATCGCCGAATTCCGACATCGGCGTGCCAAGTTACGGTCCGGCGACCCGGAACTGCTGCGTTTGTCGCACGCCGCGGCTCGTGTCGGGTGCCGGCGCTGCGGCGCGCAAGGCGAGGTTGAAAGGGAAGCAGAAGACCTCGATGGATCAGATACGGTGTGTTGCGGGAAGTGAAAAGAAGGTCGAAGGTTGGTGCCGACGACAAAAAAGCGCCGAAGGCAAAAAAAGAGTGCAACACGAGGACTTCCCAGGAGGTCACCCATCCCAGTACTACTCTCGCCCAAGCACGCTTAACTTCGGAGTTATGATGGGATCCGGTGCTTTAGTGCTGGTATGATCGCACCCGTTACATGTTGCGCGAAAAAATGCTCTTATGCCTCACGCGGGAGCCGTGGGGGCCGCAACGCACGAACCGACTAGCCGTCATAGAAACGACCCCGAAAAACGCCCGAAACGAGCTTAAACGGCATCCGAAACGGTCCCGAACCGACTTCGTCTGTTCGCCACGTCGTAGCCAGCGGAACGAGCTTTCCGTGGCCACGAAAATCGCCGAATTCCGACATCGGCGTGCCAAGTTACGGTCCGGCGACCCGGAACTGCTGCGTTTGTCGCACGCCGCGGCTCGTGTCGGGTGCCGGCGCTGCGGCGCGCAAGGCGAGGGTGAAAGGGAAGCAGAAGACCTCGATGGATCAGATACGGTGTGTTGCGGGAAGTGAAAAGAAGGTCGAAGGTTGGTGCCGACGACAAAAAAGCGCCGAAGGCAAAAAAAGAGTGCAACACGAGGACTTCCCAGGAGGTCACCCATCCCAGTACTACTCTCACCCAAGCACGATTAACTTCGGAGTTCTGATGGGATCCGGTGCTTTAGTGCTGGTATGATCGCACCCGTTACATGTTGCGCGAAAAAATGCTCTTATGCCTCACGCGGGAGCCGTGGGGGCCGCAACGCACGAACCGACTAGCCGTCATAGAAACGGCCCCGAAAAATGCCCGAAACGAGCTTAAACGGCATCCGAAACGGTCCCGAACCGACTTCGTCTGTTCGCCACGTCGTAGCCAGCGGAACGAGCTTTCCGTGGCCACGAAAATCGCCGAATTCCGACATCGGCGTGCCAAGTTACGGTCCGGCGACCCGGAACTGCTGCGTTTGTCGCACGCCGCGGCTCGTGTCGGGTGCCGGCGCTGCGGCGCGCAAGGCGAGGTTGAAAGGGAAGCAGAAGACCTCGATGGATCAGATACGGTGTGTTGCGGGAAGTGAAAAGAAGGTCGAAGGTTGGTGCCGACGACAAAAAAGCGCCGAAGGCAAAAAAAGAGTGCAACACGAGGACTTCCCAGGAGGTCACCCATCCCAGTACTACTCTCGCCCGAGCACGCTTAACTTCGGAGTTATGATGGGATCCGGTGCTTTAGTGCTGGTATGATCGCACCCGTTACATGTTGCGCGAAAAAATGCTCTTATGCCTCACGCGGGAGCCGTGGGGGCCGCAACGCACGAACCGACTAGCCGTCATAGAAACGGCCCCGAAAAATGCCCGAAACGAGCTTAAACGGCATCCGAAACGGTCCCGAACCGACTTCGTCTGTTCGCCACGTCGTAGCCAGCGGAACGAGCTTTCCGTGGCCACGAAAATCGCCGAATTCCGACATCGGCGTGCCAAGTTACGGTCCGGCGACCCGGAACTGCTGCGTTTGTCGCACGCCGCGGCTCGTGTCGGGTGCCGGCGCTGCGGCGCGCAAGGCGAGGTTGAAAGGGAAGCAGAAGACCTCGATGGATCAGATACGGTGTGTTGCGGGAAGTGAAAAGAAGGTCGAAGGTTGGTGCCGACGACAAAAAAGCGCCGAAGGCAAAAAAAGAGTGCAACACGAGGACTTCCCAGGAGGTCACCCATCCCAGTACTACTCTCGCCCAATCACGCTTAACTTTGAAGTTCTGATGGGATCCGGTGCTTTAGTGCTGGTATGATCGCACCCGTTACATGTTGCGCGAAAAAATGCTCTTATGCCTCACGCGGGAGCCGTGGGGGCCGCAACGCACGAACCGACTAGCCGTCATAGAAACGGCCCCGAAAAACGCCCGAAACGAGCTTAAACGGCATCCGAAACGGTCCCGAACCGACTTCGTCTGTTCGCCACGTCGTAGCCAGCGGAACGAGCTTTCCGTGGCCACGAAAATCGCCGAATTCCGACATCGGCGTGCCAAGTTACGGTCCGGCGACCCGGAACTGCTGCGTTTGTCGCACGCCGCGGCTCGTGTCGGGTGCCGGCGCTGCGGCGCGCAAGGCGAGGTTGAAAGGGAAGCAGAAGACCTCGATGGATCAGATACGGTGTGTTGCGGGAAGTGAAAAGAAGGTCGAAGGTTGGTGCCGACGACAAAAAAGCGCCGAAGGCAAAAAAAGAGTGCAACACGAGGACTTCCCAGGAGGTCACCCATCCCAGTACTACTCTCGCCCAAGCACGCTTAACTTCGGAGTTATGATGGGATCCGGTGCTTTAGTGCTGGTATGATCGCACCCGTTACATGTTGCGCGAAAAAATGCTCTTATGCCTCACGCGGGAGCCGTGGGGGCCGCAACGCACGAATCGACTAGCCGTCATAGAAACGACCGCGAAAAACGCCCGAAACGAGCTTAAACGGCATCCGAAACGGTCCCGAACCGACTTCGTCTGTTCGCCACGTCGTAGCCAGCGGAACGAGCTTTCCGTGGCCACGAAAATCGCCGAATTCCGACATCGGCGTGCCAAGTTACGGTCCGGCGACCCGGAACTGCTGCGTTTGTCGCACGCCGCGGCTCGTGTCGGGTGCCGGCGCTGCGGCGCGCAAGGCGAGGGTGAAAGGGAAGCAGAAGACCTCGATGGATCAGATACGGTGTGTTGCGGGAAGTGAAAAGAAGGTCGAAGGTTGGTGCCGACGACAAAAAAGCGCCGAAGGCAAAAAAAGAGTGCAACACGAGGACTTCCCAGGAGGTCACCCATCCCAGTACTACTCTCACCCAAGCACGATTAACTTCGGAGTTCTGATGGGATCCGGTGCTTTAGTGCTGGTATGATCGCACCCGTTACATGTTGCGCGAAAAAATGCTCTTATTCCTCACGCGGGAGCCGTGGGGGCCGCAACGCACGAACCGACTAGCCGTCATAGAAACGGCCCCGAAAAATGCCCGAAACGAGCTTAAACGGCATCCGAAACGGTCCCGAACCGACTTCGTCTGTTCGCCACGTCGTAGCCAGCGGAACGAGCTTTCCGTGGCCACGAAAATCGCCGAATTCCGACATCGGCGTGCCAAGTTACGGTCCGGCGACCCGGAACTGCTGCGTTTGTCGCACGCCGCGGCTCGTGTCGGGTGCCGGCGCTGCGGCGCGCAAGGCGAGGTTGAAAGGGAAGCAGAAGACCTCGATGGATCAGATACGGTGTGTTGCGGGAAGTGAAAAGAAGGTCGAAGGTTGGTGCCGACGACAAAAAAGCGCCGAAGGCAAAAAAAGAGTGCAACACGAGGACTTCCCAGGAGGTCACCCATCCCAGTACTACTCTCGCCCAAGCACGCTTAACTTCGGAGTTCTGATGGGATCCGGTGCTTTAGTGCTGGTATGATCGCACCCGTTACATGTTGCGCGAAAAAATGCTCTTATTCCTCACGCGGGAGCCGTGGGGGCCGCAACGCACGAACCGACTAGCCGTCATAGAAACGGCCCCGAAAAATGCCCGAAACGAGCTTAAACGGCATCCGAAACGGTCCCGAACCGACTTCGTCTGTTCGCCACGTCGTAGCCAGCGGAACGAGCTTTCCGTGGCCACGAAAATCGCCGAATTCCGACATCGGCGTGCCAAGTTACGGTCCGGCGACCCGGAACTGCTGCGTTTGTCGCACGCCGCGGCTCGTGTCGGGTGCCGGCGCTGCGGCGCGCAAGGCGAGGTTGAAAGGGAAGCAGAAGACCTCGATGGATCAGATACGGTGTGTTGCGGGAAGTGAAAAGAAGGTCGAAGGTTGGTGCCGACGACAAAAAAGCGCCGAAGGCAAAAAAAGAGTGCAACACGAGGACTTCCCAGGAGGTCACCCATCCCAGTACTACTCTCGCCCGAGCACGCTTAACTTCGGAGTTATGATGGGATCCGGTGCTTTAGTGCTGGTATGATCGCACCCGTTACATGTTGCGCGAAAAAATGCTCTTATGCCTCACGCGGGAGCCGTGGGGGCCGCAACGCACGAACCGACTAGCCGTCATAGAAACGACCCCGAAAAACGCCCGAAACGAGCTTAAACGGCATCCGAAACGGTCCCGAACCGACTTCGTCTGTTCGCCACGTCGTAGCCAGCGGAACGAGCTTTCCGTGGCCACGAAAATCGCCGAATTCCGACATCGGCGTGCCAAGTTACGGTCCGGCGACCCGGAACTGCTGCGTTTGTCGCACGCCGCGGCTCGTGTCGGGTGCCGGCGCTGCGGCGCGCAAGGCGAGGGTGAAAGGGAAGCAGAAGACCTCGATGGATCAGATACGGTGTGTTGCGGGAAGTGAAAAGAAGGTCGAAGGTTGGTGCCGACGACAAAAAAGCGCCGAAGGCAAAAAAAGAGTGCAACACGAGGACTTCCCAGGAGGTCACCCATCCCAGTACTACTCTCACCCAAGCACGATTAACTTCGGAGTTCTGATGGGATCCGGTGCTTTAGTGCTGGTATGATCGCACCCGTTACATGTTGCGCGAAAAAATGCTCTTATGCCTCAAGCGGGAGCCGTGGGGGCCGCAACGCACGAACCGACTAGCCGTCATAGAAACGGCCCCGAAAAATGCCCGAAACGAGCTTAAACGGCATCCGAAACGGTCCCGAACCGACTTCGTCTGTTCGCCACGTCGTAGCCAGCGGAACGAGCTTTCCGTGGCCACGAAAATCGCCGAATTCCGACATCGGCGTGCCAAGTTACGGTCCGGCGACCCGGAACTGCTGCGTTTGTCGCACGCCGCGGCTCGTGTCGGGTGCCGGCGCTGCGGCGCGCAAGGCGAGGTTGAAAGGGAAGCAGAAGACCTCGATGGATCAGATACGGTGTGTTGCGGGAAGTGAAAAGAAGGTCGAAGGTTGGTGCCGACGACAAAAAAGCGCCGAAGGCAAAAAAAGAGTGCAACACGAGGACTTCCCAGGAGGTCACCCATCCCAGTACTACTCTTGCCCAAGCACGCTTAACTTCGGAGTTCTGATGGGATCCGGTGCTTTAGTGCTGGTATGATCGCACCCGTTACATGTTGCGCGAAAAAATGCTCTTATGCCTCACGCGGGAGCCGTGGGGGCCGCAACGCACGAACCGACTAGCCGTCATAGAAACGGCCCCGAAAAACGCCCGAAACGAGCTTAAACGGCATCCGAAACGGTCCCGAACCGACTTCGTCTGTTCGCCACGTCGTAGCCAGCGGAACGAGCTTTCCGTGGCCACGAAAATCGCCGAATTCCGACATCGGCGTGCCAAGTTACGGTCCGGCGACCCGGAACTGCTGCGTTTGTCGCACGCCGCGGCTCATGTCGGGTGCCGGCGCTGCGGCGCGCAAGGCGAGGGTGAAAGGGAAGCAGAAGACCTCGATGGATCAGATACGATGTGTTGCGGGAAGTGAAAAGAAGGTCGAAGGTTGGTGCCGACGACAAAAAAGCGCCGAAGGCAAAAAGAGAGCGACACGAGGACTTCCCAGGAGGTCACCCATCCAAGTACTACTCTCGCCCAAGCACGCTTAACTTCGGAGTTCTGATGGGATCCGGTGCTTTAGTGCTGGTATGATCGCACCCGTTACATGTTGCGCGAAAAAATGCTCTTATGCCTCACGCGGGAGCCGTGGGGGCCGCAACGCACGAACCGACTAGCCGTCATAGAAACGGCCCTGAAAAACGCCCGAAACGAGCTTAAACGGCATCCGAAACGGTCCCGAACCGACTTCGTCTGTTCGCCACGTCGTAGCCAGCGGAACGAGCTTTCCGTGGCCACGAAAATCGCCGAATTCCGACATCGGCGTGCCAAGTTACGGTCCGGCGACCCGGAACTGCTGCGTTTGTCGCACGCCGCGGCTCGTGTCGGGTGCCGGCGCTGCGGCGCGCACGGCGAGGGTGAAAGGGAAGCAGAAGACCTCGATGGATCAGATACGATGTGTTGCGGGAAGTGAAAAGAAGGTCGGAGGTTGGTGCCGACGATAAAAAAGCGCCGAAGGCAAAAAGAGAGTGCAACACGAGGACTTCCCAGGAGGTCACCCATCCCAGTACTACTCTCGCCCAATCACGCTTAACTTTGAAGTTCTGATGGGATCCGGTGCTTTAGTGCTGGTATGATCGCACCCGTTACATGTTGCGCGAAAAAATGCTCTTATGCCTCACGCGGGAGCCGTGGGGGCCGCAACGCACGAACCGACTAGCCGTCATAGAAACGGCCCCGAAAAACGCCCGAAACGAGCTTAAACGGCATCCGAAACGGTCCCGAACCGACTTCGTCTGTTCGCCACGTCGTAGCCAGCGGAACGAGCTTTCCGTGGCCACGAAAATCGCCGAATTCCGACATCGGCGTGCCAAGTTACGGTCCGGCGACCCGGAACTGCTGCGTTTGTCGCACGCCGCGGCTCGTGTCGGGTGCCGGCGCTGCGGCGCGCAAGGCGAGGTTGAAAGGGAAGCAGAAGACCTCGATGGATCAGATACGGTGTGTTGCGGGAAGTGAAAAGAAGGTCGAAGGTTGGTGCCGACGACAAAAAAGCGCCGAAGGCAAAAAAAGAGTGCAACACGAGGACTTCCCAGGAGGTCACCCATCCCAGTACTACTCTCGCCCAAGCACGCTTAACTTCGGAGTTATGATGGGATCCGGTGCTTTAGTGCTGGTATGATCGCACCCGTTACATGTTGCGCGAAAAAATGCTCTTATGCCTCACGCGGGAGCCGTGGGGGCCGCAACGCACGAACCGACTAGCCGTCATAGAAACGGCCCCGAAAAACGCCCGAAACGAGCTTAAACGGCATCCGAAACGGTCCCGAACCGACTTCGTCTGTTCGCCACGTCGTAGCCAGCGGAACGAGCTTTCCGTGGCCACGAAAATCGCCGAATTCCGACATCGGCGTGCCAAGTTACGGTCCGGCGACCCGGAACTGCTGCGTTTGTCGCACGCCGCGGCTCGTGTCGGGTGCCGGCGCTGCGGCGCGCAAGGCGAGGGTGAAAGGGAAGCAGAAGACCTCGATGGATCAGATACGGTGTGTTGCGGGAAGTGAAAAGAAGGTCGAAGGTTGGTGCCGACGACAAAAAAGCGCCGAAGGCAAAAAAAGAGTGCAACACGAGGACTTCCCAGGAGGTCACCCATCCCAGTACTACTCTCACCCAAGCACGATTAACTTCGGAGTTCTGATGGGATCCGGTGCTTTAGTGCTGGTATGATCGCACCCGTTACATGTTGCGCGAAAAAATGCTCTTATGCCTCACGCGGGAGCCGTGGGGGCCGCAACGCACGAACCGACTAGCCGTCATAGAAACGACCCCGAAAAACGCCCGAAACGAGCTTAAACGGCATCCGAAACGGTCCCGAACCGACTTCGTCTGTTCGCCACGTCGTAGCCAGCGGAACGAGCTTTCCGTGGCCACGAAAATCGCCGAATTCCGACATCGGCGTGCCAAGTTACGGTCCGGCGACCCGGAACTGCTGCGTTTGTCGCACGCCGCGGCTCGTGTCGGGTGCCGGCGCTGCGGCGCGCAAGGCGAGGGTGAAAGGGAAGCAGAAGACCTCGATGGATCAGATACGGTGTGTTGCGGGAAGTGAAAAGAAGGTCGAAGGTTGGTGCCGACGACAAAAAAGCGCCGAAGGCAAAAAAAGAGTGCAACACGAGGACTTCCCAGGAGGTCACCCATCCCAGTACTACTCTCACCCAAGCACGATTAACTTCGGAGTTCTGATGGGATCCGGTGCTTTAGTGCTGGTATGATCGCACCCGTTACATGTTGCGCGAAAAAATGCTCTTATTCCTCACGCGGGAGCCGTGGGGGCCGCAACGCACGAACCGACTAGCCGTCATAGAAACGGCCCCGAAAAATGCCCGAAACGAGCTTAAACGGCATCCGAAACGGTCCCGAACCGACTTTGTCTGTTCGCCACGTCGTAGCCAGCGGAACGAGCTTTCCGTGGCCACGAAAATCGCCGAATTCCGACATCGGCGTGCCAAGTTACGGTCCGGCGACCCGGAACTGCTGCGTTTGTCGCACGCCGCGGCTCGTGTCGGGTGCCGGCGCTGCGGCGCGCAAGGCGAGGTTGAAAGGGAAGCAGAAGACCTCGATGGATCAGATACGGTGTGTTGCGGGAAGTGAAAAGAAGGTCGAAGGTTGGTGCCGACGACAAAAAAGCGCCGAAGGCAAAAAAAGAGTGCAACACGAGGACTTCCCAGGAGGTCACCCATCCCAGTACTACTCTCGCCCGAGCACGCTTAACTTCGGAGTTATGATGGGATCCGGTGCTTTAGTGCTGGTATGATCGCACCCGTTACATGTTGCGCGAAAAAATGCTCTTATGCCTCACGCGGGAGCCGTGGGGGCCGCAACGCACGAACCGACTAGCCGTCATAGAAACGACCCCGAAAAACGCCCGAAACGAGCTTAAACGGCATCCGAAACGGTCCCGAACCGACTTCGTCTGTTCGCCACGTCGTAGCCAGCGGAACGAGCTTTCCGTGGCCACGAAAATCGCCGAATTCCGACATCGGCGTGCCAAGTTACGGTCCGGCGACCCGGAACTGCTGCGTTTGTCGCACGCCGCGGCTCGTGTCGGGTGCCGGCGCTGCGGCGCGCAAGGCGAGGGTGAAAGGGAAGCAGAAGACCTCGATGGATCAGATACGGTGTGTTGCGGGAAGTGAAAAGAAGGTCGAAGGTTGGTGCCGACGACAAAAAAGCGCCGAAGGCAAAAAAAGAGTGCAACACGAGGACTTCCCAGGAGGTCACCCATCCCAGTACTACTCTCACCCAAGCACGATTAACTTCGGAGTTCTGATGGGATCCGGTGCTTTAGTGCTGGTATGATCGCACCCGTTACATGTTGCGCGAAAAAATGCTCTTATGCCTCAAGCGGGAGCCGTGGGGGCCGCAACGCACGAACCGACTAGCCGTCATAGAAACGGCCCCGAAAAATGCCCGAAACGAGCTTAAACGGCATCCGAAACGGTCCCGAACCGACTTCGTCTGTTCGCCACGTCGTAGCCAGCGGAACGAGCTTTCCGTGGCCACGAAAATCGCCGAATTCCGACATCGGCGTGCCAAGTTACGGTCCGGCGACCCGGAACTGCTGCGTTTGTCGCACGCCGCGGCTCGTGTCGGGTGCCGGCGCTGCGGCGCGCAAGGCGAGGTTGAAAGGGAAGCAGAAGACCTCGATGGATCAGATACGGTGTGTTGCGGGAAGTGAAAAGAAGGTCGAAGGTTGGTGCCGACGACAAAAAAGCGCCGAAGGCAAAAAAAGAGTGCAACACGAGGACTTCCCAGGAGGTCACCCATCCCAGTACTACTCTTGCCCAAGCACGCTTAACTTCGGAGTTCTGATGGGATCCGGTGCTTTAGTGCTGGTATGATCGCACCCGTTACATGTTGCGCGAAAAAATGCTCTTATGCCTCACGCGGGAGCCGTGGGGGCCGCAACGCACGAACCGACTAGCCGTCATAGAAACGGCCCCGAAAAACGCCCGAAACGAGCTTAAACGGCATCCGAAACGGTCCCGAACCGACTTCGTCTGTTCGCCACGTCGTAGCCAGCGGAACGAGCTTTCCGTGGCCACGAAAATCGCCGAATTCCGACATCGGCGTGCCAAGTTACGGTCCGGCGACCCGGAACTGCTGCGTTTGTCGCACGCCGCGGCTCATGTCGGGTGCCGGCGCTGCGGCGCGCAAGGCGAGGGTGAAAGGGAAGCAGAAGACCTCGATGGATCAGATACGATGTGTTGCGGGAAGTGAAAAGAAGGTCGAAGGTTGGTGCCGACGACAAAAAAGCGCCGAAGGCAAAAAAAGAGCGACACGAGGACTTCCCAGGAGGTCACCCATCCAAGTACTACTCTCGCCCAAGCACGCTTAACTTCGGAGTTCTGATGGGATCCGGTGCTTTAGTGCTGGTATGATCGCACCCGTTACATGTTGCGCGAAAAAATGCTCTTATGCCTCACGCGGGAGCCGTGGGGGCCGCAACGCACGAACCGACTAGCCGTCATAGAAACGGCCCTGAAAAACGCCCGAAACGAGCTTAAACGGCATCCGAAACGGTCCCGAACCGACTTCGTCTGTTCGCCACGTCGTAGCCAGCGGAACGAGCTTTCCGTGGCCACGAAAATCGCCGAATTCCGACATCGGCGTGCCAAGTTACGGTCCGGCGACCCGGAACTGCTGCGTTTGTCGCACGCCGCGGCTCGTGTCGGGTGCCGGCGCTGCGGCGCGCACGGCGAGGGTGAAAGGGAAGCAGAAGACCTCGATGGATCAGATACGATGTGTTGCGGGAAGTGAAAAGAAGGTCGGAGGTTGGTGCCGACGATAAAAAAGCGCCGAAGGCAAAAAGAGAGTGCAACACGAGGACTTCCCAGGAGGTCACCCATCCCAGTACTACTCTCGCCCAATCACGCTTAACTTTGAAGTTCTGATGGGATCCGGTGCTTTAGTGCTGGTATGATCGCACCCGTTACATGTTGCGCGAAAAAATGCTCTTATGCCTCACGCGGGAGCCGTGGGGGCCGCAACGCACGAACCGACTAGCCGTCATAGAAACGGCCCCGAAAAACGCCCGAAACGAGCTTAAACGGCATCCGAAACGGTCCCGAACCGACTTCGTCTGTTCGCCACGTCGTAGCCAGCGGAACGAGCTTTCCGTGGCCACGAAAATCGCCGAATTCCGACATCGGCGTGCCAAGTTACGGTCCGGCGACCCGGAACTGCTGCGTTTGTCGCACGCCGCGGCTCGTGTCGGGTGCCGGCGCTGCGGCGCGCAAGGCGAGGTTGAAAGGGAAGCAGAAGACCTCGATGGATCAGATACGGTGTGTTGCGGGAAGTGAAAAGAAGGTCGAAGGTTGGTGCCGACGACAAAAAAGCGCCGAAGGCAAAAAAAGAGTGCAACACGAGGACTTCCCAGGAGGTCACCCATCCCAGTACTACTCTCGCCCAAGCACGCTTAACTTCGGAGTTATGATGGGATCCGGTGCTTTAGTGCTGGTATGATCGCACCCGTTACATGTTGCGCGAAAAAATGCTCTTATGCCTCACGCGGGAGCCGTGGGGGCCGCAACGCACGAACCGACTAGCCGTCATAGAAACGGCCCCGAAAAACGCCCGAAACGAGCTTAAACGGCATCCGAAACGGTCCCGAACCGACTTCGTCTGTTCGCCACGTCGTAGCCAGCGGAACGAGCTTTCCGTGGCCACGAAAATCGCCGAATTCCGACATCGGCGTGCCAAGTTACGGTCCGGCGACCCGGAACTGCTGCGTTTGTCGCACGCCGCGGCTCGTGTCGGGTGCCGGCGCTGCGGCGCGCAAGGCGAGGGTGAAAGGGAAGCAGAAGACCTCGATGGATCAGATACGGTGTGTTGCGGGAAGTGAAAAGAAGGTCGAAGGTTGGTGCCGACGACAAAAAAGCGCCGAAGGCAAAAAAAGAGTGCAACACGAGGACTTCCCAGGAGGTCACCCATCCCAGTACTACTCTCACCCAAGCACGATTAACTTCGGAGTTCTGATGGGATCCGGTGCTTTAGTGCTGGTATGATCGCACCCGTTACATGTTGCGCGAAAAAATGCTCTTATGCCTCACGCGGGAGCCGTGGGGGCCGCAACGCACGAACCGACTAGCCGTCATAGAAACGACCCCGAAAAACGCCCGAAACGAGCTTAAACGGCATCCGAAACGGTCCCGAACCGACTTCGTCTGTTCGCCACGTCGTAGCCAGCGGAACGAGCTTTCCGTGGCCACGAAAATCGCCGAATTCCGACATCGGCGTGCCAAGTTACGGTCCGGCGACCCGGAACTGCTGCGTTTGTCGCACGCCGCGGCTCGTGTCGGGTGCCGGCGCTGCGGCGCGCAAGGCGAGGTTGAAAGGGAAGCAGAAGACCTCGATGGATCAGATACGGTGTGTTGCGGGAAGTGAAAAGAAGGTCGAAGGTTGGTGCCGACGACAAAAAAGCGCCGAAGGCAAAAAAAGAGTGCAACACGAGGACTTCCCAGGAGGTCACCCATCCCAGTACTACTCTTGCCCAAGCACGCTTAACTTCGGAGTTCTGATGGGATCCGGTGCTTTAGTGCTGGTATGATCGCACCCGTTACATGTTGCGCGAAAAAATGCTCTTATGCCTCACGCGGGAGCCGTGGGGGCCGCAACGCACGAACCGACTAGCCGTCATAGAAACGGCCCCGAAAAACGCCCGAAACGAGCTTAAACGGCATCCGAAACGGTCCCGAACCGACTTCGTCTGTTCGCCACGTCGTAGCCAGCGGAACGAGCTTTCCGTGGCCACGAAAATCGCCGAATTCCGACATCGGCGTGCCAAGTTACGGTCCGGCGACCCGGAACTGCTGCGTTTGTCGCACGCCGCGGCTCATGTCGGGTGCCGGCGCTGCGGCGCGCAAGGCGAGGGTGAAAGGGAAGCAGAAGACCTCGATGGATCAGATACGATGTGTTGCGGGAAGTGAAAAGAAGGTCGAAGGTTGGTGCCGACGACAAAAAAGCGCCGAAGGCAAAAAAAGAGCGACACGAGGACTTCCCAGGAGGTCACCCATCCAAGTACTACTCTCGCCCAAGCACGCTTAACTTCGGAGTTCTGATGGGATCCGGTGCTTTAGTGCTGGTATGATCGCACCCGTTACATGTTGCGCGAAAAAATGCTCTTATGCCTCACGCGGGAGCCGTGGGGGCCGCAACGCACGAACCGACTAGCCGTCATAGAAACGGCCCTGAAAAACGCCCGAAACGAGCTTAAACGGCATCCGAAACGGTCCCGAACCGACTTCGTCTGTTCGCCACGTCGTAGCCAGCGGAACGAGCTTTCCGTGGCCACGAAAATCGCCGAATTCCGACATCGGCGTGCCAAGTTACGGTCCGGCGACCCGGAACTGCTGCGTTTGTCGCACGCCGCGGCTCGTGTCGGGTGCCGGCGCTGCGGCGCGCACGGCGAGGGTGAAAGGGAAGCAGAAGACCTCGATGGATCAGATACGATGTGTTGCGGGAAGTGAAAAGAAGGTCGGAGGTTGGTGCCGACGATAAAAAAGCGCCGAAGGCAAAAAGAGAGTGCAACACGAGGACTTCCCAGGAGGTCACCCATCCCAGTACTACTCTCGCCCAATCACGCTTAACTTTGAAGTTCTGATGGGATCCGGTGCTTTAGTGCTGGTATGATCGCACCCGTTACATGTTGCGCGAAAAAATGCTCTTATGCCTCACGCGGGAGCCGTGGGGGCCGCAACGCACGAACCGACTAGCCGTCATAGAAACGGCCCCGAAAAACGCCCGAAACGAGCTTAAACGGCATCCGAAACGGTCCCGAACCGACTTCGTCTGTTCGCCACGTCGTAGCCAGCGGAACGAGCTTTCCGTGGCCACGAAAATCGCCGAATTCCGACATCGGCGTGCCAAGTTACGGTCCGGCGACCCGGAACTGCTGCGTTTGTCGCACGCCGCGGCTCGTGTCGGGTGCCGGCGCTGCGGCGCGCAAGGCGAGGTTGAAAGGGAAGCAGAAGACCTCGATGGATCAGATACGGTGTGTTGCGGGAAGTGAAAAGAAGGTCGAAGGTTGGTGCCGACGACAAAAAAGCGCCGAAGGCAAAAAAAGAGTGCAACACGAGGACTTCCCAGGAGGTCACCCATCCCAGTACTACTCTCGCCCAAGCACGCTTAACTTCGGAGTTATGATGGGATCCGGTGCTTTAGTGCTGGTATGATCGCACCCGTTACATGTTGCGCGAAAAAATGCTCTTATGCCTCACGCGGGAGCCGTGGGGGCCGCAACGCACGAACCGACTAGCCGTCATAGAAACGGCCCCGAAAAACGCCCGAAACGAGCTTAAACGGCATCCGAAACGGTCCCGAACCGACTTCGTCTGTTCGCCACGTCGTAGCCAGCGGAACGAGCTTTCCGTGGCCACGAAAATCGCCGAATTCCGACATCGGCGTGCCAAGTTACGGTCCGGCGACCCGGAACTGCTGCGTTTGTCGCACGCCGCGGCTCGTGTCGGGTGCCGGCGCTGCGGCGCGCAAGGCGAGGGTGAAAGGGAAGCAGAAGACCTCGATGGATCAGATACGGTGTGTTGCGGGAAGTGAAAAGAAGGTCGAAGGTTGGTGCCGACGACAAAAAAGCGCCGAAGGCAAAAAAAGAGTGCAACACGAGGACTTCCCAGGAGGTCACCCATCCCAGTACTACTCTCACCCAAGCACGATTAACTTCGGAGTTCTGATGGGATCCGGTGCTTTAGTGCTGGTATGATCGCACCCGTTACATGTTGCGCGAAAAAATGCTCTTATGCCTCACGCGGGAGCCGTGGGGGCCGCAACGCACGAACCGACTAGCCGTCATAGAAACGACCCCGAAAAACGCCCGAAACGAGCTTAAACGGCATCCGAAACGGTCCCGAACCGACTTCGTCTGTTCGCCACGTCGTAGCCAGCGGAACGAGCTTTCCGTGGCCACGAAAATCGCCGAATTCCGACATCGGCGTGCCAAGTTACGGTCCGGCGACCCGGAACTGCTGCGTTTGTCGCACGCCGCGGCTCGTGTCGGGTGCCGGCGCTGCGGCGCGCAAGGCGAGGGTGAAAGGGAAGCAGAAGACCTCGATGGATCAGATACGGTGTGTTGCGGGAAGTGAAAAGAAGGTCGAAGGTTGGTGCCGACGACAAAAAAGCGCCGAAGGCAAAAAAAGAGTGCAACACGAGGACTTCCCAGGAGGTCACCCATCCCAGTACTACTCTCACCCAAGCACGATTAACTTCGGAGTTCTGATGGGATCCGGTGCTTTAGTGCTGGTATGATCGCACCCGTTACATGTTGCGCGAAAAAATGCTCTTATTCCTCACGCGGGAGCCGTGGGGGCCGCAACGCACGAACCGACTAGCCGTCATAGAAACGGCCCCGAAAAATGCCCGAAACGAGCTTAAACGGCATCCGAAACGGTCCCGAACCGACTTCGTCTGTTCGCCACGTCGTAGCCAGCGGAACGAGCTTTCCGTGGCCACGAAAATCACCGAATTCCGACATCGGCGTGCCAAGTTACGGTCCGGCGACCCGGAACTGCTGCGTTTGTCGCACGCCGCGGCTCGTGTCGGGTGCCGGCGCTGCGGCGCGCAAGGCGAGGTTGAAAGGGAAGCAGAAGACCTCGATGGATCAGATACGGTGTGTTGCGGGAAGTGAAAAGAAGGTCGAAGGTTGGTGCCGACGACAAAAAAGCGCCGAAGGCAAAAAAAGAGTGCAACACGAGGACTTCCCAGGAGGTCACCCATCCCAGTACTACTCTCGCCCGAGCACGCTTAACTTCGGAGTTATGATGGGATCCGGTGCTTTAGTGCTGGTATGATCGCACCCGTTACATGTTGCGCGAAAAAATGCTCTTATGCCTCACGCGGGAGCCGTGGGGGCCGCAACGCACGAACCGACTAGCCGTCATAGAAACGACCCCGAAAAACGCCCGAAACGAGCTTAAACGGCATCCGAAACGGTCCCGAACCGACTTCGTCTGTTCGCCACGTCGTAGCCAGCGGAACGAGCTTTCCGTGGCCACGAAAATCGCCGAATTCCGACATCGGCGTGCCAAGTTACGGTCCGGCGACCCGGAACTGCTGCGTTTGTCGCACGCCGCGGCTCGTGTCGGGTGCCGGCGCTGCGGCGCGCAAGGCGAGGGTGAAAGGGAAGCAGAAGACCTCGATGGATCAGATACGGTGTGTTGCGGGAAGTGAAAAGAAGGTCGAAGGTTGGTGCCGACGACAAAAAAGCGCCGAAGGCAAAAAAAGAGTGCAACACGAGGACTTCCCAGGAGGTCACCCATCCCAGTACTACTCTCACCCAAGCACGATTAACTTCGGAGTTCTGATGGGATCCGGTGCTTTAGTGCTGGTATGATCGCACCCGTTACATGTTGCGCGAAAAAATGCTCTTATGCCTCACGCGGGAGCCGTGGGGGCCGCAACGCACGAACCGACTAGCCGTCATAGAAACGGCCCCGAAAAATGCCCGAAACGAGCTTAAACGGCATCCGAAACGGTCCCGAACCGACTTCGTCTGTTCGCCACGTCGTAGCCAGCGGAACGAGCTTTCCGTGGCCACGAAAATCGCCGAATTCCGACATCGGCGTGCCAAGTTACGGTCCGGCGACCCGGAACTGCTGCGTTTGTCGCACGCCGCGGCTCGTGTCGGGTGCCGGCGCTGCGGCGCGCAAGGCGAGGTTGAAAGGGAAGCAGAAGACCTCGATGGATCAGATACGGTGTGTTGCGGGAAGTGAAAAGAAGGTCGAAGGTTGGTGCCGACGACAAAAAAGCGCCGAAGGCAAAAAAAGAGTGCAACACGAGGACTTCCCAGGAGGTCACCCATCCCAGTACTACTCTCGCCCGAGCACGCTTAACTTCGGAGTTATGATGGGATCCGGTGCTTTAGTGCTGGTATGATCGCACCCGTTACATGTTGCGCGAAAAAATGCTCTTATGCCTCACGCGGGAGCCGTGGGGGCCGCAACGCACGAACCGACTAGCCGTCATAGAAACGGCCCCGAAAAATGCCCGAAACGAGCTTAAACGGCATCCGAAACGGTCCCGAACCGACTTCGTCTGTTCGCCACGTCGTAGCCAGCGGAACGAGCTTTCCGTGGCCACGAAAATCGCCGAATTCCGACATCGGCGTGCCAAGTTACGGTCCGGCGACCCGGAACTGCTGCGTTTGTCGCACGCCGCGGCTCGTGTCGGGTGCCGGCGCTGCGGCGCGCAAGGCGAGGTTGAAAGGGAAGCAGAAGACCTCGATGGATCAGATACGGTGTGTTGCGGGAAGTGAAAAGAAGGTCGAAGGTTGGTGCCGACGACAAAAAAGCGCCGAAGGCAAAAAAAGAGTGCAACACGAGGACTTCCCAGGAGGTCACCCATCCCAGTACTACTCTCGCCCGAGCACGCTTAACTTCGGAGTTATGATGGGATCCGGTGCTTTAGTGCTGGTATGATCGCACCCGTTACATGTTGCGCGAAAAAATGCTCTTATGCCTCACGCGGGAGCCGTGGGGGCCGCAACGCACGAACCGACTAGCCGTCATAGAAACGACCCCGAAAAACGCCCGAAACGAGCTTAAACGGCATCCGAAACGGTCCCGAACCGACTTCGTCTGTTCGCCACGTCGTAGCCAGCGGAACGAGCTTTCCGTGGCCACGAAAATCGCCGAATTCCGACATCGGCGTGCCAAGTTACGGTCCGGCGACCCGGAACTGCTGCGTTTGTCGCACGCCGCGGCTCGTGTCGGGTGCCGGCGCTGCGGCGCGCAAGGCGAGGGTGAAAGGGAAGCAGAAGACCTCGATGGATCAGATACGGTGTGTTGCGGGAAGTGAAAAGAAGGTCGAAGGTTGGTGCCGACGACAAAAAAGCGCCGAAGGCAAAAAAAGAGTGCAACACGAGGACTTCCCAGGAGGTCACCCATCCCAGTACTACTCTCACCCAAGCACGATTAACTTCGGAGTTCTGATGGGATCCGGTGCTTTAGTGCTGGTATGATCGCACCCGTTACATGTTGCGCGAAAAAATGCTCTTATGCCTCACGCGGGAGCCGTGGGGGCCGCAACGCACGAACCGACTAGCCGTCATAGAAACGGCCCCGAAAAATGCCCGAAACGAGCTTAAACGGCATCCGAAACGGTCCCGAACCGACTTCGTCTGTTCGCCACGTCGTAGCCAGCGGAACGAGCTTTCCGTGGCCACGAAAATCGCCGAATTCCGACATCGGCGTGCCAAGTTACGGTCCGGCGACCCGGAACTGCTGCGTTTGTCGCACGCCGCGGCTCGTGTCGGGTGCCGGCGCTGCGGCGCGCAAGGCGAGGTTGAAAGGGAAGCAGAAGACCTCGATGGATCAGATACGGTGTGTTGCGGGAAGTGAAAAGAAGGTCGAAGGTTGGTGCCGACGACAAAAAAGCGCCGAAGGCAAAAAAAGAGTGCAACACGAGGACTTCCCAGGAGGTCACCCATCCCAGTACTACTCTCGCCCAAGCACGCTTAACTTCGGAGTTATGATGGGATCCGGTGCTTTAGTGCTGGTATGATCGCACCCGTTACATGTTGCGCGAAAAAATGCTCTTATGCCTCACGCGGGAGCCGTGGGGGCCGCAACGCACGAACCGACTAGCCGTCATAGAAACGACCCCGAAAAACGCCCGAAACGAGCTTAAACGGCATCCGAAACGGTCCCGAACCGACTTCGTCTGTTCGCCACGTCGTAGCCAGCGGAACGAGCTTTCCGTGGCCACGAAAATCGCCGAATTCCGACATCGGCGTGCCAAGTTACGGTCCGGCGACCCGGAACTGCTGCGTTTGTCGCACGCCGCGGCTCGTGTCGGGTGCCGGCGCTGCGGCGCGCAAGGCGAGGTTGAAAGGGAAGCAGAAGACCTCGATGGATCAGATACGGTGTGTTGCGGGAAGTGAAAAGAAGGTCGAAGGTTGGTGCCGACGACAAAAAAGCGCCGAAGGCAAAAAAAGAGTGCAACACGAGGACTTCCCAGGAGGTCACCCATCCCAGTACTACTCTCGCCCGAGCACGCTTAACTTCGGAGTTATGATGGGATCCGGTGCTTTAGTGCTGGTATGATCGCACCCGTTACATGTTGCGCGAAAAAATGCTCTTATGCCTCACGCGGGAGCCGTGGGGGCCGCAACGCACGAACCGACTAGCCGTCATAGAAACGACCCCGAAAAACGCCCGAAACGAGCTTAAACGGCATCCGAAACGGTCCCGAACCGACTTCGTCTGTTCGCCACGTCGTAGCCAGCGGAACGAGCTTTCCGTGGCCACGAAAATCGCCGAATTCCGACATCGGCGTGCCAAGTTACGGTCCGGCGACCCGGAACTGCTGCGTTTGTCGCACGCCGCGGCTCGTGTCGGGTGCCGGCGCTGCGGCGCGCAAGGCGAGGGTGAAAGGGAAGCAGAAGACCTCGATGGATCAGATACGGTGTGTTGCGGGAAGTGAAAAGAAGGTCGAAGGTTGGTGCCGACGACAAAAAAGCGCCGAAGGCAAAAAAAGAGTGCAACACGAGGACTTCCCAGGAGGTCACCCATCCCAGTACTACTCTCACCCAAGCACGATTAACTTCGGAGTTCTGATGGGATCCGGTGCTTTAGTGCTGGTATGATCGCACCCGTTACATGTTGCGCGAAAAAATGCTCTTATGCCTCACGCGGGAGCCGTGGGGGCCGCAACGCACGAACCGACTAGCCGTCATAGAAACGGCCCCGAAAAATGCCCGAAACGAGCTTAAACGGCATCCGAAACGGTCCCGAACCGACTTCGTCTGTTCGCCACGTCGTAGCCAGCGGAACGAGCTTTCCGTGGCCACGAAAATCGCCGAATTCCGACATCGGCGTGCCAAGTTACGGTCCGGCGACCCGGAACTGCTGCGTTTGTCGCACGCCGCGGCTCGTGTCGGGTGCCGGCGCTGCGGCGCGCACGGCGAGGGTGAAAGGGAAGCAGAAGACCTCGATGGATCAGATACGGTGTGTTGCGGGAAGTGAAAAGAAGGTCGGAGGTTGGTGCCGACGACAAAAAAGCGCCGAAGGCAAAAAAAGAGTGCAACACGAGGACTTCCCAGGAGGTCACCCATCCCAGTACTACTCTCGCCCAAGCACGCTTAACTTCGGAGTTCTGATGGGATCCGGTGCTTTAGTGCTGGTATGATCGCACCCGTTACATGTTGCGCGAAAAAATGCTCTTATGCCTCAAGCGGGAGCCGTGGGGGCCGCAACGCACGAACCGACTAGCCGTCATAGAAACGGCCCCGAAAAACGCCCGAAACGAGCTTAAACGGCATCCGAAACGGTCCCGAACCGACTTCGTCTGTTCGCCACGTCGTAGCCAGCGGAACGAGCTTTCCGTGGCCACGAAAATCGCCGAATTCCGACATCGGCGTGCCAAGTTACGGTCCGGCGACCCGGAACTGCTGCGTTTGTCGCACGCCGCGGCTCGTGTCGGGTGCCGGCGCTGCGGCGCGCAAGGCGAGGTTGAAAGGGAAGCAGAAGACCTCGATGGATCAGATACGGTGTGTTGCGGGAAGTGAAAAGAAGGTCGAAGGTTGGTGCCGACGACAAAAAAGCGCCGAAGGCAAAAAAAGAGTGCAACACGAGGACTTCCCAGGAGGTCACCCATCCCAGTACTACTCTCGCCCAAGCACGCTTAACTTCGGAGTTCTGATGGGATCCGGTGCTTTAGTGCTGGTATGATCGCACTCGTTACATGTTGCGCGAAAAAATGCTCTTATGCCTCACGCGGGAGCCGTGGGGGCCGCAACGCACGAACCGACTAGCCGTCATAGAAACGACCCCGAAAAACGCCCGAAACGAGCTTAAACGGCATCCGAAACGGTCCCGAACCGACTTCGTCTGTTCGCCACGTCGTAGCCAGCGGAACGAGCTTTCCGTGGCCACGAAAATCGCCGAATTCCGACATCGGCGTGCCAAGTTACGGTCCGACGACCCGGAACTGCTGCGTTTGTCGCACGCCGCGGCTCATGTCGGGTGCCGGCGCTGCGGCGCGCAAGGCGAGGGTGAAAGGGAAGCAGAAGACCTCGATGGATCAGATACGATGTGTTGCGGGAAGTGAAAAGAAGGTCGAAGGTTGGTGCCGACGACAAAAAAGCGCCGAAGGCAAAAAGAGAGCGACACGAGGACTTCCCAGGAGGTCACCCATCCCAGTACTACTCTCGCCCAAGCACGCTTAACTTCGGAGTTCTGATGGGATCCGGTGCTTTAGTGCTGGTATGATCGCACCCGTTACATGTTGCGCGAAAAAATGCTCTTATGCCTCACGCGGGAGCCGTGGGGGCCGCAACGCACGAACCGACTAGCCGTCATAGAAACGGCCCTGAAAAACGCCCGAAACGAGCTTAAACGGCATCCGAAACGGTCCCGAACCGACTTCGTCTGTTCGCCACGTCGTAGCCAGCGGAACGAGCTTTCCGTGGCCACGAAAATCGCCGAATTCCGACATCGGCGTGCCAAGTTACGGTCCGGCGACCCGGAACTGCTGCGTTTGTCGCACGCCGCGGCTCGTGTCGGGTGCCGGCGCTGCGGCGCGCACGGCGAGGGTGAAAGGGAAGCAGAAGACCTCGATGGATCAGATACGATGTGTTGCGGGAAGTGAAAAGAAGGTCGGAGGTTGGTGCCGACGATAAAAAAGCGCCGAAGGCAAAAAGAGAGTGCAACACGAGGACTTCCCAGGAGGTCACCCATCCCAGTACTACTCTCGCCCAATCACGCTTAACTTTGAAGTTCTGATGGGATCCGGTGCTTTAGTGCTGGTATGATCGCACCCGTTACATGTTGCGCGAAAAAATGCTCTTATGCCTCACGCGGGAGCCGTGGGGGCCGCAACGCACGAACCGACTAGCCGTCATAGAAACGGCCCCGAAAAATGCCCGAAACGAGCTTAAACGGCATCCGAAACGGTCCCGAACCGACTTCGTCTGTTCGCCACGTCGTAGCCAGCGGAACGAGCTTTCCGTGGCCACGAAAATCGCCGAATTCCGACATCGGCGTGCCAAGTTACGGTCCGGCGACCCGGAACTGCTGCGTTTGTCGCACGCCGCGGCTCGTGTCGGGTGCCGGCGCTGCGGCGCGCAAGGCGAGGTTGAAAGGGAAGCAGAAGACCTCGATGGATCAGATACGGTGTGTTGCGGGAAGTGAAAAGAAGGTCGAAGGTTGGTGCCGACGACAAAAAAGCGCCGAAGGCAAAAAAAGAGTGCAACACGAGGACTTCCCAGGAGGTCACCCATCCCAGTACTACTCTCGCCCAAGCACGCTTAACTTCGGAGTTATGATGGGATCCGGTGCTTTAGTGCTGGTATGATCGCACCCGTTACATGTTGCGCGAAAAAATGCTCTTATGCCTCACGCGGGAGCCGTGGGGGCCGCAACGCACGAACCGACTAGCCGTCATAGAAACGACCCCGAAAAACGCCCGAAACGAGCTTAAACGGCATCCGAAACGGTCCCGAACCGACTTCGTCTGTTCGCCACGTCGTAGCCAGCGGAACGAGCTTTCCGTGGCCACGAAAATCGCCGAATTCCGACATCGGCGTGCCAAGTTACGGTCCGGCGACCCGGAACTGCTGCGTTTGTCGCACGCCGCGGCTCGTGTCGGGTGCCGGCGCTGCGGCGCGCAAGGCGAGGGTGAAAGGGAAGCAGAAGACCTCGATGGATCAGATACGGTGTGTTGCGGGAAGTGAAAAGAAGGTCGAAGGTTGGTGCCGACGACAAAAAAGCGCCGAAGGCAAAAAAAGAGTGCAACACGAGGACTTCCCAGGAGGTCACCCATCCCAGTACTACTCTCACCCAAGCACGATTAACTTCGGAGTTCTGATGGGATCCGGTGCTTTAGTGCTGGTATGATCGCACCCGTTACATGTTGCGCGAAAAAATGCTCTTATGCCTCACGCGGGAGCCGTGGGGGCCGCAACGCACGAACCGACTAGCCGTCATAGAAACGGCCCCGAAAAATGCCCGAAACGAGCTTAAACGGCATCCGAAACGGTCCCGAACCGACTTCGTCTGTTCGCCACGTCGTAGCCAGCGGAACGAGCTTTCCGTGGCCACGAAAATCGCCGAATTCCGACATCGGCGTGCCAAGTTACGGTCCGGCGACCCGGAACTGCTGCGTTTGTCGCACGCCGCGGCTCGTGTCGGGTGCCGGCGCTGCGGCGCGCACGGCGAGGGTGAAAGGGAAGCAGAAGACCTCGATGGATCAGATACGGTGTGTTGCGGGAAGTGAAAAGAAGGTCGGAGGTTGGTGCCGACGACAAAAAAGCGCCGAAGGCAAAAAAAGAGTGCAACACGAGGACTTCCCAGGAGGTCACCCATCCCAGTACTACTCTCGCCCAAGCACGCTTAACTTCGGAGTTCTGATGGGATCCGGTGCTTTAGTGCTGGTATGATCGCACCCGTTACATGTTGCGCGAAAAAATGCTCTTATGCCTCACGCGGGAGCCGTGGGGGCCGCAACGCACGAACCGACTAGCCGTCATAGAAACGGCCCTGAAAAACGCCCGAAACGAGCTTAAACGGCATCCGAAACGGTCCCGAACCGACTTCGTCTGTTCGCCACATCGTAGCCAGCGGAACGAGCTTTCCGTGGCAACGAAAATCGCCGAATTCCGACATCGGCGTGCCAAGTTACGGTCCGGCGACCCGGAACTGCTGCGTTTGTCGCACGCCGCGGCTCGTGTCGGCTGCCGGCGCTGCGGCGCGCAAGGCGAGGGTGAAAGGGAAGCAGAAGACCTCGATGGATCAGATACGGTGTGTTGCGGGAAGTGAAAAGAAGGTCGAAGGTTGGTGCCGACGACAAAAAAGCGCCGAAGGCAAAAAAAGAGTGCAACACGAGGACTTCCCAGGAGGTCACCCATCCCAGTACTACTCTCGCCCAAGCACGCTTAACTTCGGAGTTCTGATGGGATCCGGTGCTTTAGTGCTGGTATGATCGCACTCGTTACATGTTGCGCGAAAAAATGCTCTTATGCCTCACGCGGGAGCCGTGGGGGCCGCAACGCACGAACCGACTAGCCGTCATAGAAACGACCCCGAAAAACGCCCGAAACGAGCTTAAACGGCATCCGAAACGGTCCCGAACCGACTTCGTCTGTTCGCCACGTCGTAGCCAGCGGAACGAGCTTTCCGTGGCCACGAAAATCGCCGAATTCCGACATCGGCGTGCCAAGTTACGGTCCGACGACCCGGAACTGCTGCGTTTGTCGCACGCCGCGGCTCATGTCGGGTGCCGGCGCTGCGGCGCGCAAGGCGAGGGTGAAAGGGAAGCAGAAGACCTCGATGGATCAGATACGATGTGTTGCGGGAAGTGAAAAGAAGGTCGAAGGTTGGTGCCGACGACAAAAAAGCGCCGAAGGCAAAAAGAGAGCGACACGAGGACTTCCCAGGAGGTCACCCATCCCAGTACTACTCTCGCCCAAGCACGCTTAACTTCGGAGTTCTGATGGGATCCGGTGCTTTAGTGCTGGTATGATCGCACCCGTTACATGTTGCGCGAAAAAATGCTCTTATGCCTCACGCGGGAGCCGTGGGGGCCGCAACGCACGAACCGACTAGCCGTCATAGAAACGGCCCTGAAAAACGCCCGAAACGAGCTTAAACGGCATCCGAAACGGTCCCGAACCGACTTCGTCTGTTCGCCACGTCGTAGCCAGCGGAACGAGCTTTCCGTGGCCACGAAAATCGCCGAATTCCGACATCGGCGTGCCAAGTTACGGTCCGGCGACCCGGAACTGCTGCGTTTGTCGCACGCCGCGGCTCCTGTCGGGTGCCGGCGCTGCGGCGCGCAAGGCGAGGGTGAAAGGGAAGCAGAAGACCTCGATGGATCAGATACGGTGTGTTGCGGGAAGTGAAAAGAAGGTCGAAGGTTGGTGCCGACGACAAAAAAGCGCCGAAGGCAAAAAAAAGAGTGCAACACGAGGACTTCCCAGGAGGTCACCCATCCCAGTACTACTCTCGCCCAAGCACGCTTAACTTCGGAGTTCTGATGGGATCCGGTGCTTTAGTGCTGGTATGATCGCACCCGTTACATGTTGCGCGAAAAAATGCTCTTATGCCTCACGCGGGAGCCGTGGGGGCCGCAACGCACGAACCGACTAGCCGTCATAGAAACGGCCCCGAAAAATGCTTGAAATGAGCTTAAACGGCATCCGAAACGGTCCCAAACCGACTTCGTCTGTTCGCCACGTCGTAGCCAGCGGAACAAGCTTTCCGTGGCCACGAAAATCGCCGAATTCCGACATCGGCGTGCCAAGTTACGGTCCGGCGACCCGGAACTGCTGCGTTTGTCGCACGCCGCGGCTCGTGTTGGGTGCCGGCGCTGCGGCGCGCACGGCGAGGGTGAAAGGGAAGCAGAAGACCTCGATGGATCAGATACGGTGTGTTGCGGGAAGTGAAAAGAAGGTCGGAGGTTGGTGCCGACGATAAAAAAGCGCCGAAGGCAAAAAGAGAGTGCAACACGAGGACTTCCCAGGAGGTCACCCATCCCAGTACTACTCTCGCCCAATCACGCTTAACTTTGAAGTTCTGATGGGATCCGGTGCTTTAGTGCTGGTATGATCGCACCCGTTACATGTTGCGCGAAAAAATGCTCTTATGCCTCACGCGGGAGCCGTGGGGGCCGCAACGCACGAACCGACTAGCCGTCATAGAAACGGCCCCGAAAAACGCCCGAAACGAGCTTAAACGGCATCCGAAACGATCCCGAACCGACTTCGTCTGTTCGCCACGTCGTAGCCAGCGGAACGAGCTTTCCGTGGCCACGAAAATCGCCGAATTCCGACATCGGCGTGCCAAGTTACGGTCCGGCGACCCGGAACTGCTGCGTTTGTCGCACGCCGCGGCTCGTGTCGGGTGCCGGCGCTGCGGCGCGCAAGGCGAGGTTGAAAGGGAAGCAGAAGACCTCGATGGATCAGATACGGTGTGTTGCGGGAAGTGAAAAGAAGGTCGAAGGTTGGTGCCGACGACAAAAAAGCGCCGAAGGCAAAAAAAGAGTGCAACACGAGGACTTCCCAGGAGGTCACCCATCCCAGTACTACTCTTGCCCAAGCACGCTTAACTTCGGAGTTCTGATGGGATCCGGTGCTTTAGTGCTGGTATGATCGCACCCGTTACATGTTGCGCGAAAAAATGCTCTTATGCCTCACGCGGGAGCCGTGGGGGCCGCAACGCACGAACCGACTAGCCGTCATAGAAACGGCCCCGAAAAACGCCCGAAACGAGCTTAAACGGCATCCGAAACGGTCCCGAACCGACTTCGTCTGTTCGCCACGTCGTAGCCAGCGGAACGAGCTTTCCGTGGCCACGAAAATCGCAGAATTCCGACATCGGCGTGCCAAGTTACGGTCTGGCGAGCCGAAACTGCTGTGTTTGTCTAACACCGCGGTTCGTGTCGGGTGCCGGCGCTGCGGCGCGCAAGGCGAGGGTGAAAAGGAAGCAGAAGACCTCGATGGATCAGATACGGTGTGTTACGGAAAGTGAAAACAAGGTCGGAGGTTGGTGCCGACGACAAAAAACGCCGAAGGCAAAAAGAGAGTGCAACACGAGAACTTCCCATAAGGTCACCCATCCCAATACTACTCTCACCCAAGCACGCTTAACTTCAGAGTTCTGATGGGATCCAGTGCTTTAGTGCTAGTATAATCGCACCTGTTACATGTTGCGCGAAAAAATGCTCTTATGCCTCACGCGGGAGCCGTGGGGGCTGCAACGCACGAACCGACTAGCCGTCATAGAAACGACCTCGAAAAACGCCCGAAACGAGCTTAAACGGCTTCTGAAACGGTCCCGAACCGACTTTGTCTGTTCGCCATGTCGTAGCCAGCGGAACGAGCTTTCCGTTACCACGAAAATCGCCGAATTCCGACATCGGCGTGCTAAGTTACGGTCCGGCGAGCCGAAACTGCTGTGCATGTCTAACACCGCGGTTCGTGTCGGGTGCCGGCGTTGCGGCGCGCAAGGCGAGGGTGAAAAGGAAGCAGAAGACCTCGATGGATCAGATACGGTGTGTTACGGAAAGTGAAAAGAAGGTCGGAGGTTGGTGCCGACGACAAAAAAGCGTCGAAGGCAAAAAGAGAGTGCAACACGAGGACTTCCAAGGAGGTCACCCATCCCAATACTACTCTCACCCAAGCACGCTTAACTTCAGAATTCTGATGGGATCCGGTGCTTTAGTGCTGGTATAATCGCACCCGTTACATGTTGCGCGAAAAAATGCTCTTATGCCTCACGCGGGAGCCGTGGGCGCTACAACGCATGAAGCAACTAGCTGTCATAGAAAAGGGCCCCGAAAAACGCCCGAAACGAGCTTAAACGGATTTCAAAACGGTCCCGAACCGACTTCGTCTGTTCGCCATGTCGTAGCCAGCGGAACGAGCTTTCAGTGGCCACGAAAATCGCCGAATTCCGACTTCGGCGTGCTAAGTTACGGTCCGGCGAGCCTGAACTGCTGCGTTTGTCGCATGCCGCGGCTCGTGTCGGGTGCCGGCGCTGCGGCGCGCAAGACGAGGGTGAAATAGAAGCAGAAGACCTAGATGGATCAGATACAGTGTGTTGCGGGAAGTGAAAAGAAGGTCGGAGGTTGGTGCCGACGACAAAAAAGCGCCGAAGGCAAAAAGAGAGTGCAACACGAGAACTTCCCAGGAGGTCACCCATCCCAGTACTACTCCCGCCCAAACACGCTTAACTTCGGAGTTCTGATGTGATCCATTGCTTTAGTGCTGGTATGATCTTACCTGTTACATGTTTCGCGAAAAAATGCTCTTATGCCTCACGCGGGAGCCGTGGGCGCTGCAACGCATGAAGCAACTAGCTGTCATAGAAACGGCCCCGAAAAACGCCCGAAACGAGCTTAAACGGCTTCCGAAACGGTCCCGAAACGACTTAGTCGTTCGACACGTCGTAGCCAGCGAAACGAGCTTTCAGTGGCCACGAAAATCGCCGAATTCCGACATCGGCGTGCCAAGTTACGGTCTGGCGAGCCGGAACTGCTGCGTTTGTCGCACGCCGCGGCTCGTGTCGGGTGCCGGCGCTGCGGCGCGCAAGGCGACGGTGAAAAAGAAGCAGAAGACCTCGATAGATCAGATACGGTGTGTTGCGGGAAGTGAAAAGAAGGTCGGAGGTTGGTGCCGACGACAAAAAAGCGCCGAAGGCAAAAAGAGAGTGCAACACGAGGACTTCTCAGGAGGTCACCCATCTCTGTAGTACTCTCACCCAAACACGCTTAACTTCGAAGTTCTGATGGGATCCGGTGCTTTAGTGTTGGTATGATCACTCCTGTTACATGTTTTGCGAAAAAATGCGTTTTGCCTCACGCGGGAGCCGTGGGGGCTGCAACGCACGAACCGACTAGCCGTCATAGAAACGGCCCTGAAAAACACCCGAAACGAGCTTAAACGGCCTCCGAAACGATCCCGAAACGACTTTGTCAGTTCGACACATCGTAGCCAGCGGAACGAGCTTTCTGTGGCCACGAAAATCGCTGAATTCCGACATCGGCGTGCCAAGTTACGGTCCGGCGAGCCGAAACTGCTGCGTTTGTCGCACGCCGCGGCTCGTGTCGGGTGCCGGCGCTGCGGCGCGCAAGGCGAGGGTGAAAGGGAAGCAGACGACCTCGATGGATCAGATGCGGTGTGTTGCGGGAAGTCAAAAGAAGGTCGGAGGTTGGTGCCGACGACAAAAAAGCGCCGAAGGCAAAAAGCGATTGCAACACGAGGACTTCCCAAGAGGTCACCCATCCCAGTACTACTCTCGCCCAAACACGCTTAACTTTGGAGTTCTGATGGGATCCAGTGCTTTAGTGCTGGTATGATCACACCCGTTACATGTTTCGCGAAAAAAATGCTCTTATGCCTCACGCGGGAGCCGTGGGGGCTGCAACGCACGAACCGACTAGCCGTCATAGAAACGACCCTGAAAAACGCCCGAAACGAGCTTAAGCGGCTTCCGAAACGGTCCCGAACTGACTTCGTGTGTTCGCCACGTCGTAGCCAGCGGAACGAGCTTTCCGTGGCCACGAAAATCGCCGAATTCCGACATCGGCGTGCCAAGTTACGGTCCGGCGAGCCGAAACTGTAGTGTTTGTCTAACACAGCGGTTCGTGTCGGGTGCCGGCGCTGCGGCGCGCAAGGCGAGGGTGAAAAGGAAGCAGAAGACCTCGATGGATCAGATACGATGTGTTGCGGGAAGTGAAAAGAAGGTCGGAGGTTGGTGCCGACGACAAAAAAGCGCCGAAGGCAAAAAGAGCGTGCAACACGAGGACTTCCCAGGAGGTCACCCATCCCAATACTACTCTCACCCAAGCACGCTTAACTTCGGAGTTCTGATGGGATCCGGTGATTTAGTGCTGGTATGATCGCACCCGTTATGTGTTGCGCAAAAAAATGCTCTTATGCCTCACGCGGGAGCCGTGGCGGCTGCAACGCACGAACCGACTAGCCGTCATAGAAACGACCCCGAAAAACGCCCAAAACGAGCTTAAACGGCTTCCGAAACGGTACCGAACCGACTTTGTCAGTTCGCCATGTCGTAGCCAGCGGAACGAGCTTTCTGTGGCCACGAAAATCGCCGAATTCCGACATCGGCGTGTTAAGTTACGGTCCGGCGAGCCGGAACTACTGCGTTTGTCGCACGCTGCGGCTCGTGTCGGGTGCCGGCGCTACGGCGCGGAAGGCGAGGGTGAAATGGAAGCAGAATACCTCGATGGATCAGATACGGTGTGTTGCGGGAAGTGAAAAGAAGGTCGAAGGTAGGTGCCGACGACAAAAAAGCGCCGAAGGCAAAAAGAGAGTGCAACACGAGGACTTCCTAGGCGGTCACCCATCTCAGTACTACTCTCGCCCAAACACGCTTAACTTCGGAGTTCTGATGGGATCCAGTGCTTTAGTGTTGGTATGATCATACCCGTTACATGTTTCGCGAAAAAATGCTCTTATGCCTCATGCAGGAGCCGTGGGGGCCGCAACGCACGAACCGACTAGCCGTCATAGCAACGGCCGTGAAAAACACCCGAAACGAGCTTAAACGGTCTCCGAAACGGTCCTGAACCGACTCTGTCTGTTTGCCACGTCGTAGCCAGCGGAACGAGCTTTCCGTGGCCACGAAAATCGCCGAATTCCGACATCGGCGTGCCAAGTTACGGTCCGGCGAGTCGGAACTGCTGTGTTTGTCGCACGCCGCGGCTCGTGTCGGGTGCCGGCGCTGCGGCGCGCAAGGCGAGAGTCAAAAGGAAGCAGAAGACCTCGATGGATCAGATACAGTGTGTTGCGGGAAGTGAAAAGAAGGTTGGAGGTTGGTGCCGACGACAAAAAAGCGCCGAAGGCAAAAAGAGAGTGCAGCACGAGAACTTCCCAGGAGGTCACCCATCCCAGTACTACTCTCGCCCAAACACGCTTAACTTCGGAGTTCTGATGGGATCCAGTGCTTTAGTGCTGGTATGATCGCACCCGTTACATGTTTCGCGAAAAAATGCTCTTATGCCTCACGCGGGAGCCGTGGGGGCTGCAACGCACGAACCGACTAGCCGTCATAGAAACGGCCCCGAAAAACACCCGAAACGAGCTTAAACGGCCTCCGAAACGGTCCCGAACCGACTTTGTCAATTCGACACGTCGTAGCCAGCGGAACGAGCTTTCCGTGGCCACGAAAATAGCCGAATTCCGACATCGGCGTGCCAACTTACGGTCCGGCGAGTCAGAACTGCTACGTTTGTCGCACGCCGCGGCTCGTGTCGGGTGTCGGCGCTGCGGCGCGCAAGGCGAGGGTGAAAGGGAAGCAGAAGACCTCGATGGATCAGATACGGTGTGTTGCGGGAAGTGAAAAGAAGGTCGGAGGTTGGTGCCGACGACAAAAAAGCGCCGAAGGCAAAAAGAGAGTGCAACACGAGAACCTCCCATAAGGTCACCCATCCCAATACTACTCTCACCCAAGCACGCTTAACTTCAGAGTTCTGATGGGATCCGGTGCTTTAGTGCTGGTATAATCGCACCCGTTACATGTTGCGCGAAAAAATGCTCTTATGCCTCACGCGGGAGCCGTGGGGGCTGCAACGCACGAACCGACTAGCCGTCATAGAAACGACCTCGAAAAACGCCCAAAATGAGCTTAAACGGCTTCCGAAACGGTCCCGAACCGACTTAGTCTGTTCGCCATGTCGTAGCCAGCGGAACGAGCTTTCCGTTACCACGAAAATCGCCGAATTTCGACATCGGCGTGCCAAGTTACGGTCCGGCGAGCCGAAACTGCTGTGTTTGTCTAACACCGCGGTTCGTGTCGGGTGCCGGCGCAACGGCGCGCAACGCGAGGGTGAAAAGGAAGCAGAAGACCTCGATGAATCAGACACGGTGTGTTACGGAAAGTGAAAAGAAGGTCGGAGGATGGTGTCGACGACAAAAAAGCACCGAAGGCAAAAAGAGAGTGCAACACGAGGACTTCCCAGGAGGTCACCCATCCCAATACTACTCTCACCCAAGCACGCTTAACTTCAGAGTTCTGATGGGATCCGGTGCTTTAGTGCTGGTATAATCGCACCCGTTACATGTTGCGCGAAAAAATGCTCTTATGCCTCACGCGGGAGCCGTGGGGGCTGCAACGCACGAACCGACTAGCCGTCATAGAAACGGCCCCGCAAAACGCCCGAAACGAACTTAAACGGCTTTCGAAACGGTCCCGAACCGACTTTGTCTGTTCGCCATGTCGTAGCCAGCGGAACGAGCTTTCCGTGGCCACGAAAATCGCCGAATTCCGACATCGGCGTGCCAAGTTACGGTCGGGCGAGCCGGAACTGCTGCGTTTGTCGCACGCCGCGGCTCGTGTCGGGTGCCGGCGCTGCGGCGCGCAAGGCGACGGTGAAAAAGAAGCAGAAGACCTCGATGGATCAGATACGGTGTGTTGCGGGAAGTGAAAAGAAGGTCGGAGGTTGGTGCCGATGACAAAAAAGCGCCGAAGGCAAAAAGAGAGTGCAACACGAGGACTTCCCAAGAGGTCACCCATCGCAGTACTAGTCTCGCCCAAACATGCTTAACTTCGAAGTTCTGATGGGATCCGGTGCTTTAGTGCTGGTATGATCGCACCCGCTACATGTTGCGCGAAAAAATGCTCTTATGCCTCACGCGGGAGCCGTGGCGGCTGCAACGCACGAACCGACTAGCCGTCATAGAAACGGCCTCGAACAATGCCCGAAACGAGCTTAAACGGCTTCCGAAACGGTCCCGAACCGACTTTGTCAGTTTGCCATGTCGTAGCCAGCGGAACGAGCTTTCCGTGGCCATGAAAATCGCCGAATTCCGAGATCGGCGTGTTAAGTTACGGTCCGGCGAGCCGGAACTGCTGCGTTTGTCGCACGCTGCGGCTCGTGTCGGGTGCTGGCGCTGCGGCGCGCAAGGCGAGGGTGAAATGGAAGCAGAAGACCTCGATGGATCAGATACGGTGTGTTGCGGGAAGTGAAAAGAAGGTCGGAGGTTGGTGCCGACGACAAAAAAGCGCCGAAGGCAAAAAGAGAGTGCAACACGAGGACTTCTCAGGAGGTCACCCATCTCAGTACTACTCTCACCCAAACACGCTTAACTTCGGAGTTCTGATGGGATCCGGTGCTTTAGTGTTGGTATGATCACTCCTGTTACATGTTTTGCGAAAAAATGCGTTTATGCCTCACGCGGGAGCCGTGGGGGCTGCAACGCACGAACCGACTAGCCGTCATAGAAACGGCCCTGAAAAACACCCGAAACGAGCTTAAACGGCCTCCGAAACGATCACGAAACGACTTTGTCAGTTCGACACATCGTAGCCAGCGGAACGAGCTTTCTGTGGCCACGAAAATCGCTGAATTCCGACATCGGCGTGCCAAGTTACGGTCCGGCGAGCCAAAACTGCTGCGTTTGTCGCACGCCGCAGCTCGTGTCGGGTGCCGGCGCTGCGGCGCGCAAGGCGAGGGTGAAAGGGAAGCAGAAGACCTCGATGGATCAGATGCGGTGTGTTGCGGGAAGTCAAAAGAAGGTCGGAGGTTGGTGCCGACGACAAAAAAGCGCCGAAGGCAAAAAGAGATTGCAACACGAGGACTTCCCAAGAGGTCACCCATCCCAGTACTACTCTCGCCCAAACACGCTTAACTTTGGAGTTCTGATGGGATCCAGTGCTTTAGTGCTGGTATGATCACACCCGTTACATGTTTCGCGAAAAAATGCTCTTATGCCTCACGCGGGAGCCGTGGGGGCTGCAACGCACGAACCGACTAGCTGTCATAGAAACGACCCTGAAAAACGCCCGAAACGAGCTTAAGCGGCTTCCGAAACGGTCCCGAACTGACTTCGTGTGTTCGCCACGTCGTAGCCAGCGGAACGAGCTTTCCGTAGCCACGAAAATCGCCGAATTCCGACATCGGCGTGCCAAGTTACGGTCCGGCGAGCCGAAACTGCTGTGTTTGTCTAACACCGCGGTTTGTGTCGGGTGCCGGCGCTGCGGCGCGCAAGGCGAGGGTGAAAAGGAAGCAGAAGACCTCGATGGATCAGATACGATGTGTTGCGGGAAGTGAAAAGAAGGTCGGAGGTTGGTGCCGACGACAAAAAAGCGCCGAAGGCAAAAAAAGGGTGCAACACGAGGACTTCCCAGGAGGTCACCCATCCCAATACTACTCTCACCCAAGCACGCTTAACTTCGGAGTTCTGATGGGATCCGGTGATTTAGTGCTGGTATGATCGCACCCATTATATGTTGCGCGAAAAAATGCTCTTATGCCTCACGCGGGAGCCGTGGCGGCTGCAACGCATGAACCGACTAGCCGTCATAGAAACGACCCCGAAAAACGCCTAAAACGAGCTTAAACGGCTTCCGAAACGGTACCGAACCGACTTTGTCAGTTTGCCATGTCGTAGCCAGCGGAACGAGCTTTCTGTGGCCACGAAAATCGCCGAATTCCGACATCGGCGTGTTAAGTTACGGTCCGGCGAGCCGGAACTACTGCGTTTGTCGCACGCTGCGGCTCGTGTCGGGTGCCGGCGCTACGGCGCGGAAGGCGAGGATGAAATGGAAGCAGAATACCTCGATGGATCAGATACGGTGTGTTGCGGGAAGTGAAAAGAAGGTCGGAGGTTGGTGCCGACGACAAAAAAGCGCCGAAGGCAAAAAGAGAGTGCAACACGAGGACTTCCTAGGCGGTCACCCATCTCAGTACTACTGTCGCCCAAACACGCTTAACTTCGGAGTTCTGATGGGATCCAGTGCTTTAGTGTTGGTATGATCATACCCGTTACATGTTTCGCGAAAAAATGCTCTTATGCCTCACGCGGGAGCCGTGGGGGCCGCAACGCACGAACCGACTAGCCGTCATAGAAACGGCCCCGAAAAATGCCCGAAACGAGCTTAAACGGCATCCGAAACGGTCCCGAACCGACTTCGTCTGTTCGCCACGTCGTAGCCAGCGGAACGAGCTTTCCGTGGCCACGAAAATCGCCGAATTCCGACATCGGCGTGCCAAGTTACGGTCCGGCGACCCGGAACTGCTGCGTTTGTCGCACGCCGCGGCTCGTGTCGGGTGCCGGCGCTGCGGCGCGCACGGCGAGGGTGAAAGGGAAGCAGAAGACCTCGATGGATCAGATACGGTGTGTTGCGGGAAGTGAAAAGAAGGTTGGAGGTTGGTGCCGACGACAAAAAAGCGCCGAAGGCAAAAAGAGAATGCAGCACGAGAACTTCCCAGGAGGTCACCCATCCCAGTACTACTCTCGCCCAAACACGCTTAACTTCGGAGTTCTGATGGGATCCAGTGCTTTAGTGCTGGTATGATCGCACCAGTTACATGTTTCGCGAAAAAATGCTCTTATGCCTCACGCGGGAGCCGTGGGGGCTGCAACGCACGAACCGACTAGTCGTCATAGAAACGGCCACGAAAAACACCCGAAACGAGCTTAAACGGCCTCTGAAACGGTCCCGAACCGACTTTGTCAGTTCGACACGTCGTAGCCAGCGGAACGAGCTTTCCGTGGCCACGAAAATAGCCGAATTCCGACATCGGCGTGCCAACTTACGGTCCGGCGAGCCAGAACTGCTACGTTTGTCGCACGCCGCGGCTCGTGTCGGGTGCCGGCGCTGCGGCGCGCAAGGCGAGGGTGAAAGGGAAGCAGAAGACCTCGATGGATCAGATACGGTGTGTTGCGGGAAGTGAAAAGAAGGTCGGAGGTTGGTGCCGACGACAAAAAAGCGCCGAAGGCAAAAAGAGAGTGCAACACGAGAACCTCCCATAAGGTCACCCATCCCAATACTACTCTCACCCAAGCACGCTTAACTTCAGAGTTCTGATGGGATCCGGTGCTTTAGTGCTGGTATAATCGCACCCGTTACATGTTGCGCGAAAAAATGCTCTTATGCCTCACGCGGGAGCCGTGGGGGCTGCAACGCACGAACCGACTAGCCGTCATAGAAACGACCTCGAAAAACGCCCAAAATGAGCTTAAACGGCTTCCGAAACGGTCCCGAACCGACTTAGTCTGTTCGCCATGTCGTAGCCAGCGGAACGAGCTTTCCGTTACCACGAAAATCGCCGAATTCCGACATCGGCGTGCCAAGTTACGGTCCGGCGAGCCGAAACTGCTGTGTTTGTCTAACACCGCGGTTCGTGTCGGGTGCCGGCGCTGCGGCGCGCAACGCGAGGGTGAAAAGGAAGCAGAAGACCTCGATGGATCAGACACGGTGTGTTACGGAAAGTGAAAAGAAGGTCGGAGGTTGGTGTCGACGACAAAAAAGCACCGAAGGCAAAAAGAGAGTGCAACACGAGGACTTCCCAAGAGGTCACCCATCCCAATACTACTCTCACCCAAGCACGCTTAACTTCAGAGTTCTGATGGGATCCGGTGCTTTAGTGTTGGTATAATCGCACCCGTTACATGTTGCGCGAAAAAATGCTCTTATGCCGCACGCGGGAGCCGTGGGGGCTGCAACGCACGAACCGACTAGCCGTCATAGAAACGGCCCCGCAAAACGCCCGAAACGAACTTAAACGGCTTTCGAAACGGTCCCGAACCGACTTTGTCTGTTCGCCATGTCGTAGCCAGCGAAACGAGCTTTCCGTGGCCACGAAAATCGCCGAATTCCGACATCGGCGTGCCAAGTTACGGTCGGGCGAGCCGGAACTGCTGCGTTTGTCGCACGCCGCGGCTCGTGTCGGGTGCCGGCTGTAACGCCCCGGATTTCCAAAACAAAGCTAAGTTAAAATTTTCATGGATTTCTTTTTTTTTTTCTTTGCAGCGGAACTTAGAAAAGCTTTTTAGCAGCGGAATAAGACGATAATGAGTCGTCGGTTTTAGAAAACTCCGAGCACGTTGCAGGTATGTGGCCAAGCAGCTCATTGACCACCAAAGTGTTCCATTTTATCGAAAACATATGTTTATTACAACACTACTGCTTAGGAAAGCAGTGTAGGTTCAATAAAAAGGAAGCAGTACAACTCTGTCTAGAGAAACCCTGGAACTTGATGCCGCCTTGCTCCGCATATCGCCACGCAGGTTCAACACCTGAAATCCCCATTAAACGGGGTCAGAACCACTGATGGTCTGGTAAGTAGGCAAACACCTATCTATTCAACTCAAGTAAATGCATAGACCACTCAGGGTCGCAGTTCGTAATACGACGCTCAAGCCTCCATGACTTAGCGTATATCGTACAAGCCTCATCAGGGCTATGAGTTGAATATCCACGCAAGTCGTCATGACTTCGCATAAGCCTCTTCAGGGCTGTGAGTTAGAATAACCTCTCAAGTCTCTACGACTTAGCCTTGACTTCCTCAGAGTCACGAATGGATGTCCTAGCTCAAGCCTTTATGCTTGGCACATCCGTATCCTACGAATCTAAGGACAGCTCTCCGAGCTTCACTTAGTCGTACGGATATCAATGGGGTTCTTTCCCAATCGGTCCAGTAGTATACCGACCATGACACCTTCACAAAGGTTATGCAGGACTGACTCAACAACGTCATCCACTCATACATTCAAAGTAGCGCTGTACCTAAGCTAATGCTTTGTTTCGATAATTGCACCTCCCCCTGGGCTTAGGGGACTCATATCTGGGCGACAACGCGACGATCTGGGGGTTGATTATTCTATGTATTTTAGATACCCCAGAGGCCTGTTGACCCCATCCCCCTAGTAGGACGGTACAGCATACCGGAAGAGATCCTTACTAGGTATCTGAATGCATTCTGCTACTGCAGTAGTTGGGTTCAATCCTTAGATATTTAAGGATAACCACGACCTCCATACCTCTGAGTGACGAAGGCCATCAATGAACTCTATCAGGTTCGGGTAAAATACATGTCACTCAAGGCTGCGCCATCACCATCTTCCTCGGTGAGAAATTCTGAAAGGGGCCTGCCGGTCTTACAATTACTTGACGAACATTGCATGCCTATAGAGCAGCCTTTGAGAAGTATGTACCCGACCCCAATCAACCACACGGTTTTCACCGTGGAACAAAGGTTTTATTCATATGCATGCTTAACTCTGCTCTCGGCACTTCGGCCTTGACGAGCACTTCACCTCTTTCGGTGGAAACAACACACTCCGGCTCAGCGGCCCTTACGAGTCTGGTTGTCTGATAATTCTCAATGAGCATGCACATGACTCGATCTCTACGGATCGGCTACTCGGCGTATTTTTACGCAACGAGCTCAGGACCTCGTCAAGGCGCTACCACTACTTTGGCGCAACGGCTCTTACAAGTATGATGCCCTTGCAGGTGTCAGGGAGACGAGTCATTCTGACATCGTTCCAACAAAGGACATCATTGTGCCACTTAACTGGTTTTGGCAGCTCTTCTGCCAACCATTCTGTCAACACCTTCTCTGCTCTACCGGCAGTGGTGCGACGAACCTTTCTACATTGTAGAAGGCGTTTCATAACTGGGTAGCACTTCTGCTACGTTCTTTCTGAGCCATTCTTAGCTCCTTCAGGAATTTCAGCAGCACTTCCTCTCTTTTACGGAGAAAGCGTGCGTTTCTTTTATCCATTTCAGCGGCATCTCCCCTCTTTGGTGGGAAATCGCTACGCTTAACTCGGGAAATGGATGCGCACCGTTGTGCGTACTTTGCATCCATCAAGGTTGCAGGAACCTTGGGCCATAGCTAGGCCATACGTAATTGATTTAGTCTTTACGTAAAGAGCATTTTGCCAAAAGGCGAAGCCTTTCCAATAGGGGCTTCATTCGTCAAGCAGAATCTTGTACGAGGAGCGGTAAGGGAATCGCATGGGCGATTTTGGAGTTGATCTCCGTTTGAACGCTCACTTACGCGCCATATATGTAATATAAGCAGAAGCCTGTGCTTTATACAGCGGCGGCGTAAAGAAATGCATATACTATTGTTCAGGGTGTGTAACTGAACGAAATATTCTACATATATAACAAAGCAGAAGCCTTGGCATCGTTCGACGCGACGGCGTAAGTAAAGACATTGCAGAAAGCAGGAGCCTTGGCATCGTTCGACGCGACGGCGTAAGTAAATGCATAATCGGAAGTGCAGTAATCGGAAGTACAGAAAGCAGGGAGCCTTGGCATCATACGACGCGACGGCAAAGGTAAATTACATGGCCTGTGCGATATAAGACGCGTCGGCAGTATCAGCAGATATACACCTAGATCTGTATCCAACGATAGTTACGAGGCGAGCGAGTGAACACCGAAGTGTCCTAGAGGGCTCAACCAAGAACTAGGGTGAGATACTATTTTGAAGAACGCATATACTGCGTATTCGAACATATATATCCGACGATAGTTACGAGGCGAGCGCGTGAACACCGAAGTGTCCTAGAGGGCTCAACCAAGAACTAAAGCAAGATACTACTTCAGAAAGTATATTCTATATACAAACAGTCAAATACTTGAGAGAGATGGATCAACGAAGCGAACTTACCTCAAATCGTGGAAGAAACGGCTCCGGGTTGCTTCTTTGGCTTCGAGCCTTCCTTCGAGAGGTCAGACTAAGTCAGATGAAGCTGACTTAGTTGAGAAAGAGGTAGAGCAGGTCAAGCTACTCAACCTAAGTGGTTTGAACCTAACAGGGTTCAATCCAAGTCAACTGGGTTCAGCAGGTTCGAACTCAGCTCAAGTAGGCTAAGTCTGGGTTCAGAAATCCAAACCGGAATCTGGACCAAAAAGGACTTTGACTTTGACTTTAAACCCAACTAGGTTCAAGTCAAGTCAACTGGGTTTGGACCAGGTCAAGTGGGTTCAGACCCAGGTCAGGTGGGTTAGGACCAGGTCAGGCAGGCTCAGGCTAAGTCAGGCAGGCTCAGACCAGGTCAGGTGGGCTCAGGTGGGCTAGGCTAGGTAGGGGAGGTTTAGGAGAGAGAGAGAAGGCAAGAGAGAGAGGGGGTCGATTTTTATGAGAAGAGAGAGAGTGGGGAGGGCTATTTATAGCCCAAGCCCACCTCCTCTTGGGTTTTTCCATGCCCAAACTACCCCCTTGGCTTCTTTTTAATTCCAAGAGGTTCCTTGGTGTGGGGCCCACTTGGATATTCCATGGGATATTTTTGTGGGTCCCACCAGATATTTTCTGAGGAATATTTCTGTGGGTCCCACCAATATTTCCGTGGGTCCCGCAAGAATTTCGGGTTTCCGGCGATTTTTTCCGAAAAATTCTGAGTACGCCATTTTCTTCGTATTGACGTAACTAAGAAAGTTGGCTCGTACGAATCTATTGATTTCGTTTAGTTAGGAAGTTATGGCTTCCCGAGTATTTGAGCATATATTCGCAATTCGACGAATACCCTAAGTATAACTGGCTCGCAGGAATTGATTCGTTTCGCATTCTGAGAAGAAATGCTATTTTTACCGGTAAATGCCTCATGAATTTTATTCAGATATTTTCTGAAAAATTGCGGGTCTTACATCATTACCCCCTTAAAGGAATTTCGTCCGCGAAATTCAGTTAAGATTACAAAGTGAAGAGTTCAGGATATTTATCCCGCATATCTGATTCGGGCTCCCAAGTGCAATCATCGACTCCGTGATGTTGCCATCTCACTTTAACAAGTGGGATGACCTTCGTTCTTAGCACTTGCTCTCGTCGGTCCATGATCTCCACTGGCCTTTCTTCTACCGTCATATCTTCTCGGATGTCAATGTCCTCATGTTGAATGACATGAGAAGGATCATGAACGTACTTTCGAAGCATTGATACGTGAAATACATCATGTATTTGCGCGTATTGTGGTGGCAATGCTACTTGGTAGGCAGTCTCTCCGATTCGGCTCAAAACTTCGAAGGGACCAACGAATCTAGGGCTGAGCTTCCCCTTCTTTCCAAAACGAAACACACTCTTGGTTGGAGAGACCTTGATAAAAACCTTATCTCCAACCGCAAAAGTGAGTTCCCTACGCCGCTGATCGGCGTAGCTCTTCAGTCGACTCTGAGCAGTCAGTAGCTTCTTTCTGATCATGTGGACTTGCTCAGTATAATGCTGCAACACAATGGGCGAGTCCAAGGTTCGCTCACCCACTTCACCCCAATGGATTTGTGATCTACAGGGTCGTCCATACAAGGCTTCATACGGCGCCATCCCAATGCTAGCGTGGTGGCTATTATTATAAGCAAATTCAGCCAACGCTAGGTGGGAATCCCAATCACCTTTCCATTCCAGCATACAGGCTCTGAGCATATCTTCAAGAGTCTGTATGGTTCGTTCTGATTGCCCATCTGTTTGGGGATGGAATGCTGTACTGAACTTGAGTTTCGTCCCCAGGGCTTTCTGAAGCTGCTCCCAAAAGTGAGAGGTGAACTTCGGGTCACGATCAGATATGATCGAAATCGGCACTCCATGGAGTCTAACGATTTCCCGAATGTAGATCTCTGCCAATCGTTCAGTTGAGTATCGAGTGTTGATTGGCAGAAAATGAGCAGACTTGGTGAGTCTGTCCACGATCACCCATATTGAGTCATGTTGTCTCTTGGATCGAGGCAATCCAACGATGAAATCCATCGTAATGCCTTCCCATTTCCATTCTGGAATCTCGATCCGTTGCATCTTTCCACCAGGTCGCTGATGTTCGATCTTAACTTGCTGGCAGATCAAACACTTCGAGACAAACGTAGCCACATCACGCTTCATACCCTTCCACCAGTACTTTCTCTGCAAATCTCGGAACATCTTTGTACCCCCAGGGTGGATAGTATATTTGCTACTATGGGCCTCCTGGAGTACTTCCTGTCTTAGCTCAGGGTTATTTGGAACCCAAATTCTTTCTTCCATCCATATTCCTCCATCTTCTTTCAAATGGAAGAAAGTGTTATCTTTTTCAGCACGAGCTTTCAATTCCAAGTACTGGGGATCCTTGAACTGTTCGGCTACGATGCGATCGAGGAACTCAATGTGGATCGTCAAACATGACATTTTGATTCTACCTGAATCAGCCAAAAATGGCTTCCACTTGACGAAATCCTCCATCAACTTCCATTGTCCGGTTAGGCTGGCCAGAGTGCCAACAGTCTTGCGACTAAGGGCATCTGCTACAACATTCGCCTTTCCAGGGTGATAGGAAAGCGTGAATTCATAATCTTTGAGGAATTCCAGCCATCGTCGTTGCCGCATATTGAGTTCTTTTTGAGAAAAGAGGTATTTTAGGCTTTTATGGTCCGACATGACCTCAAATTTCTCTCCATACAGGTAGTGTCGCCAGATTTTAAGCGCGAACACTACCGCGGCAAGCTCCAAGTCGTGGGTTGGATAGTTTTTCTCATGGACCCTCAACTGTCGTGATGCATAGGCGATTACTTTGCCATGCTGCATCAACACACAACCCAGACCTGTTCCTGAGGCATCGGTATATGCCACGAAGCCTCCCTGACCAGAAGGTAAGGTAAGGACAGGGGCAGTGGTAAGCCTCTGTTTGAGAACCTCAAAGCACTCCTTACACTGGTCAGTCCATTCAAACTTGACTCCCTTTTTAAGTAATTTCGTCATCGGTACGGCGATTCGGGAGAAGTCTTGTATGAACTTCCGATAATATCCGGCAAGTCCAAGGAAGCTACGAACCTCAGTGATATTTTCTGGCTGCTTCCAGTCCATCACAGCTTCCACCTTCGCAGGATCCACTGCGATTCCATCTTTTGAGATCACATGACCAAGGAACATCACTTTATCTAGCCAGAATTCACATTTTGAAAACTTAGCATAGAGTTGGTTATCTTGAAGGGTTTTCAAGACGATTTTCAAGTGCTCCACGTGTTGTTCCTTGTTCTCAGAATATACGAGAATGTCATCAATAAAGACGATGACAAAGCTATCCAAATATGGTCTGAATATCCGGTTCATTAGATCCATAAAGGCAGCAGGCGCATTAGTGAGTCCGAAGGGCATTACTACGAACTCATAATGGCCGTATCTCGTTCTGAAGGCTGTCTTGGGTATATCCTCTTCCTTTACTCTGAGCTGATGGTATCCAGACCTGAGGTCGATCTTGGAGAACACTCTCGCTGTTCTGAGCTGATCGAATAAGTCCTCAATCCGAGGCAACGGGTACTTATTTTTAACAGTTGCCTGGTTAAGCATCCGATAATCGATGCATAACCGAAGGGATCCATCCTTCTTCTTTACAAATAGTACCGGGGCTCCCCATGGTGACATACTTGGTCGGATGAACCCTTGTTCCATCAGTTCTTCCAACTGACACTTCAACTCACTGAGTTCTGCTGGCGCCATTCGATACGGGGCTTTGGATATCGGCGCTGTTCCAGGTAAGGATTGAATTCCAAATTCAACCTCACGAAGTGGCGGAAGTCCTGGCAATTCCTCAGGAAACACATCGGGAAACTCCCGCACTACTTCCAAACTCTCAAGGGGTTGGTCGTTGGATTTTTCCACCGAGAGACTCAACAGGAAGGCCACACAACCCTTCCTAAGGTATTTTTGTACCTTAAGTGCGGATATGAGCCTTTTCTGTGGAACTGGTTTGGATAACCGGTATTCCATCTTAGGTAATCCGGGTCGAGATAGAATCACTCTGCCCTCGTGGCACAGAATCTTGGCATTATTCTGAGCCAACCAATTCATTCCCAGAATGACATCGTACTGTATCATATCGATCAGGATGGCATCAGTAGGCAAGTGTTGCCCTGTTATCTCAATATCCAAATTTTTCACACACCGGATACATTTGGTGCGTGAACCCAACGGGTTATATACTTCGATCATTTTATCAATCGGTTGCACCGAGGCGTGGAGTTGTTCGGTGAAATCGTCAGAGATAAACGTATGAGTAGCACCACAATCAAACAAGACGTAAGCTGCATGTCCATTAACAGGTACGGTGCCTTCAATCAGGTCACCATTTTCGACTTGTTCAGTCGTTACAGCGTATACACGACCTGCAGCAGGCCTTTGTTCTACTCTAGGTGGGGGTCGTTGGACTAGTGTTCGTTGTGGTATTTGTTGAGAGGGTCCGGCAGATCCGGCATTCCTCCTCTGCTCATCAATAAGCTTCTTCCTGCATTGTCTTGCAATGTGGCCCACTTTGCCACAGTAGAAGCATCCACCTGTGTCACGTGGACATGGTCCTCTTGCGTGATTAACATGGCATTTTGGGCAGTTTGGGTTGGACTGCAGGTTGTTTGGAGCCATGTTCTGCCTTGGCCTTACAACTTGTTGAGTGTTGTTCCCACCTTGGAACCTTTTCTTCTGAAAGGTTTGTCGTGAACCCTGGCCACTTGGAAACATTCTCTTCTTGTTCCCACCATCAACTATGGGCCTTTTTGCTATGATCACTTTTGATCGCTCCCAATCCACTTGTATTTTTGAAGCTGCTGCCACAGCCGTTTGAAACGTTTGGGGCATGCTGGTGATAACCCGTGACCTTAGCCCTTCTCGCAGTCCATTGATGTACTTGTCGGCCCTTTCTTGGTCGGTCTCAAATAACCGGGAGCAGTACCGTTCAAGATTTTGAAATTTGGTGGTATAGTCAATCAGATTCATGCCACCCTGCTCCAATTCCAGAAACTCCATCTTCTTCTTGTTTCTGGAGTGTAATGGAAAGTAATTATCCATGAAAGCTCTCCGGAAGTCAGTCCAAGGAATGACTTCAACTTCCGAGAACTGGATAATCTTAGTGGTATCCCACCACTTACGTGCGTTGTCTTTCAGCCTGTACGTGCCAAAGTTGGTCTTCTTTTCTTCTGGTACTCCCAGCACCAGGAAGGCACGTTCGGTTTCTTCGACCCAACTTTCTGCGAGCTCAGGATCGGCTCTGCCAATGAAAACTGGCGGGTCAAGCTTGAGGAACTTCTCATAAGTCACTCCTCCCAGGTGCTCGTTTCGTGGTGCGACTGGTTCTGGCCTCGTTTCACGGATGGCGGTAACCAGGTTGTTGAGTGTCTCTAACAGGAATCCTTGCGTATGGGACTCCTCGCTTGGTATGGTTCTCCTCGTCGTAGGAGCCATTTATCTATGCACACACAAGCACTTGTTTTTAGTTTCTCGATGTATATGAGGAAGTAAAAGCTTTATTTACTTAATATACATCACATTTACACAAGCATTGCCTTAAACAAAACGTCATGCCGCACTGGCAGACTTTAGGCAATGAGAAACTATATACATGAGTCTACTGACTCCAAAACATCACCAGTCTCTTTAAGACTTGGATTTCTTTGATGAAGACGAACTCCAAAAGGTCCATCTATTGCCACATGGCCTTGGTGCAGGCACTACTAGCTTCGGCTTGGGCGGCACTTCCGCACTAGCAAGCGAATACTGGGGATATATGAGAGACTCCAGTCCACTTTCCCAGTCAGCAAGATCAAGACTCTGGGAGTCTGGAATAATGATTGGCGAACAGAAAGAATCTCCTCTTTTGTTCCTGCCATTTAAGCTCGGCATATGTGATGCCGGATGGTAGCTTGGCGAGTGATAGACTTCTGCAGGGAAGTTTAAATCAAAATCCCTCAGTCTTGGTAATTCATCAAAAGATGTTGGGGTATGGTTGCTCCCAACACTAGAGTGATGCGGTCCACTGACACGCGAAGTCTCATCCCTGAGACCCTTTGAAGCCCGCCGACCCATATCGGCGGTATATTTCCTTTGGCATTCGTTGGCGGAATGCCCATCTTCGCCACAATATTGGCAGTCTTGGACTTCATACGGGCATATCCACTCATCGTGCATGACCTTGCAGCGATAGCAATATCCACGCGAGTCATGAGTTGCCATCTATACAAAGATGCACCCAGATCAGAACAAAAGTATAAAAACATATACTTACAGTGCGATATCGGTACCATGACGGATCTTGAACCAGGTTTCTCAGACTCATGCTCTGATACCAATTCTGTAACGCCCCGGATTTCCAAAACAAAGCTAAGTTAAAATTTTCATGGATTTCTTTTTTTTTTTTCTTTGCAGCGGAACTTAGAAAAGCTTTTAGCAGCGGAATAAGACGATAATGAGTCGTCGGTTTTAGAAAACTCCGAGCACGTTGCAGGTATGTGGCCAAGCAGCTCATTGACCACCAAAGTATTCCATTTTATCGAAAACATATGTTTATTACAACACTACTGCTTAGGAAAGCAGTGTAGGTTCAATAAAAAGGAAGCAGTACAACTCTGTCTAGAGAAACCCTGGAACTTGATGCCGCCTTGCTCCGCATATCGCCACGCAGGTTCAACACCTGAAATCCCCATTAAACGGGGTCAGAACCACTGATGGTCTGGTAAGTAGGCAAACACCTATCTATTCAACTCAAGTAAATGCATAGACCACTCAGGGTCGCAGTTCGTAATACGACGCTCAAGCCTCCATGACTTAGCGTATATCGTACAAGCCTCATCAGGGCTATGAGTTGAATATCCACGCAAGTCGTCATGACTTCGCATAAGCCTCTTCAGGGCTGTGAGTTAGAATAACCTCTCAAGTCTCTACGACTTAGCCTTGACTTCCTCAGAGTCACGAATGGATGTCCTAGCTCAAGCCTTTATGCTTGGCACATCCGTATCCTGCGAATCTAAGGACAGCTCTCCGAGCTTCACTTAGTCGTACAGATATCAATGGGGTTCTTTCCCAATCGGTCCAGTAGTATACCGACCATGACACCTTCACAAAGGTTATGCAGGACTGACTCAACAACGTCATCCACTCATACATTCAAAGTAGCGCTGTACCTAAGCTAATGCTTTGTTTCGATAATTGCACCTCCCCCTGGGCTTAGGGGACTCATATCTGGGCGACAACGCGACGATCTGGGGGTTGATTATTCTATGTATTTTAGATACCCCAGAGGCCTGTTGACCCCATCCCCCTAGTAGGACGGTACAGCATACCGGAAGAGATCCTTACTAGGTATCCGAATGCATTCTGCTACTGCAGTAGTTGGGTTCAATCCTTAGATATTTAAGGATAACCACGACCTCCATACCTCTGAGTGACGAAGGCCATCAATGAACTCTATCAGGTTCGGGTAAAATACATGTCACTCAAGGCTGCGCCATCACCGTCTTCCTCGGTGAGAAATTCTGAAAGGGGCCTGCCGGTCTTACAATTACTTGACGAACATTGCATGCCTATAGGGCAGCCTTTGAGAAGTATGTACCCGACCCCAATCAACCACACGGTTTTCACCGTGGAACAAAGGTTTTATTCATATGCATGCTTAACTCTGCTCTCGGCACTTCGGCCTTGACGAGCACTTCACCTCTTTCGGTGGAAACAACACACTCCGGCTCAGCGGCCCTTACGAGTATGGTTGTCTGATAATTCTCAATGAGCATGCACATGACTCGATCTCTACGGATCGGCTACTCGGCGTATTTTTACGCAACGAGCTCAGGACCTCGTCAAGGCGCTACCACTACTTTGGCGCAACGGCTCTTACAAGTATGATGCCCTTGCAGGTGTCAGGGAGACGAGTCATTCTGACATCGTTCCAACAAAGGACATCATTGTGCCACTTAACTGGTTTTGGCAGCTCTTCTGCCAACCATTCTGTCAACACCTTCTCTGCTCTACCGGCAGTGGTGCGACGAACCTTTCTACATTGTAGAAGGCGTTTCATAACTGGGTAGCACTTCTGCTACGTTCTTTCTGAGCCATTCTTAGCTCCTTCAGGAATTTCAGCAGCACTTCCTCTCTTTTACGGAGAAAGCGTGCGTTTCTTTTATCCATTTCAGCGGCATCTCCCCTCTTTGGTGGGAAATCGCTACGCTTAACTCGGGAAATGGATGCGCACCGTTGTGCGTACTTTGCATCCATCAAGGTTGCAGGAACCTTGGGCCATAGCTAGGCCATACGTAATTGATTTAGTCTTTACGTAAAGAGCATTTTGCCAAAAGGCGAAGCCTTTCCAATAGGGGCTTCATTCGTCAAGCAGAATCTTGTACGAGGAGCGGTAAGGGAATCGCATGGGTGATTTTGGAGTTGATCTCCGTTTGAACGCTCACTTACGCGCCATATATGTAATATAAGCAGAAGCCTGTGCTTTATACAGCGGCGGCGTAAAGAAATGCATATACTATTGTTCAGGGTGTGTAACTGAACGAAATATTCTACATATATAACAAAGCAGAAGCCTTGGCATCGTTCGACGCGACGGCGTAAGTAAAGACATTGCAGAAAGCAGGAGCCTTGGCATCGTTCGACGCGACGGCGTAAGTAAATGCATAATCGGAAGTGCAGTAATCGGAAGTACAGAAAGCAGGGAGCCTTGGCATCATACGACGCGACGGCAAAGGTAAATTACATGGCCTGTGCGATATAAGACGCGTCGGCAGTATCAGCAGATATACACCTAGATCTGTATCCAACGATAGTTACGAGGCGAGCGAGTGAACACCGAAGTGTCCTAGAGGGCTCAACCAAGAACTAGGGTGAGATACTATTTTGAAGAACGCATATACTGCGTATTCGAACATATATATCCGACGATAGTTACGAGGCGAGCGCGTGAACACCGAAGTGTCCTAGAGGGCTCAACCAAGAACTAAAGCAAGATACTACTTCAGAAAGTATATTCTATATACAAACAGTCAAATACTTGAGAGAGATGGATCAACGAAGCGAACTTACCTCAAATCGTGGAAGAAACGGCTCCGGGTTGCTTCTTTGGCTTCGAGCCTTCCTTCGAGAGGTCAGACTAAGTCAGATGAAGCTGACTTAGTTGAGAAAGAGGTAGAGCAGGTCAAGCTACTCAACCTAAGTGGTTTGAACCTAACAGGGTTCAATCCAAGTCAACTGGGTTCAGCAGGTTCGAACTCAGCTCAAGTAGGCTAAGTCTGGGTTCAGAAATCCAAACCGGAATCTGGACCAAAAAGGACTTTGACTTTGACTTTAAACCCAACTAGGTTCAAGTCAAGTCAACTGGGTTTGGACCAGGTCAAGTGGGTTCAGACCCAGGTCAGGTGGGTTAGGACCAGGTCAGGCAGGCTCAGGCTAAGTCAGGCAGGCTCAGACCAGGTCAGGTGGGCTCAGGTGGGCTAGGCTAGGTAGGGGAGGTTTAGGAGAGAGAGAGAAGGCAAGAGAGAGAGGGGGTCGATTTTTATGAGAAGAGAGAGAGTGGGGAGGGCTATTTATAGCCCAAGCCCACCTCCTCTTGGGTTTTTCCATGCCCAAACTACCCCCTTGGCTTCTTTTTAATTCCAAGAGGTTCCTTGGTGTGGGGCCCACTTGGATATTCCATGGGATATTTTTGTGGGTCCCACCAGATATTTTCTGAGGAATATTTCTGTGGGTCCCACCAATATTTCCGTGGGTCCCGCAAGAATTTCGGGTTTCCGGCGATTTTTTCCGAAAAATTCTGAGTACGCCATTTTCTTCGTATTGACGTAACTAAGAAAGTTGGCTCGTACGAATCTATTGATTTCGTTTAGTTAGGAAGTTATGGCTTCCCGAGTATTTGAGCATATATTCGCAATTCGACGAATACCCTAAGTATAACTGGCTCGCAGGAATTGATTCGTTTCGCATTCTGAGAAGAAATGCTATTTTTACCGGTAAATGCCTCATGAATTTTATTCAGATATTTTCTGAAAAATTGCGGGTCTTACACCGGCGCTGCGGCGCGCAAGGCGACGGTGAAAAAGAAGCAGAAGACCTCGATGGATTAGATACGGTGTGTTGCGGGAAGTGAAAAGAAGGTCGGAGGTTGGTGCCGATGACAAAAAAGCGCCGAAGGCAAAAAGAGAGTGCAACACGAGGACTTCCCAAGAGGTCACCCATCGCAGTACTACTCTCGCCTAAACACGCTTAACTTCGGAGTTCTGATGGGATCCGGTGCTTTAGTGCTGGTATGATCGCACCCGCTACATGTTGCGCGAAAAAATGCTCTTATGCCTCACGCGGGAGCCGTGGCGGCTGCAACGCACGAACCGACTAGCCGTCATAGAAACAGCCTCGAACAATGCCCGAAATGAGCTTAAACGGCTTCTGAAACGGTCCCGAACCGACTTTGTCAGTTCGCCATGTCGTAGCCAGCGGAACGAGCTTTCCGTGGCCACGAAAATCGCCGAATTCCGAGATCGGCGTGTTAAGTTACGGTCCGGCGAGCCGGAACTGCTGCGTTTGTCGCACGCTGCGGCTCGTGTCGGGTGCTGGCGCTGCGGCGCGCAAGGCGAGGGTGAAATGGAAGCAGAAGACCTCGATGGATCAGATACGGTGTGTTGCGGGAAGTGAAAAAAGGTCGGAGGTTGGTGCCGACGACAAAAAAGCGCCGAAGGCAAAAAGAGAGTGCAACACGAGGACTTCTCAGGAGGTCACCCATCTCAGTACTACTCTCACCCAAACACGCTTAACTTCGGAGTTCTGATGGGATCCGGTGCTTTAGTGTTGGTATGATCACTCCTGTTACATGTTTTGCGAAAAAATGCGTTTATGCCTCACGCGGGAGCCGTGGGGGCTGCAACGCACGAACCGACTAGCCGTCATAGAAACGGCCCTGAAAAACACCCGAAACGAGCTTAAACGGCCTCCGAAACGATCCCAAACCGACTTTGTCAGTTCGACACATCGTAGCCAGCGGAACGAGCTTTCTGTGGCCACGAAAATCGCTGAATTCCGACATCGGCGTGCCAAGTTACGGTCCGGCGAGCCGAAACTGCTGCGTTTGTCGCACGCCGCGGCTCGTGTCGGGTGCCGGCGCTGCGGCGCGCAAGGCGAGGGTGAAAGGGAAGCAGAAGACCTCGATGGATCAGATGCGGTGTGTTGCGGGAAGTCAAAAGAAGGTCGGAGGTTGGTGCCGACGACAAAAAAGCGCCGAAGGCAAAAAGAGATTGCAACACGAGGACTTCCCAAGAGGTCACCCATCCCAGTACTACTCTCGCCCAAACACGCTTAACTTTGGAGTTCTGATGGGATCCAGTGCTTTAGTGCTGGTATGATCACACCCGTTACATGTTTCACGAAAAAAATGCTCTTATGCCTCACGCGGGAGCCGTGGGGGCTGCAACGCACAAACCGACTAGCCGTCATAGAAACGACCCTGAAAAATGCCCGAAACGAGCTTAAGCGGCTTCCGAAACGGTCCCGAACTGACTTCGTGTGTTCGCCACGTCGTAGCCAGAGGAACGAGCTTTCCGTGGCCACGAAAATTGCCGAATTCCGACATCGGCGTGCCAAGTTACGGTCCGGCGAGCCGAAACTGCTGTGTTTGTCTAACACCGCGGTTCGTGTCGGGTGCCGGCGCTGCGGCGCGCAAGGCGAGGGTGAAAAGGAAGCAGAAGGCCTCGATGGATCAGATACGATGTGTTGCGGGAAGTGAAAAGAAGGTCGGAGGTTGGTGCCGACGACAAAAAAGCGCCGAAGGCAAAAAGAGCGTGCAACACGAGGACTTCCCAGGAGGTCACCCATCCCAATACTACTCTCACCCAAGCACGCTTAACTTCGGAGTTCTGATGGGATCCGGTGATTTAGTGCTGGTATGATCGCACCCGTTATATGTTGCGCGAAAAAATGCTCTTATGCCTCACGCGGGAGCCGTGGCGGCTGCAACGCACGAACCGACTAGCCGTCATAGAAACGACCCCGAAAAATGCCCAAAACAAGCTTAAACGGCTTCCGAAACGGTACCGAACCGACTTTGTCAGTTCGCCATGTCGTAGCCAGCGGAACGAGCTTTCTGTGGCCACGAAAATCGCCGAATTCCGACATCGGCGTGTTAAGTTACGGTCCGGCGAGCCGGAACTACTGCGTTTGTCGCACGCTGCGGCTCGTGTCGGGTGCCGGCGCTACGGCGCGGAAGGCGAGGGTGAAATGGAAGCAGAATACCTCGATGGATCAGATACGGTGTGTTGCGGGAAGTGAAAAGAAGGTCGGAGGTTGGTGCCGACGACAAAAAAGCGCCGAAGGCAAAAAGAGAGTGCAACACGAGGACTTCCTAGGCGGTCACCCATCTCAGTACTACTCTCGCCCAAACACGCTTAACTTCGGAGTTCTGATGGGATCCAGTGCTTTAGTGTTGGTATGATCATACCCGTTACATGTTTCGCGAAAAAATGCTCTTATGCCTCATGCAGGAGCCGTGGGGGCCGCAACGCACGAACCGACTAGTCGTCATAGAAACGGCCGTGAAAAACACCCGAAACGAGCTTAAACGGCCTCCGAAACGGTCCTGAACCGACTCTGTCTGTTCGCCACGTCGTAGCCAGCGGAACGAGCTTTCCGTGGCCACGAAAATCGCCGAATTCCGACATCGGCGTGCCAAGTTACGGTCCGGCGATTCGGAACTGCTGTGTTTGTCGCACGCCGCGGCTCGTGTCGGGTGCCGGCGCTGCGGCGCGCAAGGCGAGAGTCAAAAGGAAGCAGAAGACCTCGATGGATCAGATACAGTGTGTTGCGGGAAGTGAAAAGAAGGTTGGAGGTTGGTGCCGACGACAAAAAAGCGTCGAAGGCAAAAAGAGAGTGCAGCACGAGAACTTCCCAGGAGGTCACCCATCCCAGTACTACTCTCGCCCAAACACGCTTAACTTCGGAGTTCTGATGGGATCCAGTGCTTTAGTGCTGGTATGATCGCACCCGTTACATGTTTCGCGAAAAAATGCTCTTATGCCTCACGCGGGAGCCGTGGGGGCTGCAACGCACGAACCGACTAGCCGTCATAGAAACGGCCCCGAAAAACACCCGAAACGAGCTTAAACGGCCTCCGAAACGGTCCCGAACCGACTTTGTCAGTTCGACACGTCGTAGCCAGCGGAACGAGCTTTCCGTGGCCACGAAAATAGCCGAATTCCGACATCGGCGTGCCAACTTACGGTCCGGCGAGCCAGAACTGCTACGTTTGTCGCACGCCGCGGCTCGTGTCGGGTGCCGGCGCTGCGGCGCGCAAGGCGAGGGTGAAAGGGAAGCAGAAGACCTCGATGGATCAGATACGGTGTGTTGCGGGAAGTGAAAAGAAGGTCGGAGGTTGGTGCCGACGACAAAAAAACGCCGAAGGCAAAAAGAGAGTGCAACACGAGAACCTCCCATAAGGTCACCCATCCCAATACTATTCTCACCCAAGCACGCTTAACTTCAAAGTTCTGATGGGATCCGGTGCTTTAGTGCTGGTATAATCGCACCCGTTACATGTTGCGCGAAAAAATGCTCTTATGCCTCACGCGGGAGCCGTGGGGGCTGCAACGCACGAACCGACTAGCCGTCATAGAAACGACCTCGAAAAACGCCCAAAATGAGCTTAAACGGCTTCCGAAATGGTCCCGAACCGACTTAGTCTGTTCGCCATGTCGTAGCCAGCGGAACGAGCTTTCCGTTACCACGAAAATCACCGAATTCCGACATCGGCGTGCCAAGTTACGGTCCGGCGAGCCGAAACTGCTGTGTTTGTCTAACACCACGGTTCGTGTCGGGTGCCGGCGCTGCGGCGCGCAACGCGAGGGTGAAAAGGAAGCAGAAGACCTCGATGGATCAGACACGGTGTGTTACGGAAAGTGAAAAGAAGGTCGGAGGTTGGTGTCGACGACAAAAAAGCACCGAAGGCAAAAAGAGAGTGCAACACGAGGACTTCCCAGGAGGTCACCCATCCCAATACTACTCTCACCCAAGCACGCTTAACTTCAGAGTTCTGATGGGATCTGATGCTTTATTGCTGGTATAATCGCACCCGTTACATGTTGCGCGAAAAAATGCTCTTATGCCTCACGCGGGAGCCGTGGGGGCTGCAACGCACGAACCGACTAGCCGTCATAGAAACGGCCCCGCAAAACGCCCGAAACGAACTTAAACGGCTTTCGAAACGGTCCCGAACCGACTTTGTCTGTTCGCCATGTCGTAGCCAGCGGAACGAGCTTTCCGTGGCCACGAAAATCGCCGAATTCCGACATCGGCGTGCCAAGTTACGGTCGGGCGAGCCGGAACTGCTGCGTTTGTCGCACGCCGCGGCTCGTGTCGGGTGCCGGCGCTGCGGCGCGCAAGGCGACGGTGAAAAAGAAGCAGAAGACCTCGATGGATCAGATACGGTGTGTTGCGGGAAGTGAAAAGAAGGTCGGAGGTTGGTGCCGATGACAAAAAAGCGCCGAAGGCAAAAAGAGAGTGCAACACGAGGACTTCCCAAGAGGTCACCCATCGCAGTACTACTCTCGCCCAAACACGCTTAACTTCGGAGTTCTGATGGGATCCGATGCTTTAGTGCTGGTATGATCGCACCCGCTACATGTTGCGCGAAAAAATGCTCTTATGCCTCACGCGGGAGCCGTGGCGGCTGCAACGCACGAACCGACTAGCCGTCATAGAAACGGCCTCGAACAATGCCCGAAACGAGCTTAAACGGCTTCCAAAACGGTCCCGAACCGACTTTGTCAGTTCGCCATGTCGTAGCCAGCGGAACGAGCTTTCCGTGGCCACGAAAATCGCCGAATTCCGAGATCGGCGTGTTAAGTTACGGTCCGGCGAGCCGGAACTGCTGCGTTTGTCGCACGCTGCGGCTCGTGTCGGGTGCTGGCGCTGCGGCGCGCAAGGCGAGGGTGAAATGGAAGCAGAAGACCTCGATGGATCAGATACGGTGTGTTGCGGGAAGTGAAAAGAAGGTCGGAGGTTGGTGCCGACGACAAAAAAGCGCCGAAGGCAAAAAGAGAGTGCAACACGAGGACTTCTCAGGAGGTCACCCATCTCAGTACTACTCTCACCCAAACACGCTTAACTTCGGAGTTCTGATGGGATCCGGTGCTTTAGTGTTGGTATGATCACTCCTGTTACATGTTTTGCGAAAAAATGCGTTTATGCCTCACGCGGGAGCCGTGGGGGCTGCAACGCACGAACCGACTAGCCGTCATAGAAACGGCCCTGAAAAACACCCAAAACGAGCTTAAACGGCCTCCGAAACGATCCCGAACCGACTTTGTCAGTTCGACACATCGTAGCCAGCGGAACGAGCTTTCTGTGGCCACGAAAATCGCTGAATTCCGACATCGGCGTGCCAAGTTACGGTCCGGCGAGCCGAAACTGCTGCGTTTGTCGCACGCCGCGGCTCGTGTCGGGTGCCGGCGCTGCGGCGCGCAAGGCGAGGGTGAAAGGGAAGCAGAAGACCTCGATGGATGAGATGCGGTGTGTTGCGGGAAGTCAAAAGAAGGTCGGAGGTTGGTGCCGACGACAAAAAAGCGCCGAAGGCAAAAAGAGATTGCAACACGAGGACTTCCCAAGAGGTCACCCATCCCAGTACTACTCTCGCCCAAACACGCTTAACTTTGGAGTTCTGATGGGATCCAGTGATTTAGTGCTGGTATGATCACACCCGTTACATATTTCGCGAAAAAAATGCTCTTATGCCTCACGCGGGAGCCGTGGGGGCTGCAACGCACGAACCGACTAGTCGTCATAGAAACGACCCTGAAAAACGCCCGAAACGAGCTTAAGCGGCTTCCGAAACGGTTCCGAACTGACTTCGTGTGTTCGCCACGTCGTAGCCAGGGGAACGAGCTTTCCGTGGCCACGAAAATTGCCGAATTCCGACATCGGCGTGCCAAGTTACGGTCCGGCGAGCCGAAACTGCTGTGTTTGTCTAACACCGCGGTTCGTGTCGGGTGCCGGCGCTGCGGCGCGCAAGGCGAGGGTGAAAAGGAAGCAGAAGACCTCGATGGATCAGATACGATGTGTTGCGGGAAGTGAAAAGAAGGTCGGAGGTTGGTGCCGACGACAAAAAAGCGCCGAAGGCAAAAAGAGCGTGCAACACGAGGACTTCCCAGGAGGTCACCCATCCCAATACTACTCTCACCCAAGCACGCTTAACTTCGGGGTTCTGATGGGATCCGGTGATTTAGTGCTGGTATGATCGCACCCGTTATATGTTGCGCGAAAAAATGCTCTTATGCCTCACGCGGGAGCCGTGGCGGCTGCAACGCACGAACCGACTAGCCGTCATAGAAACGACCCCGAAAAACGCCCAAAACGAGCTTAAACGGCTTCCGAAACGGTACCGAACCGACTTTGTCAGTTCGCCATGTCGTAGCCAGCGGAACGAGCTTTCTGTGGCCACGAAAATCGCCGAATTCCGACATCGGCGTGTTAAGTTACGGTCCGGCGAGCCGGAACTACTGCGTTTGTCGCACGCTGCGGCTCGTGTCGGGTGCCGGCGCTACGGCGCGGAAGGCGAGGGTGAAATGGAAGCAGAATACCTCGATGGATCAGATACGGTGTGTTGCGGGAAGTGAAAAGAAGGTCGGAGGTTGGTGCCGACGACAAAAAAGCGCCGAAGGCAAAAAGAGAGTGCAACACGAGAACCTCCCATAAGGTCACCCATCCCAATACTACTCTCACCCAAGGACACTTAACTTCAGAGTTCTGATGGGATCTGGTGCTTTAGTGCTGGTATAATCGCACCCGTTACATGTTGCGCGAAAAAATGCTCTTATGCCTCACGCGGGAGCCGTGGGGGCTGCAACGCACGAACCGACTAGCCGTCATAGAAACGACCTCGAAAAACGCCCAAAATGAGCATTAACGGCTTCCGAAACGGTCCCGAACCGACTTAGTCTGTTCGCCATGTCGTAGCCAGCGGAACGAGCTTTCCGTTACCACGAAAATCGCCGAATTCCGACATCGGCGTGCCAAGTTACGGTCCGGCGAGCCGAAACTGCTGTGTTTGTCTAACACCGCGGTTCGTGTCGGGTGCCGGCGCTGCGGCGCGCAACGCGAGGGTGAAAAGGAAGCAGAAGACCTCGATGGATCAGACACGGTGTGTTACGGAAAGTGAAAAGAAGGTCGGAGGTTGGTGTCGACGACAAAAAAGCACCGAAGGCAAAAAGAGAGTGCAACACGAGGACTTCCCAGGAGGTCACCCATCCCAATACTACTCTCACCCAAGCACGCTTAACTTCAGAGTTCTGATGGGATCCGGTGCTTTAGTGCTGGTATAATCGCACCCGTTACATGTTGCGCGAAAAAATGCTCTTATGCCTCACGCGGGAGCCGTGGGGGCTGCAACGCACGAACCGACTAGCCGTCATAGAAACGGCCCCGCAAAACGCCCGAAACGAACTTAAACGGCTTTTGAAACGGTCCCGAACCGACTTTGTCTGTTCGCCATGTCGTAGCCAGCGGAACGAGCTTTCCGTGGCCACGAAAATCGCCGAATTCCGACATCGGCGTGCCAAGTTACGGTCGGGCGAGCCGGAACTGCTGCGTTTGTCGCACGCCGCGGCTCGTGTCGGGTGCCGGCGCTGCGGCGCGCAAGGCGACGGTGAAAAAGAAGCAGAAGACCTCGATGGATCAGATACGGTGTGTTGCGGGAAGTGAAAAGAAGGTCGGAGGTTGGTGCCGACGACAAAAAAACGCCGAAGGCAAAAAGAGAGTGCAACACGAGAACCTCCCATAAGGTCACCCATCCCAATACTATTCTCACCCAAGCACGCTTAACTTCAAAGTTCTGATGGGATCCGGTGCTTTAGTGATGGTATAATCGCACCCGTTACATGTTGCGCGAAAAAATGCTCTTATGCCTCACGCGGGAGCCGTGGGGGCTGCAACGCACGAACCGACTAGCCGTCATAGAAACGACCTCGAAAAATGCCCAAAATGAGCTTAAACGGCTTCCGAAACGGTCCCGAACCGACTTAGTCTGTTCGCCATGTCGTAGCCAGCGGAACGAGCTTTCCGTTACCACGAAAATCACCGAATTCCGACATCGGCGTGCCAAGTTACGGTCCGGCGAGCCGAAACTGCTGTGTTTGTCTAACACCGCGGTTCGTGTCGGGTGCCGGCGCTGCGGCGCGCAACGCGAGGGTGAAAAGGAAGCAGAAGACCTCGATGGATCAGACACGGTGTGTTACGGAAAGTGAAAAGAAGGTCGGAGGTTGGTGTCGACGACAAAAAAGCACCGAAGGCAAAAAGAGAGTGCAACACGAGGACTTCCCAGGAGGTCACCCATCCCAATACTACTCTCACCCAAGCACGCTTAACTTCAGAGTTCTGATGGGATCTGATGCTTTATTGCTGGTATAATCGCACCCGTTACATGTTGCGCGAAAAAATGCTCTTATGCCTCACGCGGGAGCCGTGGGGGCTGCAACGCACGAACCGACTAGCCGTCATAGAAACGGCCCCGCAAAACGCCCGAAACGAACTTAAACGGCTTTCGAAACGGTCCCGAACCGACTTTGTCTGTTCGCCATGTCGTAGCCAGCGGAACGAGCTTTCCGTGGCCACGAAAATCGCCGAATTCTGACATCGGCGTGCCAAGTTACGGTCGGGCGAGCCGGAACTGCTGCGTTTGTCGCACGCCGCGGCTCGTGTCGGGTGCCGGCGCTGCGGCGCGCAAGGCGACGGTGAAAAAGAAGCAGAAGACCTCGATGGATCAGATACGGTGTGTTGCGGGAAGTGAAAAGAAGGTCGGAGGTTGGTGCCGATGACAAAAAAGCGCCGAAGGCAAAAAGAGAGTGCAACACGAGAACTTCCCAAGAGGTCACCCATCGCAGTACTACTCTCGCCCAAACACGCTTAACTTCGGAGTTCTGATGGGATCCGATGCTTTAGTGCTGGTATGATCGCACCCGCTACATGTTGCGCGAAAAAATGCTCTTATGCCTCACGCGAGAGCCGTGGCGGCTGCAACGCACGAACCGACTAGCCGTCATAGAAACGGCCTCGAACAATGCCCGAAACGAGCTTAAACGGCTTCCGAAACGGTCCCGAACCGACATTGTCAGTTCGCCATGTCGTAGCCAGCGGAACGAGCTTTCCGTGGCCACGAAAATCGCCGAATTCCGAGATCGGCGTGTTAAGTTACGGTCCGGCGAGCCGGAACTGCTGCGTTTGTCGCACGCTGCGGCTCGTGTCGGGTGCTGGCGCTGCGGCGCGCAAGGCGAGGGTGAAATGGAAGCAGAAGACCTCGATGGATCAGATACGGTGTGTTGCGGGAAGTGAAAAGAAGGTCGGAGGTTGGTGCCGACGACAAAAAAGCGCCGAAGGCAAAAAGAGAGTGCAACACGAGGACTTCTCAGGAGGTCACCCATCTCAGTACTACTCTCACCCAAACACGCTTAACTTCGGAGTTCTGATGGGATCCGGTGCTTTAGTGTTGGTATGATCACTCCTGTTACATGTTTTGCGAAAAAATGCGTTTATGCCTCACGCGGGAGCCGTGGGGGCTGCAACGCACGAACCGATTAGCCGTCATAGAAACGGCCCTGAAAAACACCCAAAACGAGCTTAAACGGCCTCCGAAACGATCCCGAACCGACTTTGTCAGTTCGACACATCGTAGCCAGCGGAACGAGCTTTCTGTGGCCACGAAAATCGCTGAATTCCGACATCGGCGTGCCAAGTTACGGTCCGGCGAGCCGAAACTGCTGCGTTTGTCGCACGCCGCGGCTCGTGTCGGGTGCCGGCGCTGCGGCGCGCAAGGCGAGGGTGAAAGGGAAGCAGAAGACCTCGATGGATGAGATGCGGTGTGTTGCGGGAAGTCAAAAGAAGGTCGGAGGTTGGTGCCGACGACAAAAAAGCGCCGAAGGCAAAAAGAGATTGCAACACGAGGACTTCCCAAGAGGTCACCCATCCCAGTACTACTCTCGCCCAAACACGCTTAACTTTGGAGTTCTGATGGGATCCAGTGATTTAGTGCTGGTATGATCACACCCGTTACATATTTCGCGAAAAAAATGCTCTTATGCCTCACGCGGGAGCCGTGGGGGCCGCAACGCACGAACCGACTAGTCGTCATAGAAACGACCCTGAAAAACGCCCGAAACGAGCTTAAGCGGCTTCCGAAACGGTTCCGAACTGACTTCGAGTGTTCGCCACGTCGTAGCCAGCGGAACGAGCTTTCCGTGGCCACGAAAATTGCCGAATTCCGACATCGGCGTGCCAAGTTACGGTCCGGCGAGCCGAAACTGCTGTGTTTGTCTAACACCGCGGTTCGTGTCGGGTGCCGGCGCTGCGGCGCGCAAGGCGAGGGTGAAAAGGAAGTAGAAGACCTCGATGGATCAGATACGATGTGTTGCGGGAAGTGAAAAGAAGGTCGGAGGTTGGTGCCGACGACAAAAAAGCGCCGAAGGCAAAAAGAGCGTGCAACACGAGGACTTCCCAAGAGGTCACCCATCCCAATACTACTCTCACCCAAGCACGCTTAACTTCGGGGTTCTGATGGGATCCGGTGATTTAGTGCTGGTATGATCGCACCCGTTATATGTTGCGCGAAAAAATGCTCTTATGCCTCACGCGGGAGCCGTGGCGGCTGCAACGCACGAACCGACTAGCCGTCATAGAAACGACCCCGAAAAACGCCCAAAACGAGCTTAAACGGCTTCCGAAACGGTACCGAACCGACTTTGTCAGTTCGCCATGTCGTAGCCAGCGGAACGAGCTTTCTGTGGCCACGAAAATCGCCGAATTCCGACATCGGCGTGTTAAGTTACGGTCCGGCGAGCCGGAACTACTGCGTTTGTCGCACGCTGCGGCTCGTGTCGGGTGCCGGCGCTACGGCGCGGAAGGCGAGGGTGAAATGGAAGCAGAATACCTCGATGGATCAGATACGGTGTGTTGCGGGAAGTGAAAAGAAGGTCGGAGGTTGGTGCCGACGACAAAAAAGCGCCGAAGGCAAAAAGAGAGTGCAACACGAGGACTTCCTAGGCGGTCACCCATCTCAGTACTACTCTCGCCCAAACACGCTTAACTTCGGAGTTCTGATGGGATCCTGTGCTTTAGTGTTGGTATGATCATACCCGTTACATGTTTCGCGAAAAAATGCTCTTATGCCTCATGCAGGAGCCGTGGGGGCCGCAACGCACGAACCGACTAGCCGTCATAGAAACAGCCCTGAAAAACACCCGAAACGAGCTTAAACGGCCTCCGAAACGGTCCTGAACCGACTCTGTCTGTTCGCCACGTCGTAGCCAGCGGAACGAGCTTTCCGTGGCCACGAAAATCGCCGAATTCCGACATCGGCGTGCCAAGTTACGGTCCGGCGAGTCGGAAGTGCTGTGTTTGTCGCACGCCGCGGCTCGTGTCGGGTGCCGGCGCTGCGGAGCGCAAGGCGAGAGTCAAAAGGAAGCAGAAGACCTCGATGGATCAGATACAGTGTGTTGCGGGAAGTGAAAAGAAGGTTGGAGGTTGGTGCCGACGACAAAAAAGCGCCGAAGGCAAAAAGAGAGTGCAACACGAGAACTTCCCAGGAGGTCACCCATCCCAGTACTACTCTCGCCCAAACACGCTTAACTTCGAAGTTCTGATGGGATCCAGTGCTTTAGTGCTGGTATGATCGCACCCGTTACATGTTTCGCGAAAAAATGCTCTTATGCCTCACGCGGGAGCCGTGGGGGCTGCAACGCACGAACCGACTAGCCGTCATAGAAACGGCCCCGAAAAACACCCGAAACGAGCTTAAACGGCCTCCGAAACGGTCCCGAACCGACTTTGTCAGTTCGACACGTCGTAGCCAGCGGAACGAGCTTTCCGTGGCCACGAAAATAGCCGAATTCCGACAGCGGCGTGCCAACTTACGGTCCGGCGAGCCAGAACTGCTACGTTTGTCGCACGCCGCGGCTCGTGTCGGGTGCCGGCGCTGCGGCGCGCAAGGCGAGGGTGAAAGGGAAGCAGAAGACCTCGATGGATCAGATACGGTGTGTTGCTGGAAGTGAAAAGAAGGTCGGAGGTTGGTGCCGACGACAAAAAAGCGCCGAAGGCAAAAAGAGAGTGCAACACGAGAACCTCCCATAAGGTCACCCATCCCAATACTACTCTCACCCAAGGACACTTAACTTCAGAGTTCTGATGGGATCTGGTGCTTTAGTGCTGGTATAATCGCACCCGTTACATGTTGCGCGAAAAAATGCTCTTATGCCTCACGCGGGAGCCGTGGGGGCTGCAACGCACGAACCGACTAGCCGTCATAGAAACGACCTCGAAAAATGCCCAAAATGAGCTTAAACGGCTTCCGAAACGGTCCCGAACCGACTTAGTCTGTTCGCCATGTCGTAGCCAGCGGAACGAGCTTTCCGTTACCACGAAAATCGCCGAATTCCGACATCGGCGTGCCAAGTTACGGTCCGGCGAGCCGAAACTGCTGTGTTTGTCTAACACCGCGGTTCGTGTCGGGTGCCGGCGCTGCGGCGCGCAACGCGAGGGTGAAAAGGAAGCAGAAGACCTCGATGGATCAGACACGGTGTGTTACGGAAAGTGAAAAGAAGGTCGGAGGTTGGTGTCGACGACAAAAAAGCACCGAAGGCAAAAAGAGAGTGCAACACGAGGACTTCCCAGGAGGTCACCCATCCCAATACTACTCTCACCCAAGCACGCTTAACTTCAGAGTTCTGATGGGATCCGGTGCTTTAGTGCTGGTATAATCGCACCCGTTACATGTTGCGCGAAAAAATGCTCTTATGCCTCACGCGGGAGCCGTGGGGGCTGCAACGCACGAACCGACTAGCCGTCATAGAAACGGCCCCGCAAAACGCCCGAAACGAACTTAAACGGCTTTCGAAACGGTCCCGAACCGACTTTGTCTGTTCGCCATGTCGTAGCCAGCGGAACGAGCTTTCCGTGGCCACGAAAATCGCCGAATTCCGACATCGGCGTGCCAAGTTACGGTCGGGCGAGCCGGAACTGCTGCGTTTGTCGCACGCCGCGGCTCGTGTCGGGTGCCGGCGCTGCGGCGCGCAAGGCGACGGTGAAAAAGAAGCAGAAGACCTCGATGGATCAGATACGGTGTGTTGCGGGAAGTGAAAAGAAGGTCGGAGGTTGGTGCCGATGACAAAAAAGCGCCGAAGGCAAAAAGAGAGTGCAACACGCGGACTTCCCAGGAGGTCACCCATCCCAGTACTACTCACGCCCAAGCACGCTTAACTTCGGAGTTCTGATGGGATCCGGTGCTTTAGTGCTGGTATGATCGCACCTGTTACATGTTGCGTGAAAAAATGCTCTAATGCCTCACGCGGGAGCCGCAACGCACGAACCGACTAGCCGTCATAGAAACGGCCCCGAAAACGCCCGAAAGGAGTTTAAACGGCTTCCGAAACGGTCCCGAACCGACTTTGTCCGTTCGCCACGTCGTAGCCAGTGGAACGAGCTTTCCGTGGCCACGAAAATCGCCGAATTCCGACATCGGCGTGCCAAGTTACTGTCCGGCGAGCCGGAACTGCTGTGTTTGTCTAACGCCGCGGATCGTGTCGGTTGCCGGCGCTGCCGCGCGCAAGGCGAGGGTGAAAGGGAAGCAGAAGACCTCGATGGATCAGATACGGTGTGTTGCGGGAAGTGAAAAGAAGGTCGGAGGTTGGTGCCGACGACAAAAAAGCGCCGAAGGAAAAAAGAGAGTGCAACACGAGGACTTCCCAGGAGGTCACCCATCCCAGTACTACTCTCGCCCAAGCACGCTTAATTTCGGAGTTCTGATGGGATCCGGTGCTTTAGTGCTGGTATGATCGCACCTGTTACATGTTGCGCGAAAAAAATGCTCTTATGCCTCACGCGGGAGCCGTGGGGGCTGCAACGCACGAACCGACTAGCGTCATAGAAACGGCCTCGAAAAATGCACCAAACGAGCTTGAACAGCTTCCGAAACAGTCCCGAACCGACTTCGTCTGTTCGCCATGTCGTAGCCAGCGGAACGAGCTTTCTGTGGCCACGAAAATTGCCGAATTCCCACATCGGCGTGCTAAGTTATGGTCCGGCGAGCCGGAACTGCTGCGTTTGTCGCATGCCGCGGCTCATGTCGTGTGCCGGCGCTGCGGCGCGCAAGTCGAGGGTGAAAGGGAAGCAGAAGACCTCGATGGATCAGATACAGTGTGTTGCGGGAAGTGAAAAGAAGGTCAGAGGTTGGTGCCGACGACAAAAAAGCGCAGAAGGCAAAAAGAGAGTGCAACACGAGAACTTCCCAGGAGGTCACCCATCTCAGTACTACTCTCGCCCAAACACGCTTAACTTCGGAGTTCTGATGGGATCCAATGCTTTAGTGCTGGTATGATCGCTCCCGTTACATGTTTCGCGAAAAAATGCGCTTATGCCTCACGCGGGAGTCGTGGGGGCTGCAACGCACGAACCGACTAGTCGTCATAGAAACGGCCCTAAAAACACCCGAAACGAGCTTAAACGGTCCCGAACCGACTTTGTCAGTTCGACACGTCGTAGCCAGCGAAACGAGCTTTCTGTGGCCACGAAAATCGCCGAATTCCAACATCGGCGTGCTAAGTTACGGTCCGGCGAGCCGGAACTGCTGCGTTTGTCGCACGCCGCGGCTCGTGTCGGGTGCCGGCGCTGCGGCGCGCAAGGCGAGGGTGAAAGGGAAGCAGAAGACCTCGATGGATCAGATACGGTGTGTTGCGGGAAGTGAAAAGAAGGTCGGAGGTTGGTGCCGACGACAAAAAAGTGCCGAAGGCAAAAAGAGAGTTCAACACGAGGACTTCCCAGAAGGTCACCCATCCCAGTACTACTCTCGCCCAAGCACGCTTTACTTCGGAGTTCTGATGGGATCCGGTGCTTTAGTGCTGGTATGATCGCACCCGTTACATGTTGCGCGAAAAAAATGCTCTTATGCCTCATGCGGGAGCCGTGGGGGCTGCAACGCACGAACCGACTAGCCGTCATAGAAACGGCCCCAAAAAACGTCCGAAACGAACTTAAACGGCCTCCGAAACAGTCCCGAACCGACTTCGTCTGTTCTCTATGTCGTAGCCAGCGGAACGAGCTTTCCGTGGCCACGAAAATCGCCGAATTCCGACATCGGCGTTCCAAGTTAAGATTCGGCGAGCCGGAACTGCTGCGTTTGTCGCATGCCGCGGCTCGTGTCGGGTGCCGGCGCTGCGAAACGCAAGGCGACGGTGAAAAAGAAGCTGAAGACCTCGATGGATCAGATACGGTGTGTTGCGGGAAGTGAAAAGAAGGTCGGAGGTTGGTGCCGACGACAAAAAAGCGCCGAAGGCAAAAAGTTGTGCAACACGAGGACTTCCCAGGAGGTCACCCATCCCAGTACTACTCACGCCCAAGCACGCTTAACTTCGGAGTTCTGATGGGATCCGCTGCTTTAGTGCTGGTATGATCGCACCTGTTACATGTTGCGCGAAAAAATGCTCTAATGCCTCACGCGGGAGCCGCAACGCACGAACCGACTAGCCGTCATAGAAACGGCCCCGAAAACGCCCGAAAGGAGTTTAAACGGCTTCCGAAACGGTCCCGAACCGACTTTGTCCGTTCGCCACGTCGTAGCCAGTGGAACGAGCTTTCCGTGGCCACGAAAATCGCCGAATTCCGACATCGGCGTGCCAAGTTACTGTCCGGCGAGCCGGAACTGCTGTGTTTGTCTAACGCCGCGGATCGTGTCGGTTGCCGGCGCTGCGGCGCGCAAGGCGAGGGTGAAAGGGAAGCAGAAGACCTCGATGGATCAGATACGGTGTGTTGCGGGAAGTGAAAAGAAGGTCGGAGGTTGGTGCCGACGACAAAAAAGCGCCGAAGGAAAAAAGAGAGTGCAACACGAGGACTTCCCAGGAGGTCACCCATCCCAGTACTACTCTCGCCCAAGCACGCTTAATTTCGGAGTTCTGATGGGATCCGGTGCTTTAGTGCTGGTATGATCGCACCTGTTACATGTTGCGCGAAAAAAATGCTCTTATGCCTCACGCGGGAGCCGTGGGGGCTGCAACGCACGAACCGACTAGCGTCATAGAAACGGCCCCGAAAAATGCACCAAACGAGCTTGAACGGCTTCCGAAACAGTCCCGAACCGACCTCGTCTGTTCGCCATGTCGTAGCCAGCGGAACGAGCTTTCTGTGGCCACGAAAATTGCCGAATTCCCACATCGGCGTGCTAAGTTACGGTCCGGCGAGCCGGAACTGCTGCGTTTGTCGCATGCCGCGGCTCGTGTCGTGTGCCGGCGCTGCGGCGCGCAAGGCGAGGGTGAAAGGGAAGCAGAAGACCTCGATGGATCATATACAGTGTGTTGCGGGAAGTGAAAAGAAGGTCAGAGGTTGGTGCCGACGACAAAAAAGCGCAGAAGGCAAAAAGAGAGTGCAACACGAGAACTTCCCAGGAGGTCACCCATCTCAGTACTACTCTCGCTCAAACACGCTTAACTTCGGAGTTCTGATGGGATCCAATGCTTTAGTGCTGGTATGATCGCTCCCGTTACATGTTTCGCGAAAAAATGCGCTTATGCCTCACGCGGGAGTCGTGGGGGCTGCAACGCACGAACCGACTAGTCGTCATAGAAACGGCCCTAAAAACACCCGAAACGAGCTTAAACGGCCTCCGAAATGGTCCCGAACCGACTTTGTCAGTTCGACACGTCGTAGCCAGCGAAACGAGCTTTCTGTGGCCACGAAAATCGCCGAATTCCAACATCGGCGTGCTAAGTTACGGTCCTGCGAAACGGAACTGCTGCGTTTGTCGCACGCCGCTGCTCGTGTCGGGTGCCGGCGCTGCGGCGCGCAAGGCGAGGGTGAAAGGGAAGCAGAAGACCTCGATAGATCAGATACGGTGTGTTGCGGGAAGTGAAAAGAAGGTCGGAGGTTGGTGCCGACGACAAAAAAGCGCCGAAGGCAAAAAGAGAGTGCAACACGAGGACTTCCCAGGAGGTCACCCATCCCAGTACTACTCTCACCCAAGCACGCTTAACTTCGGAGTTCTAATGGGATCCGGTGCTTTAGTGCTGGTATGATCGCACCCGTTACATGTTGCGCGAAAAAAATGCTCTTATGCCTCACGCGGGAGCCGTGGGAGCTGCAACGCACGAACCGACTAGCCGTCATAGAAATGACCTCGAAAAATGCCCGAAACGATCTTAAACGGCTTCCGAAACGGTCGCGAACCGACTTCGTCTATTCGCCACGTCGTAGTCAGCGAAGCGAGCTTTCCGTGGCCACGAAAATCGTCGAATTCCGATATCGGCGTGCCAAGTTACGGTCCGGCGAGCCGAAACTGCTGTGTTTGTCTAACACCGCGGTTCGTGTCGGGCGCCGGCGCTGCGGCGCGCAAGGCGAGGGTGAAAAGAAAGCAGAAGACCTCGATGGATCAGATACAGTGTGTTACGGAAAGTGAAAAGAAGGTCGGAGGTTGGTGCCGACGACAAAAAAGCGCTGAAGGCAAAAAGAGAGTGCAACACGAGAACTTCCCATAAGGTCACCCATCCCAATACTACTCTCACCCAAGCACGCTTAACTTCAAAGTTCTGATGGGATCCGGTGCTTTAGTGCTAGTATGATCGCACCCGTTACATGTTGCGCGAAAAATGCTCTTATGCCTCACGCGGGAGCCGTGACGGCTGCAACGCACGAACCGACTAGGCGTCATAGAAACGACCCCGAAAAATGCCCAAAACGAGCTTAAACGGCTTCCAAAACGGTACCGAACCGACTTTGTCAGTTCGCCATGTCGTAGCCAGCGGAACGAGCTTTCCGTGGCCACGAAAATCACCGAATTTCGACATCGGCGTGTTAAGTTACGGTCCGGCGAGCCGGAACTACTGCGTTTGTCGCACGCTGCGGCTCGTGTCGGGTGCCGGCGCTGCGGCGCGCAAGGCGAGGGTGAAATGGAAGCAGAAGACCTCGATGGATCAGATACGGTGTGTTGTGGGAAGTGAAAAGAAGGTCATAGGTTGGTGCCGACGACAAAAAAGCGACGAAGGCAAAAAGAGAGTGCAACACCAGGACTTCCCAGGAGGTCACCCATCCCAGTACTACTCTCGCCCAAACACGCTTAACTTTAGAGTTCTGATGGGATCCAGTGCTTTAGTGTTGGTATGATCACACCCGTTACATGTTTCGCGAAAAAATGCTCTTATGCCTCATGCAGGAGCCGTGGGGGCCACAACGCAGGAACCGACTAGCCGTCATAGAAACGACCCTGAAAAACACCCGAAACAAGCTTAAACGGCTTTTCAAACGGTCCCGAACCGACTTCGTCTGTTCGCCATGTCGTAGCCAGCGGAACGAGCTTTCCGTGGCCACGAAAATCGCCGAATTCCGACATCGGCGTGCCAAGTTACGGTCCGGCGAGCCGAAACTGCTGTGTTTGTCTAACACCGCGGTTCGTGTCGGGTGCCGGCGCTGCGGCGCGCAAGGCGAGGGTGAAAAGGAAGCAGAAGACTTCGATGGATCAGATACGGTGTGTTACGGAAAGTGAAAAGAAGGTCGGAGGTTGGTGCCGACGACAAAAAAGCGCCGAAGGCAAAAAGAGAGTGCAACACGAGGACTTCCCAGGAGGTCACCCATCCCAATACTACTCTCACCCAAGCATGCTTAACTTTAGAGTTCTGATGGGATCCGGTGCTTTAGTACTGGTATAATCGCACCCGTTACATGTTGCGCGAAAAAATGCTCTTATGCCTCACGCGGGAGCCGTGGGGGCTGCAACGCACGAATCGACTAGCCGTCATAGAAACGGCCCCGCAAAACGCCCGAAACGAGCATAAACGGCTTTCAAAACGGTCCCGAACCGACTTCGTCTGTTCGCCATGTCGTAGCCAGCGGAACGAGCTTTCCGTGGCCACGAAAATCGCCGAATTCCGACTTCGGCGTGCTAAGTTACGATCCGGCGAGCCTGAACTGCTGCGTTTGTCGCACGCCGCGGGTCGTGTCGGGTGCCGGCGCTGCGGCGCGCAAGACGAGGGTGAAAAGGAAGCAGAAGACCTATATGGATCAGATACAGTGTGTTGCGGAAAGTGAAAAGAAGGTCGGAGGTTGGTGCCGACGACAAAAAAGCGCTGAAGGCAAAAAGAGAGTGCAACACGAGAACTTTCCAGGAGGTCACCCATCCCAGTACTGCTCTCGCCCAAACACGCTTAACTTCGGAGTTCTGATGTGATCCAGTGCTTTAGTGCTGGTATGATCGCACCTGTTACATGTTTCGCAAAAAAATGCTCTTATGCCTCACGCAGGAGCCGTGGGGGCTGCAACGCATGAAGCGACTAGCCGTCATAGAAACGGCCTCGAAAAACGCCCGAAACGAGATTAAACGGCTTCCGAAACGGTCCCGAAACAACTTCGTCGTTCGACACGTCGTAGCCAGCGAAACGAGCTTTCAGTGGCCACGAAAATCGCCGAATTCCGACATCGGCGTGCCAAGTTACGGTCTGGCGAGCCGGAACTGCTGCGTTTGTCGCACGCCGCGGCTCGTGTCGGGTGCCGGCGCTGCGGCGCGCAAGGCGACGGTGAAAAAGAAGCAGAAGACCTCGATTGATCAGATACGGTGTGTTGCGGGAAGTGAAAAGAAGGTCGGAGGTTGGTGCCGACGACAAAAAAGCGCCGAAGGCAAAAAGATAGTGCAACACGAGGACTTCCCAGAAGGTCACCCATCCCAGTACTACTCTCGTCCAAGCACGCTTAACTTCAGAGTTCTGATGGGATCCAGTGCTTTAGTGCTGGTATGATCGCACCCGTTACATGTTGCGCGAAAAAAATGCTCTTATGCCTCACGCGGGAGCCGTGGGGGCTGCAACGCACGAACCGACTAGCCGTCATAGAAACGACCCCGAAAAACGCCCGAAACGAGCTTAAACGGCCTCCGAAACGGTCCCGAACCGACTTAGTCTGCTCGCCATGTCGTAGCCAGCGGAACGAGCTTTCCGTGGCCACGAAAATCGCTGAATTCTGACATCGGCGTGCCAAGTTACGGTCCGGGGAGCCGGAACTGCTGCGTTTGTCTAACACCGCGGTTCGTGTCGGGTGCCGGCGCTGCGGCGCGCAAGGCGAGGGTGAAAAGGAAGCAGAAGACCTCGATGGATCAGATACGGTGTGTTGCGGGAAGTGAAAAAATGGTCGGAGGTTGGTGCCGACGACAAAAAAGCGCCGAAGGCAAAAAGAGAGTGCAACACGAGGACTTCCCAGGAGGTCACCCATCCCAATACTACTCTTACCCAAGCACGCTTAACTTCGGAGTTCTGATGGGATCCTGTGCTTTAGTGTTGGTATGATCACTCCTGTTACATGTTTCGCGAAAAAATGCGCTTATGCCTCACGCGGGAGCCGTGGGGGCTGCAACGCACGAACCGACTAGCCGTCATAGAAACGGCCCTGAAAAACACCCGAAACGAGCTTAAACGGCCTCCGAAACGATCCCGAACCGACTTTGTCAGTTCGACACGTCGTAGCCAGCAGAACGAGCTTTCTGTGGCCACGAAAATCGCCGAATTCCGACATCGGCGTGCCAAGTTACGGTCCGGCGAGCCGGAACTGCTGCGTTTGTCGCACGCCGCGGCTCGTGTCGGGTGCCGGCGCTGCGGCGCGCAAGGCGAGGGTGAAAGGGAAGTAGAAGACCTCGATGGATCAGATACGGTGTGTTGCGGGAAGTGAAAAGAAGGTCGGAGGTTGGTGCCGACGACAAAAAAGCGCCAAAGGCAAAAAGAGAGTGCAACACGAGGACTTCCCAAGAGGTCACCCATCCCAGTACTACTCTCGCCCAAACACGCTTTACTTCGGAGTTATGATGGGATCCAGTGCTTTAGTGCTGGTATGATCGCACCCGTTACATGTTTCGCGAAAAAAATGCTCTTATGCCTCACGCGGGAGCCGTGGGGGCTGCAACGCACGAACCGACTAGCCGTCATAGAAATGACCCTGAAATACGCCCGAAACGAGCTTAAGCGGCTTCCGAAACGGTCCCGAACTGATTTCGTGTGTTCGCCACGTCGTAGCCAGCGGAACGAGCTTTCCGTGGCCACGAAAATCGCCGAATTCCGACATTGGCGTGCCAAGTTACGGTCCGGCGAGCCGAAACTGCTGTGTTTGTCTAACACCGCGGTTCGTGTCGGGTGCCGGCGCTGCAGCGCGCAAGGCGAGGGTGAAAAGGAAGCAGAAGACCTCGATGGATCAGATACGGTGTGTTGCGGGAAGTGAAAAGAAGGTCGGAGGTTGGTGCCGACGACAAAAAAGCACCGAAGGCAAAAAGAGAGTGCAACACAAGGACTTCCCAGGAGGTCACCCATCCCAATACTACTCTCACCCAAGCACGCTTAACTTCGGAGTTCTGATGGGATCCAGTGATTTAGTGCTGGTATGATCGCACCCGTTATATGTTGCGCGAAAAAATGCTCTTATGCCTCACGCGGGAGCCGTGGCGGCTGCAACGGACAAACCGACTAGCCGTCATAGAAACGACCTCGAAAAATGCCCAAAACGAGCTTAAACGGCTTCCGAAACGGTACCAAACCGACTTTGTCAGTTCGCCATGTCGTAGCCAGCGGAACGAGCTTTCCGTGGCCACGAAAATCGCCGAATTCCGACATCGGCGTGTTAAATTACGGCCCGGCGAGCCGGAACTACTGCGTTTGTCGCACGCTGCGGCTCGTGTCGGGTGCCGTCTCTGCGGCGCGCAAGGCGAGGGTGAAATGGAAGCAGAATACCTCGATGGATCAGATACGGTGTGTTACGGAAAGTGAAAAGAAGGTCGGAAGTTGGTGCCGACGACAAAAAAGCGCCGAAGGCAAAAAGAGAGTGCAACACGAGGACTTCCCAGGAGGTCACCCATCCCAATACTACTCTCACCCAAGCACGCTTAACTTCAGAGTTCTGATGGGATCCAGTGCTTTAGTGCTGGTATAATCGCACCCGTTACATGTTGCGCGAAAAAATGCTCTTATGCCTCACGCGGGACCCGTGGGGGCTGCAACGCACGAACCGACTAGCCGTCATAGAAACGGCCCCGCAAAACGCCCGAAACGAACTTAAACGGCTTTCGAAACGGTCCCGAACCGACTTTGTCTGTTCGCCATGTCGTAGCCAGCGGAACGAGCTTTCCGTGGCCACGAAAATCGCCGAATTCCGACATCGGCGTGCCAAGTTACGGTCGGGCGAGCCGGAACTGCTGCGTTTGTCGCACGCCGCGGCTCATGTCGGGTGCCGGCTGTAACGCCCCGGATTTCCAAAACAAAGCTAAGTTAAAATTTTCATGGATTTCTTTTTTTTTTTCTTTGCAGCGGAACTTAGAAAAGCTTTTTAGCAGCGGAATAAGACGATAATGAGTCGTCGGTTTTAGAAAACTCCGAGCACGTTGCAGGTATGTGGCCAAGCAGCTCATTGACCACCAAAGTGTTCCATTTTATCGAAAACATATGTTTATTACAACACTACTGCTTAGGAAAGCAGTGTAGGTTCAATAAAAAGGAAGCAGTACAACTCTGTCTAGAGAAACCCTGGAACTTGATGCCGCCTTGCTCCGCATATCGCCACGCAGGTTCAACACCTGAAATCCCCATTAAACGGGGTCAGAACCACTGATGGTCTGGTAAGTAGGCAAACACCTATCTATTCAACTCAAGTAAATGCATAGACCACTCAGGGTCGCAGTTCGTAATACGACGCTCAAGCCTCCATGACTTAGCGTATATCGTACAAGCCTCATCAGGGCTATGAGTTGAATATCCACGCAAGTCGTCATGACTTCGCATAAGCCTCTTCAGGGCTGTGAGTTAGAATAACCTCTCAAGTCTCTACGACTTAGCCTTGACTTCCTCAGAGTCACGAATGGATGTCCTAGCTCAAGCCTTTATGCTTGGCACATCCGTATCCTACGAATCTAAGGACAGCTCTCCGAGCTTCACTTAGTCGTACGGATATCAATGGGGTTCTTTCCCAATCGGTCCAGTAGTATACCGACCATGACACCTTCACAAAGGTTATGCAGGACTGACTCAACAACGTCATCCACTCATACATTCAAAGTAGCGTTGTACCTAAGCTAATGCTTTGTTTCGATAATTGCACCTCCCCCTGGGCTTAGGGGACTCATATCTGGGCGACAACGCGACGATCTGGGGGTTGATTATTCTATGTATTTTAGATACCCCAGAGGCCTGTTGACCCCATCCCCCTAGTAGGACGGTACAGCATACCGGAAGAGATCCTTACTAGGTATCTGAATGCATTCTGCTACTGCAGTAGTTGGGTTCAATCCTTAGATATTTAAGGATAACCACGACCTCCATACCTCTGAGTGACGAAGGCCATCAATGAACTCTATCAGGTTCGGGTAAAATACATGTCACTCAAGGCTGCGCCATCACCGTCTTCCTCGGTGAGAAATTCTGAAAGGGGCCTGCCGGTCTTACAATTACTTGACGAACATTGCATGCCTATAGGGCAGCCTTTGAGAAGTATGTACCCGACCCCAATCAACCACACGGTTTTCACCGTGGAACAAAGGTTTTATTCATATGCATGCTTAACTCTGCTCTCGGCACTTCGGCCTTGACGAGCACTTCACCTCTTTCGGTGGAAACAACACACTCCGGCTCAGCGGCCCTTACGAGTCTGGTTGTCTGATAATTCTCAATGAGCATGCACATGACTCGATCTCTACGGATCGGCTACTCGGCGTATTTTTACGCAACGAGCTCAGGACCTCGTCAAGGCGCTACCACTACTTTGGCGCAACGGCTCTTACAAGTATGATGCCCTTGCAGGTGTCAGGGAGACGAGTCATTCTGACATCGTTCCAACAAAGGACATCATTGTGCCACTTAACTGGTTTTGGCAGCTCTTCTGCCAACCATTCTGTCAACACCTTCTCTGCTCTACCGGCAGTGGTGCGACGAACCTTTCTACATTGTAGAAGGCGTTTCATAACTGGGTAGCACTTCTGCTACGTTCTTTCTGAGCCATTCTTAGCTCCTTCAGGAATTTCAGCAGCACTTCCTCTCTTTTACGGAGAAAGCGTGCGTTTCTTTTATCCATTTCAGCGGCATCTCCCCTCTTTGGTGGGAAATCGCTACGCTTAACTCGGGAAATGGATGCGCACCGTTGTGCGTACTTTGCATCCATCAAGGTTGCAGGAACCTTGGGCCATAGCTAGGCCATACGTAATTGATTTAGTCTTTACGTAAAGAGCATTTTGCCAAAAGGCGAAGCCTTTCCAATAGGGGCTTCATTCGTCAAGCAGAATCTTGTACGAGGAGCGGTAAGGGAATCGCATGGGCGATTTTGGAGTTGATCTCCGTTTGAACGCTCACTTACGCGCCATATATGTAATATAAGCAGAAGCCTGTGCTTTATACAGCGGCGGCGTAAAGAAATGCATATACTATTGTTCAGGGTGTGTAACTGAACGAAATATTCTACATATATAACAAAGCAGAAGCCTTGGCATCGTTCGACGCGACGGCGTAAGTAAAGACATTGCAGAAAGCAGGAGCCTTGGCATCGTTCGACGCGACGGCGTAAGTAAATGCATAATCGGAAGTGCAGTAATCGGAAGTACAGAAAGCAGGGAGCCTTGGCATCATACGACGCGACGGCAAAGGTAAATTACATGGCCTGTGCGATATAAGACGCGTCGGCAGTATCAGCAGATATACACCTAGATCTGTATCCAACGATAGTTACGAGGCGAGCGAGTGAACACCGAAGTGTCCTAGAGGGCTCAACCAAGAACTAGGGTGAGATACTATTTTGAAGAACGCATATACTGCGTATTCGAACATATATATCCGACGATAGTTACGAGGCGAGCGCGTGAACACCGAAGTGTCCTAGAGGGCTCAACCAAGAACTAAAGCAAGATACTACTTCAGAAAGTATATTCTATATACAAACAGTCAAATACTTGAGAGAGATGGATCAACGAAGCGAACTTACCTCAAATCGTGGAAGAAACGGCTCCGGGTTGCTTCTTTGGCTTCGAGCCTTCCTTCGAGAGGTCAGACTAAGTCAGATGAAGCTGACTTAGTTGAGAAAGAGGTAGAGCAGGTCAAGCTACTCAACCTAAGTGGTTTGAACCTAACAGGGTTCAATCCAAGTCAACTGGGTTCAGCAGGTTCGAACTCAGCTCAAGTAGGCTAAGTCTGGGTTCAGAAATCCAAACCGGAATCTGGACCAAAAAGGACTTTGACTTTGACTTTAAACCCAACTAGGTTCAAGTCAAGTCAACTGGGTTTGGACCAGGTCAAGTGGGTTCAGACCCAGGTCAGGTGGGTTAGGACCAGGTCAGGCAGGCTCAGACCAGGTCAGGTGGGCTCAGGTGGGCTAGGCTAGGTAGGGGAGGTTTAGGAGAGAGAGAGAAGGCAAGAGAGAGAGGGGGTCGATTTTTATGAGAAGAGAGAGAGTGGGGAGGGCTATTTATAGCCCAAGCCCACCTCCTCTTGGGTTTTTCCATGCCCAAACTACCCCCTTGGCTTCTTTTTAATTCCAAGAGGTTCCTTGGTGTGGGGCCCACTTGGATATTCCATGGGATATTTTTGTGGGTCCCACCAGATATTTTCTGAGGAATATTTCTGTGGGTCCCACCAATATTTCCGTGGGTCCCGCAAGAATTTTGGGTTTCCGGCGATTTTTTCCGAAAAATTCTGAGTACGCCATTTTCTTCGTATTGACGTAACTAAGAAAGTTGGCTCGTACGAATCTATTGATTTCGTTTAGTTAGGAAGTTATGGCTTCCCGAGTATTTGAGCATATATTCGCAATTCGACGAATACCCTAAGTATAACTGGCTCGCAGGAATTGATTCGTTTCGCATTCTGAGAAGAAATGCTATTTTTACCGGTAAATGCCTCATGAATTTTATTCAGATATTTTCTGAAAAATTGCGGGTCTTACATCATTACCCCCTTAAAGGAATTGCGTCCGCGAAATTCAGTTAAGATTACAAAGTGAAGAGTTCAGGATATTTATCCCGCATATCTGATTCGGGCTCCCAAGTGCAATCATCGACTCCGTGATGTTGCCATCTCACTTTAACAAGTGGGATGACCTTCGTTCTTAGCACTTGCTCTCGTCGGTCCATGATCTCCACTGGCCTTTCTTCTACCGTCATATCTTCTCGGATGTCAATGTCCTCATGTTGAATGACATGAGAAGGATCATGAACGTACTTTCGAAGCATTGATACGTGAAATACATCATGTATTTGCGCGTATTGTGGTGGCAATGCTACTTGGTAGGCAGTCTCTCCGATTCGGCTCAAAACTTCGAAGGGACCAACGAATCTAGGGCTGAGCTTCCCCTTCTTTCCAAAACGAAACACACTCTTGGTTGGAGAGACCTTGATAAAAACCTTATCTCCAACCGCAAAAGTGAGTTCCCTACGCCGCTGATCGGCGTAGCTCTTCAGTCGACTCTGAGCAGTCAGTAGCTTCTTTCTGATCATGTGGACTTGCTCAGTATAATGCTGCAACACAATGGGCGAGTCCAAGGTTCGCTCACCCACTTCACCCCAATGGATTTGTGATCTACAGGGTCGTCCATACAAGGCTTCATACGGCGCCATCCCAATGCTAGCGTGGTGGCTATTATTATAAGCAAATTCAGCCAACGCTAGGTGGGAATCCCAATCACCTTTCCATTCCAGCATACAGGCTCTGAGCATATCTTCAAGAGTCTGTATGGTTCGTTCTGATTGCCCATCTGTTTGGGGATGGAATGCTGTACTGAACTTGAGTTTCGTCCCCAGGGCTTTCTGAAGCTGCTCCCAAAAGTGAGAGGTGAACTTCGGGTCACGATCAGATATGATCGAAATCGGCACTCCATGGAGTCTAACGATTTCCCGAATGTAGATCTCTGCCAATCGTTCAGTTGAGTATCGAGTGTTGATTGGCAGAAAATGAGCAGACTTGGTGAGTCTGTCCACGATCACCCATATTGAGTCATGTTGTCTTTTGGATCGAGGCAATCCAACGATGAAATCCATCGTAATGCCTTCCCATTTCCATTCTGGAATCTCGATCCGTTGCATCTTTCCACCAGGTCGCTGATGTTCGATCTTAACTTGCTGGCAGATCAAACACTTCGAGACAAACGTAGCCACATCACGCTTCATACCCTTCCACCAGTACTTTCTCTGCAAATCTCGGAACATCTTTGTACCCCCAGGGTGGATAGTATATTTGCTACTATGGGCCTCCTGGAGTACTTCCTGTCTTAGCTCAGGGTTATTTGGAACCCAAATTCTTTCTTCCATCCATATTCCTCCATCTTCTTTCAAATGGAAGAAAGTGTTATCTTTTTCAGCACGAGCTTTCAATTCCAAGTACTGGGGATCCTTGAACTGTTCGGCTACGATGCGATCGAGGAACTCAATGTGGATCGTCAAACATGACATTTTGATTCTACCTGAATCAGCCAAAAATGGCTTCCACTTGACGAAATCCTCCATCAACTTCCATTGTCCGGTTAGGCTGGCCAGAGTGCCAACAGTCTTGCGACTAAGGGCATCTGCTACAACATTCGCCTTTCCAGGGTGATAGGAAAGCGTGAATTCATAATCTTTGAGGAATTCCAGCCATCGTCGTTGCCGCATATTGAGTTCTTTTTGAGAAAAGAGGTATTTTAGGCTTTTATGGTCCGACATGACCTCAAATTTCTCTCCATACAGGTAGTGTCGCCAGATTTTAAGCGCGAACACTACCGCGGCAAGCTCCAAGTCGTGGGTTGGATAGTTTTTCTCATGGACCCTCAACTGTCGTGATGCATAGGCGATTACTTTGCCATGCTGCATCAACACACAACCCAGACCTGTTCCTGAGGCATCGGTATATGCCACGAAGCCTCCCTGACCAGAAGGTAAGGTAAGGACAGGGGCAGTGGTAAGCCTCTGTTTGAGAACCTCAAAGCACTCCTTACACTGGTCAGTCCATTCAAACTTGACTCCCTTTTTAAGTAATTTCGTCATCGGTACGGCGATTCGGGAGAAGTCTTGTATGAACTTCCGATAATATCCGGCAAGTCCAAGGAAGCTACGAACCTCAGTGATATTTTCTGGCTGCTTCCAGTCCATCACAGCTTCCACCTTCGCAGGATCCACTGCGATTCCATCTTTTGAGATCACATGACCAAGGAACATCACTTTATCTAGCCAGAATTCACATTTTGAAAACTTAGCATAGAGTTGGTTATCTTGAAGGGTTTTCAAGACGATTTTCAAGTGCTCCACGTGTTGTTCCTTGTTCTCAGAATATACGAGAATGTCATCAATAAAGACGATGACAAAGCTATCCAAATATGGTCTGAATATCCGGTTCATTAGATCCATAAAGGCAGCAGGCGCATTAGTGAGTCCGAAGGGCATTACTACGAACTCATAATGGCCGTATCTCGTTCTGAAGGCTGTCTTGGGTATATCCTCTTCCTTTACTCTGAGCTGATGGTATCCAGACCTGAGGTCGATCTTGGAGAACACTCTCGCTGTTCTGAGCTGATCGAATAAGTCCTCAATCCGAGGCAACGGGTACTTATTTTTAACAGTTGCCTGGTTAAGCATCCGATAATCGATGCATAACCGAAGGGATCCATCCTTCTTCTTTACAAATAGTACCGGGGCTCCCCATGGTGACATACTTGGTCGGATGAACCCTTGTTCCATCAGTTCTTCCAACTGACACTTCAACTCACTGAGTTCTGCTGGCGCCATTCGATACGGGGCTTTGGATATCGGCGCTGTTCCAGGTAAGGATTGAATTCCAAATTCAACCTCACGAAGTGGCGGAAGTCCTGGCAATTCCTCAGGAAACACATCGGGAAACTCCCGCACTACTTCCAAACTCTCAAGGGGTTGGTCGTTGGATTTTTCCACCGAGAGACTCAACAGGAAGGCCACACAACCCTTCCTAAGGTATTTTTGTACCTTAAGTGCGGATATGAGCCTTTTCTGTGGAACTGGTTTGGATAACCGGTATTCCATCTTAGGTAATCCGGGTCGAGATAGAATCACTCTGCCCTCGTGGCACAGAATCTTGGCATTATTCTGAGCCAACCAATTCATTCCCAGAATGACATCGTACTGTATCATATCGATCAGGATGGCATCAGTAGGCAAGTGTTGCCCTGTTATCTCAATATCCAAATTTTTCACACACCGGATACATTTGGTGCGTGAACCCAACGGGTTATATACTTCGATCATTTTATCAATCGGTTGCACCGAGGCGTGGAGTTGTTCGGTGAAATCGTCAGAGATAAACGTATGAGTAGCACCACAATCAAACAAGACGTAAGCTGCATGTCCATTAACAGGTACGGTGCCTTCAATCAGGTCACCATTTTCGACTTGTTCAGTCGTTACAGCGTATACACGACCTGCAGCAGGCCTTTGTTCTACTCTAGGTGGGGGTCGTTGGACTAGTGTTCGTTGTGGTATTTGTTGAGAGGGTCCGGCAGATCCGGCATTCCTCCTCTGCTCATCAATAAGCTTCTTCCTGCATTGTCTTGCAATGTGGCCCACTTTGCCACAGTAGAAGCATCCACCTGTGTCACGTGGACATGGTCCTCTTGCGTGATTAACATGGCATTTTGGGCAGTTTGGGTTGGACTGCAGGTTGTTTGGAGCCATGTTCTGCCTTGGCCTTACAACTTGTTGAGTGTTGTTCCCACCTTGGAACCTTTTCTTCTGAAAGGTTTGTCGTGAACCCTGGCCACTTGAAAACATTCTCTTCTTGTTCCCACCATCAACTATGGGCCTTTTTGCTATGATCACTTTTGATCGCTCCCAATCCACTTGTATTTTTGAAGCTGCTGCCACAGCCGTTTGAAACGTTTGGGGCATGCTGGTGATAACCCGTGACCTTAGCCCTTCTCGCAGTCCATTGATGTACTTGTCGGCCCTTTCTTGGTCGGTCTCAAATAACCGGGAGCAGTACCGTTCAAGATTTTGAAATTTGGTGGTATAGTCAATCAGATTCATGCCACCCTGCTCCAATTCCAGAAACTCCATCTTCTTCTTGTTTCTGGAGTGTAATGGAAAGTAATTATCCATGAAAGCTCTCCGGAAGTCAGTCCAAGGAATGACTTCAACTTCCGAGAACTGGATAATCTTAGTGGTATCCCACCACTTACGTGCGTTGTCTTTCAGCCTGTACGTGCCAAAGTTGGTCTTCTTTTCTTCTGGTACTCCCAGCACCAGGAAGGCACGTTCGGTTTCTTCGACCCAACTTTCTGCGAGCTCAGGATCGGCTCTGCCAATGAAAACTGGCGGGTCAAGCTTGAGGAACTTCTCATAAGTCACTCCTCCCAGGTGCTCGTTTCGTGGTGCGACTGGTTCTGGCCTCGTTTCACGGATGGCGGTAACCAGGTTGTTGAGTGTCTCTAACAGGAATCCTTGCGTATGGGACTCCTCGCTTGGTATGGTTCTCCTCGTCGTAGGAGCCATTTATCTATGCACACACAAGCACTTGTTTTTAGTTTCTCGATGTATATGAGAAAGTAAAAGCTTTATTTACTTAATATACATCACATTTACACAAGCATTGCCTTAAACAAAACGTCATGCCGCACTGGCAGACTTTAGGCAATGAGAAACTATATACATGAGTCTACTGACTCCAAAACATCACCAGTCTCTTTAAGACTTGGATTTCTTTGATGAAGACGAACTCCAAAAGGTCCATCTATTGCCACATGGCCTTGGTGCAGGCACTACTAGCTTCGGCTTGGGCGGCACTTCCGCACTAGCAAGCGAATACTGGGGATATATGAGAGACTCCAGTCCACTTTCCCAGTCAGCAAGATCAAGACTCTGGGAGTCTGGAATAATGATTGGCGAACAGAAAGAATCTCCTCTTTTGTTCCTGCCATTTAAGCTCGGCATATGTGATGCCGGATGGTAGCTTGGCGAGTGATAGACTTCTGCAGGGAAGTTTAAATCAAAATCCCTCAGTCTTGGTAATTCATCAAAAGATGTTGGGGTATGGTTGCTCCCAACACTAGAGTGATGCGGTCCACTGACACGCGAAGTCTCATCCCTGAGACCCTTTGAAGCCCGCCGACCCATATCGGCGGTATATTTCCTTTGGCATTCGTTGGCGGAATGCCCATCTTCGCCACAATATTGGCAGTCTTGGACTTCATACGGGCATATCCACTCATCGTGCATGACCTTGCAGCGATAGCAATATCCACGCGAGTCATGAGTTGCCATCTATACAAAGATGCACCCAGATCAGAACAAAAGTATAAAAACATATACTTACAGTGCGATATCGGTACCATGACGGATCTTGAACCAGGTTTCTCAGACTCATGCTCTGATACCAATTCTGTAACACCCCGGATTTCCAAAACAAAGCTAAGTTAAAATTTTCATGGATTTCTTTTTTTTTTTCTTTGCAGCGGAACTTAGAAAAGCTTTTAGCAGCGGAATAAGACGATAATGAGTCGTCGGTTTTAGAAAACTCCGACCACGTTGCAGGTATGTGGCCAAGCAGCTCATTGACCACCAAAGTGTTCCATTTTATCGAAAACATATGTTTATTACAACACTACTGCTTAGGAAAGCAGTGTAGGTTCAATAAAAAGGAAGCAGTACAACTCTGTCTAGAGAAACCCTGGAACTTGATGCCGCCTTGCTCCGCATATCGCCACGCAGGTTCAACACCTGAAATCCCCATTAAACGGGGTCAGAACCACTGATGGTCTGGTAAGTAGGCAAACACCTATCTATTCAACTCAAGTAAATGCATAGACCACTCAGGGTCGCAGTTCGTAATACGACGCTCAAGCCTCCATGACTTAGCGTATATCGTACAAGCCTCATCAGGGCTATGAGTTGAATATCCACGCAAGTCGTCATGACTTCGCATAAGCCTCTTCAGGGCTGTGAGTTAGAATAACCTCTCAAGTCTCTACGACTTAGCCTTGACTTCCTCAGAGTCACGAATGGATGTCCTAGCTCAAGCCTTTATGCTTGGCACATCCGTATCCTACGAATCTAAGGACAGCTCTCCGAGCTTCACTTAGTCGTACGGATATCAATGGGGTTCTTTCCCAATCGGTCCAGTAGTATACCGACCATGACACCTTCACAAAGGTTATGCAGGACTGACTCAACAACGTCATCCACTCATACATTCAAAGTAGCGCTGTACCTAAGCTAATGCTTTGTTTCGATAATTGCACCTCCCCCTGGGCTTAGGGGACTCATATCTGGGCGACAACGCGACGATCTGGGGGTTGATTATTCTATGTATTTTAGATACCCCAGAGGCCTGTTGACCCCATCCCCCTAGTAGGACGGTACAGCATACCGGAAGAGATCCTTACTAGGTATCCGAATGCATTCTGCTACTGCAGTAGTTGGGTTCAATCCTTAGATATTTAAGGATAACCACGACCTCCATACCTCTGAGTGACGAAGGCCATCAATGAACTCTATCAGGTTCGGGTAAAATACATGTCACTCAAGGCTGCGCCATCACCGTCTTCCTCGGTGAGAAATTCTGAAAGGGGCCTGCCGGTCTTACAATTACTTGACGAACATTGCATGCCTATAGGGCAGCCTTTGAGAAGTATGTACCCGACCCCAATCAACCACACGGTTTTCACCGTGGAACAAAGGTTTTATTCATATGCATGCTTAACTCTGCTCTCGGCACTTCGGCCTTGACGAGCACTTCACCTCTTTCGGTGGAAACAACACACTCCGGCTCAGCGGCCCTTACGAGTCTGGTTGTCTGATAATTCTCAATGAGCATGCACATGACTCGATCTCTACGGATCGGCTACTCGGCGTATTTTTACGCAACGAGCTCAGGACCTCGTCAAGGCGCTACCACTACTTTGGCGCAACGGCTCTTACAAGTATGATGCCCTTGCAGGTGTCAGGGAGACGAGTCATTCTGACATCGTTCCAACAAAGGACATCATTGTGCCACTTAACTGGTTTTGGCAGCTCTTCTGCCAACCATTCTGTCAACACCTTCTCTGCTCTACCGGCAGTGGTGCGACGAACCTTTCTACATTGTAGAAGGCGTTTCATAACTGGGTAGCACTTCTGCTACGTTCTTTCTGAGCCATTCTTAGCTCCTTCAGGAATTTCAGCAGCACTTCCTCTCTTTTACGGAGAAAGCGTGCGTTTCTTTTATCCATTTCAGCGGCATCTCCCCTCTTTGGTGGGAAATCGCTACGCTTAACTCGGGAAATGGATGCGCACCGTTGTGCGTACTTTGCATCCATCAAGGTTGCAGGAACCTTGGGCCATAGCTAGGCCATACGTAATTGATTTAGTCTTTACGTAAAGAGCATTTTGCCAAAAGGCGAAGCCTTTCCAATAGGGGCTTCATTCGTCAAGCAGAATCTTGTACGAGGAGCGGTAAGGGAATCGCATGGGCGATTTTGGAGTTGATCTCCGTTTGAACGCTCACTTACGCGCCATATATGTAATATAAGCAGAAGCCTGTGCTTTATACAGCGACGGCGTAAAGAAATGCATATACTATTGTTCAGGGTGTGTAACTGAACGAAATATTCTACATATATAACAAAGCAGAAGCCTTGGCATCGTTCGACGCGACGGCGTAAGTAAAGACATTGCAGAAAGCAGGAGCCTTGGCATCGTTCGACGCGACGGCGTAAGTAAATGCATAATCGGAAGTGCAGTAATCGGAAGTACAGAAAGCAGGGAGCCTTGGCATCATACGACGCGACGGCAAAGGTAAATTACATGGCCTGTGCGATATAAGACGCGTCGGCAGTATCAGCAGATATACACCTAGATCTGTATCCAACGATAGTTACGAGGCGAGCGAGTGAACACCGAAGTGTCCTAGAGGGCTCAACCAAGAACTAGGGTGAGATACTATTTTGAAGAACGCATATACTGCGTATTCGAACATATATATCCGACGATAGTTACGAGGCGAGCGCGTGAACACCGAAGTGTCCTAGAGGGCTCAACCAAGAACTAAAGCAAGATACTACTTCAGAAAGTATATTCTATATACAAACAGTCAAATACTTGAGAGAGATGGATCAACGAAGCGAACTTACCTCAAATCGTGGAAGAAACGGCTCCGGGTTGCTTCTTTGGCTTCGAGCCTTCCTTCGAGAGGTCAGACTAAGTCAGATGAAGCTGACTTAGTTGAGAAAGAGGTAGAGCAGGTCAAGCTACTCAACCTAAGTGGTTTGAACCTAACAGGGTTCAATCCAAGTCAACTGGGTTCAGCAGGTTCGAACTCAGCTCAAGTAGGCTAAGTCTGGGTTCAGAAATCCAAACCGGAATCTGGACCAAAAAGGACTTTGACTTTGACTTTAAACCCAACTAGGTTCAAGTCAAGTCAACTGGGTTTGGACCAGGTCAAGTGGGTTCAGACCCAGGTCAGGTGGGTTAGGACCAGGTCAGGCAGGCTCAGGCTAAGTCAGGCAGGCTCAGACCAGGTCAGGTGGGCTCAGGTGGGCTAGGCTAGGTAGGGGAGGTTTAGGAGAGAGAGAGAAGGCAAGAGAGAGAGGGGGTCGATTTTTATGAGAAGAGAGAGAGTGGGGAGGGCTATTTATAGCCCAAGCCCACCTCCTCTTGGGTTTTTCCATGCCCAAACTACCCCCTTGGCTTCTTTTTAATTCCAAGAGGTTCCTTGGTGTGGGGCCCACTTGGATATTCCATGGGATATTTTTGTGGGTCCCACCAGATATTTTCTGAGGAATATTTCTGTGGGTCCCACCAATATTTCCGTGGGTCCCGCAAGAATTTCGGGTTTCCGGCGATTTTTTCCGAAAAATTCTGAGTACGCCATTTTCTTCGTATTGACGTAACTAAGAAAGTTGGCTCGTACGAATCTATTGATTTCGTTTAGTTAGGAAGTTATGGCTTCCCGAGTATTTGAGCATATATTCGCAATTCGACGAATACCCTAAGTATAACTGGCTCGCAGGAATTGATTCGTTTCGCATTCTGAGAAGAAATGCTATTTTTACCGGTAAATGCCTCATGAATTTTATTCAGATATTTTCTGAAAAATTGCGGGTCTTACACCGGCGCTGCGGCGCGCAAGGCGACGGTGAAAAAGAAGCAGAAGACCTCGATGGATTAGATACGGTGTGTTGCGGGAAGTGAAAAGAAGGTCGGAGGTTGGTGCCGATGACAAAAAAGCGCCGAAGGCAAAAAGAGAGTGCAACACGAGGACTTCCCAAGAGGTCACCCATCGCAGTACTACTCTCGCCTAAACACGCTTAACTTCGGAGTTCTGATGGGATCCGGTGCTTTAGTGCTGGTATGATCGCACCCGCTACATGTTGCGCGAAAAAATGCTCTTATGCCTCACGCGGGAGCCGTGGCGGCTGCAACGCACGAACCGACTAGCCGTCATAGAAACGGCCTCGAACAATGCCCGAAATGAGCTTAAACGGCTTCCGAAACGGTCCCGAACCGACTTTGTCAGTTCGCCATGTCGTAGCCAGCGGAACGAGCTTTCCGTGGCCACGAAAATCGCCGAATTCCGAGATCGGCGTGTTAAGTTACGGTCCGGCGAGCCGGAACTGCTGCGTTTGTCGCACGCTGCGGCTCGTGTCGGGTGCTGGCGCTGCGGCGCGCAAGGCGAGGGTGAAATGGAAGCAGAAGACCTCGATGGATCAGATACGGTGTGTTGCGGGAAGTGAAAAAAGGTCGGAGGTTGGTGCCGACGACAAAAAAGCGCCGAAGGCAAAAAGAGAGTGCAACACGAGGACTTCTCAGGAGGTCACCCATCTCAGTACTACTCTCACCCAAACACGCTTAACTTCGGAGTTCTGATGGGATCTGGTGCTTTAGTGTTGGTATGATCACTCCTGTTACATGTTTTGCGAAAAAATGCGTTTATGCCTCACGCGGGAGCCGTGGGGGCTGCAACGCACGAACCGACTAGCCGTCATAGAAACGGCCCTGAAAAACACCCGAAACGAGCTTAAACGGCCTCCGAAACGATCCCAAACCGACTTTGTCAGTTCGACACATCGTAGCCAGCGGAACGAGCTTTTTGTGGCCACGAAAATCGCTGAATTCCGACATCGGCGTGCCAAGTTACGGTCCGGCGAGCCGAAACTGCTGCGTTTGTCGCACGCCGCGGCTCGTGTCGGGTGCCGGCGCGCAAGGCGAGGGTGAAAGGGAAGCAGAAGACCTCGATGGATCAGATGCGGTGTGTTGCGGGAAGTCAAAAGAAGGTCGGAGGTTGGTGCCGACGACAAAAAAGCGCCGAAGGCAAAAAGAGATTGCAACACGAGGACTTCCCAAGAGGTCACCCATCCCAGTACTACTCTCGCCCAAACACGCTTAACTTTGGAGTTCTGATGGGATCCAGTGCTTTAGTGCTGGTATGATCACACCCGTTACATGTTTCACGAAAAAAATGCTCTTATGCCTCACGCGGGAGCCGTGGGGGCTGCAACGCACGAACCGACTAGCCGTCATAGAAACGACCCTGAAAAACGCCCGAAACGAGCTTAAGCGGCTTCCGAAACGGTCCCGAACTGACTTCGTGTGTTCGCCACGTCGTAGCCAGCGGAACGAGCTTTCCGTGGCCACGAAAATCGCCGAATTCCGACATCGGCGTGCCAAGTTACGGTCCGGCAAGCCGAAACTGCTGTGTTTGTCTAACACCGCGGTTCGTGTCGGGTGCCGGCGCTGCGGCGCGCAAGGCGAGGGTGAAAAGGAAGCAGAAGACCTCGATGGATCAGATACGATGTGTTGCGGGAAGTGAAAAGAAGGTCGGAGGTTGGTGCCGACGACAAAAAAGCGCCGAAGGCAAAAAGAGCGTGCAACACGAGGACTTCCCAGGAGGTCACCCATCCCAATACTACTCTCACCCAAGCACGCTTAACTTCGGAGTTCTGATGGGATCCGGTGATTTAGTGCTGGTATGATCGCACCCGTTATATGTTGCGCGAAAAAATGCTCTTATGCCTCACGCGGGAGCCGTGGCGGCTGCAACGCACGAACCGACTAGCCGTCATAGAAACGACCCCGAAAAATGCCCAAAACGAGCTTAAACGGCTTCCGAAACGGTACCGAACCGACTTTGTCAGTTCGCCATGTCGTAGCCAGCGGAACGAGCTTTCTGTGGCCACGAAAATCGCCGAATTCCGACATCGGCGTGTTAAGTTACGGTCCGGCGAGCCGGAACTACTGCGTTTGTCGCACGCTGCGGCTCGTGTCGGGTGCCGGCGCTACGGCGCGGAAGGCGAGGGTGAAATGGAAGCAGAATACCTCGATGGATCAGATACGGTGTGTTGCGAGAAGTGAAAAGAAGGTCGGAGGTTGGTGCCGACGACAAAAAAGCGCCGAAGGCAAAAAGAGAGTGCAACACGAGGACTTCCTAGGCGGTCACCCATCTCAGTACTACTCTCGCCCAAACACGCTTAACTTCGGAGTTCTGATGGGATCCAGTGCTTTAGTGTTGGTATGATCATACCCGTTACATGTTTCGCGAAAAAATGCTCTTATGCCTCATGCAGGAGCCGTGGGGGCCGCAACGCACGAACCGACTAGCCGTCATAGAAACGGCCGTGAAAAACACCCGAAACGAGCTTAAACGGCCTTAAAAACGGTCCTGAACCGACTCTGTCTGTTCGCCACGTCGTAGCCAGCGGAACGAGCTTTCCGTGGCCACGAAAATCGCCGAATTCCGACATCGGCGTGCCAAGTTACGGTCCGGCGATTCGGAACTGCTGTGTTTGTCGCACGCCGCGGCTCGTGTCGGGTGCCGGCGCTGCGGCGCGCAAGGCGAGAGTCAAAAGGAAGCAGAAGACCTCGATGGATCAGATACAGTGTGTTGCGGGAAGTGAAAAGAAGGTTGGAGGTTGGTGCCGACGACAAAAAAGCGCCGAAGGCAAAAAGAGAGTGCAGCACGAGAACTTCCCAGGAGGTCACCCATCCCAGTACTACTCTCGCCCAAACACGCTTAACTTCGGAGTTCTGATGGGATCCAGTGCTTTAGTGCTGGTATGATCGCACCCGTTACATGTTTCGCGAAAAAATGCTCTTATGCCTCACGCGGGAGCCGTGGGGGCTGCAACGCACGAACCGACTAGCCGTCATAGAAACGGCCCCGAAAAACACCCGAAACGAGCTTAAACGGCCTCCGAAACGGTCCCGAACCGACTTTGTCAGTTCGACACGTCGTAGCCAGCGGAACGAGCTTTCCGTGGCCACGAAAATAGCCGAATTCCGACATCGGCGTGCCAACTTACGGTCCGGCGAGCCAGAACTGCTACGTTTGTCGCACGCCGCGGCTCGTGTCGGGTGCCGGCGCTGCGGCGCGCAAGGCGAGGGTGAAAGGGAAGCAGAAGACCTCGATGGATCAGATACGGTGTGTTGCGGGAAGTGAAAAGAAGGTCGGAGGTTGGTGCCGACGACAAAAAAACGCCGAAGGCAAAAAGAGAGTGCAACACGAGAACCTCCCATAAGGTCACCCATCCCAATACTATTCTCACCCAAGCACGCTTAACTTCAAAGTTCTGATGGGATCCGGTGCTTTAGTGCTGGTATAATCGCACCCGTTACATGTTGCGCGAAAAAATGCTCTTATGCCTCACGCGGGAGCCGTGGGGGCTGCAACGCACGAACCGACTAGCCGTCATAGAAACGACCTCGAAAAACGCCCAAAATGAGCTTAAACGGCTTCCGAAACGGTCCCGAACCAACTTAGTCTGTTCGCCATGTCGTAGCCAGCGGAACGAGCTTTCCGTTACCACGAAAATCACCGAATTCCGACATCGGCGTGCCAAGTTACGGTCCGGCGAGCCGAAACTGCTGTGTTTGTCTAACACCGCGGTTCGTGTCGGGTGCCGGCGCTGTGGCGCGCAACGCGAGGGTGAAAAGGAAGCAGAAGACCTCGATGGATCAGACACGGTGTGTTACGGAAAGTGAAAAGAAGGTCGGAGGTTGGTGTCGACGACAAAAAAGCACCGAAGGCAAAAAGAGAGTGCAACACGAGGACTTCCCAGGAGGTCACCCATCCCAATACTACTCTCACCCAAGCACGCTTAACTTCAGAGTTCTGATGGGATCTGATGCTTTATTGCTGGTATAATCGCACCCGTTACATGTTGCGCGAAAAAATGCTCTTATGCCTCACGCGGGAGCCGTGGGGGCTGCAACGCACGAACCGACTAGCCGTCATAGAAACGGCCCCGCAAAACGCCCGAAACGAACTTAAACGGCTTTCGAAACGGTCCCGAACCGACTTTGTCTGTTCGCCATGTCGTAGCCAGCGGAACGAGCTTTCCGTGGCCACGAAAATCGCTGAATTCCGACATCGGCGTGCCAAGTTACGGTCGGGCGAGCCGGAACTGCTGCGTTTGTCGCACGCCGCGGCTCGTGTCGGGTGCCGGCGCTGCGGCGCGCAAGGCGACGGTGAAAAAGAAGCAGAAGACCTCGATGGATCAGATACGGTGTGTTGCGGGAAGTGAAAAGAAGGTCGGAGGTTGGTGCCGATGACAAAAAAGCGCCGAAGGCAAAAAGAGAGTGCAACACGCGGACTTCCCAGGAGGTCACCCATCACAGTACTACTCACGCCCAAGCACGCTTAACTTCGGAGTTCTGATGGGATCCGGTGCTTTAGTGCTGGTATGATCGCACCTGTTACATGTTGCGTGAAAAAATGCTCTAATGCCTCACGCGGGAGCCGCAACGCACGAACCGACTAGCCGTCATAGAAACAGCCCCGAAAACGCCCGAAAGAAGTTTAAACGGCTTCCGAAACGGTCCCGAACCGACTTTGTCCGTTCGCCACGTCGTAGCCAGTGGAACGAGCTTTCCGTGGCCACGAAAATCGCCGAATTCCGACATCGGCGTGCCAAGTTACTGTCCGGCGAGCCGGAACTGCTGTGTTTGTCTAACGCCGCGGATCGTGTCGGTTGCCGGCGGTGCCGCGCGCAAGGCGAGGGTGAAAGGGAAGCAGAAGACCTCGATGGATCAGATACGGTGTGTTGCGGGAAGTGAAAAGAAGGTCGGAGGTTGGTGCCGACGACAAAAAAGCGCCGAAGGAAAAAAGAGAGTGCAACACGAGGACTTCCCAGGAGGTCACCCATCCCAGTACTACTCTCGCCCAAGCACGCTTAATTTCGGAGTTCTGATGGGATCCGGTGCTTTAGTGCTGGTATGATCGCACCTGTTACATGTTGCGCGAAAAAAATGCTCTTATGCCTCACGCGGGAGCCGTGGGGGCTGCAACGCACGAACCGACTAGCGTCATAGAAACGGCCTCGAAAAATGCACCAAAATAGCTTGAACGGCTTCCGAAACAGTCCCGAACCGACTTCGTCTGTTCGCCATGTCGTAGCCAGCGGAACGAGCTTTCTGTGGCCACGAAAATTGCCGAATTCCCACATCGGCGTGCTAAGTTATGGTCCGGCGAGCCGGAACTGCTGCGTTTGTCGCATGCCGCGGCTCATGTCGTGTGCCGGCGCTGCGGCGCGCAAGTCGAGGGTGAAAGGGAAGCAGAAGACCTCGATGGATCAGATACAGTGTGTTGCGGGAAGTGAAAAGAAGGTCAGAGGTTGGTGCCGACGACAAAAAAGCGCAGAAGGCAAAAAGAGAGTGCAACACGAGAACTTCCCAGGAGGTCACCCACCTCAGTACTACTCTCGCCCAAACACGCTTAACTTCGGAGTTCTGATGGGATCCAATGCTTTAGTGCTGGTATGATCGCTCCCGTTACATGTTTCGCGAAAAAATGCGCTTATGCCTCACGCGGGAGTCGTGGGGGCTGCAACGCACGAACCGACTAGTCGTCATAGAAACGGCCCTAAAAACACCCGAAACGAGCTTAAACGGTCCCGAACCGACTTTGTCAGTTCGACACGTCGTAGCCAGCGAAACGAGCTTTCTGTGGCCACGAAAATCGCCGAATTCCAACATCGGCGTGCTAAGTTACGGTCCGGCGAGCCGGAACTGCTGCGTTTGTCGCACGCCGCGGCTCGTGTCGGGTGCCGGCGCTGCGGCGCGCAAGGCGAGGGTGAAAGGGAAGCAGAAGACCTCGATGGATCAGATACGGTGTGTTGCGGGAAGTGAAAAGAAGGTCGGAGGTTGGTGCCGACGACAAAAAAGTGCCGAAGGCAAAAAGAGAGTTCAACACGAGGACTTCCCAGAAGGTCACCCATCCCAGTACTACTCTCGCCCAAGCACGCTTTACTTCGGAGTTCTGATGGGATCCGGTGCTTTAGTGCTGGTATGATCGCACCCGTTACATGTTGCGCGAAAAAAATGCTCTTATGCCTCACGCGGGAGCCGTGGGGGCCGCAACGCACGAACCGACTAGCCGTCATAGAAACGGCCCCAAAAAACGTCCGAAACGAACTTAAACGGCCTCTATGTCGTAGCCAGCGGAACGAGCTTTCCGTGGCCACGAAAATCGCCGAATTCCGACATCGGCGTTCCAAGTTAAGATTCGGCGAGCCGGAACTGCTGCGTTTGTCGCATGCCGCGGCTCGTGTCGGGTGCCGGCGCTGCGAAACGCAAGGCGACGGTGAAAAAGAAGCTGAAGACCTCGATGGATCAGATACGGTGTGTTGCGGGAAGTGAAAAGAAGGTCGGAGGTTGGTGCCGACGACAAAAAAGCGCCGAAGGCAAAAAGAGAGTGCAACACGAGGACTTCCCAGGAGGTCACCCATCCCAGTACTACTCTCACCCAAGCACGCTTAACTTCGGAGTTCTAATGGGATCCGATGCTTTAGTGCTGGTATGATCGCACCCGTTACATGTTGCGCGAAAAAAATGCTCTTATGCCTCACGCGGGAGCCGTGGGAGCTGCAACGCACGAACCGACTAGCCGTCATAGAAATGACCTCGAAAAATGCCCGAAACGATCTTAAACGGCTTCCGAAACGGTCGCGAACCGACTTCGTCTATTCGCCACGTCGTAGTCAGCGGAGCGAGCTTTCCGTGGCCACGAAAATCGCCGAATTCCGATATCGGCGTGCCAAGTTACGGTCCGGCGAGCCGAAACTGCTGTGTTTGTCTAACACCGCGGTTCGTGTCGGGCGCCGGCGCTGCGGCGCGCAAGGCGAGGGTGAAAAGAAAGCAGAAGACCTCGATGGATCAGATACAGTGTGTTACGGAAAGTGAAAAGAAGGTCGGAGGTTGGTGCCGACGACAAAAAAGCGCTGAAGGCAAAAAGAGAGTGCAACACGAGAACTTCCCATAAGGTCACCCATCCCAATACTACTCTCACCCAAGCACGCTTAACTTCAAAGTTCTGATGGGATCCGGTGCTTTAGTGCTAGTATGATCGCACCCGTCACATGTTGCGCGAAAAATGCTCTTATGCCTCACGCGGGAGCCGTGACGGCTGCAACGCACGAACCGACTAGGCGTCATAGAAACGACCCCGAAAAATGCCCAAAACGAGCTTAAACGGCTTCCAAAACGGTACCGAACCGACTTTGTCAGTTCGCCATGTCGTAGCCAGCGGAACGAGCTTTCCGTGGCCACGAAAATCGCCGAATTTCGACATCGGCGTGTTAAGTTACGGTCCGGCGAGCCGGAACTACTGCGTTTGTCGCACGCTGCGGCTCGTGTCGGGTGCCGGCGCTGCGGCGCGCAAGGCGAGGGTGAAATGGAAGCAGAAGACCTCGATGGATCAGATACGGTGTGTTGTGGGAAGTGAAAAGAAGGTCATAGGTTGGTGCCGACGACAAAAAAGCGACGAAGGCAAAAAGAGAGTGCAACACCAGGACTTCCCAGGAGGTCACCCATCCCAGTACTACTCTCGCCCAAACACGCTTAACTTTAGAGTTCTGATGGGATCCAGTGCTTTAGTGTTGGTATGATCACACCCGTTACATGTTTCGCGAAAAAATGCTCTTATGCCTCATGCAGGAGCCGTGGGGGCCACAACGCAGGAACCGACTAGCCGTCATAGAAACGACCCTGAAAAACACCCGAAACAAGCTTAAACGGCTTTTCAAACGGTCCCGAACCGACTTCGTCTGTTCGCCATGTCGTAGCCAGCGGAACGAGCTTTCCGTGGCCACGAAAATCGCCGAATTCCGACATCGGCGTGCCAAGTTACGGTCCGGCGAGCCGAAACTGCTGTGTTTGTCTAACACCGCGGTTCGTGTCGGGTGCCGGCGCTGCGGCGCGCAAGGCGAGGGTGAAAAGGAAGCAGAAGACTTCGATGGATCAGATACGGTGTGTTACGGAAAGTGAAAAGAAGGTCGGAGGTTGGTGCCGACGACAAAAAAGCGCCGAAGGCAAAAAGAGAGTGCAACACGAGGACTTCCCAGGAGGTCACCCATCCCAATACTACTCTCACCCAAGCATGCTTAACTTTAGAGTTCTGATGGGATCCGGTGCTTTAGTACTGGTATAATCGCACCCGTTACATGTTGCGCGAAAAAATGCTCTTATGCCTCACGCGGGAGCCGTGGGGGCTGCAACGCACGAATCGACTAGCCGTCATAGAAACGGCCCCGCAAAACGCCCGAAACGAGCATAAACGGCTTTCGAAACGGTCCCGAACCGACTTCGTCTGTTCGCCATGTCGTAGCCAGCGGAACGAGCTTTCCGTGGCCACGAAAATCGCCGAATTCCGACTTCGGCGTGCTAAGTTACGATCCGGCGAGCCTGAACTGCTGCGTTTGTCGCACGCCGCGGGTCGTGTCGGGTGCCGGCGCTGCGGCGCGCAAGACGAGGGTGAAAAGGAAGCAGAAGACCTATATGGATCAGATACAGTGTGTTGCGGAAAGTGAAAAGAAGGTCGGAGGTTGGTGCCGACGACAAAAAAGCGCCGAAGGCAAAAAGAGAGTGCAACACGAGAACTTTCCAGGAGGTCACCCATCCCAGTACTGCTCTCGCCCAAACACGCTTAACTTCGGAGTTCTGATGTGATCCAGTGCTTTAGTGCTGGTATGATCGCACCTGTTACATGTTTCGCAAAAAAATGCTCTTATGCCTCACGCAGGAGCCGTGGGGGCTGCAACGCATGAAGCGACTAGCCGTCATAGAAACGGCCTCGAAAAACGCCCGAAACGAGATTAAACGGCTTCCGAAACGGTCCCGAAACAACTTCGTCGTTCGACACGTCGTAGCCAGCGAAACGAGCTTTCAGTGGCCACGAAAATCACCGAATTCCGACATCGGCGTGCCAAGTTACGGTCTGGCGAGCCGGAACTGCTGCGTTTGTCGCACGCCGCGGCTCGTGTCGGGTGCCGGCGCTGCGGCGCGCAAGGCGACGGTGAAAAAGAAGCAGAAGACATCGATAGATCAGATACGGTGTGTTGCGGGAAGTGAAAAGAAGGTCGGAGGTTGGTGCCGACGACAAAAAAGCGCCGAAGGCAAAAAGATAGTGCAACACGAGGACTTCCCAGAAGGTCACCCATCCCAGTACTACTCTCGTCCAAGCACGCTTAACTTCAGAGTTCTGATGGGATCCAGTGCTTTAGTGCTGGTATGATCGCACCCGTTACATGTTGCGCGAAAAAAATGCTCTTATGCCTCACGCGGGAGCCGTGGGGGCTGCAACGCACGAACCGACTAGCCGTCATAGAAACGACCCCGAAAAACGCCCGAAACGAGCTTAAACGGCCTCCAAAACGGTCCCGAACCGACTTAGTCTGCTCGCCATGTCGTAGCCAGCGGAACGAGCTTTCCGTGGCCACGAAAATCGCTGAATTCTGACATCGGCGTGCCAAGTTACGGTCCGGGGAGCCGGAACTGCTGCGTTTGTCTAACACCGCGGTTCGTGTCGGGTGCCGGCGCTGCGGCGCGCAAGGCGAGGGTGAAAAGGAAGCAGAAGACCTCGATGGATCAGATACGGTGTGTTGCGGGAAGTGAAAAGATGGTCGGAGGTTGGTGCCGACGACAAAAAAGCGCCGAAGGCAAAAAGAGAGTGCAACACGAGGACTTCCCAGGAGGTCACCCATCCCAATACTACTCTCACCCAAGCACGCTTAACTTCGGAGTTCTGATGGGATCCTGTGCTTTAGTGTTGGTATGATCACTCCTGTTACATGTTTCTTGAAAAAATGCGCTTATGCCTCACGCGGGAGCCGTGGGGGCTGCAACGCACGAACCGACTAGCCGTCATAGAAACGGCCCTGAAAAACACCCGAAACGAGCTTAAACGGCCTCCGAAACGATCCCGAACCGACTTTGTCAGTTCGACACATCGTAGCCAGCGGAACGAGCTTTCTGTGGCCACGAAAATCGCCGAATTCCGACATCGGCGTGCCAAGTTACGGTCCGGCGAGCCGGAACTGCTGCGTTTGTCGCACGCCGCGGCTCGTGTCGGGTGCCGGCGCTGCGGCGCGCAAGGCGAGGGTGAAAGGGAAGTAGAAGACCTCGATGGATCAGATACGGTGTGTTGCGGGAAGTGAAAAGAAGGTCGGAGGTTGGTGCCGACGACAAAAAAGCGCCGAAGGCAAAAAGAGAGTGCAACACGAGGACTTCCCAAGAGGTCACCCATCCCAGTACTACTCTCGCCCAAACACGCTTTACTTCGGAGTTCTGATGGGATCCAGTGCTTTAGTGCTGGTATGATCGCACCCGTTACATGTTTCGCGAAAAAAATGCTCTTATGCCTCACGCGGGAGCCGTGGGGGCTGCAACGCACGAACCGACTAGCCGTCATAGAAATGACCCTGAAATACGCCCGAAACGAGCTTAAGCGGCTTCCGAAACGGTCCCGAACTGATTTCGTGTGTTCGCCACGTCGTAGCCAGCGGAACGAGCTTTCCGTGGCCACGAAAATCGCCGAATTCCGACATTGGCGTGCCAAGTTACGGTCCGGCGAGCCGAAACTGCTGTGTTTGTCTAACACCGCGGTTCGTGTCGGGTGCCGGCGCTGCAGCGCGCAAGGCGAGGGTGAAAAGGAAGCAGAAGACCTCGATGGATCAGATACGGTGTGTTGCGGGAAGTGAAAAGAAGGTCGGAGGTTGGTGCCGACGACAAAAAAGCACCGAAGGCAAAAAGAGAGTGCAACACAAGGACTTCCCAGGAGGTCACCCATCCCAATACTACTCTCACCCAAGCACGCTTAACTTCGGAGTTCTGATGGGATCCAGTGATTTAGTGCTGGTATGATCGCACCCGTTATATGTTGCGCGAAAAAATGCTCTTATGCCTCACGCGGGAGCCGTGGCGGCTGCAACGGACAAACCGACTAGCCGTCATAGAAACGACCTCGAAAAATGCCCAAAACGAGCTTAAACGGCTTCCGAAACGGTACCAAACCGACTTTGTCAGTTCGCCATGTCGTAGCCAGCGGAACGAGCTTTCCGTGGCCACGAAAATCGCCGAATTCCGACATCGGCGTGTTAAATTACGGCCCGGCGAGCCGGAACTACTGCGTTTGTCGCACGCTGCGGCTCGTGTCGGGTGCCGTCTCTGCGGCGCGCAAGGCGAGGGTGAAATGGAAGCAGAATACCTCGATGGATCAGATACGGTGTGTTACGGAAAGTGAAAAGAAGGTCGGAAGTTGGTGCCGACGACAAAAAAGCGCCGAAGGCAAAAAAAGAGTGCAACACGAGGACTTCCCAGGAGGTCACCCATCCCAATACTACTCTCACCCAAGCACGCTTAACTTCAGAGTTCTGATGGGATCCAGTGCTTTAGTGCTGGTATAATCGCACCCGTTACATGTTGCGCGAAAAAATGCTCTTATGCCTCACGCGGGACCCGTGGGGGCTGCAACGCACGAACCGACTAGCCGTCATAGAAACGGCCCCGCAAAACGCCCGAAACGAACTTAAACGGCTTTCGAAACGGTCCCGAACCGACTTTGTCTGTTCGCCATGTCGTAGCCAGCGGAACGAGCTTTCCGTTACCACGAAAATCACCGAATTCCGACATCGGCGTGCCAAGTTACGGTCCGACGAGCCGAAACTGCTGTGTTTGTCTAACACCGCGGTTCGTGTCGGGTGCCGGCGCTGTGGCGCGCAACGCGAGGGTGAAAAGGAAGCAGAAGACCTCGATGGATCAGACACGGTGTGTTACGGAAAGTGAAAAGAAGGTCGGAGGTTGGTGTCGACGACAAAAAAGCACCGAAGGCAAAAAGAGAGTGCAACACGAGGACTTCCCAGGAGGTCACCCATCCCAATACTACTCTCACCCAAGCACGCTTAACTTCAGAGTTCTGATGGGATCCGGTGCTTTATTGCTGGTATAATCGCACCCGTTACATGTTGCGCGAAAAAATGCTCTTATGCCTCACGCGGGAGCCGCAACGCACGAACCGACTAGCCGTCATAGAAACGGCCCCGAAAACGCCCGAAAGGAGTTTAAACGGCTTCCGAAACGGTCCCGAACCGACTTTGTCCATTCGCCACGTCGTAGCCAGTGGAACGAGCTTTCCGTGGCCACGAAAATCGCCGAATTCCGACATCGGCGTGCCAAGTTACTGTCCGGCTAGCCAGAACTGCTGTGTTTGTCTAACGCCGCGGATCGTGTCGGTTGCCGGCGCTGCCGCGCGCAAGGCGAGGGTGAAAGGGAAGCAGAAGAACTCGATGGATCAGATACGGTGTGTTGCGGGAAGTGAAAAGAAGGTCGGAGGTTGGTGCCGACGACAAAAAAGCGCCAAAGGAAAAAAGAGAGTGCAACACGAGGACTTCCCAGGAGGTCGCCCATCCCAGTACTACTCTCGCCCAAGCACGCTTAATTTCGGAGTTCTGATGGGATCCGGTGCTTTAGTGCTGGTATGATCGCACCTGTTACATGTTGCGCGAAAAAAATGCTCTTATGCCTCACGCGGGAGCCGTGGGGGCTGCAACGCACGAACCGACTAGCGTCATAGAAACGGCCTCGAAAAATGCACCAAACGAGCCTGAACGGCTTCCGAAACAGTCCCGAACCGACTTCGTCTGTTCGCCATGTCGTAGCCAGCGGAACGAGCTTTCTGTGGCCACAAAAATTGCCGAATTCCCACATCGGCGTGCTAAGTTATGGTCCGGCGAGCCGGAACTGCTGCGTTTGTCGCATGCCGCGGCTCGTGTCGTGTGCCGGCGCTGCGGCGCGCAAGTCGAGGGTGAAAGGGAAGCAAAAGACCTCGATGGATCAGATACAGTGTGTTGCGGGAAGTGAAAAGAAGGTCAGAGGTTGGTGCCGACGACAAAAAAGCGCAGAAGGCAAAAAGAGAGTGCAACACGAGAACTTCCCAGAAGGTCACCCATCTCAGTACTACTCTCGCCCAAACACGCTTAACTTCGGAGTTCTGATGGGATCCAATGCTTTAGTGCTGGTATGATCGCTCCCGTTACATGTTTCGCGAAAAAATGCGCTTATGCCTCACGCGGGAGTCGTGGGGGCTGCAACGCACGAACCGACTAGTCGTCATAGAAACGGCCCTAAAAACACCCGAAACGGGCTTAAACGGCCTCCGAAATGGTCCCGAACCGACTTTGTCAGTTCGACACGTCGTAGCCAGCGAAACGAGCTTTCTGTGGCCACGAAAATCGCCGAATTCCAACATCGGCGTGCTAAGTTACGGTCCGGCGAGCCGGAACTGCTGCGTTTGTCGCACGCCGCGGCTCGTGTCGGGTGCCGGCGCTGCGGCGCGCAAGGCGAGGGTGAAAAAGAAGCTGAAGACCTCGATGGATCAGATACGGTGTGTTGCGGGAAGTGAAAAGAAGGTCGGAGGTTGGTGCCGACGACAAAAAAGTGCCGAAGGCAAAAAGAGAGTTCAACACGAGGACTTCCCAGAAGGTCACCCATCCCAGTACTACTCTCGCCCAAGCACGCTTTACTTCGGAGTTCTAATGAGATCCGGTGCTTTAGTGCTGGTATGATCGCACCCGTTATATGTTGCGCGAAAAAAATGCTCTTATGCCTCACGCGGGAGCCGTGGGGGCCGCAACGCACGAACCGACTAGCCGTCATAGAAACGGCCCCAAAAAACGTCCGAAACGAACTTAAACGGCCTCCGAAACAGTCCCGAACCGACTTCGTCTGTTCTCTACGTCGTAGCCAGCGGAACGAGCTTTCCGTGGCCACGAAAATCGCCGAATTCCGACATCGGCGTTCCAAGTTAAGATTCGGCGAGCCGGAACTGCTGCGTTTGTCGCACGCCGCGGCTCGTGTCGGGTGCCGGCGCTGCGAAACGCAAGGCGACGGTGAAAAAGAAGCTGAAGACCTCGATGGATCAGATACGGTGTGTTGCGGGAAGTGAAAAGAAGGTCGGAGGTTGGTGCCGACGACAAAAAAGCGCCGAAGGCAAAAAGAGAGTGCAACACGAGGACTTCCCAGGAGGTCACCCATCCCAGTACTACTCACGCCCAAGCAAGATTAACTTCGGAGTGCTGATGGGATCCGCTGCTTTAGTGCTGGTATGATCGCACCTGTTACATGTTGCGCGAAAAAATGCTCTAATGCCTCACGCGGGAGCCGCAACGCACGAACCGACTAGCCGTCCTAGAAACGGCCCCGCAAAACGCCCGAAACGAACTTAAACGGCTTTCGAAACGGTCCCGAACCGACTTTGTCCGTTCGCCACGTCGTAGCCAGTGGAACGAGCTTTCCGTGGCCACGAAAATCGCCGAATTCCGACATCGGCGTGCCAAGTTACTGTCCGGCGAGCCGGAACTGCTGTGTTTGTCTAACGCCGCGGATCGTGTCGGTTGCCGGCGCTGCGGCGCGCAAGGCGAGGGTGAAAGTGAAGCAGAAGACCTCGATGGATCAGATACGGTGTGTTGCGGGAAGTGAAAAGAAGGTCGGAGGTTGGTGCCGACGACAAAAAAGCGCCGAAGGAAAAAAGAGAGTGCAACACGAGGACTTCCCAGGAGGTCACCCATCCCAGTACTAGTCTCGCCCAAGCACGCTTAATTTCGGAGTTCTGATGGGATCCGGTGCTTTAGTGCTGGTATGATCGCACCTGTTACATGTTGCGCGAAAAAAATGCTCTTATGCCTCACGCGGGAGCCGTGGGGGCTGCAACGCACGAACCGACTAGCGTCATAGAAACGGCCCCGAAAAATGCACCAAACGAGCTTGAACGGCTTCCGAAACAGTCCCGAACCGACTTCGTCTGTTCGCCATGTCGTAGCCAGCGGAACGAGCTTTCTGTGGCCACGAAAATTGCCGAATTCCCACATTAGCGTGCTAAGTTACGGTCCGGCGAGCCGGAACTGCTGCGTTTGTCGCATGCCGCGGCTCGTGTCGTGTGCCGGCGCTGCGGCGCGCAAGGCGAGGGTGAAAGGGAAGCAGAAGACCTCGATGGATCAGATACAGTGTGTTGCGGGAAGTGAAAAGAAGGTCAGAGGTTGGTGCCGACGACAAAAAAGCGCAGAAGGCAAAAAGAGAGTGCAACACGAGAACTTCCCAGGAGGTCACCCATCTCAGTACTACTCTCGCCCAAACACGCTTAACTTCGGAGTTCTGATGGGATCCAATGCTTTAGTGCTGGTATGATCGCTCCCGTTACATGTTTCGCGAAAAAATGCGCTTATGCCTCACGCGGGAGTCGTGGGGGCTGCAACGCACGAACCGACTAGCCGTCATAGAAACGGCCCTAAAAACACCCGAAACGAGCTTAAACGGCCTCCGAAACGGTCCTGAACCGACTTTGTCAGTTCGACACGTCGTAGCCAGCGAAACGAGCTTTCTGTGGCCACGAAAATCGCCGAATTCCAACATCGGCGTGCTAAGTTACGGTCCGGCGAGCCGGAACTGCTGCGTTTGTCGCACGCCGCTGCTCGTGTCGGGTGCCGGCGCTGCGGCGCGCAAGGCGAGGGTGAAAGGGAAGCAGAAGACCTCGATAGATCAGATACGGTGTGTTGCGGGAAGTGAAAAGAAGGTCGGAGGTTGGTGCCGACGACAAAAAAGCGCCGAAGGCAAAAAGAGAGTGCAACACGAGGACTTCCCAGGAGGTCACCCATCCCAGTACTACTCTCACCTAAGCACGCTCAACTTCGGAGTTCTAATGGGATCCGGTGCTTTAGTGCTGGTATGATCGCACCCGTTACATGTTGCGCGAAAAAAATGCTCTTATGCCTCACGCGGGAGCCGTGGGAGCTGCAACGCACGAACCGACTAGCCGTCATAGAAATGACCTCGAAAAATGCCCGAAACGATCTTAAACGGCTTCCGAAACGGTCGCGAACCGACTTCGTCTATTCGCCACGTCGTAGTCAGCGGAGCGAGCTTTCCGTGGCCACGAAAATCGCCGAATTCCGATATCGGCGTGCCAAGTTACGGTCCGGCGAGCCGAAACTGCTGTGTTTGTCTAACACCGCGGTTCGTGTCGGGCGCCGGCGCTGCGGCGCGCAAGGCGAGGGTGAAAAGAAAGCAGAAGACCCCGATGGATCAGATACAGTGTGTTACGGAAAGTGAAAAGAAGGTCGGAGGTTGGTGCCGACGACAAAAAAGCGCCGAAGGCAAAAAGAGAGTGCAACACGAGAACTTCCCATAAGGTCACCCATCCCAATACTACTCTCACCCAAGCACGCTTAACTTCAAAGTTCTGATGGGATCCGGTGCTTTAGTGCTAGTATGATCGCACCCGTTACATGTTGCGCGAAAAATGCTCTTATGCCTCACGCGGGAGCCGTGGCGGCTGCAACGCACGAACCGACTAGGCGTCATAGAAACGACCGCGAAAAATGCCCAAAACGAGCTTAAACGGCTTCCGAAACGGTACCGAACCGACTTTGTCAGTTCGCCATGTCGTAGCCAGCGGAACGAGCTTTCCGTGGCCACGAAAATCGCCGAATTTCGACATCGGCGTGTTAAGTTACGGTCCGGCGAGCCGGAACTACTGCGTTTGTCGCACGCTGCGGCTCGTGTCGGGTGCCGGCGCTGCGGCGCGCAAGGCGAGGGTGAAATGGAAGCAGAAGACCTCGATGGATCAGATACGGTGTGTTGTGGGAAGTGAAAAGAAGGTCATAGGTTGGTGCCGACGACAAAAAAGCGACGAAGGCAAAAAGAGAGTGCAACACGAGGACTTCCCAGGAGGTCACCCATCCCAGTACTACTCTCGCCCAAACACGCTTAACTTTAGAGTTCTGATGGGATCCAGTGCTTTAGTGTTGGTATGATCACACCCGTTACATGTTTCGCGAAAAAATGCTCTTATGCCTCATGCAGGAGCCGTGGGGGCCACAACGCAGGAACCGACTAGCCGTCATAGAAACGACCCTGAAAAACACCCGAAACAAGCTTAAACGGCTTTTCAAACGGTCCCGAACCGACTTCGTCTGTTCGCCATGTCGTAGCCAGCGGAACGAGCTTTCCGTGGCCACGAAAATCGCCGAATTCCGACATCGGCGTGCCAAGTTACGGTCCGGCGAGCCGAAACTGTTGTGTTTGTCTAACACCGCGGTTCGTGTCGGGTGCCGGCGCTGCGGCGCGCAAGGCGAGGGTGAAAAGGAAGCAGAAGACTTCGATGGATCAGATACGGTGTGTTACGGAAAGTGAAAAGAAGGTCGGAGGTTGGTGCCGACGACAAAAAAGTGCCGAAGGCAAAAAGAGAGTGCAACACGAGTACTTCCCAGGAGGTCACCCATCCCAATACTACTCTCACCCAAGCATGCTTAACTTCAGATGGGATCCGGTGCTTTAGTACTGGTATAATCGCACCCGTTACATGTTGCGCGAAAAAATGCTCTTATGCCTCACGCGGGAGCCGTGGGGGCTGCAACGCACGAATCGACTAGCCGTCATAGAAACGGCCCCGCAAAACGCCCGAAACGAGCATAAACGGCTTTCGAAACGGTCCCGAACCGACTTCGTCTGTTCGCCATGTCGTAGCCAGCGGAACGAGCTTTCCGTGGCCACGAAAATCGCCGAATTCCGACTTCGGCGTGCTAAGTTACGATCCGGCGAGCCTGAACTGCTGCGTTTGTCGCACGCCGCGGGTCGTGTCGGGTGCCGGCGCTGCGGCGCGCAAGACGAGGGTGAAAAGGAAGCAGAAGACCTATATGGATCAGATACAGTGTGTTGCGGAAAGTGAAAAGAAGGTCGGAGGTTGGTGCCGACGACAAAAAAGCGCCGAAGGCAAAAAGAGAGTGCAACACGAGAACTTTCCAGGAGGTCACCCATCCCAGTACTGCTCTCGCCCAAACACGCTTAACTTCGGAGTTCTGATGTGATCCAGTGCTTTAGTGCTGGTATGATCGCACCTGTTACATGTTTCGCAAAAAAATGCTCTTATGCCTCACGCAGGAGCCGTGGGGGCTGCAACGCATGAAGCGACTAGCCGTCATAGAAACGGCCTCGAAAAACGCCCGAAACGAGATTAAACGGCTTCCGAAACGGTCCCGAAACAACTTCGTCGTTCGACACGTCGTAGCCAGCGAAACGAGCTTTCAGTGGCCACGAAAATCACCGAATTCCGACATCGGCGTGCCAAGTTACGGTCTGGCGAGCCGGAACTGCTGCGTTTGTCGCACGCCGCGGCTCGTGTCGGGTGCCGGCGCTGCGGCGCGCAAGGCGACGGTGAAAAAGAAGCAGAAGACATCGATAGATCAGATACGGTGTGTTGCGGGAAGTGAAAAGAAGGTCGGAGGTTGGTGCCGACGACAAAAAAGCGCCGAAGGCAAAAAGATAGTGCAACACGAGGACTTCCCAGAAGGTCACCCATCCCAGTACTACTCTCGTCCAAGCACGCTTAACTTCAGAGTTCTGATGGGATCCAGTGCTTTAGTGCTGGTATGATCGCACCCGTTACATGTTGCGCGAAAAAAATGCTCTTATGCCTCACGCGGGAGCCGTGGGGGCTGCAACGCACGAACCGACTAGCCGTCATAGAAACGACCCCGAAAAACGCCCGAAACGAGCTTAAACGGCCTCCAAAACGGTCCCGAACCGACTTAGTCTGCTCGCCATGTCGTAGCCAGCGGAACGAGCTTTCCGTGGCCACGAAAATCGCTGAATTCTGACATCGGCGTGCCAAGTTACGGTCCGGGGAGCCGGAACTGCTGCGTTTGTCTAACACCGCGGTTCGTGTCGGGTGCCGGCGCTGCGGCGCGCAAGGCGAGGGTGAAAAGGAAGCAGAAGACCTCGATGGATCAGATACGGTGTGTTGCGGGAAGTGAAAAGATGGTCGGAGGTTGGTGCCGACGACAAAAAAGCGCCGAAGGCAAAAAGAGAGTGCAACACGAGGACTTCCCAGGAGGTCACCCATCCCAATACTACTCTCACCCAAGCACGCTTAACTTCGGAGTTCTGATGGGATCCTGTGCTTTAGTGTTGGTATGATCACTCCTGTTACATGTTTCTTGAAAAAATGCGCTTATGCCTCACGCGGGAGCCGTGGGGGCTGCAACGCACGAACCGACTAGCCGTCATAGAAACGGCCCTGAAAAACACCCGAAACGAGCTTAAACGGCCTCCGAAACGATCCCGAACCGACTTTGTCAGTTCGACACATCGTAGCCAGCGGAACGAGCTTTCTGTGGCCACGAAAATCGCCGAATTCCGACATCGGCGTGCCAAGTTACGGTCCGGCGAGCCGGAACTGCTGCGTTTGTCGCACGCCGCGGCTCGTGTCGGGTGCCGGCGCTGCGGCGCGCAAGGCGAGGGTGAAAGGGAAGTAGAAGACCTCGATGGATCAGATACGGTGTGTTGCGGGAAGTGAAAAGAAGGTCGGAGGTTGGTGCCGACGACAAAAAAGCGCCGAAGGCAAAAAGAGAGTGCAACACGAGGACTTCCCAAGAGGTCACCCATCCCAGTACTACTCTCGCCCAAACACGCTTTACTTCGGAGTTCTGATGGGATCCAGTGCTTTAGTGCTGGTATGATCGCACCCGTTACATGTTTCGCGAAAAAAATGCTCTTATGCCTCACGCGGGAGCCGTGGGGGCTGCAACGCACGAACCGACTAGCCGTCATAGAAATGACCCTGAAATACGCCCGAAACGAGCTTAAGCGGCTTCCGAAACGGTCCCGAACTGATTTCGTGTGTTCGCCACGTCGTAGCCAGCGGAACGAGCTTTCCGTGGCCACGAAAATCGCCGAATTCCGACATTGGCGTGCCAAGTTACGGTCCGGCGAGCCGAAACTGCTGTGTTTGTCTAACACCGCGGTTCGTGTCGGGTGCCGGCGCTGCAGCGCGCAAGGCGAGGGAGAAAAGGAAGCAGAAGACCTCGATGGATCAGATACGGTGTGTTGCGGGAAGTGAAAAGAAGGTCGGAGGTTGGTGCCGACGACAAAAAAGCACCGAAGGCAAAAAGAGAGTGCAACACAAGGACTTCCCAGGAGGTCACCCATCCCAATACTACTCTCACCCAAGCACGCTTAACTTCGGAGTTCTGATGGGATCCAGTGATTTAGTGCTGGTATGATCGCACCCGTTATATGTTGCGCGAAAAAATGCTCTTATGCCTCACGCGGGAGCCGTGGCGGCTGCAACGGACAAACCGACTAGCCGTCATAGAAACGACCTCGAAAAATGCCCAAAACGAGCTTAAACGGCTTCCGAAACGGTACCAAACCGACTTTGTCAGTTCGCCATGTCGTAGCCAGCGGAACGAGCTTTCCGTGGCCACGAAAATCGCCGAATTCCGACATCGGCGTGTTAAATTACGGCCCGGCGAGCCGGAACTACTGCGTTTGTCGCACGCTGCGGCTCGTGTCGGGTGCCGTCTCTGCGGCGCGCAAGGCGAGGGTGAAATGGAAGCAGAATACCTCGATGGATCAGATACGGTGTGTTACGGAAAGTGAAAAGAAGGTCGGAAGTTGGTGCCGACGACAAAAAAGCGCCGAAGGCAAAAAGAGAGTGCAACACGAGGACTTCCCAGGAGGTCACCCATCCCAATACTACTCTCACCCAAGCACGCTTAACTTCAGAGTTCTGATGGGATCCAGTGCTTTAGTGCTGGTATAATCGCACCCGTTACATGTTGCGCGAAAAAATGCTCTTATGCCTCACGCGGGAGCCGCAACGCACGAACCGACTAGCCGTCATAGAAACGGCCCCGCAAAACGCCCGAAACGAACTTAAACGGCTTTCGAAACGGTCCCGAACCGACTTTGTCTGTTCGCCATGTCGTAGCCAGCGGAACGAGCTTTCCGTGGCCACGAAAATCGCCGAATTCCGACATCGGCGTGCCAAGTTACGGTCGGGCGAGCCGGAACTGCTGCGTTTGTCGCACGCCGCGGCTCATGTCGGGTGCCGGCGCTGCGGCGCGCAAGGCGACGGTGAAAAAGAAGCAGAAGACCTCGATGGATCAGATACGGTGTGTTGCGGGAAGTGAAAAGAAGGTCGGAGGTTGGTGCCGATGACAAAAAAGCGCCGAAGGCAAAAAGAGAGTGCAACACGAGGACTTCCCAGGAGGTCACCCATCCCAGTACTACTCACGCCCAAGCACGCTTAACTTCGGAGTTCTGATGGGATCCGGTGCTTTAGTGCTGGTATGATCGCACCTGTTACATGTTGCGCGAAAAAATGCTCTAATGCCTCACGCGGGAGCCGCAACGCACGAACCGACTAGCCGTCATAGAAACGGCCCCGAAAACGCCCGAAAGGAGTTTAAACGGCTTCCGAAACGGTCCCGAACCGACTTTGTCCATTCGCCACGTCGTAGCCAGTGGAACGAGCTTTCCGTGGCCACGAAAATCGCCGAATTCCGACATCGGCGTGCCAAGTTACTGTCCGGCGAGCCAGAACTGCTGTGTTTGTCTAACGCCGCGGATCGTGTCGGTTGCCGGCGCTGCCGCGCGCAAGGCGAGGGTGAAAGGGAAGCAGAAGAACTCGATGGATCAGATACGGTGTGTTGCGGGAAGTGAAAAGAAGGTCGGAGGTTGGTGCCGACGACAAAAAAGCGCCAAAGGAAAAAAGAGAGTGCAACACGAGGACTTCCCAGGAGGTCGCCCATCCCAGTACTACTCTCGCCCAAGCACGCTTAATTTCGGAGTTCTGATGGGATCCGGTGCTTTAGTGCTGGTATGATCGCACCTGTTACATGTTGCGCGAAAAAAATGCTCTTATGCCTCACGCGGGAGCCGTGGGGGCTGCAACGCACGAACCGACTAGCGTCATAGAAACGGCCTCGAAAAATGCACCAAACGAGCCTGAACGGCTTCCGAAACAGTCCCGAACCGACTTCGTCTGTTCGCCATGTCGTAGCCAGCGGAACGAGCTTTCTGTGGCCACAAAAATTGCCGAATTCCCACATCGGCGTGCTAAGTTATGGTCCGGCGAGCCGGAACTGCTGCGTTTGTCGCATGCCGCGGCTCGTGTCGTGTGCCGGCGCTGCGGCGCGCAAGTCGAGGGTGAAAGGGAAGCAAAAGACCTCGATGGATCAGATACAGTGTGTTGCGGGAAGTGAAAAGAAGGTCAGAGGTTGGTGCCGACGACAAAAAAGCGCAGAAGGCAAAAAGAGAGTGCAACACGAGAACTTCCCAGGAGGTCACCCATCTCAGTACTACTCTCGCCCAAACACGCTTAACTTCGGAGTTCTGATGGGATCCAATGCTTTAGTGCTGGTATGATCGCTCCCGTTACATGTTTCGCGAAAAAATGCGCTTATGCCTCACGCGGGAGTCGTGGGGGCTGCAACGCACGAACCGACTAGTCGTCATAGAAACGGCCCTAAAAACACCCGAAACGGGCTTAAACGGCCTCCGAAATGGTCCCGAACCGACTTTGTCAGTTCGACACGTCGTAGCCAGCGAAACGAGCTTTCTGTGGCCACGAAAATCGCCGAATTCCAACATCGGCGTGCTAAGTTACGGTCCGGCGAGCCGGAACTGCTGCGTTTGTCGCACGCCGCGGCTCGTGTCGGGTGCCGGCGCTGCGGCGCGCAAGGCGAGGGTGAAAAAGAAGCTGAAGACCTCGATGGATCAGATACGGTGTGTTGCGGGAAGTGAAAAGAAGGTCGGAGGTTGGTGCCGACGACAAAAAAGTGCCGAAGGCAAAAAGAGAGTGCAACACGAGGACTTCCCAGGAGGTCGCCCATCCCAGTACTACTCTCGCCCAAGCACGCTTAATTTCGGAGTTCTGATGGGATCCGGTGCTTTAGTGCTGGTATGATCGCACCTGTTACATGTTGCGCGAAAAAAATGCTCTTATGCCTCACGCGGGAGCCGTGGGGGCTGCAACGCACGAACCGACTAGCGTCATAGAAACGGCCTCGAAAAATGCACCAAACGAGCCTGAACGGCTTCCGAAACAGTCCCGAACCGACTTCGTCTGTTCGCCATGTCGTAGCCAGCGGAACGAGCTTTCTGTGGCCACAAAAATTGCCGAATTCCCACATCGGCGTGCTAAGTTATGGTCCGGCGAGCCGGAACTGCTGCGTTTGTCGCATGCCGCGGCTCGTGTCGTGTGCCGGCGCTGCGGCGCGCAAGTCGAGGGTGAAAGGGAAGCAAAAGACCTCGATGGATCAGATACAGTGTGTTGCGGGAAGTGAAAAGAAGGTCAGAGGTTGGTGCCGACGACAAAAAAGCGCAGAAGGCAAAAAGAGAGTGCAACACGAGAACTTCCCAGGAGGTCACCCATCTCAGTACTACTCTCGCCCAAACACGCTTAACTTCGGAGTTCTGATGGGATCCAATGCTTTAGTGCTGGTATGATCGCTCCCGTTACATGTTTCGCGAAAAAATGCGCTTATGCCTCACGCGGGAGTCGTGGGGGCTGCAACGCACGAACCGACTAGTCGTCATAGAAACGGCCCTAAAAACACCCGAAACGGGCTTAAACGGCCTCCGAAATGGTCCCGAACCGACTTTGTCAGTTCGACACGTCGTAGCCAGCGAAACGAGCTTTCTGTGGCCACGAAAATCGCCGAATTCCAACATCGGCGTGCTAAGTTACGGTCCGGCGAGCCGGAACTGCTGCGTTTGTCGCACGCCGCGGCTCGTGTCGGGTGCCGGCGCTGCGGCGCGCAAGGCGAGGGTGAAAAAGAAGCTGAAGACCTCGATGGATCAGATACGGTGTGTTGCGGGAAGTGAAAAAAAGGTCGGAGGTTGGTGCCGACGACAAAAAAGTGCCGAAGGCAAAAAGAGAGTTCAACACGAGGACTTCCCAGGAGGTCACCCATCCCAATACTACTCTCACCCAAGCACGCTTAACTTCGGAGTTCTGATGGGATCCAGTGATTTAGTGCTGGTATGATCGCACCCGTTATATGTTGCGCGAAAAAATGCTCTTATGCCTCACGCGGGAGCCGTGGCGGCTGCAACGGACAAACCGACTAGCCGTCATAGAAACGACCTCGAAAAATGCCCAAAACGAGCTTAAACGGCTTCCGAAACGGTACCAAACCGACTTTGTCAGTTCGCCATGTCGTAGCCAGCGGAACGAGCTTTCCGTGGCCACGAAAATCGCCGAATTCCGACATCGGCGTGTTAAATTACGGCCCGGCGAGCCGGAACTACTGCGTTTGTCGCACGCTGCGGCTCGTGTCGGGTGCCGTCTCTGCGGCGCGCAAGGCGAGGGTGAAATGGAAGCAGAATACCTCGATGGATCAGATACGGTGTGTTACGGAAAGTGAAAAGAAGGTCGGAAGTTGGTGCCGACGACAAAAAAGCGCCGAAGGCAAAAAGAGAGTGCAACACGAGGACTTCCCAGGAGGTCACCCATCCCAATACTACTCTCACCCAAGCACGCTTAACTTCAGAGTTCTGATGGGATCCAGTGCTTTAGTGCTGGTATAATCGCACCCGTTACATGTTGCGCGAAAAAATGCTCTTATGCCTCACGCGGGACCCGTGGGGGCTGCAACGCACGAACCGACTAGCCGTCATAGAAACGGCCCCGCAAAACGCCCGAAACGAACTTAAACGGCTTTCGAAACGGTCCCGAACCGACTTTGTCTGTTCGCCATGTCGTAGCCAGCGGAACGAGCTTTCCGTGGCCACGAAAATCGCCGAATTCCGACATCGGCGTGCCAAGTTACGGTCGGGCGAGCCGGAACTGCTGCGTTTGTCGCACGCCGCGGCTCATGTCGGGTGCCGGCGCTGCGGCGCGCAAGGCGACGGTGAAAAAGAAGCAGAAGACCTCGATGGATCAGATACGGTGTGTTGCGGGAAGTGAAAAGAAGGTCGGAGGTTGGTGCCGATGACAAAAAAGCGCCGAAGGCAAAAAGAGAGTGCAACACGAGGACTTCCCAGGAGGTCACCCATCCCAGTACTACTCACGCCCAAGCACGCTTAACTTCGGAGTTCTGATGGGATCCGGTGCTTTAGTGCTGGTATGATCGCACCTGTTACATGTTGCGCGAAAAAATGCTCTAATGCCTCACGCGGGAGCCGCAACGCACGAACCGACTAGCCGTCATAGAAACGGCCCCGAAAACGCCCGAAAGGAGTTTAAACGGCTTCCGAAACGGTCCCGAACCGACTTTGTCCATTCGCCACGTCGTAGCCAGTGGAACGAGCTTTTCGTGGCCACGAAAATCGCCGAATTCCGACATCGGCGTGCCAAGTTACTGTCCGGCGAGCCAGAACTGCTGTGTTTGTCTAACGCCGCGGATCGTGTCGGTTGCCGGCGCTGCCGCGCGCAAGGCGAGGGTGAAAGGGAAGCAGAAGAACTCGATGGATCAGATACGGTGTGTTGCGGGAAGTGAAAAGAAGGTCGGAGGTTGGTGCCGACGACAAAAAAGCGCCAAAGGAAAAAAGAGAGTGCAACACGAGGACTTCCCAGGAGGTCGCCCATCCCAGTACTACTCTCGCCCAAGCACGCTTAATTTCGGAGTTCTGATGGGATCCGGTGCTTTAGTGCTGGTATGATCGCACCTGTTACATGTTGCGCGAAAAAAATGCTCTTATGCCTCACGCGGGAGCCGTGGGGGCTGCAACGCACGAACCGACTAGCGTCATAGAAACGGCCTCGAAAAATGCACCAAACGAGCCTGAACGGCTTCCGAAACAGTCCCGAACCGACTTCGTCTGTTCGCCATGTCGTAGCCAGCGGAACGAGCTTTCTGTGGCCACAAAAATTGCCGAATTCCCACATCGGCGTGCTAAGTTATGGTCCGGCGAGCCGGAACTGCTGCGTTTGTCGCATGCCGCGGCTCGTGTCGTGTGCCGGCGCTGCGGCGCGCAAGTCGAGGGTGAAAGGGAAGCAAAAGACCTCGATGGATCAGATACAGTGTGTTGCGGGAAGTGAAAAGAAGGTCAGAGGTTGGTGCCGACGACAAAAAAGCGCAGAAGGCAAAAAGAGAGTGCAACACGAGAACTTCCCAGGAGGTCACCCATCTCAGTACTACTCTCGCCCAAACACGCTTAACTTCGGAGTTCTGATGGGATCCAATGCTTTAGTGCTGGTATGATCGCTCCCGTTACATGTTTCGCGAAAAAATGCGCTTATGCCTCACGCGGGAGTCGTGGGGGCTGCAACGCACGAACCGACTAGTCGTCATAGAAACGGCCCTAAAAACACCCGAAACGGGCTTAAACGGCCTCCGAAATGGTCCCGAACCGACTTTGTCAGTTCGACACGTCGTAGCCAGCGAAACGAGCTTTCTGTGGCCACGAAAATCGCCGAATTCCAACATCGGCGTGCTAAGTTACGGTCCGGCGAGCCGGAACTGCTGCGTTTGTCGCACGCCGCGGCTCGTGTCGGGTGCCGGCGCTGCGGCGCGCAAGGCGAGGGTGAAAAAGAAGCTGAAGACCTCGATGGATCAGATACGGTGTGTTGCGGGAAGTGAAAAGAAGGTCGGAGGTTGGTGCCGACGACAAAAAAGTGCCGAAGGCAAAAAGAGAGTTCAACACGAGGACTTCCCAGAAGGTCACCCATCCCAGTACTACTCTCGCCCAAGCACGCTTTACTTCGGAGTTCTAATGAGATCCGGTGCTTTAGTGCTGGTATGATCGCACCCGTTATATGTTGCGCGAAAAAAATGCTCTTATGCCTCACGCGGGAGCCGTGGGGGCCGCAACGCACGAACCGACTAGCCGTCATAGAAACGGCCCCAAAAAACGTCCGAAACGAACTTAAACGGCCTCCGAAACAGTCCCGAACCGACTTCGTCTGTTCTCTACGTCGTAGCCAGCGGAACGAGCTTTCCGTGGCCACGAAAATCGCCGAATTCCGACATCGGCGTTCCAAGTTAAGATTCGGCGAGCCGGAACTGCTGCGTTTGTCGCACGCCGCGGCTCGTGTCGGGTGCCGGCGCTGCGAAACGCAAGGCGACGGTGAAAAAGAAGCTGAAGACCTCGATGGATCAGATACGGTGTGTTGCGGGAAGTGAAAAGAAGGTCGGAGGTTGGTGCCGACGACAAAAAAGCGCCGAAGGCAAAAAGAGAGTGCAACACGAGGACTTCCCAGGAGGTCACCCATCCCAGTACTACTCACGCCCAAGCAAGATTAACTTCGGAGTGCTGATGGGATCCGCTGCTTTAGTGCTGGTATGATCGCACCTGTTACATGTTGCGCGAAAAAATGCTCTAATGCCTCACGCGGGAGCCGCAACGCACGAACCGACTAGCCGTCATAGAAACGGCCCCGAAAACGCCCGAAAGCAGTATAAACGGCTTCCGAAACGGTCCCGAACCGACTTTGTCCGTTCGCCACGTCGTAGCCAGTGGAACGAGCTTTCCGTGGCCACGAAAATCGCCGAATTCCGACATCGGCGTGCCAAGTTACTGTCCGGCGAGCCGGAACTGCTGTGTTTGTCTAACGCCGCGGATCGTGTCGGTTGCCGGCGCTGCGGCGCGCAAGGCGAGGGTGAAAGTGAAGCAGAAGACCTCGATGGATCAGATACGGTGTGTTGCGGGAAGTGAAAAGAAGGTCGGAGGTTGGTGCCGACGACAAAAAAGCGCCGAAGGAAAAAAGAGAGTGCAACACGAGGACTTCCCAGGAGGTCACCCATCCCAGTACTACTCTCGCCCAAGCACGCTTAATTTCGGAGTTCTGATGGGATCCGGTGCTTTAGTGCTGGTATGATCGCACCTGTTACATGTTGCGCGAAAAAAATGCTCTTATGCCTCACGCGGGAGCCGTGGGGGCTGCAACGCACGAACCGACTAGCGTCATAGAAACGGCCCCGAAAAATGCACCAAACGAGCTTGAACGGCTTCCGAAACAGTCCCGAACCGACTTCGTCTGTTCGCCATGTCGTAGCCAGCGGAACGAGCTTTCTGTGGCCACGAAAATTGCCGAATTCCCACATTAGCGTGCTAAGTTACGGTCCGGCGAGCCGGAACTGCTGCGTTTGTCGCATGCCGCGGCTCGTGTCGTGTGCCGGCGCTGCGGCGCGCAAGGCGAGGGTGAAAGGGAAGCAGAAGACCTCGATGGATCAGATACAGTGTGTTGCGGGAAGTGAAAAGAAGGTCAGAGGTTGGTGCCGACGACAAAAAAGCGCAGAAGGCAAAAAGAGAGTGCAACACGAGAACTTCCCAGGAGGTCACCCATCTCAGTACTACTCTCGCCCAAACACGCTTAACTTCGGAGTTCTGATGGGATCCAATGCTTTAGTGCTGGTATGATCGCTCCCGTTACATGTTTCGCGAAAAAATGCGCTTATGCCTCACGCGGGAGTCGTGGGGGCTGCAACGCACGAACCGACTAGCCGTCATAGAAACGGCCCTAAAAACACCCGAAACGAGCTTAAACGGCCTCCGAAACGGTCCCGAACCGACTTTGTCAGTTCGACACGTCGTAGCCAGCGAAACGAGCTTTCTGTGGCCACGAAAATCGCCGAATTCCAACATCGGCGTGCTAAGTTACGGTCCGGCGAGCCGGAACTGCTGCGTTTGTCGCACGCCGCTGCTCGTGTCGGGTGCCGGCGCTGCGGCGCGCAAGGCGAGGGTGAAAGGGAAGCAGAAGACCTCGATAGATCAGATACGGTGTGTTGCGGGAAGTGAAAAGAAGGTCGGAGGTTGGTGCCGACGACAAAAAAGCGCCGAAGGCAAAAAGAGAGTGCAACACGAGGACTTCCCAGGAGGTCACCCATCCCAGTACTACTCTCACCTAAGCACGCTCAACTTCGGAGTTCTAATGGGATCCGGTGCTTTAGTGCTGGTATGATCGCACCCGTTACATGTTGCGCGAAAAAAATGCTCTTATGCCTCACGCGGGAGCCGTGGGAGCTGCAACGCACGAACCGACTAGCCGTCATAGAAATGACCTCGAAAAATGCCCGAAACGATCTTAAACGGCTTCCGAAACGGTCGCGAACCGACTTCGTCTATTCGCCACGTCGTAGTCAGCGGAGCGAGCTTTCCGTGGCCACGAAAATCGCCGAATTCCGATATCGGCGTGCCAAGTTACGGTCCGGCGAGCCGAAACTGCTGTGTTTGTCTAACACCGCGGTTCGTGTCGGGCGCCGGCGCTGCGGCGCGCAAGGCGAGGGTGAAAAGAAAGCAGAAGACCCCGATGGATCAGATACAGTGTGTTACGGAAAGTGAAAAGAAGGTCGGAGGTTGGTGCCGACGACAAAAAAGCGCCGAAGGCAAAAAGAGAGTGCAACACGAGAACTTCCCATAAGGTCACCCATCCCAATACTACTCTCACCCAAGCACGCTTAACTTCAAAGTTCTGATGGGATCCGGTGCTTTAGTGCTAGTATGATCGCACCCGTTACATGTTGCGCGAAAAATGCTCTTATGCCTCACGCGGGAGCCGTGGCGGCTGCAACGCACGAACCGACTAGGCGTCATAGAAACGACCGCGAAAAATGCCCAAAACGAGCTTAAACGGCTTCCGAAACGGTACCGAACCGACTTTGTCAGTTCGCCATGTCGTAGCCAGCGGAACGAGCTTTCCGTGGCCACGAAAATCGCCGAATTTCGACATCGGCGTGCCAAGTTACGGTCCGGCGAGCCAGAACTGCTCCCTTTGTCGCACGCCGCGGCTCGTGTCGGGTGCCGGCGCTGCGGCGCGCAAGGCGAGGGTGAAAGAGAAGCAGAAGACCTCGATGGATCAGATACGGTGTGTTGCGGAAAGTGAAAAGAAGGTCGGAGGTTGGTGCCGATGACAAAAAAGCGCCGAAGGCAAAAAGATAGTGCAACACGAGGACTTCCCAGGAGGTCACCCATCCCAGTACTACTCTCGTTCAAACACGCTTAACTTCGGAGTTCTGATGGGATTCGGTGCTTTAGTGTTGGTATGATCGCACCCGTTACATGTTTCGCGAAAAAATGCTCTTATGCCTCACGCGGGAGCCGTGGGGGCTGCAACGCACGAACCGACTAGCCGTCATAGAAACGGCCCCGAAAAACACCCAAAACGAGCTTAAACGGCCTCCGAAACGGTCCCGAACCGACTTTGTCTGTTCGACACGTCGTAGCCAGCGAAACGAGCTTTCTGTGGCCACGAAAATAGCCGAATTCCGACATCGGCGTGCCAAGTTACGGTCTGGCGAGCCGGAACTGCTGCGTTTGTCGCACGCCGCGGCTCGTGTCGGGTGCCGGCGCTGCGGCGCGCAAGGCGACGGTGAAAAAGAAGCAGAAGACCTCGATAGATCAGATACGGTGTGTTGCGGGAAGTGAAAAGAAGGTCGGAGGTTGGTGCCGACGACAAAAAAGCGCCGAAGGCAAAAAGATAGTGCAACACGAGGACTTCCCAGAAGGTCACCCATCCCAGTACTACTCTCGTCCAAGCACGCTTAACTTCAGAGTTCTGATGGGATCCAGTGCTTTAGTGCTGGTATGATCGCACCCGTTACATGTTGCGCGAAAAAAATGCTCTTATGCCTCACGCGGGAGCCGTGGGGGCTGCAACGCACGAACCGACTAGCCGTCATAGAAACGACCCCGAAAAACGCCCGAAACGAGCTTAAACGGCCTCCGAAACGGTCCCGAACCGACTTAGTCTGCTCGCCATGTCGTAGCCAGCGGAACGAGCTTTCCGTGGCCACGAAAATCGCTGAATTCTGACATCGGCGTGCCAAGTTACGGTCCGGGGAGCCGGAACTGCTGCGTTTGTCTAACACCGCGGTTCGTGTCGGGTGCCGGCGCTGCGGCGCGCAAGGCGAGGGTGAAAAGGAAGCAGAAGACCTCGATGGATCAGATACGGTGTGTTGCGGGAAGTGAAAAGAAGGTCGGAGGTTGGTGCCGACGACAAAAAAGCGCCGAAGGCAAAAAGAGAGTGCAACACGAGGACTTCCCAGGAGGTCACCCATCCCAATACTACTCTCACCCAAGCACGCTTAACTTCGGAGTTCTGATGGAATCCTGTGCTTTAATGTTGGTTTGATCGCACCTGTTACATGTTTCGCGAAAAAATGCTCTTATGCCTCACGCAGGAGCCGTGGGGGCTGCAACGCATGAAGCGACTAGCCGTCATAGAAACGGCCCTGAAAAACATTCGAAACGAGCTTAAACGGCCTCCGAAACGATCCCGAACCGACTTTGACAGTTCGACACGTCGTAGCCAGTGGAACGAGCTTTCTGTGGCCACGAAAATCGCCGAATTCCGACATCGGCGTGCCAAGTTATGGTCCGGCGAGCCGGAACTGCTGCGTTTGTCGCACGCCGCGGCTCGTGTCGGGTGCCGGCGATGCGGCGCGCAAGGCGAGGGTGAAAGGGAAGTAGAAGACCTCGATGGATCAGATACGGTGTGTTGCGGGAAGTGAAAAGAAGGTCAGAGGTTGGTGCCGACGACAAAAAAGCGCCGAAGGCAAAAAGAGAGTGCAACACGAGGACTTCCCAAGAGGTCACCCATCCCAGTACTACTCTTGCCCAAACACGCTTTACTTCGGAGTTCTGATGGGATCCAGTGCTTTAGTGCTGGTATGATCGCACCCGTTACATGTTTCGCGAAAAAAATGCTCTTATGCCTCACGCGGGAGCCGTGGGGGCTGCAACGCACGAACCGACTAGCCGTCATAGAAATGACCCTGAAATACGCCCGAAACGAGCTTAAGCGGCTTCCGAAACGGTCCCGAACTGATTTCGTGTGTTCGCCACGTCGTAGCCAGCGGAACGAGCTTTCCGTGGCCACGAAAATCGCCGAATTCCGACATTGGCGTGCCAAGTTACGGTCCGGCGAGCCGAAACTGCTGTGTTTGTCTAACACCGCGGTTCGTGTCGGGTGCCGGCGCTGCAGCGCGCAAGGCGAGGGTGAAAAGGAAGCAGAAGACCTCGATGGATCAGATACGGTGTGTTGCGGGAAGTGAAAAGAAGGTCGGAGGTTGGTGCCGACGACAAAAAAGCACCGAAGGCAAAAAGAGAGTGCAACACGAGGACTTCCCAGGAGGTCACCCATCCAAATACTACTCTCACCCAAGCACGCTTAACTTCGGAGTTCTGATGGGATCCAGTGATTTAGTGCTGGTATGATCGCACCCGTTATATGTTGCGCGAAAAAATGCTCTTATGCCTCACGCGGGAGCCGTGGCGGCTGCAACGCACGAACCGACTAGCCGTCATAGAAACGACCCCGAAAAATGCCCAAAACGAGCTTAAACGGCTTCCGAAACGGTACCGAACCGACTTTGTCAGTTCGCCATGTCGTAGCCAGCGGAACGAGCTTTCCGTGGCCACGAAAATCGCCGAATTCCGACATCGGCGTGTTAACTTACGACCCGGCGAGCCGGAACTACTGCGTTTGTCGCACGCTGCGGCTCGTGTCGGGTGCCGTCTCTGCGGCGCGCAAGGCGAGGGTGAAATGGAAGCAGAATACCTCGATGGATCAGATACGGTGTGTTGTCGGAAGTGAAAAGAAGGTCGGAGGTTGGTGCCGACGACAAAAAAGCGCCGAAGGCAAAAAGAGAGTGCAACACGAGGACTTCCTAGGAGGTCACCCATCTCAGTACTACTCTCGCCCAAACACGCTTAACTTCGGAGTTCTGATGGGATCCAGTGCTTTAGTGTTGGTATGATCATACCCGTTACATGTTTCGCGAAAAAATGCTCTTATGCCTCATGCAGGAGCCGTGGGGGCCGCAACGCACGAACCGACTAGCCGTCATAGAAACGGCCCTGAAAAACACCCGAAATGAGCTTAAACGGCCTCCGAAACGGTCCCGAACCGACTTTGTCTGTTCGCCACGTCGTAGCCAGCGGAACGAGCTTTCCGTGGCCACGAAAATCGCCGAATTCCGACATCGGCGTGCCAAGTTACGGTCCGGCGAGTCGGAAGTGCTGTGTTTGTCGCACGCCGCGGCTCGTGTCGGGTGCCGGCGCTGCGGCGCGCAAGGCGAGAGTGAAAAGGAAGCAGAAGACCTCGATGAATCAGATACAGTGTGTTGCGGGAAGTGAAAAGAAGGTTGGAGGTTGGTGCCGACGACAAAAAAGCGCCGAAGGCAAAAAGAGAGTAAAGCACGAGAACTTCCCAGGAGGTCACCCATCCCAGTACTACTCTCGCCCAAACACGCTTAACTTCGGAGTTCTGATGGGATTCAGTGCTTTAGTGCTGGTATGATCGCACCCGTTACATGTTTCGCGAAAAAATGCTCTTATGCCTCACGCGGGAGCCGGGGGGGCTGCAACGCACGAACCGACTAGCCGTCATAGAAACGGCCCCGAAAAACACCCGAAACGAGCTTAAACGGCCTCCGAAACGGTCTCGAACCGACTTTGTCAGTTCGACACGTCGTAACCAGCGGAACGAGCTTTCCGTGGCCACGAAAATAGCCGAATTCCGACATCGGCGTGCCAACTTACGGTCCGGCGAGCCAGAACTGCTACGTTTGTCGCACGCCGCGGCTCGTGTCGGGTGCCGGCGCTGCGGCGCGCAAGGCGAGGGTGAAAGGGAAGCAGAAGACCTCGATGAATCAGATACGGTGTGTTGCGGGAAGTGAAAAGAAGGTCGGAGGTTGGTGCCGACGACAAAAAAGCGCCGAAGGCAAAAAGAGAGTGCAACACGAGGACTTCCCAGGAGGTCACCCATCCCAGTACTACTCTCGCCCAAGCACGCTTAACTTCGAAATTCTGATGGGATCCGGTGCTTTTGTGCTGGTATGATCGCACCCGTTACATGTTTTGCGAAAAAAATGCTCTTATGCCTCACGCGGGAGCCGTGGGGGCTGCAACGCACGAACCGACTTGCCGTCATAGAAACGACCCCGAAAAACGCCCGAAACAAGCTTAAACGGCTTCCGAAACGGTCCCGAACCGACTTTGTCTGTTCGCCATGTCGTAGCCAGCGGAACGAGCTTTCCGTGGCCACGAAAATCGCCGAATTCCGACATCGGCGTGCCAAGTTACAGTCCGGCGAGCCGGAACTGCTGCGTTTGTCTAACACCGCAGTTCGTGTCGGGTGCCGGCGCTGCGGCGCGCAAGGCGAGGGTGAAAGGGAAGCAGAAGACCTCGATATATCAGATACGGTGTGTTGCGGGAAGTGAAAAGAAGGTCGGAGGTTGGTGCCGACGACAAAAAACCGCCGAAGGCAAAAAGAGAGTGCAGCACGAGAACTTCCCAAGAGGTCACCCATCCCAGTACTACTCTCGCCCAAACACGCTTAACTTCGGAGTTCTGATGGGATCCAGTGCTTTAGTGCTGGTATGATCGCACACGTTACATGTTTCGCGAAAAAATGCTCTTATGGCTCACGCGGGAGCCGTGGCGGCTGCAACGCACGAACCGACTAGCCGTTATAGAAACGGCCCCGAAAAACACTCGAAATGAGCTTAAACGGCTTCCGAAACGGTCCCGAACTGACTTTGTCTGTTCGCCACGTCGTAGCCAGCGGAACGAGCTTTCCGTGGCCACGAAAATCGCCGAATTCCGACATCGGCGTGCCAAGTTACGGTCCGGCGAGCCAGAACTGCTCCCTTTGTCGCACGCCGCGGCTCGTGTCGGGTGCCGGCGCTGCGGCGCGCAAGGCGAGGGTGAAAGAGAAGCAGAAGACCTCGATGGATCAGATACGGTGTGTTGCGGAAAGTGAAAAGAAGGTCGGAGGTTGGTGCCGATGACAAAAAAGCGCCGAAGGCAAAAAGATAGTGCAACACGAGGACTTCCCAGGAGGTCACCCATCCCAGTACTACTCTCGTTCAAACACGCTTAACTTCGGAGTTCTGATGGGATTCGGTGCTTTAGTGTTGGTATGATCGCACCCGTTACATGTTTCGCGAAAAAATGCTCTTATGCCTCACGCGGGAGCCGTGGGGGCTGCAACGCACGAACCGACTAGCCGTCATAGAAACGGCCCCGAAAAACACCCAAAACGAGCTTAAACGGCCTCCGAAACGGTCCCGAACCGACTTTGTCTGTTCGACACGTCGTAGCCAGCGAAACGAGCTTTCTGTGGCCACGAAAATAGCCGAATTCCGACATCAGCGTGCCAAGTTACGGTCCGGCGAGCCGGAACTGCTGCGTTTGTCACACGCCGCGGCTCGTGTCGGGTGCCGGCACTGCGGCGCGCAAGGCGAGGGTTAAAGGGAAGCAGAAGACCTCGATGGATCAGATACGGTGTGTTGCGGGAAGTAAAAAGAAGGTCGGAGGTTGGTGCCGACGACAAAAAAGCGCCGAAGGCAAAAAGAGAGTGCAACACGAGGACTTCCCAGGAGGTCACCCATCCCATTACTACTCTCGCCCTAGCACGCTTAACTTCAAAGTTCTAATGGGATTCGGTGCTTTAGTGCTGGTATGATCACACCCGTTACATGTTGCACGAAAAAATGCTCTTATGCCTCATGCGGGAGCCGCAACGAACGAACCGACTAGCCGTCATAGAAACGGCCCTGAAAAACGCTCGAAACGAGCTTAAACGGCCTCCGAAACGGTCCCGATCCGACTTCGTCAGTTCGCCACGTCGTAGCCAGCGGAACGAGCTTTCCGTGGCCACGAAAATCGCCGAATTCCGACATCGGCGTGCCAAGTTACGGTCCGGCGAGCCAGAACTGCTGCCTTTGTCGCACGCCGCGGCTCGTGTCGGGTGCCGGCGCTGCGGCGCGCATGGCGAGGGTGAAAGAGAAGCAGAAGACCTCGATGGATCAGATACGGTGTGTTGCGGAAAGTGAAAAGAAGGTCGGAGGTTGGTGCCGATGACAAAAAAGCGCCGAAGGCAAAAAGAGAGTGCAACACGAGGACTTCCCAGGAGGTCACCCATCCCAGTACTACTCTCGTTCAAACACGCTTAACTTCGAAGTTCTGATGGGATTCGGTGCTTTAGTGTTGGTATGATCGCACCCGTTACATGTTTCGCGAAAAAATGCTCTTATGCCTCACGCGGGAGCCGTGGGGGCAGCAACGCACGAACCGACTAGCCGTCATAGAAACGGCCCCGAAAAACACCCGAAACGAGCTTAAACGGCCTGCGAAACGGTCCCGAACCGACTTTGTCAGTTCGACATGTCGTAGCCAGCGAAACGAGCTTTCTGTGGCCACGAAAATAGCCGAATTCCGACATCGGCGTGCCAAGTTACGGTCCGGCGAGCCGGAACTGCTGCGTTTGTCGCACGCCGCGGCTCGTGTCGGGTGCCGGCACTGCGGTGCGCAAGGCGAGGGTTAAAGGGAAGCAGAAGACCTCGATGGATCAGATACCGTGTGTTGCGGGAAGTGAAAAGAAGGTCGGAGGTTGGTGCTGACGACAAAAAAGCGCCGAAGGCAAAAAGAGAGTGCAACACGAGGACTTCCCAGGAGGTCACCCATCCCAGTAGTACTCTCGCCCTAGCACGCTTAACTTCAAAGTTCTAATGAGATTCGGTGCTTTAGTGCTGGTATGATCGCACCCGTTACATGTTGTGCGAAAAAATGCTCTTATGCCTCATGCAGGAGCCGTGGGGGCCGCAACGCACGAACCGACTAGCCGTCATAGAAACAGCCCTGAAAAACGCCCGAAACGAGCTTAAACGGCCTCCGAAACGGTCCCGAACCGACTTCGTCTGTTCGCCACGTCGTATCCAGCGGAACGAGCTTTCCGTGGCCACGAAAATCGCCGAATTCCGACATCGGCGTTCTGATTCCGTTGCTAAAAGCTTTTTAAAGTTCCGCTGTAAAGAAAAAAAAAATTCAAAAAAATTTTAACTTAGCTTTGTTTTGGAAATCTGGGGTGTTACAATATCTATCTTTATATATATACAGAACATCTAGAATGAATGAGAACCTATATATGAAAAGACATTCAAAATTTTGCCTTGAATGAATGATAAAATGTGCATTTACACAGTTTGTTTACTGTGTGATGAATGACATACTATGCACATGCATAGTGATTCAGCAAATGTATAAAAATAACAGATGTGCAAGTATTAGAGAAGAGGTTTGGGCATTGGTGGTGGATGAGGGTGAGCATGCAGGAAAATGCTATGAACGTTACAATGAAGTTGTAGCAACCCATGATGAGAAAGTGAATGACTCATTTTATGACATGAATATTGAAACAAAAATTAAAGAAAGGTTTAGATATCATAAAGTTGAAGATTTTTACATACTTTGTTCATGCAACCATATTGAATGGAGATACTATTTACATTTTTTTTTCAGCTGGACAAGTGTGATCATCGCAAAATTTTTCATCTCTTGTGGTTTCTCTCTCTTCCTTCTCTTTTCCTTTTCTAGCCTCTATTTTCCTCCTTTTTGAAGGAAGAAAAATAAAAGACAGAAAAAGAAGAGAGAAGAGAAAAGAAAAGAAGAGAGAAGAGGAACTCTTTTGCGGGGTCTCACTTGACCTTGATTTGAAAAATATGTAGAAAATTACTCGCCTCCGTTTTGAAAATTTACGGGAAAAAAATGGAGAGACGGGATTCGCTCGTCGGTACCAGGTTCGACTGTTCCTGGCGCCTTTACCAGGGGTAATCGAACCAATGATCGAATTTATGCCTTTTTACTTTGCCTAAGTATTATCTAAGAATTTATTCTAAATCTAGATGCACAAAGAATCATGCTTGTGAAATGCAAGGATGTATGCTCTTTTGAAAATGTTTTGAAAAATTCCCTAGTGTTCTTGAGATGAACTTGATAATGGAGTGAAGAAATGGTTGAATCTAACTTAGAACTTGAGATGGATCAGAGAAGTTCTAAGTTTTTGAAGTAATTTAGAGTTGGAAGAATAAATCTTGATTTATGAGAGAGAATGATTTTAAAGCTGAAATGAAGTTTCAAAGTCAGAGACTTTGACTTTTTGAATTTAAAACTTGGATTTTGGAAAGGAAATGAATATCTGCAATGGAGTTGAACTCTGGCTTTGAAGTTTGAAATATGAAAAAAGATTTGGGAAGTCTTAAATAGAATCGAGAAAATGGGATTGATTTGAAAGTTGGAGTTCAGGATGGAATGTGAATTCAAAGTCTGGATCCTAAGATGGAATTGAGTTCTGAATCCTAAATGGAATTTGGATCTGAAGTCTGAGATCCAAAGTGGAATTGAATTATGGATCCTAAAATGGATTTGGATGTGAAGTCTGAGATGTGAAATGAAACTGGATTCTGGATCCTAAATTGATTGTGGATCTGAAGCATGAGATCCAAAAAGTGAATATTGTACTTGGAAATCTGGATCCAAGTTGAGATTAAGATCTAACTTTGGATTTGGATTCTGAAAGTCCAAATGAGACTTTTGAAGATGGATCTTGGATTTTGAAAACCCAGATTAAATTTAAAACTTAGAAAAAGACTTGAATTTGGAATCAATCTCAAAACTTGGATTTTGAAGACAAGAAGATAAACTTGATTTTGAATTTGAAATCAGAATATGAATCAGGAATTTCAAAGTTAAATTGAACTTTGAAAATGGAATTTTGAGATATTGAATTGAATTTGAATTTGAATTTGAATTTGAATCTCGACAATGAATTTGGAATTTGATTTGAAAATTGAATTTTGAGTATATGAATGAATTTCAAAATTGGATTTTGAATTGGGAATCAGAAGATGAATCAGGAATTTTAGAGTTAAATTGAACTTTGAAATTTGATTTGAATTAGAATTTGAATTTTGGATATACAAATGAATTTCAAAGTCAAATTGGACTTCGAATTTAAAGTTAGAATCTGAAAATGATATTTGAATTTACAAGAGTTGAAAATTAATTTGAGAAGTGAAGAAGATATCTGAAGGAAATCACTGGGATTTATGAAAAAGAATTTTGAAAATATGATGCAATTCTATCATAAATGATGAATGAATTTAAAGAATTTTGAAATTGGAATTTGAAAAACCATATTTCATTCTTTACATGAATTGAAATAAGATCGAAAATATAATACATCCTTGACTATGGTCATTGAATGTATTATATAACAATCTATATTTAAATTCAGGTGAAGAATAAAACATATTTTGGTGCTTTTATAGAGTTTAAAATGAAATTAACTCTTAATATATCCTGACTATGACCATTGATATATATTTTGAGCCAATTTTAAGTTAAACTCTAATAAAAGAAAGAAATATTTGAAAATATGATGATTTTGAAAAGAGAGATCCAGTGTGGATCCAATGTTATTCCATAAAAGATGAAAGTCCTAAGTTTTGTTCACATCCTGACTATGACCATTGATGTAAATCATCAACTTACGATTTAATCACCTCCTATTAGAATGGTGCGCATGCCATTCGTGTGCCCATTTGTGAAATTTTTGAAAAACAAAGGAAAAATAATGAAACAAATGGTATGCTCATTCATTCTAATCTAAGGCTGGAAGTATAAAATTTATGATTTGATTATTACAACTTGAATTGAGTTTGAAATTGTAACCTTTAAGCTAAATGACATTTCCTGCAGGAATAGGGTTAGCTGCAAAGTAAAACAATCTAACCTAAAAGAGAAAGGTTAGGCTTTGAACTGAAGCTAAATGAATTTGCTGTGAGAGGACATATATAGATGCATATGAAGACAAAATTAACGATCTATAGGATATGAAACCTAAATATATATATATATATATATATATATATATATATATATATATATATATATATATATATATATATATATATATATATATATATATTGTATATATATATATTGTATATGCATATTCTGCACAAGGCCTCACTGGTACAAACTTATGTTATGATGTCACTTTCAATCATTCCTAGCTGAGGTTTCAGGCTACAAACCTATGTATTCTTACTGGCACGTAAGAGTGAATTGAGAAATAATGAACCCTGATTTAACCCACAGAAACTCTGGAAAAATTCAGCCTCCTCGCTGTAGGACCTAGAGTTATGCTTTTATCAGCATTCAGAATTCCACGAAAAGGTAAGCATATGAGAGCAGGTTATGAAGGGTCTACTATATAAGAAGAAACAGACTGCCAGCACCAGATGAATTGAAATAAAACCAGCCCTTGCGGATCTGTGTAAACATATAAAAGTAAACCTTGACAACCATGATGACAATTAAGATTTTCATAACTCTCATGCTTGGAGGGATAATCTCTCTCTTTCTCTCCCCCCTGCTATGCACCCGAGTTAAGTTTAAACCAGTAATAGGCTTGACAACCCGATTGGAATCCTTTAGCAGAAATGGGGATGAGATATGATAATGTCTCAATCTGACTCAGCTAGGATCCTTTAGCTTTTACCTAGATTGAGATATTAGTGTCTCAAACTGGCCCAAATGCCTAATAAGAAGTGGGGTGGGCAAGAAGATATAACAGTAAAGCATGAAATCATTATTAACAAATGTAACAAATATTTGAAGATGCTAGCATGCCGAGGGCTTTATAAATAAAATGAAAGAATGGAATCATAACTTATTTTGGGAAAATCTCAACCATTTCAACTTTATTAACAAATATGACAATAAGATGCAATTAAAAGATAACAATGTAAAAAAAAATGAGGTCTTTCATTAGCATAGGATAAATCAAGTGAAAAACCTCAAGTCATATAAGCAAAACATGCTCAACTATTAACAAAAAACAAAAAAACTACTCACGCCGACGTATTGCTCCATTCCTTTGATACATTGATTCTCTGACAACTTCAACTTTTCCCCAAAATTTATCCTTGTTTTAGTATTATCGGAAATATCCCCAGAAAATTCAACCCATAACAGATGCATCGGGTGTGGCTGCCGTGTTGGTGCTATTGCTGACCATCTGAGCCCTCACCATGCAGCTTCACTGTACTCTTGAGATGATCTTGATTATGGATAACTCCAGCGGCATGGCCCAATCATGGATGCAAAGCAAGGCAGGTGCCACAAAAGTAGAAGCATGTGAGTCAGATGCCACTATATACAGGAAAAGAAAAAAAATGGAATGCAATGAGATGGGGTGATGACTGCAGGGGTTGGAATAATGTTGGATATTTACCGTGGGGTTTTGAAAGACAAACCACAGCAGTGCCAGGCACTGCTATGGGTACAAAGGAAAGCATTGACAGCAGTGCATTGGCACTGCTGTAACTCTATGGAAGGTTACAGCAGTGTCAAGAGCTGCTGTATGTGAAGGTGCACGCAGGGTATAACGTAGGTGGAAGGGGTGTTTAATGATTTGTACATGAGATGCACCTAAGATCATAGGTTTTAACAGGGAATGGCTTTATAAAATACAGGGAAATTCTAAAATGATGCTTCATAATGTAAAGAAAGAGGTAAAAACAAGGTATATTATAGTGAATGTGGATTGCTAAGCTTGCTAAACACAATTGAAAGAACACAGATTTACTTACCCTTGTGTCATGACCTGTCACCTACTGATAAAAACCAGATTTATATAGAAAGAATAGCAAATGAAAATGGCATTTTCTGTAGCAAATATTATGATCAAGACCATGAGTAATGAACTTCCTGAAATATCAAAGTTAGCCTCTACTGGTAAACTGGAGCTGGATTGTATCTATTTGTTCTGCAAACCTGATTTGAACCCATCAAAACCTTCTCACTTGTCAGCGTATATGGGGGTTGTTGAGGCCTACAGGTTCATGGCTGGACAGATTTCCTTCGTCATACAAAATATACCTTTCATCCTCAGAGAAGACATGTTTAATCATGCAATTATGTTACAAAGCCTCTACAAAGCTGAAAGATATGACAGATACCACTAGAATATACAAAACTACAAAAAGAGAAAAATATTTTGTAGATATTATCATCTGTCTTACCGAGAAGACTTATGATATGAATGGTAGAAATCAAGTTTACACAAAACTTTTAAATGCTTAGCATAATTCACAGCGATTACCTAAGCTATGGAGAATGCTAATATTCCTATGACTTGTTATGTTACTGCGATTTTTATCAATATGCAGAATGAAGGAAGATGGTTAGCATTGCATGAAATAAGTGTGATGGGTGCAATATGCTGGGGGTTGTGATGGGTAAGTGATATAACAAGGGTACTAAAGAGGGGAATGAATTTTGGCAACACAGTGAGATGTAATGAGAGAATTACAGACTTCTAACTAATAAAAAGCTATCATAATAAGACTTTTAACTAACATGCAGATGAGTGCTTATAACCTGTTTTGACATGGAATTTGACTGCTGCATCAAGCAAATCACTATCCAATAGAATTTTCTACATTTCCTGCTGAAGGGACTGAAACGCTATTCAAGGGAAGAAGGACAGGACATTGATACTTATGGAATCTCATAGGATCAACCGCAGTAGCCATTGGGATGCACAGGGTGGAGCAAAGCACGCAAAGGATAGTCCTATCGAGAGCATGCAGCTGTTACACCTCTTTTTCAGTGGTATCTTTACGGGATTCCAATGGCGTGGATTTGAATTAGCCTGCTATGGCGTCAATGCAGGAGGCTAGAAGAATTCTATGAGATGCAGACTTACCTTTTTAAGAAAAGAAAATGAATGGAAACAACAAACATATTAAAAAATGGAGAAACATCTGCCAAAATAAACAAATACCAAGGTTATATGTAAGAACAGATCTAACATTTGCTGAATTACTATATTGAGCATTTGTAGACAAAACTGTTTGCATATCAAGAACATCAAATTATGACAAATCACCCTTTTACCTTTAGCATAACTGGGTCCAGTACTTTTATTCTTTAGAGGGCAACACCTTGAGCCATCTACCTGGAGATTCGTCTATTGTCACAGTAGAGCCCTTTCATGTATGGTCCTGTTCTTACCACACTTTGAAACAATACATTACTTCTTACAGCAGGATCCACAGTGAACATGGTTCCTATATTCGCCACAAGTAGCCTAGATGAAGGATTTCGACTAATCCCACTTTTATAACCATTGCTGGTGAAGTGCAGGCCATGGAGCCCACAGACCCCACAGAAAATAAACAAGAGAGTAATTTTCTATACGGACTGAAATAAAGAACTCCTAAAGCCAATGCCAACACTGAACAAAGTGACAATCTCCAACACACTTTATCATGTTAAAATACCACCAGCATAAAAAGAAAATGGACAAATTCTATTTCACCATTACGAACATCAACAGTGGGAGAATTATATAATCGATTTTGACAACCGAAACGAATCAATAACTGATCCTTTCCAGTCTTCATCATCGATTGTGAGATGCTGTAGACCCTGTGGTGTCCTTATAATAAGATAACATATCAGCTCTTATCTCCACCATGAAAATCCCAAAGGTAAGATCGTGATACCCTGCTGCATGTTTTACCAGGTCTGGCAAGGCAATGATTTAGCAATGGTACATTTCAATATAACAAAGGATCCATGAGCTCTTGCTGGTGAAGTTATTCTTGTGTTGTGGAATCACGCAAGACACAACCAATTTCTAAAATGTAAAATACAGAATCATTGATGAAGATAGAAAATCAAATAACCCAAGGAAATGATCATGATGCAAACGATTAATCTGATTTTTACAGGAAAATCAGAGTGTGCATGGGTAATAAAAAAAAATGATAGTCTATAAAAGAAAAAAAAGGAAAGATGCAGATCACGGTAGAATAGAAGAATAATGTTAGAATACATATAAATCCTTACATAAACTAAGGAAATCTAATAAAATGAATCGCAGAGCAGAAGAAAATGAATTTCGGAATTAGGAAATTCTTTTTTGCTGTTGCACAAGAGGGACTGATGATGTTGTAAGCACCCCAATTGCAACTTGAGGGTGCATTTTAATGGGGAAAACAGAAAATAAAACAAAGAAAAATAAATGAAAATAGTAAAACAAATACAGAGATGAAAGTGAAATTTAGATGGATCGATGATGCCATTGAGAGGCATCATCGATCATCAACATATAAGGAAAGGGATTTAATCAGAAATCTAAGATCTACAGAAAAAAAAATGGAGATTAAGAATGGCATAGAGACATTGAAAACAAGAAAAGTCTGATTCTGAATATACGTTAAACTCCAAAGAAATCTATAAAAGAGGGAAGAGAAAGAAGGGATTCTTTACCTGGGTTTTGCAGAAATCCTAAAGGAGGAAGGAGGGAGGCGATCGGAAGGCGAATGGTGGAAGGATGCTTCCTGTCGAAAGTAGACCGTGAAGGAGAAGAAGGGGGGAGGGTGGAAACAGATGCCCAAATGAGGCAATGGATGCCTCTTTTTATAAGTGTAAAGAGAAGAATCGAGAGAGAGCGTCTGTTAGTGATTGAGGGTTGAAGAAGACGGAAGATGATCGAATGGTCAATCATCTTGGGAAGCAAGAGGGCGTAATGGAGGGTTTTGAGGAAGAGGGTTTCGGTGAGAGAGGGAGAGAGAGGCGAGAGTGAGGGTTTGCGAAAAGAGGCGCCACCCTCTTTTTTTTTTTTATGAAGGGTTTCCAAAGAAACCCTAAGAAGCAAATTTATGAAAAGGGGCCCCTTTTATTTTCGGAATAAAAAAAAAGGGTTTTTAACAATTTTTTGCTTAAAAAAAATGTTTTCATAAAACTTGATTTTCAAAAAGGTGTTTTCAAAAGGTTATTTTTGTGTTTCTTCTTTTCCCATTTTCTTTATTTTTTTATTTTTTTCTTGACATTTTCTGCATTTTTTTGGAATGAAATTAAAAAAATAAAAATAATTTCAAAAATATTTACAAAGGAAAGGTTTTCTGAGCAATTTTGGAAGAAAATGGGTTTGGACCCGAGTTTTAAGAAAATGTTTGAGTTTTGAAACTCGAATCGAGAAATACAATGTGATAAATTCACATGGATGTCGGATGGACTGTCCGAGCTATTTAAAAACTATTTTTGGTATTTTCTGTAGTTCTTATTTAAAATTTGGACAATGAGGCTCAGATTTGGATCTTGACAATGGATCCAGATCCGAAATCGAGTCAGATATATAAGATGAATTTGATTTCAGTAAAACTTGAGAAATGAACTGGAATTTAGATTTAAAAGCGACTCAATTGCTCCGAAAATGAAATCAGGGACAAAAAGGGAACATTTAAAAGATTTTGAAAAATTTGGGATGTTCACAGATGCCCCCCTTTGCTACTAAGCCGGTTGAAAGTCGAGATTAGTGGCAAAGAAAACACTCCAAATTTTGAAAAAAATGCCCCAGTCAGCAGATCTGAACCGGGTGTGGAAGAATTTATTTGGAAAAGAGATGATTTCAGGCTTAAAACCTTATCCTGAATGGCCTTGGGGAGACGAAATCCTCGAACAATGATATAACTGGATAACAAAAACGAGGAAATTGTGATGGGACTTTGAAGATCCCGAAATGATAAGATAAGAGTTTTGATCAAGTCTCATGGGTGAGATAAGATCAACTTTTTGGAATGACTCAGGTTTATCCCTTAACCTGGATGGGATGAAGATATATCAAGATAATTTGGATGGGGAAAGGAATGTGAGTGGACCTCGATAGGACATTTTTGGGAAATGCCTCATGAGATGAAGCTCGAGTAGGATCCTGTCCTGGAGGGATATACAAAGTATGGGTTCCTCGATGGGAAGAACCATGATGGGACTTGGAAGAAAACACATCGTTAAAACGAGAAACCTTGTCAGAACGAGACTCATGTTTAACCCAAACCTGAAAAAGGAAGATACCTCGATGGGCGAGGTTCAGGCTCAACCCTTAACCTGAAGGGGACGACCAAATGGAATATTCGAATGAAGAAACCATGATGGGACCTTTGGAGTTTGGACGAACAAATCCGGAAGGAGTTTTGCGAAAGAAGGAAGATGGAGTTCCCTAAAGCTTTGAAAAAGGGGTGATCTTGGGCGTCTCACGGTTGAGACTGAAATAGCTTTTGAATTTAATGACCTCTCGAGGAAAATACAGGTTTTGACCCTTAACCTTAGTGGGAACAACCATACGGATTTCTCAAAACCGTGATGAGACAGGAGAGATACTTCAGCTGAATGAGGCAACTCTTCTGGGAATGTGAGAGATGGAAAAATGAGAAGATGTGAGACAAAATGAACGATGAATAAGGTAACAGGAGGCGAATCTTTTGATAGGGTAAAAGATGAATAAGGCGAACCTCTTATCAAGGAGACGAATCTCTTGATAAGGCGAAAGATGGAAGAGGGCGACCCTTTTGGCAGGAGAAGGTGAAAGCAAAATATGAAGATGGCGATGAAGATGGCAATCCTTTTAGCAAGGAGAAGGCAAATCTTTTGACAATGCAAAAGACGGAGAAGGCAATCCTTTAATCAAGGAGAAGGCGAGTTTCTCGACAAAGCAAAAGACGGAGAAGGCAATCCTTTTATCAAGGAGAAGGCAAGTCTCTCGATAAAGCGAAAGACGGAGAAGGCAATCCTTTAATCAAGGAGAAAGGCAAATCTTTTGACAACGCAAAAGATGGAGAAGGCAATCCTTTAATCAAGGAGAAGGTGAGTCTCTCGACAAAGCGAAAGACGGAGAAGGCAATCCTTTTATCAAGGAGAAGGCGAGTCTCTCGACAAAGCGAAAGACGGAAAATGTAAACAACTCTAGGTTGTATCAAAATGGATATTGAATATTTATTTCATTCTTAGAATATCTAGAAAATTTTGCCAATAAGATAAATTTATAGTTGACTTCAACGCTTGAAAATGTGCACATGTGTGAAAAGATATTCTCTCTTTTACCTAGAGTATTTCCTCCAACGAGGCTAATTTCTTGGTTTTAATAGTCAAATTCAAAATTTTTAGCGTCGATGATTTTCTTCAAGGAAGCTATCCATTTCCCTGATATGAGAAGAGAAGAAATATTCTCAATTTTATAAAAGCAAATAGTGAAAAGACATTGATAAAAGAATTTTGCATGAGAAAAGATGACTTCTGGCAATTTAGACAGTTTGATATCTGAGTGTTTTTCTCATGATAATCTTTTTTTGCACTCTTTTTGAGTCATTGAACTTTTTCGGGCTTTTTACATCATCCTTCATTTTGGAGATGTTCTGACTTTTCTCTCTTTTTCAGGGAAGGGTACGTCACAAACTCCTTTATCTTGGAGATGTTTTGATCCTTCTTTTATCTCAGGGATTCTATTGATGATATTGGCTCAAAAGGTCTATTGATGATAGCATAAATCAAATATCATTTAGGGTTTGTCAGTAGGTTCATCACACTCGCCTTCATCTTGACGGTGATTTGAACTTTCCCTGGAAGGATCCTTCACAAACTCCTTTATCTCGGTAGATGATCCAAATCTTCTTTGGCCCCGGGGGTCTGCTCGCATATTCGCCTTCATCTTGACGACAATTGAGAGATCCCTTTTGCAGATATTTGATTGCAGCTCTAAGTGGATGAGGAGACATGAATGAGTGGATTCTTTTTGTTGCTCAGAATATTTCCACTGCCTAATTGCCAGAAAATCGTCTTTAAACACGCGCCATAGCTATGATCGATATCAATTCGCTTCCGGCTTTTCAATGTCATCGAATATTTCTTTCGACAATCATACCGAGGATATTTCTTACATCCTTTTAGTTGATCAATAGGAAAAGATTTGAATTTTACCTCTTTTTCGCAAAAAGTTTCACCTTTTTGAAAAAAATACTAGAGGTAATCTGAGGTAATTCTTTTGTGCAGTAAGATTTATTGGAATCAACAGATATTTTTAGCAAATTGGCAAAGTTTTTCGAGAATTCTTTGTGAAATAATCACTCAATATAGATTTTGATGTGACCTTTAGTTGCGATCTATGCTTTTTAGACATTCTGACCAGTAAAACTAGAACCTTTCATTTAACGACCAGCGAAAGAGCTGAAACCTTTCATTTAACAACCAGTAAAAACTGGGACCTTTTATTTAACGACCAGCGAAGGAGCTGGAACATTTCATTTAATGACCAGTAAAAACTGAGACCTTTCATTTAACGACCAGCAAAGTAGCTGTAACCTTTCATTTAATGACCAACGAAGTAGCTGGGACATTTCATTTAACGACCAATGAAGGAGTTGGAACATTTCATTTAACGACCAACAAAGGAGTTGGAACATTTCATTTAATCATTTAGCGACCAGCGAAGTAGCTGGGACATTTCATTTAATGACCAGCGAAGTAGCTGGGACATTTCATTTAACGACCAGCGAAGTAGCTGGGATATTTTATTTAATCATTTAACGACCAGCGAAGTAGCTGGGACATTTCATTTAACGACCAGCAAAGTAGCTGGGACATTTCATTTAACGACCAGCGAAGTAGCTGGGACATTTCATTTAACGACCAGCAAAGTAGCTGGGACATTTCATTTAATCATTTAATGACCAACAAAGTAGCTGAGACATTTTATTTAATCATTTAACGACCAGCGAAGTAGCTGAGACTTTTCATTTTTAATCATTTAACGACCAACAAAGTAGCTGAGACATTTTATTTAATCATTTAACGACCAGCGAAGTAGCTGAGACTTTTCATTTAATCATTTAACGACCAGCGAAGTAGCTGGGACTTTTTATTTAATGACCTGATTTAAGTTCAAAACTTTTGAAAGACAACCAGTACGAGGACTGAACTTGATCTTTAGATTTTAAAACTTTAGCAAAATAACCAGTGCGAGCACCGAGTTTTTCCAACTGAGAGTCGGGAAGGAGACCGACATTCTTAAGATATTTAGAGATTGAAGCAGGAATGATTGTCAGGGTTTCAGGATTATCCCTTATCCTGAAGGGGAAATAAAAGATTTTATGAAGAGATAACCTGAGACTTGAATTTAGAAGGGATATGACAAGATTTAGAATTTATGATCTATGATTTAGATGGACCAGGTATGCGGTCCAATTTTCAGGATTAAACCCTTATCTTGTTTGGGAATATAGAAAGAATAAACTTTGAGAAGACAGAAGGATATAGAACTTTGAAAAAAATGTAGAACATTTGAGGAAATTGATTTATTTTTGTAAAAAAAATTCTCACAGGTAGCATGGTTGCCCCTATGAGTGATCTCAGGATTATCCCTTATCCTAAATGGGAAAAAGAATAGAACTTTAAAGAAAAATTGATATAAATTTAGAAATCAATAAAGATCGGTAAAACTTGTATTTGCAAAAAGAATTCTCATAGGTAGCATTGTTGCCCCTACGAGAGGTCTCAGGATTATCCCTTATCCTGAATGGGAAAAAGAATTTAAGGAATTTTAATGAAGAGAAAATTTAGAAAATCACGGTCGCCAAAACTGTGATCATCGCAAAATTTTTCCTCTCTTGTGGTTTCTCTCTCTTCCTTCTCTTTTCCTTTTCTAGCCTCTATTTTCCTCCTTTTTGAAGGGAGAAAAATAAAAGACAGAAAAAGAAGAGAGAATAGAAAAGAAAAGAAGAGAGAAGAGGAACTCTTTTGCGGGGTCTCACTTGACCTTGATTTGAAAATTATTTAGAAAATTACTCGCCTCCGTTTTGAAAATTTGCGGGGAAAAAATGGAGAGACGGGATTCGCTGGTTGGTACGAGGTTCGACCGTTCCTGGCGCCTTTACCAGGGGTAATCGAACCAAGGATCAAATCTATGCCTTTTTGCTTTGCCTAAATATTATCTAAGATATTATTCTAAATCTAGATGCACAAAGAATCATGCTTGTGCAATGCAAGGATGTATGCTCTTTTGAAAATGTTTTGAAAAATTCCCAAGTGTTCTTGAGATGAACTTGATAATGGAGTGAAGAAATGGTTGAATCTAACTTAGAACTTGAGATGGATCAGAGAAGTTCTAAGTTTTTGAAGTAATTTAGAGTCGGAAGAATAAATCTTGATTTCTAAGAGAGAATGATTTTAAAGCTGAAATGAAGTTTCAAAGTCAGAAATGGACTTTGACTTTTTGAATTTAAAACTTGGATTTTGGAAAGGAAATGAATATCTGAAATGTAGTTGAACTCTGGCTTTGAAGTTTGAAATATGAAAAGAGATTTGGGAAGTCTTAAATAGAATCGAGAAAATGGGATTGATTTGAAAGTTGGAGTTTAGGATGGAATGTGAATTCAAAGTCTGGATCCTAAGATGGAATTGAGTTCTGGATACTAAATGGAATTTGGATCTGAAGTGTGAGATCCAAAGTAGAATTGAATTATGGATCCTAAAATGGATTTGGATCTGAAGTCTGAGATCTGAAATGAAACTAGATTTTGGATCCTAAATGGATTGTGGATCTAAAGCATGAGATCCAAAAAGTGAAGATTGTACTTGGAAATCTGAATCCAAGTTGAGATTAAGATCTAACTTTGGATTTGGATTCTGAAAGTCCAAATGGGACTTTTGAAGATGGATTTTGGATTTTGAAAACTCAGATTAAATTTAAAACTTAGAAAAAGACTTGAATTTGGAATCAATCTCAAAACTTGGATTTTGAAGACAAGAAGATAAACTTGATTTTGAATTTGAAATCAAAATATGAATCAGGAATTTCAAAGTTAAATTGAACTTTGAAAATGGAATTTTGAGATATTGAATTGAATTTGAATCTCGACAATGAATTTGGAATTTGATTTGAAAATTGAATTTTGAGTATACGAATGAATTTCAAAATTGGATTTTGAATTTAAAGTTTGAATTGGGAATCAGAAGATGAATCAGGAATTTAAGAGTTAAATTGAACTTTGAAATTTGATTTGAATTAGAATTTGAATTTAACCTAAAAGAGAAAGGTTAGGCTTTGAACTGAAGCTAAATGAATTTGCTGTGAGAGGACATATATAGATGCATATGAAGACAAAATTAACGATCTATAGGATATGAAACCTAAATATATATATATATATATATATATATATATATATATATATATATATATATATATATATATATATATATATATATTGTATATGCATATTCTGCACAAGGCCTCACTGGTACAAACTCATGTTATGATGTCACTTTCAATCATTCCTAGTTGAGGTTTCAGGCTACAAACCTATGTATTCTTACTAGCACCTAAGAGTGAATTGAGAAATAATGAACCCTGATTTAACCCACAGAAACTCTGGAAAAATTCAGCCTCCTCGCTGTAGGACCTAGAGTTATGCTTTTATCGACATTCAGAATTCCACGAAAAGGTAAGCATATGAGAGCAGGTTATGAGGGGTCTACTATATAAGAAGAAACAGACTCCCAACACCAGATGAATTGAAATAAAACCAGCCCTTGCGGATCTGTGTAAACAGATAAAAGTAAACCTTGACAGCCATGATGACAATTAAGATTTTCATAACTCTCATGCTTGGAGGGATAATCTCTCTCTTTCTCTCCCCCTGCTATGCACCCGAGTTAAGTTTAAACCAGTAATAGGCTTGGCAGCCTGAATTAATGAAATTAAAATCAGACCAGATGAATTTTACCATCCAATATTCAGTAAATGCTTTCTTAGGGTGCAAAGAGATCAGTACACACAGGACCATGACATACTCAAATATGAATTCGTTATACAAATAGTAGCTAGTTCAGTCTTTCACCCCTACAACCCCAATAACATTCACCACAGGACCCCAAGATTGCTGACAGCAAACAACCTGTACATGTGCTCCCTCCAATGCTTGATATTCAACTCATCATATTTTTTTATGGCCGACTCATCTTTTCCTTCATTTTCTTTTAACATAACACTTAAATCACCTGTATTACCTTCCAGTGCACACCAAACATATCCACAACTGATCCAAAAGGAAAACTACGGTGGAAGGATCAACCCAGCAACACAAACCTCTACTCATGAGTAGAGCCTCACACAGGTCTGCTACCAGACCTATATCACTTGAAAACTCGCAGTGAAAGGGTCAAGCCAGCAACACAAACCTCTACTCACGAGCTGAACCTCACACAGGTCTGCCACCAGACCTATATCACTTGAAAACTCATCATCAACTCCAAATATGGGCCCACCATTTGAGGGAACCAATTTGGATGGGTTAAACAGGTTTAAACTCATCAACTGGCCTTATTTTCCCACCTTAACACCCTCTGAGTAGCCACACAAATCTCAGATTTCCAGAAAATGCACAAAAATAAAATGAATTTAGACAATGGTGCCCCAAACCCTAGGTAGAGCATCTGATCATCAATGTCCAAAATTTTGCAAAAAATGAAACTAATAAGCTTTCTATTTTAAGAACATCAAGGTTACAATTACAAGGCAAGGGTAAGCTATAAGCAACTCAATAAATCATGATAAACATATATAGAATGAATCGCTTTTCCTAATAAATCATGATAAACATAAATAGAATAAATTGTTTCCAATAGCATGCATGTGAATAAGCAATTCTGCAGAACCTAGAAAATTCTAATTCAAGAAGGAAGGTAATTTGGATTTTACAGGCATACCTACTAGTGCCAGTTCCACCCTATGAATTCCAAATCAGAGTGTTATTCTAAGTTCAAAACAACTCATCATGGTCAACATGCAATATCATGGCTATCCTCCATCCCTCCGGTGCTGAATGGTTAGCATTTGGTGATTCTGTTATTTGAATTAGTGCTTACGTATCCAATTTACCAAAGCCTGAAAAAAAAGGAATTAGCATATTGACAATAGACAGGTAAATAAGATTCAGATATCAGGCTTAGAGTTTGAATGGTAAATTCCTGGGTTGATTGATTTCAGACATCCAAACTGAGCCTAAAACAAAATGACTAGCAAGTCGACCTCTAATGTTAATCTCTCCAAATTTAAACAAGGGATCGATGAGCTGAATTGATATGCCTCTGTTATGACACATCTCGATGTGGTGTTAACCACTTTTCCAGACCCTTCTGAAGCGAGAGATCCACACAGGATAGCTCATCAACCGATAATCCCGAAACAGGGATTGATTATACTGGATTCGAGTGGATATAGTGGAACAACTAACCCAGATGATGATAAATAATATAAAAAAAAATCAGAAAACAAAATGCGGAAATTGAAAATAAAACAGGAACATAACAGGAAAGGTAGAAGACATACCACGAATCAGATGTAAGGGAATATGATATTTATGTCATTACTACCAAAATTTTCATTTGCTTTCATCAAGTTTAACTAATGTAGAGGCTTATTGAGTATGCTACACAAGGCTTTCGTTCCAAATTCATGAAAGAACGACTGATTCATATATGCTTCATCATGGTAACCATCTAAGTTAAACTAAAAGAAAGCTTGGAATCAAGACTTTATCGCTGCCAATCATCTATATGGGCATATACGACCTCCCAGATATTTGCAAATTCATCAAAAGCAAGGTCAAAATCTAAAAGCCAAGAAGGACCTGGTGACTTGTCTGGATTAATGACTTCCTTTTCAACTGGAGGTACAGTCATTGATAAAGCAACTAGTTCCTGTAATAAATACAACTCCTGAAAATGTTAGAGGATGGTCATGTTGCCTATTCATCGTCAATGACAGGGGTGAGTAGGTGAACATGGTGGCCTAAATATCACTATACACAGAGAAGGCCTGCTGCAAGAGAAAACACGAGTTAAATGTGATATAACAAAAGCAAAACAGATGACATGGGATGTAAACGCTGATAAACAAGCTCTGAAAATGCATAAACACACTACCTTCTCAATTTGATGTCGAGTTGTCTTCAATGGTTCAGTATCTCCAAATCAACATTTGATGAACCATCTTCAGCAGCTAATTAATCTTTAAACAAATCCATTGTTCATGAGCAAATTAGGGAGTTCCCCTTGACATCAGGTATAATTTGCTTTTCGACCAATGAATCAGATACACAATGTAAATTATCTTTAATAACAATCGATTAACATCATGTCTGGACATATGCTGCATCAGTGGCTTACCATAGACTGATGGCATGTCGAGGAACTATTGAAGAGAGCATAATACTAAGTATGAGTGTAAGGTGCTAATGGGTGCCAGAGCAATGCATATGAGATATGATCAAGGCACACGAATAAGTCCTAAATGCTCTTATAACCCATGATAAAATAAAAAAAGTAATCAGGGCAAAATGGAAGAAACCATATCTAAGTAGGGAAAAGTATGATGAACAAAACTAATGAATAGCATTAATTAACGAAATGGATTGAAATAATACAACTGCAGGGAGCGAGTTTCAATTATTGAAACAATGCACAGCAAACAGATAATGGAACAGGGCACAACTACAACAAAAAAAGAAAAATATGCTAGATATGAAGATCAGAACGCAAAGAAAAATAAAGACCCATGTAATCGATAATGGAGATGAAATTAAAAGACAAAACTCGTTGCCATGGAATGCAATGACCACACTACAGACGAATCAAACCTATATTAAAAAAAAATGAACTGCAACTAAATCCATAGATTAAGAAAACCTAGCGAGATAAGTTGGGGATCCAACGTAATTTTGAAAATCTGAATGTAAATAAGACATAAAGTTTCACAGACAAAATATCAAGAAAAGCAGAAAGCCAAAACAAATAGAAAGCCGAAATCGAAGGGGAAATCCAAACGAAAAGGAAAGCAGATTAAACTCAGACATAAATTGAAAAAAAAAAAGAACAGAGGAATTGGTGATGCTATGGTGAAGCGCCATCGATTCCTGTTATACCAGAAAATGTAAAAATAAAACCAAGGATTCAATGTCAATCTTGAAACCAAGATGAATATAAGCAATTATCATAAGGATGTATAATGAAAACAAAATACACAGAATCAAACTGTAAATGTATGTCAAAATCCATGAAAATCCAAACCAATCATGAGTCAAGGATGGAAGGAAAAGGGTAAGCTGTTGGAATCGAGGATTCCATTTGTTGTTTCCTCGCATGAGCTGAAGCTGCTATATGCAGATCATCATCATACATAAGGCTTCACCGTGCAAAAGGGAAAAGAAAAGAAAAGAAAAGAAAGAAAAGCTAAGAAAATTAAGAAAGAGAACAAGAAGGTTTTATGATAAAAGAAAAACTTGCAGGAAATCTGAAGTAAAAGAGGAGGATGGCGATTACTTACCAAAGTTTTGCAGAGATTTAGAAAAACGGAGAGGGCCTTCTCTTCGTTCTACTATGGGGATTGCATGCTTACTCTGATTCTCTCACAAGGGGAAAGGGATGAGTCGAGAAGAGGAAGATGAAGCTGGAGCGATTGGGAGAAGAGAAGAAGTGATCAAAGAGGAAGGAGAAGAAACAAGGGGTGCGGGGGTGAGGTAGCGGTGGTTTGAGGGTTTCCCCTTAACCTGTTTTTAAAGAGGGGGAGGAAGGATCCCGAATGGAGCAGTTAGGGATCGAGGGTGGAAAATGGCCATGGAGGATCGGAGGGTGGTGGAGAAAGGAAGGTCCATCGGTGGGGTTGGCCATGGAGGGGCTCGATGGGGAGAGGAAGCTGGAAGCTTCGTGAAGGGCGGAGAAGAAGGAATGAGAGGGCCTTCGTAACCCTAAAGAAAACACATTTTTTTCTTTTTTCGTTAAAACCCTCCCGTTTTAAAGATTTTCAAAAGGCCGGTTATTTTCCAAAAGTTTTTTGCAGAAAACTGGTTTTAGTTAAAAGATTTTTTTCAAAAAGAGTTTTTTCAAAATCCGATTTTTGTTTCTTTTCTATATTTTTATTTTTTTGTTCTTTTCTTCATTTTATATATATATATATATTTGATATTTTTGGAATAAAATCCTAAAATTTATGAGAAAACATGGATTTAAACTTTTTTTTTTGTATTTTTGAGAAATATTTACAAAAGGGAGTTTTTCTGAGAATTCAATGCTATTTCTCTGAAAGCGAATTTGAACCTGAAATTTGAAGTGATATTCAAGGTTTGGAACCTCGAATCGAGAAATACAAAGTTGTGGATCCAACAGGATGCCAAATGAACTGCCCGAGCCATTCAAAACCATTTTTGGTATTTTTGTAATTTTAATTTGGAAATCAGACAACGAGGCTCAGATTTGGATTTAAAACACTAGATTCAGATTCAAAATTGTATTTAACTATATCAATATGGAATTTTAATCCAGAAAATCTGAAGAATGACTGAAATTTAGCTTTGGTTTTCTCAGAAGATGGAGTCAGGGGCAAAAAGGTCATTTTTACAAACCTTTGAAAATTTTGGGGTGTTCACAGGTTACTTCAAATTCAAAACACTCTTATTGTAATTTTTATGTTTTGGATTTTGTCTTTTAAGGTGCCTAAAAAGGTGATGTTTTAATTATAATCTATGTTCAAGAATTTTCTTTAGTTGGATTCAAATTCTGGAAGAAAACTGCATTTGATTACATGGGAGGTGCTATGCAAACCGAAAAAATAAATGTGGCCTTGGGCTTCGTAGGATTGAGGAGCTAAATATCGCTTACCTGGCTAAGCTTGTGATTGATGTATTCTTTGGGCTGTCTTTATGGGCTCAGTTCATGTACTTTAAGTATTTCTATAATAGAAGCTTTGAAAAGCCAATTTATATGTCAGTTTTGAAGCTTGGAAGAGGATTCTATAGGGTTGGAAGAAAGTAGAGCTTTTGACGTCTTATGAGGTTGACAAAATTATTACTAAGTTTTGGACTGATCCTCTGGGTACACCATTGATGTCTCTCATACCTGAGAGAGAAAGACACATGATTGTTAATTTTAAAAAAAATTGTTAAAGATGAGTTGGCATTATGTGTAGATCGGTATGCTCTAATACCGGGCCTTGAAAGTTTATAGCTTAATCTTCTAGGATTTTAACACTCATGGCGCTGATAGGTTGTGGTGGAGTCTCTATATGTGCAATAAAAATCAATAAAAAGGATATATGGAATTCCTTTCAAAAGGATGCTCCATCTTATAAGTGATACGATTATGGCCTAAAAAGAGTGCTGCCCAAGGCAGCATGGATTGCTTATTGAGCTGGTCATGGAAGGCTTTTCGCTCAAGATAAATTAAAGGAGTTTGGGGTCACATTGTCAATCAGATGCCCTTTATGTTTCAAGCATGAGGAATCATAATTTTATTTGTTGTTTTTGTGTCTTTTTGCTCAATTGATTTGAAAATATGTGTGCAGAATTTTTGTGAAGAAGCGGATTCCGAATTCAAATTTTATTGGGGAACTTGAATAGTGGATGACGTTATGCTTCCGCTCTCCATGGCTCAAGCCTTGTTGAGACATTACATTTCATATTGTTTTTCAAAGTTGAGGGATATGACTTATCATAAGAGTGTGCTTCTAAGTAGAACTTGAATTGCTGATCTGGTTTGGGCATCCTATACCGAACATTTTGTTGTGATAGAGTGGCTGATTTCTCATGTGAAATTTATCTCTTTGTTTTGCAAAAATTAGATTGATAGTAGACAGATTTTGGCTACTAGAATCCATTACACATTATCAGATTTGCGACATGCTCCTATAGATGCTAAGATCTTAACTCCTCTGTTATCTATGATAGAGACAAATTTCTTTGCTTAGGGGGCATGAAGAGAGTTTTAAACTCGAATTTTGTTGAAGTTGAGTGTCTTCACCCGTTGTAGTCCCTTCAGCATGGTACTCATGTCTGAGTGATTTCAAATAACCAGCGGTGGTGCGGAACCGTGTTTTTTTAAGGGGCATTTGATGACCATAGATTCTATTCTTTCCTTGCTTCGATCTTATAATAATTTGCTATGAAAAGACAAGCCTTCAGATTTTTTTATTCTCTAATATAAAGTTGAGGTAAACCCAAGCATTCTTATTTAAAAAAAAAAGTCAACTTAAACTTGACTAAATAGGTCTATAATTCACATCCTATTTCTTTCAACTTGAACAATATTTTTTTTTGTAACAATAGTGTTGGGCTCATTTAGCTCAAACTAGTCATGAGCTCGAACTTGGCTTTATATAAAAATGAGCTGAGCTCAAACACCTCAAGTTCGATTTCAACTTATTTACCGACCTTACTCATATCATTATAGCACTACTTGGAGAGTCCACCTTTTGTATGGTTCCTGGAATCTCCTAGAATCTAATCGTGCATGTTGAGATATGCATGTCTATTAGGTGCTCATTGATCAAAGCGACCCCTAACCCTAACCCTATACCCAAGGGCACTAAGGCCTTTGACTAGCACTATTGGAATAGGCCCATCAAATTATTTGATGGGTTCTTTCCATAGTTGGAATAGAACCACATTGATGATTAGGTTCCAAATGGATTTTCGGTTGGCTGTAGGTAGATATGGATCATAATCCAAGTTTTTGGAGCCATATGCATGTCCAAAAGGGTTTTGTGTTTGGATGGACCCACTGATCTTCAAAAAAGCCTAGCTGAGTTGGGACATGTTGTGGAAGACAGTACAATATCCTAAACTTATCTTGGTTTCCTGGATAAGTGGTGTTTCCAAAACCCCTTTAAAAGTTTGTGTTGGCAATATTGCTCATATTCTATTTTTTCTTTTTCTTTCTCTTTTTTTTTTATTTTAATATGGAGCTTGGGATAATTATAATGGGATTTGAACCTGAGACCCCTGATAGTGGGACCTAACCATCCAACTATCTCCTTCAATCTCATTGCTAAATATGGCCTTGATTTGAGAGAATTGATTTCTAACCGACCCTCTAACTACTTGGTTGTAGGAGAGTCAATTGGTTGGGTTTGACTCAGATCCGACCCGAACCAAAACCATATAGTTTTAGTGCTTGGTGATAAACAAGGAGGTCCAAATAGAATCTGGATTAGACTAAAAGAGTCTGATTAATATATGGGGACAGGTATGGTTTGTGAAATTTCATGTCAAACCCCTGTTTGAATGGAGTTTCGACTAAGATCCATAAATTTTCAATGTAAAAAAAGGTAAAAAATATTATTTTACTCGTTATGGTCAGAGTCTGGTTCATGTAATCCTTATTGGATTCGGACATGGCCAATTGGACTCAGGTTCGGACAAAGTACCTGCATCTTAAATCAGATTTGGGTTTGGTCTCACATGGGTCCAAACCAAACCCGACATGTTGACACCCCTACTTGGCTGGTCTGGTGTGAGCTTATTAGGTCAAACCAATCTCAGGATTTGGGCGATAGATAGCCCTAGTAATCGTGCAAAGGCGAATCATGAATAGATGGGAGAAGGGGTAAATTGTTGGGTATGGACCATGGTTGATCTGAATCTGAATCTGAAGTTTTAGCATTAAGTCTATGTCCAAGTCTGGATCCAAAACCGAGGTATATTTTTAAATCCAATTCTGAATTTTATACGATAATATTGGATCCGATAAAAAAGGCTGAAAACATGTAGTTTTAAACATAAAAGTACAAATGAATTGAGACTATTTAGATTGGATCCGGGTTTATCAAACCCATAAGCAAATCTCACCTAGACTCTAATCAAAACTTCACGTAAAAGTTGTCCTAAGAGAAAATATTCTCAGGTTTCCTTTTGTTGGACCTGGAACACTTGGTTTTGCAAAGTTTGGACCTGGATTTAGCAACATGGGACCAACCTGATCCAAACATGGACCCAATTAAGAGCTACATAGATCTTATCCATCTTACATCCCTGTCTTTGGACTGGTTCATCTTAAGGATATGGTGGAATCTGGGAATATCTTTTCTCTGTTTGATTTTGTGTATATTATAGTTGTGATATGCAAAATTCACAAAACCAGACTTAACATTTGAAACACTTCATCCATGCCTGAGAAGAAAAGCAACAAAAGCTCGTCCATATCCTGCCTATGCACCAGAGAAACACTACTCTGAAAGTAGGGATGGCAGTGGACTGGGGAAAGCGGGGATCTGTCTGAACCCACCCTGTTTGGGGAGGGGATGGAGGACATGAAATGAGGAATGAAGGTGAAAATAAAAACCCGTGCAGAGATGGACTTAAGCTTTCCCCCTTCCCTGATTCTCATTAGTAAAATGATTAAAATACTCTTAGATATTTAATAAAATTATATATATATATATATATAGTGTGTGTGTGTGTCCTCATGTCATATACGGTGTCCTCGTGTCCTATTTTTTATAATCCCTGTCACGCATCTGAATCACATAACCTCCCGTGTCTTTGTGACAGCTTCGTGGAGAATAAGATCCCAAACCCGACGCGTATAACTATGCTCCACCCCCCGTCCTTCTTCTGCTTTATCTGTTCACAAACCCTATCCTCTCCTCCTTTTCTTCGTTCATTCCCAATTCTTACCCTCTTCATCCGCCTATTCTTCTTCTTCTTTTTCATCATTTGTTCTTTAAAGCCTACCTTTCTCTCGTACCTCTCTTCTTCCTTCTTACTTTCATAAAGCAGCACAAGTTGTCCAACATGAATGACAAAGCTTAGAAATAAGTGTTGTATTGAAAGCTCTGTTGTTTTTCTTCCTCTTGAGGTAAGAATCCCTAACCCTAATTCCTTCATTTTTTTTCCTTTTGTTCTTTGTTTCGTGTCTTTGATTCATCCTTACAGATCATCACATGGACGACAAAGGTTAGCTATAGGTGTCGTGCTTATCATATCGCCAAGAAGGATGCTCATCCTCTTTTTCCATGCAATGTACAACAAATTTATACATATGGAATTGTATAACTCATGTCTTTAAATATAACATAGATTCTAATTTTCAGTTGGTTTCCTTAGCTTAGTTTTGTACATCAATGAACAACAAATTTATACGTGTGGAATTGTATAAATTTTGTCAGTTTAGCTGGTTGCTTTTCTCTTGTATCAATATTGGAAATTGATTAGTTGTCTATGGTAATGAAAATTTATAATGTTTTATGGGTCAATTTGTGATAGCTTTTTTTATATATTAAGATTCCATATACCTAGGGGAGTAAGTAAATGCAACATTAAAAGAAAGTTAACAGTTTTAGTAAGAAGGTGTAAGGGGTGGTAAAATATGGCGAGCCCTAAAAAATTAAATGTGGGCAGAGGGGGTTCTGTATTTCAGATGGATCTGCAGTTCAATGGTCAGTAGGTTGGTGTTGATGGTAGTACTGCACATTATTCATGAGAAATTAAAGCCTTTAATATGTGTATAATTTGCAATTATGATGTATACTGACTAGCAATTTGGTGAATACCCATATTTTTGTTTTAATTGTTACCAGAACTTTGAATTGGTCATTGACATGCATGTAACTTGTATCATAACTTGATTAAAATTTCAATCTAAATTTGAAATTTCTCAAAATTTCAATCTAAATTTGAAATTTCTCATATTTTTCTTTAGGATTTATCTCTCTACTTCTATCAAGAGTAGTCTTTTTCTCCTTTCTTAAAGCATGGTGAAAACTCCTAGGGGATGTCCAGGAGAAGTGCTTTCCCAGTGACAATAACATGAAGTTTCTAAAGCCTTTCAAAATTCTCTTCAGCTAATATGAGAAGATTATTTACATGGATTAGATAGTATTAATAGTAAATTTGGTCTTTTTTGGTTTCTTATGAATATCTCATCTAAATTGGATATTATGATAGTGTTGAACATTTAAATGCTTATAAATTGTGCTTCTTGTAAGGCTTCACAAAGAAAAAGTCTGATTGCTTATGTGAATGACATGATGAACTGAGTTTCCTTGTGTGAAAGGCCATTTTTTACTCATGAAAGCATTAAATTTACTTACCAATTACTTGTTAGAAGTATTTCTAGAGAAAACATATGTCCAAGGGTTACTACATTTGATTCTATATTGTTTTCAATCTGTCTTCAACCCTTTGATATTTGTGTATTATAGATAAGTCTTACAATCTATATTGAGAACTCCATCACAAATTTTTCAAGCAGCCACAAATTGGCCTTTGACCGTCTTTGCCATGTATTTCCAATTTCAGTTAAATCTTTAGCTTTTTTCTTTTTAGAAAAACACATTCTATTGATTGGTAATTGTTTTAAATTAATTATCAAGCTTCTGCATAAACCTTTTTTTTAGCAACTGAATACTAACTTCATAGATACTGCTTCACACCAAAAGCTTTTGCAAAATTGTATTTGACTTGGCTATCTTGTCATCTCTTTTTTATGCATTCTGCTAATTGAATAGTATTGGGACATCAAAAATACAAGTAACTGTAAAACCCAAGGTTTAAAAAAAAAAAAAAGTCAAACCCGACTCGGATCCGAACCGGGCACGCCCCCCCACACCATGGGCCTAAGACCGTCGAGGTTAGGGTTTTCTCTTCGACTGCAAGCCCCCCTTCCCTCTTTAGCTTTGTCGTTGCCGCCCTCGTCCTTCTTCGCCCTCTCTCCACTCTCGTCCGACCTCCAGCCTCCGACCGACAGCCATCGGAGTTCCCCCCGTCGGCGACCCTTGCTGAACTCCTCTTCTTCCTCCCCCCCTCGTCTTCCCCCTCCACAACCTCCTCTCTCGCACTCTTCTCCCCTGATCCACGTCGGCGACCTTGTCGTCGGTCGTCCTCTTGTTCCGGTAGCTTCGCTCCGCGGCCGGATTCCCATCGTCGGTGAGTCTGCAAGTATACCGCCTTTCTCTCTCTCTCTCTCACTCTCTCTGCCATTGCGGGAGGGGCACAAACGCCTCCTCGCCTCCTTCTTTGCCGACAGGTGCGGCCTGCCGGCCCACTTTTTTTGTGATGCAGGGGTGGAGCCCCTACCTTCCTGGCAAGGGGCTTTGCCCCCTGCCTCCCTGCGCCTTTTCAGGCAGGGGCCTCGCCCCCTGCCCTTCATATTTTTTCTCTCGGCGGCAGGGGCGATCCTGAGCATCCTCCGGTAGGCAAGGGATTCTCCCCTGCCTCTTCTCCTTGTGATAGGCAGGCATGGCAAAAGCCCTGTTGTTATCATCACAAAATTTTTCCCTCCCTCTACAAGCGAGAGAAACGATTCTGCGAGTCAAACTCGACCAAAGTTTTAAAAATGGGTTTTCAAAATGGGGCGCCACATTGGAGTGGGCACACACGATTTGTAAAAAAAAAATGTTAAAATAAAAAATCAAAAACTTTTGTGCGACACCACTTAGAGTGGGTCCCACTTGTGACAAAGGCAAAAAGAGTAAAATAACTTTGTAGAATTCCTCAGAAAAACTTTTGGGCTAATTTTGGCAGTTTTTGAAATGAGCTCGGAATTTGAAGTTCAATACCCCGTTGCAAAGCAAATCTAGTGTAGAATTTGAAAATTTGAGTTTAAAAGAAATCCAAATTGTTTTTCTCGAGAAAATATTGCCAAATTTAGAATTTTGGGGGTAAAAATGTTAATTTTGGAAACCCGGGGTTTGAAATTGATTTTTGAAATCTTTTAAAACTCAATCTGGATTGAAATTTATAAAACTGGAGTTCTGGACCTCGAAAAATGAAATGAAATGTGATAAAATGTTATGAAATGTTGAGAAATGATATGAAATGGTGAGAAATGACATGAAATGCCATGCGAAATGCTAACCCTGAATGAAGAAATTTGGATATTAGACTCCAATTGGCAATTGTACCAGTTCAAAAAGTGATAATTTTGATGAAAATCGCAAAATAGTTCAAGAAATGGTTTTTGGGCTCTACCAGGCTAGAGTGACATTGAAAATTGAGGCTTGCACTGATTTGAACTAAAATGAACTGGTTTGAGCTGGGTTTTAGGGTTTCAGAACTGAATTGGGCTGACAAGACACTAACTCAACTGACCTTTATGACTAAATTTTTAAGAAAAGCTGTCATTTTTAGAGAAATGGTACAGAACGGTCACTGGAGTGAAGTGAATTACCGACCAGAGCTGGGTTTGAGCTAGAACAAAGATCAGTAATACTGACATGAACTAAAATTGAAGCTCGAACACTAGTTCAATTGACCAGACTCAGCTCAATTTCAGCTGAAAGAGCCGAAACGGGCTAAAATGAGCTCCTGGACACTTATAAATTGTTTTGAACTGGGACTGGAGCACTTGAACTCCTGGTGAGCTCAGGCTAGGGAATAGGATTGACTGTGAATGACTGACTTGGAGACAATTGGCTTGGATTTAAGTGAGAAATGAGCTCATTTCTGCAGAAATGATCCCATTTTGGCAGGAATGATTAGAAATGAAAATGGTTTGTTCATTGTGAGCTCAGATGAGCTTGAAATGACTGACATTATAACTGTTCTAAACTGACCAACGAGCTTGGTTGATGCCGACTGACCAGGGTTTAGGATGTCCTAGGGGTAAAATGGTAATTTTCCTAATGAAAGTTGATAAAATGGTAGTTTTCTAAAACAGACTCGAGGTTTGACTCCTACACTGACCTAACAGGGTTGGCACTGCACGAGGAGGGTTGTCTGAGCATGGATGAGGAAAATTTGGGGTGTTTACAGATGCTCATCTTTGCTACTAAGCCGGTTTAGGACCGAGCTTAGTGGCAAAGAAAACACACCAAATTTGAGCTATAAAAATGCCCAAGTTAAAAAGATTTGACTGGGTATAAAGATTAGCCCTAACGAAAATGGTAGATATGAAATGAAGAATGAAGAAGAAAGATTTACTTCAAAGAAGTGAGATTTAGGTTTTGCCCTTAACCTGGATGGGACGAGAAATACCTCATGTAAAAATGAAGCTCAGGTTTAACCCTTAACTTGACCGGGAAATGAAATACCTCATCAGAATGAGGCTCAGGTTTAACACTTAATCTGACCGAAAAATGAAATACCTCATTAGAATGAGGCTCAGGTTTAACCCTTAACCTGATCGGGAAATGAAATACCTCATCAGAATGAGGCTCGGGTTTAACCCTTAACCTGATCGGAAATTGAAAATAATGGGATTCTCGAAAGAAGAACCCATGATGGAACCTTTGGACTTCCGCACAATGAATCCGATAGGGGTTTTGCAAAAGGATGAAATTAGGGTCCCTAAAGCTTGAAAAGGGGTTTGATTTTAGGCGCCTTATTGCTGAGACTAAATAACTTTTGAAATTGATGACCTTTTGTGAGAAAATGATTGGTGGCCTAACCTCAAGTCGAAATTGGATTCTCTATGGTGGGACAGTGGGGAAACAGGAAAGTGTGCGAATCTAAGAGCCCAGGCGCTCAAATTATACCAACAGAAGGGAAGGAATCTTGAAAACTACTGTTATCAAGTCCTAAAAGGGATAACAAATGGTGTCGGGATGCCCCAAAGATGAATAGCAAGCTCTCACTTCACACTAGGATAGCTAGAAAATATTGTCAAGATGTTGAAAAATTATTGTTGATTCAAAATAATTGAAAATGATGCACATTGATGCGAAAATATTCCCTCTTTTCTACCTGAAGTATTACCTACGATTGGGCTTAACTCCGTAGAGTCAAGATTTGAATTCAGATTGTTTGTCATTGGCTTTTCTTCAAGGAGGCTATCAATTTCCTTGATATGAGCAGAAAAGAGAGTATTCTTGATATTGTGAAAGCAATTGGTGAAAGAATATTGATAATAGAATTTCACAAATTTTAAAGAGGATTCTTTGGTAGATTTGGCAGTCTAATATCCTGGGATTATTTTCTCATGATGATCTTTCTGCACTCTTTTTTTTTTTTTGCAGAATTAGAGCTCTCTTGGGTTTTTAGGGATTTTATTACATCATCCTTCATTTTGGAGATGTCCTGACTTTTCTCTCTCTCTTTTTTTCTTGGAAGGGTACGCCACAAACTCCTTCATCTCAGAGATGTTCTGATCCTTCTTTCTCTCAGGGATTATCTTGACGATATTGGCTCATTGGTGTGAACACCCCAAATTTTCCAAAAAATCCAAAAATTTCCCGTTTTGCCCTTGAGCCCATCTTCTGAGTAATCGAGTCAATTTTTAACTAAAAATTCCATTTATTCCTTGGATTCACTAGAATTCAGACTCAAAGTCTTATCTCTGACCCAGTTTTTTATCTGAATCGGATTCAAACCCATTTTCTGAGAAAAGTTTTAAAAATAAAAGCCCAAATCCTCAGGAGACACTGCCTCTGTAAATATTTCACAAAATTAGTTTAAAAATCTTTAGTTTTTAAGCTTTTGTTTCAAAAGCACCAAAAAAATAAAAAGAAAAGAAAAGAAAAATACAAAAGAAAAGTTTGCTTAAAACCCCTTTTTGAAAGTGCTTTCATAGTTAAAAACTTCTTTTTTTAGGAATTTTTTTTGAAAAAGAGCCATTATTTTGAAATTTTTAGAACCAAGAGGAACCTTCTTGAAAAATAATAACGGTTTCCCGTTACGAGAGAAGTCGTTGAACCTCCCGCTCTCTCTCCCTCGAGCTCTCCAGATCCTTCTCGAACCTCCTTCCTCCCTCTTTAAAAGAGCACGCAGGGGTCCCTTTTCCATCATCATCTTCACCCCTCCACAGCTTCTTCTTCTCGATTGTTCCTTCCTTCCTCCTCTTCCCTGATATTTTTTCCTCTGGACCACCGCACCCCTCTTTCACGGTTCCTTCTTCCTCTCTTCTTTCCCCAGCTCATTTTGTGTATTGCCTTCATCCAAGCCCCCTCCTTTAAATTCCCCATAAATCCAAGTTCCTGCAAAGCAAAGGTAAGAATCCCTACATTTCATCATTTATCCATGGGTCCCTTCAATTTTCACAGAGTATTAACGCCTATTTAGAATTCGATTTTCATTTGTTTACATATAAAAAATTTTTTATCTGAATTTTAATTTCTCGTGTTTGTGTTTATCCCAAATTTACTGCAGATTTTTTTTTTATTATTATTTTTCTTTAATATCTTTCCTTACATAATGAGGACCGACGATGCCTCACAATGGAATCGTCGATTCATCTGATTTTTGAGCCTCAGTTTGATTTCTGCATTTATTTTACTTTGTTTCCCTTTGCCTTCCTTGTTTTTTCTTTGCTTTGACCCCACTAAAGCACCATGGATTGTGTTGAGTTGCTTATAGAAACATCAACACACTCCCGTGCTACAACAAAAGAAATGACCCTGATTCCAACATCTCTTATTTATTTTCTATTTTTGCTATTTTACACCCCAATCCACCATCATTTTGTCTGTGATTTTCTTTTTGTTCCTTGTTTATATCAGAATCATGATCTCGTGACAATGAATCAGCTCAGATCCAAATTTTTGACTCTATGTTTCACTTTCTGGTTAATCGTGATTACCCATGTACGTTTGGATTCAGGCTTTGATGGTTCTGACTTCATGGTTTTTAAACTTTCATGCGTTCTTGTTGAGGATACCATTTATGTTTCATTTTCTGTACTTGGTTTACGTTTTGTGAATCTCTAAAATCTTATTCCCGTCACTGACGTATAACCAATATCTAATGCCATGTTTACATGCATTCCTATAATCCCGACCTCCTGTTCATACCAGGAATGATTTATCTATACTTTGATCCTTGTTTAGTGATCAAGTGCATTCCTCCTTTGTCGTTTCTTTTATTATCCTCTGCTGATTATCTGTCAAATTCACTCACTCGTTCTATCGCCGATCCTAAATCTGGATGATAAAAAAAAAGGGGAAGGGAGAATATGGCTTTCAACTGGGGACCTTTAAGGGGTTCTCGAGGGTCTGAGGTTATCCGCCTTGGGTTGTACGACCATTACTGGAGTAAAATGATATCAGAATTGTGACATCTTCAGGAGTTCTAAGGTTTTTTTTTAAGAAACAGGTGTTGGCATGGATATTCGCATTGGATCAAGTGAACATCATTTGCAGGTACCTCGTTTTCCTGATAACGGTTGTCGTTGCGTGGCTTAAAGGTTAGTAGCATCGTGATTGGGGGTTATGCTCTAAAAGGCGTCTCTGTCTTCTTTTCTTGTTTTTCTGCTTATTTTACAATGTCTTTTTGGCGTTAGTTCAATCCTTTATTTAACATCCAATCAATAGTCGGCTAAAGTTTGAGGTTCAAATCATCAAGCTTCATATACATTAGTATTAATTCCAACAACTACGTTTATAAGGATTGACATCCTGTCACCTTTGCTTTTGTCACCTTACCAAGCATCCCATTTCATTGATACTGTAGGTTGTTTGATCTTAATCTGTTTCGCATGTTTTGATTCAAGCTCCAGTATTTGGTTCACATTTCTTTAAATTTTTCATATGCTTCGATATTGCAGGGTATTGTTATCATGCAACTTCCTTTTAATGCACTTGTAAATGTCCCTTTTTTTTTTATATCCACCTCTATGTTGTTTGAACTATGTACGTGCCTTCAGCAGATATGTCACATGTAGGTATTGCATTACATATAACCAATGTTGGTTATCCTCTCATAATCCATCTGCAACCATTCATCGGTCATCGCCCACCAGTCCATGTGCCCTGCATGTTCCATTTCATGTTATTCTTATGCAGCCTATACATCTTCTGCATGTGAGCATCCCTGTTTAAAGTTTAGACAAAAGGCCTTACAGGCCTTGCTACAGAAGTTTACAAATTCAATATCCAAATACATTTGATTTTGAAATAATCATAGTGTTGAGGTAATATAGATTGTGATTCCTGTATATTGAGTGATATACGTCATTAGTGAGGATGATGATCATTAAACCCTTTTTCCAGTTGTCTTCCTGTCACTATTGCTACCATAGTAGCAATCATGTACCCTCTCTCTGTCCACCTTTTGGCCCCATTTTTTTTTAAGGTCTAAGAAGCATGTTTCTACCAAGTGATTTGAGTATCCAAGGACAAAGCACCTATGATAGCAGATCTGGTTTCAAATCCACTACAAAGACCTGTTGTTCCTCACTCATTAGGATACACACTGCTGAAGGCCATCTTTGTGTTCACTTGAATTTGTTTATGCCAGAACTGGCATATTCCATGTTCTTTTCTGTTGTGCCTATCATGGATTTTATACCCATCAGCTCATTATCAGTAGGTACTCCAAGCTAAAAACCTGTTGTCATGCGGTTGGTGTCGAATTTTAGTGTAGTAATCAATTAATGTGTAGGTATTAGTGGCTTGTCATAGCATGCGACAAACCATTCAGTTGAACATGAATCCCCAACAAGCTGTTACATCTGGAGAAGCTCAACATTGATGAGAAACAGTCTGAACTGGCATGGAATGGCTGCCCTCTATGGCATTGGAGAGTTGGCTTCTTTTTAATTCTGTTTGAAGGATCAAAATCGATGCAGAGCCTAGAGTCTGACCCTGGTTACTTTCTGCTTGCCTATACGTCCTTCACCACCAGCACCATTCATTGAATGCATCCTCTGCCACCTTAATTTCCAATTTCATGGAAATGCATATACAACGTTCCTGTTGTAGCTGCCTCACCTATATTCACTTGCGCTTGTGCACAACTACTTTACCTTCTTACATCTACTGTGGCAACCCATTGCATCCCACCGATCTACCATACTTTTCAATACCTTCACAATTGCATCTGTCACTCTAAACCCCCTATCCTTCATCTCATGGTTTGCGCATTGAATTGACACTCTGCATCAGTCTTGTTCTAGCAATCCTATCAGAATATAATCATCATCTGCTGCCATCTCCATTTGGTGACTTTTGCTGCATTTTATGTTGGACAAATGGCACTGAATCTTTGAATTCATACAAGATGATCTAATAAGGCATTCATGTTGATCCCTTTGTCTAGTACCATCTCATCCATACATCGCATGCCACTACATTCATCACACTTGTTGTATAGGAACCGGTACCTAACAGGTTTCATTCCATTCATATACAGGTAGGCCCCATCTCTTAGAGATAGCCTTTGTTGCCTTTAGGGTTATCCAGCATTTCCATCCCATCTCCATTTTACCTTCACCATCTTCCCACTGCATTTTCACAACCCTTACCTCATTGTTGCACATCCATTTACACCCATGTCCACCTTCCTTGTTCACTACCCATTTAAGTCCTACTCCATGACATCCATGGCCATTCTACCATATGCATCATAACATGTGTCTCTTCATTAGGGTGGTGTATCATATAAATATTTTAGAATTCATTTCATTATTAAATAAGGATTGGACATATGCATTTAATATCCATTCTCACCATTAGATTAGGATATTATATGTATATGTTAATATCCATTTTTCCAATAGTTCAATATATTATGCTTCAATACACATATTCTCATAATGCATTGCATATGCATTTTTATATCCATTTTCTCATTAACATTTAGACATCATCATGTACGTTCTAGTTTCAATGTAATCTCTGAAATTCTTATCATATTTTATATTATGCTTTATACTAACCCTGTTTTGCAGGAAATACATGTGAAATATCTATCTCTTTCTTATATTAGGAAATTTTAACTTCAAGTTCAATTCAAAATACTGTAACAGTTAGATATTAATGAGAATTTTCCACCTTTCTACTTAGATTAGAATGTATGAGCATGTAAATATCATGAATTATCTGCGTTCATATCATCTTTCTCTTTTACTTCAAAATTCACAAATGGGAACATGAATGGCACGTGCACCATTCTAATACGAGGTGATTAAATCCTAAGTTGACGATTTGCATCAATGGTCATAGTCAAGGTGCAAACAAAACATAGGATTTTCATCTTTTATGGAATAACATTGGATCCACACTGGATCACTTTTCAAAAAAATCTCATATTTTCAAATATTTTCTTCCTTTATCAGAGTTTAACTTAAAATCAACTCAAAATATATATCAATGGCCATAGTCAAGATATATTAAGAGTTAATTTCATTTTAGACTCTATAAAAGCACTAAAATATGTTTTATTCTTCACCTGAATTTAAATATAGATTATTATATAATGCATTCAATGACCATAGTCAGGAATGTATTATATTCTCGATCTTATTTCAATTCACTTAAAGAATAAAATATACTTTTCAAAAACCAAATTTCAAATTCTTTCATTCATTTTATCATTTAGGATAGAACTATATCATATTTTCAACATTCCTTTTCAAAATCCAAGTGATTTTGAGATAATTCTTCAAATACCTTCTTCATTTCTTAAATCAATTCTCATTTATAAATTCAAATTCTTTTTCTCAATTCTATCTCATTTTAAAATTCAAATTTCAAAGTCCAATTTGACTTTGAAATTTCAAATTCATTTTTACATTCAAAAATTCAATTTCTCATTCAAATCGAATTTCAAAGTTCAATTCAACTATGAAATTCCAAATTCATCTTTAGAATTCACATTCAAATTCAATTCAACATTTCAGATCAAAATTCAAAGTTCAATTTAACTTTGCAATTTTCAAATTCATGTCCTGATTCAAGTTTCATTCTCTGTCCTTCCTTTCAAATTTTAAAAGTCAATTTAGATCTCTCAAATCCAATTCCAGGTTTCATCTGGATTTCCAAAATCCAATCTTATCTTCAAATTCCATGCGAATTTCTCAAATCTATTTCAGATTCAATATGGGTTCTTAAATTCAATTCCGGATTTCTCAAAATCTGATTTTCCACTTTTTCAACTTGGATATTTTAAAGATCCCAATCCAAATCCAATTTAGATCTTGAAATCCAAATACATGTTCAAAATCTAGACTTCAGATCCAATCTCCTTTAGGATTCGAGATTCCAGATTCAACTCCATCTTAGATTCCAGACTTCGGATCCAACTTCATCTAGGACTCGAGATTTTAGATCCAATTCTACTTTTTAAATCCCATCTTGGATTCTAGATCCAATTCCATCTCAGATTCCGAATCCAATTTCATCATGGATTCCAGATTTCACACCCAATTCTAAATTCCAAATCCCATCTAGATTTCTCCCACCTTTCATTCTGATTTCAAATTTTAAATCTAGAGTTCCACTCTATCTTTAAAATTCATCTTGACTTTCAATTCTAGATCCATTTTTGAAGTCCATATTCAACTTTCAATTCTTATTTTATAAACTCCCTTCTTCAAATTCAGGTTCACCTCAGCTTTGATTATTTCAAAACTCAAGACCTATTCTAAATTTTAAGGTTAGAAAAATCTAACTTTTACAAGTCTATCTTCAACTTTTAAAAACCTTTTCTTCATCATATCCTTCATAATTTCAAAATCACTTGAATAAAATTTCCAAATTCTTCTCAAAAGAGCATACATCTTTTGCATTTACGCAAGCATGATTCTTTGTGCATCCTTAGACTTAGAATAAATTCTTAGATAATATTAAGGCAAAGCAAAAGGCATGAATTTGATCCTTGGTTCGATTACCCCTGGTAAAGGTGTCAGGAACGGTCGAACCTCGTACCGACGAGCGAGCCCCGTCTCCCAATTTTTCCCACAAATATTTCAAAAACAGAGGCGAGTAATCTTTTAAATCTTTTCAAAAATCAAGGTCAAGTAAGACCTTCGCAGAAGATTTCCTCTCTCTCTTCTTTCTTTTCTTTTCTCTTATCTTTTCTTTTCTGTCTTTCATTTCTCCCTTCAAAAAGGAGAAATGAAGGTTGGAAAGGAAAAGAGAGAAGGACTACAAAGAGGAAAATTTTTGCAATGATCACAGTTTTGGCGACCGTGATGGGACTCATTTTCGTTCGGTCGAATTTTTTGCCTTTTGCTTTGCTTTGATATTGTTTAAAGTCTTTATTCTTCAAATGTCACCTACATTTCCATGTAAACCTTAGGAGCCTAAACTATGTCCTAGCTGACATAATGCATATAGGACTTAAGTATGGTTTGATAGGACTATATTGAGGAGATTATTCCATGTTCACATTAGACTTAGGTTTGAAATACAACTCTCTTCAATTTTAGGGATTGAATGCAAACAATGTATGCAAGTGTATGCTTTTATTTAAATTCTATCTCTTTAGGACTTGCATTAGAGCCATCTGATTTCTTGTATGTTGAACATGTTTTTGAAAACATCCCTATATATATTGTCCCGGTCTTCACGTTGCTGGGCTGTCTCACTGAACCATAGTTCAGGAAAGAGCCTCACAACTGGACCACTTATTTGGGTTTGCACCCCCCTACCACGTACCTAAGAGCCATAGTCTGAGGTATATCGGTAGGTGCTCAAGGATGTTGGGAAGCCATTACCTTAGAATCGGAGAAATATTTTATATGCCACGTACTTCAAGCTTCGGCTTGAGTATATCGTCGTATCTTGATTGGAATCAGATGATCTGAACCTTAGAGTTAGGATTAAGGTCCTACAAGCCTTTTCAAATATTGCATTTAGAGTCAGCTTTAGGGAGTGTTGTTTGTGCATAAAGATTTGTACAACTATGATTCTATGATGTTTCTTCTATATTACCTTATATTTTCTGAAACCCTAGGTATATTATTCAAAATTTCCTCTTTGTTTTAAAAACCCAGGTGTATTTTTCTTTTCTTCTTCTGATTTCTTCAATTTCTTTGATCCTGTTTGCAATTCTTTAAAATTTTAAATCTTTGCCACCTATTTTTCAAACTCTTTATATCTTCCAGTATATCTTCTAATTCTATTCCAAAAATTCTTTTGCCTTTTTTTCCAATAAAGTCTCCTTTTGTCAAGAGATATCCCTTTTTAACATAACATTCATTCTTCATGTTTTCAAGTTGTTTATTCTCCCTATGGAGTAACAACGCAATTGTCATAAATTCTGTGATGACTCAATCCCTGGTAATGAGATATCATTTTTGTCGACCTAATTCCTTCTTTTGTCAAAATTTCTTTCAAAATTATTTCTTCTAAATATCTCATTTTTAAAGTTCTCCTATTTTTCTCAAATAACATTCTTCAAATATTATTTTTCCTTCCCAGCTACACTGGGGCATTTTTTTATATAAAAATTCATTTTTCGAAAGCCTGTTTGCAGGCAGGGTCAAATAAACTCTTTTCTTTTATCAAATTTTATCAATTTCTATTAATCTTTTGTCAAATCTTTATCAGTTTTATCAATTTGTATTCATCTTTATCAATTTTATTGATTTTTCATCGATTTTATTAATCTTTCTTGTCAATTCTTATTTCAACTACCCTTTCAGGTTAAGGGATAAACCTGATGCCTCTTTCCCATGAGGTATTCCTTTCTTCTATTTTCCCACTCAGGTTAAGGGATAAACCTGAATTGTTTCTCTCAGGATAAGGGATAAACCTGAACCTCATCCTATGAGGTCCTTCTTCCTTCAGGATAAGGGATAATCCTGAAGTCTTTCATCGTCTTTCAAGTATCCTCAAATTTTCCACCAAATTTTACCAATTTTTACTAGATCTTTGTCAATTCTTTAGTAATTCTTATTCTTTATTAATTTTATCAATTTTATCAGTTTTATTGATTCTTTATCATTTTTTATCAATTCTTGTGATTCTTTATCAACCTTTTATCAATTTTGTCAAATTTGTCAATTTTATTCTTTTCCCGTTCAAGATAAGGGATAATCCTGAGACCCCTCATAGGAGCAATAATGCTACCTATGAGAATTCCTTTTCAAGACAAATTTTCATCAACTTCCTCAAATTTTCTCCATTTTATCAAATCTTCCATCAATTTCTATCTCTTTTCATCAGTTCTTCTCAAAATTTTATTCTTCCCTGTTCAGGATAAGGGATTAATCCTGAAAATCAGATCACATACAATTAACTATGATGGTCTTCTTCATTGCAAGTCAAATAATTCAGCCCTCGAACTGGTCATTCTTAATCCGGTCCTCGCACTGGCAATTTTTCAAAATTCAATCTTCTGATTAAAAACCTGAGTTCCGACTCGGATTTCCTTCTTCTCTTTTTCAAAAACCCAACCCTCAGGTTGGTCCATCCATCTTTTTAAAATATCTGAGTTCCGACTCAGACTCTTCTTTTTTTTCAAAAAGCCCAACCCTCAGGTTGGTCCATCCATCTTTTTAAAATATCTGAGTTCTGACTCAGACTCTTCTCTTTTTTAAAAAACCCAACCCTCAGGTTGGTCCATCCATCTTTTTAAAATATCCGAGTTCCGACTTGGACTCTTCTCTTTTTCATAACCCAACCCTCAGGTTGGTCCATCCATCTTTTTAAATATCCGAGTTCTGACTCGGGCTCTTCTCTTTTTTAAAAACCCATCCCTCGGGTTGATCCATCCATCTTTTTAAATGTCCGAGTTTCGACTCAGACTCTTCTCCTTTTTTTTAGAAAACCCAACTGCCAGGGTAAACCTTCTTCTAAAATCCAGCCTTCTGGCTGATCTCTTCCAAATTTCAAGCTTTAGGTTTATTCTGTTCAAAAATTCCTTCTTTCTCCTTCAGGTTAAGGGATAAACCTGAGTTTCCCATTCAGGATAAGGGATAATCCTGAAACCATTTTTAGAAGCAGCGCAGCCTTCTATAATGGTCCTTCCAAATCCAGTCTAACACTGGTCCTTCATCAAAATCCTTCCAAATCAAATCCAATTCTCACATTGGTCCTTCATCAAATCCAATTCTTACATTGGTCCTTCACAAAATACAATTCCCACATTGGTCCTTCACCAAATCCAATTCTCACATTGGTCCCTCCAAATCCAGTTTAACATTGGTCCTTCATCGAATCCAATTCTCTCACTGGTCCTTCACCAAATCCAATTCTCACATTGGTCCCTCCAAATCCAGTTTAACACTGGTCCTTCATCGAATCTAATTCTCATATTGGTTCTTCCAAATCTAGTTTAACACTGATCCTTCACCAAATCCAATTCTCACATTGGTCCTTCCAAATCCAGTTTAATAGTGTTCCTTCACCAAATCCAATTCTCGCATTGGTCCTTCCAAATCCAGTCTAACACTCGTCCTTCACCAAATCCAATTCTCGCATTGGTCCTTCCAAATCTAGTTTGACACTGGTCCTTCACCAAATCCAATTCTCACATTGGTCCTTCCAAATCCAGTTTGACACTGGTCCTTCACCAAATCCAATTCTCACATTGGTCCTTCTAAATCCAGTTTAACATTGGTCCTTCACCAAATCCAATTCTCACATTGGTCCTTCCAAATCCAGTTTAACACTGGTCCTTCACCAAATCCAATTCTCGCATTGGTCCTTCCAAATCCAGTCTAATACTGGTCCTTCACCAAATCCAATTCTCACATTGGCCCTCCCAAATCCAGTTTCACACTGGTCCTTCAAAATCTCAATTGGTCCTTCAAAATTCTAATGTTTACATTGGTCCTTCCAAATTCCAATTTCTCAGATTGGTCCTCCCAAATCCAGTTTCACACTGGTTCTTCAAAATCTCAATTGGTCCTTCAAAATTCCAATGTTTACATTAGTCCTTCCAAATTCCAATTTCTCAGATTGGTCCTTCAAAATTCCAGTTTTACAAACTGGTTCTTCAAAATTCCAATTGGTCCTTCATCAAAATTCCAATGATTTTATTGATCATTTCAAATTCCAATTTCTCATATTGGTCCTTCAAAATTCCAGTTTTACAAACTGGTCCTTTAAAATTCCAATTGGTCCATCAAAATTCCAATGTTTTCATTGGTCCTTCCAAATTCCAATTTCTCAGATTGGTCCTTCAAAATTCCAGTTTTACACTGGTCCTTCAAATTCCAATTGGTCCTTTATCAAAATTCCAATGTTTTCATTGGTCCTTCCAAATTCCAATTTCTCAGATTGGTCCTTCAAAGTTCCAGTTTTACACTGGTCCTTCAAATTCCAATTGGTTCTTCATCAAAATTCCAATGTTTTCATTGTTCCTTCCAAATTCCAATTTCTTAAATTGGTCCTTCAAATTCCAATTGGTCCTTCATCAAAATTTCAAAGCTTTCATTGGTCCTTCCAAATTCCAATTTCTCAAATTAGTCCTTCAAAATTCCAGTTTTACACTGTTCATTCAAAATTCCAATTGGTCCTTTATCAAAATTCCAATGTTTTCATTGGTCCTTCCAAATTTCAATTTCTCAAATTGGTCTTTCAAAATTCCAGTTTTACATTGGTCCTTCATCAAAATTCCAATGTTTTCATTGGTCCTTCCAAATTCCAATTTCTCAAATTGGTCCTTCAAAATTTCAATTTTACACTATTCATTCAAAAATTTCAATTGATCCTTCATCAAATTCCAATGTTTTTCATTGGTCCTTCAAAATTTCAATTTTCTTAAAATTGATCCTTCAAAATTCCAGTTCATAAATTGGTCCTTCAAATTCCAGTTAACACTAGTCATTTACCAAAATCTTTTTTATCCAAAAATTCCTTTACCAAAATCCTTCTCAAAATCTAGTTTAACACTGGTCCTTTACCAAAATCATCTTTTACCTAAAATTCCTTTACCAAATTCCTTCTCAAATACCAGCTTAACACTGGTCCTTTACCAAATTCTTTTACCAAGGTCCTTTACCAAAATTCTTTACTTAACTTTATTTTTAAGTTGGTCCTGTAAAATCCAGTTTTACCGATCAAAATTGCCAAAATAAAAAATTTTCAGCCCGAAGTTCTATCAAAATCTATATTGAGTGATTATTTCGCAAATGATTCTCAAAAACTTTTTCAATCTGCTAAAAATATGCGTTGATTCCAATATTTTTATTGCACAAAATAATCACCTCAGATTACCTCAAGTATTCTTTTTAACAGCGTGAAGCTTTTTGCGAAAAAGAGTAAAATTCAAATCTTCTCTCTGTTGGTCAACCAAGAGGATGTAAGAAATATCCTTGGTATGATTAGCGAAAGAAATATTCAATGATGTTGAAAAGCCGAAAGCAAATCGATATTGATCATAGCTATGACGCATGCTTAAAGATGATTTTCTGGCAATCAGGTAGTGGAAATACCCTGAGCGATAAAAAGAATCCACTCAATCCATATCTCCTCATTCATTCATTTAAGCTTCAATCAAAAATCCGCAAAGTGGATCTCTTAATTGTCGTCAAGATGAAGACGAATATGCGAATTCGACCCCCGGGGCCAAAGAAGATTTGGATCATCTCCGAGATGAAGGAGTTTGTGACGGATCCTTGTGAACACCCCAAATTTTTCAAAAAGTTGTAAATATTTCCCTTTTTGCCCCTGACCCCATTTTTTTTTTGGGTAATTGAGTCGGTTTTAATCTAAATTCCATTTTTTTCTCAAAACTTGTTGAAATTAAATTCATTTTACATATCGGACTCAATTTCGGATCCGGATCTAGATCAAAATTCAAATCTGAGCTTCGTTGTCCAATTTTTAAATCAATTTCTAAAAATTACCAAAATAACTTTTGAAAAGTTCAGACGCTTCGTCCGGTATCCGTTTGGATCCATCGTGTTATATCCCTCAATTCGAGGTTTAAAACACGAATACTTTCTCAAAAACTTGGGTCCAAACTCATTTTCTGAAGAAATCAAACCCAAACTTTCAAAAACTTCTCTTTTTATAAATTTTATCAAAAAATGCAAAAAATCAGTTTCATCTCTCATATTGCTTAGGTTTTAGAGTATTATCATAAAAAACAACAAAAAAATCAGAAAATAAAAATATATATATATAAAATATATATATATATATATATATATATATATATATATATATATATATATATATATATATATATATATATATAAAATATATATATATATATATAGTTTCAAAAGCCTCTTTTTTTTTAAAACCTTTTTTTTTTTTATCACCTTTTCTTAGAAAACCTTGTAAGGAAACCCCCTCTTTGTAAAATCTTGAAAATATAAGGGGCCCTTTGCAAATAGATTTTTTAGGGTTCCTCGTTGAAGACCCTTCGTAAGGAAGGAAATGGAAAAACAGCGCCGCCCTCCCTCTCGGACTCTTCCCTTCATCCCGCCGAACCCTGTAGAAGCCCCTCCATGGGCTTCTCCACAGCCACCGTTCATCTCCATCACCCATCTTCTTCCACCCCCCCCATGTGCGAGCTGCTCTCCATGGCCTTCCTCCGAACCCTCCATCATCAACAACTTCATTCTCCTCCATTCATCTTCAACAAACCATCTCTCGAAGCTTCCATTGAGCCCTCCACCCTCCGATCATTGGCCTCTCACTCAGACCTTTAATCTGCAACAGAAACCTTCATCCGGGTTTTTCCTTTCCCCTATAAAGAAGAGCCAGCGAGAAACGAAAAAGGGGCGACCATTTTTTTTCTTTCCATCGATTCTCATGTAACAAATCCTCCTTCACGATCGGATGTTCTTCTCGATCATTCTTTCTTGATATCATCCAGCTCCTCTCTGAAGCCGACTCCCTTCTTTTCAGTATCCGTTCTTCTCCCCTCTGATTGAGCGAAGAAGATCGACCTTCACTTTCCCAGTACCTTCCTTCTTCTTCTCGATTCCTTTTCCTACTTTTCTTTTCCATATTCTCGGTGCTTCCCCTAGGAGGGGTCAAAGGTCGATCGTGGTGAAGAAAGTCACAGGAATCTCAAGCCACTGGTCTTCTTCCCCAATCGATTGAGGCAGCCAGCCTTACCTGCAGCAGATAACCGAGAATCTCGATCCACCATTAAGGAAAAGATTTCTCCCCTCTCAAATCGGAATCAGCTTCTTCTACGGATTGCATACCTAGGATCTTCCCTCAACAGTTAAGTTCTATCTTGTCTCTCCCTTCCTTTGTTATTACATACTTTCTCTTGTCAAGAAGTTAGCATCAATTGATGTTTCGCTGAATTTCAAAACTAAAGCCTTGTTACTTTGCTCGATTCATCATGTGATCATCCTGGATTGTTTTCTCCTTTTTCCTCTATTATTGAAATCAGTTAGGCAAGTGCAATGATTCCTTCTAGCATTTTTTTTTACAGCATGAACGATATCCTGCTTATATTGAGAATCTTGTTTTAGCTCACGTTGAACTTAGTAAAGCCCCCCTAAAAGCATCACACTTGAACTACCAATTTCACACTATATATGCATGTCACAGCAGGTTATGTTAAACTAAGAGCTGGGATTTCACAATAAGCGACCTTGTCTTTGTTTCATTATAACTTGGATGCAATCCTGTGGACTGCTATAATACAATTGAATGGTGACCCTCCTTGCTATAGTAGTTCATCAAGAACTACTATGGCTACATCCCTTTTTCTTTTTTTCTTTCTTTTCACAGTGGTTCACACAGAACCATTGTGATCCTCCTTTGCCATAGTAGTTCATTAAGAACTACTATAGCTACATTCCCTTTTCTTTTCACAGTGGTTCACACAAAACCATTGTGATCTCCCTTTACTATAGTAGTTCATTAAGAACTACTATAGCTACATTCTGTTTTCTCTTCACAGTGGTCCACATAGAACCATTGTGACATCCCTTTGCCATAGTAGTTGTAACGCCCCAGATTTCCAAAACAAAGCTAAGTTAAAATTTTCATGAATTTCTTTTTTTTTTCTTTGCAGCGGAACTTAGAAAAGCTTTTAGCAGCGGAATAAGACGATAATGAGTCGTCGGTTTTAGAAAACTCCGAGCACGTTGCAGGTATGTGGCCAAGCATCTCATTGACCACCAAAGTATTCCATTTTATCGAAAGCACATGTTTATTACAACACTACTGCTTAGAAAAGCAGTGAAGGTTCAATAAAAAGGAAGCAGTACAACTCTGTCTAGAGAAACCCTGGAACTCGATGCCGCCTTGCTCCGCATATCGCCACGCAGGTTCAACACCTGTAATCCCCATTAAACGAGGTCAGAACCACTGATGGTCTGGTAAGTAGGCAAACACCTATCTATTCAACTCAAGTAAATGCATAGACCACTTGGGGTCGCAGTTCGTAATACGACGCTCAAGCCTCCATGACTCAGCGTATATCGCAAAAGCCTCATCCGGGCTATGAGTTGAACATCCACGCAAGTCTTCATGTCTTTGCATAAGCCTCTTCAGGGCTGTGAGTTAGAATAACCTCTTAAGTCTCTACGACTTAGCCTTGACTTCCTCAGAGTCACGAATGGATGTCTAGCTCAAGTCTTTATGCTTGGCACATCCGTATCCTACGAATCTAAGGACAGCTCTCCGAGCTTCACTTAGTCGTACGGATATCAATGGGGTTCTTTCCCAATCGGTCCAGTAGTATACCGACTATGACACCTTCACAAAGGTTATGCAGGACTGACTCAACAACGTCATCCACTCATACATTCAAAATAGCGCTGTACCTAAGCTAATGCTTTGTTTCGATAATTGCACCTCCCCCTGATCTTAGGGGACTCATATCTGGGCGACAACGCGACGATCTGGGGGTTGATTATTCTATGTATTTTAGATACCCCAGAGGCCTGTTGACCCCATCCCCCTAGTAGGACGGTACAGCATACCGGAAGAGATCCTTACTAGGTATCCGAATGCATTCTGCTACTGCAGTAGTTGGGTTCAATCCTTAGATATTTAAGGATAACCACGACCTCCATACCTCTGAGTGACGAAGGCCATCAATGAACTCTATCAGGTTCAGGTGAAATATATGTCACTCAAGGCTGCGCCATCACCGTCTTCCTCGGTGAGAAATTCTGAAAGGGGCCTGCCGGTCTTACAATTACTTGACGAACATTGCATGCCTATAGGGCAGCCTTTGAGAAGTATGTACCCGACCCCAATCAACCACACGGTTTTCACCGTGGAACAAAGGTTTTATTCATATGCATGCTTAACTCTGCTCTCGGTACTTCGGCCTTGACGAGCACTTCACCTCTTTCGGTGGAAACAACTCACTCCGGCTCAGCGGCCCTTACGAGTCTGGTTGTCTGATAATTCTCAATGAGCATGCACATGACTCGATCACTACGAATCGGCTACTCGGCGTATTTTTACGCAACGAGCTCAGGACCTTGTCAAGGCGCTACCACTACTTTGGCGCAACGGCTCTTACAAGTATGATGCCCTTGCAGGTGTCAGGGAGACGAGTCATTCTGACATCGTTCCAACAAAGGACATCATTGTGCCACTTAACTGGTTTTGGCAGCTCTTCTGCCAACCATTCTGTCAACACCTTCTCTGCTCTACCGGCAGTGGTGCGACGAACCTTTCTACATCGTAGAAGGCGTTCCATAACTGGGTAGCACTTCTGCTACGTTCTTTCTGAGCTATTCTTAGCCCTTCAGGAATTTTAGCAGCACTTCCTTTCTTTTACGGAGAAAGCGTGCGTTTCTTTTATCCATTTCAGCGGCATCTCCCCTCTTTGGTGGGAAATCGCTATGCTTAACTCGGGAAATGGATGCGCACCGTTGTGCGTACTTTGCATCCATCAAGGTTGCAGGAACCTTGGGCCATAGCCAGGCTATACGTAATTGATTTAGTCTTTACGTAAAGAGCATTTTGCCAAAAGGCGAAGCCTTTCCAATAGGGGCTTCATTCGTCAAGCAGAATTTTGTACGAGGAGCGGTAAGGGAATCGCATGGGCGATTTTGGAGTTGATCTCCGTTTGAACGCTCACTTACGCGCCATATATGTAATATAAGCAGAAGCCTGTGCTTTATACAGCGGCGGCGTAAAGGAAATGCATATACTATTGTTCAGGGTGTGTAACTGAACGAAATATTCTACATATATAACAAAACAGGAGCCTTGGCATCGTTCGACGCGAGGGCGTAAGTAAATACATAATCGGAAGTGCAGTAATCCGAAGTACAGAAAGCAGGGAGCCTTGGCATCATACGACGCGACGGCAAAGGTAAATTACATGGCCTGTGCGATATAAGACGCGTCGGCAGTATCAGCAGATATACACCTAGATCTGTATCCAACGATAGTTACGAGGCGAGCGAGTGAACACCGAAGTGTCCTAGAGGGCTCAACCAAGAACTAGGGTGAGATACTATTTTGAAGAACGCATATACTGCGTATTCGAACATATATATCCGACGATAGTTACGAGGCGAGCGCGTGAACACCGAAGTGTCCTAGAGGGCTCAACCAAGAACTAAAGTAAGATACTACTTCAGAAAGTATATGCTATATACAAACAATCAAATACTTGAGAGAGATGGTTTAATGAAGCGAACTTACTTCAAATCGTGGAAGAAACGGCTCCGGGTTGCTTCTTTGGCTTCGAGCCTTCCTTCGAGAGGTCAGACTAAGTCAGATGAAGCTGACTTAGTTGAGAAAGAGGTAGAGCAGGTCAAGCTACTCAACCTAAGTGGTTTGAACCAAACAGGGTTCGATCCAAGTCAACTGGGTTCAGCAGGTTCGAACTCAGCTCAAGTAGGCTAAGTCTGGGTTCAGAAATCCAAACCAAAAGCTGGACCAAAAAGGACTTTGACTTTGACTTCAAACCCAACTAGGTTCAAGTCAAGTCAACTGGGTTTGAGCTTGGTCAGGTGGGTTAGGACCAGGTCAGGCAGGCTCAGGCTAAGTCAGGCAGGCTCAGACCAGGTCAGGTGGGCTCAGGTGGGCTCAGGTGGGCTAGGCTAGGTAGGGGAGGTTTGGAAAAGGAGGAGAGAGAGAGGGGTTGGCGATTTTTAAAGAGAGGGGGGCTCCTTTATTTATAGATTCTGAAACTTGGGCCCCAAGTTTCAGAATCTCCTCTTTACCCCTTGGCTTTTCAGAAATCCCTTCCATGGAAGGTGCTGGAAGGAGATGGAAGGCTCTGAAAGGTGCTGGAATATTCTAGAATCTTCTAGAATATTTTCTGAGAAATATTTCTGTGGGTCCCACCCATATTTTTGTGGGTCCCGCAAGAATTTCGGGTTTTCGGCGATTTTTTTCCGAAAAATTCTGAGTACGCCATTATCTTCGTATTGATGCCACTAAGAAAGTTGGCTCGCAGGAATCCTTTGATTTTGTTCAGATAGGAAGTTATGGCTTCCAGAGTGTTTGAGCATATATTCGCGATTCGACGAATATCCTAAGTATAACTGGCTCGCAGGAATTGATTTGTTTCGCATTCTGAGAAAAATGCTATTTTTACCGGTAAATGCCTCATGAATTTTATTCAGATATTTTCTGAAAAATTGCGGGTCTTACAGTAGTTCATTAAGAACTACTATAGCTATATTCTTTTTCTGTTCACAGTGGTTCACACAGAACCATTGTGACCTTCCTTTGCTATAGTAGTTCATTAAGAACTACTATAGCTATATTCTTCTCCTTTTCACAGTGGTTCACACAGAACCATTGTGATCCTCCTTTGCCATAGTAGTTCATTAAGAACTACTATAGCTATATTCTTTTTTTCTTTCTTTTCACAGTGGTTCACACAGAACCATTGTGACCTTCCTTTGCTATAGTAGTTCATTAAGAACTACTATAGCTATATTCATTTTCTTTTCACAGTGGTTCACTCAGAACCATTGTGATCTCCCTTTACTATAGTAGTTCATTAAGAACTACTATAGCTACATTCTGCTTTCTTTTCACAGTGGTTCACACAGAACCATTGTGATCTCCCTTTACTATAGTAGTTCATTAAAAACTACTATGGCTACATTCTTTCTTTCTTTTCTTCTCTCCTTCGATGTCTTGTCAACTCTGACGTTGTAATAAGCTAGATATTAATGAGAATTCCTTACGTTTCCAGTCTTAGATTAGAATGAATGAGCATAGCAGATATCATGAACCACCTGTTCTTCATGCATTTCTTTCCTTATTTCTCCAAATCTCACAATGGTGAAACACGAACGGCACGTGCACCTTTTCGTAAGAGGTAAATTAATCCTAAGTTGATGATCCATATCAATGGCCATAGTCAGGGTATGGACAAAACTTAGTATTTTTATCTTTTACTAAAACAACACTGGATCCACACTGGATCCAATTTCCAAATTCATCATATTTCCTTAAACATTTTCTCCTTTTATTAGAATTTAACTTAAGATTGACTCAAAATATATGCCAATGGCCATAGTCAGGGTATATTGAGAGTCAATCTCATTTTAAATTCTATAAAGGCACCAAATGTATTTTATTCTTCTCTTGAATTTAAATATAGATTATTATATAATACATTCAATGACCATAGTCAAGGATGTATTATATCTTGAATCTTATTTTAATTCATTTAAAGAATGAAATAGCTTTTCAAAATCCAATTTCAAAAATTTAAATTCATTCATCATATAGAATAGAATTGCATCATATCTTCAAAATTCCTTTTTTTTTTCAAAAACCCCAAGTGATATTAATATCTTCTTCAATCAATCTTCAAATCTCTATAAAATCCAATTCACTTTTTCAATTTTTCAAATTCTATTTCATTTTTCAATCTCAAAGTTCAATTTAAAACTTTGAGATTTCAAATTCATTTTATATTCAAAATCAAATCAAACTTCAAGGTTCAAACTCCCTCGAATCCAACTCAAAGCTCAAATTAACTTTGAGGTCCTTGATTCACCTTCTAAAATTCGAATTCAAGTCCCAAAATCCAAAGTCCAAATTGACTTGGAAATTCATTTGTAACTTCATTTTTCAAGATTCAATTCAAAATTTGGAAATTCTTCATTCATCTTCTGAATTAACTCCAAATCCACTTTTAGGATCCATGATTCAACACTCATATTGGATCTCAGATTTCAGATCCAATTCCTTTTTAGGATCCAGACTCCAATTTCACTCTGGATCTTAGACTTCAAGATCCAATTCCACTTTGGATCTTAGACTTCAGATCCAAATCCTTATAGGATCCAGAATTTAATCACACTTTGGATCTCAGACTTCAGATCCAAATCCATCTTAGGATCCAGAGCCCAATTTTACATCGGATCTCAGATCCCAGATCTTAAATCCATTTTAAGATCCAATTCCATTTTCTTTTGGATCTCAGACTTCAGATCCACTCCATTTTAGGATCCAGAACTCAAGTCCATCTTGATTTCTAAATCTCGGATCCCATTCTGCCTAGGATCCGGAATCCAATTCCAATTCTAGATTTCAATTTCATCTAATCTGAATCTCTTAAATCCATTTCTATTCTTAAATACCATTTGATTTCTCAGATCCATTCTAAATTTCAAAACTTCAGAAATCCAAATTCAATTCCATCTCAAATATTCATTTCCTTTCCTAAATTCAAATTCAAATTCAAAGTCCATTTCGACTTCGAAACTTCATTTCCTTTCATTTCAAAGCTTCAAGTCATCTTTTCTCATTTACTCTTCCAATCCTGATTTACTTCAAAAACTTAGAACTCCTCTGATCTATCTCAAGTTCTAAGTTAGATTAAAACATTTCTTCACTCCTTTACCAAGTTCATCTCAGAATACTTGGAATTTTCTAAATCAATTTTCAAAAAAGCATACATCCTTGCATTGCACAAGCATGATTCTCTGTGCATTTTAGATTTAGGATAAATTCTTAGATTATATTTAGGCAAAGCAAAAGGCATAGATTCGATCCTTGGTTTGATTACCCCTGGTAAAGGCGCCAGGAACGGTCGAACCTCATACCGATGAGCGAATCCCGTCTCTCCATTTTCCCGCAAATTTTCAAAACGGAGGCGAGTTGAATTTCTAAATATTTTCAAATCAAGGTCAAGTGAAAACCCGTAAAAGAGTTCTTCTTCTCTCTCTCTTTCTTTCTTTTCTCTTCTCTCTTTCTTTTCTGCCTTTTATTCTTCTCCCTTCAAAAAGGAGGAAAATAAGAGGTCAGAAAAAGGAAAAGAGAAGGAAGAGAGAGAAACCAAAAGAGAGAATAGGAAAAATTTTGCGATGATCACAATCCTTCCAGAAAATGTTCAGATCGCCGTCAAGATGAAGGCGACTGCGTTGAGTCTCCCGACAAACACTAAAAGATATTTGATTGCCACTATCATCTAGAGATTTTTTAAACCAATGAGCCAATATCACCAGAACAATTCCTGAGAAAAAGAAGGATCAGAATATCTCCAAGATGAAAGAGTTTGTGACATACCCTTTGGTTGAGTTTTTGTAGATGCTCTTTTTAGAAGATAGTTTTTCAATAAAATCTTTGGAAAATCGTCAACCAAAAGTAAATAACCGACTTTCCACAAAAGTGGCAAGCACGGGTCGAATCCACAGGGAACGAGAATTACTCAATTCTTTCTATGAAATTCAATTTATTAATCAACAAATACCAGTCAACAAATACACTGCTAATAATAATTACAAATTAACACTAAAGCTAACTAGAAAAGCACTTCAATCTTCTGTTGCACGCCAAGGGTATTTTTGTCTTTTTGCCACTTATCGATTTTTCGCATTTGAACAAGAATCTCTTGGAATTTTTAATGTGCTTTTCAACCTAATAACACCGGACAATGCAAAGTTAGTAAATAATTTAATGAAAGTAAACTAAAATTTAAACTAAACCTAATTCTGAAGAACTTAACACAAGCAAAACCTAATTAACACTAAAATAACAAATAAAATATCAAAATAATTATAAAATTAAACAATCTAGGTCTCACTATGCTGAATGATGTAGATGCAACAACTAAAATGCAGAAAATAATAAATATTGACCGAAAATGACTAAACTAGTGAAATGACTATCTTACCCCTAAATAGTGCAAAAATGACTTCTGACAACTTTTTGTAAACTGACTGTTTGACAAGGCAAACAAAATCCAAAAAACTCGAAATTTCTTCTATTCTGTAACTAATAGATTCTAAAATCTGACAGTTTTTACAGAATTGAAAAACGATATCTGGAACTCCATATATAAGTGTTTCAAAACTAGGGAAAATCTGGATATCGCAGGTCCCGAAATTTGAAAACCTGAAAAAACTGTTTTCACAAAATGCTTAAAAATTAGACCAAACCAACTCGAAATGAGTTGAAATTTGGTCTGCATACAAAAAACACGCCAATAAAGAGAATATAAAAAGATTTTTTTGAAAACTCGAAAAATTTGCACATAAAATAACGAGTGTGCGACAGGGCAAAAATCGGTTTTCAAGTTCAATACACTATTCACTTTAGAAGTCTATCTTTAGCACTAAGAATGCAATTTAACACCAATACAGACCTAAATGCTACTGAATGACAGTCACTATGCAAACAATGAATGCAATTATGCGAAATACATGAAAAAGCAACTAACACACTCACTTCACGATTAAAGCTAATTTATCAAATGTAAATTAATCTAACTAAAATAGCAATCCTAACTATAATATCTAAATGCTTAAACTAAGTACTTCTAACACAATACTCTAACAGAAATACTACAATAAAACATGAACTAACTAGTAAAATCTAAATAAACATGAACTTATCTAATGTTAAAAAAAAACAAATAAAGTTAAATAGGCAATTAATAAACATGACTTGAAAGAGGTGCACGCCCCACCTAGATGAGTCAACTAGGTTGACTCACTTAGACAATGACCAAATTAGAAACCGAAAAATTAAAATCTAATTAATTAAAAATGATAAGGACAATTAACACTAATGACTCTATACACCTTACACGCCTAATGTAATAAACCCTAATTAAGACTTACCTAATTAATAGCCTAATTACTAACCTAAGGTTAATACACAATTAACTAAAATAATTAATCCTAAATCTATACTATGTTACTATGGAAAGATAGACAATGATCAGTAAATGCTCAAAGATATGTTTGGAAAACTTAGATCATCCAAAAATCGTCCAACCAACAGAGGATCTTTTCCTTAATTGATTTGTAAATCAATTTGGAAAGTAAGAAAACTGTCCAACCCAACAAGAATCTACACATTTTGGACTTTCTAAAAATTGTCTATCACTGAACTCATTTCCAAAAATCGTGTAAACACTTTTAGCACACGAATTTTGAAATTACAATTTATTTCCAATCTTGAGAAGCTTGATTCTTGCTGACTTGGTTGAAAAACAAAACTTCCAAAATCTCTCTTGGCTGAATTAAATGTTCAAAACATTCCCAAAATGAGGTTTACGAATTTGGATGATATCACTCTTACCAAAAACCGTTTTCCACCCCAATTGCCTCTTTGCTCTCCTTCCAAAGATGATAACACCTAACTAATTCAATTATGCTATTCTAATCCAATTAACTAATATCTACCTACAGCAATGAAAAGATTAATACTATGAAACAAACATTTTCAAACATACTAATTGACATAATCCTAAAATCAAACTTACCTAACACACAAAAACGTTTCCTAAGCTAACACCAATGAACCTGGACACTCTAATGAACTTTCTATGTTCGAAAAGAACCTACCAATCGAAGCCTAGAGCTCTAATGGAGCTCCAATGGCCGACACCCCCACTTGGGGAAGATGACTCTCTACATCTAAGACTCGATTTTATATAAACCAACGAAATCACAATTTTTATTCTTGTTTTTCAATATGACAAACTGACCCTAAGAACAACTACTTAATTATTCGACCAATTGACTATTGAAATTACTGAGCATGACCTACTGGGATTTCAGCAAAGACAAAACAGAAAAACAAACTAAATCAACAACAATACATCAAATGATACATGACCTAATTAAACAATCAATCAAACTTGACAATCCTAATCTATGACCAACGACCCAATATGAACATTACTAGTTTGCTGGACTTTCTTGAGCAAAATAAATATCTGCACACACCCTATTGCTGGAAGTATTACAGAAATACGAAAATGAAGAAACAATAAAATCGGCTAGACTAGATCTAGCCGATTGAGCTCTGACTACACGACCTTTCAAACACAAACCCCACAACACACTTAAACTATCCCAAATTAAAATGTCCAATCAAATTCTGCTGGGAATGACTGGAACAAACTCTGGTTAACACGCTTTACCTGCAGAAAAAATGCAGCACACAAACACAATGCAATACCAAGATCGACTAGGATGAATCTAGTTGATTCTTGGGTTTTGACTCGAACAAGAACCCAAAACAAATCCAACGACAACCTGGATCAAAACGAACTTTTAAAACTTATTTTGCTGTTGAAACCTTACAGAAAACCAAAGATAACCAAAGACTAAAATCGGCTAGAACAAGATCTAGCCGTTTTTCACGTTTTGGGGATAAAACACTGAAAATAAAAACTATAACACCTCAAAACGCAAAACAAAATAGATTTAACGTGCTGGTCTCTGCACAAATACTATACTAAGGTTGAAAATACCTAAACACACAACACACATAAAAAAACTGAACACTACACATGCACACACGTTGGGTCTTAACTAGAAAAAAAGGAAGAAGAAGACCTACCTCTAGGGCGATCCGACGATTGTGGGGAAGGAGAGAGCGGAAGATGCCTTTGGATTTGCATCCCGGATTGTTCAATGATGCTGGAACGTCACCATGAGAGTAGGTTTTGCAGCTGTAACACGTTGGAAATCCACCGAGGATGGGAAAGGGGCCGATTCACGATCGGAGGGCTTAGAAAACCGGATGGAGGTAGAGCCGGTTCTTCTTGTTGGAGTGTCTCACACTTCCACGCAAGATAAGTGCTTTCCACCTCTACTACACCTGCAAAAACATAGTAAATCAAGGTTAATACCAGCAAGGAAGATAAAGAAATGAAAGAAATGCAAAGGGAGATAAAGCAATGCTTGAGTTTCAAGCAAAAACTTGATCTTCAATGCAAATGGTGTGAAATGAGAGGTTGGAAGAGGGTCTGGAGCAAGATTCACAAGGGGGGCGCAAATTCCAAAGCCAAAAATGTCTAGGGCTGGAGCAAAAAGTATATTTATACTTTTGGCAATTTTCAGAAATAGTGTTAAAAAAATATTTTACTCTGTGCCACTTTCTGAGGGGGTTTTCTGAAAATATTTTCTAAATGGATATGGATATGCGTGTGGGTTGGATTTGGGCTTTCTAAAGGTTGATCCAAGGTCCAAAACAGCCTAATTGGGTCGGATATGGATCCGATCCACCTCAAAATCCATGCATGAACACTAAAATAGCCATAACTCTCTCATTTTAACTCTATTTTTTCTGAAATTTGAACCACAACCCCTTGATATCAAAACACATCTAAACATGGGTTTTAAACCTTAAACTCACTACAAAATGCATGAATAAATAGCTAACATGATGTGCATTTCATGCATCATCAAATACCCCCATGCTTGAATGTTTGTTAGTCCCTTAACAAACCACTAACTATGTTACGTAACAGAAACAAGAAATGCTATACATATATATATAAAAAAACTAACTCACTTTCGTAGGAATCACGGTTGCATTTAGCTTATGCAACAAGCCCTTTAAACCCCTCGGTTACCCCAGTGGACGAGTAAGGTCTCGTGAGGGTTTGCATAGATCCTACCCACAAACATCAATGATATGCAAGAATGATTTTTAAAAAATAATAGGCAGTTAAGAAAACAGTTGGAGCAAATATTTCATATAATGAACACTCTCAAAACAAATCTAGAAATCTCATGCCACCACAGTAAAAATCTTTTTCCTTCACTTTTCTAAAATTGTAGCTATCTATGATTTTTCTCAGAAAGTCAAGTATTCTCATGTATTACTCATTTATCCTCACCTGTATATTTTCTGCATAGTAATTCATAAATATTCCTAAGCAATGAAATTTTTTTCTTATTCAGTACATTCTTTTTCTTCTGATTTTCAATTTTTCCACCCTTTTTCAATTCTCTCTATGGAGCATTCTTTTCAACCTTTTGAGCACTATTTCGAATATCCAGTTTCGTGACCCATGTAGCAAGCTTTGGGTCAGTGACTCCCAGGCCAGATGACCTTAGGGCACTAGATACAGAGTATCCCTCGGACTTAATTGCTCGAGTCTCTAGACCTTCTATTTTAATAGTTTACGTATAGTCTTTCTCTCGTCATGTGCAATGTCTCTATCTCTTAGGCTTTCTATGCAGTTTATGTAACAAGCTTTCGAACCAGTGGCTCCCAAACCAGATGGCTTTAGGGCACCAGGTGTAAAACACTCTTCAGATTCTACTTGCTCGAACTACAAAGGCCAAAAATATCGACTAGACCAGAAGATGATCTCCTTTGTTATCCTTTTCGTCAAGAGACTCAAACACTTCATCTTGTGTAACGCCCCAAAATCGTGGACTTGAAACCTTTTATGAAAAAGGTTGAAAGCTTTGAAATCAATCATTTATCAGAGTTTAAAACAGAAGTACAGCGGAAGATCAGGTTCAAAACAACAAGTCCCTAGACCCTAGGCGCATTACAACCAAAAGCAGATTCCCCCTTACAAACCGATTTGCAGTTCAAATATATATTTTATTGAAATGAAAAGAAGAACCACATTTTGGTAATACAGTTTTAGAAATGCAGAGTTATAATCAAAAGAGATGCTTTCAAAGAAACCTTATACCACATCTATCAAAAGAGTCCCCAGGAGTGCAACGTCAAGAAAGGGCATTGCCTTGAATGCATCGCGTCATCGTGCCATCGCAAGTTGTCTCAACCTGTTCACCACCTGCCCATGAAAATGGGTTAGTCTCACAACAGACTAGTAGGGGTGCAAAGGACAAGAAAGAACAAAGGCTGCAATAAGCAAGATAAACGCTAGCTCAACCAGGAACAAGCAAGACTAGCAAATCTAACCAAATGTGCTGTAGAGTAAGCAAGGCTCTAGTACGACAAACAGCTACGTACAAGAGCAATAAGGATTATAGTGCTAAACAAGCAACTATAGCAATCTCATAGATATAATAGGTGAAGAGTAACTAACTCTATCCACCAGTCAAGCAAAGCAATTGTATAAGACAAGTATTCATGACAACACTCGTAATACAAGTATCATTGGATGGATCAGCCCATCGGCAAGTAGCTACATTAATCGTAAGGCACAAGCTATTGCATCACAAGCAATTCATAATCTACATATGATAAGCAATCATATGGTAGCAGCTATATTACAAAGGTAACAACTAGTATAACGCTACTAGTATAAGGAATTGACTAGCATGAGAAGCTAATCATTCCTTAGCAGAACTACGCAAGCAATTTAACCAACTAGAGTAACGCCTCGACAGGCGTACATAGCTCAACGGGTAGCGTACCTAACTACTGAGCTAACAAGTAAGCAAGCAATGCACGTCACAACATGTGTATCTCATGATCATGTGTATGAGTTATATCTTGTCTCATTACTGAGCAGGCCATTGTGGGTACGCACAAGGCAAAACGTAGAAACAACCGAGATCAATTCGGGGGTCCATTATGCTATGTATTTTATTATACCCCGAATGACTGACTGAGTCCGCTTCCTAAGGGGACGGTCTGTGACCAAGAGAGTAAATCTCCAAAGGCAAACAAAGGCCCAATGGATGCGCATCCGAACTTTTGCAGAAGTGGTCTAAAGGATTTCCCCTAACCTTCGATGACTGGGGAAGGTCGGATCTTTGCCCGAGATTGCCATTAATGATTGTCCATCGGAGTTTTGTACCATTCATCCTCTCTCTTGATGAACCGTCCCGAATGAGCACGACGGAGGGTTTCTTAACCGCCGTCCCATTCTCATGCTCTGGTCTATCAACCCAATCGAGCATCTTGCCTGTGAAGGCGCATGATTATTATTTAGGTGAGTAATACACGCCATTGCGCGTTCGAGGCAACCACACAATTCTCATCCTACTCACCGCAGTACGCATCGTACCTATTCAAATGTATAATCACGATGAAAAGGGTCAATCCCCAGTGAGGGTGGAAACATCACTCTTGTGATCTCAAACACATGTCATTTCACGTTCGAGGCAAACATAGACCTCTCATCCTGCTCATCGTAGTATGCAACATACCTATTCAAAAGTACAACTACGATGAGAGGGGTATGGATCTCTCGCAGGAAATCCCAACACTTCTCTTTACAGAAGCTCACAGAGAACGCATTCCAGTTCCAACTATCATGCTCGGGTCTTTTAGACAATCGCACGCATTCTGCCTATCAGGCGAAACATAACAGGATTAGCTCAATGTGTCAATACGCGCTTAAAGGTTACTACAGACCTTTCGTCCTGCTCTTCGTAATCCAAGAATATCGTACGTAACTAAAAGTATAACTACAAGAAGAACATGGATTCCTCGTAGGTAATCCTACAATACCTTCACGAAAGAAGGAAGGCGCTACTATCTAGGTTTGACCAGAAAGCCTAGAACTAGGTCTTGCATCAGAAGTGATGCAATGCTGATCTAGCGATGACTCAAGTACCTTGCTAGGATCCCCGTCCTACTCGTGCACAGACTAATACAATGGCAAACCGATAGGCAAGACTCGATGGGTGAAGCTGCACCTCGATGGTAGAATGCTAGGGCTCCACACGAGGTATGAGATCATACCTCGATTATCGTAATGCACAAGCAAGCAACTTACGCAAGCAACTCATGAGGTATGAGATCCTATACTGACTACGCAAGTGTGAAGGACGACTCACGAGGCATGGGGTTGCACCTCGATTAAACGATAAGCATAAGTAAAGAAGCATACGATGTAGATAAGAATGCATGCATGAGCAAAGCATATACACGAAGAGCGACAGCAAAGTAAAGATGCACACAGACAAAAGTAAGTGCGACAACAATAGGAAAGTAAAGTACGAAGAGTAAAGCAAGAAGCAAGGCCATGGTGCATAAAGCGCGGGGCAACAAGTAAATGCAGGAAGTAAAGTGCAAGAACGTAAAGATGGACCAGGATGTCCTGGAGTAAAGACAGACATGTAGAAGTAAATGCCAGGGCGCAAAGCGCGGGTGTTATCATCGCAAATTTTTTACTTTTTGCGAGTCAAACTGACCTTTGAAAAAGATTTTAAAAATAACTCGCCTCCTTTTTAAAATGCAGGATAATTCCGAAGAATGGGATTCGCTTGTCGGTACGAGGTTCAACCGTTCCTGGCACCTTTACCAGGGGTAATTAAACCAAGGATCAATCTACTGCTTTGCTCTATTCAACTTGTCTAAACCATATTCTAATTCCTAAATGCACAAAGAATCAGGCATGTGCTATGAATTTCTGAAAATGCATATTTGAAAACATGATGTTTGATTTGAATATTGGAAAATATTTGGAAAATAAACTCTTTGAAAATCATGAATCATGATTGAGATACTGTATTTGAGAAAGTGAAAATCGATTTCTGAAGAATCTAGAGGTTTTTATGAAAATCGATTCTGAGAAATGTGAAATAACATTCGAGAACTTGATTTCTTTGAATTCAAACTTTGAAATTGAATATATAACTTGGAAAATCGAATTTGGAACTTGGGAAATACTTGAAATATCATTGGCAAATCCATATTTTGAGAAAATTGATTTTTGAGTAAGACTTAGGAAATTTTTGAGAAAATTGATTTTTCTAAATTGAAATTGAAATTTGTAAATGCATGAATTGAATGAATATGAATTTGAAATACTTGGTTTTAAGGAATTGATTAAATCCTTTTTGTATTTTTGAGAAATGCAGTGCATTTTTGAAGTTAGCCTAAGAGTGTAGGCTAAATATGGCTAATACGAAGATTACAAATCTGGGTCTCATTCGTATTCTGACTATGGCCATGAATACAAATTCCACCAAGTTTGTCAACTCCATAAGAGCTAGTGCACGTGCCATTCGTGTAGACCATAGTGAATTTATGAAAATGTGCATGAATGATACATTCATCAGACATTTAATATTTGCAGAATTAAACTATATGCAATGCAATCCTAGTCTAAGCTGAAATTTAAATTCTTATTCCAAATTTAATTTAATGTACATCACTATTGAATTTTAATACAGAAAATTAAAGGAAAGTAAAGTCTTCAATGTTCCTGCAAAACTATAAGACTTTGTTAGTGAAGATATGTTGGCTTTTCTAGATTTATCCAGTAATATCTAGAAATTACTGGATTTTGCTAGATATAAGCCTTTTCCATGATTTCCTTAAATCAAAATTGATAAAATATGAAATAATATTGAATAAATATGAAAATGAAATTTGAAATTTCGAAATTGGGGTCAAAATGACCAAAATACCCCTGATAGCAAGACTATGGCCTTGAAATCAGGGTTTTTAGAAAGATATTCTGTAAAAATGCAACTTTTAAAATTCAAATAAGAATAAATTGAACTAAGTATGATGTGACATGATAAAAAATATGAAAATTAGGGTTTTGAATTTCGAAATTGAGGTCAAATGACCAAATTACCCCTGATAGCAAGACTATGGCCTTGAAATCAGGGTTTTCTGAAATAGATTTTGGTAAAAACTTGGGATTTATGATTGAAATAAACACAAAATCAAACATGAAACACCCTAATATGATTCTAAATATGAGTAAACCCTAAAAACATGAAATTATATACGAAAATCAAGAAATATCACCAAAATTGTGATTTTATCTGTGTTTTTAGATCTTTCAAGTATCCTGTTTTGCAATTTTATTAATTCAGACATCAAATGAATTCTAAATTTCATAAAAATTGGCACAGACACTTATTATAACCCTAAAATCAGATTGAAATTGCAAAAATAATTTTTTGACATTATTTTAATCCGAAAATTGCATTGACAACCTAAAATAAGCTATTTTTAACCTAGGTCACATATCAGTTTCAAAGTTAGACCCGAATTAAGAGTCAATCTTCCATGAAAACTTCTGAATTTTTACAAAGACAAACTAGGAAGAAAGACAAAGATTTCCTAATTTACATATCGGAAAAATCATCTCCGGTTAGGGAGAAACCCTTCCAGCAATCTGAACTAAAATCTAACAAACCTAACAGGGGTTAAAACAGCTACTTCAGATTTAAAATATATGAATAAATATCAATGTTCATCAAAAATATCTGAGATTTTAGCCGTGAACAGTGAACAGAAAGATAATAATACTCACTTTTTACATATCACGAATCGGATCTGTGGTTTAGGATATATAAACAACATAAGTTTGATTAGGGTTTTGGTAAACCCTAACGAGTTTTAAATTTAAAATCACACTTTCTGTCATAAGAAAAATACTAAAAAGATATCAAACAATCTCAAAATTTCACAGTAGATATATCTAATCACTATGAATCCATGGCACTTTACAAATCTCAAATCAAATATAAGATGAGAAACATATCATAACAGCAAGTTATCCTTTGGATTTTAGCAACGATTTTAAAGTTTTAAAAACCCGATTTGATGTCTGATTTTTCTGATAGAGTTCCCGAATCCCAAAAACTCTGATTTTTTTACAGTAGTTCATTTACACATCCATGTATCACATATAAAAAAATCAACAATTAACAGTGAATATTTCAATCCAAAACAACATGCTCTTTTCTGTTCTAAACTAAAAACACACAGAAATCTAAGAAACTTAGGAAATCATGCATTAACTAATGAAAAATAATAAAATAAACACTAAAACAGTAAAATAAAAATTATTTCTATGCTGGAAAATGTGTAATAAACATGAATAAACAAATAAATAAATAAAATACAGGGAATCAATGGCTGGAATTTGATGTTACCTTTAAAAGCATGGATTTAACCCATTAAAAGGGTAAATCACATGTTTTATCGGTTAATAATATAAAAAATAATGCAATAAACGATTCTAATGGATTAGAATCATGAAAAACAGCATGGAATAAAGTTAGATCATCTTCTTGAATTGATTTTGGGGTTCTTGGATGAAATCCATGGTTGAATCCATGAACACAAGAGTTTCCATGGTGAAATCTATTGAAAATCATAAAAAACTAATAAAATAATATTAAATAACTCACCTTGGGGATGCAGCTGCAATGGAGAAAGGTGGAGGTGCTGGAGAGGAGAGAAAAGACACGAAAATTTGAGAGAAAAAGAGCTCATTTTGCCCCTCTAAAGACCCCTTTTTATAGTTTTTCAAAACCCATGTAATTAGGACTAATTAATACCTAACTTTGACTTTTTCAAACTCTATCTAAAACCACCAAGGGAGGACGATTTTTTGTGGTTTCCTAACTCTAAATGAACTCTAATTAAACCTTAATTAACACCTAATTAAACCCTAAAAAGTCCAAATGTGGCACCACCTAGTATGGACCCACATTTGGTTTTTAAAACCTGAATTTAAAACCTTTAAAAACCAATGGTTTAAAAGTTAAATAAAATTGATTTTTAAATTTGCTTTTGACTCCTCTAAACCCCTAACCTAACTAAGACAATGACTAACCCTAGTCTAACCTTGACTTCTTCAAATGTGGCACCACCCCGAGTAGGCCCTACTTGAGTTTTTCAAAAAGTGATTTTAAAACTTGAAATTGAGACAGTTTTCAAAAGATTTTCAAAAGCAAACTTGAAATTAAAATTTTTGAAATGGCATAGAGTTCCAACTGGGTCAGAACTCTTCTGGATATGGCTCCAACTGAGTGGACCACACATCAGAGTTTTGAAAATTTGAAATAAATATTGAAAATGGCTTTGAAAAGGGGTTAAAATCAATAGTTGAAATTCAAAATTTCGAAAGTAGAGTCTCAAGCGAACTGGAACTCCGGGTTAGAGTCCTGGATTTTTAGGACTCTGTGATTTTGGTTTTTAAAAGCCAAATGAAGGAGTTTTTGAAAAGATTTAATCGAAAATGGTGAAACAAGTCAGAAAATACAGTCAGGGTTAGACTCCTAACTCAATCAGAACTCTGAAATAGAGTCCTGAATTAACTGGACTTTACAAAATGACCTAATTTTTGAAAAAAAATGGAAATAAGTGAAAGAGAAATAAAAACAGACTTCAAAAAAGACTCTTGACTGGACTAGGACTCCGGGACAGAGTTCTGATCGGACAGAAACTCTAGATTTTTTTGGTATTTTTCTGAAAAACAAATGAAAGAACTTGTCAAAACAGTGAAAACAATAACGAATACTGGAATAAAATAGAGTTCTGATTCAACTGAGACTCTGAGGACAGAGTCCTGATTGAACTAGGACTCTTAGTTTTTTGGATTTTCTGAGAAAACAAATGAGAGAATTTTGAAAAACAGTTAAAAACAGGATGAAATTGAATTTTGGTTCAGAGTCCTGATCTGATTAGGACTCTAAGAAAGAGTCCTGATTCGATCAGAACTCTAAGAATTTTGGTTTTCTGATGAGCAAATGATGAAATTTGGGCAAAGCTTTTGAAAACCAGTGAAAATGAAGTGAGAAAATCAATTTTGGATAGAGTCCTGCTTCGATCAGGACTCTGGGGTAGAGTCCTCATTGGATCATGACTCTGAGATAAAACCTCAGAATTTTAAAATTCTTTGATAAAAGTATAATAGTTTTGATAGATGAAAAGATTTTTGAAAGATTCTTTCAAAATTTGAAATCAGGATCAGAGTCCTGATCCAACTAGGACTCTCTGAACATAGTCTTGTTTTGACTGAAACTCTGAGTTTCTGACTCATTTTGAAAGATTTGATTGAAAATAGATAAAATAGCTGTAAACGATTAGAGTTCTAATCCGATTAAAACTCTGAAGAAGAGTCTTGATCCGACTGGACTTTTGAAGAAGAGTCCTGATCCAACTAGGACTCTAAGATTTTGGCCAAAACAGAAGATCTTGAAAGGTTCTCTTCAAAGACAGGTAAAAAGGTAGTGAAAATTAGAGTTTTGATCCGACTAAGACTCCAGAAAGAGAGTCCTGATCCAACTAGGACTCTAAAATTTTTGAGATTTTTGATAAATGAAGGAATCCAGAAGCGACATCACCTAAATGGGCCTCATCTGAGAATTGAAATCAATTGAAATTGAGTTTGAAATGAATCCAGATTGTTTTCTGAGAAAATATTTCAAAATATAAAGTCCTAGGGTTCGAAAATGACAGAATGTTGAGTAAAAACCCAGGTTTTGAAATTGAATTTTGAAAGAAAAAGTTTTAAAACTCAAATCTGGATTAAATATTTTAAAAACAGGAGTGTTGGATCTCGAAAATGAGATATAATGACATGCAATGCCATGCAACACCATGCAATGCAGTGAAATGACATGTCAAATGGATGAAATGATATTGCGATGATATATGAAATGTAAACACTAGATGAGGGTGAAAATTTGGGGTGTTTACAGATGCCCCTCTTTGTTGCTAAGCCGGTTAAAAGCCGAGCTTAGTGGCAAAAAAAACACACCAAATTTGGATTATAAAAATGCCCCTGTTAGATGAATCTGACTGGTTATGAAGAAATTAATCCAAGTGATGACGATGGATATGAAATGAAGAATAAGAAGAAAATTTTACTTCAAAAAAAAAAGTGAGATTCAGGTTTTGCCCTTGACCTGGATGTGACAGAAAATACCTCGTGTAGAAACGAAGCTCAGGTTTGACCCTTAACCTGACCGGGAAATGAAATACCTCATCAAAATGAAGCTCAGGTTTGTACCCTTAACCTGATCGGGCAATGAAATACCTTATCAAAGGAGGCTCAGGTTTATACCCTTAACCTGATCGGGCAATGAAATACCTCATCAAAGGAGGCTCAGGTTTATACCCTTATCCTGACCGGAAAATGAAATACCTCATCAAAGGAGGCTCAGGTTTATACCCTTAACCTGATCGGACAATGAAATACCTCATCAAAGGAGGCTCAAGTTTGTACCCTTATCTTGATTGGGTGGAAGATGAACGAAATCCTTGAAAGAAGAGACCGTGATGGAACCTTCAGATTTTGCACAATAAATCCGATAGGGATTTTGCAAAAGGATGGAATTGGGGTTTGATTTTGGGCGCCTCATTACTGAGACTAAATAACTTTTGAAATTGCCTTTTGCTGGAATTGGTGGCTTAACCTCAAGCCAAAATTGGACTGTCTATGGTGGGACAGTGGGGACACAGGGAAGTGTGCAAATCTGAGAGCCCGTGCGCTCAGATTATACCAAAGAAGGGAAGGAATCTTGAAAACTCCCGTTATCAAGTCCTAAAAGGGATGGTGTCAGGATGTGCCAAAGATGAACCTCAAGCTCTCGCTTTATGCCAGGATGGCTAGGAAATATTGTCAAAATGTTGAAAATTATTGTTGATTCAAAGTAATTGAAAATGACGCACATTGTTTTGAAAATATTCCCTCTTTTCTACTTGAAGTATTACCTCCGACTGGGCTTAACTCTGTAGAATCAAGATTCAAATTCAAATTGCTTGCAATTGGATTTCTTCCAAGGAAGCTATCAATTTCCTTGATATGAACAGAAAAGAAAGTATTCTTGATATTGCGAAAATCATTGGTGAAAGAATATTGATAATAGAATTTCACAAAATTAAAGAAGATTCTTGATAGATTCAGCAGTCTGATATCCTGGGATTCTTTTCTCATGATGATCTTTCTGCCTGTACTTTTTTTTTTCGACAGAATTGGATCTTTTGGCTTTTTGGAGAATTCATTACATCATCCTTAATTTTGGAGATGTCCTAGCTTTTTCTCTTTTTTTTTTTGGAAGGGTACGTCACAAACTCCTTCATCTCGGAGATGTTCTGATCCTTCTTTTCTCTCAGGGATTATATTGATAGTTATTAGCTCTTTGGTTTGAAGTCTCTTGATGATAGCGGTAATTAAATATCTTTTAGGGTTTGTCGATAGGCTCATCACACTCGCCTTCATCTCGACGGTCATCAGAACTTTCCCTGGAAGGATCCGTCACAAACTCCGTCATCTTGGAGATGATCCAAATCTTCTTTGGCCCTGGGGGTCTACTCGCCTAATTCGCCTTCATCTTGACGACAATTGAGAGATCTCTTTTGCAGATATTTAATTGCAGCTTAGGTGATTGAGGAGATATATGGATGGTATGGATTTTTCTGTGTCACCCAGGATATTTCGACTGCTTTATTTTTCAAGAATGGTCTTTAAAAATGTGCCATTGACTGCGATCAATATCAATCACTTATGGCTTTGCAACAACATTGAGTATTCTTTGCTGGCCATATCGCGGATTTATCCTTCATCCTTTTGGTTGGCCGATAGAAAGGTTTTGAACTTTGAATCCTTTTTCGCGAAAGCTTTGTCCTTTCGGAAGTAATACTGGAGGTATTTTGAAGTAACAATTTTTTTTTTTTGCAATAAGATTTTTGAAATCAACAAATATTCGATGACAAATTGGCAAAATTTTGTTGAAATTCCTTACGAAAGCGAGCATTTGAGGCACAACGCAACACATCTATGACAGGAATTCTCTTCTCTTTTCCCCAAAGGAGACGATTTAGAAATTGGAATTAGAAATTACTCCTCTCTTCCTTGAAGAGGAGGTGTTTGCAAAACGAACTTTCGAAGAGAAATTAAGCTTTTGTCAAAACTTCCTAACATTAGGCTTCTCTTATGGAAAGGGGGGCGGTATTGGTGAGGTCAGTGAATTGGTCATGAAGAAGCGAGTGCATCACACTCTCCCTGAAAAGAGGGTCTTTCACGATGAAATGGCCTAGTCTGAAATTATGGTCACAAGGAAAGCGAACTTCCGTCGAAGCTCTCCCTGAACTAAGGGTTCCTTGTATGAAATTGGAATTTTGTTTTGCAAACGGTTCACAAAGACACGAGTCCCTTCAAACTCTCCCTGAAAAGGGGCTAAGTGAACAAATTGGATAGCATGCAAAAAGAACGAGCTCCCTCGAACTCTCCCTATACAAAGGGTCTCTCGCAAGAGAAATTTATTGGAATTGGTATTGGATGACCAAAAGGTCGAAATTTGGAAGTTGGAATTTTGAATTTTTGAATTTTGAATTTTGAATTTTGATATTTGAAATTAGAAATTGGAAGTTTGGAATTTCGAATTTTTGAAATTCGGAAATTGGGAATTGATTGACCTAAAGGTCAAAATTGGAAATTTGAAATTTGGATTATGAAATTGGAAGTTGGACATTTAGAAATTGGAAATTTGAAATTCGAAATTGGAAATTGATTGACCTAAAGGTCAAAATTGGAAATTTGGAATTTGAAGTTTGAAACTTGAAATTGGAAATTGGGAATTGGAAATTGGAAATTGGAAATTGGAAATTGGAAATTGGAAATTGGAAATTGAAAATTGGATGACCTGGAGGTCAAAATTGTGAATTGGTTTACTGGGAACGACATGGGTTTTGTAGGGATTCAGCCTAAGAACGACATTGCTTCAGTTGAAAACAACATTGATTCATTGGGAACGACATGGGTTCTGTAGGGATTAAGCCTAAAAACGACATTGGTTCAATTGAGAACGACATTGGTTCATTGGGAACAACATGGGTTCTGTAGGGATTCAGCCTAAAAACGACATTGGTTCAATTGAGAACGACATTGGTTCATTGGGAACGACATGGGTTCTGTAGGGATTCAACCTAAAAACGACATTGGTTCAATTGAGAACGACATTGGTTCACTGGAAATGACATGGGTTCAGTAGGGATTCAGCCTAAGAACGGCATTGGTTCAATTGAGAACGACATTGGTTCACTGGGAACGACATGGGTTCAATAGGAATTCGGCCTAAGAACAACATTGGTTCAATTGAGAACGACATTGGTTCACTGGGAACGACATGGGTTCAGTAGGGATTCAGCCTAAGAACGACATTGGTTCCGCAAGGGTTCGACCTACGAACTATCAATTCCATAGGGATTTAACCTAAGGATCATAGTTTAAGGAGGAATGATTCCAACTTGTGAGCTTTAAATGAACCAGATGCTACACTGGGTTTTTTTTTTTTGAGGAAAGATTCGAATCGGAATTCAACTCTTCAAGGAAAAACTAGATGAATTGGATTTTGAAAGAAAATTTGAGTCGGAACTCTAATTTTCTAGACCAACTCTGAAGGAAAAGAAAACTCGGGTCAGAACCCGAATCTTCAAAGGAAAACTAAATCCATTGTGGAAGGAAAAGAAATTTGAGTCGGAACTCGAATTTCGGAGAAAAACTAGATTAACTAGAAGGAGAAAAGATTCGAGTCAAAACTCAAATCCCGAAGGAAAACTAAACCGGTTAGAAGGAAATGAAATTCGAGTCGGAACTCGGATCCCGGAGGAAAACTAGATCAACTAGAAGGAAAGAATATTCGAGTCGGAACTCAAATCCCAAAGGAAACACTAAACCGGTTAAAAGGAAAGGAAATTCGAGTCGGAACTCGAATCCCAGAGGAAAACTAGATCAACTAGAAAGAAAGAAGATTCGAGTCGGAACTCAAATCCCAAAGGAAAACTAAACCGGTTAGAAGGAAAGGAAATTCGAGTCGGAACTCGAATCCCGGAGGAAAACTTGATCAACTAGAAGGAAAGAAGACTCGAGTCCCAAAGGAAAACTAGATCAATGTGGACACTGAATTTTAAAGTGTACCAGTGCAAACACCGCATTTTAAGGATGTACCAATACAAGCATTATGTTTTGAAAAATTACCAGTATGAATACTGAGTTTTGGAAGATTACTAGTACGAGCACTGGGTTTTGAAAGATTACCTAGCACGAACACTGGATTTTTGAAGAATTACCAGCACGATCACTGGATTCTGAAGAATTACTAATTGATTTTGATGGAAGATTTTTAGTCTTCACTCACACGACGACTTGGACAACTGTCGGGGCCTCAGGATTTATCCCTTACCCTGAATGGGTAGTTCGATGCAGATGCAAATGCAAATTGATGCAGGTGAATGCAAATGAATGCATGCAAATGCAAATGAATGTAAATGGGTGCACATGCGTGAAAAATGAGAGAATTGTTTGATCCTGCCTGCATACAGGGTATTTGTAGATAAAATGAAAATTAAAAATGCCCCAGTGTAATGGGGGAAGAATAAAAGGATAAATGATTGATTCGAAGAGCGCTCTCTGAAGGTGACACGGCAACTGGCTTTTGATTGATTCAGAAGAGACTTAGAAGAGGTCATTCTGTCTTGAATTCCAGACTTCAAATTCAATTCCATTTAGGATTCCAGATTTCGGATTCAAATCCATATTGGATTCCAGACTTCGAATCTAATTCCATCTAGGATTCCAGATTTCGGATCAAATTCCATCTAGGATTCCAGATTTCAAATCAAGTTTCATTTCCAATTCCTATTTTCAAATCTATTTCTTAAGTCTAAATCCAAATTCAATTCCTCTTTCAGGTTCTGAAATTAAGAATTTCTTTTTCAGAATCGATCCATTCAAATTCAAAGTCCATTTTGACTTTGAAACTCTGTTTCCTTCAAGATTCTATCTCAAGTTCTAAAATATCATTTTCTTTCTTCAAATTCAAAGTCCAGTTTCCAAACTCTGATTATTCCAAGACTTGAAATTTCAAGTCTCTCTTTCCATATATATTTCAAATTCTAAGTTAGATTCAAAATCTAACTTTTTGAAATCAATTTCAATTCTTTGAATCATTTCTTTACTCCATTATCAAATTTATTTTAGAATCACTTGGAAAATCCCAGAATTTTTAAACTATCTTCTCAAAAGCATACATTTCTGCATTTGCATTGCACAAGCGTGATTTTTTGTGCATTTTTAGACTTAGAATAAATTCTTAGACAATATTCAGGCAAAGCAAAAGGCATAAATTTGATCCTTTGTTTGATTACCCTAGTAAAGGCGTCAGAAATGGTCGAACCTTGTACCGACGAGCGAATCTCGTCTCTCCATTTTTCGGCAAATTTTCAAAATGGAGGAGAGTAATTTTTAAATATTTTCAAAATTAAGGTCAAGTGAGACCTTTGCAAAAGAGTTTCTCTTCTCTTCTTTTCTCTTTTCTTTTCTATCTTTTATTTCCCCTTCAAAAAGGGAATAGAGGTTAGAAGGGCAAAGAGAAGGAAAAGAAGGAAACAAGAGAAAAAAAAATCAATGATCACAGATTTGGCAACCGTGATGGGACCCATCTTCGTCTTGTCAAATTTTTGCCTTTTGCTTTGCTTTGATATTATCTAAGTCTTTATTCTACAAATGTCAGCTTCATTTCCATGCAAACCTTAGGAGCCTAGACTCTGTTCTAGATGACATAAAGCATATAGGATTTAAGTATGGTTTGGTAGGACCATATTGAGGAGATTTATGCATGCTCACTTAGACTTAGGTTTGAAATAAAACTCTCCTTAATTCTAGGGATTGAATGCAAACAATGTATGCAAGTGTATGCTTCTCTTTATTTAAATTCTATCTATTTAGGACTTTCATTAGAGCCATCTGGTTTATTGCATGTTGAACATGTTTTCAAAAACATCCCTACCTATATTGTCCCGGTCTTCATGTTGCTGGGCTGTCTCACTGAACCATAGTTTGGGAGAGAGCCTCACAACTAGACCACTTATTTGGGTTAACGCCCTCCTACCATGTACTTAAGAGCCATAGTCCGAAGTATATCGGTAGGTGCTCAAGGATGTTAGGAAACCATTACCTTAGAATCGGAGAAATATTTCTATGCCAAGTACTTCGAGCTCCGGCTTGAGTATATTAGCGTACCTTGATTGGAATCAGATGATCTGAACCATAGAGTTTAGGATTAAGGTCCTACAAAGTCATTTCAAATATTGCATTTAGAGTCAGCTTTAGGGAGTGTTGTTTGTGCATCCTTGTTTGTATGGATGTGATTCTGTGATAGTTATTTATTATATCTCCTTATATTTTCTAAAACCCTGGATATATTATTCAAAATTTCTTCTTTGTTTTCAAAACCCAAGTGTATTTTTCTTTTCTGATTTCGTCAATTCTTTCAATCCTGCCTGCAATTCTGCAAATTTTAAAATCTTTGCCATCTATTTTCAAACTCTTCTTTCTTCATATCTTCTAGTATATCTTCTGATTCTATTTCAAAAATTCTTGTTTACCTTTTCATAAATGAAGTCTCTTTTTGTTAAGAGATATCCTTTTTAAGATAACATTTTCCTTCATATTCTAGTTGTTTATTCCTCTCCACTGAGTAACAACACAATTGTCATGAATTTTGTGATGACTCAATCCCTAGTAATGGGATATCATTTTCAAATCTATTAATTTGATTCCTTCTCTTGTCAAAAATTTCTTCCAAAAAATCTTCATTCTAAACCCTCCCTTTTCTCTGCAGAAAACATTGGTATTCAATATGGTTCAAACGAGAACAGGAAAGGAGATTGTTCAGTAGTACAACGACAATGAGATAGAAGGATTGGATTCTCCTCAAGCATCCAGAGGACAAAGTCAGAACAAGGGGGATGATGTTGATCCCGTTATGTATGGTCTATTTCAGAAGATGATGACCAAGATGATGTCAGAGCAAGCCGAGGCCAGTCTGAAAAAGGCAGTTCCTAAAAGCAAACTGAAGAAGAAGGCTGTGAAAAAGCAGGTCAGAGTCATCAGAAAGAAGGTCCAGCCAGACAGCGCTTCTGAAGGCACAAAGTTCTCAGAAGAGGAAGAGCAATTTGTCTTTAGTCAGAATCCTCCATGGTAGTTCGTGAAGATAGCTACTGAAGAACCCGAATATGTGAACAAGCCTAAATATGGAATTCTAGCTGAGGATCCGATGCGCGAGCAATTGAGGGAAGTAACTCGAGCAGTAAAAGACATACATGCCAAGTGCAAGGGCAAGCAAACCTATTCTTGCGAAGATTTCTACGATGGCCTAGATGGATATAATAATCTGGAGAACCTTCCCCATAAATTCCTCAAGTTTGACAGAATCGGTAATCCAAAGGCTCATCTGGCCACTTTTTTTGTGGAATGCAGTCGCTTCAGGAGGGATAATCGGGCCTTGTTCATCTGCTTTCCCCGCAGTCTGGAGGGAACAACAGCAAGATAGTATGCCAACCATATCAATCCTATCAAACTATGAGAGTTCGATAAAGTTGTAAATTTGTTCATTGAGCACTTCTTGTTCAACACTGAGGCTTCGCCTACGCTCAATCATCTGTATAACTTGAAGCAAAATGAGAATGAGAAAGCAGGAGAGTTTATCCACAGGTGGAGAAGCACCTGTAACAAAATGAAGATTTTCATTCCAGAGGAGCATGCATTGCAGATTATCCTCAATAATTTTTCCCAACCCTTGAGGAGCCTCATCGCCACTTCTTCAGCGAAGTCCTTCATCAAATTGATTGAGCGAGCCAAATGGCTCGAGACAAGAATGAAGAATGGACTCTACGAAGGCATGACTCTGGTAAAAAAATATACAAGCCCAGAAGAAGAAGGCGTAATTCACTCTCTCAACTGATACCTCCGGCAATAATCATGGCAGCAGTAGTAGGAGAAACAAAAATAACAGTAAAAGTGGCCAGAACCACAGTGCAGCTCAAGAGGAAAAATCTTTCGAGCAGAATAGCAAGTTGTCTCAGGCCAATATTCCACAAAAGGAAAAGATAAAGCGCGAAGGTTGGAGTAATGATCGTGCATTCACTCCTCTTAAACAAACGCTCGAAGAATCTCTTGAATTCATGCTGACCAAGGGATTAGTGAAGCTCCCAAAGGTCACGAATCCTCCCACAATCATGGGAAGGTTCATGAATCAGTTCTGCAAGTTTTATCGGGCAGTGAGGCATGACATCAATCATTGTTTTGTCTTCAAAAATATTGTTCAGGACTGCAATGACAAGAGTCTCCTTGTTGAAGACGAAGAGGAAGACAAGTTGGCCATCCTGACCAAGCCTTTCCCAGACCAGTCAAAAAATTGATGATGCCAAAGTTTTCTGCTTTCTTCTCTTTTTGCCAGTAGGGGCTGGTCAGCCCCAGTTCTTTTTGTGACCTTTGGTCAAGTGCTTGTAAATATGTAGTCTTTTGTTATCAGTTTTGCTTATCAATGAAATGTCAATTTTCTTTGTATCTTTGATGTCCAATACTTCTTTCTTTTGCCATGCCGGGCATTTATTTTTGAAAAATTATATTTTCATTTTCAAGAATCTTCTTTGCCATTGACATCCATTAGGCCACATTAAATTCGTATTCTTTTCAGGATGAGGGACAATCCTGACATCATTCATGAGAGAAATGAAATTACTTATGAGGGCTTTTCAAAATCGCAAAATTTTAAAAATTTCTGTAAAAATCTTCGTTATGATCACCAAAAGTTCAATATTTTGGTCCAATCTTTTTAAAAAATCAACCCTCGTGTTGATCTTCTTTTCCAAAATTGGTTTCGAACCATTATCTTAAAAAAAAAATCATCAACCCTCGTGTTGATCTTTCATTTCCAAAATTGGTTTTCGAATCGTTGTCTTCAAATCAACCCTCATGTTGATCTCTCTTCAAAATCAACCCTTGTGTTGATTTCCCTTCAAAATCAACCCTCGTGTTGATTTCTCTTCAAAATCAACCCTCGTGTTGATCCCTCTTCAAAATCAACCCTCGTGTTGACTCTTCTTCAAAGATTGACTCTTGCGTTGATCATTCTTCGAAATCAACCTTGCGGTTGACCTTCTTCCCAAAATGATTTCTCACTTATCTTTCAAAAGAACATTCTCCTCTCACTTCAAAGATCCCATGTGCAGGCAGGATCAGACAAACTCTTTTCCTCAAATCCTACCAAAATTCATTTAATCTTGTTATCTTTATTAGTTTCATCCATTTTTTCATTTTGATCAAATTTTCATCAATTTACTATCAATTTTATCAAATTTTATTCTTTTACCCTTTCAGGTTAAGGGATAAACTTGATGCCTCTTTCCAATAAGGTATTCCTTTCCCCTTTTTTTTCCTTTTCAGGTTAAGGGATAAACCTGAACCTCGGCCTTCAAGGTATCTTCTTCTTCCCTTTCAGGTTAAGGGATAAACCTGAACCTCGGCCTTCGAGGTATTTCTTTTTTTCTTTCAGGTTAAGGGATAAACCTAAACCTCGACCTTCGAGGTATCTCCTTCTTCCCTCTCAGGTTAAGGGATAAACCTGAACCTCGTTCGTAGAGGTATTTCTTTTCCTCTTCAGGATAAGGGATAATCCTGAAATCTTTTATCATCTTTTGAGTGTCATCAATTTTCCACCAATTTTTTTCATCAATTTTTTTTTATCAATTTTTTGATTCTTTACCAATTTTTATTTTTTTCATCAATTTTTATTGATTCTTTGTCAATTTTTATCAAATTTTATTGATTTTTCATCAAATTTTATTATTTTTTGTCAATTTTTATTAATTCTTCATCAACTTTTATCATTTTTTTCATTCCCCCTTCAGGTTAAGGGTTAAACCTGAACCTCGTTCTCCGAGGTATTTCCCTTTCAGGTTAAGGGATAAACCTGAACCTCGGCCTTCGAGGTATCTCCTTCTTCCCTTTCAGGTTAAGGGATAAACCTGAACCTCAGCCTTCAAGGTATTTCTTTTTCCCTTTCAGGTTAAGGGATAAACCTGAACCTCGGCCTTCGAGGTATCTCCCTCTTCCCTCTTAGGTTAAGGGATAAACATGAACCTCGTTCGTCGAGGTATTTCTTTTTCCCTTCAGGATAAGGGATAATCCTGAAATCTTTTATTTTTTGAGTGTCATCAATTTTCCACCAATTTTACCAATTTTTTTCATCAATCTTTTTTATTCTTTACCAATTTTTATCAATTTTTATTTTTTCATCAATTTTTATTGATTCTTTGTCAATTTTTATCAAATTTTATTGATTTTTCATCAACTTTTATCAATTTTTTGTCAATTTTTATTAATTCTTCATCAACTTTTATCAATTTTTTCATTCTCCCTTCAGGTTAAGTGATAAACCTGAACCTTATTCTTTGAGGTATTTCCCTTTCAGGTTAAGGGATAAACCTGAATCATTTCCATGATTTCTTCAAAATTCTTATCAATCTTCATCAATTTTTTTCATCAATTTCTATCATGTTTCATCAACCCTCCTCAATATTATTCAATCCCCGTTCAGGATAAGAGGATAATCCTAAAATCAGACCACATACAATTAACTATGATGGTCTTCTTCATTGCAAATCAAATAATTCAGTCCTCGAACTGGTCATTCTCAAAACTTTCAATCCTAGTACTCGCACGGTGATTTTCAAAATTCAATCTTTTGACTAAAGATTTTCCTTTGAGATTCGAGTTCTGACTCAAACTTCGAATTCTCCTTTGAGATTCGAGTTCTGACTCAAACTTCCAATTCTCCTTTACGATTTGAGTTTCGACTCGAACTTCCAACTCTCTTTTGAGATTCGAGTTCTGACTTGAACTTTAGATTCTCCTTTGAGATTCGAGTTTCGACTCGAACTTTCAATTCTTCCTTTGAGATTAGAGTTTTGACTCGAACTTTCCAATTTTCCTTTAAGATTTGAGCTCTGACTCAAACTTTCCAGCTTGCCTTTGAAGATTTGAGTTTTAACTCGAGTTTTCTTTCCTTCAAAAACTGAACTTTCCAGTTTCCCTTTGAGATTCAAGCCCCGACTCGAACCTTCCAGCTTTGCTTTAAAGATTTGAGTTTCGACTCGAATTTTTTTTCCTTCAAAATCTGAGTTGCTCTAGTTTTTTTTTGAAGATTTGGGTTTCGACCCAAATTTGCTCTCCTTAAAAAAACTGAACTTCCTAGTTTTCCTTTGAAGGCTCGAGTTTCGACTCGAATTTTCTAGCTTTCCTTGCAGAATCTGAGTTCTGATTCAGATGTTCTTTCAAAACCAACTTCTGAGTTGGGCTTACTTTCAAAATCTAGTATTATGCCAATGCTTACCTTCAAAATTCCAATTTCATATTGGATTTACGTTAGGAGTTCAGCTTCGTGTTGGACTTTCCTCTAGAATCCCACTGATGTGTCAAACTCGATGTTAAGCGATTTCCATCATCAAGGATTTCAGGAATATTTTGCCAAATGGCCATAAAAAAATAGTTATTGATCTCAAGTTTTTATTGCATAAAGAATTACCTCAAATCTCCTTTAGTATTCTTCCCAAAAGGGTGAAACTTTTGTGAAGAAATACTCAAAATTCAGATTTTCTATTGGTCAACCAAGAGGATGAAGAAAAATCTTCGATATGACTGGCGAAGGAAAAATTCAATGATGTTGAAAAGCCATAAGTGAACTAATATTGATCATAGCTATGGCACATTCTTAAAAAACATTCTTCTGGCAGTAAGGCAGCAAAAATATCCTGAGCGATAAAAAAGAATCAACCCAATCCATATCTCCTCAATCATTTAAGCTGCAATCAAATATCTACAAAATGGATCTCTCAATTATCGTCAAGATGAAGACGAATATGCGAGCTAGACCCACGGGGCCAAAGAAGATTTGGATCATCTTCGAGATGAAAAAGTTTGTGACAGATCCTTCCAGAGAAAGTTCAGATCACCGTCAAGATGAAGGCGACTGCGATGAACCTCCCAACAAACCCTAAAAGATATTTGATTTCTGTTATCATCTAGAAATTTTGACCAATGAGCCAATATCATCATTATATTTCCTGAGAAAAAGAAGGATCGGAGCATCTCCAAGATGAAGGAGTTTGTGACATACCCTTCCCAGAAAAAAAGTAAAAAGTCAGGACATCTTCAAAATGAAGGATGATGTAATAAGCTTTTCCCCAAAACCCAAGAAAGCTCAATGACTCAAAAAGAGTGCAAAAAGATCATCATGAGAAAAGCCCCAGGATATCAAAATGCCAAGAATCTTCTTTATTTATGTGAAATTCCTCTATCAATATCTTTTCACTCAATTATTTTTATGAAACTAAGAATATTTCATCTCTTTTCATATCAAGGAAATGGATAGCGTCCTTGAAGAAACTCAATAACAACAAATCTGAATCTGATTCTTGATTCTACCGAGTTAGCCCAGTTGGAGGTAATACTCTAGCTAGAAGAGGGAATATCCTTTAAAACAAATGTGCTAGCTTTCAATTACCTTGAATCAACTATAATTTTTTTTATCATTTTAGCAATATTTTCCAGCTTTCCTAATGAGAAATAAAACTTGATATCCGTTTTGATACATCTTGGTGTTGCCTTTCCCTTCTTTCGCATAGTTGAAAGAGTTGCCTTCCCCTCTTTCATAGAGTTGCCATACTCATCTTTCACATCGCCAAAAAATTTGCCCTTCTCCTTTAAAAAAGGATTGCCTTATTCATCTTTCGCATTGCCAAAAGATTTGCCTTTCTCCTGTTAAAAGGATTGCCTTATTCATCTTTCGCATTATCAAAAGACTTGCCCTTCTCCTTTCCCAAAAGGATTGCCTTATTCATCTTTCGCATTGCCTAAAAATTTGCCTTTCTCCTGTTAAAAGGATTGCCTTATTCATCTTTCGCATTGTCGAAAGATTTTCCCTTCTCCTTTCCCAAAAGGATTGCCTTATTCATCTTTCGCATTGCTAAAAGATTTGCCTTTCTCCTGTTAAAAGGATTGCCTTCTTCATCTTTTGCGTTGTCGAAAGATTTGCCCTTCTCCTTTCTCAAAAGCATCGCCTTACTCATCTTTCGCATTGTCAAAAGAATCGCCTTGCTCCTATCGAAAGGATCGCCTTACTCCTCTTTCACATAGTCGAAAGAATTGCCTTGCTCTTGTTGATAGGATCGCCTTGTCCATCTTTCGAATCACCTTGCTCTTGTTAAAAGGATCGCCTTACTCATCTTTCGCATTATCAAAAGAATTGCCTTGCTCCTGTCAAAAGGATCGTCTTACTCATCTTTTGCATTGTCGAAAGAATTGCCTTTCTCCTATCAAAAGGATCGCCTTACTCCTCTTTCACGTAGTCGAAAGAATCGCCTTGCTCCTGTTGAAAGGATCGCCTTGTCTATCTTTTGAATTGCCTTGCTCCTGTCAAAAGGACCGCCTTACTCATCTTTCGCATTGTCGAAAGAAGCCCCTTGCTCCTGTTGAAAGAATTGCCTCGTTCGTCTTTCGCTTTGTTGAAAGAATCGCCTTGCTCCTGTCAAAAGGATCACCTTACTCATCTTTCGCATTGTCGAAAGAAGTGCCTTGTTCCTGTCAAAAGGATCGCCTTACTCATCTTTCGCATTGTCGAAAGAATCGCCTTGCTCCTGTCAAAAAGATCGTCTTACTCATCTTTTGCGTTGTCGAAAGAATTGTCTTGCTCATGTTAAAAGGATCGCCTTACTCATCTTTCGCGTTGTCGAAAGAATTGCCTTGCTCCTGTCAAAAGGACCACCTTACTCATCTTTCGCATTGTCGAAAGAATCACCCTACTCCTTCTGCATTGCCTTATTCGTCTTTTGCATTGTCGAAAGAATTTCCTTTCTCCTTCTGGATTGTTATTCATCTTTCGCATTGTTGAAAAAAAATCGCCCTGCTCCTTCTGGATTGCCTTATTCATCTTTCGTATCGTCGAAAGAATCACCCTGCTCCTTCTGGATTTCCTTATTCGTCTTTCGCATTGTCAAAAGAATCTTCATGCTCCTTTTGGATTGCCTTATTTGTCTTTCGCATTGTCGAAAGAATTGCCTCATATTGCCTTGTTCATCTTTCGTGTTGTCGAAAAAAATTGCCTCCTGTTGCCTCATTCATCTTTCACATTGTCGAAAGAATTGCCTCATATTTCCCTATTTCATCTTTTGCATTGTTGAAAGAATTGCCTTATATTGCCTTGTTCTGTTGTTCACATTGATAAATTTTCACCTTATCCTTCTTCAAAAAAATTGTCCTATTCATCTTCCTCTTACTATCTCACTTTTCTTGCCTTCCCGCTCAAGTTAAGGGTCAAACCTGAATTTTCTGTAAAAGGTCACCTATTTTAAAAGCCATTTCAGTCTCAGCAATGAGAAGCCAAGATCAATCCCTTTTCCAGCTTTAGGGACCCCCATTTTTGTCCTTTTGCAAACCCCTCTCGGATTTGTTCATCCAAACTCTGAAGGTCCCATCATGGTTTCTTCACTCGAGAATTTCGTATGATCGTTCCTTTCAGGTTAAGGGTTAAGCCTGAACCTCATTTTTCTAACAAGGTATCTTTCGTTCAGGTTTGGGTTAAACCTGAGCCTCGTTTCGTTGAGATAGTTCTCCCAATCCCATCATGGTTTTTCCCATTGTAGAATCCATGTCCTTTATATCCATCCCAGGAAAGGATTGTACTTGAACTTCATCTCACGAGGCATTTTTCTCAAAAATGTCCCATCAAGGTCTTCATGTATTCCTTTCCTAGTCAGGTAAGGGTAGAACCTGAAATTCATCTTGATATATCTTTGTCCCATCCAGGTTAAGGGTTAAACTTGAGTCATTCCAAAAAGCTTATCTTGTCTCACCCACGAGACTTGATCAAAATTCTTATTTTCCCACCATTTCGGGATCTTCACCCAAAGTCCCATCACGATTTCTTCATTTCTGTTACCCAGTCATATCATTCTCGAGGATTTCGTCTCCCCAAAGCCATTCAGGATAAGGTTTTCAGCTTGAGAAACCATGTCTTTCAAAATAAATTCTTTCACAACCAGTTTAGATCTGCTGACTGGGGCATTTTTCAAAATTTAGAGTGTTTTCTTTGCTACTAAACTCGGCTTTCAACCAGCTTAGTAGCAAAGAGGGGCATCTGTAAACACCCCAAATTTTTCAAAATTTTATAAAATTCTCCTTTTTGCCCCTAGCCCATTTTTTCTGAGTAAATTGAGTTAATTTCAATCAAAATTTCAGTTATTTCTTGGATTTTACTGGAGTCAAATCTATTTCCTATATCTGACTCGATTTGGGATCTGGATCCATTATCAAAATCTAAATCTGAGCCTCGTTATCCAATTTTTAAACCAAATTTACAAAAATACCAAAAAATAATTTTTGAAAGGCTCAAACAGCCCATCTAGTATCCATTTGGATCCACTACTCTATATTTCTCGATTCGAGGTCCAAAACTTGAATATTGCCTCAAAATCCGGATCCAAACCCATTTTCTAAAGAAATTTCCAAAGATAACCCTAAATTCTCAAAAAATCCTTCTTTGTAAATATTTTTAATTTTTACAAAAATATTTTAAAATTCCCTTAGTTTTATGGTTTTTATCTAAAAAACACAAAAAAATACAGAAATTATAAAAAAGAACAAAAAAATAAAAAATAGAAAAGAAAAATACAAAAAAAAAAAGTTGGTTTTAGAAACCTCCTTTTAAAAGCCTCTTTTTGCTTAAAAACCTCTATTAGGAAAACTTTTGAAAAGAGCCTTTCTTTTGAAATTTCTTAAAACATTTTGAACTCAAATCATAGAATTTCTAATGGTTTCCCATTATAAAAAGAGAGTCGCAGGGGTCTCGAAGGGATCCACGGGTTGTATTTTATTCTTTATCTGAATTTAAATACAGATTATTTTATAATATATTTATGACCATAGTCATGAATGTATTATATCTTCAATCTTATTTTAATTCTCCTAAAGTATGAAATATGCTTTTTAAATTCAATTTTCAAATTTTTTTAATTCATTCATCATTTAAGATAGAATTGCATCTATTTTCAAATTATTTTCAAGTTATCTTTAAAAATCAAGTGATTTTGAGATAATTCTTTAAATATCTTCCTCATTTCTCAAATCAATCTTCAATTCTTATCTATATATTCAAATTCACCTTTTTATTTTCAATTTCATCTTATTTTCAAACATCAGACTTCCATATCCCAATTTCAAAGTTCAATTCAACTTTGTAATTTTAAATTCATTTCTAGATTCAAAATTCAATTTCCAACTCAAATCAAATTTCAAAGTTCAATTCAACTTTGAAATTCCAAATTCATTTCCAAGATCAGGATTCTATTTTAAATTCAATTCAATATTCCAGATCAAATTTCAAAGTGCAATTCAACTTTGAAATTCCAAGTTCATCTTCTTATTTCAAAAATCAAGTTTTATTCTTTATCCTTCACTTCAAATTCTCAAATCTTTCGAATCATCTCCTGAATTCAAGTTTTGTTCTTTATTTCTCAAAATTCCAAAATTCCAAAATTCCAAATCTTATCTCTTAAATCCTAAATCAAATTTTAAATCAAAACTTGGTATTCACTTTAAAAATTGATTTTTCCAAATTCCATCCTTCTTTCCAATCTCAAAATCGATTTAGGATTTCTCAGATCCAATTCCAAGTTCCATCTGGATTTCCAAAATCCAATTCTATTTCCGAATTCTATTTGGATTTTTCAAATCCAATCTCATTTTCAAATTTAATCTAGATTCCTCAAATCCATGTTCAAAGTTCTATCTGAATCCAATTCCATTTCTAAATTTCATCTGGATTTCTTAAATCCAATTCCATTTTCAATTTCTATTTTGGACTTATCAAATCCAATTCTATCCTCAAATTCTATCTGAATTTCTCAAATCCAGTTTCAGAGTCAAATCAAATTCAAATTCCATCTGGATTTCTCAACTCCAACTTCCATTCCATCTTTATGTTCAAATCCAATTCCCAAATCCCTTTCTCAAAATTCCTTTTCAAAATCTATTTTTGAAAATCAAATTCAAAGTTCATCTTGACTTTGAAATTTTATTTCTACTTCAAATTCTATCTCAGTTCCAATTCTCCTTTTTTCTCTTCATTCTTTAATTCAAGATCTATTCTCAAATCTCTGATTATTCCAAGACTTAGAACTTCAAGTCTCTTCTTTCAGATCTATTTTAAGTTCTAAGTTAGATTCAAAATCTAACTCTTCCAAATCAATTTTTTAAAAATGATTTCTTCAAAATATTCTTCAGACATATTTCAAAATCACTTGGATAAAAGTTCTAAAAATTATTTCTTCTTAAAAGCATACATCTTTGTGTTTGCATTGCACAAGCATGATTCTTTGTTCATCTAGACATAGAATAATTTCCTAGACATTATTTAGGCAAAGCAAAATGCATAAGTTCGATCCTTGGTTTGATTACCCCTGGTAAAGGCGCCAGGAACGGTTGAACCTCGTACCGATGAGCGAATCCCGTCTCTCCATTTTCCCATAAATTTTCAAAAATGAAGGCAAATAATTTCAAAATATTTCCAAAATTAAGGTCAAGTGAGACCTTTGCAAAAGAGTTCCTCTCTTCTTTCTTTTTTCTTTTCTCTTCTTTTCTATCTTTTATTCCCCTTCAAAAAAGGGAATAGAGGCTAAAAAGGAAAAGATAAAGAAAATGTGGAAGAAGAAGAACAAGAGGAAAAATTTTGCAATGATCACACCATTTGGCTAAGCTTTCATCCTCGATCGACTGCTAAGGATATAATGACGCGAATTGTGCCCATTTTGACTACTAGACTAAATGTTTCATCGTAATCTTCACCATATTGCTGCATGAATCCTCGAGCAACAAGTCGTGCCTTATATCTGTCAAAACTTCCTTCGGGCTTATATTTTATTTTATAAACCCATTTTGAGCTGACTACATTCTTTTCTTCTGGCTGGGGCACTATTTTCCAAGTCTGACACTCATGAAGAGCCTTCATTTCTTCATTCATAGCCTCAATCCAATGACGGGATTGAATAGCTTGATTAAAACCAGTGGGTTCATTCTGCTTTGTGAGTTGAGACATAAACAATTGAAAATCAAGAGAAAAAGTCTCATAACTCACCCATCACTAAATAGGATGCCTGATGCATGACGACCTTCGAGCCAGATCACTAGAGACGATTTCCACATTCCTCAACCCTATATTTTTATCTTTTCTAGTGTAGATTTGTCCAGGAAAGCATTCAACTGGAAGTGGCTCAACTGAAGATGGATCGACATGCATTTGTGAGTCACCCAACTCCCTGCTTGAATTGAAGGAAGGACCAGTCGTCTGACATGTCTCTCTGGTGTTGGCAAAAAGATCTGCGCTCATCCATGGATTATATGCCTCTACTGGTCGAGATGACAACTGTTTAGAGTCATCGATCTGAAAACTCTGCTCATAAAAAACAATATTCCTGAAGGTCCTAATATGTTTTGTAGTAGAGTCATAGCATCGATAGCCTTTGTATTCATCCGCATACCTAACAAATCTGCACTTAGCGGCCTTGTCCTGGAACTTATTTCGCAAAGATGAATCAATGTGTACATAACATATACAACCAAAAGCACGCAGCCCATCATAAGAAGGATGTTGCCCAAACAAAGTATAATAAGGGGATTTCTGACCCAGAAGCGCCATAGAAAGATGATTTATGACATGAACAGATGTGTGAAAAGCTTCTGTTCAAAGACTAATGGGCACATTGCTGCCATGTAACATTCTCATTGTACTTTCAACAATATGCTTGTGTTTCCTCTCCGCAACCCCATTTTGTTGAGGGGTATGTGGGCAAGAAGCCTGTCGACTTATTTCTTTATCCGGAAGAACGGAAATAAACTCGTTCGATGAATACTTTCCTCCACCATCACATTGTAAATACACAATATCACAAGAAAAAATTGTTTTGACCATTGAATGGAACTCTCAAAATATTTGGAAAACTTCATGCTTATGCTTCAAGAAATATATCCAAGTATAGCGGGAATAAGAATCAATAAATATAACATAGTAACAACTGCCAGAGAGAGAAGGAATAGGGGCGGGTCCCCAAACATCAGAACAAACAATCTCAAATGGCTTTGAAGCTCTTTTATTAATAATATGAAAAGGAAGAACATGACTTTTGCAGAGTTCGCAAGATGAACATTTTTTATTCTCTAAAAGGGAACATAAACTAGACTCTGGAAGAAGACCATCAAATACAAGATTTTCAATAAAACCCCGACTACAATGTCCACTGTGCCAGATATCAGACTTATTATAATGAGATGAATCAAAAACTTGCAATGGACTGAAGGACAGACTCTGAAGACGAAGATGTTGAAGAATGCTTGGACGGCTCTAACTGAAGAACTGGAACTGAGAAAATCTCCTTAAAGACGTATATGTTTCCTCATCGCTCCCCCTCAGCGAACGTCTCCTTCGTAAATCCTTAACATAAACAGAGGAGGGAGTAAATTCGATTGAAGAATTCATATCGTCAACAAGTTTAGACACAACGATAATGTTCTTTTTAATATTAGGAGCAAGAAGGACATTGGACAAGTGAAGTGAAGACTTTGACATAGGAATATGTGCACTACCAATATGACTAATGGAGTGATAAGTTCCATCTCCCATAACTATACTACCTTTTTCAAGATAAGGCAATAAGTGAGATAACTTACCCACATTACCCGTGACATATGTGGCAGCACCGGAATCAACATACCATTTCCCTTGTTCATTTTGCTTGATCGTCATCTGTGACAAGGCTGATAACAAAATTGTTGTATATCTCCATATGACGTTTTTGTGTCCACAGTAGTAGCTGACTTATTCTTGTTTTTGTTTATTTTTCCTTTGTTCTGTGGGTAAAACCAACAATCAGCTTTCACATGTCCTTTTTTATTACATAAGAAACAAGTGGGTACTCTCCTCTGATTCCCTGCATTAAAGGCACTCGAAATATTAGGTGTAGGCAAGATACCACGTCCTCTCTGCCCAAAACGTGCTCAACCTCTGCCTCTTTGATTCCATCCATTTTATTGTCCAAAACCTATAAAAGTGTCCATGCCCAAAACTGAATGAGAATAAGCTGATTTGTTTCCGTTCGCCCTTTGTTTCATAATCATCTCATGCTGGAGAAGTTTCGCCTGAAGATCATCAAAATCGGGCAAGTGGGGAAGGCATGACAAAGCTGTGGTAAACATGTCAAAATTAGGGCCCAATCCATTAAGAAGTTGTTGTACTTTATCTTTATTTGAAATAGCACTTCCAATAACAGCCAATTGGTCAATGATACTCTTCATGCGGCCTATGTATTCCATAACTGTCATTGAGCCTTTCTTTAAACTTTGAAACTCATTTTTCAAGTACATAACTCAAGCTTCTGATATCTGAGAGTATGTCTGAGAGAGCTTACTCCATAGATCTGCCACAGTGCAATCATCTGAAAGAGTAGCCAACACTTCTTGAGATAGTGTTGACATAATATAAGCAACCAAAGATTGATCCTGCTTTCTTCAAGCCGTATACTCTGGATTTTTAACAGATTTGGTAATTGTGTTACCCTTCTCATTCTTGGTTTCCTGCAAAATAAACTGTGGTGGTACAGGAACCAAACCATCCAGATGTTCATCAAGATCCTAACTTCGTATAAACAGAAGTATTTGTCTCTTCCATGTCAAGAAATTAGAATGAGTAAGTTTTTCTGTAACAAGCTGATTTAAGAAATTTGCAGAGGGTCCAGAAGACGAGAATGAATCCATAACAATGAAATAAGAAATAAGCAAACAAGGCGAGCGGAAGCAAACTGATTTGAGATCACTTAATCAATCAGCAGAGCATCAATAAAACATAGACTTGCACAACCAATATTGATTTGAGATTTTTTTTTTAGTCTGCCTATAGACGTTGCGCAGAGAAGCACATAATTGTTTTTACTACTGATTGAAAAAGAGAAAAGAGTTGCAAGAAATTGTCAAGAAATAGATATTGCCGAGAAAATGCTACTGTTCAGGTTGCCAGAAAATGCTATTGTTCAGATCATTATAGATGGGGTTCAAATCAGTATTGCCCAGAACCCCCAAAAGTCAGGGACATAAATTAGCTGCGAGAAATGCACTTGTTATTCTGAAGGAGAAAGAGAAGGAATGCAAGGAAAAAAGTGACGATGGGAATGGATGGGAATCAAGGAGAGAGAGATAAGCGATGGGAATAAGAAAAAATGGTGTTCAGACATTCATAAGAAAGACTCTCAATAACATATGCCTAAGGAGACAGTGACCTATGCCTCAATACAGATGTATAAATGAGGGTGGTCCGACCCATGCACAGATGAGAGATGTACGACAATAAAACTTGAGAAACGCACAAATCTAACAAGATCAGAATACAGAAATTTTTAGGAACTTTAGAAACGCACGACAGAAATTTTAGGAATGTTGGCACAGCAGAAATTTTGACAGAGATTTAAGAAAAAAAAAAAAACTCACAGAAATTTTACCGACAAAGATTTAAGGGGAAAATGATAGAAATTGAAGGTTTTGATTTCTCAAATAGAAGGGCCTTCTTCAGATCTCATTGAGCATTCCACTGGTAGAGTTCTGCAGCCTGGCTCTGATACCATATGAGATATTGTGAGGGATCTTCACCACGGTCCAAGCTGCACAAAAAATGGAGAAAAAAGGAGAGAGAGATGCACAATGGCTGAAAGAGAGAGAGATGCATGATGGCTGGGGTGGCTGAAAAGTAAAACACACCTCCAAGCCCTAATCTTTTATATTAAAAATACTTTTACAATGGGGACTAAAATATCATATCACAACAACCATATTAAAAAAATGCCATTAATGAAAAACACATCAATAGCATAGTTAATGTAACGCCCCGGATTTCCAAAACAAAGCTAAGTTAAAATTTTCATGAATTTCTTTTTTTTTTTCTTTGCAGCGGAACTTAGAAAAGCTTTTAGCAGCGGAATCAGACGATAATGAGTCGTCAGTTTTAGAAAACTCCGAGCACGTTGCAGGTATGTGGCCAAGCAACTCATTGACCACCAAAGTGTTCCATTTTATCGAAAACATATGTTTATTACAACACTACTGCTTAGGAAAGCAGTGTAGGTTCAATAAAAAGGAAGCAGTACAACTCTGTCTAGAGAAACCCTGGAACTCGATGCCGCCTTGCTCCGCATATCGCCACGCAGGTCCAACACCTGAAATCCCCATAAAATGGGGTCAGAACCACTGATGGTCTGGTAAGCATGCAATCATGTAACCATTCAACTCAAGCACGATAATAACCACTCAGGGTCGCAATGCGCAATAACGACGCTCAAGCCTCCAAGACTTAGCATATATCGCAGGAGCCTCCTCAGGGCTATGAGTTGAACATCCGCTCGAGTCTTCATGACTTAGAGCAAGCCTTTTCAGGGTTGTGATTTGAATAGCCGCATAAGTCTCCACGACTTAGCCATGACCTCTTCCGGGTCTCAAAGTGATGTCTAGCTCAAGTCTTCATACTTGGTACATCCGTATCCCACGCATCTAAGGACAACTCCTCGAGCTTCGCTTAGTCGTGCGGATACAACACGGGTCTTTGCCCAGTCGGTCCAGTAGTATACCGAACATGACACCTTCACAAAGGTTATGCAGGACTGACTCAACACGTCATCCACTCATACATTCAAAGCATCGTTGTACCTAGAACTAATGCATTGTTTGATAATTAACCGCTCCCGCCTTTGGTACGCAGGTAGAGCTATTGTCCGGGCATCAACGCGACGTTCTGGGGGTTGATTATTCTATGTATTTTAGATACCCCAGAGGCCTGTTGACCCTATCCATAGTAGGGCAGTGTGTTTCAACTGGGAGAATCCTACTAGGCCCATATTCGGATGCATCCTCTACTTGCAGTAGTTGGGTTCAATCCTTAGATCTTAAGGATAACCACGACCCCAAAACCCATGAGTGACTGAGGCCATCGTGGACTCTATCAGGTCCAAAGTAAAATACATGTCACTCAAGGCTGTACCATCACTGTCATTCCACAGTGAGCATAATTCCTGAAGGGGTCTGCCAGTCTTACAATTACTTGGACAGAATCTGCATGCCATTTAGGCAGCCCGTGCTTTTAGCACTACGGGAGTATGTACCCGACCCCATTCAGTCTTCCCCAACACAGTCATTACTGAGGGGGTACCCCTAACACGATCTTCAACCGCGGGGTATGTGCGACCTTAAGTCTTATTCATATGCATGCAGAACACCGCTCTTTGGCACTTCGGCCACCACGAGCATCACACCTCTTTGGGTGGAAACAACACACTCTGGCTCTTCGGCCCTTACGAGTCTGGTTGTGTAACCGTTCTCAATGAGCATGCATATGACTCGATCTAAATAGATCGGCTACTCGACGTATTTTTACGCAACGAGTCCAAACCTAGCCAAGGCGCAACCTCTACTCCGGCTCAGCGGCCCTTACGAGCAAGGTGCCCTTGCAGGCACAAGGATACGAGCCGATCTGGCATCGTTCCATCAACGGACATCATTATGCCGTTCCATTGGTTCCGGCAGCTCTTCTGCCAACCATTTCGTCAGCACCTCCCCTGCTCTACCGGCAGTGGTGCAACGAACCCTTCTACGTTGTAGAGGGCAAACCATGAACTGGGTAGCACTCTGCTATATGTCAGAGTATCCTGCTACATTCTTTCTGAGCTATTCTTAGCTTCTTCAGAAATTTCAGCAGCACTTCCTCTCTTTTACGGAGAAAGCGTGCGTTTCTTTTATCCATTTCAGCGGCATCTCCCCTCTTTGGTAGGAAATCGCCACGCTGAATTCGGGAAATGGATGCGCACCGTTGTGCGTACTTTGCATCCATCAAGGTTGCAGGAACCCTTGGCCATAGCCAGGCCATACGAAATTGACTTAGTCATTACGTAAAGAGCATTTTGCCAAAAACCGAAGCCTTTCCAATAGGGGCTTCATTCGTCAAGCATAATCTTGAACGAGGAGCGGTCAAGGAATCGCATGGGCGATTTGGAGTTTGATCTCCATTTGAACGCTCATTTATGCGCTATATATGTAGTATAAGCAGAAGCCTGTGCTTTATACAGCGGCGGCGTAAAGAAATGCATATACTATTGTTCAGGGTGTGTAACTGAACGAAATATTCTACATATATAACAAAGCAGAAGCCTTGGCATCATTCGACGCGACGACGTAAGTAAATATATTGCAGAAAGCAGGAGCCTTGGCATCATACGACGCGACGGCAAAGGTAAATTACATAGCCTGTGCGATATAAGACGCGTCGGCAGAATCAGCAGATATACACCTAGATCCGCATCCAACGATAGTTACGAGGCGAGCGGGTGAACACCGAAGTGTCCTAAAGGGCTCAACCAAGAACTAAAGCGAGATACCATTTTGAAGAACGCAAATACTGCGTGTTTGAACATAGATATATCCGACGATAGTTACGAGACGAGTGGGTGAACACCGAAGTGTCCAAAAAGGGCTCAATCAAGAACTAAAGCAAGATACTACTTCAGAATGTATATTCTATATACAAACAGTCAAATACTTGAGAGAGATGGATCAACGAAGCGAACTTACTTCAAATCGTGGAAGAAACGGCTCCGGGTTGCTTCTTTGGCTTCGAGCCTTCCTTCGAGAGGTCAGACTAAGTCAGATGAAGCTGACTTAGTTGAGAAAGAGGTAGAGTAGGTCAAGCTACTCAACCTAAGTGGTTTGAACCAAACAGGGTTCGATCCAAGTCAACTGGGTTCAGCAGGTTCGAACTCAGCTCAAGTAGGCTAAGTCTGGGTTCAGAAATCCAAACCGGAATCTGGACCAAAAAGGACTTTGACTTTGACTTTAAACCCAACTAGGTTCAAGTCAAGTCAACTGGGTTTGGACCAGGTCAAGTGGGTTCAGACCCAGGTCAGGTGAGTTAGGACCAGGTCAGGCAGGCTCAGGCCAGGTCAGGTGGGCTCAGGTGGGCTAGGCTAGGTAGGGGAGGTTTAGGAGAGAGAGAGAAGGCAAGAGAGAGAGGGGGGGTCGATTTTTATGAGAAGAGAGAGAGTGAGGAGGGCTATTTATAGCCCAAGCCCACCTCCTCTTGGATTTTCTCATGCCCCTTCTACCCCCTTGGCTTCTTTTTAATTCCAAGAGGTTCCTTGGTGTGGGGCCCACTTGGATATTCCATGGGATATTTTTGTGGGTCCCACCAGATATTTTCTGAGGAATATTTCTGTGGGTCCCACCAATATTTCCGTGGGTCCCGCAAGAATTTCGGGTTTCCGGCGATTTTTTTCCGAAAAATTCTGAGTACGCCATTTTCTTCGTATTGACGTAACTAAGAAAGTTGGCTCGTAGGAATCCTTTGATTTCATTCAGGTAGGAAGTTATGGCTTCCAGAGTGTTTGAGCATATATTCGCGATTCGACGAATATCCTAAGTATAACTGGCTCGCAGGAATTGATTCATTTTGCATTCTGAGAAGAAATGCTATTTTTACCGGTAAATGCCTCATGAATTTTATTCAGATATTTTCTGAAAAATTGCGGGTCTTACATCATTACCCCCTTAAAGGAATTTCGTCCGCGAAATTCAGCTAAGAGTACAAGGTGAAGAGTTCAGGATATTTATCCCGCATATCCGATTCAGGCTCCCAAGTGCAATCATCGATTCCATGATGCTGCCACCTCACTTTAACAAGTGGAATGACCTTCGTTCTTAGCACTTGCTCCCGTTGGTCCATGATCTCCACTGGCCTTTCTTCTACCGTCATATCTTCTCGGATGTCAATGTCTTCATGTTGAATGACGTGAGAAGGATCATGAACGTACTTTCTAAGCATTGAACGTGAAATACATCATGTATTTGCGCGTATTGTTGTGGCAATGCTACTCGGTAGGCAGTCTCTCCGATCCGGCTCAAAACTTCGAAGGGACCAACGAATCTTGGGCTGAGCTTCCCCTTCTTTCCAAAACGAAACACACTCTTGGTTGGAGAGACCTTGATAAAAACCTTATCTCCAACCGCAAAAGTGAGTTCCCTACGCCGCTGATCGGCGTAGCTCTTCTGTCGACTCTGAGCAGTCAGTAGCTTCTTTCTGATCATGTGGACTTGCTCAGTATAATGCTGCAACACAATGGGCGAGTCCAAGGTTCGCTCACCCACTTCACCCCAATGGATTGGTGATCTACAGGGTCGTCCATACAAGGCTTCATGCTAGCGTGGTGGCTATTATTATAAGCAAATTCAGCCAACGCTAGGTGGGAATCCCAATCACCTTTCCATTCCAGCATACAGGCTCTTAGCATATCTTCAAGAGTCTGTATGGTTCGTTCTGATTGCCCATCTGTTTGGGGATGGAATGCTGTACTGAACTTGAGTTTCGTCCCCAGGGCTCTCTGAAACTGCTCCCAAAAGTGAGAGGTGAACTTCGGGTCACGATCAGATATGATCGAAATCGGCACTCCATGGAGTCTAACGATTTCCCGAATGTAGATCTCTGCCAATCGTTCAGTTGAGTATCGAGTGTTGATTGGCAGAAAATGAGCAGACTTGGTGAGTCTGTCCACGATCACCCATATTGAATCGTGTTGTCTCTTGGATCGAGGCAATCCAACGATGAAATCCATCGTAATGCCTTCCCATTTCCATTCTGGAATCTCGATCCGTTGCATCTTTCCACCAGGGCGCTGATGTTCGATCTTAACTTGCTGGCAGATCAAACACTTCGAGACAAACGTAGCCACATCACGTTTCATACCCCTCCACCAGTACTTTCTCTGTAAATCTCTGAACATCTTCGTACCTCCAGGGTGAATGGTGTACTTGCTATTATGAGCCTCCTGGAGTACTTCCTGTCTTAGCTCAGGGTTATTTGGAACCCAAATTCTTTCTTCCATCCATATTCCTCCATCTTCTTTCAAATGGAAGAAAGTGTTATCTTTTTCAGCACGAGCTTTCAATTCCAAGTACCGGGGATCCTTGAACTGTTCGGCTACGATGCGATCGAGGAACTCAATGTGGATCGTCAAACATGACATTTGGATTCTACCTGAATCAGCCAAAAATGGCTTCCACTTGACGAAATCCTCCATCAACTTCCATTGTCCAGTTAGGCTGGCCAGAGTGCCAACAGTCTTACGACTAAGGGCATCTGCTACAACATTCGCCTTTCTAGGGTGATAGGAAAGCGTGAATTCATAGTCTTTGAGGAATTCCAGCCATCGTCGTTGCCGCATATTGAGTTCTTTTTGAGAAAAGAGGTATTTTAGGCTTTTATGGTCCGACATGACCTCAAATTTCTCTCCATACAGGTAGTGTCGCCAGATTTTAAGCGCGAACACTACCGCGGCAAGCTCCAAGTCGTGGGTTGGATAGTTTTTCTCATGGACCCTCAACTGTCGTGATGCATAGGCGATTACTTTGCCATGCTGCATCAACACACAACCCAGACCTGTTCCCGAGGCATCGGTATAAGCAACGAAGCCTCCCTGACCAGAAGGTAAGGTAAGGACAGGGGCAGTGGTAAGCCTCTGTTTGAGAACCTCAAAGCACTCCTTACACTGGTCAGTCCATTCAAACTTGACTCCCTTTTTAAGTAATTTCGTCATCGGTACGGCGATTCGGGAGAAGTCTTGTATGAACTTCCGATAATATTTGGCAAGTCCAAGGAAGCTACGGACCTCAGTGATATTTTCTGGCTGCTTCCAGTCCATCATAGCTTCCACCTTCGCAGGATCCACTGCGATTCCATCTTTTGAGATCACATGACCAAGGAACATCACTTTGTCTAGCCAGAATTCACATTTTGAAAACTTAGCATAGAGTTGGTTATCTTGAAGGGTTTTCAAGACGATTTTCAAGTGCTCCACGTGTTGTTCCTTGTTCTCAGAATATACGAGAATGTCATCAATAAAGACGATGACAAAGCTATCCAAATATGGTCTGAATATCCGGTTCATTAGATCCATAAAGGCAGCAGGCGCATTAGTGAGTCCGAAGGGCATTACTACGAACTCATAATGGTCGTATCTCGTTCTGAAGGCTGTCTTGGGTATATCCTCTTCCTTTACTCTGAGCTGATGGTACCCAGACCTGAGGTCGATCTTGGAGAACACCCTCGCTGTTCTGAGTTGATCGAATAAGTCCTCAATCCGAGGCAACGGGTACTTATTTTTAACAGTTGCCTGGTTAAGCATCCGATAATCGATGCATAACCGAAGGGATCCATCCTTCTTCTTTACAAACAGCACTGGGGCTCCCCACGGTGACACACTAGGACGGATGAACCCTTGTTCCATCAGTTCTTCCAACTGACACTTCAACTCACTGAGTTCAGCTGGCGCCATTCGATACGGGGCTTTGGATATCGGCGTTGTTCCAGGTAAGGATTGAATTCCAAATTCAACCTCACGAAGTGGCGGAAGTCCTGGCAATTCCTCAGGAAACACATCGGGAAACTCCCGCACCACTTCCAAACTCTCAAGGGGTTGGTCATTGGATTTTTCCACCGAGAGACTCAACAGGAAGGCCACACAACCCTTCCTAAGGTATTTTTGTACCTTAAGTGCTGATATGAGCCTTTTCTGTGGAACTGGTTTGGATAACCGGTACTCCATCTTAGGCAATCCGGGTCGAGATAGAATCACTCTGCCCTCGCGGCACAGAATCTTGGCATTATTCTGAGCCAACCAATTCATTCCCAGAATGACATCGTACTGTACCATATCGATCAGGATGGCGTCAGTAGGCAAGTGTTGCCCTGCTATCTCAATATCCAAATTTTTCACACACCGGATACATTTGGTGCGTGAACCCAACGGGTTATATACTTCGATCATTTTATCAATCGGTTGCACCGAAGCGTGGAGTTGTTCGGTGAAATCGTCAGAGATAAACGTATGAGTAGCACCACAATCAAACAAGACGTAAGCTGCACGTCCATTAACAGGTACGGTGCCTTCAATCAGGTCACCATTTTCGACTTGTTCAGTCGTTACAGCATATACACGACCTGCAGCAGGCCTTTGTTCTACTCTAGGTGGAGGTCGTTGAAACTGAGAACGTTGTGGTGCTGGTCGAGAGGGTCCGGCAGATCCGGCACTACTCCTCTGTTCATCTGCAGCCTTCTTGGCGCAATCCCTTATAAAGTGGCCCATCTTGCCACAATACAAGCACCCACCAATGTCACGAGGACATGGCTTTCCGGGGTGGTTCATACGACACCTTGGGCAGCTGAAGTTGGACTGCTGACCATTCGGAGTTGTGTTCTGTCTTGGCCTCACGACTTGTTGAGTGTTGTTCCCTCCTTGGAACTTCTTCTTTTGAAAGGGTTGTCGTGAACCCTGGCCACTTGGGAATGTCCTTTTACGATTCCCACCATTCACTATGGGCTTCTTTGCTATGATCACTTTAGATCGCGCCCAATCCTCTTGGATTTTTGAAGCTGCTGCTACCGCAGCCTGAAAAGTCGAAGGCATGCTTGTTATCACTCGAGATCGCAGCCCTTCGCGCAGACCATTCACATATTTGTCGGCCCTTTCTTGGTCTGTTTCGAACAATCGAGAGCAGTAGCGCTCTAGATTCTGAAATTTGGTGGTATAGTCCATTAGACTCATACCGCCCTGTTCCAACTCCAGAAACTCCATCTTTTTCTTGTTTCTGGAATGCAACGGGAAGTAGTTATCCATAAAAGTCCTCCGAAAGTCAGTCCAAGGAATGACTTCGACTTGTGAGAACTGGATAAGTTTAGTGGTATCCCACCACTTCCGTGCATTATCTTTTAATCGATACGTGCCAAAGTTGGTCTTCTTCTCTTCTGGTACTCCCAGTACTGAGAAGGCACGTTCTGTCTCTTCGATCCAACTCTCCGCGAGCTCAGGATCGGCTCTGCCAATGAAAACTGGTGGGTCAAGCTTGAGGAACTTCTCATAAGTCACTCCTCCCAGGTGTTCGTTTCGTGGTGCGACTGGTTCTGGCCTCGTTTCACGGATGGCGGTAACCAGGTTGTTGAGTGTCTCCAACAGGAATCCTTGCGTATGGGACTCCTCGCTTGGTATGGTTCTCCTCGTCGTAGGAGCCATTTATCTATGCACACACAAGCACTTGTTTTTAGTTTCTCGATGTATATGAGGAAGTAAAAAGCTTTATTTACTTAATATACATCACATTTACACAAGCATCGCCTTAAACAAAACGTCATGCCGCACTGGCAGACTTTAGGCGTTGAGAAACTATATACATGAGTCTACTGACTCCAAAACATCACCAGTCTCTTTAAGACTTGGATTTCTTTGATGAAGACGAACTCCAAAAGGTCCATCTATTGCCACATGGCCTTGGTGCAGGTACTACTAGCTTTGGCTTGGGCGGCACTTCCGCACTAGCAAGCGAATACTGGGGATATATGAGAGACTCCAGTCCACTTTCCCAGTCAGCAAGATCAAGACTCTGGGAGTCTGGAATAATGACTGGCGAACAGAAAGAATCCCCTCTTTTGTTCCTGCCATTTACGCTCGGCATATGTGATGCCGGATGGTAGCTTGGCGAGTGATAGACTTCTGCAGGGAAGTTCAAATCAAAATCCCTCAGCCTTGGTAATTCATCAAAAGATGTTGGGGTATGGTTGCTCCCAACACTAGAGTGATGCGGTCCACTGACACGCGAAGTCTCATCCCTGAGACCCTTTGAAGCCCGCCGACCCATATCGGCGGTATATTTCCTTTGGCATTCGTTGGCGGAATGCCCATCTTCGCCACAATATTGGCAGTCTTGGACTTCATACGGGCATATCCACTCATCGTGCATGACCTTGCAGCGATAGCAATATCCACGCGAGTCATGAGTTGCCATCTATACAAAGATGCACCCAGATCAGAACAAAAGTATAAAAACATATACTTACAGTGCGATATCGAGACCATGACGGATCTTGAACCAGGTTTCTCAGACTCATGCTCTGATACCAATTCTGTAACGCCCCGGATTTCCAAAACAAAGCTAAGTTAAAATTTTCATGAATTTCTTTTTTTTTTCTTTGCAGCGGAACTTAGAAAAGCTTTTAGCAGCGGAATCAGACGATAATGAGTCGTCAGTTTTAGAAAACTCCGAGCACGTTGCAGGTATGTGGCCAAGCAACTCATTGACCACCAAAGTGTTCCATTTTATCGAAAACATATGTTTATTACAACACTACTGCTTAGGAAAACAGTGTAGGTTCAATAAAAAGGAAGCAGTACAACTCTGTCTAGAGAAACCCTGGAACTCGATGCCGCCTTGCTCCGCATATCGCCACGCAGGTCCAACACCTGAAATCCCCATAAAATGGGGTCAGAACCACTGATGGTCTGGTAAGCATGCAATCATGTAACCATTCAACTCAAGCACGATAATAACCACTCAGGGTCGCAATGCGCAATAACGACGCTCAAGCCTCCAAGACTTAGCGTATATCGCAGGAGCCTCCTCAGGGCTATGAGTTGAACATCCGCTCGAGTCTTCATGACTTAGAGCAAGCCTTTTCAGGGTTGTGATTTGAATAGCCGCATAAGTCTCCACGACTTAGCCATGACCTCTTCCGGGTCTCAAAGTGATGTCTAGCTCAAGTCTTCATACTTGGCACATCCGTATCCCACGCATCTAAGGACAACTCCTCGAGCTTCGCTTAGTCGTGCGGATACAACACGGGTCTTTGCCCAGTCGGTCCAGTAGTATACCGAACATGACACCTTCACAAAGGTTATGCAGGACTGACTCAACACGTCATCCACTCATACATTCAAAGCATCGCTGTACCTAGAACTAATGCATTGTTTGATAATTAACCGCTCCCGCCTTTGGTACGCAGGTAGAGCTATTGTCCGGGCATCAACGCGACGTTCTGGGGGTTGATTATTCTATGTATTTTAGATACTTCAGAGGCCTGTTGACCCTATCCATAGTAGGGCAGTGTGTTTCAACTGGGAGAATCCTACTAGGCCCATATTCGGATGCATCCTCTACTTGCAGTAGTTGGGTTCAATCCTTAGATCTTAAGGATAACCACGACCCCAAAACCCATGAGTGACTGAGGCCATCGTGGACTCTATCAGGTCCAAAGTAAAATACATGTCACTCAAGGCTGTACCATCACTGTCATTCCACAGTGAGCATAATTCCTGAAGGGGTCTGCCAGTCTTACAATTACTTGGACAGAATCTGCATGCCATTTAGGCAGCCCGTGCTTTTAGCACTACGGGAGTATGTACCCGACCCCATTCAGTCTTCCCCAACACAGTCATTACTGAGGGGGTACCCCTAACACGATCTTCAACCGCGGGGTATGTGCGACCTTAAGTCTTATTTATATGCATGCAGAACACCGCTCTTTGGCACTTCGGCCACCACGAGCATCACACCTCTTTGGGTGGAAACAACACACTCTGGCTCTTCGGCCCTTACGAGTCTGGTTGTGTAACCGTTCTCAATGAGCATGCATATGACTCGATCTAAATAGATCGGCTACTCGACGTATTTTTACGCAACGAGTCCAAACCTAGCCAAGGCGCAACCTCTACTCCGGCTCAGCGGCCCTTACGAGCAAGGTGCCCTTGCAGGCACAAGGATACGAGCCGATCTGGCATCGTTCCATCAACGGACATCATTATGCCGTTCCATTGGTTCCGGCAGCTCTTCTGCCAACCATTTCGTCAGCACCTCCCCTGCTCTACCGGCAGTGGTGCAACGAACCCTTCTACGTTGTAGAGGGCAAACCATGAACTGGGTAGCACTCTGCTATATGTCAGAGTATCCTGCTACGTTCTTTCTGAGCTATTCTTAGCTTCTTCAGAAATTTCAGCAGCACTTCCTCTCTTTTACGGAGAAAGCGTGCGTTTCTTTTATCCATTTCAGCGGCATCTCCCCTCTTTGGTAGGAAATCGCCACGCTGAATTCGGGAAATGGATGCGCACCGTTGTGCGTACTTTGCATCCATCAAGGTTGCAGGAACCCTTGGCCATAGCCAGGCCATACGAAATTGACTTAGTCATTACGTAAAGAGCATTTTGCCAAAAACCGAAGCCTTTCCAATAGGGGCTTCATTCGTCAAGCAGAATCTTGAACGAGGAGCGGTCAAGGAATCGCATGGGCGATTTGGAGTTTGATCTCCATTTGAACGCTCATTTATGCGCTATATATGTAGTATAAGCAGAAGCCTGTGCTTTATACAGCGGCGGCGTAAAGAAATGCATATACTATTGTTCAGGGTGTGTAACTGAACGAAATATTCTACATATATAACAAAGCAGAAGCTTTGGCATCGTTCGACGCGACGGCGTAAGTAAATACATTGCAGAAAGCAGGAGCCTTGGCATCATACGACGCGACGGCAAAGGTAAATTACATAGCCTGTGCGATATAAGACGCGTCGGCAGAATCAGCAGATATACACCTAGATCCGCATCCAACGATAGTTACGAGGCGAGCGGGTGAACACCGAAGTGTCCTAAAGGGCTCAACCAAGAACTAAAGCGAGATACCATTTTGAAGAACGCAAATACTGCGTGTTTGAACATAGATATATCCGACGATAGTTACGAGACGAGCGGGTGAACACCGAAGTGTCCAAAAAGGGCTCAATCAAGAACTAAAGCAAGATACTACTTCAGAAAGTATATTCTATATACAAACAGTCAAATACTTGAGAGAGATGGATCAACGAAGCGAACTTACTTCAAATCGTGGAAGAAACGGCTCCGGGTTGCTTCTTTGGCTTCGAGCCTTCCTTCGAGAGGTCAGACTAAGTCAGATGAAGCTGACTTAGTTGAGAAAGAGGTAGAGTAGGTCAAGCTACTCAACCTAAGTGGTTTGAACCAAACAGGGTTCGATCCAAGTCAACTGGGTTCAGCAGGTTCGAACTCAGCTCAAGTAGGCTAAGTCTGGGTTCAGAAATCCAAACCGGAATCTGGACCAAAAAGGACTTTGACTTTGACTTTAAACCCAACTAGGTTCAAGTCAAGTCAACTGGGTTTGGACCAGGTCAAGTGGGTTCAGACCCAGGTCAGGTGGGTTAGGACCAGGTCAGGCAGGCTCAGGCCAGGTCAGGTGGGCTCAGGTGGGCTAGGCTAGGTAGGGGAGGTTTAGGAGAGAGAGAGAAGGCAAGAGAGAGAGGGGGGGTCGATTTTTATGAGAAGAGAGAGAGTGGGGAGGGCTATTTATAGCCCAAGCCCACCTCCTCTTGGATTTTCTCATGCCCCTTCTACCCCCTTGGCTTCTTTTTAATTCCAAGAGGTTCCTTGGTGTGGGGCCCACTTGGATATTCCATGGGATATTTTTGTGGGTCCCACCAGATATTTTCTGAGGAATATTTCTGTGGGTCCCACCAATATTTCCGTGGGTCCCGCAAGAATTTCGGGTTTCCGGCGATTTTTTTCCGAAAAATTCTGAGTACGTCATTTTCTTCGTATTGACGTAACTAAGAAAGTTGGCTTGTAGGAATCCTTTGATTTCATTCAGGTAGGAAGTTATGGCTTCCAGAGTGTTTGAGCATATATTCGCGATTCGACGAATATCCTAAGTATAACTGGCTCGCAGGAATTGATTCGTTTTGCATTCTGAGAAGAAATGCTATTTTTACCGGTAAATGCCTCATGAATTTTATTCAGATATTTTCTGAAAAATTGTGGGTCTTACAGTTAAAATAGATTATGGGTCTGGATCTAGATCCAGATCCATACGCATGCTCTATTTTAACAGATCCAACCCAAAACCAGACCCAAACCCATTTCAAATTTTATTTGCTAAAATCACCCTCAAAATAGGCGCCTAGCATTTGTTTTGTTTTTAATCCTTCTTTTGAAAATAACCAAAAGATGGATTTTTTGCGATAAATAGTGGTTGCAAACCCTAGGCAAATCATTTTTTCCTAGGGAATTATGCCCAAATTTCTGAATCTCAGACTTCCAAGCCTCCCTCTTCAACCACCATGCCTCATCTAATTTTTTTCTCTTGGGTTTTGCTTGTTTTGCTTGAATTTCTCTTGCTATCGCCCCCCTTTCTTTCACATTTTTCTTCTTCTTCTCCATTTCTTCTCCTACTTGTTGTGTGTTGATCAACATGGGCTCTATTTTGCAGGTGTAGCAGAGGTGGAAGGTGTCATCCTTGGATGGAGTGTCATCTACTCCTCTACGGAAGGCCGATTCTACCTTCCTGGTCCTCTTCTCCACCTGATTCAATCGGTGCATATTCCATCAATCGGTGCTCTTAAACCGTGCTACCTCCACAAGAATCAGCATCGTGGTATTGCAACAACATCATTGAAGAAGTTGGAATGCATTTCCCTTGGCAGATTCCGCTCCCCGTCTACCCCACCATTCGTTAGATAGCCCCAATGATCAGTATGTCTTCCTCTCTCTTTCTTTTAGCTAAAACCTATTCATAGTAGTTGTGTTGGTTGTTTCTTTGTAGTTTTTGGATTTGTGACAGCCTTAGCATAAACATTGTGCTTAAACCAACATCTAGGTCGAGTCTAGATTGCATGTGTTATTCGAGTTTTCATGCCGTGCTATTTCAGATATTGGAATTGATCTTTTCTTGTGCGCCAAGGCCGGCTAGAGTCCTTCTAGCCGGTTGTGGTTTAATTAGCCTTAGGCCTTTAGTTTGTTTATTTTCTGTAGCTTAGTTTTTTTTATGTAGTTGTTATTAGTTTTAAATTCTATAGCTAGTATAAGTTAGTTAGATCTGTAAGTGTCTTTGTTGTTTTGAAGTTTTGAAGGTTGCATTGTAGTGGATGTCTCTCTTGCGCCAAGATCGACCAAGATTGACTAGAGTCCTTCTAGTCGACCTTGGGCCTTGTTACAAGAGGAGTCCAACTCAGTCTGTTTGCATGTTTCAGTCTTGTGTTTACGTGTTTTTAGTATTATAAATTTATGTAGCTTGCTTGCATTTAATTTAGATTTTCAGTTTTAGGTGTTCTCACCAAAGAGCCAAAAATCGGGTAGAGTGCTTCTACCCGATTTAGGTCTTTTGCAAGTGAGAGGGTGCATTGTCGATTTTCTGTTTTAGCAGCATATTAGCATCAGTTTACTTCCTAAGTTGCGATCTAATTCAGTATTCATTTCAGATCAGTTGTCGAATTGTGTCTAGAGAGTAGTTTAGCCCTTTTGATTAAGCATTATTTGATATAGTTACATTCTATGTTATTTTCGTATTGTGTATTCGGTTAGGAGTGTAGAGTTGTTATTAGATTTGCACTTCCAGCATGCTTTGACTGCTTATTAGTTAGTTTACATTGAATTGATTAATTTAGATGCTTTAGATTAGTTATTTCTCATGGTTGTTGTTTTGATAGTTGATTTACATGAAAACCAAAAGTCGACTAGAGTTATTCTAGCCGATTGAGGTTTTCTAAGTAGGCGAGTTTGCTAGTGTGTTCCTGTTATCTAGCATGTTTTTAGTTGTTAATTAGATAGTAGATTTTGTGTTAATTAGTTTGGATAAATTAGATTAGCTAGGTTTAGTGATTGTTATTGTCTTAATAGTTATCTTGTCTCAATACCCTAATTCAACTAGAGTTACTCTAGTCGATTGAGGTTTTTCCTAAGTCTTTGAGTTGCTGTTAGACTTGTCTTTCTAGCTTGTTTCTGAGTTAAAGTAGTTAATATCCAGTCGGATTTAGAGCACAATTATGTTAGATTAGTATTTGTTGGTGTTTTGTAACTTCGTCGCAACCAATCTTGCTCGTTTGGCTAAAACCGGCTAGGGTTTCACTTCTAGTTGGAGTGTCGGTTTGTGAGAAGAGCTTTTACAGTTTAGAGTTGTGATTTTCTGCAAGTTTTCTGTGTATTCAGTGTAATGATGAGTGTCTGCATGTGTTAGCGTTGTTATTAGCATTTTAGGGTTTAATTCTTCGTAGTTTTGCCCTTTGCAAATCTTAATTTTCTCGATAGGCGTATTTCGTGTTTTTCATTGAATTTGTGATGCTTATATCCAAAGCTCCCAGAGTGATATTTGGGATCCGAAAGTCCTGCTGAATTTTTTGTTTTGTCAGGAATACAACAGAATAAAAATCACTCTCATCAGACTCCGTTTAAATCATCTATTGTTCATTTTCTGACTGTTTATCAGAAATTAGGGTTTCGCATAGCGCAACGACATAGTTGTCTTTATCATTTTTACATAGTTTTTCTAATTTCATGTTTAAGTATTTTATTAGAATTCTAGTATTAATACAAAGTTGATTTAGCATTAGGTTAGTTTAGTTTAGTGAATTAACTCTGGTTATTCCTCGTTTTACGTATAGATTAGATTAATAGTTAATTTTAGAAATTAACATAAACGTAGTTGTTTCAATCGTTCAAGTAGTTTTACTAATCTTGTGTTTGTGTTGTGCAGGTGATATTAAGTTGCAAATTAAGAGCAATTCATCCAAGTGATAGCATACTTTATTAGTGAAATGATGAAAATGCCTTTGTATTTGCGGGCTTAAGTCACTGCGTAGTTTCTTTTTCGTACTCGTTCAATTTAATTTTCATTGTAATATTCTGTGTAATTGAACAAGTTCAATATCAATAAAGTGCAATTCTTAGTTTTAATTGAGTATATCTTGTTCCCTATGGATCGATCCGAACTCACCACTTACGTGGAAGAACGGTATTATTACTTGGTTGGCGATTTTCTCAAAAATACTTCGATAAAAATATGTTTTAAAAATACCATTGCTAAAAGTTGTACTAAGAGGCTTAAGTCTATAACCTCAGTAGGTAATCACCAACACGTAAACGCAATTATTTCAATCACATAAATAGGCATTGACATATTTTCAAATATCATCAAAGTCATGTGACATCATAATATCAAAATTAAGCACAAATCACAATTATATAAATAATCATGTTTGCATTCATATTACAAGTTAAACATGCTACAATGCATCATACCAATGAAATAATAATTTTATGCACAAACTAAAATAATACAATGATTTTATTCTGATTTCTGTGCCACTTTTTCTCATAGAAGGTACACTATCGAGTTCCTAACTTCAATTCATCCAGTCCAATGAGGGGCTGCCATGTATTTTACTGCAACCTCACCTCGAGGTCCCACTGGAGCGGTTTGTAACCGAGAGATCTCCTAATGGTCTCGCGCAAAATTGATTACTACTCTGAAGAGATTTAATGCACATCATTATTATTCAATATTCATGCATTTTCACATATTTTTAATGGTTTAGAACCCATGAATGGATGTATTTAGATGCAAAGAGGTCTCAGTTTGAATTTCGCTCGAATCGGAGCTAAATTAAGGAAAATATCGCATTTTTAGAGTTTTTGAATTGGTTTTTGATGCAGAGCAGAACCAGATCCAATCCAAGAGCTCAAATGGATCTTGGACTTGATTCAAATCTCATTTTTATGCAAACCCACATGATCCAAAGAGTTTTCACAAATATTTTGCCAAAAACTACCTCTTGCTAACTCATTTAAGCACCTAGATGCAAATAACACATAGTTTAGTAATTTAGTTAAAAATAACTTTAGAATTAGGTGGCTTTTTTAATTAGTGCTAACTTAGCATATAAATAGTTAGAATTTTTTAGAGAGCATGTTTTTGGAGGTCCGAAAAAATGCCCCCTTGAGACCACTTCTCTCTCCCCCTTCCATTCTCTCATCTCTCCACCTTTTTCTTTTTTTTTTTCTTTTCATCTTATTTTCCTTCTCCCTCCTCCTTTTTTTTCCCCCATTTTGTATTGTGTTTTCTTGTATGATGTTGTGTTTTGTTTTGCAGGTGTTGTAGATCTGTTCGGAGAGCTTCACATTCGGATTTGGCTTGCCGTCTACCATCACCAAGGCCTGGTCGTGAACCCTCTTCAACCACGCCTCATTCTATGCTTCCAACATCAATCTCCCTCTCCGTAGCTCGGCTCCTGACAAGTTGCAGCAGCTGGAAATGAAGTGTAGCTCATCCAAGACCTGCTGGACATTTCTCCACTCCATCAACCACTCTATCTTACCCCCTCCCTCGTCGGATCACCCTAGAGGTTGGCCCTCTTCTTCCTCATTCTTCTAGCATAGATCGAGTCAACTCGAATGTCTAGTTCTTGGTTTAGTCAAATGTCAGCACATTTAGAGTGTCGTGTCAGTCCAACATTCATGTGTTTTACTATTTAAAACTCAGTCAAAATTGAGTTCTTGTCCGAGCAAAAACCGATTTTGAATCTGATGTTCAGCCGGTGGAATCAAATCCACCGATTTCAAGTCTTAAAAAATAAATTGTGTTAATAGTAATTGTAAATTTTCGTTTCATTTTCCTGTTTCTGGGCTTGTGTACAGTTTTGACAAATTTAGTTATAATCTAACTGCAGCTAGATATAACCATTAACATTGTAATTTAATGTTAGTCGTGTAGTGTTAGAACTAGGCGCTAGTGTAGATTGGGTAATATCAGTCATTGAAGTGACATAGTATTTTTATTTTATTAATTTTAGTTCTGGTTTTCATAGTTGTTAGCATTGAAATAACGTCAGGTCAATTAGGTATAAATAATGCTGATAAATCTTTATATTAGGTATAGTTAAATAGAGATATATAGGAAAATAATTGATAGTTTGTCATCAGCCGAGTAGTATAGTTTCTCTTGCAATTTTGTATTTAATAGTAAAACTAATTTTTCATTCTTTAAATTCTGATTTTTACAGTGTTTTAACAGTAGGTTAACTATTCTGTAAGTAAATTTTTATCTCTGTTACTAACTTAGACTAATGGTAATTAATTAGATAGGGGCGTGTGATTTGATTTTTGGGTTAGCCGAGTAAAGCAATCCTTGTTGTATTAGTTGTTGCCATTAACTGTGTCCATTCTAATTAGGTTAGGTCAGAATAATTTAGACTTAGGTTAACGTATTGTTTAGCAAGTAGCATGTTAGGTTAGTATATAGTTGCTTTGGAAATTAAGTAGTAATGAGGTGATTTAGAGAGTGTATTGGATTTCTTTATTTAGCTGGGGCAATTTCCTTTGTGAATAGTTAGGTTCAAATCATAGATGTTGACTTTTAGGACTGATTTTGGTAAATATTAACTTTTGGTATGTAACATAAGTAATTTGTGTGTGTCATCAATGTTAGTGTATTTGGGCATTTTGCATAGGGTTTCAAAATCGTATAGGTAATTTAGGTAAGTTGTTGACTTTCTTGTTCAGCCCTTAGGTAAATTAAATGTTGAGCCTTTAGGTAATTTTTGGTAATATGAGTTTTTGGTAGGTTAATCTAGGTAATTTTGCATGTCACAATTTTAGTATGTGTTGACTTTGTATTAAATTCTCAAAATCGTGGAGAGTGTCTTTCCTTATGGTTTTTAGTTTAGTTTCCAACTTTATCATTAGGTTAGTTTCTTATTTTAAATTGCTTTCTTAAATTTCCATATTTGAATTGATTTTGATTTTAATAGGATCTAGTAACTAGAGGTTAGTAGAAATTGTGTGTGTGCTTATTTAGGTAGTTATTTAATTGCTTTCTCTTGTTTCATTTACTTGTCTCTTTTATTTTGTTTTAGTAATTAGTAACTAACCCTAGTGGGTCCCTCTAGGGGTGGACGTGAGCTTCTAAGTTCTAAATCAAGTCAAAACGTCCCCCTTGATGTCCTAATTAAGCAATTACATTAGTTAGGTTTAATTTACTTTTAACTTAAAGTTAAACTAGTTCAATGTTCATTTTTTTCAAGTTAAGTTAAGTAGTTAGTTTACATGATTGTAAAGTACATTAGTTTAGTATTTGCATTAACTTAGATAGTCTATTTCATAGTTGTAATTTAGTTTAATATAACTTGGTTATGGCATGTAATTTCGATTTAATCTATAACTAAGATGTTTTAGTTTTTGTGATGCTTGTGTAATTATCTTAATTGATTTCACTTACTGATTTCAGTTAATCTTAGGTCTTTTTTGCATGTGCTTCAAAGAATAGTGTATGCATTGGATTTTGATATGAATAGTGCACTGAATCAAAAACCAGATTTTTTCACCAACTTGCACTCATCATTTCATGTGCAATTTTTTTGAGTTTTCCTGAAATTTTTATTCTATTATGTTCATCTGGGTATCAATTGATTACAAACCAAAAATCAGCTCATTTTGAGTTGATTTGGTTTGATTTTTAAGCATTTTGCAAAATCAGGTTTTTTGCATTTTCAAATTTCGGGTCAAACAATTTCCAAAATTTTTATGAACTTGAAAAGCTTATATCCAAAGCTTCCAGATGAGTTTTTCAAATCCGTAAAGTCTGACAGATTTTTGAATCTGACAGAAAGAGAACAAAAGAAAAAACAGTGAATTTGTACTTTGTTTTCCTTTTCAAACTTACTATTTTTGAAAACCTATCAGAGATCCATTTTGCACTACATCAAGGGCAAAACAGTCATTTTGTTAAATAGTTGATTTTTGGTAGATTTTCTTGTTTTTCTGCATGTTAGTTAATGTACTTACAATAGATAGTTTAGTTAGATCTTATTTAATTAGAAATTGAATTTTTAGTTGTTTTTGTTTTTAATTGTAATTTAGTTTAATAATTAGTTTAGAATTAGTGTTAGTATAATTTTTAGAATTAATTTTTGAATTGTTTACTGACTTTTCTTTTCTGTTGTTTTAGGTTGATAAGTTCAATACAGGTCAACTGGTGTAATCAGAATGAGAGTGTGAATGCACATTTGGTGAAAAGACAAAAATGCCCCTGACGATCCGTAGAAGACTTAGCACATGTTTTTAGTTGATCTTTATTTTTAGCTTGTAACTTACTTAGATTTGTAATATTTGACTTAGTTGTAAACAATTCTGATATTAATAAATTACAATTTTTAGAGATAATTATGAATATTTCCCGTTCCCTAAGGATTCGACCAGTACTTGCCACATTCATGGAAAGTCGGTTTTTATTATTTTTGGTTGATGATTTTTCAAAGCTTTTATTGAAAATAATGTTTTAAAAATACCACTACAAAAGCTCAACCAAATTTTGGCATCGTTGCCAGGGAACGACGATTATATTCTGTTATTTCTGAGATTTCAGTTTATTAATATGTGTTTAGTAAGTTGCTTTTATTTGTTCTAGTTAGTAGGATTAGTGAGTAAATATAGGTGTTAACACAGTTAGCAAATATAGGATTCACATGTTGTTTTTCCTAGGATTCACTAAATTTCATGATTCAATGAGCGATTAGACAAGTGATTTCCTGTATTGATTGATTTTGTGATTTAGATTAGATTTTGTTCTTTTATTTCATAGATTATTTAGATTGTTCTGACATTGCTTAGAATAGATTATTTGCTAAATTTGCTGATTTAGATTTAGATTTGTTTTTATAGAGTAAGTCTGACACAGTTTAGTTACTTTGTGTTTCAGTGCTTTTATTTTGTTAATTATTATTCATTGTGTATCATATGTATATATTAGAAATAAAGATTTATTTATTTGTTTTGATTTTATTTTTATCTTGGATTTCATTATTGTCCTGCATGAATATTGTATCATCTGATGCTTCAATGTATGAGTCCAAGTTACCAGACACATAGTACAACTTCAGGAGCAGACCATTGACCAGATCAGCAGAAAACTATGCATTTGTATATGCATAGTGGTGGTGCGAAGTCAAGTCAATCATCAGCTTCAGAGGCCCGACACATATTAGGTTGTATCTATCATTTCTCCTGTATTTATTTTATTGTTCTTTAGTGTGCATCTGCAATGCATGTTTGCATATTTTTGTATGCCTCTATGGACAATGTTATTCAAGCATGGGGGGGATGGTTTAGATGCACACTAAAATTTTTTTTTGTCAGGTAGCTAAAAACTCATAAAATTAGGTCTTTAAGAAACAAGTTGTAACATATATGAATGTTTTGGACATAATCTGACAATTTAGAATTTTTTAAGCCCCATGTGAATTTTTTTTTCTAAACTAATCTAAAAAGAATAGTTATTTATGTAAAATTCAAAGAAAAGATAGTATTTGAATGCTAGAATTGTTTGATCACTACAATATAAGTATGCATAGTATGTTTTTGAGAAAACTAAGAAAATAAAAAATATTTAAAAATATGAGCTTAAAAGAAAAAGAACTACGTTTAGTTGTTGATGCCTTTGCGGTTCCCAGTAGTTGAGCTCAGACACAAGTTGAAGTGTTTGAGTCTCATGATGAAAGGGATAATGAAGGAGATCATCTTCCTGTCTAGTCGATATTTATGTCCTATGTGGTTCGAGTAAGTAGAGTCTGAAGGGTGTTTTACACCTGGTGCCCTAAAGCCACCTAGCTTGGGAGTCACCGACTCGAAGGCTTGTTACATGAACTTCATAGAAATCCTAATAGATAGAGACATTGCACATGACAAGAGGAAGACTATACGTAAACTATTAAAATGGAAGGTCTAGTGACTCGAGCAATTAAGTCTAAGGGATACTCTCTATTTGGTGCCCTAAGGTCGTCTGGCCTGGGAGTCACTGACCTAAAGCTCGCTACACGAGTCACGAAACTGGATATTTGAAATAGTGCTCAATTGAGAAAAATTGAAAAAAATTATGGAAAATTGAAAATCAAAACAAAAAAAATGAGCTTAATGAGAAAAATTCATTGCTTAGGAATATTTGTGAAATACTGTGCAGAAAATATACAAGTGAGAATAAATAAATAATAACATGATAATACTTGATTTTTTGAGAAAAATCAGAAATAATTACAAGTTTAAAAAAGTGAAAGGAAAAAGTTTTTACTGTGATGGCATAAAAATTCTAAATTTGTTATGAGAGTGTAAATTACATGAAATATTTGTTGAATCAAAATTCTTAATTGCCTAATATTTTTGAAAAAGAATTTTTATTTCCTGCATGGCATTAATTTTGTGGGTAGCATCTCTGCAAACCCTCAGGAGACCTTACTCGTCCACTGGGGTAACCCAGGGGTTTAAAGGGCTTGTTGCATGAGCTAAATGCAACCGTGATTCCTACAAAGAGTTAGGAATTTTATTTTATTTTACATGTTGTTGTCATTGCAAAATTTTACTTTTGCAAGTCAAACTGACCTTTGAAAAAGTTTTTGAAAATAACTTGCCTCCGTTTTAAAATGCGGGATAATTCCGAAGAATGGGACTCGTCTGTCGGTACGAGGTTCAACTGTTTCTGGCGCCTTTACCAGGGTTAATTGAACCAAGGATCAATCTTATGCTTTGCTTTACTCAACTTGTCTAAATCAATGTCCTATTTCCTAAATGCACAAAGAATCAGGCATGTGCTATGAATTTCTAAAAATGCATATTTGAAGAACATTATGTTTGCTTCAAAGTTTGGAAAATACTTAGAGAATTCTTGGAAAAGATGACACTTTGAAAATCGTGAGCCTTGTTGAGAGAACATTTTTGAAGAAAAAAAGAAAATCATTTTTTGAAGAAATCCAAGTGTTTTGTGAAAATTGATTTTTGAAGGATTTCAAATAACTTTAAAAAAAACTTGATTTCTCTGAATTCAAATTTTGAAATTGAGGATATATCTTGGAAAATCGTGATTTGAACTTGAAAAATACTTGAAATACCACTTGAAAGCTCAAAGTTTTAAGGAAATCAATTTCTGAGTAAGACTTAGAAAATTTTGAGAAAATCGATTTCTCTAAACTAGAATTGGAATTTGCAAATTGAATGAATGTGGATTTGGAAGACATTGTTTTGAAGAATTGAGATTTTTTTTTTTTTTTTTGAGAAATGCAATGCATTTTGAAGTTAGCCTAAGAGTGTAGGCTGAATGTGGCTAATACAAAGATCACAAATCTGGGTCTCATTCGTATTCTGACTATGGACATGAATACGAATTCCACCGAGTCTGTCAACTCCCTAAGAGCTTATGCACGTGTCATTCGTGTCAACCATGGTAAAATTGAAATATGTACATGAATGACAAACATAGCAGTTATATATCAAAATTTAAACTACATGCAATGCAAATCCTAATTCTAAGTAGGAATTGAAATTCTTATTCCAAATGTATTTACAATTTACATCACTAATTGAATTTAAATAAATGAAAATAAAAGAAATACAGCCTTGAATATCCCTGCAAAAGTAGAAAACATGTTAGCACAAAAATGTAGGTTTATCTAAATTTATCCAAAAATATTGGAAAATTATTGGATATTATCCAAATGTAAACCCAATTCATACTTCCCTGATATAAACATAAATGATGAAATTGAATTGGGAATAGAAAAATAAGATTTGAAAATTCAAAATTGGGGTCAAAATGACCAAAATGCTCCTGATAGCAAGACTATGGCCTTGAAATGAGGGTTTTCAGAAAGATATTTTGTAAAATGCAAATTTTGAAATTCAAATGAGAATAAATCAAACACAAGATGATATGATATGATTGAAAATGAGAAAATCAAAGTTTGGAATTTTGAAATTGAGGTCAAATGACCAAAATGCCCCTGATAGCAAGACTATGGTCTTGAAATCAGGGTTTTCAGAAAATATTTTGGTAAAAACTTTGGATTTGGGGTTTGAATGAAATCAAATAAACATAAAATTGGATCAAAAACACCCTAACATGATTAAAAATATACACAAACCCTATAAACATGGACTTCTATAAAAAAATCCAAAATATCATGTAAATCATGATTTTGTCAGTGTTTTGGGATCCTATAGATACCCTATTTTGCAATTTAACTCATCCAAGCATCAAATGATATCCAAAGTCAGTAAAAATTGACATATTCACTTTTTATAACCCTAAAATTAGATTGAAATCATAAAAACCTATTTTTTACATAATTTAAATATAAAAATTGCATAAAACCTTCAAATATGCTATTTTTACTCACGGATACATACCTATTTCAGTGTTAGAACCAAATCATGGGTCAATTCACCATAAAAATTCATAAAATTTTATAGAGATATAATAGATAGAAAAATAAAGATTCTCCTTATTACAGATCGTAAAAATCATCTTCGGTTAGGGAGATATCATTCCGTCAATATTTGATTAATTATAACAAATATAAAAACTATCAAAACAGATGCTTCCGGTTTTAAATATAGATAAAAATAGCATAACACAATAGAAAACTCTAGGATTTCAACAGTAAATAGAGGACATAAAAATAAATAACTTTCCTTTTTACAGATCATTGATTAAATCTTCATTTAGGGAGATATGATCAACATAAGTTGAATTAGGGTTTTAATAAAACATAACGAGTTCTAAAAATATTGATCTGACTCTCTGAAAAACTAAAAATAAAAAACAGTAATATAAAATTATAAAAATATTATAGTAATTAATAGACTCTAATACGAAGCTACTGCAATTTATGGATTATGAATCGGATCTTGGATGACAAAAATAACGCAACTATAAGTTATACTTGAGTATGAATAATGATTTTAAACAACAGGGATCACGATTAGACTTTGTATTTTTCTAATAAGATTCTCGAATGCATAAAACTCTTATTTTTTTACAGTGACTCACTGACATATCCATGGGCTAAATATAAAAAAATCAGAAAATTTTACAGAATATTTAAACATGAAACAACATGCTTTCTACAGACCTAGAACCAAAACACATGAAAATCTAAGAAAATACTGAAAACTATGATTTAAACATGGAAAATAACAAAAAAACACATGAACAGCATAACGAAATTAAATTTAATGTTGTAATATATGAAATAATCATTAATACAATAAGAAACATAAAAAAATACAGGGAATCCATGGCTGAAATTAATTTTTCCTTGGAAACTATGGATTTAATCTATTTAACGGGTAAATCGCATATTTCATAGGTTAAGAATATTAAAGACAACAATATAAACGATTCTAGTGGATTAGAATCTCAGAAAATAGCATCAAACAAGGTTAGATCATCTTCTTGGATTGGTTTTGGTGTTTTTGATTGAAAATCATGGTTGAAATCCATGGACAAGGGGCACCCATGGTGAAATCCATGTTAAAACATGGAAAAACACTAATAAAAACATCAAAAATATTTATGAAAATCTTACCTTGGGGCTGCAGCTGCAATGAAGGAAGGAGGAGGTGATGGAGAGGAGAGAGAAGCTCCAAGATTTGAGAAGGAGAAGGAATAGGGGTCGATCCCCTTATGGATCTCTATTTATAGAATTTTTTCTAGGTTTTCTAAAGAGTTCTAAAAAAAACAAACTATTTCCTAATTGAATTGGCTTGGGGGGGGGGGGGGGCGATTTTCTATGGGAGATTACTATGCTACCCCTAGCCCTAACTACCTATTAGGAGTCCTAATTAAACCTTAAAATGCTACAAATGTGGCACCACCCCTTGTGGGCCTCATTTGGGTTTTTGAAAACCCTAATTTTTAAAGCTTTAAAATCAAAGTTAAAAACAAAAGTAAAAATGGAAGTTTTAAAAAACAAACTTTGACTCACCTAGACATCTAACCTAAGTAGGACACTGACTAACCCTAGTCTAACCCTGACTTTTGCCAATGTGATGCCACTTCGAGTGGGCCCCACTCGAATTTTCAAAAATGATTTTAAAACTTGAAAATGAGAGGTTTTTCAAAAGATATTCAAAAGCACACTTGGAATTCAAAAGTTTTGAAATGGCACGGAGAACTGACTGGGTCAGAACTTCTCCAGATATGGTGCCAACTGAGTGGGGCCCACATCGAAGTTTTAAAAATTTTGAAATAAAGACTAAAAAAAGCTTTGAAAAGGGGTTAAAATCGACAGATGGAATTCAAAGGTTTTGAAAATAGAGTTCTGAGCGAACTAAAACTCTGGACCAAAGTCTTGAACCAATTAGGACTCTGAGATTTTAGATTTTTGAAAGCCAAATGAAGAAGTTTTTGAAAGATTTTATCAGAACTGGTAAAAATAAGTTAGAAAATGCAGTTAGGGTTACAGTCCTAACTCAACTAAAACTCTGAAATAGAGACCTGAATCAATCGCGACTCTGCAAAAGGACCTAATTTCTGAAAAACAAATGGAAAAGAATGAAAATGGAAGTAAAAATAGACTCCAGAATAGACTTCTAACTGGATTAGGACTCTAGGATAGAGTCCTGATTGGACTGAAACTCTAGATTTTTTTTTTGGTATTTTCTAAAAACAGATGAAAGAATTTATGAAAATATTGAAATTAGCAACAAGTATTGAAATCAAACAGAGTTCTGATCCAACTGGGACTCTGGGGATAAAGTCCTAATTGAACTAGGACTCTCAGAATTTTGCATTTTTTGAGAAAACAAACGAGGGGATCTTGAAAAATAGGTGAAAACAAGGTAGAATTGAAGTCCGGTTCAGAGTCCTGATCTGATTAGGACTCTAAGAAGAGTCCTAATTCGACTAGGATTCTGAGAAATTTTGGTTTTCTAGAAAACAAATGATGAGATTTTAAAAGAAACTTTTGAAAACCAGTGAAAATGAAGTGAGAAAATGAACTCAAGATTATAAACACCCCAAATTTTTTTCATCTATTTTCAAACACACCCCTCGTGCAGTGCCAACCCTCGTAGGTCAGTGTAGGAGTCCAACCCCAAGTTTGTGTCAGAAAACTACCATTTTACCTACTTTTATTAAGAAAATTACCATTTTACCCCTAGGTCATCCCGGACCCCAGTCAGTCAGAGTCAACCAAGCTCATTGGTCAGTTCAAAACAGTTAGAATATCAGTCATCTCAAGCTCATCTGAGCTCACAATGAACAAACCATTTCCATTTCTGACCATTTCTACCAAAATGGGATCATTTCTTCAGAAATGAGCTCATTTCTCACTCAAATACAAGCCAATTGCTTTGAGTCAGTCATTTCCAGTCCGCCCTATTCCCCTGAGTCTAGCTTGATCTCACCAGGAGTTCAAGTGCTCCAGTTTCAGTTCAAAACCATTTCCAAGTGTCTATGAACCCATTTTAGCCCATTTCAGCTCTTTCAACTGAAATTAAGCTGAGTTTATCCAGTTGAGCTAGTGTTTGAGCTTCAATTTTAATTCATCTCAGTATTATTAATCTTTGTTTCAGCTTAAACCCAGCTCTAGTCTGTAATTGACTTCACTCAAGTGACCATTTCGTACCATTTCTCTAAAAATGACAACTTTTCTTGACAATTCAGTCTGGGAGTTTAGTTGAGTCGGTGTCTTGTCAGTTTATTTGAGTTATGAAACCCTAAAACCCAGCTAAATCTAGTTAATTTCAGTTCAAACCCTAATTTTCAGTGTCACTCTGGCCCGGTAGAGCCTGAAAACCATTTCTTAAACCATTTTGTCTAATTTATCAATTTTAGCACTTTTTGAACTAGTATAAGTGTCAATCAAGGTCCAATGTCAAAAAATCTTCATCCAGAGTCTTCATTTCGCATAGCATTTCATGTCATTCTCATCATTTCATATCATTTTTCAGCATTTCATACCATTTCATTATGTTTCATTTCATTTTCGAAGTCCAGAACTCCAGTTTTATAAATTCCAATCCAGATTGAGTTTTAAAAGTTTTCAGAAATCAATTTCAAAGCTTGGGTTTCCAAAATTGACATTTTTACCCCCAAGATTCTAAATTTGGAAATATTTTCTTGAGAAAAACAATCTGGATTCCTTTTAAACTCAAAATTTCAAATTCTAAACTAGATTTGCTTCGCAACGGGGTATAGAACTTCAAATTCTGAGCTTATTTCAAAAACTGCCTAAAATAGCTCATTTTGTCCAAAAATCTTTTTTGAAAAGACTATTTTACCCCTCTGATCCTCAAAATGAATTTCAAATTTGGAAAGTGAGCCCACTCTGAGATGGCTTCTTCATTTATATTTATATTTTCATTTAAAAAAAATCTTTTTCTTTTCTTTGTTTTCTTTTATTTTATTCTTAGTTTTTATTTTTTTATGAGGTGGTGGAACCCACAAGGGGGGTCAACCCTCTCTCCCCTCTTTCTTTTTTTCTTTCCCTTTTCTCCTTTTCCCTTTTTTTCTTCTTTATTTTCTTCTTCTCCTTTCTTTCCTTCTTTATTTTCCTTCTTTCTTTCTTTCTTTTTCTTTCTTCTTTTTTTTTCTTTATCTTCTTGCTTCCTTCTTCCCTTTCCTTCCCTCTCTCATTGGTCGACCCCCACCTTTCGCTTTTCTTCTCCTCCTCCTTTCTTTTCTCCTTCTTCTTTCCTTTTCCCCTTTCTTCTTTCTTTCCTTCTTCTCTTCCTTTTCTTTCCTTCTTCTTTTCCCTCCTTTCTTTCTTTCCCCTTTACTTGGTCCAGCCACCTTATTACCCATTCACCTTTCTAATTCCCTAAGCATTACACGTCCAAGCCTCTCTCTTTCCTCTAGCTCTCTCCCCCCCTCTCTCTTCCCTCAACTTTGGCTCCCTCTTTGTTGCTGCTACTCCAGTCAGCAACCACCATACAGTGACTTCCGCCACCTTGCTTCACCATCTCCAAGTAGCTGGCACCACCTCTTCCAAGCTTCAAGCCACCTTGCAGCAGACCACCATCCCCAGTTGTCGCAGTCATCTCTAAGGCAGCATCCATCTCCAAGGCAGCCACCTTCAAGCTTCCTGCTCCTTTACTCCCTCCAATCAGCACCACAAGGAGCCTTTTGGCAGCAGCCATCCCCCTTTGTGGCTCCACTTTCTCCAACGTTGAAGCACTCCATTCCATCTTCCATCACCATTGCTTCCAGCAAATACCAAGGAGATCTCCTTCAGCCTTTGCTTCAACTGATCCAAGGTAAAACCCTTTGACTCATTGGATTTGCTATTATTTTTTTCCCTTATGCAATTTTCACTTTGCTACCATTTGATGTGGTATCCACGAGCTTCATCTCCATGAACGTGATGTGTAGCCAAGATCAATCGGATCCAAGGTGACAAGAGAACTTCTTTTATGATCTAAAAAAATTAAAAATAAAAAATAAATAAAAACATACATCTTATGCATATGGACCGAGAGAGCGATAAGATCCATCCATTCAATGGATTGGATCTCTCACTTTGAGAGTCAAAAGCAAAAAAATGATTTATTCTCCTTGATCGGTTTTTTATTTGATTTTCATATTCCATGTATCTGTTTTGTTTAAATGTCACTTATAGGTTTATTTCATTATTTTATAGTCATTTTGTCCATGTTACATAGATTTATTAACATTTAGCTTAGAATCCATAGGTTTTCATGTTTATGTAAAGTCAAGCTATGATTTCATGTGAATATTTTCATTCACAAATCCTGGAAAATTGCATGATAGTCGTGGTTATGTGTTCTTGATATTCTATCAAAAGTTTGAATTGATTTGGGTTTTGGAACCCTCTCTAATAAATTGAATCCCAAACTGGGATTTTACCCTTCTAGAATTTCTAATCCTCCCTTTAGCAAACAAGAACATCTGAGATCTCCCAGATGGACAATCCGATTCATCCCCAACAAAATAAAGTGAATCCATGTTAGAACTTATTATTTTTCAGTATTTTCCTAGATTTTTTTAAAAAGATTTAGCCTCTGCTAAAAATAAGATCTTTCACCCCCCTGAGAAAATCTCGATTTCTGCTTGTCAAGGTCTAGATCGACCCTAATCCGCTGCGATGCTTCAATCCGTAGGTCGGATGTCAAAACTTTCAACAATGTAATTATTCCTCATTATTCTCTCTATCATTCCTCAAAATTTGAGAATTTTAAGAGCATCTCAGGTATTTTTCTCGAAATTAAACTCTTTATCTATCAAAATTCAGTGTCTGAGAATTATAGACATTTAGATCTCTGATAATCCTCTGCTTCTTTCAAAACCATAGCTTGAATCCTAATATAATTAAAAGAGGAATTGTATCTATATTTGTCAGGTCCATTATCCTAAAATTTCATTCATTTTCTTCACTGTTTGCTATTTTTTCCATAATTGTTCCCAAAACCTGTTAGTCTGCCCTAAGTCCTAGAGTCACCGAATTTTGATCCGACTTGCTGAAGCTGTCAAGCTTCGACCATAGGTCAAAACCAGAATTTGTAAAAGGAAAAAATCTTTGCCTAACTGTCCTTTGTCTTCTCATAAAATTTGGGGAATTTTTATAGTAGTTTAGTATCTGAAATTCAGTTTAGATTTAGAGTTTTAGGCAAAATCTTGATTTTTAGGGTTTTTAGTTAATTTCCCATATTAAAAAAATATCAAAAATATAGATTTTTTAGTACCATTTTGTTTTTAGGTTTATTCTAGGTGTCCATGCCAAATTTGGCTCAATTTCAAGCTTATTTGACTTGTGTGTTAGTTAATCTTTAAATTCAGAGGCGAAAATCAAGTTAAATTCAGTAATTTGTGATATTTTTGCCATCTTAGGGTTTTATCATATGAATAAGCATATAGAATCATATTAGGGTTAATTTCCATATCATTTGCATTTCACATTTCAACTTTTTGCAAAATTTATTTCAAAAAACCCTAGTTTCAAGGCCATAGTCGTTATCAGGGGCATTTTGGTTATTTTGACCTCAATTTCGAAATTTCAATCTTTAATTTTCTAAGTTTTCATGCACATTATCTTATTACATCATATCATGTTTAATTTTATTTCATTTGATTTCCAAATTTCTAAATTTTACAAAAATTCTTTCAGAAAACCCTGATTTCAATGCCATATTCTTGCTATCAGGGGTATTTTGGTCATTTTGACCCCAATTTCGAATTTCTAAATTTTATTCTATGAATTTTCATTATATGTTTCTCATGTTTATATCAGGAAGGTATGAATCAGGGTTTATATCTGAATAATATTTGATAATTTCCAATATTTTTGGATAAATCCAGATAAACCTACATTTTTGTGCTAACATGTTTTCTAGTTTCGCAGGAATATTCAAGAAGAAGACTTTTATTTTTCTTTTATTTCAATTCAATATAAATATCAAGTTGTAATATTTGGAATAAGAGTTACATTTCCTGCATAGAATAGGACTACATTGCATATAGTTTAATTTCTATAAATTTCAATATCTGATGTATGATTCATGTGCATATTTTTCTAAATCCACTATGGTTGACATGAATGGCACGTGCACAAGCTCGTAGGAAGTTGACAAACTTGATGAAATTCATATTTATAGCCATAGTCAGAATACGAATGAAACCCAAATTTGTGATCTTCGTATTAGCCACATTCAGCCTACACTCTTAGGCTAACTTTAAAAATGCACTGCATTTCTCAAAATTTCAAAATGATTTTCCCAATTCCTCAAAGAATTCTCTTTCAAATTCATATTTATTCATTTCAATCATTTCAAACAATAATATGCTTTCAATTCAATTCATAAATCGATTTTCTCAAAATCTTCTAAGTCTTTCTCAGGAATTGACTTTCTTAACAATTCTGGGTTTTCAAATGAGATTCCAAGTATTTTCCAAGTTCAAATCATGATTTCCCAAGATGTCCACATTCTCAATTTCATTTTCAAATCTTAAAATTGATTTTCCCAATGTCCTTGAATTACTTATGAAATTGATTTTTCTCAAATCCATTTCAGAAATCAATTTTCTCAAAGTCCAAATTTTCTTGAGAATCCATTTTCCAATGCAAATTTCTGATTTCCAATGAAATTCAAAGATTTTCCCAGGAATTCCTTTTTCAAATACTTTTCCAGTCATTTTTCTCAATTTTCCAAGCAAACATCATATTTCTCAAACTTGCATCTTTTCAAAATTCCATGGCACATGCCTGATTCTTTGTGTATTCTAGGAAAATAGAGCATAATTTAACTTATTCAAAGCACATATTTTATCCTTGGTTCAATTACCCCTGGTAAAGGCGCCAGGAATGGTTGAATCTCATACCGATAGGCGGATCCCATTCCATGAAATTTTCCCCCAAATTTTTAAAAACGAGGCGAGTAATTTTCAAAACCAAATTTCAAAACTTTGGTCGAGTTTGACTCGCAGAATCGTTTCTTTCTCTCGTAGTGAGAGGGGAAAATTTTTGCGATGGTAACAAGGATAGAGTCCTTATTCGATCAGGACTCTGGGACAGAGTCCTAATTCGATCAGGACTCTAGGATAAAATCCCAGAATTTTGAAACTCTATGATAGAAATGCAACGATTTGGAATTTTCGAAAGATAAATGAAAAAATTTTAGGAGAATTCTCTCAAAATTGAAATCAGGTTCAGAATCCTGATCCAATTGGGACTCTTCAAATAGAGTCCTGGTTCAACTAAAACTCTGAGTTTTTGACTTCTCTTAGAAAGTTTTTGAAAGATTTGTTTAAAAATAGGCAGAATAGCGATGAAAGATAGAGTCCTAATCCAACTGAAACTCTGGAAAAAGAGTCCTGATCTGGTTAGAACTCTAGAATTTTGGCTAAAATGAAAGATTTTGTAAATCAGATGAGAAGGTTTTGAAAACAAGTGAAGAACAGGGGTAAAGGGTGAAATCAGAATATTATCCTGACTTGATTAGGACTCTGAGAAAGAGTCTTAATTCGACTGGGACTCTAGAATTTTTGCCAAAATGAAGGATTTTGAAAAAATTTCTCAAAAATAGGTAAAATGGCAGTAAAAGGTAGAGTTCTGATCCGACTGGGACTCTGGAAAAAGAGTGGTGATCCAACTAGGATTCTGGAAAAAGAGTCCTGATTGGACTAAGATTCTGAGATTTTGGCCAAAAATGACAAGAATGGGCAAAGGATATGACTACATCTGGTTTAGAATCAAAATAGAGTTTTGAAAAGATTCAAAAAGATGAAAAGACAGTCTTGATCCAACTAGCACTCTGAGGTTTTTAAAAAAAATTGATAAATAAAAGATTCCAGAAGTGACACCACCTAAGTGGGTCTCATCTGAGGATTGAAATCAATTAAAATTGAGTTTAAAACGAATCCAGATTGTTTTCTAAGAAAAATATTTAAAATACAAGATCATGGGGGTTGGCAAATGGCAGAATGTTGATTTAAAACCCAGGTTTTGATTTTGATCTCGAAAGAAAAGCTTTAAAACTCGAATTTGAATTTAATATTTTACAAACAAGAGTACTGGATCTCGATAATGAGATATGATGACGTGCAATGCAATGCAATGAAATGATATGCCAAATGCATGTGGTGATATGTAATGGCACATGAAATGCAAATACTGAATAAGGGTAAAAATTTGGGGTGTTTACAGATGCCCCTCTTTGCTATTAAGCCGGTTGAAAGCCGAGCTTAGTGGCAAAGAAAAACACACCAAATTTGCACTATCAAAAGGCCCCAGTTAGAAGAATCTGACCGGGTATGAAAGAATAGGCTCGGATGATAGTGGTAGATATGGAAAGAAAAATAAAGAAGAAGATTCACCTCATCGAGATGAGGCTCAAGTTTAGCCCTTAACCTGGATGGGATGAAAAATGCCTCATGGAAGAACGAGGTTCAGGCTTAACCCTTAACCTGAAATGGACGATACCTCATGGAAAAATGAGGTGCAGGCTTAACCCTTGACCTGAAAGGGGACGATACCTCATGGAAAAATGAGGTTCAAGCTTAACCCTTAACCTAAAAGGGATGATACCTCATGAAAAAATGAGATTCAGGCTTGACTCTTAACCTAAAAGGGGACGATACCTCATGAAAAAATGAGGCTCAGGCTTAACCCTTAACCTAAAAGGGACGATACCTCATGGAAAAATGAGGTTCAGGCTTAACCCTTAACCTGAAAGGGACAATACCTCATGAAAGAATAAGGTTTAGGCTTGACCCTTAACTTGAAAGGGACGATACCTCATGGAAAAATGAGGTTCAGGCTTGACCCTTAACTTGAAAGGGACGATACCTCATAAAAAAATGAGGTTCAGGCTTAACCCTTAACCTGAAAAGGAAAATATCTCGGATTCCTCAAATGAAGAAACCATGATGGGACCTTCGAATTTTGCACAATAAATCCAAGAGGGGTTTGCAAAAGGAAGAAAGGGGGTTCCTTAAAGCTTGAAAAGGGATTGATCTTGAATGTCTCATTTCTAAGACTAGATGGCTTTTAAGACAGATGATTTTTTGCAAAAATAATTTAGGTTTAACCCTTACTCTGAACGGGAACTGTCTATGGTGGGACAGTGGGGTACACAAAGAAGTATGTGAATCTGATAACCCAGGCACTCAGATCAAAACAAGAAGGGAAGAATCTTGGACAACTCTCGTTATCTGATCCTAAAAGGGATAAAAACAACACCTAGATACATCAAAATAGACATCAAGCTCTCACTTCATGTCAGGATAACTTGAAAAGATTGCCAATAAGATAAAATTTGTAGTTAATTCAAGAGTGATTGAAAATAAGCACATATATATGAAAAATATTCCCTCTTTTTGCCTAGAGTATTACCTCCATCTGAACTTAACTTTGTAGAATTAAGATTCGGATTCAAATTACTTGCAATTGACTTTCTTTCAAGGAGGCTATCAATTTCCTTGATATGAACGAAAATGAAAGAATTCTCATTGTGAAAGCAATTAATGAAAGGATATTGATAAAAGAATTTCATAAAATTAAAGAAGATTCTTGGTATATTTGGCAGTTTGATATCCTGGGATTCTTTTCTTATGACGGTCTTTCTATACTTTTTGGAGCTCTCTTGGGTTTTTGGAATGTTTATTACATCATCCTTTATTTTGGAGATGTACTAGCTTTTCTCTTTTTCGGAAGGGTATGTCACAAACTTCTGTAACTTGGAAATGTTCTAATCCTTCTTTGTTTCAGGGATTACATTGACGATATTGGCTCATTGGTTGGTGGCCTCTTGATGACAATGAAAATTAAATATCTTTTAGGGTTTGTTGGGAGGTTCATCGCATTCGCCTTCAACTTGGCGGTGATCTGAACTTTCCCTGAAAGGATCCGTCACAAACTCTTTCATCTTAGAGATGATTCAAATCTTCTTTGGCCCCGGGGGTCTAACTCATCCACCAGCCTTTAACTTGACGATGATTGAGAGATCACTTTTGCAGATATTTAGTTGTCGCTTAAATGATTGAGAAGATATGGGAAATGAGTGATTTTTTCTTTATCACCCAGGATGTTTCAACTGCCATGTCTTTATAAGAATGATCTTTAAAAATGTGCCATAGCTTCGATTAATATCGATCACATATAGCTTTGCGACAACATTGAATTTTCTTTGTTGGCCATATCGAGGATTTATTCTTCATCCTTTTGGTTCGTCAATAGAAAGAATTTGGATTTTAAATCCTCCTTCACAAAAGCTTTGCACTTTTTGGAAGTAATACTGAAGGTAATCTGAGGTAATTCTTTTATGCAATAAAAGATTTTTGAGATCAACAACTATTTTTCATGACAAATTGGCAAAATATTTTTGGAATCCTTGGTAAATAAAATCGCTTGAGGTCTAAATGACACATCTGTGGCTAGATTCTCCTCTCCTTTCCCCAAAGGCGAAACTCAAGCTTGACCCTTACCTAAACGGGTAATAAAAAGATACTCCTCTCTTCTTTGAAGAGGAGGTGTTTGCAAAACGAACTTTTGAAGAGAAATAAAGTTTTCGTTAAAACTTCCTATTTCTAGACTTCTCTTATGGAAAGGGGGCTGCTAACAAAGATTGAGAAGGATATCACAGAGGAGCGAGTCCATCACACTCTCCCTGGAAAAAGGGTCCTCGATGATGGGGTGGCCTAATAAAAGATATTTAGGGTTACAAGGAGGACGAGCTTCCGTCGAAACTCTCCCTGAAAAAAGGGTTCCTTGTGTGACAATAAAGATTGTTTTGCAAACTGTTCGTGAAGCGTGAGTCTCTTCAAACTCTTTTTAAAAGGGGTTCAACAAATAAATAATAAAGACATGCGAAAAGAACGAGCTCCCTCGAACTCTCCCTGGAAAAAGAGTCTCTCGCAAGAGAAATGATTGATAATTGATTTTGAGCTAGTTGGCAGACGAATTTGACACAAAGGTTGAATCTTGAAAGATTATAATTGCCGGATGCGACCCGAAGGTCGGAAATATATGATTGACTTTGATAGAATATGTTAACACAAAGGTTTGCTTGATAAAATTGCTGATTTAAAAGTCTAACAAAATTGGTGACCCGAAGGTCAGATTTGACAGAATGGAGTGACCCAAGGGTCTGATAAAGGTTGTTTGGTTCACAAATCTTGAGATTGGCATTGAGCTTGAACCCTAATACGAGACTAGTGTTTGGATTACACCCAATACGAAGACCGAATTTTGATGAAGTACCAACACGAGCACTGGATTTTTAAAAGATCACTCGTACGAGCACTGAGTTTTAAAAGATCACCAGTACGAGCGCTGGTTTTTAAAAGATTACCCTTCGATTGCAATGAGACATTTTCAATCTTCACCTTCACGAGAGCTCAGACAGTTGATCGGGGGCTCGAGATTTTATCCCTTATCCTGCATGAAATTTGATGCAGATGCAAGATGGATGCGAACGAATGCCGTAAATGTGAATGTATGCAAATAAACGCAAATGAATGCGAAGAAATGGATGATGAAAGATTTTGTTTGATCCTGCCTGCATACAGAATATTTTTTAGACGAAATTTCAAAAAAATGCCCCAGCTTAACTGAGAAGGAAGACTTCGATCATTATTGAAGAAAATATATTGAGGAATTACAAAGGATAGAATAAAGGTCTTAAGTATAGAATTTTTTTAAATGTCTAGCATTGTTGGGATCTGATAATTCCACACCGTCAACATTGATGAGCCGATATGAATTACGAGGTAATGTTTCCTTGACAACATAGGGTCCTTCCCAATTTGGTAACCATTTGCCACCTGAATGATGCTTGTGATAAGCCGTTGATCTGAGCACTAGATCGTTGACTTAGAATTTCCTTTCAATGACAGATTTTTCATATTATCTGGCTATCCGCTGATGATATGAATGAGTGTGCTCCGCTGCTTTGAGCCTTTTCTCATCAAGTATATCCAAGTTGTACCAGTAGCTATTGTTGATATTTATCAAGTGGTAGATCTAAAAGTGATGCGAACTTCAGAGCAGGTTTTTGAACATGCAGAGATAGTACTACTTCAGTTCTGTAGACAAGTTCTGATGGAGTAGCATTGGTTGAAGTACGAATGATGGTTCGATATACCCACAATGCATCATAGATCTTTTCATGACAGTCACGGCCTGTTTCTAAAGTTCGCTCCAGGATTCAAATCAAAATTTTATTGGTGGCCTCTGCCTGACCATTCCCTTGAGGATAATATGGAGCAGAGAAGTGATGGTGGATTCTGAACTTTAAGCAAAAGATCTTCAGTCTCTCATTCTTGAAATGAGTATCATTATCTGAAATAATATCGTGCAGTATGCCAAAACAACAAAGAATATTCTTGGGGATGAACGAGACCACATGTCGGCCTTCAACTGTACGCAAAGTGACAGCATCGACCCACTTGGTGAAATACTCTGTTGCGGCTAGAAAATACTTATGACCATTGGAAGCGGAAGGAGTGATGGGACCTATGACATCAAAGGCCTACATAAAAAATGGCCATGAAGAGATGACAAATTGCAGATATGTCATTAGTGCATGAATAGAAGGTGTGTGCATCTAGCATTGAACTTACTTTTTTTACGAAACAATAACAGTCTTGCTGCATGGTTTTTCAGTAATATCCTGCTTGGACGATTTGCTTGACAAGGGTTTGGTAGCCGACGTGACCACCGCAAATCCCTTGGTATGCCTCTCGCACAACTTTTTTGGCTTTATCTTCATCTAAACACCTTGAGTACTCAGAACTGAACCCCCGACGATAGATAACATTGACAAGAATAAAATAACAGGCCGACATACACTGAATTACTTTATGTTCTCTCTTTGACAACTCTGGTGGACGCTCACCAGTCTCGATGAAATTCTTGATATCCTGGTACCAAGGCTTCTTCCTCTTCTCTGTCTGGTTGACTCGCATAATTGGAATGAAGGCAGGTTGATTGAGTCTACCAATTTTGAAAGAGCAACAAGATTAGCCATTTCTGAATGACATATGGAGCCTAGGCTAGCTAAGCTGTCAGCTATTTGATTAAATTCTCTTTTGATATGAAAAAGCTGAAATTCATAGAAATTGTTGATGAGGGCTAAAGCGATCTTTTGATAAGGAAGTAACTTCTGATCTTTGACCTGTCATTCGGCTTTGACTTGATTGATGACGAGCAATGAATCTCCATAGGCATGCACTCTCTTGACATTGAAGTCTTGTAAAATTTTCAAGCCTTGAATCAGAGCTTCATACTCAGTCATATTATGAGTGCATTGGAAATCCAATTTGAGAGAAAAGCGGATCATCTCCTTTTCTGGTGTGATTAATAAGATCTTGAATCCTATGTCTGCCATATTCTTGGAACCATCGAAAAATAAGTTCCAGACTGGAGATTGTTGAATATTGCATATCCGCTCATCGAGGAAATCATCTTCGGCCTTTACTTCTTCTGCCAAAGGAAAATCAGCTAATTGATCTGCAATTGTTTGGCCTTTAATAGATTGTTGAGAGACGTATTCCAAATCATACTGCATCAATAGGACTTGCCACTTGGCGATCCGTCTGTTGTGAAACGACTGCTTTAGAATATACTTAAGAGGATTAAGTTTTGATAGAACCTTGACTTCTGATGCTAACAAGTAATGCCTCAATTTCTGACACATCCAGACCAATGCTAGGCACGTCTTTTCTATCTGAGAATACTTCTTCTCATAATCAATGAAAGTCTTGCTTACATAGTAAATAACATGCTCTACTCGGCTGCCTTCTTCATATTGCGCCAAGAATCCACCGCAAGCGGCTTGATTGACTGAGACATATAACAAAAGTGGCTTACTGTAAACACCCCAAATTTTCCACTTTCATTCTCAAACAACCCTCCTCATGCAGTGCCAACCCTATTAGGTCAGTGTAGGAGTCAAACCCTGAGTCAGTTTCAGAAAATTACCACTTTACCCATTTTCATTAGGAAAATTACCATTTTACCCCTAGGTCATCCTGAACCCCAGTCAGTTGGAGTCAATTAAGCTCATTGGTTAGTTCAGAACATTTAGAATATCAGTCATTTCAAATTCATTTGAGCTCACAGTGAGAAAGTCATTTTCATTTCTGATCATTCCTACCAAAATGGGATCATTTCTTTAGAAATGAGCTCATTTCTTGCTCAAATCCAAGCCAATTGTCAACGAATCAGTCATTCATAGTCCCCAGAGTCTAACTTGAGCTCATCAGAAGTTCAAGCGCTCTAGTTTCAGTTCAAAATCATTTCCAAGTGTCCAGGAGCTCATTTTAGTCCATTTCAGCTCTTTCAGCTGAAATTGAGCTGAGTTCAGCCAATTGAGCTAGTATTCAAGCTTTAATTTTAGTTCATGTCAGTATTATTGACCTTATTTTTTAGCTCAAAGCCAGCTCAAGTTCGTAATTCACTTCACCCCAGTGACCATTCCGAACCATTTCTCTAAAAATGGCAGCTTTTCTTGAAAATTCAGTCTGAAAGGTCAGTTGAGTCAGTGCCTGGTCAGTTCATTTGAGTTTTGAAATTCTAAAACCCATCTTAATCCAGCTCATTTCAGTTCAATCTAGCTTGAACCCCAATTTTCAGTGTCACTCTGACCCAACAGAGTCCCGAAAACCATTTCTTAAGCTATTTTGCAAATTTTATCAATTTTAATGCTTTTTGAACTTGTACAAGTGTCAATCGGGGTCTAACATCCAAAATTCTTCATTCAGGATTAGCATTTTGCATAGCATTTCATGTCATTTCTCATCATTTCATATCATTTCTCAGCATTTCATAACATTTTATCACATTTCATTCCATTTTCGAAGTCCAGAACTCCAGTTTTATAAATTTCAATCCAGATTGAGTTTTAAAAGTTTTCAGAAATCTATTTCAAACCCTGGGTTTTCAAAATTGACATTTTTACCCCCAAGATTCTAAATTTGGAAATATTTTCTCGAGAAAAACAATCTGCATTTCTTTCAAAGTTAAATTTTTAAATTCTATACTGGATTTGCTTCGCAATGAGGTATTGAACTTTAAAATCCGAGCTCGTTTCAAAAACTGCCAAAAATAACTCGTTTCGTCTGGAAATAAATTTGGAAGTAGTTTCTTGAGAAAAACAATCTGGATTTCTTTCAAAATCAAATTTTTAAATTCTACACTGGATTTGCTTCGCAACGGGATATTGAACTTCAAAATCCGAGCTCGTTTCAAAAACTGCCAAAAATAGCTCGTTTCGTGTGGAAATCTTCTGAAAAGACTATTTTACCCCTCTAATCGTCGAAATAAATTTCAAAAGTAGAATTTGGATCCGCTCTGAGATGGCCCACTCATTTACATTTTTGTTTTATTAAAAAAAATATTCTTTTATTCCTTTCAATTTTCTTTTATTTGTTCATTTTTTTTTATTTATTTATTTTGCATTTTAGAGAGGTAGGACCCACAAGGTGGTCGCCCAAGCCTCCAACCCCACTTTCCATTTTTTTCCTCATTTTTCTTTCCCTTTTCCTTTTTCCCTCCTTTTCTTTCTTTCCTTTTTTTTTCCCTTTTCTTTCTTTTTCTTCCTTTTCTTCTTCCTCTTCTTTCCTTCCTTCCTCCCTTCTTTTCCCTCTTACCCAGCCATTCACGTAAAGGGGTCTCTCCCTTTTTCATTGACTCATAAAACCCTAGGTAGGAGCCCAATTAAAACCTAAGTTTAAAACCAAAAAGAGAAAAAAGCCATACGGCTGCCCACCTCTTCACGCCTCTCTCTTTCTCTCTCTCTCCCTTGATTCCCCCTTTGCTCCAGCTTGCAGCCACACCTCCACCTTGAAGGTCCAGCACCACTCCAATGCCTTGCAGCAAGATCCACACCTCCATCTTGTTGCAGCCAGCTCCCAGCCCTCCTTGGTCATTGCTCCAACGTCTCCAAGCCACCATTCACAACATAGTTGAAGCAACCACCATTGCTCCAGCTTTGCCGTGGTGACAGTCATCTCCACCACAACAGCAAGTCCTCCTTCCTTGGCGCCATCTCCAATCAGTTCCAGCATCATCTCCAACCTACCAAGCCAAGGTAATAAGCTCTTTCTTCTTCTTTTTTTAGGTTTTACATGAACTTAGGGCTATACTGATGAGGTGGTCCATCCGTTCAATGGATGAAGCCCCTCATTCCGAATAGCTAAAGCAAAATTCAAGTATGCCTCCCTGATTATTTTCTGTTTTCTTATTATTTCTCGTATAGCTTTCATGTTTTAGACATCATGTTTAGTTTGCTTTTCATTCATTTCATTTAGTTAGTTGTCTTATTGAAATTTCATTGATAGTTTATAAATTTAAATTCATGCGTGTAGTTCAAATATAATTTCATATTTAATTTTCTGTTCATAAATCTTAAAAATATTATTATAGTTGTAGTTATGTGTCTGTGTTTCCTTGCCAAAAACTCAGGTCCGTTTGGGTTTTGGAACCCTCCTTAAAAAAATCAAATCCAAAATCGGATTCTGCCCTCCTGGAAAATCCAAATTCATTTTTTAGCAGACTTTAGGGCCCAAAATCACCCATGTGGAGGATTTGGATTGTCTTTTAGAAATCACAGTAGATTTATAATTAAATCTACTAATGATCTGGAATTTTTTAGATTTTTCCAAGCAGTTTTGATCTCTGTAAAAAATCGGATTTCTCAGACCTCTGGGAAAATATTGATTTTCTTTTGTCAGGGTATAGACAGAACTTAATGCACCGATTTCATCCAATATGTAACCTTTCTGCAAATACTTTCAACATGAAAGTTGTTCCTAACATTATTTCCTATCATTTACCGAAATGTGGGAATTTTTGAATCTGTTTCATTATTTTTCTCGGATTTTCCCTTTCTGTCTAACAGATTCCAATGTCCAGAAACCTCAGAGATTTAGGTCTCTGATAACAGTATGGCCTTTTCCAAACTGTAATCCGAATCCCAATAGTATCAAAAGATCAAATCTTTCTCTGTTTGTCAGGGACAGTTTCCCACAATTTCAGCTTTTTTCCCATCTGTCTTCCATTTTTCCCATGTTGTCTACCGAAACCTGTCTGTTTCCCCTAAATCCTAGAGTCGCCGGATTCCGATCCGACTTGCCGGAGTGGTACAGCTCCGACCATAGGTCAAAACCAGAAAGTGTAAATATCAAAAATCCTTTAATTACTGTCCTCTGTCACCCCATAAAATTTGGGAAAATTTTATGGAAGTTTGATATCCTAAATCCCCTTTAGAATCAACATTTTAGGCAAACATCACAAAATTTAGGGTTTTTATTTGAATTTCCATATTTAAAAATATAAAAAAATTAGATTTTCGAGCTCCATTCTGTTTTTAGGATTATTTTAGGTGTCCATGCCAAATTTGGCTTAATTCCAAGTTCATCTGCTTTAAATGTTAGTTTATCTTTAAATTCATAAGCGAAAATCAGGTTAAATTTGATATTTTATGATATTTTTGCCATTTTAGGGTTTTTATCATGTACATAAGCATGTAGAATCATATTAGGGTTAATTTCAATCTCCTTTGCATTTCATATTTTTCAATTTTGCAAAATTTATTTCAGAAAACCTTGGTTTCAAGGCCATAGTCTTGATATCGGGGGTATTTTGGTCATTTTGACCTAAATTTCGAAATTTCAATTTCTAATTCCATAAATTTTCATGCATATCATCATATTATGTTTGATTTATTTCATTTGATTTTCAAATTTCCAAATTTTACAAAATTTCTTTCAAAAAACCTTGATTTTAAGGTCATCAGGGGTATTTTGGTCATTTTGACCCCAATTTCGGATTTTCAAGTTTATTTTAGAAATTTATTCATTATTTATCATGTTTATATCAAAGGGGGTATAATTTGGGTTTATATCTGAATAATATCTGATAATTTCCCATATTTTTGGATAAATTCAAAAAAACCTACATTTTTGTGCTAACCTTGTTTTCTAGTTTTGCAGGAACATTCAAGAAGAAGATTTAGTTTTTATTTATTTTATTTTAGTTCAATGTAAAAATCAATGTAATATTTGGAATAAGAGTTACTTTTCTGCTTAGAATAGGGTTGCATTGCATATAGTTTAATTTATGCAAATTTCAATATGTGATGTATGATTCATGCCCATTATTTCAAATTCACTATGGGTTACACAAATGACACGTGCAAAAGCTCTAATGGAGTTTATAAACTCGGTGGGATTCGTATTTATGGCCATAGTCAGAATACGAAGAAAACCAAGATTTATGATCTTCGTATTAGCCACATTCAGCTTACACACTTAGGCTAACTTTAAAATGCACTGCATTTCTCAAAGTTTTAAAAGGATTTCCCAATTCCTCAATTGAAATTCCCTTTTCAAATTCATATTCATTCATTCATATCATTCAAATTGTATTATTCTCAAATTCATTTTCCAATTTCAATTTCAGAAAATTCAGTTTTCTCAAGAATTTCCAAGTCTTTCTCAGAATCTGATTTTCTCAAAATCTTGAGTTTTCAAAAGAGATTTCAAAGCATTTCCCAAGTTCAAACCAAGATTTTCCATTGTTTTAACATTCTCAAATTTCAAAATCCCAAGTTTTCAGAAATCGATCTTCTCAGAATTCCCGTTTTTCTGAGAATTCATTTTCCTTTTCAGAAATCCTTTTCCAATGAATTTCTTGAGTTTCTCAGAATTCTCAAATCCATTTCCTCAGAAAAGCAATCTAAATCTCAAAATCGATTTTCCAAAGTACAAGTTTTCCTGAGTATTCATTTTTCAATGCAAATTTCTGATTTCCAATGAACTTCAATGATTTTCCCAGGAATTCAATTTTCAAGAACTTTTCCAATCAATTTTCAAGCATATTTCAATTTTCCAAAGCAAACATCATATTTTCTCAAACTTGCATTATTTTCAAAATTTCATAGCACAAGCCTGATTCTTTGTGCATTCTAGGAAAAATAAAGCATAATTTAGCTATTTTAGTCGAATTAAAGCACATAATTGGTCCTTGGTTCAATTACCCCTGGTAAAGGCTCCAGGAATAGTTGAATCTCGTACCGACAGACGGATCCCATTCCACGAAATTTTCCCACAAATTTTTAAAACGGAGGCGAGTTAATTTTCAAAAACCATTTTCAAAACTTTGGTCGAGTTTGACTCGCGAAATTCGTTTCTCTCTCGCAAGGGAGGAGAAAAATTTTGCGACGATAACAGGTTTGGCGACCGTGATGGGACCTGTCTTCGCCTGATCAATTATGGGCTTTAACTTAGCTCAATTATCAAAATTATGTTCTATGGAATGTCAGCTTTAATTCCTGATATCATATGAACCTAAGAGCCTAGACTTGAACCCAGCTGACATGGATTGCATATAGACTAGGCATGGTTTGGTAGGACCAATTGAGGAGAATTATTCATGCTCACATAGACTTAGATCTGAAATACAACACTCCTCAATCTAGGACTGGTATAAAAACAATGTTTGCTTCTTCAAAAGTTTTCAAAATTCTATCTCTTTAGGACTTAGAGCCCTCTGTTTGTCTGCATGTGATCATATTTCAAAAACCACCCCACCTATGTCTACTTGGTCTTCACGTTGCTGGGCTCTCTTCCAGAACCATAGTTCGGGACAGAACCTCACAACTGGTCCACTTATTTGGGCTAACGCCCCCCTGCCACGTACCAAGGGTCATAGTCCAACGTATATCGGCAGGCGCTCAAGGATGTTGGGAAAACACAAGCCTAGAACCAGAGATGAATTTTTATGCCACATACATCGAGCCTCGGCTCGAGTATATCGGCATAACTGGATTGGACACAGTTGATTTGAGCCTAGAGTCAGGATTAGGGTTCTAAAGCTCTTTCAAAATCAATGCATTTAGAGTTGGCTTCTTAGGGATTACTGTATGTGCATAATTGTTTGTAATTGAATGTATGATATTCATTTTTGCCTTATTTTCTCATATTTTCATCTTTTATGAAATATCTCCTTTTTTTCAAAAACCCTGGACGATTTTTTTAAATTATCCACCTTTTCTTCAAAACTCCAGGTTATTTTCCATTCTTTCGTTCCTCTAGACTTCGAATTTTCAGTATTTCACTTTATCCTGCCTACAATTTTCAAAATGCTTGTATTTTTTTTTCAAAGTCTAATTCCAATCTTTCTATCTTTCAGTCTAATGGCATTCAGTCAGTTCGACTCTGTCTTTCCTGAGGGTCACATCTCCTATGAGGTGCGACAAAGTCTTCCCGAGCATCAAGCTCTCATCACCGGACCCTTCTTCCCCCGGTGGTACTATATTTGGTTCAAAAACTTCTTTTGTATGTTTCCGGACCATTTCAGCGACTGTGGGTTGGAACTCGCATCTGCAGTGGGGAAATTGACAGTTAATGGCAATCTGATCCATGCACTGGCAGAGCGGTGGAATCTGCGCACTTGCACATTCTGGTTCCCATGGGGCGAGATGACCCTATTGATGGACGAATTTTCAGAGATTATGGGACTGCCCGAGCCAGCCGGTCAGCCTAGAGATCCATTGGAGCAACAATTTTTTTGATCAATGTCAAGAGTCTGGACCCTAAAGATGTTGTAGCTCGCATGACAGGATGCAAGTCTTTGCCACTGATTGAAGAAAATGGAAATGACTATGTGAAACTGATCGAGATCTACCGACAGTATGGGGCATTTGCAGAAGTCAGCTCATTATCCAGAACAACTCAAGAAAGAAGTCAGTATGCGATGGTCATATGCACTTAAGGGCTCGCTTTCTTTCCAGATATACATATGTGTATGGCAAGCAGTTCAAGCTACTTGGCCCATTTTCCTATACCTACTATCATCCAGGGCAGTGCGTTCGACAGTTTTCTCAGAGACAGAAGCACATAGAGATGCAACTGCTATCAAGAGTCGTGCCAGAGTTCGACCTTACATCAGCACAGTGGTCCGGAACATACCATTCTGCCACATATGACTGGGATTCTTTTGTTACTCTTCCATTTTTTCCCGGTTCTCGTGTCTCTGCTAGTTATAAAGAGTGGTGGCAAATTGTCTGTCCGCCACCTCTTTCCCAAGTTTATTATTGATGCAATCATGTTTTCCCTTCAATGAATGAAAATCTTTCAAATTCCTCAATTCTTGGTTTAACGACCTCGTCTGGGTAACAAGGCATAATTTTCAGTTTTTTATTTTCTTCGTAAAGGAATGACAATGCAGTTGTAGTAATTCCAACGACAACTCAATCCCTAGTAATGGGATGTTCTTCCAATTATCTACCAAATTCTCATCAAATATTTTTCTTATATTCATTTCTATCCCGAATCTTCATCATCAAAATTTAATCATCCATCACACTCTGCAGAGAATATCGGTATGTCCAAGTGGTTCAGATTAGATCAAGCAAGAAGACACCACTGTGTCAGTGCATCAGTGATTTTAGAAGCAGGCAAGAAGAAATGAATTCTCCAAGATCTGCCAGAAGACAGAGTCTGAATGATAGGGATGACATTGATCCTGCTACATATCAGATGTTCAAGAAATGATGATCAGGATGATGTCTGAGCAAGCTGAAGACAGTCTCAGAAAGGCTCCTATCAAGGAGAAGACATTTGTCTCCTTCTCTCAGAATATCACTGGCAAGAGTAACGAGCAATTTGGCGCGTGTCTGCCCGATATTTTATTCTCGCCGATGTTCTCTATCATCGTGGATTTAGTTATGAGTATTTCAGATGTTTGAACAAAGAAGAAGCCAAAGAAATTATGCGAGAGGCACACTAAGGCATTTGCGGTGATCACGTCGGCTACCAAACTCTTATCAAGCAAATCATCCGGGCATGATATTATTAGAAGACTATGCTACAAGATTGCTACCATTTTGTGAAGAAGTGTGCTCTATGCTAGATGCATGCACCTTTCGTTCATGCGCCAACAACATATTTGCAATTTGTTATCTCTCCATGACCATTTTCTATGTGGGCCTTTGATGTTGTGGGCCCCATCACTCCTTCTTTAAACAACTACAAATATTTTCTTGCCGCAACAGAAAATTTTACTAAATGGGTCGAAGCTATCACTCTGCGCATAGTAGAAGGTCGACATGTGGTCTCGTTCATCCACAAGAATATCCTATGTCGTTTTGGCATACCGTATGATATTGTGTCAGATAATGGTAGTCATTTCAAGAATGAGAAAATGAGAACTTTCTGTTTGAAGTTCAAAATCCATCATTATTTCTCTGCTCCTTATTATCCTCAAGAGAATGGTCATGCAGAGGCCACCAATAAGATTTTGATTCGAATCCTGGAGCGAACTTTGAAAGCAGACCATGACTAGCATGAGAAGATTCATGATGCGTTGTGAGCATACAAAACCACCATTTGAACTCCAACTAATGCTACTCCGTCAGAACTTGTCTACGGAACTGAAGTAGTACTGCCTCTACATGTTCAGAAACTTGCCTTGAAGTTCGCATCATTGCTGGAGTTATCGCTTGATCCATATCAGCAGCAGCGACTGATACAACTTGAGTTGCTCAATGAAAGAAGGCTCCGAGCAGCAGAGCATGCTCAATCATATCGGCAGAGGGTAGCCAGACAATATGCAAAATTTGGCATTGAAAGGAAATCCTGAGTCAATGAACTAGTGCTCGGATCAATGGCCTATCTCAAGCACCGCCTGGGTGGCAAATGGTCGCCGAATCGGGAAGGTCCCTATGTTGTTAAAGAGGCATTACCTCGTAACTCATATCGGCTCATCAATGCCGACGAAGTGGAATTACCAGATCCCATCAATGCTCAACATTTGAAAATTTTCTATACTTAAATTCTCTATTCCATCCTTTATAATTCCTCAATATATTTTCTTCAATAATGGTCAAATTCTTCTTTCTCAGTTACACTGGGGCATTATTTTGAAAATTGTCTTCAAAACGTCCTGTATGTAGGCAGGATCAAACAAATCTCTCATTTTGCATGCATGTGCATTCATTTACATCATTTTGCATACATTTGCATTTACATGCATTCATTTGCATTCATTTACATTCATTTGCATCAAATTCACTTCCCCTTCAGGTTAAGGGATAAACCTGAACTACCCATTCAGGATAAGGGATAAATCCTGAGACCCTGACAGTTGTCAAAGTCATCGTGAGGATGAAGACTGAAAATCTCTCATCAGAATCAGTTGGGTATATTTTCAAAATCCAGTGTTCGTGCTGGTAAAATTTCAAAAATTCAGTGTTCGTGCTGGTAAGATTTTCAAAAACCAGTGTTCGTGCTGGTAAAATTTTCTAAATCCAGTGTTTGTGCTGGTAAATCTTCAAAATTCAGTGTTCGTGCTGGTAATTCTTCCGAAAACAGTATTCGTACTGATCCATTTTCAAAATCCAGTACTTATACTGGTTCATTTCTAAAATCCGGTATTCACACTGGTACATTTTTCAAAATCCAATTGTTATTGGTCGGACTTTCAAAATCCAATTTTTATTGGTCAAACTTTCTAAATCTGGTTTACTGGTTAATGTTTTCAAACCTAATCCATGCTAGTCTAGTTTTTCTTCGGGATTCGAGTTTCGACTTGAATTTCTTTTCCTTCTAACCAGTCTAGTTTTCCTTCGGGATTCGAGTTCCGACTCGAATTTTCTTTTCTTATAACCGGTCTAGTTTTCCTTTCGGATTCGAGTTCCGACTCGAATTTTCTTTCCTTCTAATCAGTCTAGTTTTCCTTCAGGATTCGAGTTCTGAATCGAATTTTTCTTTCTTCTAATTAGTCATTTCCTTCGGGATTCGAGTTTCGACTCGAATTTTCTTTCCTTCTAACCGGTCTAGTTTTCCTTCGGGATTCGAGTTCCAACTCGAATTTTCTTTCCTTCTAATTAGTCTAGTTTTTCCTTGGGATTTGAGTTCCAACTCGAATTTCCTTTCCTTCTAACCGGTCTAGTTTTACTTCAGGATTCGAGTTTCGACTCGAATTTTCTTTCCTTCCAATGGATCCAGTTTTCCTTCGAAGATTCGAGTTCCGACCTGAATTTTCTTTTCCTTCTGAATTGGTCTAGAAAATTAGAGTTCAGACTCAAATTTTCTTCCAAATCCAATTCAAATGTCTAGAATTGGTCTAGAAACTTAGAGTTCTGACTCGAATTTTCTTTCAAAACCCAATTCATGTAGTTTTTCCTTGAAGATTTGAATTCTGATTCGAATCTTCCCTTAAAACCCAGTTTAGCACCTGATTCATTCAAAGCTCACAAGTTGAATCCTTTCTTAAACTATGGTCCTTAGGTTAAATCCCTATGGAATTGATAGTTCGTAGGTTGAACTTCTGCTGAACCGATGTGATCCCTAGGTTAAATTCCTATGGAATTGATAGTTCTTAGGCTGAATCCCTATTTAACCCATGTCGTTCCCAGTGAACCAATGTCGTTCTCAATAGAACCAATGTCATTCTTAGGCTGAATTCCTAGTGAACCCATATTGTTCCCAGTAAACCAATTTCCAATTTCGACCTTCCAGGTCAATCAATTTCCAAATTTCCAATTTCGACCTTTGGGTCAATCAATTTTCAATTTCCAATTTCCAATTTCCAATTTCCAATTTCCAATTGCCAATTTCAAATATCAAATTTCAAAATTCAAAATTTCAAAATTTCAATTTCCAATTTCGACCCTTTTGGTCACCCAATACCAATTTCAGTCATTTCCTCTTGCGAGAGACCCTTTTACAGGGAGAGTTCGAGGGAGCTCATTCTTTTCGCATGCTATCCTTTGTTCACCTAGCCCCTTTTCAGGGAGAGTTTGAAGGGACTCGTGTCTATGTGAACCGTTTGCAAAACAAAATTCCAATTTCATACAAGGAACCCTTAGTTCAGGCAGAGCTTCGACGGAAGTTCGCTTTCCTTGTGATCACAATTTCGTACTAGGCCATTTCATCATGAAGGACCCTCTTTTCAAGGAGAGTGTGATGGACTCGCTCCTTCATGACCAATTCACCGACCTCACCATTACCGGCCCCCTTTCCATAAGAGAAGCCTAATGTTAGGAAGTTTTGACGAAAGCTTAATTTCTCTTCGAAAGTTCATTTTGCAAACACCTCCTCTTCAGGGAAGAGAGGAGTAATTCCTATTTCTAATTTCTGAATCTTCTCCTTTGAGGAAAGGAAAAGAAAATTTTTGTCATGGATGCGTTGTGTTGTGCTTCAAATACTCGCTTCCACAAAGGATTTTAAGAAAATCTTGCCAATTTGTCATTAAATATTTGTTGATTTCAAAAAATTTTATTGCACAAAAACATTACCTCAGAATACCTTCAGTATTATTTCCGAAAGGTCAAAGCTTTCGTGAAAAAGGATTCAAAATTCAAATTCTTTCTATTGACCAACCAAAAGGATGAAGAATAAATCCTCGATATGGCCAGCAAAAGGAAATTCAATGTTGTTGCAAAACCATAAGTGATCGGTATTGATCGCAGTCAATGGCACATTTTTAAAGATCATTCTTGGAAAATAAAGCAGTCAAAATATCCTGGGTGATACAGAAAAATCCATTAAATCCCTATATCTCCTCAATCACCTAAGCTGCAATTAAATATCTGCAAAAGGGATCTCTCGATTGTCGTCAAGATGAAGGCGAATTAGGCGAGTAGACCCCCGGGGCTAAAGAAGATTTGAATCATCTCCAAGATGATGGAGTTTGTGACGGATCCTTCCAGGGAAAGTTCAGAGCACCGTCAAGATGAAGGCGACTGCGATGGGCCTTCCGACAAACCCTAAAAGATATTTAATTTCCGCTATCATCAAGAGATTTCCAACCAATGAGCCAATAATCGTCGATATAATCCCTGGGAGAAAAAGAAGGATCAGAACACTTCCAAGATGAAGGAGTTTGTGACGTACCCTTTGAAAAAAAAAAGTGGGCAGAAAGATCATCATGATAAAAGAATCCCAAGATATCAGACTGCCGAATCTGTCAAGAATCTTCTTTAAATTTGTGAAATTCTATTATCAATATTCTTTCACCAATTGCTTTCACAATATCAAGAATACTCTCTTTTCTGCTCATATCAAGGAAATTGATAGCTTCCTTGAAAGAAAGCCAATCGCAAGCAATTTGAATTCGAATCCTGATTCTATGGAGTTAAGCCCAGTCAGAGGTAATACTTCAGGTAGAAAAGAAGGAATATTTTCAAAACAATGTGCATCACTTTCAATTATTTTGAATCAACAACAATTTTCAACATTTTGACAATATTTTCTAGGCATCCTGACGTGAAGCGCGAGTTTGAGGTTAATCTTTGGCGCATCCTGACATCAGTTGTTATCCCTTTTAAGGACTTGATAACGAGAGTTTTCAAGATTCCTTTCCTTCTGTTGGTATAATCTGAGCGCCTAGGCTTTCAAATTTGCACACTTTCCTATGTCCCCACTGTCCCACCATAGACAGTCCAATTTCGGCTTGAGGTTAAGCCACCAATCATTTTCTTGCAAAAGGTCACCAATTTCAAAAGTTATTTAGTCTCAGCAATGAGGCACCCAAAATCAAACCCCTTTTCAAGCTTTAGGGACCCCAATTTCATTCTTTTGCAAAACCCCTATCAGACTCATTGTGCAGAGATCCGAAGGTTCCATCATGGTTTCTTCCTTCGAGGATTCCATTCATTTTTTGCCCAATCAGGATAAGGGTACAAACCTGAGCCTCCTTTGATGAGGTATTTCATTTTTCGCCCAATCAGGATAAGGGTACAAACCTGAGCCTCCTTTGATGAGGTACTTCATTTTCCGCCCAATCAGGATAAGGGTACAAACCTGAGCTTCCTCTGAGGAGGTATTTCGTTTCCCGATCAGATTAAGGGTTAAACCTGAGCCTCCTTTGATGAGGTATTTCATTTTCCGCCCAATCAGGATAAGAGTACAAACCTGAGCCTCATTTTGATGAGGTATTTCATTTTTCGGTCAGGTTAAGGGTTAAACCTGAGCTTCGTTTCTACACGAGGTATTTCCTGTCCCATCCAGGTTAAGGGCAAAGCCTGAATCTCACTTCTTTTGAAGTAAATTTTTTTTCTTTATTCTCCATTTCATATCTACCATTTTCATCAGGGCAAATTTCTTCATACCCAGTCAGATCCTTCTAACTGGGGCATTTTTATAGCCAAAATTTGGTGTGGTTTTCTTTGCCACTAAGCTCGTCTTCAAGCCAGCTTAGTAGCAAAGAGGGGCATCTGTAAACATCCCAAATTTTCCACTTTCATTCTCAAACAACCCTCCTCATGTAGTGCCAACCCTATTAGGTCAGTGTAGGAGTCAAACCCTGAGTCAGTTTCAGAAAATTACCACTTTACCCATTTTTATTAGGAAAATTACATTTTTACCCCTAGGTCATCCTGAACCCCAGTCAGTTGGAGTCAATTAAGCTCATTGGTTAGTTCAGAACATTTAGAATATCAGTCATTTCAAATTCATTTGAGCTCACAGTGAGAAAGTCATTTTCATTTCTGATCATTCCTACCAAAATGAGATCATTTCTTCAGAAATGAGCTCATTTCTTGCTCAAATCCAAGCCAATTGTCAACGAATCAGTCATTCATAGTCATTCATACTCCCCAGAGTCTAACTTGAGCTCATCAGAAGTTCAAGCGCTCTAGTTTCAGTTCAAAACCATTTCCAAGTGTCCAGGAGCCCATTTTAGTCCATTTCAGCTCTTTCAGCTGAAATTGAGCTGAGTTCAGCCAATTGAGCTAGTATTCGAGCTTCAATTTTAGTTCATGTCAGTATTATTGACCTTATTTTTTAGCTCAAAGCCATCTCAAGTTCGTAATTCACTTCACCCCAGTGACCATTCCGTACCATTTCTCTAAAAATGGCAGCTTTTCTTGAAAATTCAGTCGGAAAGGTCAGTTGAGTCAGTGCCTGGTCAGTTCATTTGAGTTTTGAAACTCTAAAACCCAGCTTAATCCAGCTCATTTCAGTTCAATCCAGCTCGAACCCCAATTTTCAGTGTCACTTTGACCCAGCAGAGTCCCGAAAACCATTTCTTGAGCTATTTTGCAAATTTTATCAATTTTAATGCTTTTTGAACTGGTACAAGTGTCAATCGAGGTCTAACATCCAAAATTCTTCGTTCAGAGTTAGCATTTTGCATAGCATTTCATGTCATTTCTCATCATTTTATATCATTTCTCAGCATTTCATAACATTTCATCACATTTCATTCCATTTTCAAAGTCCAGAACTCCAGTCTTATAAATTTCAATCCAGATTGAGTTTTAAAAGTTTTTAGAAATCAATTTCAAACCCTGGGTTTTCAAAATTGACATTTTTACCCCCAAGATTCTAAATTTGGAAATATTTTCTCGAGAAAAACAATCTGGATTTCTTTCAAAGTTAAATTTTCAAATTCCATACTGGATTTGCTTCGCAATGAGGTATTGAACTTTAAAATCCGAGCTCGTTTCAAAAACTACCAAAAATAACTCGTTTCGTCTAGAAAAAAATTTGGAAGTATTTTCTTGAGAAAAAGAATCTGGATTTCTTTCAAAATCAAAATTTTAAATTCTACACTGGATTTGCTTCGCAACGGGATATTGAACTTCAAAATCCGAGCTCATTTCAAAAACTGCCAAAAATAGCTCGTTTCGTGTGGAAATTTTCTGAAAAGACTATTTTACCCCTCTAATCGTCAAAATAAATTTCAAAAGTAGAATTTGGACCCGCTCTGAGATGGCCCACTCATTTACATTTTTGTTTTATTAAAAAAAATATTCTTTTATTCCTTTCAATTTTCTTTTATTTATTTATTTTTTTTATTTATTTATTTTGCATTTTAGAGATGTGGGACCCACAAGGTGGTCGCCCAAGCCTCCAACCTCACTTTCTATTTTTTTCCTCATTTTTCTTTCCCTTTTCCTTTTTCCCTCCTTTTCTTTCTTTCCTTTCTTTTTCCCTTTTCTTTCTTTTTCTTCCTTTTCTTCTTCCTCTTCTTTCCTTCCTTCCTCCCTTCTTTTCCCTTCTTTTCCCTCTTGCCCAGCCATTCACGTAAGGGGTCTCTCCCTTTTTTATTGACTCATAAAACCCTAGGTAGGAGCCCAATTAAAACCTAAGTTTAAAACCAAAAAGAGAAAAAAGCCATACGGCTGCCCACCTCTTCACGCCTCTCTCTCTCTCTCTCTCTCACATTCTCTCTCTCTCCCTTGATTCCCCCTTTGCTCCAGCTTGCAGCCACACCTCCACCTTGAAGGTCCAGCACCACTCCAATGCCTTGCAGCAAGATCCACACCTCCATCTTGTTGCAGCCAGCTCCCAGCCCTCCTTGGTCATTGCTCCAACGTCTCCAAGCCACCATTCACAACATAGTTGAAGCAGCCACCATTGCTCCAGCTTTGCCGTGGTGACAGTCATCTCCACCACAGCAGCAAGTCCTCCTTCCTTGGCGCCATCTCCAATCGGTTCCAGCATCATCTCCAACCTACCAAGCCAAGGTAATAAGCTCTTTCTTCTTCTTTTTTTAGGTTTTACATGAACTTAGGGCTATACTGATGAGGTGGTCCATCCGTTCAATGGATGAAGCCCCTCATTCCGAATAGCTAAAGCAAATTTCAAGTATGCCTCCCCGATTATTTTCTGTTTTCTTATTATTTCTCGTATAGCTTTCATGTTTTAGACATCATGTTTTGTTTGCTTTTCATTCATTTCATTTAGTTAGTTGTCTTATTGAAATTTCATTGATAGTTTATAAATTTAAATTCATGCGTGTAGTTCAATTATAATTTCATATTTAATTTTCTGTTCATAAATCTTAAAAATATTATTATAGTCGTAGTTATGTGTCTGTGTTTCCCTTCCAAAAACTCAGGTCCGTTCGGGTTTTGGAACCCTCCTTAAAAAAATCAAATCCAAAATCGGATTCTGCCCTCCTGGAAAATCCAAATTCTTTTTTTAGCAGACTTTAGGGCTCAAAATCACCATTGTGGAGGATTCGGATTGTCTTCTAAAAATCACAGTGGATTTATAATTGAATCTACTAATGATCTGGAATTTTTTAGATTTTTACAAGCAGTTTTGATCTCTGTAAAAAATCGGATTTCTCAGACCCCTGGGAAAATATTGATTTTCTTTTGTCAGGGTATAGACAGAACTTAATGCACCGATTTCATCCAATATGTAACCTTTCTGCAAACACTTTCAACATGAAAGTTGGTCCTAACATTATTTCCTGTCATTTCCCAAAATTTGGGAATTTTGGGATCTGTTTCATTATTTTATTCGGATTTTCTCTTTCTGTCTAACAGATTCCAATGTCCAGAAACCTCAGAGATTTAGGTCTCTGATAACAGTATGGCCTTTTCCAAACTGTAATCCAAATCCCAATAGTATCAAAAGATCAAATCTTACTCTGTTTGTGAGGGACAGTTTCCCACAATTTTATATTTTTTCCTATCTGTCTTCCATTTTTCCCATGTTTTCTACCGAAACCTGTCTGTTTCCCCTAAATCCTAGAGTCGCCGGATTCCGATCCGACTTGCCGGAGTGGTACAGCTCCTCCCATAGGTCAAAACCAGAAAGTGTAAAAGAAAAAAATCCTTGCCTTACTGTCTTCTGTAACCCCATAAAATTTGAGGAAATTTTATGGAAGTTTGATATCCTAAATCCCCTTTAGAATCAACATTTTAGGCAAAAATCACAAAATTTAGGGTTTTTATTTGAATTTCTATATTTAAAAATATAAAAAAATTAGATTTTCGAGCTCTATTCTGTTTTTAGGATTATTTTAGGTGTCCATGCCAAATTTGGCTTAATTCCAGGTTCATCTGCTTTAAATGTTAGTTTATCTTTAAATTCAGAAACAAAAATCAGGCGAAAATCAGGTTAAATTTGATATTTTATAATATTTTCGCCATTTTAGGGGTTTTATCATATACATAAGCATGTAGAATCATATTAGGGTTAATTTCAATCTCCTTTGCATTTCATATTTTTCAATTTTGCAAAATTTATTTCAGAAAACCCTGGTTTCAAGGCCATAGTCTTGTTATCGAGGGTATTTTGGTCATTTTGACCTAAATTTCGAAATTTCAATTTCTAATTCCATAAATTTTCATGCATATCATCATATTTCATCATATTATGTTTGATTTATTTTATTTGATTTTCAAATTTCCAAATTTTACAAAATTTCTTTCAAAAAACCTTGATTTTAAGGTCATCAGGGGTATTTTGGTCATTTTGACCCCAATTTCGGATTTTCAAGTTTATTTTAGAAATTTATTCATTATTTATCATGTTTATATCAAAGGGGGTATAATTTGGGTTTATATCTGAATAATATCTGATAATTTCCCATATTTTTGGATAAATTCAAAAAAACCTACATTTTTGTGCTAACCTTGTTTTCTAGTTTTGCAGGAACATTCAAGAAGAAGATTTAGTTTTTATTTCTTTTATTTTAGTTCAATGTAAAAATCAATGTAATATTTGGAATAAGAGTTACTTTTCTGCTTAGAATAGGGTTGCATTGCATATAGTTTAATTTATGCAAATTTCAATATGTGATGTATGATTCATGCCCATTATTTCAAATTCACTATGGTTTACACAAATGACACGTGCAAAAGCTCTAATGGAGTTTATAAACTCGGTGGGATTCGTATTTATGGCCATAGTCAGAATACGAAGAAAACCAAGATTTATGATCTTCGTATTAGCCACATTCAGCCTACACACTTAGGCTAACTTCAAAATGCACTGCATTTCTCAAAGTTTTAAAAGGATTTCCCAATTCCTCAATTGAAATTCCCTTTTCAAATTCATATTCATTCATTCATATCATTCAAATTGTATTATTCTCAAATTCATTTTCCAATTTCAATTTCAGAAAATTCAGTTTTCTCAAGAATTTCGAAGTCTTTCTCAGAATCTGATTTTCTCAAAATCTTGACTTTTCAAAAGAGATTTCAAAGCATTTCCCAAGTTCAAACCAAGATTTTCCAATGTTTTAACATTCTCAAATTTCAAAATCCCAAGTTTTCAGAAATCGATCTTCTCAGAATTCCCGTTTTTCTGAGAATTCATTTTCTTTTTCAGAAATCCTTTTCCAATAAATTTCTTGAGTTTCTCAGAATTCTCAAATCCATTTCCTCAGAAAAGCAATCTAAATCTCAAAATCGATTTTCCAAAGTACAAGTTTTCCTGAGTATTCATTTTTCAATGCAAATTTCTGATTTCCAATGAACTTCAATGATTTTCCCAGGAATTCAATTTTCAAGTACTTTTCCAATCAATTTTCAAGCATATTTCAATTTTCCAAAGCAAACATCATATTTTCTCAAACTTGCATTATTTTCAAAATTTCATAGCACAAGCCTGATTCTTTGTGCATTCTAGGAAAAATAGAGCATAATTTAGCTATTTGAGTCAAGTTAAAGCACATAATTGGTCCTTGGTTCAATTACCCCTGGTAAAGGCGCCAGGAACGGTTGAATCTCGTACCGACAGGCGGATTCCATTCCATAGAATTTGCCCGCAAATTTTTAAAACGGAGGCGAGTTAATTTTCAAAAACCATTTTCAAAACTTTGGTCGAGTTTGACTCGCGAAATTCGTTTCTCTCTCGCAAGGGAGGGGAAAAATTTTGCGACGATAACACTTACCCAATTCTGGCGGCTTCAAGACAGGAGGATTAAGAAAATACTTCTTGATACGTTCGAACGATTGCTAACATTCTGGCCCCCATTCAAATTTTACTCCTTTTTTGAGTAAGTTGCTAAAAGGTTCACACCTCATTGCCAAACTGGATATAAATCGTCGAATCGATTGCATACATCCTTGAAGACTACGCAACTCTTTAAGATTGGTCAGGGGTGGCATATCAATTATAGCTTTTACTTTAGCGGGATCTACTTCTATCCCTTTTTTGCTGACCATGAAACCGAGTAGCTTGCTTGATTCTACTCTGAAAACACATTTCTGAGGATTCAGCCACAGCTTGAATAAAATGAGTTGCTTGAAGACTTGTCTCAGAGCCTCAATATGGTCTTCTTCTTCCTTAGATTTGACCAAGATATCATCAACATATGCATTCATGGTTTTGTGCATCTGGTCATGGAAGATAGTAGTCATTGCGCGTTGATAGGTTGTCCCCGCATTCTTAAGCTCAAATGGCATAACAGTGTAACAGAAGGTGTCCCAAGGCGTAGTGAAGGATGTTTTGGATTGGTCACGAGCGGCCAACTTAATCTGATTATATCTGGAATATTCATCCATAAATAAAAACATGGCATGATCGGTTGTACTATCGATCAGAAGATCTATGTTTGGGAGAGGATAATCATCTTTAGGAGTAGCTTTGTTGAGATCACGAAAGTCGATACAGATTCAAACTTTGTCATTCTTTTTTAGAACTGCCACAATATTTGCCAACCAATCCGAATAATCTATTGCTCGAATGAACCCAGCTTTGAGCAAATCCTCAAGTTCTTCCTTAACTTGTTGCTCGATTCGAGGATCCATTTTTCTCACTGGTTTAACATCGAGTTTCAAAATGAGACGATGTTCAACCAATTTAGAGTCTAAACCTGGCATATCCTCGTAAGTCCATGCAAACACTTCTTGGTACTGCTTAAGAAAATCGATGAGCCTTTCTTTCTCATATGTACTCAAACTGGTGCCGATCTTAAGAATCTTCGAACTATCCTCTGAACCAATATTGATGTCTTCAGTTGGATCCTGAACTAGGGATGATGGTGCATCTTATTTCTGAATAGCTGTGAACCATGGTAATTCTTAAAGAGATGAATCGAATTATGCAGTTTCTTCTAACTGTTTTGCGACTTTACTGTCCTCTGCTCTTGCTCTGACCTGATAAATCTTTGCGGGCTTCAATGTGACTGAAGGGTTGGCGACTAGTCTCCTTATTGATTGGGAAGACATTCTGAAATTTTGGTAAAGGAATAGCATTTAAAAAAAAAGTTCGCTCATTATGGAACAAATTACATGAAATGAAAAGGTTAATAACAATGAATTTTGAGGACAAATTGTAGAGAAAGAAGAGAAGGATGGCATCCAAATAGACAAAAAAAATTAATAACTTTATTGAAGAATTGAATAAAATGATGACATTAAGATAAATGAAATGGGACATCGTCCCTACAAGATGTAGAATTCAAAAAAAAAAAAGAATGATGACAGATGTTTTTAATGGGTCTCCTTGATAAAGACAGTATTCTTATGAGATCTCTTGCCCACGAATCCCAATCCTGTTCTGCACGGATGATGGTTTTGGATTACTGGCTCTAGTCAGCCATCTCCGTTTTTCTCCAGGCCCTTGAAAGGCTGATAATCATGCTTCAATAATAGGTCAAACATTTTCTTGGCTCTCACGAACTGCGGGAAAAAAGGATGGTCCCTGAAAGTGTTGTAATCAAGATGACTTCCAATCTTAAAGAAATGTGGCCCTTGCCATTGGACCATTGTTGTAGTATGCTTTGTCTCTGGTGTTGCCTCTAGCTTCAACATCTCAAGGCTTTCACTGAGAATAACCTCTTCACTTTCCCTGATGCTAGGGATGTCAGCAGTATAGGTCAGCCTGGGAATCATAGGATAAGGCAGCCTCGCTTCTGGGTCTTCACCCAAGACAGTGGTAATCATGCCCCCTTGGACCATTTAATGCATTGATGTAAAGTAGATGGCACTGCATTCACGTTGTAAATTCACGTTCGCCCCAATAAAAGGTTATATATTGGTGGCACATTGACAACGTGGAAAAGGACCGTGTGGACAGAGTAGTTGATGAATATTTCTAGGAAAATCTTGCCCTTCATGGTCTATCCATGATTGTCGAACCCATAAATAGTGATTGAATCCGGTGCACATTCTTCTTCTTTAATACCCAAAGCTTTGGCAATCATCTCAGGGCATATGTTGAGGCTACTGCCTCCATCGACAAGCACGTGGGGTACAGTCATCCCCCTGGTTCAGACCACAATATACAAAGCATTATTATGAAATATATAAGGCTTGGACCGATTCTCATTCGAAAAGGTTATAAGATCATTGGTCATGGTCTGATTAACGATCTGGGCCATGTCTTCAGGAGTGGTGCCTGGCTTGACCTTGATTTTTTGCAGTAACTCATCTAGGACTTGTTGATGCTTGGGAGAGGTACGTGTCAGCTCGAGAATTAGGATATTGGAGAGGGCAGTAATTGGTCTTTGCACTGTATCGACCTTCTCCTCTGATGCTTTGCCCTTTTCAGATACTGATTTAATAAAGCTTTTGGGGAACCATGGCATTCTTTTGGCCACCTCAGGAGATACCCCAACAGGCTCTTTTGAGACTTTCAACTTGCTGAAGGCTGAAGCAAGGTCCATCTTCTGAGTATTGGACTAGGCCTTATGCAATACTAATACCTGATGTTGAATATTGATATCACTATTAGGGCACGACTTGATATGCTCCTGTGGTTGAAATGGATGGTCAGATATCATTGCAGTCGAGTGTTGAAGGAATGGCTGATTTAATATTCCCATTTTCTCATCTTCGGCACCTTCTAATAGCATATTCTTGTCAATATAATCTTGTATGATGTTTTTGAGAACGAAATAGTTCTCAGTATCATGTCCCACTGTTGGAACTTATAGAATCTTTCCTTTATTTTTCCCATGACCAGTGGTGGATCGGCTACCCTTGGGAGTTTGATCATATCACTACCGAGCATATACTCTAGTATTGTCTCAAGAGACTGATCCAAGGGAGTAAACTTGAGATTGTAACTCCACCCGTCACGCTTCGGTCTTTCTTGAGGTCTCAACCCTTGCTCGAGAGTCTGTTGTGGTTGTTTGTCATACTGAGGGATTGATTTGCCCTTCTGGTCATTTTTACTGGGGTTTGATCCCCCTGAACCATAACTATGATTTTTCACATTTCCCTTATGTTGGTTCTTATTGTTGCTGGCAGAGTAGGTGAAATGGGTTTTCTTTTTGGATTTCGGTTGACTACCGCTCTTGATGAAGGTGAAACCCTCATAAGATCCATTTTTCATACTCAGTTCGAGCCATTCGGCTTGTTTTGTCAGCTCAATGAAAGTTTTTGATGGAGAAGTGGAAATCAATCCCCTTAGGGGTTGTGCAAAGTTACTCAGTATTAAGGATAGTGCGTGTCCTTCTGATATTGGATCCCGCATTTTATTACAAGCGGATCTCCACCTGTGAATAAAATCCCTGGCTTTCTTATTTTCTTTCTGCTTCAGACTGCAGATGTGGTTGAGAGTCAGGAGTGCCTCATCATTGAATAAGAAGCGTTCAATAAACAGGTTGACCACTTTGTCAAACTCCTTCAGCTCTATGGGGTTAATATGCTTCGAATACCATTTCGCTGTAATACCCTCCAAACTGTGAGGAAAACAAAGGAATAAGGCTCGATTGTTTTTCCTGAACTTGGAACACTCTTCGAAGAATAGGGCAAGATATGCTTTCAGATCACCCGAACCATCAAACTTGATAAATTTCTTGGGGAGGTTGTCAAGACTGTCATCCCCATTCAGTCCATCATAAAAAACTTTACTTGTAAAGACCTTTTTGCCCTTGTCACGAGCTTGGAGGTCCTTGACCATCTTAACCACGTCTTTGAGTTGTGGTTGAGTAGGATCATCGACAGATTGATTCTTAGATTTGTAAGCTGACCTCTGTTCTTGAGTCAACTTTCTAAATGTTTGCTGGGTTTTATATTCCTCGTCGGTATCACCCACTGATTCTGCCTCATCAAATGCTTTTTCATGACGACTCTGCATTTTAGTGATCTTCACATTCTTCTTTACTTTTTGGTCTTTGACCTTTTTCTTAGTATGAGTTCTTCCTGAACTGGTCTCTGTTTCTTCAGTCAACATTTTCTTCATCATTTTTTGAAACAAAGCATACATCTGGGGATCAATATTATCATTGCCCTGCTGACTCTGACCCCTGGGAGATCATGGAGACGACATTTATTGCTCGAAGGTTGAAGAGGAACTGATATGCTGAACTGGTGTAGTTTTCCTGCCGGATCTTGTCTGAATCATATAAGATTACAGGTGCTTTCTATAGGACAAAATGGGCAATTAGCTTGGAAGAATAGCTTTGGAATAAAACAAATAGAGGGGGAAACATTTAACGAGGGTTAGGTTGACAATTTTGAAGGATACTCCATTACCAGGGATTGGGTCATCGCTGGAATCACGACAATTGCATTGATATTCTTTGAAAAAAGAGATAAACAACTAAAATATACCTGGTTACTTAGGTGAGGTCATCAAACCATAATAGAATGAGAATTGTTGAAGGAAAAATAATTTTATTAATAACAAGCTTGAGAAAGAGGGGGCAGACAAACAATTTGCCACCACTCTTTATAATCAGAAGACACTCGAGGACCAGGAAAAATAGTAAGGGTTACAAAAGAATCCTAGCCATGTCTGGTAGAATGGTATGCTTTGGACCATTGATCTGATGTGAAATCGAATTCTGACATGATCCTCGATAGTAGACGAGCTTCTATGCACTTCTGTCTCTGAGAAAACTGCCTGACACATCGTTCCGGATGGTAATAGGCGCAAAAGAATGGGCCAAGTAGCCTGAACCGCTTGTCGTATGCATAAGTATATCTGGGAGGTGATTCCTGACGATCAAAGTAATCCCACACAATTTCTTCTTCATGGAGATTCTTGATCACGAACCCGTACCGCGCAATGGGTAATGGATTCTTGTTGTTATATCTAAATGAGTTGGCTCAAGTTTGTACATGTCGGATGAACCATGACTGTAATGCGTAGACACACCCTTCTACTAAGATAGAATCATTAAGCAGGAAGCGGGTCAATTTGCGGTATAAGAAGGCAAGTGCGGCCATAGCAATTAAGAGACGATTGGTCTGCTGACTTCCTCATCTTCGTAGAAGCTGTACTATTTTGATATCAACGTAGTTTTGTCCATCTTGAAAGAAGGCTAGTCCTGCTGTACGCAAGATCATTGCATGTTGAATCCTTTCTCTCATTGCTCGGGATAAGGAGTCGACTTCTGTGAAAGCTCCATATTGTTGGTATAATTCGAATAGATCAACGTGCTGACTCTCATATGCCTCAATCAGTGGCCAGGATCTACGTCCAGTCATATGGGCTAAAGCATCTCAGGGATCCAATCCCTTGACATTGATCAAGAATTGTTGCTCTATCGGATCATCGAGGTGACCAGCTGGCTTGGGCAATCCCATAATTTCTGAAAACTCATCCATTAACAAAGTCATTTCTCCTCATGGGAATCAGAAGATACACATGTGTGGATTCCACCGCTCTGCCAGTGCATAGATCAAATTATCGTTGATTGTGTGCTTTCCCATAGCGGATGCCCGTTCTAACCCACAATCATTCAAATGGTCTGGAAACATACGAGAGAAATTTTTGTGCCAGAAATAGTACTGCCAAGGAATAAAGGATCCGGTGCTGAGGACTCGATGCTTGGAAAGACCTTGTTACACCTCGTAGGAGATGTGGCCCTCAGGAAAGACTGAATCGAGTTGACTGGATGCCATCAGGATAAACTGGAAAGTACAAAAGGAGTAAGGATAGGTTTGAGAAAAAAAACTATATGATTTTTGAAGAAATTGCAGGCAAGGTAAAACCAGGTTGGAAATTCGAGATCCAGAGGGAAGGAAGGATGGAAATCACCTGGAGTTTTTGAAGAAAATAAAGGATCTTTTTTAAAATCGTCAAGGGTTTGAAAATAAGGAGAATATGGTAGGTAGTGCATGAAAACAGATGAAAATAGGGGAATTTTGAAAATCATCCAGTATTTTATGAAAACTTAGGGAAAATGTGAAAACAAAGAAAAATAAAGGAAAATAAACAAAGTACATTCAATCACATCTTGTACAAACAAGTATGCACATAAAACATTCCCTAAAAGCTGACTCTAGATACACAAGTTTTGAAATAGTTGTAGGACCCTAATTCTAACTCTAAGGTTCAGATCATCTGTGTCCAATCGTGCTATGCCGATATACTCAAGCCGAGGCTCAATGTACGTGGTATAAAATCAGTTTCTTCCGTTCTAGGCTTATGTTTTCCAACATCCTTGAGCATTTGCCGATATACTTTGGACTATGGCTCTTGGTACGTGGCAGGGGATTTTCACCCAAATAGGTGGCCCAGTTGTGAGGCTTTGTCTCGAACTATGGTTCTGGAAGAAAGCCCAACAACGTGAAGACCGTGTAAAGATAGGTGGGGTGGTTTTTTAAAACATCAGCACATGCGAGCAAATAGAGGGCTCTAAATCCTAAAGAGATGGATTTTTTAACAATTTTTGAAGAAGCAAACATTGTTTTTATACAAATCTTAAATTGAGGAGGGTTATATTAGACCTAAGTCTATGTGAGCATGAAAATTTCCTCCTCAATATGGTCCTACCAAACCATGCTTAGTCTACATGCAATCCATGTCAGCTGGGCTTGATTTTAGGCTCCTAGGTTCACATGATATCATGAAATAAAAGTTGACATTAGTAGAACACAATTTTGACATTTTGAACAAAGCAGAGCATTAGATTGGTCAGGCGAAGACAGGTCCCATCTCGGTCGCCAAACCTGTTGTCATTGCAAAATTTTACTTTTGCAGGTCAAACTGACCTTTGAAAAAGTTTTTGAAAATAACTCACCTCCGTTGTAAAATGCGGGATAATTTCGAAGAATGGGACTCGCCTATCGGTACAAGGTTCAACCGTTCTTGGCGCCTTTACCAGAGGTAATTGAACCAAGGATCATTCTTATGCTTTGCTTTACTCAACTTGTCTAAATCGATGTTCTATTTCCTAACTACATAAAGAATCAAGCATGTGCTATGAATTTCTGAAAATGCAGATTTGAAGAACATGATGTTTGCTTCAAAGTTTATAAAATACTTAGAGAATTCTTGGAAAAGATGACACTTTGAAAATCATGAGCCTTGTTGAGAGAACATTTTAGAAGAAAACAAGAAATCCAAGTGTTTTGTGAAAATCGATTTATGAAGGATTTCAAATAACTTAAAAAAAACTTGATTTCTCTTAATTCAAATTTTGAAATTGAGGATACATCTTGGAAATTCATGATTTGAACTTAGGAAATACTTGAAATACCACTTGAAAGCTCAGAGTTTTAAGAAAATCAATTTCTGAGTAAGACTTAGAAAATTTTGAGAAAATATATTTCTCTGAACTAGAATTGGAATTTGCAAATTGAATGAAATGAATAAATGTGGATTTGGAAGACATTGTTTTGAAGAATTGAGAAAATCTTTTTGTATTTTTGAGAAATGCAGTGCATTTTGAAGTTAGCCTAAGAGTGTAGGCTGAATGTGGCTAATACGAAGATCACAAATCTGGGTCTCATTCGTATTCTGACTATGGCCATGAATACGAATTCTACCAAGTTTGTCAACTCCCTAAGAGCTTGTGCGCGTGCCATTTGTGTCAACCATGGTGAAATTGAAATATGTGCGTGAATGACATAGCAGTTATATATCAAAATTTAAACTATATGCAATGCAAATACTAATTCTAAGCAAGAATTGAAATTCTTATTCCAAATGTATTTACAATTTACATCACTAATTGAATTTAAATAAATGAAAATAAAAGAAATACAGCCTTGAATATCCCTACAAAACTAGAAAACATGTTAGCACAGAAATGTAGGTTTATCTAGATTTATCCGAAAATATTGAGAAATTATTGGATATTATCCAAATGTAAACCCAATTCATACTTCCCTTATATAAACATAAATAATGAAATTGAATTGGGAATAGGAAAATGAGATTTGAAAATTCAAAATTGGGGTCAAAATGACCAAAATGCTCCTGATAGCAAGACTATGGCCTTGAAATCAGGGTTTTCAGAAAGATATTTTGTAAAATACAAATTTTGAAATTCAAATGAGAATAAATCAAACACATGATGATATGATATGATTGAAAATGAGAAAATCAAAGTTTGGAATTTCGAAATTGAGGTCAAATGACCAAAATTCCCCTGATAGCAAGACTATGGCCTTGAAATCAGGGTTTTCAGAAAATATTTTGGTAAAAACTTTGGATTTGGGGTTTGAATGAAATCAAATAAACATAAAATCAGATTGAAAACACCCTAACATGATTAAAAACATACAAAAACCCTAAAAACATGAACTTCTTTAAAAAAATCCAAAATATCATGAAAATTATGATTTTGTCAGTGTTTTGGGATCCTACGGGTACCCTATTTTGCAATTTAACTCATCCAAACATCAAATGATATCTAAAATCAGTAAAAATTGACATCTTCACTTCTTATAACCCTAAAATTAGATTAGAATCATAAAAAACTATTTTTGACATAATTTAAATAGGAAAATTACACAAAACCCTAAAATATGCTATTTTTACTCACGGGCACGTACCTATTTCAGTGTTAGACCCGAATCAGAGGAAATTCACCATAAAAATTCATAAAATTTTACAGATACATAATAGACATAATAGCAGAGATTCTCCTTTTTACAGATTGAAAAAATCATCTCTGGTTAGGGAGATATTGTTCCGACAATATTTGATCAATTATAACAAATATAAAAACTATCAAAACAAATGCTTCCGGTTTTAAATACAGATACAAATAGCAGAACACATAAAAAAATTCTAGAATTTTAGCACTAAATAGAGGACATACAGATAAGTAACTTTCCTTTTTACAAATCATTGATTGAATCTTTGGTTAGTGAGATACGATCAACACAAGTTGAATTAAGGTTTTAATAAAACATAACAAGTTCTAAAAAAGTTGATCTGACTCTCTGACAAAGGAAAAATAACAAACAGTGACATAAAATTATAAGAAATTTACAAAAAATAATAGACTCTAATACAAAGCTACTGCAATTTACGAATCATAAATTGCATCTTGGATGACAAAAATAACACAACTGAAAGTTATACTTGAGTATGAATAACGATTTTAAACAACAGGGATCACGATTAGACTTTGTATTTTTCTAACAAGGTTCTTGAATCCCAATAACTCTGATTTTTTTATAGTGACTCACTGACATATCCGTGGACTAAATATAAAAAAAATCAAAATTTTTTATAAAATATTTAAACATGAAATAGCATGCTTTCTACAGACCTAGAATCAAAACACATGAAAATCTAAGAAAATACTAAAAACTATGATTTAAACATAAAAAATAACAAAACAATACATGAACAACATAACAAATTAAATTTAATGTTAAAATATATGAAATAAACATTAATACAATAAGAAAAATAAAAAAATACAGAGAATCCATTGCTGAAATTAATTTTTCCTTGGAAACTACGGATTTAACCCATTTAACGGGTAAATCACATATTTCATTGGTTAAGAATATGAAAGACAACAATATAAATGATTCTAGTGGATTATAATCTCAGAAAATAGCATCAAACAAGGTTAGATCATATTCTTAGATTGGTTTTGGTGTTCTTAATTGAAAATCATGGTTGAAATCCATGGACAAGGGGCGCCCATGGTGAAATCCATGTTAAAACATGGAAAAACACTAATAAAAACATAAAAAATATTTATGAAAATCTTACCTTGGGGCTGCAGCTGCAATGGAGGAAGGAGGAGGTGCTGGAGAGGAGAGAGAAGCTCCAAGATTTGAGAAGGAGAAGGAATAGGGGTCGACCCCCTTATGGATCTCTATTTATAGAAATTTTTCTAGGTTTTCTAAAGAGTTCTAAAAAAAACAAACTCTTTCCTAATTGAATTGGCTAGGGGGGGGCAATTTTCTATGGGAGATTACTATGCTACCCATAGCCCTAACTACCTATTAGGAGTCCTAATTAAACCTTAAAATGCTACAAATGTGGCACCACTCCTTGTGGGCCTCATTTGGGTTTTTGAAAACCCTAATTTTTAAAGCTTTAAAATTTAAGTTAAAAACAAAAGTAAAAATGGAAGTTTTAAAAAACAAACTTTGACTCACCTAGACATCTAACCTAAGTAGTACATAGACTAACCCTAGTCTAACCCTGACTTTTGCCAATGTGGCGCCACCCCGAGTGGGCCCCACTCGAATTTTCAAAAATGATTTTAAAACTTGAAAATGAGAGGTTTTTCAAAAGATATTCAAAAGCACACTTGGAATTCAAAAGATTTGAAATGGCACGGAGTCTTGACTGGGTCAGAACTTCTCTAGATATGGTGCCAACTGAGTGGGCTCCACATCGAAGTTTTAAATTTTTTGAAATAAAGACTAAAAAAAGCTTTGAAAAGGGGTTAAAATCGACAGATAGAATTCAAAGGTTTTGAAAATAGAGTTCTGAGCGAAGTAAAACTCTGGACCAGAGTCTTGAACCAATTAGGACTCTGAGATTTTAGATTTTTAAAAGCCAAATGAAAAAGTTTTTGAAAGATTTTATCAGAACTGGTAAAAATAAGTTGAAAAATGTAGTCAGGGTTAGAGTCCTAACTCAATTAAAACTCTGAAATAGAGTCTTAAATCAATCAGAATTATGCAAAATGACCTAATTTCTGAAAAACAAATAGAAAGGAATGAAAATGAAAGTAAAAACAAACTCCAGAATAGACTTCTAACTGGATTAGGACTCTAGGACAGAGTCAAAATGCCCCTAGTCAGCAGATCTAAACTGGGTGTAGAAGAAATATCACTTTCAGGCTGAACACCTTATTCTGGATGGCTTTGGGGAGACAAAATTCTCGAAAATGATATAACTGGATAACATAGAATGAGGAAATCGTGATGGGACTGTGGGTGAAGATCCCGAAATGGCGGAAAATAAGAATTTTGATCAAGTCTCATGGGTGAGACAAGATTAACTTTCGGAATGACTCAGGTTTAGCCCTTAACCTGGATGGGCCGAAGATATGTCAATATAAATTTTCAGGTTCTACCCTTACCTGAATGGGAAAAGAATACATCAAGACCTTGATGGGACATTTTTGAGAAAAATGCCTCGTGATATGAAGCTCAAGTATAATCCTTTCCTGAATGGATATGAAAGGTATGGACTTCTTTGATGAGGAAGACCCTGATGGGACTGGGAAAGCATACCTTGTCGAAATGAAGAACCTCGTCGAAACGAAGAACCTCGTCGAAACGAGGCTCAAGCTTAACCTAAACCTGAAAGAAAGATACCTCATGGCACGAGGTTCAGGCTTAACCCTTAACTTGAAAGGGACGATACCTCGGGGAGCGAGGTTCAGGCTTAACCCTTAACCTGAAAGGGATGACCATACAAAATCCTCAAAATGAAGAAGCCATGATGGGACCTTCGAAATTTGGATGAACAAATTCGAGAGGGGTTTGCGAAAGGAGAATAATGGGGTTCCCTAAAGCTTGGAAAAGGGATGATCTTGGGCGCTTCACTGCTGAGACTAAATCAACTTTTGAAATGGCTTTCGCAAGAAGTACATGTTTGACCCTTAACCTGAGCGGGTGATACCGTACAAAATTCTTGAATGAAGAAACCGTGGTGGGACTAGAAAGGATATCCAGCCGAAAATGAGATTCAGGTTTAACCCTAACCTAAAATGGAAAATACCTCATGGAGCGAGGTTCAGGCCTAACCCTTAACCTGAAAGGGACAACCATACGGAATCCTTGGATGAAGAAACCATGATGGGACCTTCGGAGTTTGAATGAACAAATCCGGAAGGGGTTTGCGAGAGGAGAAAGATGGGGTTCTCTAATGCTTGTAAAAGGGATGATTTGGGGCGTCTCATTGCTGAGACTAAATCAGCTTTTAAAAACAGACGACCTCTCGCAGAAAATTTGGGTGATACCTCGAGGAGCGAGGTAACAGGTTTAATTCTTAGCCTAAATGGATACAGAATCCTTGAAGAGCGAGGAAACTGTGATGGGACCTTTAGACTTCGCACAACAAGTTCGAGAGGGGTTTGCAAAAGGATGAAAATGGGGGTCCCTAAAGCTTGAAAATGGGTTGATAAAGGGGCGCCTCATTGCTGAGACTAAAATAGCTTTTAACAATAAAAGACCTTTTGCAGAAAGTTCAAGTTTAACCCTTATCCTGAGCGGGGACTGTCTATGGCAGGACAGTGGAGCACACAGGGAAGTGTGCAGATCCGAGAGACTCAGATCAAACAAAAGGGAAGGACTTTTCAGTCCTAATGAGGGATGACATCAAGGTATGTCAAAACGAACATCAAGTTCTTACTTCATGTTGGGATAACTAGAAAATATTGCCAATAAGATGCCAAAAATTGTAGTTGATTCAAAATGATTGAATTGTGTTCATATGTGTGAAAATATCACCTCTTTCTACTTAGAGTATTGACTCCAATTGGGTTAACTCTGTAGAATCAAGAATCAAATTCAAATTTGTTGTGGTTGAGTTTCTTCAAGGAAGATATCAATTTCTTTGATATGAAAAGAGAGAAAATATTCTTAGTTTCATAAAAGCAATTCAATGAAAAGATATTGATAGAAGAATTTCACATAGATAAAGATGATTCTTGGCAGTTTTGGGCAGTTTTATATCCTGGGGCTTTTCCCTTGATGATCTTTTTGCACTCTTTTGAATCATGAAGCTTTATTGGGTTTTTGGGAGAAGCTTATTACATCATCCTTCATTTTGGAGATGATCTGACTTTTCTCTCTTTTTTGGGGAAGGGTACATCACAAACTCCTTCATTTTGAAGATGCTCCAATCCTTCTTTTTCTCAGGAATTATACTAATGACATTGACTTTATTGGTCAAAAATCTCTAGATGATAGCAGAAATCAAATATCTTTTAGGGTTTGTCGGTAGGTTCATCGCAGTCGCTTTCATCTCGACGGTGATCTGAACTTTCCCTGAAAGGATCTGTCACAAATTCCATCATCTCAGAGATGATCCAAATATTCTTTGGCCCCAGGGGTCTAGCTTGCATATTCATCTTCATCTTGACGACAATTAAGAGATCCCTTTTGCAGATATTTGATTGCAGCTTAGATGACTGAGGAGATATGGATTGGGTAGATTCTTTTATCGCCTAGGATATTTCCACTGCCTTACTGCCAGAAGAATGATCTTTAAGAATGTGCCATAGCTATGATCAATATCAGTTCACTTATGGCTTTTCAACATCATTGAATTTTTCCTTTGCTGGTCATATCAAAGATTTTTCTTCATCCTCATGGTTGACCAACAGAAAAAGCTTGAATTCTGCTCTTTCATCCTCATATCAAAGATTTTTCTTCGTAAAAGTCTGAGCCTTTTGAAAATAATACTAGAGGTAGTTTGAGGTAATTCTTTGTGCAATAGAAGTTTTGAGAACAACAATGACTTTTGATAGCAAATTGGCAAAATATTCATGAAATCCTTGATGAACGTAATTGCTTGACATCGAATCGACACGTCCGTGACAAAATTCTCCTCTCTTTTTCCCCAAAAAGAGAGACTCAGGCTTAGCCCTTACCTGAATGAGAAAGTTGGAAATGCTCCTCTCTTCCCTAAAGAGGAGGTGTTTGCAAAATAGAACTTTCGTCAAAACTCCCTATCTCTAGGCTACTCTTATGGAAAGGCGGCCGAAAAACAAGGTTGAAAAAGTATCACAGAGGAACAAGTCCATCACACTCTCCCTAGAAGAGGGTCTTCAGTGAAGGGGTTGGCCAAAGATGAGAAAATTGGGGCCCACAAAAAGAAATGAGCTTTCGTCAAAGCTCTCCCTGGAAAAAAGGTTCTTTTGTGTAAAGTTGGTTTGTTGTTTTGCAAACAATTCGCAAAGAAACGAGTCCCTTCAAACTCTCCCTCAAAAAGGGTTTTTTCGAACGAAAAGATGGTTGCATGCGAAAGGAACAAACTCCCTCTAACTCTCCCTAAAGAGGGTCTTTCGCATAAGAAAAACAATTGATTTTTTACAGAATGGTAACCCGAGGGTTGAAATTGAGATTTAAGAGCTTGAATTGTGATGATTGGTTAGTACGGAGACTGAACCTGGAGGGCTAACTGATTAGTCAGCCAGACACTAGCATGAGGGCTAGATGTACCAGTACGAGCACTGGATCTTCGAAAATGCACCAGTACGAGCACTGGATCTTCGAAAATGCACCAGTACGAGCACTAGATTTTTGAAAATGAACCAGTACGAGCACTGGGTTTTCAAAAATGCACTAGTATGAGCACTGGGTTTTGAAAAATGCACCAGTACGAGCACTAGGTTTTCGAAAATGCACCAGTACGAGCACTAGGTTTCGAAAAATGCACCAGTACGAGCACTGGGTTTTGAAAATGTACCAGTACGAGCACTGGATCTTTGAAAATGCACCAGTTCGAGCACTGGGTTTTAAAAATGTATCAGTATGAGCATTGGAGTTTTGAAAATGCACACCAATGCGAGCACTGAATTTTGAAAATATACCAGTACATGCACTGATTTTTTCAAAAATGCACGAGCACGAGCACTGGGTTTTTAAAAATATACCAGTACGAGCACTGGATTTTTGAAATGCACACCAGTGCGAGCACTGGATTTTGAAAATATATCAGTACGAACATTGATTTTTAAAAAATGCACCAATACGAGCACTGGGTTTTAAAATGCACCCGTACGAGCACTGGATTTTGAAAAATGCACCAGTACGAGCACTGGGTTTTCGAAAATACACCAGTACGAGCATTGGGTTTTGAAAATATACCAGTACGAGCATTGAATCTTTGAAAATGCACCAGTTCGAGCATTGGGTTTAAAAATGTACCAGTACGAGCACTGGATTTTTGAAAATGCACACCAGTGTGAGCACTGGATTTTGAAAATATACCAGTACGAGCACTACTTTTTTCAAAAATGCACCAGTACGAGCATTGGGTTTTAAAATGCACCAGTACGAGCACTAGGTTTTAAAATGCACCAGTACCAACACTGGATTTTGAAAAAGAGGCTGACACTCCTAAGACATTTGGAAATCGAAGCGGAAATGATTGTCGATGTTTCAGGATTATCCCTTATCCTAAACGGAAAATTAATCTGAGTTCAGAACTCAAATTTTCAAAGGAATACTTTGGTCCAATACGAGCATTGGATCAGAAGGGGAAATCTGAGTCAGAATTTGAAATCACGACAATAGAAGATAAAGGGGAAAACCCGAGTCGGAACCCAGATCTTAAAAATAAAAGTAAAATAGAAAACTCGAGTTTGGAAACTCGAATCTTCAAAGGAACGATTGGTTCCAACACGAGCATTGAATCCAATAAGAAGTCTGAGTTGGAACTCGAAACTCCAAACGAAATATAAAAGGAAAAACTCGAGTCGGAACCCAGATCTTGAAAAAAAATGGAAAACCCGAGTTTGAAAACTCGAATCTTCAAAGGAACGATTGGTTCCAACACGAGCGTTGAATCCAATAGAAAGTCCGAGTCGAAACTCGGAACTTCAAAACAAAAATATAAAAGGAAAAACCCGAGTCGGAACCTGGATCTTGAAAATAAAGAAAAAAATGGAAAACCCGAGTTTGAAAACTCAAATCTTCAAAGGAACGATTGGTTCCAACACGAGCATTGAATCCAATAGGAAGTCTGAGTCGGAACTTAGAACTTCAAACGAAAATATAAAAGAAAAAACCCGAGTCGGAACCCGAATCTTGAAAATAACAAAAACAAGAACCTGAGTCGAAACTCAGATGGGAAGGAAGTAATTTGAACTCGGGAGTCGGATTCTAGAGGGATCGACAAAAGGTATGAATAGATTCCGACAACGAAGAAGATGAGAGATTTATTCAAGATCTTCGACCCAAGATGGCCTAAGATTTGAAATTTATTTATGATGTTTTCCAGGATTATCCCTTATCCTGAAGAGAATTCAACAAAAAAAAATTGATAGAGATTGATAAACGATAAAAAGAATTGATAAAAGGAAAGAATCAATAAAATTGATGAAATTGACAATAAAAATTGAAAAGGATTGGTAGAAATTTGAGGAAAAATTGATGATAAAAGACTTCAGGACTATCCCTTATCCTGAAAGAAAAAAGACCTTGCGGGATGAGGTTCAGGTTTATCCCTTGACCTGAAAGGGGAAAAAGAACAAAGGAGTACCTCATTGAAAAGAAGCATCAGGTTTATCCCTTAACCTGAAAGGGTTAGAGAATAAGGATTTGATAAAATTTAATAAAATTGATAAAAAAATGATAAAATTAAATAAAATTGATAAAATAAAGATTAATCAAAGATTTAATGAAGATTTGAAAAAATTAAAGCAATGAGTTTGTCTGATCCTGCCTGTATGTATTGAAGAGAAGATAGATGTATAAAAATAAAAAATAAAAATGCCCCAGTATCATAGAGAAGAATGTGAGAATTGATAGAAGATCATTATTTTATTGAAAGGCTCTTTGAAGAGTATAAAAGGCTAGAATGAACATCTCAAGTATAAAACTTCTTCAAGTGTAGAGCATTGATTGGATCTGGCAGTTCCACCCCATCTACGTTAATCAGACGATATGAATTGTGAGGTAGTGCTTCCTTAACCACATAAGGGCCTTCCCAATTGGGTGATCACTTGCCCTGCGGTCGATGCTTGAGATGAACTGTCGATCTAAGCACCAGATCGTTAACTCAGAATTTTCTCTCGATGACTGATTTGGCATAATGCCTAGCTATCCTTTGGCAATAAGCTTGAGCATGCTCTGCTGCCTTGAGCCTCTTCTCGTCTAGCAGATCGAGTTATACCAATCTCTGTTGCTGATACTGATCAAGCGGGAGCTCGATGAGTGACGCAAACTTGAATGCGGGCTTCTGAACGTGGAGAGGTAATACCACCTCGGTCCCATAGACAATCTCTAAAGGCGTAGCATTTGTTGGAGTCCAAATGGTGGTTTGATACATCCAAAGTGCATCGTGCATCTTCTCGTGCCAATCGCGGCCTGTTTCCACTGTTCTGTCCAGAATACGGATCAAAATCTTGTTGGTGGCCTCTGCCTGACCATTCTCTTGAGGGTAATACAGAGCCGAGAAATGATGATGAATCTTAAACTTCGAACAGAAGGTCTTCATCCTCTCATTCTTGAAGTGGCTGCCATTATCTGACATAATATCATATGGTATGCCAAAGCGACAAAGAAGGTTCTTATGAATAAAGGAAACCACATGTCGGCCTTCTATTGTTTCAAAGTTACAACCTCGACCCATTTGGTGAAGTATTCTGTAGCTGCGAGAAAATATCTGTGGCCATTAGAAGCCGAAGAAGTGATTGGGCCTACCACATCGAAGGCCCACATTGAGAAAAGGCCAAGGAGAAACCACAGATTGCAAGTATGCGGCTGACGCATGGATGGAAGGTGCGTGCATTTGACACTTGACGCACTTCCTCATAAATCGCTGGCAATCCTATTGCATGGTTTTCTAGTAATACCCTGCCCGGATGATCTGCTTGACGAGTGTTTGGTAGCCGACATGCCCACCACAAATTCTCTCGTGTGCCTCTTGGACAACTTCCATCGCTTCGTCTCTGTCTAAGCATCTAGCGTACTCAGAACTGAACCCACGATAGTAGAGAGTATTGGCAAGGATGAAATAGCGAGCGAACATGCGCTGGACCACACGTTGCTCCTTTCTTGACATCTCTAGTGGGAATTCACCAGTTTCAATAAAATTTTTGATGTCTTGGTACCAAGGCTTCTCTTTCTGAGCGACTTGGTTTACTTGCCCAGCTGAAATGAAGGCAGGTTGATCAAGTCTACCAATCTTAAAGAAACGACAAAATTCTCTGTCTTTGAATGACAAAATGGAACCTAGGCAGGCTAGGCCATCAACTATATGATTATATTCCCTCTTGATATGGTTAAGCTAAAATTCTTTGAAGTCGCCTATGATAGATAAGGCAATCTTTTGGTAAGGAACCAATTTGGAATCTTTGACTTACCACTCAGCATTGATTTGACTGACAACAAGCAAGGAATCACCGAAGGCATGTACTCTCTTGACATTAAAATCTTGCAAAATTTTGAGGCCTTGTATTAGAGCTTCATACTCAGCCATGTTATGAGTACACTGAAAGCTGAGCTTGAGAGAATAAGGAATCATTTCCTTTTTGGGAGTAATTAACAAGATCTCGATCCCTATGCCAGATATATTCCTGACCCCATCGAAGAATAGGGTCCAAACTGGAGATTCTTGGATGTTGCAGATGCGATCGTTGGGAAAATCATCTTCCACCTTGATCTCTTCTATTAGCGGAAAATCTGCCAACTGATCTGCTATAGATTGGCTATTGACTGACTTCTGAGATACGTACTCTAAGTCGTATTGCATTAGGAGGACTTGCCATTTCATGATCCGTCCAGTAAGGAAAGGTTGCTCAAGAATGTACTTGAGAGGGTTGAGCCTTGACAAAATTTTGATTTCTGAGGCCAGCAGATAATGTCTCAGCTTCTGACACATCCATACTAAGGCTAGACATGTCTTTTCCATCTGAGAATATCTCTTATCATAGTCGATGAAAGTCTTGCTCACGTGGTAGATGGTGTGCTCTATACGGCCGCCTTCCTCATACTGTGCAAGAAATCCGCCACAAGCATTCTGGTTGACAAAAATATACAAGAGAAGTGGCTTTCTCAGTTCTGGTGGCTTCAGAACGGGTAGATTGAGGAGATACTGCTTGATGCGCTCAAATGAGTGCTGACATTCTTGTCCCCACTCAAATTTCACTTCTTTTCTCAACAAGTGATTGAAGGGCTCGCATCTCATGGCCAAATTGGAGATGAAGCACCAAATAGACTGAATGTGCCCTTAAAGGCTCCTCAACTCTCTAAGATTGGTAGGAGGCGGCATATCAATGATCGCTCTTGCCTTAGCAGGATCCATCTCTATGCCTTTCTTGCTGATCATAAAACCAAGCAGCTTGCCTGACTCTACTCCGAAGACACATTTCTGTGGGTTGAGTCTGAGCTTGTAAAGAATAAGTCTTTCAAAAACTTGGCTGAGAGCATCGAGATGATCGTCTCCTTCTTTGGACTTGACCAGGATGTCATCCACATAGGCATCCATGTTCTTATGCATCTGGTCATGGAAAATAACCGCCATTGCTCTCTGGTAGGTTGCCCCGGCATTCTTGAGCCCAAACGACATAACCGTGTAGCAAAATGTACCCCAAGGCGTGGTAAAAGAAGTTTTCGACTGGTCACGAGCAGCCAGTTTGATCTGATTGTAGTCTGAGTATCCATCCATAAAGGAAAGCATGGTGTGGCCCGTCGTGCTATCGATCAGAAGATCGATATTGGGAAGTGGATAATCATCTTTTGGAGTAGCCTTGTTGACATCCCTGAAATCAATGCAGATTCGAACTTTGCCATTCTTTTTGGGAACTGTTACGATGTTCGCCAACCAGTCTGGATAATCAATAGTCCAGATGAATCCTGCCTTTAACAACTCCTCAAGTCCTTCTTTAACTTATGGTTCCACTCGGGGATCCATTTTCCTAAGTTTCTGTTTGATTGGCTTGAAATATGGTTTCAGCATAAGACGATGCTCGACCAGCTTGGGATCTAAGCCTGACATATCCTCATAAGTCCAAGCGAAGACTTTTTGATGTTGCTTGAGAAAATGGATGAGCCTTTCCTTCTCATCTGAACTTAAGCTGAAGCCAATCTTGAGGATTTTCGAATCATCTTATGAACCAATATTGACATCCTCTGTCGGATCCTGAACTAATGGCGATGGTTCATCCTGCTTCTGAATACTGGCAAATTCTAGCAACTCTTGAATTGCTGAGTCAAACTCTGCTAGCTCTTCAATCTGTTTTTTCATCTTACTGACCCTGCCCTTGCCTTTGGAATGATTTTGAGAAAGATTGGGATTGACAACAAGCCTTTTGAGCATTTTAGGAGCCATGATTCGGCAATCCTGAAAGGCGTAAAGAAGGTTTTTGAGAAAAAGGTAAGAGATTAAAAATAGCCTTTTTGTACCGAAGTGGAGAATGATGCCATAGACAAAGATATAAGCATGGAATCAAGTACGCCAAGATGTGAAGAGGAAATCAAAATTTCATTGATTTAATAAAAGTTGAGAACATCAGCTCAATATTTATAGAAGACTTTGACCAAGATAGGAAAAACTGGGACTAAGTTGTCTTTACAGATGATGAGAAAAGAAAGCAAAAAAACAATGGCATTGTCTTCACTCTGCTTATTTTATGAAGGTGGTTCTTTTGCCAGATGACTGACCAATGAAACCCAATCCTCTGCCAGTTGTAAACACCCCAAATTTTCACTCACCTCCCCAACATTTCCACCAAACATCAGTATCCAGCCTTTGAAATCGCCGGAGGGCAAAATGGTCATTTTCTAAGCTCGGACCTTGCAAAAGTCCAAATTTCATCTGCAACTCTCAAAATTTCTCTATTTTGTCTCAGATGTTCAAAATTTTACTCCTGACAGAAGACAGAAATCTTCAAGTCTTGGTTCAAGATTCTATTGCATAAGACATGACATTGCATATCATTGCATGAGCATCTCATACCACTGCACTGCACAACATGTCATTTCGAGGTCCAGAACTCTCGATTTCAAAATTTTCAATCCAGATTTGAATTTCAACTCTTTTCAAAATTGATTTCAAAACCCTGGGTCTTCAAATTATCAATTCTTCCCATTTTACCCCCAGGACTCTGAATTTCAAAATAGTTCCTCAGGAAAACAATCTGGATAATTTTCAATAAATTTCAACTCAAATTTTGCCTTTTGTTAGCTATTCCAACTATCATTCTTTTACAAAATTGCCCTACAGGGGCCAAGTCTTTCCAAAAATTTCTGTTTTACCAATTAGTCCAGATTTTATGAAAATTCCAAAAAGAAGTTGTTTTATCCTTATTTCAATAAAGAAGCAATGTGGGACCCACACTGAGGTGGTGTCACACAGGCTTTTCTTTTGAAAATTTGAATTTTGAAAAACCCAAAAATATAGGAGCCTTGTCCCCTGGATTGGCGCCACTTGTCTTTTCTCTCTCCTCCCATTTCCATGCCAAGTGTCAGTGTGGGGCTACCTTAAGAAGCCGCCACATGTCATCCCATTTATCTGCCATGTGTCAGTATCCACCATACCTATCATGCGCCATGTGTCATTCCAAAGATCACCAGGAGATGCCAAGTGTCATAGGTTGTCCTGTCTAGAAAAAGTGGAGGCTTGTCTCCTCTAAGGTGGCGCCACTTAAAGTGTATCTCCTGCAGAGGACACATGTCAACCTCTCCCTCCTTCAGAAAAAAGTAGCCTGACACATGTCTCTCCCTACCTTTCTCAGAAAAGTAGGAGACACGTGTCACTCCTAGCTTCCTCCAGAAAAGGTAGGCTTGTCCCCTCTGAGGTGGTGCCATTTGGAGTGTGTCTCCTGCAGAGGACATATGTCATTCTCTGCTCTTCTCAGAAAAAGTAAATGCCACGTGTCACTTCCTGCTCTCTTCAGAGAAAGCTAGAATTCAAATATTCAAATCTCTCCAAAGGTGGCGCAAATCCTGAACTTCACCTTTTCCATTTTGTTTAAGATGACGCCACGTGGCTTGGACCTCCTTCTCTCCCCTCTGCCACATGTCATTTTCTGCTTCTTTCAGAAAAAGCAGGTGACACATGTCTCCTTCTACCTCTTTCAGAAAAAGTAGAGGACACATGTCACTCTTGGCTTCCTTCAGAAAAGCAACCATTCAAAAATTTTAAGACAAGAGCTAGGTGGCGAAAATCCTGGAGTTCTACCTTTTTCGACTTGTCCTAAGATGGCGCCACATGTTCCTTGCCTTTCCCAACTGCCACATGGCATCGTAGGAGCCATTCTGAGGAAATGCCACATGTCCATTCTCCATTCCTCCAAGGCCAACCTCCATTTGAAATTCAATTTCTCCTCTGAGGTGGCGCCATTTGAGAAGGCTTCTCCAACAGCTGACACTTGTCTGCCACATGTCCACCCTCCATTCCTCCAGGGCCAACCTCCATTTGAAATTCAAATCTCCTTCTGAGGTGGCGCCACATGGCAGCCTCTCCTTTCCTGCAGAAAAGTAGAATTTGAATTCCCTTGAGGTGGCACAGTCAGCTTCCTCCACTCCTGTCCTTCTGACACATGTCAAACACCTCCAGAGATGGCGCCACATGGCATGCTCCTACTGTTTCCAGCTTTACACCTCAGAACACCTTTTGAGGTGGCGCCAATCCAGAGTCCCACTTGGCTTCAAATTTTATTTTTATTTTATTTTTAATAAAAGTAGCACACCATGAGGTGGCTCCACCTGAGGGCTCCCTGCAAAAGCCAAATTCGAATTTCAAACCCCCAGATAGCACCCCCTGAGATGGCGCCACATGGAGGGCTCAGATTGAGCCTGTTTGAAATTCAAATTTTTCAAAAAAATCTATAAAAACAAGGCTCCACACCCAGCCTAGAGAGACCATCTTTGGAGAACTCTTGTTGGACTTGAGAATTCGACCTAGCCTTCTTGAGAATCCGATTTTTGCACTTTGGAATTCATGCCCCCTTTGGCTCAGTGAAGAAGGCACGGTGGGTCGATTTTGGTGAATCATCCGAAGCTCGGATCGAAGAACGAACAAAGCCCGTGATAGTCGCCCCTTTCAAGAGCTTCAACGCTGCCTAACGAAGCAAGGTGCACCTCTTTTCCTCTTGATTTTGATTTCATAATTCGATTCGAGAGTCGTTTGAAGAAAGAGCTCATCCGAGAGATGGATTGAGCTATTCTCATAAAACGACATATATAAAAATATTCAATTATGACTCCTTGATGATTTTTAGCATTCATGCATTTAGCTAGATTTAATTTGCATTTTATTTCGTTTATTTAGAACGTTTCATGAATTAATTAGGATTAATTTAGCATCTATTTTGATTCTGCTCATTTTTAGTAGTTCTCTGTTTTTGTTAGTCAGTCCACACGTCATTTCATGCATTTATTTTTTATTAAAAATCCCAAAACAATTCACGGAATGCTCCCTTAGGTGTCCTTAGAAGTGTGCCAAAAATTCGGAAGCATTTGAATTTGTTTACTGCGGTAAACATTCAAAATGGCAAGTCGGGTTTTGTTACCCGGGATGCGTTTTAAAAATTATTTTCCGATTTGTAAACTCGAGATCTCCCTCATGGGAGATTCGATTTTCGATCCGAAAGATGTTATGAACTCGGGAGAATGTCTAGTTTGTAACCTGCTTTTCTTAGATTTTTATGATTTTTTTTATGTCTGACAAAAATCCGAGAGTTCGGGACATGTGTCAAAGCCTGATTTGGGCCTCTGAGACTTTGGATCGACTTAGGTCGATGGGTTCTCTTTGTGTGTTGCTCCAAATCCAAAACTATAAAAAGTGAAAGTTATGTCCGAGGTGTCCTATTTTTTCATCTGAAAGCCTGTGATTTTTAGAATAGTGTTGATACCTGTTTCGGATTTTTCTTGTCAGTCATCTGTTTTGTCACATTTGTCTGTTCTGTCAATTTAGGATTAAAAAGTTATATTTTTATCCATGTTTCTGTTGGTCAAATGCCGAAGTCATGAACATAAAAGTTGTCCATGTAGGTGTCTTGAATAGCTCTGATTAATATCATAAATTTCCATGGCTGTTTTCTATTTATTTAGCATTTTATGTTAGATGAGGTCGATTTTTACCGCTGTCAGAACCAAATCCATGTTACCGAACTCACCATGGCTCAAATCCCGAGGCTGTGAAAACCAAAAATGTTCCATTTTGGGTCCTTTAGCAGTCTGCAAAATATCAGAAGTTTTCATGGTGTAAATATTGCATTATCATATTAAGCATTGCATTTGGTTCGGATCCATAGGCAAAATCCACCATTTTTAAGATTTCCTTTAAATTTTAGCATTTAAATCATATCATTTCGTGATTTTTAGCATTCTAGGATGTTTATCAGAGTAGGTAGATACTTCATACCGAATTTGGTGCAATTTAGAATTCATTTGAGGCTCGATTTAGCCATATCATCAAAATAGGGCCCCGCGGGACCCAGATCCAAGCGAAAAACAAACGAAATTCGTTATTTTGGATAAATTGCAAAATGTAAAATTCTAATTTTACAGTACTAATGTGTTTAGCAGCATGTCATTATGCCTCATATTGCATTTCATCATCATTTGATTCAATTTGAATTTCTAAATCTCAATTTTACCAAGTTTTCCTTCAAAAAACCCTGATTTTAAAGGTATAACTTTATAATTAGGGGTATTTTGGTCATTTTGACCACCATTTCGAATTTCAAACTATTTTCTACTGAATTTCTTGCATTTACATTATTTCAAATATCAAGAAAGCATGAGAATAGGGTTTATATCCAATTAAATCCAATAATTTCATAATATTATTGGAAAATCTTGGAAAAACCCACATATTTGAGCTAACCTTAATTCAAGTTTGGCAGGGACATTCAAAAGAAGGAGCTGAAGTCTGCAATTTCATTTTATTCCATTTATTTAGTGATGTAATAAAGTAAATTTTGGAATAAGATTTTAATTTTCTGCTTAGACTAGGATGCATATCATATAGTTTGAATTTATGCAATATCCTGCTTCTATGATTCATGCATTCTATTTCAAAAGCACTATGGATGTACACGAATGACACGTGCACCAACTCTTAGGGAGTTGATGAACTCGGTGGAATCCATATTTACGGCCCTAGTCGGAATATGGACGAGACCCAGATCCATCATCTTTCTACTAGTCACATTGAGCCTACACTCTTAGGCTATCTTAAAAATGCACATCATATTTCCAATATTTTCAAAGCATTGTGCATTAAATCAACTAAACTCTGAACATATTCATGGCCACAGTCAGAATATGTGAAGGATTTATTTGGACTTAATACACATTTTTCCAACAAATTTCTTAGAAAATCTTTCAAAGTGCATTCATTCACTCATATCATTTGCATCATGAAATCATTGATTTTCCCATGATTTTCTTAAGAAAACCTCATTCTCAAAGAAATCGATTTCTCAAGAAACTCTGAGGATTTTCCAAAAAATCAGTTTTCCCAAGTCAAGTTTTCACAGTTTTCCATGGAAGCCAGTCTCTCAAGAAACTTCTAAGTTGGATTTCCAAGGTCAAAATTTCCCTCGATTTTCCCTGGAAAATGTTATTTTCTTAAGATTTTCAAAAGGAGTTTTTCAATCTTCCCCAAAGATCAAAATCGATTTCCAAGTATTTCAAGGGTAAGATTCCCTGGATTTCAATTTCCCAAGTTTCAATTTTTCTTCTCCACAAGGGTTTTCCAATGAATTTCAATCATTTTCCAAAGAAACTTTTCAAAACTTGAAGCTTTTCCTGACAAGCAATTTTCTTTCAAATGTTCACCTTTTTCTCAAGAATCACTTCTATTTTCCCAGGATTTTCAACCATTCATGATTTTCCCAAGTCTTTATAAACTTTCTCAAGATTTCAAGTCTTTTCAGCAGAGTTTCCTGAGAAATCAATTTCCATCTTTCTCCTTAGAAATATTTTCCAATCCCAAAGCATTTTCCAAGCATATATCATGTTGTCCAACTTACATTTTCCAAATCTCATAGCACATGCCTGAATTCTCTGTGCATATAGGATAGAACACGATTTTGATGATTTAACTAGGTCAAGCACAATTTTGGTTCTTGGTTCGATTACCCCTGTTAAAGGCGGCAGAATCTCGTACCGACAGGTCGAGCCCCATCCCATGGATTTTCCCGCAATTTTCAAAACGGAGGCGAGTATTTCAAAAATAGTTTCCAAAATCCGGTCAAGTTTGAAGCGCGAAAGCGTTTCCCTCTCTCTCTTCCGCAAGGAAGGGAAGACGGGGGAAAAATTCGCGACGATAACACCAGTGACATGTTGGGCAGGAACGATCGGCTACAAAATGTCATCCGCATTCTTCCCAAGACCCCTGAAGGGCTGATAGCCATGTTTCATCAGAAGATCGAATCCCTTCTTGGCTCTCGAGAACTGAGGGAATAGAGGATGATCTTTGAGAGAAGCGCAATTGAGGCATCCTCCGATCTTATAGAAATGAGGTCCCTGCCATTAAACCACCGCTGTGACATTCTCTGTTGGCTGGACCTCTTTCAGCTTCAGCAGGTCTAGACTTTCACTAAGATTGATTTCGTCAACTTCCCGGATGCTTGGGATGTTTGCAGGGAAAGTAGCGCGAGGAATCATGGGCTGCAAGAGTCTCTCTTCTGGATCCTCTCCCAAAATGGTGGTAATCATGCCTCCCTTTGACCACTTGATGCACTGGTGAAGGGTAGAAGGAACAACATTGACCTTATGAATCCAAGTACACCCCAAAAGAAGATCGTACGTGGGTGGCACGTTCACTACATGGAACAACACAGTATGCACTGAGTAGTTGATGAAAATCTCAAGAAAAATCTTCTTCTTGGTTGTCTGCTCGTGGTTGTCAAAACCGTAGATCGTTATTGGATCTGGGGTATATTCTTCTTCTTTCAGGCCCAAGGCCTTGGCTATCATCTCCGGACAAATATTGAGGTTGTTGCCTCCGTCCACGAGCACATGCGGGACTGTCATGCCCCTGGTCTGCACCACTATGTACAAAGCATTATTGTGAAATGTATGAGGTTTGGGCAAATCCTCATCTGAGAAGGTGATTAATGCATTCGTCATAGCTTGATTAACGATCTGTGCCATATCCTGCGGGGTTGTGCTTGGCTTGACCTTGATCTTCCATAGCAGATCATCTAGCACTTGCTGATGTTTGGGAGAAGCATGGGTCAAATCCAGAATGGAGATGTTCGACAACGTTGTGATAGGCTTCTGAACTCATCCCAAAGTTTCACCCTTCTTTGAAGCTGACTTGATAAAGCGCTTCGGAATCCTGGGAATCTGCTTGGTGACTTCTGTTGTCACCTTTGCTGGCACATTAACTGACTTCTGGTTGTTGAAAAATGAAGTGATATCCACCCTCTTGGTGGAAGACTGTGCCTGATGTAGTACTAGGACCTGATATTGATTCTGGATGTCTTGGCTGGAACATGGTTGAATATTGCCATGAAGGAAAACTGTCTGCTCTGAAATTACTGAAGCTGAATGTTTGGGAAAAGGTTTGGACAAAATCTTGGGCTGCTCTTCGTCCTTATCCTCGATCAACAGATTCTTGTCAATACAGTCCTGAATGATGTTTTTAAGGACAAAATAATGCTCCGTGTCATGTCCCACAGTCCGATGGAATTTGCAGAACTTTTCTGTCCATTTGCCCATAGCAACTGGTGGATCTGCTACTTTGGGGAGCTTGACCATCCCTTTCGACAACATGTATTCTAAAACATCTTCCGGATATTTCTCTAGAGCTGTGAACTCTCTGTCGTAACTCCAGCCATCGTGCTTTGGCTTCAGTTGCTGTTTTGCTTCAGGCTGTGGTACTGGCTGGACAGGCTGCGGCTTGATGAACTTTCCCTTCTGAGCTGCAGAGTTCATTTTTTCAGAGCTTTCTGAGTTCTTGTTGCTGTTCTTCATGTTCTTCTTGCTGCAAGAACTGCTGCTGTTGCCTGAAAAATTTGTGAAATACGCAACATGTGCCTTCTTTTTCTACTCAGGGTTACTGTAAACACCCCAAATTTTCACTCACCTTCTGGACATTTCCACCAATCATCACATTCCAGTTTTTTGGAAGCAATGAAAAGCAAAATGGTCATTTTCTGAGATTGAACCTTGCAGAAAGTCTAAAATTTCATTCTTGAGCCTCAAAATTTCTATATTTAGGTTCAGAAACATCTTCAAACTGCAAATTTTTAAAATCCTATTTTGGACAAAAAGCTAGAATTTCCAAGTCCTGGCTCAGAGTAGCATTTCTCGAAACATGTCTTTGTATAGCATGGCATGAACATTTCATATAATTTCACTGCACAGCAAGTCATTTCGAGCTCCAGAAACTCTCGATTTCAAAATTCTTAATCCAGATTCGAGTTTTGACTCTTTTCAAAATTGATTTCAAAACCCTGGGTGTTCAAAATTACCAACCTTTCCCATTTTACCCCCAGGACTTTGAATTACAAAAGTTTTTCTCAGGAAAACAATCTGGATATTTGGATATTGATTTTAAAGATTTTATCTCAAAACTTTTTGTAAAAAGACTTTTAAATCTCTTTACAAAATTTCCATATCCAAATTTTTGCCCTGAAAAACCCATTTTCTTCCAAATTCTTGAAAAAAGACAAAGTTTTATCTCATATTATAAAAATTCCAAAAAGAAGTTATTTCTTCCACTTTTTATTTTCAAATAAATGGAGCGAGACCCGCCTTTGAACTAGCATCACACTCGGATTCTCAAGTAAGTTTCTTATTTTCAAGCGGGACCCACCCGGAGATGGCACCAATTTGGTAAATTCCTCTTCTTCTTCTTTTTTATGTTCTTTATCTTATAAATAGTTAGTGGGCCCACACACATGTGGTGCCCCACTTGAAAATAAAGAAACCAAAATAAAACTTCATTTTTCCATAGGATTTTAAAAGTTGGCTGAGGTGGCCTTTCCCTAAAAGCCTCCCATTTATTTCATGTCAATATTCGGTTTTTTTAGAAATAGCCTTAAATGGCACAACCAAACTTTCCTAAGAAAAAAAAAAGGTTTACTTTACCTAAAACATTAGGTAAAATAAACCAAAATTTTTCAAAAGGCCAAAAGTCGTCCCTTCTCAAAGGGCGACATTTCAAAATTTTCAAAAGTTTGTTTTAAAGATTATCGAAACCTTTCAAAGATGGAATTAAAAAATTTCAAATTTCCATTTTGAGATTTCAAACAATTTCAAAATCTGGGGTAACGCCCCAAAATCTGCGTTTTTTTTGGAAAACCTAAGAAAAATCTTTAAAGGGAGACCCTATTGATGGAAAAGGGGGGGGGGGGGGGGCGATTGAGAGTTTTTTTTTCTTTTATTGCAGGGGATTCACATAGCTGGGAGCCATTTCCCTTCAGCCAAAGAGAAGAGGAAACTGAACTGCCATGGAGCCTTTCACCCTTTGGGGATTTAATCTCCTCCATCCAACGTGAAGACCATCCAGCAAGATCATTTGACACAGGAGATTCACCGAGCTTTTACCCTTTTCACGTCATTCAGTCCAGCAGCAGGTCATGTGATGCATGGGATCCACAAGTGCACCTCCCTCCTACCTATCGTAGCAAGAAGCAACATCATGGTGTAGTAGCAACATCAACGAAGGTTGCAGACGCAGTCACTAGGTAATTTCTGCTACTCATCTATCTCCACCCTCGTCGGATGATCTCATGAAGTCGTCTTCTTCTCCTCTTCTAGTATAGAATCCATCGTGCTTGCTTTTGTTTATGGATGAATGTGTTCTTATCTCGATTTCACCCTTAGTTTAGCCATAGCGGTGCTTTGACAGCACCGTAAATTGGGTCTCTCGCATTTAGTTTAGTAGTTATTTTTCTGCTTTGCGTTTTTGAATGGTAAAATGTCTTTCTAGGTTCTTGTTAACACAGTAGTAGACAGAGTTTTGTTTATTAGGTGCAAAGTTTTATGTTAAATATTTGGATATAGGTAGCTGTTGCACATTTGATTGGTTCTTATTGCCTAATTGAATATTGATCCCTGTTTCAAGTCCTGTTTGATTTATTTCTATCATTAGTTTTAATTCCATCATATGTGCTTTTTGAGTTAAACTTCCAGCTATTGTCTATGTTGAAACTTCGGTGGATATCGGTATCCCCTGGGCATTTGAAATCCCTCAATAGGCAAAAATTTTATCTGAGCTTTGTGATATTCACTGGACATTTAAGATCTCTTGGTAATCTTATCCCCAGATGTTTACTGTTATTCATTGGATCAATAATATGAAATTTTGATATTATTGATAAAGTCTTGATATTTGGCCAGTGCTGCATATTAGGATTGGAATTTGTTGAAAAATCAAGTGTTATAGTACACTTTATGCTCTGTTAGGTTAAGCTAAAAATTTCTGTTTGATGAGACTATGGCTGAACATCATTGGAAATCAATGGTTTTCATTTAAACCGTAAAAAAATCTGTTTAGAAATCATTGGAAATCATTTGTTTTAGCTGTGTGATCATTGTGCTCGTTTTCAGTGAAAATGAAAATCTGATTTTCAATATAGTTTTCCCTTACTATTCTTAACTGCTAACTTTCATTGTCTTAATCACTGAATTTCACTGCCATATGTTTATTATCTGCTACTTCAACCAAATTATTCCTGTTTGTCAACTACTTTTGAATGTCAGCAGTGAACGACTTAGCCGGAATACTCGATTTCCTGCAATTAGCTATTTGTGAATGTTTTGTTCCAGCTGAATGTCACTGTTAATGTTGAATTGACAGAAAATTTTACTGATTGTTGGTCTTTGCTGCGTCAGCTGTTATTGAATGTTGAAGGCTGCACCTGTACATGATTCCCGACTAGGGTTAGTGTGAATGTAGAGAGCTATCACGGTTTGATATAATGCTGAATTATGGATTAGATGATTAAAATTGCTGAGTGAGTTGCTACCAGTTTGATGACTTTCAAGTGACCTGTGGGTTAAGTGGCTGTCATGGGATTCCAATTGACTAATGAAAATGGAACACATACTGTGGGGCTTGAATGATCATGCTCGTCCAGTGTGTTGATGGACATATTTGAGTCCTCAACACTTATAGAGTGATGTGCTGGGATCTAATATGATACATTGACATATGATCAGCCATAGTAGCACTATTGCCACCTGAATTTCTGTGAATTGTTAAACCTATGGTCATTCATTTGGTTTTCTAATAAGGTTTTACAGCAACTACCTTTCAACCATCAACGTAATTACTTAAACATATTGATTTTTGTCACTCTGATTCCTAAGCGTTAGTGCTTGCAAGATTAGTGTATTTGTAAGGCAACTCTAATGATTACTACTGTTCGGATGATATTTTCCCATTCCCTTTTCTGCAGGTTTGCAGTCTTGATAATGAGCTATATTCATGGATGGATATGTCAATATCCATTCATGATTTCAGAACCATCTTTGGCCTGCTCTTTTACTGATATACGGGGAAGCTTCATACTAAATTTTACTGAAAAACAATTTATAATCTGAGAAATATGGCTTTGCGAAATCATGTGCAGAAACTGTGTATACCCTGTATTTTCTGATTTATATATTTACCTATCACATATGAAATTTCAATTACTATGTATATTCTCTCATTATATGTACACATACCTATATATATATATATATATATATGTGGATCTCTTCATATACCTTAGTTTTTTTTAGGCATAAGCACATGTGTATACACTTTTTCCTATAAATGCACCTCCATTGTCACATGTCACTTAGCACAAATTTGAGCATTTAGATATATACATATATATCTTCATTATACATGATATATACCCATTTCCTTGGGTATCTTGTATATCCATTCCTTGTACTAATTCTCATTTTGCAGGAAAAGTTGGAAGATATGGTTTCTTTTGGAGCTATCAAACATTTATTTTTATATATATATATATATATATATATATATATATATATTTTTTTTTTATCAGCAATGTAACAATCAAATGTAAACTTTGGAATAATAATTATTTTTCTGCTTAGATTAAGATGCATTTTATATAGTTTGAATTCCTGCAATATCCTAATTCTATGAATCATGCATTTTATTTCAAAATCACTGTGGATGAACATGAATGTCACGTGCACCAACTCTTAGAAAGTTGATGAACTCAGTGGAGTCCATATTTACGGCCCTAGTCGGAATGTTGACGAGACCCAGATTTATCATCTTTCTATCAGTCACATTGGGCCTACACTCTTAGGTTATCTTCAAAATTGCACATCATATTTCCAATTTTACAAAATATTGTGAATTAACTCAATTAAACTCTGAACATGTTCATGGCCATAGTAATATGTGAAGGATTTACTTTGACTCAATACACATTTTCCAACAAATTTCTCAGAAAACCTTTCCAGATGTTATTTTCAAAGTGCATTCATCCATTCAAATCATCTGCATCATGCCATCATCTGTTTTTCTCATGATTTTCTCGAGAAAATTTCTAAAATTGGAAATATGATGTGCAATTTTCACATCATATTTTGGATGAATGCACTTTGATGTGAAACATGTTTGGCAACCGTGATGGGACCTGTCCTTGTCTGATCAAAAGTATGGTTGGTTTAGTTTAATTATCAAAATTGTGTTCTAAAAATGTCAGCTCTTTACTTTCTGATGTCATGCGAACCTAAGAGCCTAGATTTTGACCTAGCTGACAATGATTGCATATAAACTAGGCATGGTTTGGTAGGACCAGATTGAGGAGATATTTTCATGCTCACATAAGACTTAGGTCTAAACACAACTCTCCTCAATTTAGGATCTGAATGCAAACAGTGTATGCTTCTTCAATGATTTTCAAAAATCTATCTCTCTAGGATTTAGAGCCCTCTATTTCTTGCATGTGATCATTTTTTCAAACCTCCCTTACCTATCATTACCCTGCCATCACATTGCTGGGCTCTCTTCCAGAACCCTAGTTCGAGATAGAGCCTCACGACTGGGCCAATTATTTGGGTTAACGCCCCCTACCACGTACTGCGGGCCACAGTCCGAAGTATATTGGTAGGTGCTCAAGGATGTTGGAAAACCTCACCTTAGAACCAGAGTTGAAATTATATGCCACGTACCTCGGATTTCGGTTCGGGTATATCGGCATAACTGGATTGGACAAAGATGATCTGAACTTAGAGTTATGATTAGGGTCCTACAACTGTTTTTCAAAAGGATGCATCTAGAGTCAGCCTTTTAGGGAGTGCTATATGTGCATAAATGTTTGTGCAGGATGTGATTATATGTATCTTATTTCCTCAGTTCTTCTTATTTCCCAATTTTTTTCCAAAATATTAAGCCTTTTTTAAAATACCCTTATCTTCCACAAGATATTTTCTCTCAAACCCTGGATGATTTTTCCCAAATATCCAATTTCTTTCAAAACCCCAGGTGATTTTCCATTCTCCCGTTCTACTGGATCTTAAAATTCCAGCCTTATTCCAATCATGCCTGCAAATTTTTGAAATTTCAAGTTTTGCTTATATCTTCAAAAACTTTTCCATATCTTCCAGTATATCTTCCAAATTTTATCCAAAAATTTTGTTTGTCATCTCCTTCCAAGCCAATCTGATCCCATCATTTGTTTTTCTCTCAAGATTGTTACTTTAAAAAAAAAAAATTCATCATGCTAAACATCCTATTTTGTTCTGCAGAAGGCATTGGCATTGTGTGTGATCCAGACGAGATCAAAAGATCACGCTACTTCAGCACATTAGTTACAGACAGTGAGTAAGAAATGGATTCCACAAAGTCTGCCAAAGAGGGAGCCCAGACCAGTAAGGATGAGATTGATCCCGCTATATATCGGTTGTTCAAAAGAATGATGATTGAGATATTATCCGAGCATGCTGAAGCCAATTTCGGAAAAGTTTCTGTTAAAGAAGAGGCATCTATCACCATCCCTATGAGCATCATTGGCAACCACTGCAGTGAAAAAAGTTCTAAACCTAGTAACAACAAAAATAGAGGCAATCAAAGCAGCAATTTAGAAGAGTCTAAGGATCGGAAGGGAAAGCATTCCAAAATCCATGATCGACTTTTTCAATCCAGCCCTCAGCAAAAGGAAAAAAATCAAGAAAAAACAAAGTGCAAAAACTGGAGCAAGGATCGAGATTTCACTCCTATAGACGAGCCACTCGACAAAGTCCTCGAATACATGCTGATCAAGGGATTAGTCAAGCTCCCAAAAGTCACGGATCCTCCCACCATCATGGGAAGATTTTTGAACCAGTTCTGCAAATTCCATCAGGCAGTAGGGCATGACACTGATCATTGTTTTGTCTTCAAAAACATTATGCAAGACTGCATTGATAAGAACCTCTTTGTTGAAGACAGAGAAGAGAAACATCCAGTAGCCCTAACCAAGCAAGTTCAGTCCAGTTCTCAGAAAGAAGTCAAAGGAGTCAACATTCAACAGAAATCAAGCAATCCAAAGAAGATAAAGCATGATGGTTGGGGTTATGATCGCGAGTTTACTCATTTAGGTCAGCCAATTGAAGAAATTCTTGGATATCTGCTCACAAAGAATATGATCAAACTTCCAAGGATTGTTGATCCTCCCGTCACTATGAGGAAATGAAAAGATTGTTTCTGCAAGTTCCATCGAGCAATGGGGCACGATACTGAACGCTGCTTCGTTCTCAAAAATATTGTACATGACTACATCAATAAAGAGTTTTTGGTGCCAGAAGAAAGAGAGGGACAAGTTGCAATGCTGACCAAGCCTTTCCCAGATCACTCAGAAGAATGACAATGCCAATGTCAATGCCTTCTCATTTTTGTCATATTTACTTTTGTCAGGACGATATAGTCCTAGTTGTTTTCCTTTTTTAAGTTGTCATCCCTTTTAAGGCATCAATAAAATCATCAACTTTTCTCATTTAACTATGATGTTCTTCTTTTATCATTATATTTCTTCTCAAGAGCCCTCTTTTAATATTATTCTCTCTTCCCCATTACACTGGGGCATTTTTTTGAAAATTTATTTTCAAACATTCTGTACGCAGGCAAGATCAAATAAAATTTCTCACCATTCATTTGCACTTCATTTGCATTTCATGTGCATGTGCATTCCATTTGCATTAATTATGCACCCAATTCATTTCCCATTCAGGATAAGTGATAAATCCTGAGACTATGATTAATTTCTCATCCCAATCATTGATCCCTAACTTCAGTTTGCAAACTCTGTCGATTTTTCCTCAAAATTCTTCAGCTATAATCCTCTTTCCAAAATCCAGTCCCCAGACTGGCAATTTGCAAAATTTTAATCCTCTAATCGAGTCTTCCTCTGAAGATCTGAATTTCGATTAAGATTTCTTTTTCTTTCAAACCCAACTCTCAGGTTGGTCCATTTTTCTTTTAGAAATTTGAGTTCCGACTCGGATTTCTTCATTTTCAAAATCCAACTTTCAAGTTGGTTTATATTATTTTCTTTGAAAAACCGAGTTCCGACTCAGGTTTTCTTTCAAATTATTTTTTCTTTGAAAAATCGAGTTCCAACTCGGGTTTTCTTTCAAATTATTTTCTTTGAAAAACCGAGTTTCGACTCGGGTTTTCTCTCAAATTATTTTCCTTTAAAGATTCAAGTTCCGACTCGGGTTTTCTTTCAAATTATTTTCTTTGAAAAACCGAGTTCCAACTCAGGTTTTCTTTCAAATTATTTTCTTTTGAAGATCCGAGTTCCGACTCGGGTTTTCTTTTAAATTGTTTTCTTTGAAAAACCGAGTTTCGACTTTGGTTTTCTTTCAAATTATTTTCCTTTGAAGATCCGAGTCCGACTCGGGTTTTCTTTCAAATTATTTTTCTTTGAAAAACCGAGTTTTGACTCGGGTTTTCTTTCAAATTATTTTCTTTGAAAAACCGAGTTCCGACTCGGATTTTCTTTCAAATTATTTTCCTTTGAAGATCCGAGTTCCGACTCGGGTTTTCTTTCAAATTATTTTCTTTGAAAAACTAAGTTCCGACTCCGGTTTTCTTTCAAATTATTTTTTTTTCTTCTTTGAAAAACTAAGTTCCGACTCGGGTTTTCTTTCAAATTATTTTCCTTTGAAAAACCGAGTTCCGATTCAGGTTTTCCTCAAAATTAATTTTCCTTTGAAGATCCGAGTTCCGACTCGAGTTTTCTTTCAAATCATTTTCCTTTATTGATCCGAGTTCCAACTCGTGATCTCTCTACCTTATTCGAGCTCTTCATTTTCCTTTGTTGACCCGAGTTCTTACTCGTGATCTCTCTACCTTACTCGAGCTCTTCATTTTCCTTTGTTGATCCGAGTTCCGACTCGTGATCTCTTTATCTTATTTGAGCTCTGATTCGAGCTCTTCATTTTCCTTTGTTGATCCGAGTTCTGACTCGTGATCTCTTTACTTTATTCGAGCTCTTCATTTTCCTTTGTTGATCTGAGTTTCGACTCATGATCTCTTTACTTTATTCGAGCCCTGACTCGAGCTCTTCATTCTCCTTTTGTTGATCCGGGTTCTGACTCGTGATCTCTTTACCTTATTCAAGCTCTGATCCGAGCCATTTATTCTCCTATGTTGATCCAAGTTATTTCGACCCTTAGGGTCAGTCAATTTCTCAAATTTGACATTTTGCCCAACAATTTCCAATTTAAATCTTCGGATCATTCAATTCTCCAATTTTGACCCTCGGGTCATTCAATTCTCCAATTTTTCAAATTTAATTTTCAATTTCAACCTTTGGGTCACTCAATTCTCAATTCCGACCTCCTGGTCGCCCAATTTCCATACTCTCAATTTTCAATTCTCAATTTCGACCTCCGGGTCACACAATTTCGACCTTTTGGGTTAACCAATTCTCAATTTCGACCGTTAGGTCATCCAATTTTGACCTCCGGGTCACCCAATTTCCAATTTTGACCTTTGGGTCAATCAATCCCAATATCCAATTTCAATCATTTTCTCTTGCGAGAGACCCTTTTTATAGGGAGAGTTTGAGGGAGCTCATTCTTTTTGCATGCTATCCAATTCGTTTACTTAGCCCCGTTTTAGGGAGAGTTTGAAGGGACTCGCGTCTTTGTGAACCGTTTGCAAAACAATTTCCAATTTCACACAAGGAACCCTTTTAAAGGAAGAGGCTCGACGGAGACTCGCTTTCCTTGCGGCCACCCCAATTTTTCTACTAGGCCATTTTTGTCATGATGGACCCTCTTTTCAGGGAGAGTGTGATGGACTCGTTCCTTCATGACCCAATTTTCAGACCTTACTACTATCGGCCCCCTTTCTATAAGAGAAGCCTAATATTAGGGAGCTTTGACGAAAGCTTAATTTCTCTTCGAAAGTTCGTTTTGCAAACACCTCCTCTTCAAGGAAGAGAGGAGTAATTTCTATTTCCCATTCAGGTAAGGGCTAAGCCTGAGTCTCTCTTTTTGGGGAAAAAGAGAGGAGAATTTTCGTCACGGATGTGTTGAGCCGGACCTCAAATGCTCTCTTTCACCCAGGATTTCAAGAACATGTTGTACATTTGTCAATCAATTATCTGTTGATTTCAGAATTTTATTGCATAAATCTTTACCTCAGTTTACCTTCAGCATTACTTTCAAAAGAGTGAAGCTTTTGTGAAAAGAGATTCAAAATCCAAATTCTTTCTATCGGCCAACCAAAAGGATGAAGGATAAATCCTCGATATGGCCAGAAAAGAAGATTCAATGTTATTACGAAGCCATAAATGATTGATATTGATCGCAGTTATGGCACATCTTTAAAAATTATTCTTGTAAAGACAAGGCAGTGGAAATATCCTGAGCGCTAGAAAAAGAGAGAATTCACCCAAGCCCTGTCTCCTCAAAATCACCTAAGCTACAATTAAATATCCGCAAAAGGGATCTCTCAATTGTCGTCAAGATGAAGACAAATTAAGCGAGTAGACCTCCGGGGCCAAAGAAGATTCGAAACATCTCCAAGATGACGGAGTTTGTGACAGACCCTTTCAAGGAAAGTCCAAAGCACTGTCGAGATGAATGCAGATGCGATGAACCTCCAGATAATCCCTAAAAGATATTTAATTTCAGCTATCATCTAAAAATCTCTAACCCATGAGCCAATATCATCAAAGAAGGATCAAAACATCTCCAAGTTGAAGGAGTTTGTGACGTACCCTTCCAAAAAAAAAGAGAGAGAAGAAAAAAAAAGATGATAAAAAGAAAGAGAAAAAGTCAGAACATCTATCCAAAATAAAGGATGATGTAATAAACTCTCTCGAAGCCCAAGAGAGCCAAAAGAGTGCAGAAAGATTATCATGAGAGAAGCTCCCAGGATATCAAACTACCAAATCTATCAAGAATCTTCTTTAAATTTGTGAAATTCTATTATCAATATCCTTTCATCAATCGCTTTCATAATATCAAATTCTCTTTCCTGTTCATATCAAGAAAATTGATAGCTTCCTTGAAGAAGGTCAATCACAAGCAATTTGAATTCCCAATCTTGATTCTATGAAGTGAAGCTCGTTTGGAGGTAATGCTTCAGGTAGAAAAGAATGAATATCTTTACAACAATGTGCATCAATTTCAAATACTTTGAATCAACAACAGAATTCTCAATGTTTTGACAATACTTTCTAGTTATCCTGGCATGAAGTGAGAGCTTGATGTCTGTTTTGATACATCCTGACACCAATTTTTAAATACCTCTTTAGGACTTGATTCCTTCCCTTCTTTGAGAGTGTGAGCTCTCAGATTCACAAAGTTCCTTGTGTCCCCACTGTCCAACCATAGACAGTCCCATTTCGGCTCGAGATCAAACCACCAAGCATTTTCTCGCAAAAGGCAATTTCAAAAGCGGATTTTAGTCTCAGAAATGAGGCGCCCAAGATCAATCCCTTTTCAAGCTTTAGGGACCCCATTTTCCTTTCTTTTGCAAAACCCTTGTCGAATTTATTGTGCAAAATCCGAAGGTTCCATCATGATCTCTTCCTTCGAGGATTTCATCCATTTTCCACTGAATCAGGATAAGGGTACAAACCTGAGCCTCCTTTGATGAGATATTCCATTTTCCGCCTAATCAGGTCAAGGGTACAAACCTGAGCCTCCTTTGATGAGGTATTCCATTTTCCGCCCAATCAGGTCAAGGATACAAACCTGAGCCTCCTTCGATGAGGTATTCCATTTTCCGCTCGATCAGGTTAAGGGTACAAACCTGAGCCTCCTTTGATGAGGTATTTCATTTTCCGCCCGATCAGGTTAAGGGTACAAACCTGAGCCTCCTTTGATGAGGTATTTCATTTTCCGCCCAATCAGGTTAAGGGTATAAACCTGAGCCTCATTTGATGAGGTATTTCATTTTTTTTCCCAATCAGGTTAAGGGTATAAACCTGAGCCTCACTCTGATAAGGTATTTCATTACTCGATCAGGTTAAGGATCAAACCTAAGCCTTTTCCCATGCGAAGCATTTTCTGTCCCATCCAGAATAAGGGCAAAAACCTGAACTTCGCTCCTCTTTATTCTCCATTTCATATCTACCATCTTCACCGAGCTAATATCTCTATACCCAGTCAGATCCTTCTAACTGGGGCATTAGTTTTATATAGCCCAAATTTGGTGTATTTTTCTTTGCCACTAAGCTCGACAACAAGCTGGCTTAGTAGCAAAGAGGGGTATCTGTAAACACCCCAAATTTTCACTCACCTTCTGGACATTTCCACCAATCATCACATTCCAGTTCTTTGGAAGCAATAAAGGGTAAAACGGTCATTTTCTGAGATTGAACCTTGCAGAAAGTCTAAAATTTCATTCTTGAGCCTCAAAATTTCTATATTTAGGTTCAGAAACATCTTTAAACTGCAAATTTTTAAAATCCTGTTTTGGACAAAAAGCTAGAATTTCCAAGTCCTGGCTCAGAGTAGCATTTCTCGAAACATGTCTTTGCATAGCATTGCATGAACATTTCATATCATTTCACTGCACAGCATGTCATTTTGAGCTACAGAAACTCTCGATTTCAAAATTCTCAATCCAGTTTCGAGTTTTGACTCTTTTCAAAATTGATTTCAAAACCCTGGGTGTTCAAAATTACCAACCTTTCCCATTTTACCCCCAGGACTTTGAATTACAAAAGTTTTTCTCAGGAAAACAATCTGGATATTTGGATATTGATTTTAAAGATTTTATCTCAAAACTTTTTGCAAAAAGACTTTTAAATCTCTTTACAAAATTTCCATATCCATATTTTTGCCCTGAAAAACCCATTTTCTTCCAAATTCTTGAAAAAAGACAAAGTTTTATCTCATATTATAAAAATTCCAAAAAGAAGTTATTTCTTCTGCTTTTTATTTTCAAATAAATGGAGCGAGACCCGCCTTTGAACTAGCATCACACTCGGATTCTCAAGTAAGTTTCTTATTTTCAAGCGGGACCCACCCGGAGATGGCACCAATTTGGTAAATTCCTCTTCTTCTTCTTTTTTATGTTCTTTATCTTATAAATAGTTAGTGGGCCCACACACATGTGGTGCCCCACTTGAAAATAAAAAAACCAAATTAAAACTTCATTTTTCCAAAGGATTTTAAAAGTTGGTTGAGGTGGCATTTCCCTAAAAGCCTCCCAATTATTTCATGTCAATATTCGGGTTTTTTAGAAACAACCTTAAATGGCACAACCAAACTTTCCTAAGAAAAAAAAAAGGTTTACTTTACCTAAAACATTAGGTAAAATAAACCAAAATTTTTCAAAAGGCCAAAAGTCGTCCTCTCTGAAAGGGCGACATTTCAAAATTTTCAAAAGTTTGTTATAAAGATTATCGAAACCTTTCAAAGATGGAATTCAAAAATTTTCAAATTTCCGTTTTGAGATTTCAAACAATTTCAAAATCTGGGGTAACGCCCCAAAATCTGCGTTTTTTTTGGAAAACCTAAGAAAAATCTTTAAAGGGAGACCCTATTGATGGAAAAGGGGCTGGGAGCCATTTCCCTTCAGCCAAAGAGAAGAGGAAACTGAACTGCCGTGGAGCCTTTCACCCTTTGGGGATTTAATCTGCTTCATCCAACGTGAAGACCATCCAGCAAGATCATTTGACACAGGAGATTCACCGAGCTTTTACCCTTTTCACGTCATTCAGTCCAGCAGCAGGTCGTGTGATGCATGGGATCCACAAGTGCGCCTCCCTCCTACCTATCGTAGCAAGAAGCAACATCATGGTGTAGTAGCAACATCAACGAAGGTTGCAGACGCAGTCACTAGGTAATTTCTGCTCCTCATCTATCTCCACCCTTGTCGGATGATCTCATGAAGTCTTCTTCTCCTCTTCTAGTATAGAATCCATCGTGCTTGCTTTTGTTTATGGTTGAATGTGTTCTTATCTCGATTTCACCCTTAGTTTAGCCATAGTGGTGCTTTGACAGCACCATAAATTGGGTCTCTCACATTTAGTTTAGTAGTTATTTTTGTGCTTTGCGTTTTTGAATGGTAAAATGTCTTTCTAGGTTCTTGTTAACACAGTAGTAGACAGAGTTTTGTTTATTAGGTGCAAAGTTTTATGTGAAATAGTTGGATATAGGTAGCTGCTGCACATTTGTTTGGTTCTTATTGCCTAATTGAATATTGATCCCTGTTTCAAGTCCTGTTTGATTTATTTCTATCATTAGTTTTAATTCCATCATATGTGCTTTTTGAGTTGAACTTCCATCTATTGTCTATGTTGAAACTCCGGTGGATATCGGTATCCCTTGGGCATTTGAAATCCCTCAATAGGCAAAAATTTTATCTAAGCTGTGTGATATTCACTGGACATTTAAGATCTCTTGGTAATCTTATCCCCAGATGTTTACTGTTATTCATTGGATCAGTAATATGAAATTTTGATATTATTGATAAAGTCTTGATATTTGACCAGTGCTGCATATTAGGATTGGAATTTGTTGAAAAATCAAGTGTTATAGTACACTTTATGCTCTGTTAGCTTAAGCTAAAAATTTCTGTTTGATGAGACTATGGCTGAACATCATTGGAAATCAATGGTTTTCATTTAAACCGTAAAAAAATCTGTTTAGAAATCATTGGAAATCATTTGTTTTAGCTGTGTGATCATTGTGCTCATTTTCAGTGAAAATGAACATCTGATTTTCAATATAGTTTTCCTTTACTATTCTTAACTGCTAACTTTCATTGTCTTAATCACTGAATTTCACTGCCATATGTTTATTATCTGCTACTTCAACCAAATTATTCTTGTTTGTCAACTACTTTTGAATGTCAGCAGTGAACGACTTAGCCGGAATACTCGATTTCCTGCAATTAGCTATTTGTGAATGTTTTGTTCCAGCTGAATGTCACTGTTAATGTTGAATTGACAGAAAATTTTACTGATTGTTGGTCTTTTCTGCGTCAGTTGTTATTGAATGTTGAAGGCTGCACCTGTACATGATTCCCGGCGAGGGTTAGTGTGAATGTAGAGAGATATCACGGTTTGATATAATGCTGAATTATGGATTAGATGATTAAAATTGCTGAGTGAGTTGCTACTAGTTTGATGACTTTCAAGTGACCTATGGGTTAAGTGGCTGTCATGGGATTCCAATTGAATGATGAAAATGGAACACATACTGTGGGGCTTGAATGATCATGCTCGTCCAGTGTGTTGATGGACATATTTGAGTCCTCAGCACTTATAGAGTGATGTACTGGGATCTAATATGATACATTGACATATGATCAGCCATAGTAGCACTATTGCCACCTGAATTTCTGTGAATTGTTAAACCTATGGTCATTCATTTGGTTTTCTAATAAGGTTTTACAGCAACTACCTTTCAAGCATCAACGTAATTACTTAAACATATTGGTTTTGGTCACTCTGATTCCTAAGCGTTAGTGCTTGCAAGATTAGTGTATTTGTAAGGCAACTCTTATGATTACTACTGTTCGGATGCTGTTTTCCCATTCCCTTTTCTGCAAGTGTGCAGTCTTGATAATGAGCTATATTCATGGATGAATATGTCAATATCCATTCATGATTTCTGAACCATCTTTGGCATGCTCTTTTATTGATATACAGGAAAGCTTCATACTAAATTTTACTGAAAAACAATTTATAATCTGAGAAATTTGGCTTTGCGAAATCATGTGCAGAAACTGTGTATACCCTGTATTTTCTGATTTATATATTTACCCATCACATATGAAATTTCAATTACTATGTATATTCTCTCATTATATGTACATATACCTATATATATATGTGTACATATACATATATATATACATGTATATGTATATATATGTATATATATGTATATATATGTGGATCTCTTCATATACCTTAGTTTTTTTTAGGCATAAGCACATGTGTATACACTTTTTCCTGTAAATGCGCCTCCATTGTCACATGTCACTTAGCACAAATTTGAGCATTTAGATATATACATATATATCTTCATTATACATGATATATTCCCATTTCCTTGGGTATCTTGTATATCCATTCCTTGTACTAATTCGCATTTTGCAAGAAAAGCTGGAAGATATGGTTTTTGTTGGAGCTATCAAATATTTATTTATATTTTTTTTTTATCATCAATGTAATAATCAAATGTAAACTTTGGAATAATATTTATTTTTCTGCTTAGATTAAGATGCATTTCATATAGTTTGAATTCCTGCAATATCCTGATTCTATGAATCATGCATTTTATTTCAAAATCACTATGGATGAACACGAATGGCACGTGCACCAACTCTTAGAAAGTTGATGAACTCGGTGGAGTCCATATTTACAGTCCTAGTCGGAATGTGAACGAGACCCAGATTCATCATCTTTCTACCAGTCACATTGGGCCTACACTCTTAAGTTATCTTCAAAATTGCACATCATATTTCCAATTTTACAAAATATTGTGAATTAAATCAATTAAACTCTGAACATGTTCATGGCCATAGTCAGAATATGTGAAGGATTTACTTTGACTCAATACACATTTTCCAACAAATTTCTCAGGAAACCTTTCTAATGTTATTTTCAAAGTGCATTCATCCATTCAAATCATCTGCATCATGGCATCATCTATTTTTCTCATGATTTTCTCGAGAAAATTTCACTCCATGGAAATCAATTTCTCAAGAAACTTCTAAAATTTTCAAAATTGGATTTTCCAAGTCAAGTTTTCCCATGATTTTCCCTGAAAAATGTTATTTTATTAAGATTCATTTTCAAACGGAATTTCTCATCTTTCTCAAGAATCAAAATCAATTTTCAAATATTTCAAGTCTAATACTCTCAGGATTTTAGTTTCCTGAGTTTTGTTTTTCCTGCTCCTAAGGATTTTCCTATGAATTTTCAATCATTTTCCAAAGATAGTTTTCAAAATTGGAGTTTTCCTGATAAATATTTTCCTCTTCAAGTGTTCATCTTTTCTCAAGAATTCTTTCCATTTTTCCAGGATTTTCATCCATTCATGATTTTCCCAAATCTTTATTAACTTTCTTGAGATTTCAAATCTTTTCATCAGAGTTTCCTGAAAGTCTAGTTTCCATCTTTTTCTTGAGAAATATTTTCCAACTCCCAAGCATTTTCTGAGCATACATCATGTTTTCCCAACCTACATTTTACAAAATTTCATATCACATGCCTGAATTCTCTGTGCATTTAGGATAGAACATGATTTTGATGATTTAACTAAGTCAAGCACATTTTTGGTCCTTGGTTCGATTACCTCTGTTAAAGGCGGTAGGAACGGTCGAACCTCGTACCGACAGGTCGAGCCCCATCCTATGGATTTTCTCGCTATTTTCAAAATGGAGGCGAGTATTTTAAAACAATTTGCAAAACTCTGGTCAAGTTTGACTCGCGAAAGCAATTTTCCTCTCTCTCCCGCATGGAAGGGTAGAGGGAAAAATTTCGTGACGATAACAGTTACCTTGGATGAACGGGTAACCTTCATAGAGGCCATTATCCAATCCTGTTTCGAGCCATTCGGCTCTCTTGATTAATTTGATGAACGATTTCGCAGGAGACATGGAGATGAGATTTTTCAGAGGCTGGGAAAAGTTATTTAGGATTATCTGCAGTGCATGTTTCTATGGAATGGGACCTTTATCTTATTGCAGGTGCTTCTCCACCTGTGGATGAATTCTCCATCTCTTTCAATCTCATTCTGCTTCAGATTGTACATATGGTTGAGAGTGGGCGAAGCCTCAACATTAAACATGAAACGCTCGATGAACAGGTTCACGACTTTATCGAACTCTCGTAGTTCGATAGGATTGATGTGGTCTGCATACCACCTTGCTGCTACTCCTTCCAGACTGTGAGGGAAGCAGATGAATAAGGCCCTGTTATCTTTTCTGAAATGTCCGCATTCTGCATAGAACGTGGCTAAATGAGCTTTTGGGTTGCTTGTTCCATCATATTTGAGGAATTTTCGAGGAAGATTCTCCGGATTATCATCCCCATCTAGGCCGTTATAGAAATCTTTGCCAAAATAGGTTTGTTTGCTCTTGCTTTTGGACTGGATATCTTTGATTGCTCGAGTCATTTCCCTCAATTGCTCATGCATCGGGTCCTCAGCTGGGATCCCAATTTTGGGCTTATTCACAGATTCAGGCTCGTCAGCGATCTTTACGAATTGCAGCGGAAGATTCTGACTGAAGACAAAGTGCTCTTCTTCTTCTGACCCTTCCTCTGCTGATTTTGTGTCCTTAGAAGTACTGTCTGGCTGGACCTTTTTTCTGACGATTTTGACTTGCTTTTTCACAGCTTTCTTCTTCAGCTTGTTTTTAGGAACGACCTTTTTCAGACTGACCTCAGCTTGTTCTGACATCATCCTTGCCATCATCTTCTGAAACAGACCATACATGGTGAGATCAATATCATCTCCCTTGTACTGACTCTGTCCTCTGGCTGACTTGGGAGAGTCCATCGCTTTGACTTCGTTGTCACTGTGTTGAGCAGTTGTTTCTATCCCAGTTCTTGTTTGAACCATTTTGACAATGTCAATGCTCTTTGTGGAATAAAAGGAATGGTTAGAGCACAGAAGAAGCTTTTCCAAAACAACATTTTAAGAAGAGAATGAAAGATATGGTAGACAATTAAAAGGATTATCACATTACCAGGGATTGGATCGTCACAAGATTTGTGACAATTGCATCATCATTCTCATGACAACTGAAAAATGTGCCTTGTTACCTAGGTGAGGTCGTCAACCATGATAAAAGATATTTGAAGAAGAACGAGGAGAATATTTAAAAGAACATCCCCATTACCGGAGATAATGACGCCACAAACATCGTGGCTATCTACTCTCAAAATAATATTTGGCCCAAAAATGCTTGTCAGTAGAACAAAAAGTAATATTTTGTTAAAAATAGATTCAAAGACAAAGAGGGGGTGGACAGACAGTTTGCCACCACTCTTGATATTCAGCAGATACATTGGGTCCAGGAAATACAGATAGAGAAATGAAAGAATCCCAAGTGTATTTGGTTACATGGTATGCCCCACACCACTAATCCAACTGTAGATCAAATTCTGGCATGTGGCCCACCGAGAAGTGAGTGTTGGCACGAACCTGTCACTGTGAGAATTGTCTAAGACATCTCTCTGGCTCATAGTCGACACAGAAGAAAGAACCAAGCAATTTGTATTGTTTGCTACGAGCATAAGTGTAGCGAGGAACTGACTCTCGCCTGTCAAAGTAATCTCAAACGATTTCCTTGTAATGCAGACTCTCGATCAAGGCTTGACACTGGATGGAAGACTTCGATTTCTTGCTGTTGAACCTGAAAGAGCTGGCTTTTGACGGCACATGTCGCAGGAACCAAGACTGCAAGACATAAGTACATCCTTCTACCAGAATGGTCTCCCCAAGGGCGAAATGAGTTAAGCCTTGGTAGAGAAAGGCTAAAGCTTCCATGAAAACTGAAAGTTGACGGGTCTGCTTGCTTCCCCATCTTCAAAAAAGCTGAACAGTTCTGACATCGATGAAGTTCTGACCGTCTTGAAAGAATGCTAATCCCACTGTGCATAGGACCATGGCATGCTGAATTCTGTATTTTGTTGCTCGGGACAAGGTGTCAACTTCCTCGTAAGCTCTGTACTTGCGATAAAGCCCAAACAGGTCGATGAACTGACTTTCGTTGATCTCAGTGAGAGGCCAAGATATGCTCTCTGTTGCTCTGACTAATGCTTCTCGAACATCTACCCCCCTTGACGTTGATCAGGAACTGCTGCTCGACCAGATCATCTGGCTGACCAACTGGTTCTGGCAATCCCATGATATCACTGAATTCATCCATCAGTAGAGTCATTTCTCCCCATGGTAACCAAAATGTGCAGGTACGTGGATTTCACCGCTCTGCCATAGCTTGAATCAAACTTTCGTTGATGGTTCGCTTACCCACTGCTGATGCTATCTCCAATCCGCAATCATCTAAGTGGTCTGAGAACATACACGAGAAGGTGGCGAACCAAGAATAATACCATCGAGAGAAGAAGGGATGAGTCTGGATAACCCGATGATCCGGGGATCCATCCCTTATCTGATAGAAGACATGATCTCTGGGAAAGACAACATTTTGGGAATTGGACGCCATCGGAATGATACTAGGGCAAATAAGAATGAGGAGAATTAGATAGAATGCAAGACTTATGGATAGACTCTTGGAGGAAAGGAGAATAGATATAAATCCTGGAAATTTTTGAAAGATTGAGGAAATTTAGAAGAATTATCCAGGGTTTTGAAGAAAATTTGATCTAAAAGAGGAAAGAATGTAGGTAGAGGAAAAATATACACTTGGGTTTCTGAAAATAAGAGGAAGTTTTGAATAATATACCCAGGGTTTGGAAAAAGTTTGATATATATAGGAGAAATACAAAACATCGTGAAATTCCACTAGAGGGGGGGTGAATAGTGAAATATGATTATGATCGATAAAATAAAATAATTAAGCAAGAAGGCACAACACATAAAACACAGAAGTTATACTGGTTCGGTCAATATCCAGACCTACATCCAGTCCCCAAGCAAACCACTTGAGATTCCACTATAACATCCGAGTTACCGGATAAATAGTACAACACCCTCTTCCCAAGAGGTCTTCTTTTCTCAACAGAGAAGGGGCACACCCTCTTCCCAAGAGGTCTTCTTCTCTCAACAGAGAAGGGCAACACCCTCTTTCACAGAGGTCTACTTCTTTAAACAAAGAAGGAATACAATGAATAACAGAGTTACAATACTTCCTATAGAACCTTCAGAATGATATGAATGCACGAATGAAGGATTTTAAGAATGTTCTGTTTGTCACTCAGAGGATACTCTTTGTCAAAGAGCTGGACTTGACTTTTTCTCTTTTCTTCCTTTTTCTTTTTCTCTTTCTTTTTTAAGGCTCTCTTTTCAAATCACGAATAGAAATTTTTCTCTTTGTAAGCTCACACGTCTATTTCATTCCATGTTTGAATAGTTTATTTAAGTGTGTTTATATAGCCTTTAAAAAGTAGTCGTTACATTTTGGAATTGTAACTTTTTGAAATGTGAAATGTTATGTCATTTCAAAAATATCTTTTAGAGAAGATCGAGAATGCCTTTTTCCATAAAGGTGAAATAGAGGGTACACTAGTCGTTGTAATATTTTCAGGTAATACATATTTTATGTAAAAAGTCTATTTCTTACAATAGTACATTTGAACGTTGGGTTGTAGTTTTGTCTTTATTCTAATTAATGATTTGAGGTACATTAGTACTTCTTTACTTTAAATGAGCGTAAGTACTATGAGTGCTTTGAGATATTTATTTGTACATAATCATGTCAAGTGTTTTCTTTATGTTGTGTTTTTCAAAGTCTCCAGAGAGAATAAGGACCAAAAAAAAGTCGACATTCTTTGAGAAGGATATTTAACAAGGATTTGTTACAGAAGGCATTTAATGCTTTGTAGAGAGAATGATGACTTCAAGTAAGTCGACATTCTATGGTTATGAAAAAAGGTAACTAGAGAGAATGATGACTTCAAGTAAGTCGACATTCTATAGTTATGAAAAAAGGTAACTAGAGTCCTTTTAAAAACATATTTTATTTGTTTTTCTTATGTGTAGCCGATTTATGTTTTTGTCTTCTTCTTGTATTAAGAAACATTTCATTAAAGAAGATAACTAAAGTCTTTTCAAAAACATATTTTATTTGTTTTTCTTATGTAGTCGATTTTATGTTTTTGTCTTCTTCTTATAAAAATATTTCTTTAAAGAGGGAAATTAGAGTCTTTTCAAAAACATATTTTATTTGTTTTCTTCATGTAGTTGATGTTATGTTTTTGTCTTTTTCCTACATTCCTTTTTTTCATGTTGTCTTGTATATAGTGTAAGGTACAATGACAAAATGTTTTTTTCATAAAAGGTTGTAAGAAGGTACAATTATTATATGACAAAATATCTTTTTCATAAAAGGTTGTAAGAAGGTACACTTATTGGTTTTCAAAAAGGAGTCTTTTTGAAACTATCGTATACTTTTATGATATAGTGTTTATGAATGAGTATGTAATATGCAATATGCAAGTTCCTGAAGGTTCTGTTACATATGACTCTAAAGAACAAAAAAATCTTCATCTTGAGGTAGCCGATTTCTTCATTTGAACTTTAGGAAAGCATGGCTCATCAAGCTTTTTCTTCAAGGAGTATGATTGCACCATAGTTGTACTTGAACAGGAAGTCTCCATCCTTATTGGGTGAGATATCCTTGCATCAAATACTCGTTAGATTTAAGGCAAAACATATTCAGTCATAATATAACATTATTTCAAGAGAACATATTATCATATCATATAAAATCAAATGAGACATTGTATCATATTATGTGACATCAAAACCGAGTTTCTCAACATTATCCCCCTTTTTGATGATGACAAAATATGCTCCCCCTGTCAAAAAGACATTATGCATAGAAATAATAATATGATAAAAAAGTGAAATAATGTTTAAAAGAGAGAATATTTCTCCAATAATGGAGACAGGTTTTCTCCCCCTTTGTCATGGACAAAAAGGAGGGATCAGAGTAAAAAAAATTATTACAGACCAAATATAAAAGTAATTAAAAAGTTATTACAGACCAAATATATAAAAAAATGAGTCTATCTCAAAGGTGGAGAAGGTGAAGGTGGTCGGTTGGCGCGATTCCGCTTGCGAGTCTGCTGCAATAGGGCTTGATTACGAAGGAATCGATCCTGAGTTTGCTCGATATCCATCATAGCAGAAAAGTAATTGAAGGAGGACATTGGATCAGCTTCATCAGAGCCGGGCATGTGCAGGGACCTTAGATTGAAGGTGGTACCATCGAGGACGTGAGAGGGACGGAGGATGACTTCGTTGTGAAGTGGTACTTGGAAGTATTTGAGAATGGGAGTTATAAAACACCCAAAAAGAAGAGGCTCAAATTTTTGATAACGAATAAAGAGGTCGAAAATAATGGATGACCAATTTATCGGAAGAGAAGAAAGGATTGCGTAGATAAGAAGAGAGATTTTTCGAGGAACTAATCCCTGGCGGGGACGCTTGGGATAGATGTTGTGGAGAAGAATCTGGGCAAGTAGCTGAGCATGAGGTTGGAGATTCTTCATGTGCCACGGAAGTTGGTAGCAGTTGGTGCAGAGAAGAATTTTTCGAAGTACCGATCGGTCGATTGGTACTATGGTGTTAAGGTCGGTACCGGTGGAAGGTAGGTTTAGAATTCTTCCTAGGTCGGAAGCATCGAAAATCATCAGCTGTCCTCGGACTTTGCTGGTGATTGAGGTTTGTTCATGATCAGAAGAGAAGTTGGTATAAAACAATCGGACTAGTTCGGGATAATAGGCAGCTGGAGATGAATATCCTATGAGAGGTTTGAGTTCAGGGAGATAGGTGTCTAAGTCGAAGAACATGAAGTCGTCAAAGTTGATCAATTTTCCTTCACGAATGGGGCGAGAGCAGAGTGAGTTGTAGTTGTGAAACAAATCAGGATACCTTAGATCGGCGGAGGTGATTACATTGGTAGAGGAGGAAGCCATTATCGAATGCCTTGAAAATAAATCACTAGGAGAGAAAGGAGCTAGAACCGAGAGAAAGTTTGTATAAGGATAGAAAAGTTCGAATGGAATGGTAAGAGATGAACCAATTGATTAAATAGAAGGAAGAAAATAATTGTTGATATGAAATGAATGACATTGGAAGTGAGTAATTTTTAGATTTTAGTCAAATAAGGAAATCCGTGAGTAGTAAGTTAGGAGACTTGTGAATGACGAATCAAATCAATGTTTGAGGATAGTGTATTATATTAGATTGAGGACATAGTTATTGAAATATATAGATTTTACTATGGATGAGTTTATCGACTAGTGAGGGAAGCCATTAATAGAGTATGGGGTGTCATGTTGAATCAAAAAAAAAAAATGATTGATCTTGAAAATAATGGCCTAATAAAACAAAGAACTTTTTAACGTGAATAAAAAGATGATATGGATATGTAGAGAGGAGAGAAAGGTGATAAAGGACAACATTTACTTGATTAAGATATGACATAAAGTAGAGGTAGAATAAATAAAGGTTTGCTTGGAGACAAGACTTTAATGATTCTCAATTTTAGTGAGATATACAATAAGAGAGAGGCAAGGTCACGGATGGAAAGAAAGGTCATAGGGTGACCATGTGATGTGTACTTTGAAAGATATGACATTTTAAAGAAAAGAGTGCCAAAAAAAAAGTTTCATGATTAATATTTGTAATTTTTATGAGTATACGTGGATATGAGAAGGACACATTTTGACTTTGACTAGTGGTAAGAGAGATGATGAGACAAAAAGGAGAAAGAGTTAAATATATAAGAATTGAAATAAGAATAGACATGGAGGGGTTGGATTCAAAAATGTATAATAGAATGTATTCGAGAGATGAAATGAGGAGACAAAGAATTATTTATGAATGAAGAGTAATAAATGTGAGTTGTCATAGAGAGAAGTGAGATGACATATATGGATTTTTGTGAAGGATAAAGAAGTAATAAAAAGGTTGATGAAAGACATAAAGTTATGAATGATATGATTTATTTAAAGAAACTCGACAAGGTAAAGTTTTAAACAAGAGTTGACAAGAATGGAGGCTTAATTTGTATACGAAAGATATGATAATAGATAGTTTGTTGGGCTATGATATAATAGATGATATAGTAAAAAAAATTACGTGTGAATATAGCAACTAGATCTTTTAAAGAAATCAACTAGTCATTCGGTTTTAACTAATGAAGAGGATGAGTTCTCATAAACTAAGTAGAGAGGTGAAACAATTTATCGTAAGACAAGTTTTCATAAAGGACAAAAAATAATAAAGGAGTTGAGTGATGTGAACATTGTTATGATAGCTTTTAATATAATTAGTTTTTATGGATATGAGAGAAAGGAGATAGGACAAGGAGTTATAATGGATGTGTACTTGAAAGATGACAAGTTGAAAGACATAAAGAATGAGTCTTATAAGAATACGTGAATATGGAAACATAGTTTGACTAACTAAAATCGATAAGAAGGAAAGCAATTTAAAATAAGATTTAAACAAGACTTATAAGAAGTATTATAATAAGTGTGATTCATTTATAAGTCACTTAGTTTGCATATTCCTAGTTCTCTTCTAATTCGTGTGAAGTCTTCATGTTTTAATGGTTTAGTGAATATGTCTGCTAACTGTTGATTAGTGGGTATGAATGCTAATTTAATTATGTTGTTTAAGACTTGTTCTCTTAAGAAGTGGTGTCTTATTTGAATGTGCTTAGTTCGTGAGTGTAAAATAGGATTCTTAGATAGGTTTATAGCACTCGTATTATCACAGAAAATAGTTGTATTTTCAAAATTTAAACCAAAATCTTTTAAAGTTTGTTTCATCCAGATGACTTGAGTACAAGCTAGGCTAGCAGCAATGTATTCGGCTTTAGTAGTTGATAATGATACACAGTTTTGTTTCTTACTGAACCATGATACTAGTGAGTGCCCTAGCATGTGACATGTTCCACTTGTGCTTTTTCTGTCAGATTTACTTCCAGCAAAGTCAGCATCGCTGTATGAGATTAGATCAAATGTAGAGGATTTTAAATAGAATAATCCAAAATCAACTGTGTCTTTTAAATATCTCATTATTCTTTTTACAGCTTTAAGATGTGATTCTTTTGGATTTGACTGAAATCTAGCACACAAGCAAACACTAAACATTATATCTGGACGGCTAGCAGTTAAATAAAGAAGTGATCCTATCATACCTCGGTATACCTTTGTATCAACAAACTTACCATCTTCATCTTTGTCCAACACAGTAGTAGTGCTCATAGGAGTAGATTTTGAAGCAGTTGAGTTCATGTTGAACCTCTTCAGAAGTTCACGAACATACTTAGATTGGTTGATGAAAACTCCATCCTTGGTTTGCTTAATATGCAGTCCAAGAAAGTAGGTGAGTTCTTCCATCATACTCATTTCGAATTCCTTCTGCATGGACTTAGAAAAATCTTCACAGAGAGTGCTGTTAGAAGATCCAAAGATGATGTCGTCGACATAAATTTGAACAATTAGGGTATGATTATTCACTACTTTGACAAATAGTGTTGAATCTGCTTTGCCAACAGAAAAACCAGTTTTTAATAAAAAGGTTTTAAGTCTTTCGTACCAAGCACGAGGTGCTTGTTTTAAACCATACAAAGCACGTTTGAGTTTAAAAACATGATCTGGGTATTGTTCATTTTCAAATCCTGGAGGTTGTTTTACATAGACTTCTTCATTTATAAAACCATTTAAGAAAGCACTTTTAACATCCATTTGAAATAATTTGAAATCCATATAGCTTGCATATGCTAAGAGCATTCTAATAGATTCAAGTCTAGCAACAGGAACAAATGTTTCATCAAAGTCAATACCTTCCTTCTGGTTGTATCCTTGAGCTACAAGTCTGGCCTTGTTTCTTATAACATTACCTGTTTCGTCTAGCTTGTTTCTGAAGATCCATCTTGTCCCAATGATTGGATGATCCTTTGGTCTAGGTACAAGATCCCAAACGTCATTTCTTTGGAATTGATTCAGTTCTTCACTCATGGCTAGCATCCAGAACTCATCAATGATGGCTTCATCAATCTTCTTTGGTTCAAGTTGAGAAATGAATGCCATGTTTGCAATCCGTTCTAGCTGAGCTCTAGTTTGAACCCCCTTTGTTAGTTCTCCCAAAATCTGCTTTTGAGGATGATCTTTGATATCGACAAAGGTTCTTTGGTGATCATCTTCATTAGACTTAGCTGTGTTATCTAAAAATAAATTTGTACTTTCAACATCATCATCATTAGTTTGTATATGAACAGATTGATCAATAGATTCACAAAAACTAACATGCATAGATTCTTCAATAGTATTATGACTCTTATTGAAAACTTTGTATGCTTTACTATGACTTGAATATCCTAAGAATATGCCTTCAACAGATTTAGCATCAAACTTATCCAGGCTATCTTTTGTGTTTAGGATAAAACATTTACATCCAAAGACCTTGAAATAGTCTATTCTTGGAGTTCTGTCATAGAATAGTTCATAGGGAGTTTTATTTAATAAGGGTCTAATGAGAACTCTATTTGTTATGTAGCATGCAGTATTAACAACTTCTGCCCAAAAAGATTTTGCAAGATTATTGTGTTGGAGCATAGTCCTGGCAGATTCTTGAAGGGTTCTATTCTTTCTTTCTACTACACCATTTTGAGGTGCAGCTCTAGGAAAGGCAAAGTTATGAGAAATACCATGCAAGTTACAAAAATTTTCAAAGAGTTCATTTTCAAATTCTCATCCATGGTCACTACGGATTTTAACAATAGAACACGATTTTTCGTTTTGTAATTTAGTACATAAGATTTCAAACTGACAAAACGTGTCACTTTTGTTTTTCAAAAATATTACCCAAGTAAACCTTGAGTAATCATCTACAATGACAAAAGCATATCTATTATGATTAAGGCTAGCTACCCTAGAAGGACCAAAAAGGTCCAGATGGAGAAGCTCTAATGGTCTTTTACTTGAAATGACATTTTTTGATTTGAAAGAAGATTTTGACAATTTTCCTAATTGACATGCATCACAAAAATAATCCTTTTTAAAAGATATGTTGGGTAACCCACGTACTAACTTATTTTTAGCTAGTTTAGAAATGTATTTAGAATTGACATGGCCCATTCTCATGTGCCATAGATGTTGAGTGTCATTATTAGCTATGAGGCAATGTTCTGTGATGTTTTCTAGGTACAATTCATATATATTATTCTTTCTTATACCTTTTAAGATGATGTTTTCATTGGTGTCAGCTATGAGGCATGCATCATGATTAAAGCTAACATTATAACCTGTGTCACACATTTGACTGATACTTAGTAGGTTATGTTTTAAGCCTTTAACAAGGAGAATGTCTTTGATAAGAGGTTTGTCTATGTTACCAATATTTCCAATACCAATTATCAAACCTTTGTTGTTGTCTCCAAAGGTGACGGTTTCTCCTTCTTTATGATGAAGAACAGCAAAAAGGTCTGGATGTCCTGTCATGTGCTTTGAACATCCACTATCTAGTATCCATCTGTTCTTCTTCTTTGGAGCCTGCAAAACATCAAGTAAATCTCCTTTTTGGTACCCAATCGGGTCCTTTTTTGTTAGACTTTGGAACCCATATCCATTTAGATTTGGGTTTGTCTATCTCTTTAGAGGAGTTAAAAAGATTATCATTATAATACTCCTTATTTGGTTCAGATGAACTTTTCACAAACGTGGTCTTTTGATTTATACAAGAAGGTTTTTTAAAATGAGAATAGCCAATACCATTCTTGTAAAAGGAGACCTTCTGAGAGGATAAGAGTTTATCCAAGTTCTCTTTACCTTTAGTAAACTTGAAAACCGTTTTCATGAGGTTCTCAGTTTTACTTTTTAGCTCTGAAATTTCTACTTGCATATCTTTAGTTTTGGAGCTAGTAGAAGAAATTTCAGACATAAGCAAAAGATTTTTCTTTTTCAACTCAGAATTATCACTGCTGAGTTTTTCATTCTCTTGAGAAAGCTTTAAATTTTCAGATTTTAAAACTTTATTTTTGAAACTTAATTTTCTAGATTCTTCAAATAGTTCTTGAAAATCATCTAGAAGTTCTTCAAAGGAAAAATCAGAGATTTCACTTACCGAACTTTCGTTTGCCATGAAGCACATATTTGCAGTTTCGGCTTTATCATCACTTGACTCTTCACTAGTGGATGGTTCTGAATCATCCCATTGAGCATGCAGAGCCTTTTTCTTGAAGAACCTCTTCTTCGGTTCCTCAGTTCTGGACTTTCTTTTGAGAAGGGGACAGTCACGTTTTAAGTGGCCTGGCTTATTACACTGAAAGCACATGGGATTTTCTTTAAGATCTTTTCTTTCCTTTTGCCTGTTTGGAAGCCGGTTCCTTCTCATGAAGCGCTGGAATTTTCTGGTAAGTAGCGCAATTTCTGATTCTTTATCTGAGTCTTCATTCTCAGATAGGGCTGGGAAAGCTAGAGTTTTCTTTACTGGTTGCTCTTCTTCCCTTCTTTCTTTCATGTGGACTTCATAGGCCATAAGATTGCCTATTAAGTCATCCAATGTAAGTTTAGATAAATCTTGAGCTTCTTCAATAGCAGTAGTCTTTTTCTCCCAATCAGTTGTGAGAGATCTCAAGATTTTCTTCACCTTTTCAGTCTGGGAATATATTACACCCAGAGATTTCAGATCATTGGTGATGTTGGTGAATCTGGTAAACATCTCCGTGATGGGTTCATCTTTGTTCATTTTGAACAACTCATATTTTCTAACAAGAGATGATATTTTGGCTTCTTTTATTTTGTTGGTTCCTTCATGAATAACCTCCAAAGAATGCCAAATGTCATATGCAGATTCACATATAGATATTCTGTTGAATTCATTCTGATCAATGGCACAATATAAGGCATTCATAGCCTTTGCATTTAGGTTTGCCATTTTCTTTTCTTCATCAGACCATAAGATATAGTCTGCGGATGGAGATGTGTATGGATGCTCAACAATTTTCCATACAGCAAAGTCTATGGATTTGAGAAAGATAGCCATTCTGCACTTCCAATATCCATAGTTGGATCCATTGAAGAAAGGAGGACGAGATGCGTGTTGACCTTCAATATCACGAGCATAAGAGGTAGATGCCATTTGTGCTGGAAGACTTGTTACGTCGAAACCAGCAAACCTGCTCTGATACCAAATGAAATTCAACTAGAGGAGGGGTGAATAGTGAAATATGGTTATGATCAATAAAATAAAATAATTAAGCAAGAAGGCACAACACATAAAACACAGAAGTTATACTGGTTCGGTCAATATCTAGACCTACATCCAGTCCCCAAGCAAACCACTTGAGATTCCACTATAACATCCGAGTTACCGGATAAATAGTACAACACCCTCTTCCCAAGAGGTCTTCTTCTCTCAACAGAGAAGGGGCACACCCTCTTCCCAAGAGGTCTTCTTCTCTCAACAGAGAAGGGCAACACCCTCTTTCACAGAGGTCTACTTCTTTAAACAAAGAAGAAATACAGTGAATAACAGAGTTACAATACTTCCTATAGAACCTTCAGAATGATATGAATGCACGAATGAAGGATTCTAAGAATGTTCTGTTTGTCACTTAGAGGATACTCTTTGTCAAAGAGCTGGACTTGACTTTTTCTCTTTTCTTCCTTTTTCTTTTTCTCTTTCTTTTTCAAGGCTCTCTTTTCAAATCACGAATAGAAATTTTTCTCTTTGTAAGCTCACACGTCTATTTCATTCCATGTTTGAATAGTTTATTTGAGTGTGTTTATATAGACTTTAAAAAGTAGTCGTTACATTTTGGAATTGTAACTTTTTGAAATGTGAAATGTTATGTCATTTCAAAAATATCTTTTAGAGAAGATCGAGAATGCCTTTTTCCATAAAGGTGAAATAGAGGGTACACTAGTCGTCGTAATATTTTCAGGTAATACATATTTTATGTAAAAAGTCTATTTCTTACAATAGTACATTTGAACGTTGGGTTGTAGTTTTGTCTTTATTCTAATTAATGATTTGAGGTACATTAGTACTTCTTTACTTTAAATGAGTGTAAGTACTATGAGTGCTTTGAGATATTTATTTGTACATAGTCATGTCAAGTGTTTTCTTTATGTTGTGTTTTTCAAAGTCTCCAGAGAGAATAAGGACCAAAAGAAGGTCGACATTCTTTGAGAAGGATATTTAACAAGGATTTGTTACAGAAGGCATTTAATGCTTTGTAGAGAGAATGATGACTTCAAGTAAGTCGACATTCTATGGTTATGAAAAAAGGTAACTAGAGAGAATGATGACTTCAAGTAAGTCGACATTCTATGGTTATGAAAAAAGGTAACTAGAGTCCTTTTAAAAACATAGTTTATTTGTTTTTCTTATGTGTAGCCGATTTATGTTTTTGTCTTCTTCTTGTATTAAGAAACATTTCATTAAAGAAGATAACTAAAGTCTTTTCAAAAACATATTTTATTTGTTTTTCTTATGTAGTCGATTTTATGTTTTTGTCTTCTTCTTATAAAAATATTTCTTTAAAGAGGGAAATTAGAGTCTTTTCAAAAACATATTTTATTTGTTTTCTCCATGTAGTCGATGTTATGTTTTTGTCTTTTTCCTACATTCCTTTTTTTCATGTTGTCTTGTATATAGTGTAAGGTACAATGACAAAATGTCTTTTTCATAAAAGGTTGTAAGAAGGTACAATTATTATATGACAAAATATCTTTTTCATAAAAGGTTGTAAGAAGGTACACTTATTGGTTTTCAAAAAGGAGTCTTTTTGAAACTATCGTATACTTTTATGATATAGTGTTTATGAATGAGTATGTAATATGCAATATGCAAGTTCCTAAAGGTTCTGTTACATGACTCTAAAGAAGAAAAAAATCTTCATCTTGAGGTAGCCGATTTCTTCATTTGAACTTTAGGAAAGCATGGCTCATCAAGCTTTTTCTTCAAGGAGTATGATTGCACCATAGTTGTACTTGAACAGGAAGTCTCCATCCTTATTGGGTGAGATATCCTTGCATCAAATACTCATTAGATTTAAGGCAAAACATATTCAGTCATAATATAACATTATTTTAAGAGAACATATTATCATATCATATAAAATCAAATGAGACAGTGTATCATATTATGTGACATCAAAACCGAGTTTCTCAACACATCGCATAATCACAGCTGCACAAACAAGGATGCGCAAACAACACTCCCTAAAGGTTGACTCTAAATGAAATATTTGAAATGGCTTATAGGACCTTAATCCTAACTCTATGGTGCAGATCATCTGATTCCAATCAAGGTATGCCGATATACCCAAGCCGAAGCTCGAAGTACGTGGCATATAAAATATTTCTCTGGTTCTAAGGTAATGGCTTCCCAACATCCTTGAGCACCTACTAATATACCTTGGACTATGGCCCTTAGGTACGTGGTAGGGGGCGCTAACCCAAATAAGTGTCCCAGTTGTGAGGCTCTCTCCCGAACTATGGTTTAGTGAGACAGCCCATCAACGTGAAGACTGGGACAATATAGGTAAGGATGTTTTCGAAAACATGTTCAACATGCAATAAAACCAGAAAGCTCTAATGCAAGTCCTAAAAGAGATAGAATTAAAATGAAGAGAAGCACACACTTGCATACATTATTTGCATTCAATTCCTAGAATTGAGGAGAGTTGTATTTCAGACCTAAATCTAAGTGAGCATGCATAAACCTCCTCAATATGGTCCTACCAAACCATACTTAAATCCTATATGCATTATGTCAGCTAGGACAGAGTCTAGGCTCCTAAGGTTTGCATGGAAATGATGCTGGCATTTGAAGAATAAAGACTTAGATAATATCAAAGCAAAGCGAAAGGCACAAATTTGACCGGACGGAGACGAGTCCCATCACGGTCACCAACTCTTGTGATCATGCAAAAATTTTCCTCTCGTTCCTCTTTTCCTTCTCTTTGCCTTTCTAGCCTCTATTCCCTTTTGAAGGAGAATAAAAGATAGAGAAGAAAAGAGAAGAAAGAAGGGAGAGAAACTCTTTTACAAGGTCTCATCTGACCAAGATTTTGAAAATATTTTAAAATTACTCACCTCTGTTTTGAAAATTTGCGGAAAAATGGAGAGACGGGATTCACTCATCGGTATGAGGTTCGACCATTCCTGGCACCTTTACCAGGGATAATCGAACCAAGGATCGAATTCATGCCTTTTTGCTTTGCTAAAATATTATCTAAGAATTTATTCTATGTCACAAAGAATCATGCTTATGCAAATGCAAGGATGTATGCTCTTTTGAGAAAAATAGTTTGGAAATTTGGGACTTTCTAAGTGATTCTGAAATAAATATGATAATGGATCGTAGAGATGATTCAAAGATTTGAAATTGGTTTGAAAATAAGAATTGGAAATGGAACTGGATTATAAATCTGGAATAGAATTTTTTGATCTGAAATCTAAGTCCTGGATGAAATCGGATCCGAAGTCTGAATCCTAAATAGAATTGGATCCAAAGTCTGGGATCCAAGACGAAGTTGAATCCGGAATCTGAAATCCTAGATGAAATTGGATCCAAAGTCTGGAATCCTAAATGGAATTGGATCCAAAGTCTGGAATCCAAGATGAAATTTGAATCCGAAGTCTGGAATCCTAAATGGAGTTGGATCCGAAACATGAATCCAAAATTGGAGTTGGATCCAGAATCTGGAATCCTAAATGGAATTGGATTTGAAGTCTAGAATCCAAGATGGAATTGGGTTTCTAAGTCTAAAACCCAAGATGGAGGTTGGAAATCTGAATCCAAGGTGGAACTGGATTCTAAATCTAGAATCCAAGATGGAATTGGATTTTCAAAATCCAAATGGGACTTTGTTGATGGATCTGGATTTTGGAAATCAAGATTTGAATTTAAAACTTAGGAAAAATCGGATTTTGAGATTCAGAATCAATCTCAAGACTTTGATTTTGAATTGAGAATCAAGACTCAATCTTTAGATAGAACTTCAGAGATTTTGGAAAAGAAAAAAACTTGATTTTAAACTTGAGTTTTTGAAATTAGGAGATGAATCGAGAATTTCAAAGTTTAAATTGGACTTTGAAATTTGATTTGGAATATTGAATTGAATCTGAAATTGAATCATAAAAATGAGTTTGGAATTCCAAAGTTTGAATTGAACTTTGAAATTTGATTTGAATTGAATTTTGAATATAAAAATGAATTTGAAATTTCAAAGTCAAATTGGACTTTGAAAATTGAATTTTTGAAATAAGATGGATTTTTTAAGAAATAGAAAGAAGAATTTGAATTTATAAGAATTGAAGATTGATTTGAGAAGTGCAGAAGATATTTGAGGATTTATCTAAAAAATCTCTTGGATTTTGAAGAAGAATTTTGAAAATATGATGTGATTCTATCCTAAATGATGAATGATTTTAAAAGGATTTGAAATTTGAATTTGAAAAGCATATTTCATTTTTTAAATGAATTGAAATAAGATTGAAGATATAATATATCTCTGACTATGGTCATTGAATGTATTATATAGTAATCATATTTAGATTCAGGTGAAGAATGAAACACATTTTGTGCCTTTATAGAGTTTAAAATGAAATTAACTCTCAATATATCCTGACTATGGCCATTGATATATATCTTGAGTTAATTTTAAATTAAACTCTAATAAAGGAAGAAAATATTTGAAAATATGATGATTTTTTAATAGGATCTAGTGTGAATCCAGTGTTATTCCATAAAAGATAAAAACCCTAAGTTTTGTTTACATCTTGACTATGGCCATTGATGCAAATCATCAACTTAGGATTTAATCACCTTTTATAAAATGGTGCACGTGCCATTCGTGTTCCCATTTGTGAATTTTTGAAATAAAGGGAAAATGGTATGAAACAAGCTATTTATGATATTTATAATGCTCATTCATTCTATCTAAAAGCTGGAAATGTAAATATTCTCATTAGTTCCTATCTATTACAAGTTTGGAATTTGGTGAATTGAAATTTAAAAATTGAAAATCCTTAATCCAAAAAAAAAAGTAGCAGTTTTCACACATTTCCTGCAAAACAGAGTTAGAGTCAAAGACATGGAAGATGGTGAAAAGTGTCAATTCAAGGGCCTATGTGCATATGTCTACACGGGATATTCTATATGCACACGTTCCTACTTTAAGAGTAAGGATGATGTTTACATGATATCTTATGCCTTCGCGTGATATCATAGGGGATATGAACCAACTATGATGGAAAATGCATGACCTTGAGCATAATACTGATGCTAAGTGAATGATGTATATGGAATTTTCTGAGTTTATCATGGAAGTATATGTCCCATTGGGGATGTATATGACAGAGTGTCAGCAACACTCAACAAAGAGATCATGTTGTATAAGACTTTGCCAACTGCAAAATGATAATTAAATGCAAATGCTAATGTGGGAAGATTACTTAACTGGTAGGGAAATCGAGACACTGAGTTACAGCCCAAACCCACAGGCTTTAAGGGGAAGGGGGTTTAACCCACTCTATCAGCACAATAAGGTCTATGGACATGTCTGTATATAAGTTCAAGCTGCCATATAACATCAGCACATTGCCGATATTACTGAGGGGACACCATAGATCTAGACCTATAGCCGAATTGAAAGTACAAGAAAGAAGCACAAGTGTTTTAAACTGTTGATACAGTACAGGAAATAAGTAAATATATATATATAGGAAAGTGATATTGGATTCTAGCCTATATCTATCATGTCCATTTTCCATCGATATATCTATACAAATATATCATCAAGAGCCTCCAGATTTTTTTGTTGCAACCTCCAGTGAACATAAGCACACCACTTTCATGGGTCCAGACAATCCCTACTGACAGAGAACCTAACTGAGGACCCTTGACTTATATTTAAACCTCTACACCGAATGCATGTATCTCTGTTTAGCACATTAAGACCATCAGAAAAGCTTTTATCAGTAAAACTCCCAAAAAAAACAAAAAAAAAACAAAGGGGTATCCCACAAGTGCCACAGTTGAATGACTAGCTCGAGGGGCTAATCACTTCGCCAGAGATATTCAACTCTCTCCAAACAGAAAAAAAATCTACATCTAACGCATGATCAGTAGGCAAGTGATAATCAAATGCATCTTCTATACCAAGTATGATAATCTTGTTCTTCTAAGATAGACAAGTGTGACTCTTTTAAACAGAAGGTGGAATATAGTAAGGTGCAAGGATGTGAGGATGGGCAATGAAAATCATAGATACAACTGAAATAAATTTTAAACACCTACCTGCCGCATGGATTTTTAGCCATCTGAACTATAACAAACAACAGGTACGACATACTAGGACTAACTGATGCTAATCACATAAGAGCAACTAAACCAATAGCTAGCATAGACTTTGCCATAACTGGTTGATGGTAAACAGAACATGCTGAAAACGTGATACCAAAGAAAATGAAGATGACAATGAATAAAATGATCTAACTGATATCACATGAATGAATAACACTACCTAAATAGTTAAATCTTACAGTGTGATACCTGCAGGTGGACCAAAATGGGGTTGTAGGTCAAAGCAAAGATATGAAGGTAGTGTTTGAAAATGCAAGATAATAGTGCAATCTGCAACAAATATTGAAATAGGGGCTAATGAGAACATGACGATGGTACAGGAAAATGCAACAATACTTGTATTGGTATCCAGATCAATACCATGACTTGTATATTAACAATCCATCTGACCTGCAAATGTTAATACAAACAATACACTGCTTATGAATATTAAACGATGGGCATGACACGCCAGTGAGTTGTACAGGACCATCCTCAGCTTATTGACAACTTAACTTAGAAAGAAAAAAAAATGGTTGCAGGCACCTGAGGATTGTTTAATGGGTGCTCTTGTGCTGCCCTCTTTCCTTACCTGGGAGACTCCTCAACTCTAGGGATCAGAAGAGATTAGACCCAGAAGCAAAATTTATCAATATCAGTTCCAACTGAGTAGCCATGGCATGTAACTGATGGATACATTCCCCTGTGGCAACGATTCCCATTGCTACCGCACATTGCCCTGCTCAATGAGGGTATTTTCTCTGGAGGAGTTGTCAATCTAATACACATCAGTGTTGTGCATATTCTGAATTAGGCAATGACATCCGCTTTTGAGATAAAACACATTAGTAATGCTCGTAGCCTTGCCGTGATGAACAATTCGTCACAGGGATTGACACAACATTGTGGTTAACAAGAAAATAACATTACCAAAGGCAAAGCAAAAGCTAAATGAAAGTAAAGAATCCACTGTAAAACCAGAATCGGAAATGCAACAGGCTGTTCAAATAAGCAAAGGTGAGTGCCCGGAAAAGGAAAAGATGCGATCTAAAAGATCGATCAAGGGTAAGTGATGCTATACTGTACCAGTCATAAGATGCAGGGATGGACCAAGCATCAGAGGATGTAACTAATGAAACTTACATCTTGCCATCTTGGATAGATCTAACGAACGCACAATGCTGATCGTTAAGATGCAAATAGGTTGCAAATGATGATGCCAACCAGATCAATGGAGCTCAATAACATAACACAACCATGAATCCTAATGCAATAGAGGTAATGACTCAGATGGAATCATGAAGCAGTAATTGCCTAATCCGATATTAAAAAAAGCGCAAATCAGAATTAAATACTACGATACAAAAGAGTAGGAAACTTGATGAAATGTATGAATTAGCCATTAAAGTATTTGACGGGAATCCATGAACGACACACTTCCACAATGAATGTGGTGTTAGGTCGAGGTTAAACTACTAAGAGAGGTATTGAGTTGGGACGACCATTCGTGACTTTCATATACTGAAGCAGAATTCAGACAAATAGAAGAAGAGAAAATCACAATATATATATATATATATATATATATATATATATATATATATATATATATATATATATATATTGATTATAGGTCATGCAATGGTGTCAATATCCTGGTATTAACATAGATCTGAAGCTAGAAAGCTTGCAGTTCGATGATGATATTGATTTTGGATGAAAAACATACAATCAAGTGTCAGAATCCCTGCCAAGAGCAGAAGTTATAACATATCCAGAAGTTCAAAGCGAAAGCAAACTAGAAGATTAATAGAAAAATCGAATTGAAATTTAGATGAAACGATTAAGGCGATTGAGCCTGACAATATAAGTAAAAAAAAAACCAATGAAATGGCAAATCAATGAAATAAACCAAATATAAAAGGTTGTCAGAACATGATTGTTCCCTTTTACTTTAGCACGCGGATGGGCAGATGTTACACCGATAACACCAAAACCACCAGAAGTGCATTAATGGAAGTTGGAAACAGAAAATAAAAAAGAAAAGAGAAAAAAAATAGGAATGTAGATGAGGAGGAGGGAGACTCACTGAATGTGCTGCGGAAATCCAGAAGAAGGTAGTCGATGCTCCCTCGGAAGAAGTTTTTCTTCGTGATTTTGTTCGGATCCTGAAAGAGGGAGCTCTCTTTTTACCCTTCTTATTGAACTTCTTCTCGAATGAAGAGGAAGAGGGGGGGGGGGGGGGGGGGGGGGGGACACCAGGGAAAAGGAGAGAGACGCCGAATGAAGTGGGGAGGCAAAAAACGGATCCTGGATGATCAGATTGGGTGAATCCCCTTGGATTCTCTTGCGTGCCCCTTTTTAAAGAGGGAGCAGAAGGATCTGGAAGAGGAGAAAGTTGAAGATCGATCGAGAGAGGTTGTTGGTGATCGAGAGCTGATGGAGAGAGACCTTGATCAACGGGTGATCATGAGAGATGAAGCAGAGAGAGAACTTTCGAGAGAGGGGAGGTCGTTAAGGATCGATGGTTGAGAGAGGCGAGGGTGATCGAAGGGCTGATGGAGCTCTCTTCTGCGGTTTTTCCTTGGCAGCGAAGGAGGCCGTTGGTGTTTTTCGTGGGAGGTCCAAAAGACGTGTTTGAAAATTGTTAAAAGGTGGCTCCCTTTTGAGAAATCCTCTAAAAGGTGGTTTTAAGCAAAATAGATAGGTTTTAACCCTTCTCTTTTTGTATTTTTCTATTTTTGATTTTTTTTTTCATTTTCTATATATATATTTTTTGGTATTTTTTTTTTAAATAAAATTCTAAAACTAAGAGAAAATAAGATTTAAAACTATATTTTTGTAATTTTTGAGAAATATTTACAAAAGAAGGGTTTTCTGAGAATCCAGGTTGATTTTTGGGAATTTCTTTAGAAAACAGGTTTGGACCCAAGATTTTGAAAAAATATTCGAGTTTTAAACCTCTAGTCAAGAAAATACAGGGTTGTGGATGCAATTGGATGCCTAATGGACTGTCTGAACCTTCCAAAAACTATTTTTGGTATTTTAAAAAATTTTAAATTTAAAATTGGATAATGAGGCTCAGATTTGGATTTTGATATTGTGTCCACATTCGAAAATTGAGTCAGATATAGAAAATTGGATTTGATTCCAATAAAATCCGAGAAATTACTGGAATTTTAGCTCAAAAATCGACTCAATTACTCAAAAAATATGGCCCAGGGGCAAGAAAAGGAATTCTTACATAATTTTGAAAAAATTTGGGGTGTTCACATGGATCCAAAATGGATACCAGATGCACTGTCTGAGCCTTTCAAGAATTATTTTTGGTATTTTTGTAAATTCAGTTTGAAGATTGGATAAAGAGGCTCAGATTCAGATTTTGATACTGGATCCGGATCCAAAATCGATTTAGATAAAGAAAATGGATTTGATTCGAGTAAAATCTGAGGAATAAACTAGAATTTTGCTCAAAATTGACTCAATTTATTTAGAAAATGGGGGCCAGGGGTAAAGAGGGATTTTTTATAAAATTTTGAAAAATTTGGGATGTTCACAACAGTCTATAACTGAGAGATTTTTGGAACAAAGGCAAACCGGATTACAATCCCCTACTATTGCAGCAACGAAGGTATACCACTTTTGGGTAACCTCAGCCTTCCTAACTTCGAGTGACTGGAGGTCCAAGGATGTGTTTGCTCCTTAATTCAAGTCGGTATGACATGTAGCTCAAACCTACATGCGACATCATCACTCAAGGCTTTATCGTTTCACCCTCTCTAAGGTGGGCTATGGTGTGAATGAGTTACATGGGTGATTTCATCTTTATTAGGATAGTATTTCATACCCTCGCTTCACAAGGCAAATAGGCTCAATAGCCTCCATACTCTCCTCAAGGTAATATACATGTCAAGACACAATTTTGCACAACCTAATTCACGTGCTCTAGCATATTTAGCCCATGTGAGCACCTCACCGGTGAAGGCGACAACAAGGATCTTTAATGTGTAGATGTTTGCATGAGAAAGTGAGACTTCCTCTCACAAGGTAGGGTCACATCCCAACTAGGATCTCAATAGAGCATTAATTTGGCCATGCATTTCAACAGTTAGTTCATAACCACTGTAAGACCCGTAAATTTTCAGTAACTTTCTGAATAAAATTTATGAGGCATTTCCAGGTGAAAATAGCATTTATACTCAAAATGTGAATCGAACTGATTCCTGTGAGCCAGATATACTTAGGGTATTCGTATCTTCGCGAATATATGCTCAAACGCTCTGGATGTCATAACTTCATACCAAAACAAAATTAAGAGATTTCCACGAGCCAACTTTCTTAGTTACGTCAATACGAAGAGAATGGCGTGCTCATAATTTTTTTGGAAAAAATCATTGAAAACCCAAAAATTTTGTGAGACCCACAAAAATATTCCTCAGAAAATATCTGGTGGGACCCACAAAATATCCCATAAAAGTATATAGTGAGACCCACAGGATATTCCATAGAATATTCCATTTGGATAAGATCAAATATGTCATTTGGATAAGATCAAATATTTCATCTAGATAAGCTCAACATGAAATTTTCGAAAAAGGCAAAGGCATTGAGGTAAAGGAGGTTTCTTAGGGGCTAAGCAACCTTGCCTATAAAAGGAGGTGAGCCCCCTTTAAAAAAATCGCACCCCCTCCCTTTGCCTCCTCTTTCTCTCTCCTAAACCTCCCCTACCTAGCCCACTTGGTCTGAGCTTGCCTGACCTGGCCTGAGCCTGCCTCATCTGGTCCTAGCCTGCCTGATCTGGTCCTAATTGACCTGACCTGGTCCAAACCTAGTTGACTAGACTTAAACCTAGTTGAGTTTGAAGTCAAAGTCAAAGTCCTTTTTTATCCCATATTCTGGTTTGATTTTCTGAACCGAGACCTAGTTAGCTTGGGCTAAGTCCGAACCTGCTGAACCCAGTTGACTTGGACCGAACCCAGTTTGGGTCAAACCACTTAGGTTTAGCAGCTGGACCTGCTCTTCCTCATTCTCAACTAGTTTGACCTCATCTGACCTAGTCTGACTTCTCGAAGGAAGGCTCGAACCCTGCTTTGGAGCATTTTACAGTCGTTTCTTTCGGGATTTGAAGTAAGTTCGCTTCGTTGATCCATCTCTCTCAAGTATTTGTTTGTTTGTATATAGTATATACTTTCTGAAGTAATATCTGATCCTAGTTGTTGGTTGAGCCCTCTAGGACACTTTGGTGTTCACGAGCTCGCCTTGTAACTATCGTTAGATATATATATTTGAATATGTAGTATATGCGTTCGTAAAAATGGTATCTCGCCCTAGTTTCTGGTTGAGCCCTCTAGGATACTTCAGTGTTTACTCGCTCGCCTCATAACTATCGTTAGATACCGATCTTGGTGTATATCGTCTGGATATGGCCGTCGGGTCTTATATCGCCAAGGCTCGTGTAATATACCTTTGCCGCCATTGTATGATGCCAAGGCTCCCTGCTTTCTGCATTTTTTATTCTGCACTTCCGATTATGCATTCACTTATACCATCACATTGAATGACGCTAAGGCTCCTACTTTCTGCGAATATATATTCAGAATATTTCGTTCGGTTACACAACCCGAACAATAAGTATATGCATTTCCTTTACGCCACCGCCATATAAAGCACAGGCTTCTGCTTATATTACATATATGGTGCGTAAATGAGCGTTCAAATAGAGATCAACTCCAAATCGCCGATGTGATTCCCTTACCGCTCCTCGTTCAAGATTCTGCTTGACGAATGAAGCCCCTATTGGAAAGACTTCACTTTTGCGCAAAACTGCTTTCTCGTAAAGACTAAGTCAATTGCGTATGGCTTGGCTATGGCACAAGGTTCCAATCAACCTTGATGGATACGGGGTAAGCACGATGGTGTGCATCCATTCTCGAGTTAAGCATAGCGATTTTCCCACCAAAGAGAGAATATGCCACTAAAATGGTTAAAAGAAACACACGCTTTCTCCATCAAAGAGAGGAAGTGTTGCTGGAATTTCTGAAGAAGCTAGAAATAGCTCAGAAAGAACGTAGCAGGTTACTCCATCATACAGAAGAGTTGCTACCCAGTTCATTGAATACTTTCTACAACGTAGAAAGGATCGTCGCACTCCTGCCGTTGGAGCAGGGGAGGTGCTGGCAAAATAGTTTACAGAAGAGCTGCTAGAACCGGTTAAACGGCACAACGATGCCCGTTGTTGGAACAATGTCAGAATGGCTCGTCTTTCTGATACATGTAAAGGCACCTTACTCGTAAGGACCATTGTGCCAGAGTAGTGGTTACGCCTTGACTAGGTTATGAGCTTGTTGCGTAAAAATATGCCGAGTGGTCGATCTGTTAAGATCGAGTCATATGCATGCTCATTGAGAATTGTTATACAACCAAACTCGTAAGGGCCACAGAGCCAGAGTGTGTTGTTTTCACCTGAAAGATGTGAGATGCTCATGATGGCCGCAATGTCGAGAGCAGAGTTAAGCAGACATATGAATAAAACTTAAGGTCGCATATACCCCGCGGTTGATGATCATGTTAGAGGTATCCCGCTCAGTTGATGACCGTGATTGGGGCATACAAAATGGGGTCGGGTATATATCTCCATAGTGCTGAGACACGGACTACCTAAAATGGTATGCAATATCTGACCAAGTAATCGTAAGACTGGCAAACCCCTTCAGAAATTATGCTCACTGTGGAATGACAGTAATGGTACAACCTTGAGTGACACGTATTGACTTTGGATCTGATAGAGTTCATGATGGCCTCAGTCCCTCATGGGTTTTGAGGTCATGGTTATCCTTAAGATCTAAGGATTGAACCCAACTACTGCAAGTAGAGGATGCATCCGAATATTGGCCTAGTAGTGTTCTCCCGATTGAAATACACCACCCTACTATGAATAGGGTCAACGAGCCTCTAGGGTATCTAAAATACGTGGAATAATCAACCCCCAGAACGTCGAGTTGATGCCCGAACAATGTTTTGTTCGCGTACCAAGGGTGGAAGAGGTTAAATATCAAAACAATGCATTAGCTCTAGGTTCTGCGATGCTTAAATGTATGAGTGGATGGACGTTGTTCAGTCAAGTCCTGCATAACCTTTGTGAAGGTGTCGTGATCGGTATACGACTGGACCGATAGGGCAAAGACCCATGTTGTATCTACACGACTAAGCGAAGCTCGAGGAGCTGTCCATAGATGTGTGGGATACGGATGTGCCAAGTGTAGAGACTTGAGCACGACATTTAGCCCGAAAGAGGTTTGCGCTAAGTCGTGAAGACTTGAGTGAGAGATTCAAATCACAGCCTTGAAGAGGCTTGCACTAAGTCATAAAGACTTGAGCGGATGTTCAACTCATAACCCTGAGGAGGCTCTTACGATATATGCTAAGTCGTGGAGACTTGAGCGTCGTTATGGTGAACTGTGACCTTGAGTGGTCAACGTATTTACTTGAGTTAAATGGACGTGTGATTGCTTGCTTACCAGACCATCAGTGATTTTGACCCTATTTTATGGGTATTTCAAGTATTGGACCTGCGTTGTGATATACAGAGCAAGGCGACATCGAGTTCCAGTGTTTCTCTAGACAGAGTTGTACTGCTTCCTCTTATTGAACCTATATTGCTTTTCCAAGCAGCAATGTTGTAATAAACATGTGGTTTTCGATAAAATGAAACACTTTGGTGGTCAATGAGTTGCTTGGCCACATACCTGTAATGTGTTCAAAGTTTTCTAAAACTGACGACTCATTTTCGTCTGATTCTGCTGCTAAAAGTTTTTGTAAGTTCCGCTTCAAAGAAAAAAAAATCATGAAAATTTTAAATTAACTTTGTTTTGGAAATCTGGGGCGTTACAACCACACACAAGTCCAATAATGTTCATACATGCCTCAATGTATCATGTCATAGTATAATATTTAAATGCAATCAGATGTATTTCTATATCATGCTATTTATATCATTTTTATGTAGGCTTTATAGCCAATTCAGGAGGCAATAATTTATGTTAAAAACATGAACATCATTATCACATGCTTATATGCATCATATGCTACTTATACAAGTTCTTTGAATCAAGTATAGCCTCATGTCATATGCATCTTTCATTTTTCGCATAGCCTTAAGATTTCATAGGCAATTTGCATTTAGCATAACATGAACAAGTGTTATCATATGACACTCATCCCAAGCGCAAACATTCCCTATATTACGACATAATTCATTTGTATCAAGAATAAGCATAAGTATTTCATTTACTATGTCAAAGTGTATTTATCACAAATATGAGCATAGGGGATTATACATATATTTTTATATTTTACTGATATTATTTTATGCATGATCCATAATAAAATTGCATTAAAAACTCATCTTTATCATTGTTTTCAAGGTTTTGTTTTAAATTGAAGTTTTCAGAAAAACATCACATTTTCTGACCCAGCCCTGTGTTTTTAGTGTTTTTATTAGTTTTAGAATTTTTTTAATCATGGTTTAGATAGATTCAGTTGTGATTAATTTATTTTAGTTAGTTTAGGAATTTCGATTTAAAAAAAAAAACACATTTTTTTAAGAAGAGACCATTTTTGGAAATTATTGAAAAATCATTGGACTCTTTTTGAAAATTAATGTTTTAAACTAAATAAGAGTTATAAATATATCTTTTTCAGCATGCATAAACATTTTTTCCTTGTTGGATTTCATTTCCTCCTTGCTCTCTCTCTCTCCTCTCTATCTCCCTTGCTCCCTCTCTTTCTTTGTCGATTTTTTCTTTTCTTCTTCTTCCTCTTGCTTCTTCTTCTTCTTCTGGCTTCTAATCTTTCTCATCATCGGCAACATCATCTTATTCATTGGGGAAGTGTGTATACAGCTCGGGAACAATCGCTTCTTCTTCTTAACCCATTCGTCGAAAGCGGATCGTACGGTTTGCTTCTTCTTCCTCGTTTCATCGTAGTTTTAGTTTTTGCATCTCATAAACCATGTCATTGCATCATCTGCATATTTAGATTAGATTCAGTGTTTAAATAGAAAAGAAAAGAAAAAATATATATTTCACTTAAATCTAGTTGTTTAGTCGTTTTCTTGATTTATGCTTAGAATAATATTGATCTAGGTAGATTGATAGTTTTAACATAGGGTTTTGTATCTTTTCTTGATTAGTTTTGGATTAGAGGTAGTGTAGAGTAGTTTGTATCACGTTTTATACTCATTTTTTTAGATCACATAAATAGTTTCTTTTCTTTATTAGCCGATGTAGCGTTTCAACATAGTTTTCTGAAATAATTTTTTTTCCATCAAATAGATCGTAGTATGCTTTATTTTCTGGTCAATACAGACCATTGAACTTCACTTGAATATCAGAATAGTTCTTTTTGTGTTATTGTTGTTCAATATTACTGTTTAGGTAGAATAGTTCAGCCAATTTTTTATTATTCAATCATTAGCGTTTTAGCATAACACATTATTCCCATCATTGCTGCAGTTTGTTTTCTTTTTATATTTTCTTCAGCTTCATATAATCATGCATGTTAGCCCATGTTGATTAGTTTAGTTATTAGAAGTTGAGTCATGTTTTTCTCTTTTGAAATATATCTAGTCGGCTTATTCTTTTTCTCCATTACCGTCGTGCATAGCATAGAATACAAGGTTAGTCGAAGTCTTCAGTTTTCAATAAAAAAATTTTAATCAATTAATTAAGATAAGTGCAGTTAGTGATTTATTTTCAGAAGTAGATCAGTCAAGTTTAGAATTATCTTGATTCATTAATTCAGCCGGCATTTGATTTCATTCTTGTTTAATTAGGAAAGTAAATCATAGCTAAATTGTTTTACCAGTATTTTCTTGAGAATAAGTTAGATTATTATTTTTGTTGGTGCTTTGGCTTAATATTAAGTTAGTTCAGTTAGTTAGATTTAAGGTTAGTCACATCAATTGCATTTGGTTTTTTTAGTCGTTACTATGAACAATTGATCATGCATATATTTTAGGGTGAATTAACATTAAAATATGCACGATTTCATGAGAAAATGAATTAAAAACCCAATTTTATGCTAGTTTTTAGTAAATAAGCTAAAATGATCTCAAAATAAAAAATGTATGAAAAATAGCTTTATTTTTATATTTTTAGGCATATTTTTGTTGTTGGCTTAAATGTAGTAGGTTAGTTTTTAAATAAAATAAAAAAAATTAGAATAGAGTTAGTTAGTTTTAAAACATAAGTTGAAATGAGGTTTATTGTAAATATTTTTTTAAGAAGTAGTGTTTAGAATTTTTAGAAATTTTTAACAAACCAGTTGAGTGTTTTTAAAAACCCAAAAGAGGGGAAATCAAAACCCGTCTCCCTCTTGTGCGCCAGAGCCTTCTTTCCTAACCCTTCCCCTCCACTTCATTCTTCCCTCCTTCTTCCCCTTCTCCCTATTTCTCTCTTCTCTTTTCCGGTGGAGGCTTCTTCAGTCCAGCGATGGTGTACGGGAGGGGATCAACTCTCCTCTAACCCCTCAAGTTATGATTTGTGATTATGTTACTTTGATCATCTGAATCATTTGGATATCAAGAACTCTGGTACTGATCAGAGCTCTGGATTTGCCGTGGATAGCTGGTCGGAATCCCCTGTGTCAGCCGGAAATTTCACAATCAGCGTGAAGAGTTTTTACACGGTTGTTGTTTCCGGTGGAGGATTTTTACACGATTGTTGTTTCCGGTGGAGGATTTCTGTCACGGTTCATTATGGAATCAATATTCATCAGGAATCCCTGTTGAGATCCACCGTGAAGCTGCAGGAAATCCTTGTGTAAATTGTGTAAACCATGAAAATCTGGCTGTAATGTTTATTGTTCCTTTTCAGGCGAACTTCACTATTTCCGGTGATCGTGTGTATTTGTTAAACTTTACTGCTGTAGTGTGTTAAGTTTCAGTAAAATTGATCAATGATTTTCACTGAAATGTTTTTGCTGAAATTCACTGCAATTCTCTGTTAAACTTCACTGTTGTAGTGTGTTAATTTTCAGTAAAATTGATCAATGATTTTCACTGAAATATTTTTGCTAAAAATCACTGCAATTCTTTGTTAAACTTCATTGCTGGAATTATGTTGATATTTGTTGTTAGTTGGATTTCCGGAGAGTGTTGTGGTTATTAAGATCAATTGAAGATTTATTTTGAAAACTAATTGAATCGGATTTTAAGAGTGTTGTATTAACTGTTGGATGCAATGCTATTGACCATTAGTTAAGTGAATAATGCTTTGTTAGTTGTTTAGTAATTGCATTGTTGGATATTAGATGAGTGATAGATAATTGTTAGTTTAGTTGTAACTTTATTCAGTTAGTTAAGTAATCACATTTAATTAGTACTTGATCATTAGAGCTACTTAGTAAAGAAAATGTTGTTAGTAAGATTTTGATTTTAAATTTAGTTCTTAAAATTGCTTAGTGAATTACTATTAGGTTTATATAGTTCATAGTATTTTAGCAGTTAATTAGTATACTTTGCTTAGTGTATTCTCTATTAGTATCTTGTACTGCTCGTGTTCTTTTGACTTGTGCAGGATAGCACAGGAGTGGAGCTCAAGCGCACATGTGACACGAAGTACGAAGATAGAAGATTTTGTTTTTCTTTTAGTTTAGAATTAGGATTTTAATTCTGGGTTTGTAAATATCGCTTTTTACGCCCTCTGCGAAGGGTATTCATTTGTTGTAATAGTTAGTTGTTTTTACTTTTCTCGTACATTTTACATTTTATAATTTGGCAATAAAGAAATAGTTTAGATTTGTGTGCTTGAATACAAAATATTCTCGTTTCTTGAGTTCGACCCGGTCTCATCCACTAGTGAGAACCGGTTTTTATTATTTGATGTCTGGTTTTCACATGTTTTACATATAAAAATCTTTCAAAACTACAAACAATTTAAAAATAGACATCAAATTTTTTGCGTCGTTGCCGGGGAACGGCGAAATACTAATATTCACTTTATTGCCTAGTGTTTGTTTGCATTTAGGAGTAGAACCACGTATGTGCATATTGTAGAGACAAGCTTACTTTTCTGCACAGCCCACCTACTAGGGTCCCCTTAGAGGTGACTATGTACGATTGGTACCGTACACATAGATTTCATACTTTCTTTGCATAATCTCTGCTATGTGCAACTGTGTGGTGTTTGTTTAGTTTTTGTTGTTTTTAGTTTACTCGCTTTGTGGTTTGCATGGTTTGACCGCTTAGTGAGTTAGTTAGGTAGAAAACCCAAAAATTAGGACGTGTGCTACACCAGTCTACTTCAAGGTGTATGCAAGGGCGACGCTCACTTGACCATGATCTTGCAGAACCAGTTAAGGACCCTGAGTCTATCATTAGGAGAGCCCATAGAGCTACAACCATGATTGAGAATCAGCAGATTACTCGTCCTCTTAGGGAGTATTTTATGCCCAACACTTACACTCCCGCCTCCTACATCACATGACCTGATGTAGGAGCAAACCATTTTAAGTTAAAGGCCAGTGTGATCCAGATGCTACCTTCATTTTATGGCCTTAGCAATGAAGACCCATATCGTCATCTCGACGAATTCCTAGAGATTTGCTCGACAGTGCGAATCAACAACTTTGGAGACGACGCGATGAGGTTGACCCTGTTCCCCTTCTCTCTGAAAGACAAAGCGAAGAATTAGTTGAAATCATTAGATACAGTTCAAATTACCACTTTAGAACATATGCAAAGAGAATTTTTAAAGTACTTCCCAATTGGTAAAACGAATAAGTTTCGTAAAGCTATAACCAGTTTTTCTCAAATTGAGGGAGAACAGTTTCACGAGTCTTGGGAGAGATTGAAAGATATTCTTCGCAAGTGTCCCCACCACCAGGTGCCTCGTTGGCAACTGGTGCAATTTTTCTATGACAGTCTTACTGAAAAGAACTGTCAAATGGTGGATGCCGCATGTGGGGGCACATTTATGCTCAAAAGTGAGGATGAAGCGTGGTTGTTTTTTGAGACATTGAGCGATAATTCGATGCACCATGCGACAGCCTCACGGTTCGATAGGGTTGCACCTGCACAGGATAACATTAAGAAAGCAGGCATTTTCGAGTTAGGGATGAACCTTGAGTTGAGCAACAAGGTAGACCAATTGTCCTAGAAATTAGATCAGTTTTTGTTGGGTCCCTCTCCTGCCATGCAGGTGTGCGCATTGTGTGTGAGTCCTGCACACCATGTTTTCGAGTGCCCAGTTGCGCCACAGTACCCTGAGTTTGTCCAAGAGCAAGCTCAGATGGCTCAAAACTACGCTAGGCCCGCACCCAATCCATTTGCCAACACTTATAACCCGAGTTGGCGAAACCATCCCAATTTTTCATGGCACAACTCACTTATTCAACCCCTTAACCCTTCCCAAAGTCAATCCAGGCAAGGCAGTTTTGCGCCTGAATTTCAAAGAGTCGGTTATCCTCCAGCCCCACCTGTTTATACTCATCCCCAGTCTCATGAGCGTTCGCATAGTCAGTCCTTCGAGGACAAGATGCTACAAGCATTTTCTGATATTAAGGCGAATTTGAGCTTGCATACCCAGTCTATTGCAAAATTAGAGACCCAAATGGGGCAGCTCACTGAGGCGCTTAGCAGGTGAAGTGAGGGGACACTGCCTAGCGAGCCTATTGTCAACCCTAGAGGAAAGGAACCCATGCGTATCTTGCATCTGACAGATACACATCAAGAGCAAGCTCAAGTAGTAACCCTTAGGAGTGAGAAGCAGTACCAAGCGAGGGAGGTTACAGAAGAAAGAGAGAAGATAAGTGAGAAGCAGTCTGTCCCTAATGTTTTACCTCAGGAAAGCGAGAACGTTCTTCCATCTGAGCCTTCACCATCCTACATTCCCAAAGCCCCATTTCCTGAGGCGTTAGAGAGACTAAGAGCACTAAGTAAGTCCGGAGTGAACATGCAAGAGATGCTTGAGATATTCAAGCACGTTCAGATAAACCTCCCCTTACTAGATGCTATCCAGTAAATCCCTGCATATGCAAAGTTCCTCAAAGAGCTTTGTACGCAGAAAAGGAAGTTGAGGTCCCATGCACAGAAAAGGATTTATTTGACTGGGCAGGTGAGCGCAGTATTGCAACACCAAACCCCACCTAAGCTCAAGGACCCAGGGACTCCTATCATCTCATGTGTCATAGGAAACATCACTGTTGGGCGTGCATTGCTCGACCTTGGGGCAAGTGTTAACATATTGCCGGGTTTCTTCTATGACCAATTTGGATTGAAAGAGATGAAACCTACACCTATGACTCTTCAGCTTGTAGATAGATCGATCAAGGTCCCAAGAGGGATACTTGGAGATGTTTTAGTCAAGGTGGAGGATTGTTATTTCCCTGTCGACTTCGTGATATTAGATATGGAGGGAGATGAGAGCATACAACAGACCCCTATTATTCTCGGTCGCCCCTTCCTAGCTACCGCCAATGCATGCATTAATTGTTGCACTAGTGCGATGGATGTGTCATTCGGAAATAGGAAGATGAGGCTGAACATTTTTCGTGCCGCTATGGGGCCTGTTGTTGAGAAGGCTTCTTTCGAGGTTGATGTCATTCAAGACCTCGTAGAAGCAGAATATGCTTGGTTATTGAGTGATCCACCTCAGTTGGAGGATAAGGAATCACTCGAAGAGAATCACCTAGGATTACTTGAGAATCAGATAGATGATTTGAGTTGGATCGGGCACTTTGAGTCATTTAGAGGTAGAAGGGATAGGAACACAGTGCGCAGTGTCACAGATGACACTATTTTTTATAGAGAGTCCGATTGAGCCTGACTTCATGTCCATTGATCTCATGGACAATGAAGGTTTTTTAAGGGATCCGTCTGGTTGGGGACGTGAAACTTAGCGCTTTATGGGAGACAACCCATATTTTGTACAATATTACATTCGCTTTTAGGAGTTGTAGATTTTATTTGGTTTTATTTTTTGTTTTCTATCTTTTTCTATGAGTTTCATGTTTTGTCATGTATACATTGCATTCATAGAACGTGCATTTTTAATTCATGGCAGGTCATTCTACTTTTTTCCCTCATTTATTTCCTCTCATGTGCATTCACTTAGTTTCATATAAGCATGGGGGAATGCCATTCGGACAGTGTCATTCAAGCATGGGGGAGGGTATAGTTTGCACACCTTCGATATTTCTGTTTACATTCTTGCATATGTTTACACATATTTCATAAAAAGTAGGTTTTTAAAGAAAGAGTTTGAACTTATATTAATGTTATTTCAAATCTGATGTTTTTAGAGGATTTTTAAGCCCTACGATTTTTTTTTTTGACATGGATCTAAAAATTATGGTTGTTTATGTGGATTTTGAAGAAATGATGATAGATACATGTTAGAATTTATTTTGGATCACAAATATGAATATGCAAAGTTGTATTTTTGAAAAACTAAGCAAATGAACAAAAGCGTAAAAATGAGCTCAAAAAGTGAAAAAGAAGCATGTGTTAGGTTATTTGGATAATTCCAAAATCCTGAGTAGATGGGACTTAGATGTAAGTTGAAACTTTTGAATTCGAAAAGGAGAGTGGAAACCTTTGTGATCCTAAGTAGCTGAGAATAGGTACAAGTTGAAGTGTTTGACTCTCACGTTGCAAAAGGTGAATGAAGGAAGTCACTTTTATGTCTTAGTTGATATCTTTTGGTATGCATTGAAAAAGTATAGAAGATATTGACATTGCACAAGGCATAAAAGCATACCACACGCAAGCTATAAGAGAAGAATGAATACGCAAAAAGAAAAAGCGTGAAAAATGAAAAAATCAAGAAAATAGCTTAAAAAGAAAGAAAAGTTCAGTGCTTAGAAGTGTGATTGAGAAAACCTGTGAAGAAAACATAGGAGTGAGGATAAGTAAATAATAACTTGTTTTTATTGGATTTTCTAAGAATAAAACATAAATAATTGTGATATTTAGAAAAGTGAAAGAAATTCTTTTTTCTGTGGTGGTATATAAAAGACTCAAATTATATTATGATTTTGAAATAATAGGAAATATTTGTGAAAATAAAGTCTTTAATTAACTACTACTTGTGAAGATGTGTAATATTTTGCATACATGACAAAGATGTTTGTGGGTAGCATCACTGCAAACCCTCATGAGACCTTACTCGTCCACTAGGGTAACCCAGGGGTTGAAAGGGCTTGTTGCATGAGCTAAATGCAACCGTGATTCCTACGAAAGTGAGTTAGGTGATAGTTTGATTTCTTGCATTTTTCTAATTTGCTCGAGGACTAGCAAAACATAAGCATGGGGGTATTTGATCATGCATATATTTTAAGGTGAATTAACATTAAAATATGCATGATTTCATGAGAAAATAAATTAAAAACCCAATTTATGCTAGTTTTCAGTAAATAAGCTAAAATGATTTCAAAATAGAAAATGTATGAAAAATAGCTTTATTTTTATATTTTTAGGCATATTTTAGTTTTTGGCTTAAATGTAGTAGGTTAGTTTTTAAAAATAAAATTAAAATATTGTTAGTTTTAAAACATAAGTTGAAATGAGGTTTATTGTAAATATTTTTTTAAGAAGTAGTGTTTAGAATTTTTAGAAATTTTTAACAAACCAGCTGAGTGTTTTTAAAAACTCAAAAGAGCGGAAATCAAAACCCGTCTCCCTCTTGTGCGCCAGAGCCCTCTTTCCTAACCCTTCCCCTCCACTTCATTCTTCCCTCCTTCCCCTTCTCCCTATTTCTCTCTTCTCTTTTCCGATGGAGAGTTCTTCAGTCTGACAATGGTGTACGGGAGGGGATCAACTCTCCTCTAACCCCTCAAGTTACCATTTATGATTATGTTACCTTGATCATCTGGATCATCTGGCTATCAAGAACTCTGGTACCGATCAAAGCTCTGGATTTGCCGTGGATAGCTGGTTGGAATCCCCTGTGTTAGCCAGAAATTTCACAATCAGCGTGAAGAGTTTTTACACGTTTGTTGTTTCCGGTTGTTATCATCGCAAAATTTTACTTTTGCAAATCAAACTGACCTTTGAAAAAGTTTTTTTGAAAATAACTCGCCTCCGTTTTAAAATGCGGGAAAATTCCGTAGAATGGGACTCGCCTGTCGGTACGAGATTCAACCGTTCCTGCCACCTTTAACAGGGGTAATTGAACCAAGGATCAATCTTATGCTCTACTCTATTTAACTTGTCTAAATCATATTCTAATTTCTAAATGCACATAGAATCAGGCATGTGCTATGAATTTTCAGAAAAATGCACATTTGAAAACATGATGTTTGCTTTGAATGATTGAAATATAAAATGTAAATCTTGGAAATGATATCACATGGAAAATCGTGAATTAGGACTTGGAATAAACTTCTAAGAGAAATAAAAATCGATTTTGAGGAATCCTTGACATTTGGTGAAAATCGATTCTGAGAGACTTGATTTCTCTGAATTTAAACTTTGAAATTGAAATTCTAACTTAGAAAATTTGAATTTGGAACTTGGGAAATACTTGAAATATCATTGGCAAATCCATATTCTTTTGAATAAGACTTAGAAAAACTTTGATTTTTTCTAACTTCAAACTTTGAAATTGACTGCATAACTTGGAAAATTGAGTTTATGAACTTGAGAAATACCTGAAATATTCTTTGAAATTCAATGCCTTTGGGAAAATCGATTTTGCTATAAGACTTAGGGGATTTTAAAAAAAATGAACTTCTTTGAATTGAGATTGGAATTGGCAAATGCATGAAATGAATGAATATGGATTTAAGGAATTGAGAAATACTTTTTGTATTTTTGAGAAATGCAGTGCATTTTGAAGTTAGCCTAAGAGTGTAGGCTGAATGTGGCTAATGTGAAGATTATAAATCTGAGTATCATTCGTATTCTGACTATGGCCATAAATACAAATTCCACCAAGTTTATAAACTTTATAGCAGCTAGTGCATGTGCCATTCGTGTAGACCATGGTGAATTTGTAAAAATATGCATGAATCATCATCCATCACACATTAAAATTATAAAAATAAGCTATATGCAATGCAACCTAAGCTAAGCAGGAAATGTAAATTCTTATTCCAAAGTTTAATTACAAATTACATCACTATTGAAATTTAAATACATGGAAAATAAAGTCTTCAATGTACCTGCAAAACTAGAAAACTTGGTTAATGAAAATATGTTGGCTTTTCTAGATTTATCCAACAATATCAAGAAATTGTGGGATTTTGCTAGATATAAGCCTTTTTGCCATGATTCCCTTAAATCAAAATGATAAAATATGAAGAAATAATAAAGGTAAAATATGAAATTTCGAAATTGGGGTCCAAATGACCAAATACTCCTAATAACAAGACTATGGCCTTGAAATTAGGGTTTTTAAAAAGATATTTTGATAAAATGCAAGTTTTGAAATTTGAATGTAATAAACTAAGCTAAATATGATGTGACATGCTAAAAAATATGAAAATTAGGGTTAGGGATTTCGAAATTTAGGTCAAATGACCAAATTGCCCCTGATAGCAAGACTATGGCCTTGAAATCAGGGTTTTTAGAAAGAGATTTTGGTAAAAATTTAGGTTTTATGCACTAAATGAAATAAAATGAGCACAAAATTAAACCTAAAGCATCCTAATATGATTATGAACATGATAAAACCCTAAAACCATATGCTTATGCACGAAAATCCAATAATATCATAAATTTTGTGATTTTTGCAGTGTTTTTGGATCTTTCAAGAACCCGGTTTTGCAATTTGCTTAATTCAGCCATCAAATGGATTCCAAAATCCATAAAAATTGGTACCTGCACTTGTTATAACCCTAATGTCGAATTGGAATTATAAAAATAATTTTTTGACATTAAATTAATCCGAAAATTGCATTAAACCTTAAAATATGCTATTTTTGACCTAATTCACCAACCAGTCTCAGTCCAAGACCTGAACCAGGGGTCAAATCTTCATGGAAATTTATGAAATTTTACAGAGACTAACTAGGAAGGAAAACAGAGATTTCCCAATTTACAGATCGGAAAAATCATCTCCAGTTAGGGAGAAACCCTTCCGGCAATCTGAGCTATAATATATCACTCTTAACAGGGATTAAAACAGCTATTCCAGATTGAAAATACAAACATAAATAGCAATTCTAAACAAAAATCTCCGAAATTTTAATGGTGAACATTAGACATAAAAATAACAATACTCACTTTTTACAGATCTAAAATCGGATTTGTGGTTTGGGATTTATGACTAACACAAGTCTGATTAGGGTTTTGGTAAACCCTAACGAGTTTTAAAATTAAAAACAGATTCTCTAAAAAGGGAAAAATACTAAACAGCGATCAAAAAATCCGAAAATTTAACAAAAGACAGATCTATTCAATGTGAATCCATAGCACTTTACAGATCTAAAATCAAAAATAAGATGAGAGAAATATCATCACAGCAAGTTACCTTCTTGATTTTAACCACGATTTTAAAGCTTTAAAAACCCGATTTGATGTCTGATTTTTTTGACAGGGTTCCCGAGATCCAAAACCTCTGATTTTCTACAGTAACTCAATAACTCATGCATGCATCACATATAAAAAAATCATAAATAAACAATGAGTGCTTCAATCCGAAATAACATCATCTTTACTGTTATAAACATAGAACATACAGAAATTTAAGAAACTTGAAAAACCATGCATTAACTAATGTAAATAAATAAAATAAACCATAAAACAGTAAATAAAACTTATTTCTATGCTATAGAACGTAAAACAAACATGAATAAACCATGAAAATAAATTAAAAACAGGGAATCAATGGCTGGAATTTGATATCACCTTTAAAACATAGATTTAACCCATTAAAAAGGGTAAATCATATATTTTATTGGTTAATAATGCAAAGAATCATGTTAAAATCAATTCTAATGGATTAAAATCTCTGTAAATTATCCAAAACAGGGTTAGATCACCTTCTTGGATTGTTCTTGCTGGTTCTTGATAGTTCTTGAGGTGAAACCATGGTTGATCTTCCATAAGGAGGGGTGTCCAAGCCTAAATCTAGGTTTAAAGCATTAAAAAGCATTAAATAAAATAAGAAAATTGAAGAAGTTCATACCTTGGAGTTACAGCAATGGAGGAAGGGCTGGAGAGGAGAGAGAAGCTCCAAGAATCCAATAAGAGAGAGATGGGAAAATCGACCCCCCTTATGCCTCTATTTATAATAAAAAAATTAGGTTTAAAAGTTGACAATTTTGAAAATTTTGGACTCTAAAGGGGGGGGGGGGGGCGATTTTTGGGTGGAGTTACCTATATGCCCTTAGTCTAAATTATCCTAAATAGTTCCTAATTAACCCCTAGCTAAACCTAAGAATCCCCCAAATGTGGTGCCACTTGGCATTCTCTCACATTGGGTTTTTAAAACACTTTTAAAAACCTTTAAAAACACTAGTTTTAAAAACTAACTTTCAAAAATGAGTTTTTCAAAATGGTTTTGACTCTTCTAAACCTCTAACACTAACCAAGACATCAACTAACCCTAGTCTAGCCCTGACTTACTCGAATATGTCGCCACCCCGGGTGGGCCCTACTTGAGTTTTTCAAAAAGCGATTTTAAAACTTGAAATTGAAGGAGTTTTCAAAAGATTTTCAAAAGTAAACTTAAAATTAGGATTTTTGAAATGGCATAAGGTCCTAACTGAGTTAGAATTCCTCTGGATATGGTGCCAACTGAGTGGGCCCACATCGAATTTTGAACATTTTTGAAATAAACACTGAAAATGGCTTTGAAAAGGGGTTAAAATCAGTATTTGAAATTCAAGATCTTTGAAAATAGGGTCTCAAGCGAACTGGAACTCCGCGTTAGAGTCCTGAACTCTTAGGACTCTAAGATTTTAGATTTTAAAAGCCAAATGAAAGAATTTTCAAAAGATTTTATCAAGAAATGATGAAATAAGTCAGAAAACACAGTCAGGGTTAGACTCCCAACTCGACCGAACTCTAAAATAAAGTCCTGAACTAACTGGACTCTGTGAAATGACCTAAATTTCGAAAACAAACAAAAAAGATTGAGAATGGAAGTAAAACAGACTTAAAAAGCAAACTTCTGACCGGATTAGGACTCTGAGACAGAGTCCTGATCGGACTGAAACTTTCAAAAATTTGAGAAATTTGATGAATAGAGGCATTCAGAAGCGACACCATCTAAATGGGTCTCATCTGTGAATTGAAATCGATTAAAGTTTGAATTTGAAAGGAATCCAGATTGTTTTCTAAGAAAATATTTCGAAATACAAAGTCCTGGGGTTGGAAAATGACAGAGTATTGAATAAAAACCCAGGTTTCGAAATTGATTTTGAAATAAAGGTTTAAAATTCAAATCTGGATTGAATGTTTTGAAATAGGAGTGCTGGATCTCGAAAATGAGATGCAATGTCATACAATGCTATGCAGAATGCGTGCAATGACATGCAATGATCTGTGATGACTTATGAAATGGACAAACACTGGATGAAGGTAAAAATTTGGTGTGTTTACAGATGCCCCTCTTTGCTGCTAAGCCGGTTGAAAGCCGAGCTTAGTGGCAAAGAAAACATACCAAATTTGGACTATAAAAATGCCCCAGTTAGATGAATCTGACTGGGTATGAAAGAATTAGTTCAAAGGATGATGATAGATATGAAATGAAGAATAAGGAGAAAACTTTACTTCGAAAAGAAGTGAGATTCAGGTTTTGCCCTTAACCTGGATGGGACAGGAAATACCTCGTATGGAACGAAGTTCAGGCTTAACCCTTAACCTGAAAGGGGATGATACCTCGTGGAAAAACGAGGCTCAGGCTTAACCCTTAACCTGAAAGGGGATGATACCTCGTGGAAAAACGAGGCTCAGGCTTAACCCTTAACCTGAAAGGGGACGATATACGGAATCCTCAAATGAAGAAACCATGATGGGACCTTCGAATTCTGCACAATAAATCCGAGAGGGGTTTGCAAAAGGAAGAAAGGGGGTTCCCTAAAGCTTGAAAAGGGATTGATCTTGGACGTCTCATTGCTAAGACTGAATGGCTTTTAAGACAGATGACCTTTTGCGGAAAATTCAGGTTTAACCCTTAACCTGAACGGGAACTGTCTATGGTGGGACAGTGGGGAGCACAGGGAAGTGTGCGAATCTAAGAGCCCAGGCACTCAGATCAAAACAAGAAGGGAAGGATCTTGGACAACTCCCATCATCCGATCCTAAAAGGGATAATAACAATGCCTGGATACATCAAAATAAACATCAAGTTCTCACTTCATGTCAGGATAACTTAAAAAGATTGCCAATAAGATAAAAAATTGTAGTTAATTCAAGAATGATAAGCACATATATATATGAAAAATATTCCCTCTTTTCTACCTGAAGTATTACCTCCGACTGGGTTTAACTCCGTAGAATCAAGATTCGAATTCAAATTACTTGCAATTGACTTTCCTTCAAGGAGGCTATCAATTTCATTGATATGGACGGAAAAGAATGTATTCTTGATATTGCGAGAGCTATTAGCGAAAGGATATTGATAAAAGAATTTCACAAAATTAAAGAAGATTCTTGATAGATTCGGCAGTCTGATATCCTGGGATTCTTTTCCCATGATGATCTTTCTGCACTCTTTTTTTGACAGAATTGGAGCTCTCTTGGATTTTTCGGGAATTACATCATCCTTCATTTTGGAGATGTCCTGACTTTTCTCTCTTTTTTTTTTTTTTTTGGACGGGGACGTCACAAACTCCTTCATCTCAGAGATGTTCCGATCCTTCTTCTCTCTCAGGGATTATATTGACGGTTATTGGCTCATTGGTTGGAAGTCTCTTGATGATAGCGGAAATTAAATACCTTTTAGGGATTGTCGAGAGGTCCATCACACTCGCCTTCATCTCGACGGTGATCTAGACTTTCCCTGGAAGGATCCGTCACAAACTCCGTCATCTTGGAGATGATCCAAATCTTCTTTGGCCTCGGGGGTCGACTCGTCTAATTCGCCTTCATCTTGACGACAGTTGAGAGATCCCTTTTGCAGATATTTAATTGCAGCTTAGGTGATTGAGGGGACATGGAGATTGAGTGGATTTTTCTGTATCACCCAGGATATTTCGACTGCTTATTTTCCAAGAATGATCTTTAAAAATATGCCATTGACTGTGATCAATATCAATCACTTCTGGCTTTGCAACAACATTGAATTTTCTTTGCTGGCCATATCGCGGATTTATTCTTCATCTTTTTGGTTGGCCAATAGAAAGATTTTGAATTTTGAATCCTTTTTCGCAAAAGCTTTGTCACTTCGGAAGTAATACTGAAGGTATTCTGAGGTACAATTTTATGCGATAAAGATTTTGGAATCAACAACTATTTTTTTTTTTATGGCAAATTGGCAAAATATTCTTGGAATCCTTGGTGAAGGAAATCATTTGAGATCTATATGACACATCCGTGGCTAGATTCTCCTCTCCTTTCCTCAAAGGAGAGACTCAGGCTTTTCCCTTACCTGAACGGGTAACAAAAGATACTCCTCTCTTCCCTGAAGAGGAGGTGTTCGCAAAACGAACTTTCGAAGAGAAATAGAGTTTTCGTTAAAACTCCCTATTTCTAGGCTTCTCTTATGGAAAGGGGGCCGCTAACAGAGATTGAAAGGATATCATAGAGGAACGAGTCCATCACACTCTCCCTGGAAAAAGGGTCCTCGACGACGGGGGTGGCCTAACAAAAGACATTTAGGGTTACAAGGAGGACGAGCTTTCGTCGAAACTCTCCCTAGAAAAAGGGTTCCTTGTGTGACAATAAAGATTATTTTGCAAACTGTTCGTGAATCACGAGTCCCTTCAAACTCTCCCTAGAAAAAGGGGTTCAACGAACGAACAATAAAGACATGCGAAAAGAAACGAGCTCCCTCGAACTCTCCCTGGAAAAAGGGTCCCTCGCAAGAGAGATACTTGGCGATTGATTTTGATAGCTTTTGATAACTCAAAGAACTGCTTGATAACACGAATGACTAGAGGTCTTGACAAAATCGGCAACCCGAATGTCAGATTAACAGAATGGAACGACCCAAGAGTCTGATACAGATTGTTTGGTTCGCAGGTCTAAAGATTGAGCCTGAACCTCAATGTGAGAGTTATGTTGCGACCAGTATGAAGACCGAACTTTTGCAAAGTACCAATACGAGCACTGTATTTTAAAAGATTACCAGTACGAGCACTGGATTTTTTAAAGGATACCAGTACGAGCACTGGACTTTAAAAGGCTAAAAGTACGAGCACTGGATTTTAAAAAGTTATCAGTACGAGCACTGAATTTTAAAAGACTACCATTATGAGCACTGTATTTTAAAAGATTACCAGTACGAGCACTGGATTTTTAAAGGATACCAGTACGAGCACTGGACTTTAAAAGGTTACCAGTACGAGCACTGGATTTTAAAAGGTTATCAGTATGAGCACTGAATTTTAAAAGATTACCAGTACGAGCACTGGATTTTTAAAGGATACCAGTACGAGCACTGGACTTTAAAAGGTTACCAGTACGAGCACTGGATTTTAAAAGGTTATCAGTATGAGCATTGAATTTTAAAAGATTACCAGTACGAGCACTGGGTTTTCAAAAGATTACCAGTACGAGCACTGGTTTTTAAAAGATTACCAGTACGAGCACTGGGTCATCAATTGACGATGACTTGGACGACTTGCCGGGGTCTCAGGATTTATCCCTTATCCTGAATGGGAAATTCAATGCAAATTGATGCAGATGAATGCATGCAAATGCAAATGGATGCAACTGAGTGCACATGCGTGCAAAATGAGAGATTTATTAGATCCTGCCTGCACACAAATTGTTTTGGATAAAAGGCAACTTTACCAAGAATGCCCCAGTATATTCTGGGGAAGAGGGGTATTTTGACCAAAGAATAATTGATCATTTATTGAGGAGAATTTTTGAAGAATACAAAAGATAGAATAGAGATTTTCTAGGTATAGAATTTCTTCAGATGTCGAGCATTAATGTGGTCGGATAGTTCTACCCCGTCTGCATTAATCAGACGATATGAATTACGGGGCAACGCTTCTTTCACCACGTAGGGACCTTCCCAGTTTGGTGACCATTTGCCACATGGACGATGCTTGAGATGAGCCGTTGATCTAAGGACCAAGTCATTAACTTGGAATCTCCTTTCGATGACTGACTTGGCATATTGCCTTGCTATCCTCTGACGATAAGACTGAGCGTGTTCTGCTGCTTTGAGTCTTTTTTCATCGAGTAAATCTAACTGTACCAATCTCTGTTGCTGATACTGATCGAGTGGTAGCTCTAAAAGAGATGCGAACTTAAGGGCGGGTTTCTGAACATGAAGAGGTAACACCACCTCAGTCCCATAAACAAGTTCTGAAGGAGTCGCATTGGTTGGGGTTCGAATGGTAGTTCGATATGCCCAAAGTGCATCATGAATTTTCTCGTGCCAATCACGACCCGTCTCAACGGTTCTTTCCAAGATGCGAATCAAACTTTTGTTGGTTGCTTCTGCCTGACCATTTCCTTGTGGATAATAAGGAGCTGAAAAATGATGATGAATTCTGAATTTTGAACAAAAGATCTTCATTCTCTCATTCTTGAAATGAGTACCATTATCTGACACGATGTCGTGCGGTATACCGAAACGACAAAGAATGTTCTTATGAATGAACGAGACTACATGTCGACCCTCCACCGTACGCAGAGTGACGGCTTCAACCCATTTGGTGAAATACTCTGTTGCGGCAAGGAAATATTTATGACCATTAGAAGCTGAAGGAGAGATGGGTCCTACGACGTCGAAGGCCCACATAGAAAATGGCCATGGAGACACGACTGATTGCAAGTACGTGGCTGGCGCATGAATAGAAGGTGCGTGTATCTGACACTGAACGCACTTCTTCACAAAACGATAGCAGTCTTGCTGCATGGTTCTCCAATAGTATCCTGCCCGAATGATTTGTTTAACAAGGGTTTGGTAGCCGACATGACCACCGCAAATACCTTCATGCGCTTCTCGTATGATTTCTTTAGCTTCTTCTTCATCTAAGCACCTGGATTACTCAGAACTGAACCCACGACGATAAAGAACATTGGCAAGGATAAAATAGCGGGCGGACATATGCTGAATTGCTTTTTGCTCCTTCTTTGATAGCTCTGGTGGAAGCTTCCCAGTTTCAATAAAGTTTTTGATATCTTGATACCAAGGCTTCTTTTTCTGTTCCGCCTGGTTGACTTGCATTACCGGAACGAAGGCAGGTTGGTCAAGTCTACCGATTTCAAAGGAGCGACAGGATTCTCCATTTCTGAAAGACATAATGGAGCCCAGGCTGGCCAAACCATCAGCTATTTGATTAAACTCTCTTTTGATATGGAAAAGCTGAAATTCATCGAAATTGTTGATAAGGGATAAAACGATCTTTTGGTAAGGGAGCAGCTTCTGATCTTTTACCTGCCATTCAGCTTTGACTTGGCTGACGACGAGCAATGAATCGCCGAAAGCATGTACCCTCTGAACATTGAAGTCTTGCAAAATTCTCATACCTTGTATTAAAGCTTCATACTCGGCCATATTATGGGTACACTGAAAATTCAGTTTCACAGAAAAGGGGATCATCTCTTTCTCTGGTGTGATCAGCAAGATTCTGACTCCTATGCCGGCCATGTTCTTGGATCCGTCGAAAAACAGATTCCAAACTGGGGATTGTTGAACATTACAGATCCGCTCATCGGGAAAGCTATCCTCGATTCTAACATCTTCTGCTAAAGGAAAATTTGCCAATTGGTCTGCAATTGCTTGACCTTTGATAGATTGCTGAGAAACATACCCCAGATCATACTGCATTAACAGGACTTGTCACTTAGCAATCCGTCCACTAAGAAATGGTTGTTCGAGAATATACTTGAGAGGATTAAGTTTTGAGATAATCTTGACTTCTGATGCTAACAAGTAATGTCTCAGCTTCTAACACATCCATACCAGTGCTAGGCATGTCTTCTCTATTTGAGAATATTTCTTCTTGTAGTCAATGAAAGTCTTGCTTACATAGTAAATGGCATGTTCAACCGAACTGCCTTCTTCATATTGTGCCAAGAATCCGCCACAAGCGGCTTGGTTAACTGAAACGTATAGCAAGAGAGGCTTTCCCAATTCTGGTGGCTTTAGAACGGGCGGATTAAGAAGATATTTCTTGATACGCTCAAACGATTGCTGACACTCTGGTCCCCATTCAAATTTCACTCCTTTTCTGAGTAGATGATTGAAAGGTTCATATCTCATGGCAAGGTTGGATATGAATCTCCGAATTGATTGCATACGTCCCTGAAGACTACGCAATTCCTTAAGAGTAGTTGGAGGTGGCATGTCAATGATGGCCTTTGCTTTAGCGGGATCCATTTCTATCCCCTTTTTGCTGACCAAGAAGCCTAGCAATTTGCCTGATTCAACTCCGAAGACACACTTCTGAGGGTTGAGTCTTAGCTTATAAAGAATAAGCCACTTGAAGACTTGACTTAAGGCATCGATATGGTCTCCTTCCTCCTTGGATTTGACCAAGATGTCATCAACGTATGCATCCATGGTCTTATGCATCTGATCATGGAAAATGGCGGCCATTGCACGCTGATAGGTTGCCCCAGCATTTTTGAGCCCAAACGGCATGACTGTATAACAGAAAGTGCCCCATGGCGTAGTGAAGGATGTTTTGGATTGGTCACGAGCGGCTAACTTGATCTGATTATATCCGAAGTATCCGTCCATGAAGGAAAACATGGCATGCCCAGCCGTGCTATCAACTAGGAGGTCAATATTTGGGGAGGGGATAGTCATCCTTCGGAGTAACTTTATTGAGATCGCGAAAGTCGATACAAATTCGCACTTTGCCATTTTTCTTGGGAACTGCAACGATATTCGCCAACCAGTCCGGATAATCTATTGCTCGAATGAATCCTGCTTTAAGCAAGTCCTCAAGTCCTTCCTTGACCTGTTGCTCGATTCGAGGATCCATTTTCCTTAACTTCTGTTTAATAGGTTTTGCATCAGGCTTCAGAACGAGTCGATGTTCCACCAATTTAGGATCTAAACCGGGCATATCTTCATAAGTCCATGCGAATACTTCTTGGTGCTGCTTGAGAAAGTCAATGAGCCTTTCCTTCTCATCTGTACTTAGGCTGGTGCCGATCTTGAGAATTTTCGGACTATCTTCTGAACCAATATTGATGTCCTCAGTCGGATCCTGGACTAGGGTCGATGGTTCATCTTGTTTCTGAATCGCTGCAAATTCTGGCAACTCTGGAAGCGACGAATCAAATTCTGCCATTTCTTTTGACTGCTTTGTGACCTTACTGTCCCTTGCTCTTGCTCGGACCCGATATATCTTTGCCGATTTCGATAGGATTGAAGGATTAATGACTAACCTTTTTATCGGTTGAGAAGACATTCTGAAATTTTGAAAAGGAATAGCTTTTAGAGAAAGCTCCTTTACTATGACATAAATTGCATGGAAATAAAAAAAAAATAAGAACAAATGAATTTTGAAGACAAATTGTAGAGGAATAAGAGAAAGATGACATCCAGATAGACGAGAAACTTGATAACTTTATTGAAGACTTGAAATGAAATAAGGACACTTAAAATGAACTGAAATGGGACATTGTCCCTACAAACTGCAAAAATCAAATGAATGGAATAGAAAAGACAGATGGTAGAAAATTTTTAATGGATCCCTTTAATGAAGACAGTATTTTTGTGGGATCTTTTGCCCGTGAATCCTAGTCCTGCCCTGCGCGGATGCTGATCAGGGATCACTGGCTCTAGCCGGCCATCTCCGTTCTTGCCCAATCCTTTGAAAGGCTGATAACCATGCTTCAGTAACAGGTCAAATCCTTTCTTGGTCCTAACAAACTGCGGGAAAAGAGGATGGTCCTTGAAAGTACTGTAATCGAGACAACCCCCAATCTTAAAGAAATGTGGTCCTTGCCATTGGACCATCGCTGTTGTGTGATTTGTCTCTGATGTTGCTCCTAACTTTAGCATTTCAAGGCTTTCACTGAGAACAATTTCTTCACGTTCCCTAATGCTAGGGATATCTGCAGTATAAGTTGGCCTAGGGATCATAGGCTGAGGGAGCCTCTCTTCAGGATCTTCCCCCAAAACAGTAGTTATCATGCCACCTTTAGACCACTTGATGCACTGATGCAGAGTGGATGGCACGGCGTTGGCATTATGAATCCATGTTCTTCCCAGTAGAAGATTATACGTTGGTGGCACGTTGACGACATGGAAAAGCACTGTATGAACAGAGTAGTTGATAAATATTTCCAAGAAGATCTTTCCCTTTGCTGTCTGTCCATGATTATCAAACCCATAAATGGTGATCGGATCCGGTGTATACTCTTCTTCTTTTATACCCAGAGCTTTGGCAGTCATTTCAGGACAAATGTTGAGGCTACTGCCTCCATCTACAAGCACGTGGGGTACAGTCATTCCCCGGGTTCGCACCACAATGTACAAGGCATTGTTATGAAATGCGTGAGGTTTTGGCAGATCCTCATCTGAGAAGGTTATGGGAGCATTGGTCATGGCCTGATTAACGATCTGAGCCATGTCTTCAGGTGTGGTGTCTGGCTTGACTTTGATCTTTCGCAGTAAATCGTCCAGAACTTGCTGATGCTTAGGAGAGGCACGTGCCAACTCAAGGATAGGGATATTAGAGAGGGCAGTGATTGGTCTTTGCACCGTGTCGACCTTTTCTTCTGGTTTTCTCCCTTTTTCCGAAGTAGATTTGACAAGGTTCTTGGGTAACCATGGCATTCTTTTGGCTACCTCTGGAGATATTCTAGCGGGTTCTCTCGAAACTTTCAGCTTACTGAATGCTGAAATGAGGTCCATCTTTTGAGAACTAGACTGGGCCTTATGCAATACTAATACCTGATGCTGCACATTGATATCACTGCTAGGGCATGGTCGGATATGATCTTGTGGCTGAAAGGGATGATCAGATATCATTGCTGTTGAGTGCTGCAAGAAAGGCTGTTTTAGAATCTCCATTTTCTCATCTTCAGCCCCTTCTACTAACAGATTTTTGTTAATATAATCTTGTATGATGTTTTTGAGAACGAAACAGTTCTCGGTATCATGTCCCACAGTTCGGTGGAACTTGCAGAATCTGTCCTTCATTTTTCCCATAACCACTGGCGGGTCAGCTACCCTTGGAAGCTTAATCATATCACTGCCGAGCATATATTCTAATACTGTCTCAAGGGACTGGTCTAGAGGAGTAAACTTGCGGTTATAACTCCATCCTTCTCGCTTTGGCTTTTCTTGTGGTCTTTATCTTTGTTCGAGGGTTTGCTGTGGCTGCTTATCATATTGAATAATCGACTTGCCTTTCTGATCACTTTTGTTGGGATTTGACCCTCCTGAAGCATAACTATGATTTTTTCCATTTCCTTTGTTCTGATTCTTATTGTTATTGGCAGAGTAGGTAAAATGGGCTTTCTTCTTTGATTCTTGTTGACTGTTATTCTTTGTAAACATAAAACCTTCATAAGACCCGTTCTCCATACTCAACTCGAGCCATTCGGCTCGTTCTGTTAGTTCTATGAAGCTCTTCGATGGAGATGTAGAAATTAGTCCCCTCAAGGGTTGCGAGAAGTTGCTCAGGATCAAAGATAGTGCGTATCTTTCTGCTATTGGCTTGCACATCTTATTGCAAGCGGATCTCCATCTATGAATAAAATCCCTGGCCTTCTCGTTTTCCTTCTGCCTCAGATTGCAGAGATGACTGAGAGTCGGGAGTGCTTCAGCATTGAATAGAAAGCGCTCAATAAATAAATTGACCACTTTGTCGAATTCTTTCAGTTCTATCGGATTAATGTGCTCTGAGTACCACTTTGCTGCGACACCTTCCAAACTGCGAGGGAAGCAGAAAAATAAGGCACGATTGTTCCTCTTGAACCTGGAACATTCTGCGAAGAATAGGGCGAGATGTGCTTTTGGGTCACCCGAACAATCAAACTTGATAAATTTCTTGGGGAGATTATCAAGATCATCATCCCCATCCAGTCCGTCATAGAAGTCTTCACTTGTAAAGACTCTTTTGCCCTTGTCACGAGTTTGAAGATCCTTAACTATTTTCATCACATCTTTGAGTTGTGACTGCGTAGGGTCGTCAACAGACTGATTCTTGGATTTGTAGGCCGACCCCTGCCCCTGAGTCGACCTTTTGAATTCTTGCTTGTTTTCATACTTTTTGTCAGTATCATCTGCTGATTCTGACTCATCAGACATTTCCTCATGACGATTCTGCTTTTTACTGATCTTCACATTCTTGACGACATGACCCTTATCTTTCTGCTTAGTCTGAATTTGCTCAGTACTGGCCTCAGCTTGTTCTGCCAGCATCTTGGTCATCATCTTTTTTAACATGACGTACATTTGGGGATCGATGCCATCATCCGCGTGCTGACCCTGACTCTGGACTGATCGAGGTGAGTCCATCTCTTCTTCTGAAGCTACTGAGTACGTGACGCCTTCAACTGATGCGGCTTTCTTTCTGGATCTTGTATCAACCATCGGGTATTGCAAATGTTCTCTTGGATATTACTGATGCTCTCTGCAGGGCAGGACTGATGGTTAGGCTTTTGAAGGAAATTTGGTTTGAAGGAAAATATTTGTTGAGAATTTTGGTAGACAATTGAAATAATATCCCATTACTAGGGATTGAGTCGTCACTGGGATTACGACAATTGCGTTGCTATTCTTTGCAAGATAAACAACTGAAAATATGCCTTGTTACCTAGGCGAGGTCGTCAAACCAATGTAAAGGAATTTTTATTGAGAGGAAAAACATGATTTTATCAATAATACACTTGACAGAGGGGAGGGGGACAGACAATTTTCCACCACTCCAGATAATCAGAAGATACACAAGGACCAGGAAAAATAGTAAGACTGACAAAGGAATCCCAGCCATGTCTGGCAGAATGGTATGCTCCGGACCACTGATCTGATGCGAGATCGAATTCTGGCAGAACCCCGACTAGTGGACGAATCTCTACGCGTTTCTGCCTCTGAGAGAACTGCCTGACACACCGCTCTGGATGATAATATGCGCAGAAGAACGGGCCAAGTAGTCTGAATCGCTTGCCGTATGCATAAGTATATCTGGGAGGTGATTCCTAGCGATCAAAGTAGTCCCATACGACCTCTTCCTCCTGAAGGTTGTCGATCAAGAACCGGTATCGTGCAACTGGAAGAAGCTTTTCACCATCGTATCTGAAGGAACTGGCTCGGACAGGCACATGTCGGAGGAACCAAGACTGCAAGGCATAGGTGCACCCTTCGACTAGGATCGACTCTCCGAGTGCGAAACGAGTCAATCCTCGGTATAGAAAGGCAAGTGCGGCCATGGCAATGGAGAGGCGGCTGGTCTGTCGACTTCCCCATCTCCTTAGAAGCTGAACTATTCTGATATCCATATAATTCCGTCCGTCGGGAAAGAAAGCTAATCCCACCATGCACAGAACCATCGCATGTTGAATTCTTTCTTGAGCTATCCTGGACAACGAGCTGACTTCTACGAATGTCCCATACTGTCTATAGATTTCGATCAGGCTCACGTATTCATTTCCATCTTCTTCGATCAGTGGCCAAGACTTACGCCCTGTCATGCGAGCTAAGGCATCCTTAGGGTCCACACCCTTAATATTAATCAAAAACTATTTCTCCAATGGATCTCTAGGCTGACCGGCTGGCTCGGGCAGTCCCATAATCTCTGAAAATTCATCCATTAGTACTGTCATCTCGCCCCACGGGAACCAGAAGGTAGAAGTGCTCGGATTCCACCGCTCTGCTAGTGCATGAATCAAGTTGCCGTTGACTGTCTGCTTTCCCACTGCGGACGCCAGTTCCAATCCACACTCGTCCAGATGGTCCGGAAACCTACGAGAGAAGTTCTTGAACCATGAATAATACCACCGGGGAAAGAAGGATCCGGTGCTGAGGACTCGATGTTCGGGAAGACTTTGTCGCACCTTGTAGGAGATGTGACCCTCAGGGAAGACTGAATCAAGCTGACTGGATGCCATCGGACTGGAAAACATGGAAAATTGGAATAAGATTTGGAAAAATACAGGAAATTTGAGGAAAATGCAGGCAGGATAAAAATAAAGTAGGAAATTCGAGATCCAGAAGACAGGAAAGATGGGAAATCACCTGAAGTTTTGAAGGAAATTAAGGGAAATTTGAAAAATCGTCCAGGGTTTGGAGAAATAAATGGAAAATGAAGTATTTGGAAAATCATTCAAGGTTTGAAAACATGGACAGTACATGGACATAGATTGGGGAATTTTGAGAAAATCGTCCAGTATTTTAGAAAATTGGGAAAATATGGAAAATAAAAGGAAATGACTATAACATATTCAATCACATTCTGCACAAACAAGTATGCACATACAACATTCCCTAAAAGCTGACTCTAGATGCACAAATTTTGAAATGGCTGTAGGACCTTAATCCTAACTCTAAGGCTCAGATCATCTGTATCCAATCCAGTTATGCCTATATACTCAAGCCAAGGCTCGATGTACGTGGCATAAAATCAATTCCTCCAGTTCTAGGTTCAAGTTTTCCAACATCCTTGAGCACCTGCCGATATACGTTGAACTATGGCCCTTGGTACGTGGCAGGGGTTTTTTCACCCAAATAGGTGGCCCAGTTGTGAGGCTCTGTCCCGAACTATGGTTCTGAAAGAGAGCCCAGCAACGTGAAGACCGGGACAATATAGGTAGGGTGATTTTTGAAAAACATGAGCACATGCAATCAAACAGAAGGCTCTAAGTTCTAAAGAGATAGAATTTTGAAATATTTGAAGAAGCAAACATTGTTTTCATACAATTCCTAAATTGAGGAGTGTTGTATTAGACCTAAGTCTATGTGAGCATGAATAATTCTCCTCAATATGGTCCTACCAAACCATACCTAGTCTATATGCATTCCATGTCAGCTGGGTTCAAGTCTAGGCTCCTAGGTTCACATGATATCATAAAGCAAAGCTGACATTCTATGGAAATCGATTTTGACAATTTGAACTAAGTAGAGCATTAGATTGATCAGGCGAAGACAGGTCCCATCTCGGTCGCCAAACCTGTTATCATCGCAAAATTTTACTTTTGCAAATCAAACTGACCTTTGAAAAAGTTTTTTTGAAAATAACTCGCCTCTGTTTTAAAATGCGGGAAAATTCCGTAGAATGGGACTCGCCTGTCGGTACGAGATTCAACCGTTCCTGCCACCTTTAACAGGGGTAATTGAACCAAGGATCAATCTTATGCTGTACTCTATTCAACTTGTCTAAATCATATTCTAATTTCTAAATGCACATAGAATCAGGCATGTGCTATGAATTTTCAGAAAAATGCACATTTGAAAACATGATGTTTGCTTTGAATGATTGAAATATAAAATGTAAATCTTGGAAATGATATCACATGGAAAATCGTGAATTAGGACCTGGAATATACTTCTAAGAGAAATAAAAATCGATTTTGAGGAATCCTTGACATTTGGTGAAAATCGATTCTGAGAGACTTGATTTCTCTGAATTTAAACTTTGAAATTGAAATTCTAACTTAGAAAATTTGAATTTGGAACTTGGGAAATACTTGAAATATCATTGGCAAATCCATATTCTTTTGAATAAGACTTAGAAAAACTTTGATTTTTTCTAACTTCAAACTTTGAAATTGACTGCATAACTTGGAAAATTGAGTTTATGAACTTGAGAAATACTTGAAATATTCTTTGAAATTCAATGCCTTTGGGAAAATCGATTTTGCTATAAGACTTAGGGGATTTTAAAAAAAATGAACTTCTTTGAATTGAGATTGGAATTGGCAAATGCATGAAATGAATGAATATGGATTTAAGGAATTGAGAAATACTTTTTGTATTTTTGAGAAATGCAGTGCATTTTGAAGTTAGCCTAAGAGTGTAGGCTGAATGTGGCTAATGTGAAGATTATAAATCTGAGTATCATTCGTATTCTGACTATGGCCATAAATACAAATTCCACCAAGTTTATAAACTTTATAGCAGCTAGTGCATGTGCCATTCGTGTAGACCATGGTGAATTTGTAAAAATATGCATGAATCATCATCCATCACACATTAAAATTATAAAAATAAGCTATATGCAATGCAACCTAAGCTAAGCAGGAAATGTAAATTCTTATTCCAAAGTTTAATTACAAATTACATCACTATTGAAATTTAAATACATGGAAAATAAAGTCTTCAATGTACCTGCAAAACTAGAAAACTTGGTTAATGAAAATATGTTGGCTTTTCTAGATTTATCCAACAATATCAGGAAATTGTGGGATTTTGCTAGATATAAGCCTTTTTGCCATGATTCCCTTAAATCAAAATGATAAAATATGAAGAAATAATAAAGGTAAAATATGAAATTTCGAAATTGGGGTCCAAATGACCAAATACTCCTAATAACAAGACTATGGCCTTGAAATTAGGGTTTTTAAAAAGATATTTTGATAAAATGCAAGTTTTGAAATTTGAATGTAATAAACTAAGCTAAATATGATGTGACATGCTAAAAAATATGAAAATTAGGGTTAGGGATTTCGAAATTTAGGTCAAATGACCAAATTGCCCCCGATAGCAAGACTATGGCCTTGAAATCAGGGTTTTTAGAAAGAGATTTTGGTAAAAATTTAGGTTTTATGCACTAAATGAAATAAAATGAGAACAAAATTAAACCTAAAGCATCCTAATATGATTATGAACATGATAAAACCCTAAAACCATATGCTTATGCACGAAAATCCAATAATATCACAAATTTTGTGATTTTTGCAGTGTTTTTGGATCTTTCAAGAACCCGGTTTTGCAATTTGCTTAATTCAGCCATCAAATGGATTCCAAAATCCATAAAAATTGGTACCTGCACTTGTTATAACCCTAATGTCGAATTGGAATTATAAAAATAATTTTTTGACATTAAATTAATCCAAAAATTGCATTAAACCTTAAAATATGCTATTTTTGACCTAATTCACCAACCAGTCTCAGTCCAAGACCTGAACCAGGGGTCAAATCTTCATGGAAATTTATGAAATTTTACAGAGACTAACTAGGAAGGAAAACCGAGATTTCCCAATTTATAGATCGGAAAAATCATCTCCAGTTAGGGAGAAACCCTTCCGGCAATCTAAGCTATAATATATCACTCTTAACAGGGATTAAAACAGCTATTCCAGATTGAAAATACAAACATAAATAGCAATTCTAAACAAAAATCTCCGAAATTTTAATGGTGAACATTAGACAGAAAAATAACAATACTCACTTTTTACAGATCTAAAATCGGATTTGTGGTTTGGGATTTATGACTAACACAAGTCTGATTAGGGTTTTGGTAAACCCTAACGAGTTTTAAAATTAAAAACAGATTCTCTAAAAAGGGAAAAATACTAAACAGCGATCAAAAAATCTGAAAATTTAACAAAAGACAGATCTATTCAATGTGAATCCATAGCACTTTACAGATCTAAAATCAAAAATAAGATGAGAGAAATATCATCACAGCAAGTTACCTTCTTGATTTTAACCATGATTTTAAAGCTTTAAAAACCCGATTTGATGTCTGATTTTTTTGACAGGGTTACTGAGATCCAAAACCTCTGATTTTCTACAGTAACTCAATAACTCATGCATGCATCACATATAAAAAAATCATAAATAAACAATGAGTGCTTCAATCCGAAATAACATCATCTTTACTGTTATAAACATAGAACATACAGAAATTTAAGAAACTTGAAAAACCATGCATTAACTAATGTAAATAAATAAAATAAACCATAAAACAGTAAATAAAACTTATTTCTATGCTATAGAACGTAAAACAAACATGAATAAACCATGAAAATAAATTAAAAACAGGGAATCAATGGCTGGAATTTGATATCACCTTTAAAACATAGATTTAACCCATTAAAAAGGGTAAATCATATATTTTATTGGTTAATAATGCAAAGAATCATGTTAAAATCAATTCTAATGGATTAAAATCTCTGTAAATTATCCAAAACAGGGTTAGATCACCTTCTTGGATTGTTCTTGCTGGTTCTTGATAGTTCTTGAGGTGAAACCATGGTTGATCTTCCATAAGGAGGGGTGTCCAAGCCTAAATCTAGGTTTAAAGCATTAAAAAACATTAAATAAAATAAGAAAAGTGAAGAAGTTCATACCTTGGAGTTGCAGCAATGGAGGAAGGGCTGGAGAGGAGAGAGAATCTCCAAGAATCCAATAAGAGAGAGATGGGAAAATCGCCCCCCCTTATGCCTCTATTTATAATAAAAAAATTAGGTTTAAAAGTTGACAATTTTGAAAATTTTGGACTCTAAAGGGGGGGGGGGGGCGATTTTTGGGTGGAGTTACCTATATGCCCTTAGTCTAAATTATCCTAAATAGTTCCTAATTAACCCCTAGCTAAACCTAAGAATCCCCCAAATGTGGTGCCACTTGGCATTCTCTCACATTGGGTTTTTAAAACACTTTTAAAAACACTAGTTTTAAAAACTAAGTTTCAAAAATGAGTTTTTCAAAATGGTTTTGACTCTTCTAAACCTCTAACACTAACCAAGACATCAACTAACCCTAGTCTAGCCCTGACTTACTCGAATATGGCGCCACATCGGGTGGGCCCTACTTGAGTTTTTCAAAAAGCGATTTTAAAACTTGAAATTGAAGGAGTTTTCAAAAGATTTTCAAAAGTAAACTTAAAATTAGGATTTTTGAAATGGCATAAGGTCCTAACTGAGTTAGAATTCCTCTGGATATGGTGCCAACTGAGTGGGCCCACATCGAATTTTGAACATTTTTGAAATAAACACTGAAAATGGCTTTGAAAAGAGGTTAAAATCAGTATTTGAAATTCAAGATCTTTGAAAATAGGGTCTCAAGCGAACTGGAACTCCGGGTTAGAGTCCTGAACTCTTAGGACTCTGAGATTTTAGATTTTAAAAGCCAAATGAAAGAATTTTCAAAAGATTTTATCAAGAAATGATGAAATACGTCAGAAAACACAGTCAGGGTTAGACTCCCAACTCGACCGAACTCTAAAATAGAGTCCTGAACTAACTGGACTCTGTGAAATGACCTAAATTTCGAAAACAAACGAAAAAGATTAAGAATGGAAGTAAAACAGACTTAAAAACCAAACTTCTGACCGGATTAGGACTCTGAGACAGAGTCCTGATCGGACTGAAACTTTCAAAAATTTCAGAAATTTGATGAATAGAGGCATTCAGAAGCGACACCATCTAAATGGGTCTCATCTGTGAATTGAAATCGATTAAAGTTTGAATTTGAAAGGAATCCAGATTGTTTTCTGAGAAAATATTTCGAAATACAAAGTCCTGGGGTTGGAAAATGACAGAGTATTGAATAAAAACCCAGGTTTCGAAATTGATTTTGAAATAAAGCTTTAAAATTCAAATCTGGATTGAATGTTTTGAAATAGGAGTGCTGGATCTCGAAAATGAGATGCAATGTCAAACAATGCTATGCAGAATGCGTGCAATGACATGCAATGATCTGTGATGACATATGAAATGGACAAACACTGGATGAAGGTAAAAATTTGGTGTGTTTACACCGGTGGAGGATTTTTACAGGATTGTTGTTTCCGGTGGAGGATTTCTGTCATGATTCATTATGGAATCAATATTCATAAGGAATCCCTGTTGAGATCCACCGTGAAGCTGCAGAAAATCCTTGTGTAAAATGTGTAAACCGTGAAAATCTGGCAATCTGGCTGTAATGTTTATTGTTCCTTTTCAGGCGAACTTCACTATTTACGGTGATCGTGTGTATTTGTTAAACTTTACTGTTGTAGTGTGTTAAGTTTCGGTAAAATTGATCAATGATTTTCACTGAAATGTTTTGGATGAAATTCACTGCAATTCTTTGTTAAACTTCACTGCTGTAGTGTGTTAATTTTCAGTAAAATTGATCAATGATTTTCACTGAAATGTTTTTGCTGAAATTCACTGCAATTCTCTGTTAAACTTCACTATATCTTTTTTGCTGAAAGATATAGCTTTCGTTTTGATATAGGCTAGCCGTTTTCTTGATTTAAGCATTGAATAATCTTGATTTAGGCAAATTAAAATGTTTAGTATAGAGTAATTAAACTTTTTTGTGATGTCCAATTCAGTTTCAGCCAGATTTAGGTTTAGATCATATTCTTTATTTTTGGTAATTGTTAAGTAACTTAATTAGAAAAATATAGGTTAGAAGATTAGGATTTTCAGTGATTTGTACTCTTTTTAAGTTTCATTTTTAGAAGTTAATGTTTCTAGTTTGGATCTATTAATACATTAATCCATTTATTTAGTGTTATCATTGCAAAATTTTACTTTTACAAGTCAAACTGACCTTTGAAAAAGATTTTGAAAATAACTCGCCTCTGTTTTAAAATGCGGGAAAATTTTGTAGAATGGGACTCGCCTGTCGGTACAAGGATCAACCGTTTCTGGCGCCTTCACCAGGGGTAATTGAACCAAGGATCAATCTAGTGCTTTGCTTTGCTCAACTTATCTAAATCGTGTTGTATTCTTAAATGCACAAAGAATCAGGCATGTGCTATGAATTTCTAAAAATACAGATTTGAAAACATGATGTTTGCTTAAAAGTTTGGAAAATACTAAGAGAATTCTTAGAAAAGATAATACTTTAAAAATCGTGAGCCTTGTTGAGAAAATATTTCTGAAGAACATGAAAATCGATTTCTAAAGAAATCCAAGTGTTTTGTGAAAATTGATTTCTGAGAAATTTCAAACAACTTTGAAAAAAATTTGATTTCGCTAAATTCAAACTTTGAAATTAAAGATATTATGACTTGAAAAATCGTGATTTGAAGTTGAGGAATACTTGAAAGCTCAGAGTTTTGAGAAAATCATTTTCTAAGTAAGTCTTAGAAATTTTTGAGAAAATCGATTTCTCTTAATTGGAATTGGAATTTGCAAATTGAATGAAATGAATGAATATAGATTTGAAAGACATTGTTTTGAAGAATTGAGAAAATCCTTTTGTATTTTTGAGAAATGAAGTGCATTTTGAAGTTAGCCTAAGAGTGTAGGTTGAATGTGGCTAATACGAAGATCACAAATCTGGGTCTCATTCGTATTCTGACTATGGCCATGAATACGAATTCCACCGAGTTTGTCAACTCCCTAAGAACTTATGCACGTGCTATTCGTGTAGACCATGGTGGATTTGTAAAAAAAAGCATGAATTAGCATACATCATATATTGAATTTTGCAGAATTAAACCATATGCAATGCAATCCTACTTTAAGCAAAAAATGTAAATTCTTATTTCAAATATTACATTTGATATTTACATTGAATTGAATAAAAGAAAAATAAGAAATAAATGAAAATCTTCTTCCTGAATATTTCAGAAAAACACCACATTTTTTTATCCACTCTTGCGTTTTTAATGTTTTTATTAGTTTTAGAATTTTCTTAATTATAGGTTAGTTAGATTAGGTTGTAATTAGCTATTTTTAATTAGTTTCAAAAGTTTAAATTTTTAGAGAAACGCATTTTTAATAAGAACCTCTTTTTGGAAATTACTGAAAATCTATCAACTTATCTAAATCGTGTTGTATTCTTAAATGCACAAAGAATCGGGCATGTGCTATGAATTTCTAAAAATACAGATTTGAAAACATGATGTTTGCTTAAAAGTTTGGAAAATACTAAGAGAATTCTTAGAAAAGATAATACTTTAAAAATCGTGAGCCTTGTTGAGAAAATATTTCTGAAGAACATGAAAATCAATTTCTAAAGAAATCCAAGTGTTTTGTGAAAATTGATTTCTGAGAAATTTCAAACAACTTTGAAAAAAACTTGATTTCGCTAAATTCAAACTTTGAAATTAAAGATATTATGACTTGGAAAATCGTGATTTGAAGTTGAGGAATACTTGAAAGCTCAGAGTTTTGAGAAAATCATTTTCTAAGTATGTCTTAGAAATTTTTGAGAAAATCGATTTCTCTTAATTGGAATTGGAATTTGCAAATTGAATGAAATGAATGAATATAGATTTGAAAGACATTGTTTTGAAGAATTGAGAAAATCCTTTTGTATTTTTGAGAAATGAAGTGCATTTTGAAGTTAGCCTAAGAGTGTAGGTTGAATATGGCTAATACGAAGATCACAAATCTGGGTCTCATTCGTATTCTGACTATGACCATGAATACGAATTCCACCGAGTTTGTCAACTCCCTAAGAACTTATGCACGTGCTATTCGTGTAGACCATGGTGGATTTGTAAAAAAAAAGCATGAATTAGCATACATCATATATTGAATTTTGCAGAATTAAACTATATGCAATGCAATCCTACTTTAAGCAGAAAATGTAAATTCTTATTCCAAATATTACATTTGATATTTACATTGAATTGAATAAAAGAAAAATAAGAAATAAATGAAAATCTTCTTCCTGAATATCCCTACAAAACTAGAAAACATGTTAGCACAAAAATGTAGGTTTATCTGGGTTTATCCGAAAATATTGGAAATTATCGGATATTATCCAAATGTAAGCCCAATCCATACTTCCTTGATATAAACATAAATAATGAAATTGAAATGGAAATATGAAAATGAGATTTGAAAATGCGAAATTTGGGTCAAAATGCCCCTGATAGCAAAACTATGGTCTTGAAATCAGGGTTTTTCAGAAAGATATTTTGTAAAATGCAAATTTTGAAATTCAAATGAAAATAAATCAAACATAAGATGGTATGATATGATTTTAAATGAGAAAATATAAGTTAGGGATTTCGAAATTGAGGTCAAATGACCAAAATGCCCCTGATAGCGAGACTATGGCCTTGAAATGAGGGTTTTTAGAAAATATTTTGGTAAAAACTTGGGGTTTAGGGTTTAAATAAGATCAAATAGTAGCTAAATTGAACATGAGGTATCCTAGCATGATTCTAAGCATGAAAAAACCCTAAAAACATGAATTTATACCCAAAAAATAAAAAATATCATGAAAATCATGATTTTGGCAGTGTTTCAGGATCCTACGGGCACCCTATTTTGCAATTTAACTCATCCAAGCATCAAATGATATTCAAAGTTAGTCAAAATCGACATATACTTCTTATAACCCTAAAATTAAACTGGAATCATAAAAACCTATTTTTGACATAAATTAGATACAAAAATTGCATAAAACCCCTAAAATATGGTATTTTTACCTGCGAATACGTACTAGTTTCAGTGTTAGACCCGAATCAGGGGCCAATTCACCATGAAAATTCATAAAATTTTGCAGAACAGTAATAGACAAAAAAACAGAGATTTGACTATTTATAGATTGGAAAAATCATCTTTGGTTAGGGAGATATCCTTCCGACAATCTATACTTGAATATAACAAATTTAAAATTGATTCGGTTTCAAATACAGGGAAAAATATCAAAACACATCAAAAAATTTTGAGATTTTAGCAGAGAATAACAGACATGTAAATAATGAACTTCCTTTTGTGTAGATCATTGATCAGATCTTCGTTTAGGGAGATACGATCAACACAAGTTGAATTAGGGTTTTAATAAATCATAACGAGTTCTAAAACATGGATTTGACTTTCTGACAGAGGAAAAATAGTGAACAGTGATATAAAATTATAGAAAAATCACAGTAAATAATAAGAATTAACACAAGTCTACTTCACTTTATTGATCACAAATCAGACTTTGGATGAGAGGAATAACGCAATGGAAAGTTATACTTGAATTCCAATAGCGATTTTCACGATTGAAAATCACGATTCGGTCTTTTATTTTTCTGATAGGGTTCCCAAATCCCAAAACCTCTGATTTTTTTACAGAGATATAATGACATATCCATGGATCACATATAAAATTTTCAGAATTTTTTAACAAGTATTTAAATACGAAATAGCATGATTTCTATGGGTCTAAAATCAGAACACACGAAAATCTAAGAAAACTCTAAAAAACATGATTTAGCAATGAAAAACAATAAAAAAAATCTAAACAGCAAAGAAAAATTTAATTTAATGGTGAAACATAGAAAATAAACATTAATATGACAAAAAAATACAGGGAATCTATGGCTGAAATCGATTTTACCTTTGAAAGGATAGATTTCACCCATTTAACGGGTAAATCGCATCTTTCGTCGGTTAAGAACATTGAAGACGTACCTCTCATCGATTCTAATGGATTAGAATCCTGGAAATCACCTTCAAACTGAGTTAGATCATCTTCTGGGGTCGTTTTTGAGGTTTTTGGATGGATTCCATGGTTAAATTTATGAGCACAAGGGTTTCTATGGTGAAATCTATTGAAAAATTATAAAAAACTAATAAAAAAGCACAAAATAAAGTGTAAAAATTTACCTTGGGGGCTGCAGCTGTAATGAAGAAAGGAGGAGGTGCTGGAAAGGAGAGAGAGGTCACGAAATTGGGAGAGAAAAAGAGCCTCCTTTGACCCCTTTAAAGACCCCTTTTTATAGATTTTCAAAAAGTCACTTAATTAGGGTTAATTAAGAGGTTTCCTCTTTTTTTTAGAACTCTTTCTAATACATCTAATAAGGGGCAATGATTTTCCTAGAGGCTTCTAACCTAAATGAGCTCTAACTAAACCCTAATTAACACCTAATTAAACCCTAGAAAGTCCAAATGTGGCACCACCTAGTGTGGGCCCACATTTGGTTTTTAAAACTTCAATGTAAAACCTTTAAAAACCAATAGTTAAAAACCAAAGTAAAGATGGATTTTTTTAAAAATAAACTTTGACTCTTCTAAACCCCTAATCTAACTAGGACACTGATTAACCCTGATTTATCAAATGTGGCACCACCTCGAGTGGGCCCCATTTGGTTTTTTCAAAAAGCGATTTTAAAAATTGAAAATAAGATGTTTTCTCAAAAGATATTCAAAGTAAACTTGAAATTGAAAGTTTTGCAATGACATAGAGTTCTGAGTGGGTCAGAACTCCTCCAGATATGGCACCAACTGAGTGGGCCCAACATTGAAGTTTTGAAAAATTTGAAATAAAGACTGAAAATGACTTTGAAAAGGGGTTAAAATCAACAGGTGAAATTCAAAGGTTTTGAAAACAGAGTTCTAAATGAACTGAAACTCTGGATCAAAGTCCTGAACCAATTAGAACTCTGAGATTTTAGAGTTTTGAAAGTCAAATGAAGAATTTTTTTGAAAGATTTCATCAAAACTGGTAAAATAAGTCAGAAAATACAGTCAGGGTTAGAGTCCTAATTCAACCGAAACTCTGAAATAGAGTCCAGAACCAATTAGAACTTTACAAAATAACCTAATTTTTGAAAAACAAATGGAAATGAATGAAAATGAAAGTGAAAACATATTTCAGAATAGACTCCTAATTGGATTAGGACTCTGGGACAGAGCCCTGATCAGACTAAAACTCTAGATTTTTTTTGGTATTTTCTGAAAAACAGATGAAAGAACAGTGAAAATAACAACACGTATTGAAATCAAACAGAGTTCTGATCCAACTAGGACTTTGAGAACAAAGTCCTAATCAGACTAGGACTCTTAGAATTTTAGATTTTCTGAGAAAACATATGAGGGAATCTTGAAAACAGGTGAAAATAAGATAAAATTGAAGTCTGGTTCAGAGTCCTGGTCTAATTAGGACTCTAAGGAAGAGTCCTGATTCAACTAGAACTCTGAGAAACTTTTGGTTGTCTAAAAAGCAAATGAAGAGATTTTTAAAAAAGAACTTTTAAAAACCAATGAAAATGAAGTGAGAAAATAAACTTTGGATAGAGTCCTCATTCGATCAGGACTCTGGGATAGAGTCCTAATTCGATCAGGACTCTAGGATAAAATCCCAAAATTTTGAAACTTTGTGGTAGAAATGCAACAATTTTGAAATTTGGAAAGATAAATGAAGAGATTTTGGAAAGATTCTCTCAAAATTGAAATCAGGGTCAGAGTCCTTATCCAACTGAGACTCTCTGAATAGAGTCCTGGTTCAACTAAAACTCTGAGTTTTTGACTCATTTTGACAGATTTTGAAAGATTTGATTAAAGATAGGTAGAATACCAACAAAAGATAGAGTCCTGATTCAATTAGGACTCTGAGAAAGAGTCCTAATCCGACTGGGACTCTAGAATTTTGGCCAAAACGAAGGATTTTGAAAGATTTTCTCAAAAATACGTAAAATGGTAGTAAAAGGTACAATTCTGATCCGACTGGGACTCTGGAAAAAGTATCCCGATCCAACTAGGACTCTAACATTTTGACCAAAATGACAGAAATGTGCAAGGATATGACCACAACTGGTTTAAAAATCAGAATGGAGTTTTGAAAATATTCAAAAAGATAAAAAGATAGAGTCCTGATCCAACTAGGACTCTAAAATTTTTGAGATTTTTTATGAATGAAGGAATCCAAAAGTGACACCACCTAAATGGGTCTTATCTGAGAATTAAGATCAACTGAAATTGAGATTCAAACGAATCCAGATTGTTTTCTGAGGAAAACATTTCGAAATATAAGATCCTGGGGTTGGCAAATGGCAAAAATGTTGATTTAAAACCTAGGTTTTGAAATTGATTTTGCAAAAAAAGTTTTAAAACTTCGAATCTGGATTCAATATTTTGAAAACAGGAGTTCTGGATCTCGATAATGAGATGCAATGCTATACAATGCAATGAATTGACATGTCAAATGCATGCAGTGATATGCAGTGACACATGAAATATAAACACTGAATGAGGGTGAAAATTTGGGGTGTTTACAGATGCCCCTCTTTGCTGCTAAGCTGGTTGGAAGCTGAGCTTAGTGGCAAAGAAAACACACCAAATTTAGACTATAAAAATGCCCCAGTTAAAAGAATCTGACCGGGTATGAAAGAATTGGCTCCGACGGTAATGATAGATATGAAATGGAGGATAAAGAAGAAGATTCACCTCATCGGAATGAGGCTCAGACTTAGCCCTTAACCTGGATGAGGCGATACCTCGTAGAAAAATAAGGTTCAGGCTTGACCCTCAACCTGAAAGGGGATGATACCTCGTGGAAAAATGAGGTTCAGGCTTAACCTTTAACCTAAAGAGGGACGATACCTCGTGAAAAAATGAGGTTCAGGCTTAACTTTTAACCTGAAGGGGGACGATACCTCGTGGAAAAATGAGGTTCAGGCTTAACTCTTAACTTGAAGGGGGACGATACCTCATGGAAAAATGAGGTTCAGGCTTAACCCTAAACCTTAAGGGGGATGATAAACGAAATCCTCAAATAGAGAAACAATGATGAGACCTTCAAATTTTGCACAATAATTTTGAGAGGGGTTTACAAAAGGAAGAAAGAGGGTTTTATAAAGCTTGAAAAGGGATTGATCTATGCCGTCTCATTAGTAATACTAGATGGCTTTTAAGACAGATGACCTTTTGCGGAAACAATTCAGGTTTAACCCTTACCCTGAACGGGAACTGTCTATGGCTGGACAGTGGGGAGCACAGGGAAGTGTGCGAATCTGAGAGCCCAAGCGCTCAGATCAAAACAAGAAGGGAAAGATCTTGAACAACTCCCATCATCCAATCCTAAAAAGGGATATAAACAACATCAGGATATATCAAAACAGACATCAAGCTCTCACTTCATGTTAGAATAACTTGAAAAGATTGCCAATAAGATAAAAAATTGTAGTTGATTCATAAATGATTGAAAATAAGCACTTATATATGAAAAATATTCCCTCTTTTTGCCTAGAGTATCACTTCCATCTGGACTTAACTTTGTAGAATCAAGATTCAAATTCAAATTACTTGCAATTGACTTTCTTTCAAGGAGGCCATCAATTTCCTTGATATAAAAGGAAAAGAAAGAATTCTTATTGTGAAAGCACTTGGTGAAAGGATATTGATAAAAGAATTTCACAAAATTTTTAAAGATTCTTGGCAGATTCAGCAGTTTGATATCGTGGGATTCTTTTCTCAGGATGGTCTTTCTGCACTTTTTTTTTGACAGAATTGGAGCTCTCTTGGGTTTTGGGGGAATTTATTACATCATCCTTCATTTTGGAGATGTCCTAGCTTTTCTCTTCCTTTTTTTTTTGGAAGGGTATGTCACAAACTCCTTCAACTTGGATATGCTTCGATCCTTCTTTGCCTCAGGGATTATCTTGACGGTATTGGCTCATTTGTTGGGGGTCTCTCGATGATAGCGGAAATTAAATATCTTTTAGGATTTGTCGGGAGGTTCATCGCATTCGCCTTCAACTTGGCGGTGATCTGAACTTTCTCTGGAAGGATCCATCACAAACTCCTTCATCTTAGAGATGATCCAAATCTTCTTTGGCCGCGGGGGTCTAACTCATCCATCAGCCTTCAATTTGATGATGATTGAGAGATCCCTTTTACAGATATTTAATCGCAGCTTCGGATATTCAAATGATTGGGGATATTAAGTGATTTTTTCTTTATCACCCAGGATATTTCCACTGACTCATTTTCACAAGAATGGTCTTTAAAGATATGTCATAGCTACAATCAATATCAATCACTTATGACTTTACGACAATATTGAAATTTCTTTGCTGGCCATATCGAGGATTTATTCTTCATCCCTTTGGTTGGCAAATAGAAAGAATTTGACTTTTGAATCTCTTTTTCGCAAAAGCGTTACCCTTTTGAAAGGAGTACTGAAGGTAATCTGAGGTAATTCTTTTTGTGCAATAACAGATTTTTGAAATCAACAACTATTTTTCATGACAAATTGATAAAATATTCTTGGAACCCTTAGTGAAAGAAATCACTTGAGGTCTAAATGCCACATCTTTGGCTAGATTCTCCTCTCCTTTCCCCAAAGGAGAGACTCAGGCTTAACCCTTACCTGAACGGGTAACAAAAAGATACTCCCCTCTTCCCTAAAGAGGAGGTGTTTGCAAAATAAACTTTTGAAGAGAAATAAAGTTTTCGTTAAAACTCCCTATCTATAGGCTGCTCTTATGGAAAGGGCGGCGCTAATAAAGGTTGGAATAGATATCATAGAGGAGCGAGTCCATCACACTCTCTCTGAAAAAAGGGTCCTTGATGATGAGGTGGCCTAACAAAAGATATTTAGGGTTACAAAGAGAACGAGCTTCCGTCGAAACTCTTCCTAGAAAAAGGGTTCCTTGTGTGACAATAAAGATTGTTTTGCAAACTGCTCATGAAGCACGAGTCCCTTCAAACTCTCCCTAGAAAAAGGGGTTCAACAAACGAACAATAAAGTCAAGCGAAAAGAACGAGCACCCTCAAACTCTTCTTGGAAAAAGGGTTTCTCGCAAGAGAAATGATTGATAATTGATTTTAAGCTAATTGGCCTACGGATTCGACATACATACCGAAATTTGGGAAAAGAAATTGGTTCCAAAGGGATTCATCCTAAGAAACTTAGATCGGAAGGAATTCAACTTACAGATCATATTTCTGAAAAACATCAATCCAAAGGGGTTCAACCTAAGAACTGGGGGTCAGTAAGAATTCAACCCACATATCACATTTTCGAAAATAAAATTGGTTCAAAAGGAATTCAAACTAAGAACCAAGGATCAATAGGAATTCAACCTACAGATCGAATTTCTTGAAAATGATTGGTCCAAAAGGGGTTCAACCTAAGAACCGCAGATCAGTAGGAATTCAACCCACAGATCATGTTTTTAAAAATGAAATTGGTTCCAAAGGAATCCAACCTAAGAACCGGGGATCGGTAGAAATTCAACCTAAAGATCGAATTTTTTGAAGATGATTGGTCCAAAAGGGGTTCAACTTAAGAACCGTGGATCAGTAGGAATTCAACCTACAGATCAAATTTTTTGAAAATGATTGGTCCAAAATGGGTTCAACCTAAGAACCGCGGATCAGTAGGAATTCAACATACAGGTCAAGTTTTTGAAAATGAAATTAGTTCAAAAGGAATCCAACCTAAGAACCGGGGATTTGTAGGAATTCAACCTAAAGATCGAATTTTTTGAAGATGATTGGTCCAAAAGGGGTTCAACCTAAGAACCGTGGATCAGTAGGAATTCAACCTACAGATCAAATTTTTTGAAATGATTAGTCCAAAAGGGGTTCAACCTAAGGATCACAATGGTTTCACAAGGATTCGACCTACAAACTATCCATTCCATAGGGATTTAACCTAAGGATCTCCTCGATTCCGCAAAGATTCGACCTACGAACTATCGATTCCATAGAGGTTCAACCTAAGGATCACATTGGTTCTGCAGGGATTCGACCAACAAACTATCGATTCCAAAGGGGTTCAACCTAAGAATCACATTGGTTTTGCAGGGATTTGACCTACGAACTATTGATTCCATAGGGATTCAACCTAAGGATCACATTGGCTGCGCAGGGATTCAACCTATGAACTATTGATTCCATAGGGGTTCAACCTAAGGATCACATTGGTTCCGCAGGGTTTCGACCTACGCACTATCAATTCCAAAGGGGTTCAACCTAAGAATCACATTGGCTCCACAGAGATTCGACCTACGAACTATCGATTCCATAGAGGTTCAACCTAAGTATCACATTGGCTCCGCAAAGATTCGACCTATGAACTATCGATTCCATAGGGGTTCAACCTAAGGATCACATTGGTTCCGCCGGGATTCGACCTACGAACTATCGATTCCATAGGAATTTAACCTAAGGATCACATTGGTTCCGCAGGGATTCGACCTACGAACTATCGATTCCATAGGGATTCAACCTAAGGATCAAATTGGCTCCGCAAGGATTCGACTTACAAACTATCGATTCCATAGGGGTTCAACCTAAAGATCATATTGGTTCCGCAGGGATTCGACCTATAAACTATCTATTCCATAGGGGTTCAACCTAAGGATCATATTGGCTCCGTAGGGATTCGACCTACGAACTATCAATTCTATAGGAGTTTAACCTAAGGATCACATTGCTTCCGCAAGGATTCGACCTACAAACTATCGATTTCATAGGAGTTCAACCTAAGGATCACATTGGTTCCACAGGGATTCGACCTACGAACTATCGATTCCATAGGGATTCAACCTAAGGATCACATTGGTTCCGCAGGGATTCAACCTACGAACTATCGATTCCATAGGGATTTAACCTAAGGATCACATTGGTTCCGCAGGGATTCGACCTACGAACTATAGATTCCATAGGGGTTCAACCTAAGGATCACATTGGTTCCGCAGGGATTCGACCTATGGACTATCAATTTCATAGGGATTTAACCTAAGGATCACATCGGTTCCACATAGTTTTGACTTACGAACTATCAATTCCATAGGGATTCAACTTAAGGATCTCATGGGTTCCGTAGGGGTTTGTAAACACCCCAAATTTTTCTCATCCATTCTCAAACAACCCTTTTCGTGCAGTGCCAACCCTGTTAGGTCAGTGTAGGAGTCAAACCCCGAGTCAGTTTCAGAAAATCACCATTTTACCAACTTTCATTAGAAAAATTACCATTTTCCCCTAGGTCATCCCGGAACCCAGTCAATCAGAGTCAACAATGCTCGCTGGTCAGTTCAGAACATTTAGAATATCAATCATTTCAAGCTCACCCGAGCTCACAATGAACAAACCATTTTCATTTCTGACCATTCCTGCCAAAATGGGATCATTTCTTCAGAAATGAGCTCATTTCTCACTCAAATCCAAGCCAATTGTCTCCAAGTCAGTCAGTCATATTCCTTAGAGTCTAACTTGAGCTCACCAAAAGTTCGAATGCTCCAGTTTCAGTTCAAAACCATTTCTAAGTGTCCAAGAGCCCATTTTAGTCCATTTCAGCTCTTTCAGCTGAAACTGAGCTGAGTTCAGTCAATTGAGCTAGTGTTCGAGCTTTGATTTTAGTTTATGTCAGTATTACTGACCTTTGTTCTAGCACAAACCTAGCTCATATCCTTGATTCACTTCACTCCAGTGACCATTCCGTACCATTTCTTTAAAAATGGCAGCTTTTCTTGAAAATTCAGTTGGAAAGGTCAGTTGAGTCAGTGTCTGGTCAGTTCATTTGAGTTCTGAAACTCTAAAACCCAGCTCAATCTAGCTTATTCCAGCTCAAACCCCAATTTTCAGTGTCACTCTGACCTGGTAGAGCCCGAAAACCATTTCTCGAGCTATTTTGCAAATTTTATCAATTTTAATGCTTTTTGAACTGGTATAAATGCCAATCAGGGTTTAAAATCCAAAATTCTTCATTCAGGGTCTGCATTTTGCATAGCATTTCAGGTCATTTCTCATCATTCCATATCATTTCTCAGCATTTCATAACATTTCATCACATTTCATTCCATTTTCGAAGTCCAGAACTCCAGTTTTATAAATTTCAATCTAGATTGAGTTTTAAAAAGCTTTCAGAAATCAATTTCAAAACCCAGGTTTTCAAAATTAACATTTTTTACCCCTATAAGTCTAAATTTAGAAATATTTTCTCAAGAAAAATAATCTGGATTTGTTTCAAACTCAAATTTTTGAATTCTACACTGGATTTGCTTCGCAACGGGGTATTGAACTTCAAAATCCGAGCTCGTTTCAAAAACTGCCAAAAATAGCTCATTTCGTTTGGAAATAAAGTTGGAAGTATTTTCTCGAGAAAAATAGTCTGGATTTCTTTCAAAATTAAAATTTTAAATTCTACACTAGATTTGCTTCGCAATGAGGTATTGAACTTCAAAATCCGATCTCGTTTCAAAAACTGCCAAAAATAGCTTGTTTCGTCTGAAAATTTTCTGAAAAGACTATTTTACCCCTTTAATCGTCAAAATAAATGTCAAAAGTGAAATTTGGACCCGCTCTGAGATGGCCCATCCATTTATATTTCCCTTTTATTAAAAAAAAAGTGTTTCTTTTCAATTTTCTTTTTACTTGTTTGTTTTTATTTATTTTTATTTTTTTATAATTTTATTTTTTTGAGGTGGGACCCGCGAGGGGGTCGCCCAAACCTCCAGCCTCATTTCCTTCTTCTTTCCTTTTCTTTCTTCCCTTTCTTTCCTTTTTCTTCCTTCTTTTCTTTCCTTCCTTCTTTCTTTCTTTTCTTCCTTTTTTTTTTGATTTCTTCCTTCTTTTTCTTCTCCAGCCCACTCACGTAAGCCCCTCCTTCTTCTTCTTTCCCTCTCATTCTCTTCTTTCTTTCCTTTTTCCCTTCCTCCCTTTCTTTCCTTCTTCTCTTCCCTCCTCTTTTTCCTTCCCTTCTCCATTGTCCAGCCAATATATGGCTTCCTTTCTTTCTAAATCCCAGCAACCAATACATGTTGAAGCTCTCTAGTCTCACGCACATCTCTCTCACACATTAAACCCACCTTTCATTAACAAAACCTAGGGGTTTTTCTATTTTTCCTTAAGTAATCACACAAGAGACATTACATGCTCAGCCACTCACGCTCGGCAGCTCTCTCACTTACTCTCTTTACACCCAGCCATCACCTTCCTCTCCTTGGCTGCAGTCTCTCCAGCCTTGAGACAATACCAGCCCATCAGCTCTTGGCTCCAGCCCATCAACAAGGTGCAGCTCCTCTAGACGTCCTCCACTGTTGCAGCATCTCCATTGGCACCAGCTCTCACTGCTCTAGCTCTCATTGCTCCAGCCACACATTGGTAGCAACTACAGCAGCCATTACAGCAGCAACCTCCTTCAAATCTGGTGTAGCTCCATCACAACTATCCGACATCCAACAACAGTCCAACAGTGTCTCCTCCACCTTCAAGGCAACCAAACTGCTGCTGCCCCTCCAAAGCTTCTCCATTGAAGCCTCCACCAAACAAGGCAACTTCCATTACTACCTTTTCCATCGGTGCAAGTGTGAATTCAAGGTAAGTCAATAGGTTCCATCATCTTTTTCTGTTATTTTTGTTATTTGTTTCATCCAACTTCATTGATATTTTCTTTAGAAAGATGATTTTAATGTAAAAAAATAAAAAAAAGTAAAAAAAAAATATGTATATATATACAATAAAATGTTAAACCTTGCTTATTCATGATGATTCTACACAAAGAAGGAGATCCATCCGAATGAATGGATCAGATCTCTCCTTGTAATGGCTAATATCAAAATGAGCTATGCCCCCTGTTGGTTTTCGTTTTATTTTCATATTTCGTGTATTTTCATGCTGCATTTAGGTTAGTTTCTTGATTTTGTATTCATTTTACATAGTTTTTACCAGTATATAATTTAGAATTCATATGTGTTCATTTATGTGTAAAGTCCAGTTGCTGTTTCATTTAAGTGTTTTCATTTATAAATCCTAGAAATTTTACTGTATTTAGATTTATTTATTTGTGACATCATGCCAAAAACTTGAATCCATTCGGGTTTTAAAACTTCATAAAAAAATAAAAACCTAAATCGAGTTCTGAACCCTCCCAAAATTCCAGGTTCTGTTTTAGCAGACAAGAACCTATGAGATCTCCTAAATGGGAGATCTGAATGCTCTTCTAAAAATTACATTGGATTCAATATGAAATCTTATAAATATCTGGAAATTTTGAGATCTGTACGAGCAGATTAACCTTCTGTAAAAAATTGATTTTCTCAAACCTTTGGGAAAATCTCGATTTTCTTTTGTCAGGGTATAGACAGACTCTAATGCACCGAGTCCACTCAATCTATAGCTTATATGCAAAAACTTTCAACACAAAAGTTATTCCTAACATATTTTTATGTCATTTTCCCAAATTTGGGGATTTTTGGAACTCTTTCAGTATTTTTCACAAAAAATTCTTTTCTGTCTGACAAATTCTATTATCCAGAAATTCCAAAGATTTGGGTCTCTAATAATAGTGTGCCATTTTCCAAACTGTAACCCAAATTCCAATAATGCAAAAGTATAAATTTTTTTTATGTTTGTCAGGAACATTTTCCTACATATTCAGCCATTTTCCCATCTGTGTACTATTTTTCCCACATTTTCTACCGAAACATGTATGTCTCCTTCATTTCCTAGAGTTGTCGGCTTCCGATCCGACTTGCCGGAGTGACATAGCTCCGACCATAGGTCAAAACCAGAAAGTGTAAAATGAAAAAATACTTGTCTTACTGTCCTCTTTCATCCCATAAAATTTGGGAAATTTTCATGGAAGTTTGATATCCAAAATCTCCTTTAGAATCAACATTTTAGGCAAAAAAAACAAAATTTAGGGTTTTTATTTGAATTTCTATATTTAAAAATAAAAAAAGAAAATAGATTTTCGAGCTCCATTTTGTTTTTAGGGTTATTTTAGGTGTTCATGCTAAATTTGGCTTAATTCCAAGTTCATTTGCTCCATGTGTTAGTTTATCTTTAAATTCAGAAGCGAAAATCAGGTTAAATTTGATATTTTATGATATTTTCACCATTTTTGGGTTTTATCATGTACATGAGCATGTAGAATCATATTAGGGTTAATTCAATCTCATTTTCATTCTATATTTTTCAATTTTGCAAAATTTATTTTAGAAAACCCTGGTTTCAAGGCCATAGTCCATTTATCAGGGGTATTTTGGTCATTTTGACCTAAATTTCAAAATTTCAATCTTTAATTTCATAAATTTTTATGCATATCATCATATTCCATCATATTGTATTTGATTTATTTCATTTGATTTTCAAATTTACAAAATTTCTTAAAAAAGAAATCCTGATTTTAAGGTCATTAGAGGTATTTTGGTCATTTCGACACAAATTTCAAATTTCCAAGTTTATTTTCAAAATTTATTCATTATTTATTATGTTTATATCAAATGGGGTATGAATTTGGGTTTATATCTGAATAATATCCGATAATTTCTAAATATTTTTGGATAAATTCAGAAAAACCTACATTTTTGTGCTAACACTGTTTTCTAGTTTTGCAGGAACATTCAAGAAGAAGATTTTATTTTCTTATTTCATTTCAATTCAATGTAACATCAAATATAATAATTTGGAATAAGATTTTACATTTCAGCTTAGAATAGGACTGCATTGCATATAGTTTAATTTCTGCAAATTCTGATATTTTAATGTACCATTCATGCACATTTATTTCAAATTCACAATGGTTTACACAAATGACACGTGCACAAGCTCTTATGGAGTTTATAAACTCGGTGGGATTTGTATTTATGGCCATAGTCAGAATACGAAGAAAACCAAGATTTATGATCTTCGTATTTGCCATATTCAACCTACACACTTAAGCTAACTTCAAAATGCACTGCATTTCTCAAAATTTCAAAAGGATTTCCCAATTCCTCAATTGAAATTCTCTTTTCAAATTCATATTCATTCATTCATATCATTCAAATTGCATTATTTTCAAACTCATTTTCCAATTTCAATTTCAGAAAAATCAATTTTCTCAAGGATTTACCAAGCCTTTCTCAGGATGGGATTTTCTCAGAATTCTAAGTTTTCAAATGACATTTCAAAGCATTTCCCAAGTTCAAATCAAGATTTTCCAATGTTTTAAAATTCTCAAATTTCAAAAATCCCAAGTTTTCAGAAATAAGTTTTCTCAAAGTTCTCATTTTCCTGAGAATCCATTTTCCATTTAAAAAAAATCATTTTCCAATGAATTTCCTGATTTTCCCAGAATTTCTCAAATCCATTTCCTCATAAAAGTAATTCCAAATCTCAAAAATCAATTTTCCAAAGTTCAAGTTTTCCTGAGAAATCACTTTCCAATCCAATTTCTGATTTCCCATGAAATTCAATGCTTTTCCAGGAATTCCAATTTTAAGCACTTTTTCAATCAATTTTCAAGTATATTTCAATTTTTCAAAGCAAACATCATATTTTCTCAAACTTGCATTTTTTCAAAATTTCATAGCACAAGCCTGATTCTTTGTGCATTCTAGGAAAAATAGAGCATAATTTAGATATTTGAGTCAAGTTAGAGCGCATAATTGATCCTTGGTTCAATTACCCCTGGTAAAGGCGCCAGGAACGGTTGAACCTCGTACCGACAGGCGGATCCCATTCCACGAAATTTTCCCGCAAATTTTCAAAACGGAGGCGAGTTAATTTTCAAAACCAATTTTCAAAACTTTGGTCGAGTTTGACTCGCGAAATTCATTTCTCTCTCGCTAGAGAGGGAAAAATTTTTGCGATGATAATACGTTTGGCAACCGAGATGGGACCTGTCTTCGTCTGATCAATTATGTGCTTTGACTTAGCTCAATTATCAAAATCGTGTTCTACAGGATGTCAACTTTAATTCCTGATATCATGTGAACCTAGGAGCCTAAACTTGAACCCAGCTGACATGAATTGCATGTAGACTAGGCATGGTTTGGTAGGACCATATTGAGGAGAATTATGCATGCTCACATAGGCTTAGGTCAGAAATACAACACTCCTCAATCTAAGACTTGTATGAAAACAATGTTTGCTTCTTCAAAAGTTTTCAAAATTCTATCTCTTTAGGACTTAGAACTCTCTATTTGCCTGCATGTGATCATATTTCAAAAACCACCCCACCTATGTCTACCCGGTTTTCACGAAGCTGGGCTCTCTTCCAGAACCATAGTTCGGGACAGAGCCTCACAATTGGGCCACTTATTTGGGCTAACGCCCCCCTGCCACATACCAAGGGCCATAGTCCAACGTATATCGGCAGACGCTCAAGAATGTTGGGAAAACACAAGCCTAGAACCGGAGACGAATTTTATGCCACGTACATCGAGCCTCGACTCGAGTATATCGGCATAGCATGATTGGACACAGCTGATCTGAACCTAGAGTCAGGATTAGAATCCTAAAGTTCTTTCAAGATCAATGCATTTATAGTCAGTTTCTTAGGGAATGTTGTATGTGCATAATTGTTTGTGCAGGATGTGATTGAATGCATTCTTCTTTTATTTCTCAATTCTCTTTTATTTTCCTTTTACATCATTTTTCAAATTTCATCTATTTTTCTTCAACAATTTTATCAAAACCCTGGACTATTTTTAAAACCTCATATTTTTCCTCAAAAGTCCAGCCGATTTTCCTTTTCCTACCTTTTCTCTGGACTTCGAATTTCTAACCTTATTTTGATCTTGCCTGCAATTTTTCAAATGTTCAAATCTTGTCAAACTTCTTTTCTCCAGGTCTGCCAGATTTCTGTCTCTTTCCGAGTCCTTAGACATCTCTCGCTTCGCGGTCTACTTCTCTAAAAAATTCTTCAGTCTAAACCATTCCTTTATTCTGCAGAAAGCATTGGCATTTTTTCACCGTGGTTCAAACAAGGTCGGGAAAGAGAACAACACCAAGCAGTGTCAAAGAGATGAGTTCTTCGAGGCCAGTCAAGAAACAGGACCAAACAAGTGAAGATGACATTGATCCAATCATGTATAAGATGTTTCGAAAAATGATGACAAAATGCTATTAGAGCTACCCGAGTCAAGCACCAGAAAGGAACCAGCCAGGCAGAATGAGCAACCTCTCCAGTCCAGCCCCCAGCATAAAGGGAAAGAGCAGGAAAAACCAAAACACAAAGACTGGAGCGTTGATCGAAAGTTCACCCCTCTAGATCAGAAGATCGAGACTATTTTAGAAATTTTGCTTGCAAAAGGCATGGTTCATTTACCAAAAGTCGTCGATCCTCCGTCAATCATGGGCAGATTCAAAGAACAAATTTGCAAGTTTCACCGTGCAATAGGACACGATACATAAAATTGTTTTGTCCTTAAGAATATCGTTCAGGATCATGTTGATAAAAATATTCTAGAGGAAAGCAAAATGGTGGACCAGCCGACCGTCCTAGCCAAACCCCTTCAATCCCGCTCCCAGCAGAAAGCAAGTAGTCAAAAGAAGCCGAAGCGCGAAGGTTGGGGTTATGACCGCAAGCTCACTCCTCTAGATCAGCCCCTCGAAAAGGTCCTTGAATACATGCTGAGCAAAGGAATGGTTAAGCTTCCAAGAATTGCTAATCCTCCGGTCGCCCTAGGGAAATGGAAAGATTGCTTCTGCAAATTTCATTGAGCTACGGGGCATGATATTGAGCGATGCTTTGTCTTCAAAAATATCGTTCAAGACTGTGTTGACAAAAACCTCCCTGTTAAAGAGGAAGACCAGTCGGTCATTCTGACCGAACCTTTCTCTGATCATTTATGAAGATGATAAATGTCAATGCTTTCTCATTTCCATCATTTCTGCTTTTGTTTCTCTGAATAAATGTAGTCTCTAGTTGCTTTCTTTAAATTTGTCATCCTTCCTCCAAAGCATCAATAAAATCATCAGTTTTCCTTATATTTGGAGGTCATTTCTTCAGAATGATATTTTCTGAACTCTCATGCAATATGCCCTTTGTGATGAATGCTTTTCCCTCAAAAAAAAAATTCTTTCTACCTTCCTTCTTAGATAATCTACCAAGTTCACAGGGAAGCTCATTACCAATTATGCATTACCTTGTTATATTTCTTCAAAAATGTCTTTTTGTTCATGGTTGACGACCTCGTCTAGGTAACAAGGCATATCTTAGTTGTTTATTTCCTCTCATGGAATAACAATGCAATTGTCACAATCCCAGCACTGGTAAAGGGATATCCTTCAAACTGTCAACCCAATTTCAGATCTTCATCCATTATTTTCATTCTATTCTCCAAGTCATTGACTTCAAGAATTTTCCCTCATTCTAATCACCTCATTTGTCTTGCAGAGAGTTTCAGTATCGTGGAATGGTTCAGACCAAATCCGAGAAGAAAATAGCATTGCTTCAGCACCCTAATAGTAGCAGCGAGCAAGAGATGGATTCTTCGCGATCTGCTAGAAACCAAAGTCAACAAGCAGATGATGGCATCGATCCTCAGATATATGCCATGTTCAAAAAAATGATGAGCAAGATGCTGGCAAAGCAAGCTAAGGCCAATACAGAGCAAACCCAGGTCAAGCAGAAGGCTGAGGGTCACACAACCAAGAAGCAGGTAAAGATATCTAAAAAGTGTGTCCAGCATGAAGATACATCTGATAAAGAGGAATCATCGGGAGACACGGATGAAGAAATTGAGACTCAGCAGATACTCTGCAAGTCTACTCAGAGGCAGAGGTCAGCCCATAGATTCAAAGATCAGTCTATCTGTGATTTTGACCAACCATAGTTCAGAGATATGGTCAAGATAATTCAAGATCTGCAGGCCCGCAACAAGGGCAAAAGGATTTTCACAAGCGAAGATTTCTATGATGGTCTGGAAGGAGATGACAACCTAGAAGATCTCCCTCGCAAATTTGTCAAATTAGATGGGACTAGAAATCCCAAGGCTCACCTGGCTATGTTCTTTGCAGAATGCAATAGATTCAAGAGAGACAATCGCGCTTTATTTAGATGCTTTCCTTGCAGTCTAGAAGGCACTGCCGCCAAATGGTATTCAGAGCACATCAATCCCATTGAGTTGAAGGAATTTGACAAGGTAGTTAATCTTTTCATTGAGCGATTCTTGTTCAATACCGAGGTGCTACCCACCCTGAATCATCGTTACAATCTGAAGCAGAAAGACACTTAAAAGGCCAGAGACTTTATCCATAGATGGAGATCCACCTGCAATCAAATGAAGGATCCGATATCAGAAGGGCATGCGTTGTCGGTCATCCTGAATAATTTCTCCCAACCTTTGAGAGGCCTGATCTCTACTTCCCCAGCACGATCTTTCATCGAATTGATAGAATGAGCTGAATGGCTCGAGATGGGAATAGAGAATAGAGTATATGAAAGCCTCACACTCTCAAAGAGCAATTCAGATACCAAGAAGTCAAACTTCACATTCTCCACAAATGCTTCTAGCAACAACAATGGCAAAAGTAAAAGGGGTGGCAGAAAGAACCACACCAGCGGATCAGAGAGTCTAAATTCCAATAAAGATGATCATACAGGACAAGAGGATAGAATCAACAAGCAGAATGACAGCCCTCCCGCGAGCATCCAACTAGAATTAAAACCCCAAGGGAGACCAAAGCATGACGATTGGGGATACGATCGTAATTTTACTCCCTTAGAACAGTCGCTCGAGCAAGTTCTGGAATACATGATAGCCAAAGGGATGGTTAGACTCCCCAAGATAGCGGATCCTTTTGTGACCATGGGAAGATTTAAAGATCATTTCTGCAAGTTTCATCGGATAATGGGTCACGATACCGAGCATTGTTTCATCTTCAAGAATATCGTTCAAGACTGCATTGATAAGAATCTCCTCGTTGAAGATGAAAAGGAGGACTAGTCATCCTGACTGAGCTTCTTCCTCAATCATTCAAGAAGCTGACAATGCTAGCATTTTCCCATTTCTCATCTTGCTTTCATTATTTTGAAGGAATAATGCAATCCCATTTGCCTTTTCTTGATTTGTCATATTTCCTTCAATGCATTAATAAAATTATCAATTTTCCTCATAAACTTGATGTCACCTCTTATTCTCCTTCTCTGCAAAATGTTCTTGCATGAGAAATAAGCCTCTTCAGAGTCTCTGAATTGATCAAAAGTCAGTTGCTTTGTTACCGTCGGAGAGCATTCTTTGAACATCAATTATCTTCCTTTTATCCAAAATTTCACTCCTCAGTTATACTGGGGCATTATTTTGAAAATTGTCTTCAAAACATTTTGTATGCAGGTAGGATCAAACAAATCTCTCATTTTGCATTTACATGCATTCATTTACATCATTTTGCATACATTTGCATTCATTTGCATTTGCATGCATTCATTCGCATTCATTTGCATCCATATGTATCAAATTCATTCCCCTTTAGGTTAAGAGATAAACTTGAACTACCCATTTAGGATAAGGGATAAATCCTGAGACCTCGACAGTTGTCTAAGTCATCGTGAGGATGAAGACTGAAAATCTCTCATCAGAAGCAGTTGGGTAAATTTTCAAAAATCTAGTGTTCGTGTTGGTAAGATTTTCAAAATCCAGTGTTTGTACTAGTAAAATTTTCTAAATCCAGTGTTTGTGCTGGTAAATCTTCAAAATCCAGTATTCGGGCTAGTAATTCTTCCAAAAACAGTATTCGTACTGATCCATTTTCAAAATCCAGTACTTATACTGGTTCATTTCCAAAATCTGGTATTCACACTGGTACATCTTTCAAAATCCAATTGTTATTGGTAGGACTTTCAAAATCCAATTTTTATTGGTCAAACTTTCTAAATCTGGTTTTACTGGTTAATGTTTTCAAACTTAATCCATGCTGGTCTAGTTTTCCTTCGGGATTCGAGTTCCGACTCAAATTTCCTTTCCTTCCAATTGATCTAGTTTTCCTTCGGGATTCGAGTGCCGACTTGAATTTCCTTTCCTTCTAACTGATTTAGTTTTCCTTCGGGATTCGAGTTCAGACTCGAATTTTCTTTTCTTCTAATCGGTCTGGTTTTCCTCCGGGATTCAAGTTTCAACTCGAATTTCTTTTTCTTCTAAACTGGTCTAGAAGATTAGAGTTTCGACTCGAATTTTCTTCCAAATCCAATTCAAATGTCCTAGAATTGGTCTAGAAAATTAGAGTTCCGACTCAAATTTTCTTCCAAATCCAATTCAAATGTTCTAGAATTGGTCTAGAAAATTAGACTTTCGACTCAAATTTTCTTCCAAATCCAATTCAAAAGTCCTAGAATTGGTCTAGAAAATTAGAGTTCCGACTCAAATTTTCTTCCAAATCCAATTCAAATGTCCTAGAATTGGTCTAGAAAATTAGAGTTCCGACTCAAATTTTCTTCCAAATCCAATTCAAATGCCTGGAATCAGTCTAGGAAAATTAGAGTTCCGACTCGAATTTTCTTTCAAATCCAATTCGCTTGGCTTTCCTTTAAAGGTTTAAACTCCTACTCAAACTTTTGTGCAATTTAGTAATTGGTCTAGAAGATCCAAGTTCCGGCTCGAATTTTCTTTTAAAACCCAATTCATTTAGTTTTTCCTTAAAGATTTGAATTATGATTTGAATCTTCGCTCAAAACCCAGTTTAGCACCTGGTTCATTCAAAGCTCACAAGTTGAATCCTTCCTTCTTAAACTGTGGTCCCTAGGTTAAATCCCTATGGAATTGATAGTTCGTAGGTCGAACCCATGCAGAACCGATGTGGTCCGTAGGTTAAACCCCTATGGAATTGATAGTTCGTAGGTCGAACTCCTGCGGAACCAATGTGATTTGTAGGTTGAACGCCTATCAAACCAATACGGCTCATAGGTTGAACCCCTTTGTAAACCAAAAGTCCTTCTCAACCTAGTAGTTCTTAGGTTGAACCCCTTTCGAACCAATCTCATTCTCAAAAATTCGATCTGTAGGTTGAATTCCTACTGATCCCCGGTTCTTAGGTTGAACCCCTTCAGAACTAATCCCACTGTCAAAAATTTGATCTGTAGGTTGAAGTCCTGATCCAATATTCTTTACAGTTCTTAGGTCGAACCCCTTTTGGATTGGTATTTTTCAGAAATGTGATTTGTAGGTTGAAGTCCTCCTAATCCAAGTTCTTAGGCTGAATCCCTATTGAACCCATGTCGTTTATAGTAAACCAATTCCAATTTCGACCTTCAGGTCAATCAATTTTCAAATTCAAGCCTTCGGGTTACAATCTTACCAACATCAATCATTTTCCTGCCTTCGGGTTACAACTTTATCAATATCTATCACTTTCTAAGCCTTCGGGTTACAACTTCATCAATGTCAATCAATTTCAAATCATCAAATTTAATCTCTTAATCAAAATCCTGCTTTCGAGCTGGTCGGTCAACCCAAATCCTGCTTTCGAGCTGGTAAGTCAAAATAAAACCCAACTTTCGAGTTGATCTTTTATCGAGTCTTTTCAAGACTCAATTTGGTCATGGATGTGTCAATTAAACCTCAAGCAATTTCTTTCACCAAGGATTTCAAGAACATTTTGCCAATTTGTCATTAAATATTTGTTGATTTCAAAATCTTTATTGCACAAAATTATTGCCTCAGAATACCTTCAGTATTACTTTCGAAAGGACAAAGCTTTCGCGAAAAAGGATTCAAAATTCAAAATCTTTCTATTGGCCAACCAAAAGGATGAAGAATAAATCCTCGATGTGGACAGCAAAGGAAATTCAATGTTATTGCAAAGCCATAAGTGTCAGTATTGATCGCAGTCAGTGACACATTTTTAAAGATCATTCTTGAAAAATAAAGCAGTCGAAATATCCTGGGTGATACAGAAAAATCCACCCAATCCCTATATCTCCTCAATCACCTAAGCTGCAATTAAATATCTGCAAAAGGGATCTCTCAATTGTCGTCAAGGTGAAGACGAATTATGCGAGTTAGACCCACGGGGCCAAAGAAGATTTGAATCATCTCCGAGATGAAGGAGTTTGCGACGGATCCTTCCAGGGAAAGTTCAGAGCACCGTCAAGATGAAGGCAACTGCGATGAGCCTCCCGACAAACCCTAAAGGATATTTAATTTCTGCTACCATTAAGAGATTTCCAACCAAAGATCCAATAACCATCAACATAATCCCTAAGAGAAAAGAAGGATCGGAACATCTCTGAAATGAAGGAGTTTGTGACGTACACTTCCAAAAAAAAGAGAAAAGTCAGGACATCTCCAAAATGAATGTAACACCCCAAATTTTTAACTTGAAAATTTTGGAATAAATTTTTTTTTCTAAACAATAGCTGAAAAGCTTTATTAAATCCTTTGTCAAATTATTTGGGCGGGTTACAAGTAATAGCACAGACTCAAGGCATTTAAGTAAAATAAATCCTAGCATTGAAATACTACAAGTTATCATTTACAATTAATGATTTATTACAAGTCATATTCCTCAAAACATCCGAAGAAGATATGGTCACATGGCACTGTCGCAGCGACGACCGCAATTGCTCGTCATTCAGTTTCCTGAAAAACATTAATTTAGAAAGGGTCAGACTACCATGTCTGAGTAAGAAGCATAATATCCATATGAATGTGCACAGTGTCATGTGTATAAGTATATGTGCAACATGTTTAGATAGAATTAATAACCATTTAACAATTGATAAATGTACAGGTTACTAAAGTCAAGCATTTCATGATATATTCCATCAACATCAAAGCACAATCCATCATATGCCTAACCCATATTCATATAAGTAATAACAACATTGAAACTAATGTGGATGTACACCTGACTTAACTAAAGAATTTCATGTAAAGTGTGCATAAAGTACAAACATCAATGTTCAACACATCATTCATAAGTTATCACAATTTCCATGTAACGGAAAACTAATTTGAATCATGCACTACGGGAGTCACAGCTTACTCCAACAGTTTCAACATCAAGTAGTATGCAATTACTTGAAGATTTTTCTTTATGCACTAACTTTATATTTTATCTTGTTAATTACCCTGTGGGTACGCACAGGCATTCGACATCGTAGCCGACCGAGACCACACGGGGGTTTATTATTTTATTTCATAACCCGTATGACTAGCCGTACGGATATCCAAAGGGGACGGTTCACGACCGAGAGAGTACTCCCCAATGGCTAGAACTAGAATTAGGATGCACCCTGTACTTCTGCAGAAGACTTGGATCTACCACCTAGGACACATTGGTAGTCCTGCCCCCCTAACTCCGTGGACTGGGGACCGGTGAGACGCCTAGCTCTCACAAAAACAAGAATGTCCCACGGAGGTTGTACCATCTACCCTCTCCAAGGTAGACCATGGGTCCGGTAACATACACCGTCTTTAAGTGTACCCAGAGCCCTGGGAAACCAGTAACATATACCGTTGTTAGGTATACCCAGTATCCCGGGGAAACCAGTAACATATACCATCTCATGTATACCCAGAATCCCCCAATTTTATTTTATGTGTGCATATCTTTTCATTCTTATTTGTTTGGGTCTAGTAACATACACCGTCTTTCAGGTGTACCCAGAACCCCACACTTGTTTTATATGCATATTTTGTATTTTGTTTATTTCTCGGTGCGAGTCATTGCACCACAGAGGATTTCCAAAATCTCAACCCATACTCTGGGTGATCTCAGTGTATGCACATTACCCATCGAATGCCCAATAGGCACCAACCAAAATTTCTCAGATTTTTGGCTCAACTCTGTGTCGGGTACTTAATTATACTTTCAGCATCTTAAGGTTTGATTTCTAAGCTCGAGTGTACGTTTCGTACCCCACCGATCATGCATTTATAAGGCATATCTCAAGTATAATTTTTCATAAGTGCCTGTACGACACTATAATGGTCTCGCAAGACCGCAAGCTCAGTCTTAGGCCTTCAGATGATCATGACATAACGAATGCTCTTTATTAAGCGAATATTTGCGGAACAAGCATATATCAATCGACACAAAATATGTTTTAACATTTACATGGAATCATAATTCAATTATATACAATTCACTTAGCATCTTATGTGCCCATTTGGCACCATAAAGATTTTTCATGCTCAGTTCAATTTGTATTATCGTGCCTTTGTAGTATATCTCTTATTTGTGCAGTTATAGCGAACATATGCATTTAGCAACAAGCAATTCATGCATTGAAATATTGGTCGCAACACTCGTATATCAACTTCATATAAAACCATGTGCAACATGAATACGTCATGAATACCTTATTCGTTTGCCATATTCATCGATACATAACATTACTTTCGTAAGCATATACTAGAATCATCAAGCTATTTAAACATGTGCACTAAAGCGAGCTTTTGCTCTAATCAATGTATGGGTGCATCAGTGCATTTCAGGCCTACTCTGAGCATGTACATAATAGTGAATCCCAAATGTAACACATATTTCATAAACTAATCTTATGGCAACTTCAGGTTCATAGTAAATTTACAATATGATCGTCCTAATTTAGATAGTAGATTTGTCTTCATTGTATATCCCCATAAGCTTTAGTGTGGCTGTCATGATTTCTAGGACAGATTCATGTCGTAATAGATTTGCATCTGTTGCCATATAACAGTTATGTATATTCAATGACAGTCGCATGGTCATAGTGGATTCGCTTGTACTGCAATATAATTATCATGAATTCCATGACAAGTTTGAGTTCTTACCTTACATAAAGAAATGTGATACAAGAATTTTTTTTATTCTTGTATCTAGATGCTGGATATATTTTTTTTTTGACAGGTTCGAAGATGTATGTGCACGTTGTGTATTCAGGACTACATCTTCTCAAATTTGCTATTTTTACACATCCCGTAAGCAAACTATTTGCAGTTATGAAAGTATATATGTATATCTATATATATTATTACTATATATATATATATATTGTATTCAGCGATATGTAGCCAGATCGCGTAAGAACTAACAGCACTTGATGTCCAACCTACTCAACTGATTTTATTTGACCTCATATGCCGCACCTAAACATGAGTAGTAGTCGTTGTATGGGACATTAGCCGCACATGACATTACATCTAGCCTAACCGACTGCCTTCCTTCTCCTTGTTTGACCCCAGAGTATGCAGATCATGTAAGCAAGAACAATACTCGTTGTCCACCCTGCCATGCATGTCATGTTGGATTCATGACATCCGATATTAGGTTGAACTAGACCAGCCCAAACTGGTCGGGTTTGATCGCCTAAATCACAGTCATGTAAATGACTGGGTTTAATGACCCATCCTGCAGCCCGCTTTTCACCCCGGCCATGATCGTAATAGTGGTTCATACGGATTTTAGCCTTCAACTGTAACTTGACAGATCCACCTTCCCTAGCGGTCACACTTGGGTAGTTGTTTAACACTCGCTGTAATAGGACCACAAAGAACCCTTTTTCAGTCGATGAGTAAAAATTTACAGGTTTGTTTCTGTCTCTACCGTGACCCACATGTCACGAATTTGGCTGCATATCGCGCTCTTAGGAAATTTACCTAATATGTCCAGATGCTAATGGCATGTTTATATGCTCACGGTTAAGCACAGGTTGCCATGAATTCTTGTCTGATTCCCATCTGTAACAAATTTGTAAATGCTCCCAAGAAATTAATAGTAGGTTACATACAGCCTACCGTAGGGAAAATCTTCTAAGTTTTCATGTGTACAGTCAAAGACCAACTGATTAAAAAAAATAACATGCATATAGATCATAGATGTACTGTCAACTTTACTGCAATTTCAACAACTTGGTTTATTTTGCATTGTGTACATTTTGTAGGATTTTACTATATATATTATGACTATATATATGTGTGTGTGTTTTCACATGTACCTCATAATTAGTTCACGTCACCATCTACATAATACTATTTTTCATTGATGATGATCTAGAACTAGTGAAATATGCAATGTTTGATCTTGTGGGATCTATGAGAAAATTTGGGCCAACTGGATGAATATCAAGGTTCAATAAGAAAGTAACCTGTTAAATGCAGTTTTGATGAGCAATAAAATTTTTTTCCACCAATGTTGGAATTCCATCATTTTAGTAGCATTAAAACTTATTTCAAGAGCTATCTGTAGCACGCTAAAGAGTTGTTCACCATTAGCTTGAAGGCCATCCAAGCTTGTTTATGGGGTCAAACGAGCCGGTCATAGCCTTACATATATAGATAATATAGTATGACAAAAACTTATCTCCTCATCCAATAGGAGTTTGGAGATGGTTTAAAAACAAAAATCTGTGTAGTTGATATGTTCTGTGTGTCTTAAGATTCAGGTATATATGTATATCATGTGAACAATCTAACACCAACTGAACAAAACGTTATGTACATATCTAAATGAAACTAAAACTCAATATATATCATGATTCATGCTAATACATAGATCCAACCGAGAGTGTGGATTTCTTTTTCTTTTTTTCTGGTTGCCTGGGCAAAGTGTAGACATTGAAATACATATGCTCGTACAGTCATACCCAGTTTTATACCCCATGGCACTATGCACAAACATAGGAGAGGATACCCTTACCTCTCGATGAGTTAGAAACCCAAAAAAAAACTGGAATCGTCCGGTCAGATGGTGGATCGATTTTGTGCCCACCATCATCAAAACTATTGCTGCTACACCTTGAGCAGTCCCCTCGTGAGAATATGACCCCGAAGGCAAGGTATCTGTCTTCTTCGTGAACTTCCGACAGCCTCGCAACACTTTTTTGCTGGAATCAATGGAGTGCCCGACCAAGGTGGATCACGCGGCTGGCTGGACAGGGTAGGCGTGAGAGATGAAGAGTTTGAAAAAGACGAGTAGAGGCTGAAACTGGAAAAAGAGAGAAATAATGGTGGAGGCAACTATGTATGCCTCACGGCTGGGCTGAGAGAGAAAGAATAGGCGTGGGAGAGAGAGAGAGCTTCCCGTTTTCCCTTCAGCCCCCCCCCCCCCCCCCCCTTCTATAACTTATCTTGAAGGAAGAAATTTTCAGTTTTCAAGCTTTTTTTCACAATCCCACGCATGCTCATTAAGAGCCCACCTTGTAACTCCCATTAATACCTATTCTTGAAACTCCCTTCCATTTCAAAAATGGAAGGAAGGTGTCCCCTTGCTGGACAGTTGGGTTTCCCAAAAAAAATGTGTTTTCTATTAAAGTCGCCTTAATGAGGAGTTACTAAAAAATTTCGTTGGTTATGAAATATTTCCGCAAAAAAATATCCTTGGTGCACCCGGGGATTTGAACTGGGGTCCTCTTCTGCAAGGGGTAACGAGCCCCACCAGTGCGCCATTGCATGTTTCGTTGCAATTTCTTGCAACGTTATTATATTTAACCTTTATTAAAGTTTTGGCGAAAATTCCATAAATGACATTTTTGGCAAAAAGACTCATCCTCTTGTTGCATGATAGATCTTTATTAATTCATATGTATACGAATTTGGTTCATGACGAATCTCAAATACGAGTTGGATAAAAACTATATTTTAGATCTTTTGAACATTCTATCTAGAATTTTTTTTTTTTTTGAATCTTGTTCGCAATTCAACCTTATTTGGATCCATTAAGATCCAATTGGATTCTAATTGGGTTTCAAATCCATCCAGGATCCAAATCCGTTCATCGTACCCAAATCCAGATACTGGATCCAGTTTGGATTTCAAGATCCATTTGAATCGAATCTATATCATTTTATCGTATTTATTTCAAAGGATTTTATCCTTTATTTAGTTTGATAATTGTCAAAATTTTACGGGTTTTACAATGAAGGATGATGTAATCCCCAAAAACCCAAAAGAGCTCTAATTCTGCCAAAAAAAAAAAGAGTGTGCTGAAAGATCATCATGAGAAAAGAATCCCAGGATATCATACTGCCGAATCTACCAAGAATCTTCTTTAAATTTGTGAAATTCTATTATCAATATTCTTTCACCAATTGCTTTCACAATATCAAGAATACTCTCTTTTCTGTTCATATCAAGGAAATTGATAGCTTCCTTGAAAAAAAGTCAATTTGCAAGTAATTTGAATTCGAATCTTGATTCTATGGAGTTAAGCCCGGTTGGAGGTAATACTTCAGGTAGAAAAGAGGGAATATTTTCAAAACAATGTGCATCACTTTCAATTATTTTGAATCAACAACAATTTTTCAACACTTTGACAATATTTTCTAGCTATCCTGGCGTGAAGCAAGAGCTTGATGTTCATCTTTGGAGCATCTTGACATCAGTTGTTATCCCTTTTAGGACTTGATAATGGGAGTTTTCAAGATTCTTTCTCTTCTGTTGGTATAATCTAAGCGCCTGGGTTCTCAAAATCGCACAGTTCCTTGTGTCCCCACTGTCCCACCATAGACAGTTCAATTTCGGCTTGAGGTTAAGCCACCAATCATTTCCTCGCAAAAGGTCACCAATTTCAAAAGTTATTTAGTCTCAGCAATGAGGCGCCCAAAATCAAACCCCTTTTCAAGCTTTAGGGACCCCAATTTCATCCTTTTGCAAAACGCCTATCGGATTCATTATGCGGAAATCCGAAGGTTCCATCATGGTTTCTTCCTTCGAGGACTCCATTTCATTTTCCGCCTAATCAGGATAAGGGTACAAACCTGAGCCTCCTTTGATGAGGTATTTCATTTTCCGCCCAATCAGGATAAGGGTACAAAACCTGAACCTCCTTTGATGAGGTATTTCATTTTCCGCCCAATCAGGATAAGGGTACAAACCTGAACCTCCTTTGATGAGGTACTTCATTTTCCGTCGGATCATGTTAAGGGTTAAACCTGAGCCTCATTTTAATGAGGTATTTCATTTCTCGGTCAGGTTAAGGGTTAAACCTGAGCTTCGTTTCTACACGAGGTATTTCCTGTCCCATCCAGGTTAAGGGCAAAACCTGAATCTCACTACTTTTGAAGTAAAAATTTTCTTCTTCATTCTTTATCTCATATCTACCATTTTCATCAGGGCTAATTTCCTCATATCCAGTCACATCCTTCTAACTGGGGCATTTTTATAGCCCAAATTTGGTGTGTTTTTCTTTGCTACTAAGCTCGTCTTCAAGCCGGCTTAGTAACAAAGAGGGGCATCTGTAAACACCCCAAATTTTTCTTATCCATTCTCAAACAAACATTCTCGTGCAGTGCCAACCCTGTTAGGTCAGTGTAGGAGTCAAACCCCGAGTCAGTTTCAGAAAATCACCATTTACCAACTTTCATTAGGAAAATTACCATTTTACCCCTAGGTCATCCCGGACCCTAGTCAGTCGAAGTCAACAAAGCTCACTGGTCAGTTCAAAACATTTAGAATATCAGTCATTTCAAGCTCACTCGAGCTCATAATGAACAGACCATTTTCATTTCTGACCATTCCTGCCAAAATGGGATCATTTCTTCATAAATGAGCTCATTTCTCACTCAAATCCAAGCCAATTGTCTCCAAGTCAGTCATTCATAGTCAGTCATATTCCTCAGAGTCTAACTTGAGCTCATCAAGAGTTCGAGTACTCCAGTTTCAGTTCAAAACCATTTCTAAGTGTCCAAGAGCCCATTTTAGTCCATTTCAGCTGAAACTGAGCTGAGTTCAATCAATTGAGCTAGTGTTCGAGCTTTGATTTTAGTTCATGTCAGTATTACTGACCTTTGTTCTAGCTCAAATCTAGCTCATATCCTTGATTCACTTCACTCCAGTGACCATTCCGTACCATTTCTCTAAAAATGGAGCTTTTCTTGAAAATTCAGTTGGAAAGCTCAGTTGAGTCAGTGTCTGGTCAGTTCATTTGAGTTCTGAAACTCTAAAACACAACTCAATCTAGCTCATCCCAGTTCAATCCAGCTTGAACCCCAATTTTTAGTGTCACTCTGACCCGGTAGAGCCCGAAAACCATTTCTTGAGCTATTTTGCAAATTTTATCAATTTTAATGCTTTTTGAACTAGTATAAATGTCAATCAGGATTTAAAATCCAAAATTCTTCATTCAGGGTCTGCATTTCACATAGCATTTCTGGTCATTTCTCATCATCACATATCATTTCTCAGCATTTCATAACATTTCATTCCATTTTCGAAGTCCAGAACTCCAGTTTTATAAATTTCAATCCAGATTGAGTTTTAAAAAGCTTTCAGAAATCAATTTCAAACCTCGAGTTTCCAAAATTGACATTTTTTACCCCTAAGAGTCTAAATTTGGAAATATTTTCTCAAGAAAAATATTCTGGATTTATTTCAAACTCAAATTTTTGAATTCTAAACCAGATTTGCTTCGCAATGGGGTATTAAACTTCAAAATTCGAGCTTGTTTCAAAAACTGCCAAAAATAGCTCGTTTCGTCTGAAAATAAAGCTATAAGTATTTTCTCGAGAAAAACAATCTGGATTTCTTTCAAAATTAAAATTTAAAATTCTACACTGGATTTGCTTTGCAACGAGGTATTGAACTTCAAAATCTGAGCTCGTTTCAAAAACTACCAAAAATAGCTCGTTTCATATAGAAATTTTCTGAAAAGACTATTTTACCCCTTTAATCGTCAAAATAAATGTCAAAAGTGGAATTTGGACCCGCTCTGAGATGGCCCATCCATTTACATTTCCCTTTTATTAAAAAAAAATGTGTTTCTTTTCAATTTTCTTTTTACTTTGTTTTTTTTTTTTTTTTAAGGTGGGACCCGCGAGGGGGTCGCTCAAACCTCCAGCCCCATTTCCTTCTTCCTTCCTTTTTTTTCTTCCCTTCCATTCATTTTTCTTCCTTCTTTTCTTTTCTTCCTTCTTTCTTATTTTCCTTCTTTCTTTCTTTTCTTCCTTTTTTCTTTTCTTCCTTTTTTCTTTCTTTTTCTTTTTTTTTCTTTTTTTTTTTTCTTCCTTCTTTTTCTTCTCCAGACCACTCACGTAAGCCCCTCCTTCTTCTTCTTTCCCTCTCCTCTTCTTTCTTTCCTTTTTCCCTTCCTCCCTTTCTTTCCTTCTTCTCTTCCCTCCTCTTTTTTCTTTCCTTCTTCTCTTCCCTCCTCTTTTTCCTTCTCTTCTCCATTGTCCAGCCAATATATGGCTTCCTTTCTTTCTAAATCCCAGCAACCAATACACGTTGAAGCTCTCTAGTCTCACGCACATCTCTCTCACACATTAAACCCACCTTTGATTAACAAAACTTAGGGGTTTTTCTATTTTTCCCTAAGTAATCACACAAGCGACATTACATGCTCAGCCTCTCACGCTCGGCAGCTCTCTCTCTTACTCTCTTTACACCCAGCCATCACCTTCCTCTCTTTGGCTGCAGTCTTTACGGCCTTGAGACAATACCAGCCCATCAGCTCTTGGCTCCAGCCCATCAACAAGGTGCAGCTCCTCTAGCCGTCCTCCATTGTTGCAGCATCTCCATTGGAACCAGCTCTCACTGCTCTAGCTCTCATTGCTCCAGCCACACATTGGTAGCAACTACAACAACCATTACAGCAACAACCTCCTTCAAATCTGGTGCATCTCCATCACAGCTATCCGACGTCCAACAACAGTCCAACCTCCACCTTCAAGGCAACCAAACTGCTGCTGCCCCTCCAAAGCTTCTCCATTGAAGCCTCCACCAAACAAGGCAACTTCCATTACTACCTTTTCCATCGGTGCAAGTGTGAATTCAAGGTAAGTCAATAGGTTCCATCATCTTTTTCTGTTATTTTTGTTATTTGTTTCATCCAACTTCATTGATATTTTCTTTAGAAAGATGATTTTAATGTAAAAAAATAAAAAAAAGTAAAAAAAAAATATGTATATATATACAATAAAATGTTAAACCTTGCTTATTCATGATGATGCTACACAAAGAAGGAGATCCATCCAAATGAATGGATCGGATCTCTCCTTGTAATGGCTAATATCAAAATGACCTATGCCCCCTGTTGGTTTTCGTTTTATTTTCATATTTCGTGTATTTTCATGCTGCATTTAGGTTAGTTTCTTGATTTTGTATTCATTTTACATAGTTTTTACCAGTATATAATTTAGAATTCATATGTGTTCATTTATGTGTAAAGTCCAGTTGCTGTTTCATTTATATGTTTTCATTTATAAATCCTAGAAATTTTACTGTATTTAGATTTATTTATTTGTGACATCATGCCAAAAACTTGAATCCATTCGGGTTTTAAAACTCCATAAAAAAAATAAAAACCTAAATCGAGTTCTGAACCCTCCCAAAATTCCAGGTTCTGTTTTAGCAGACAAGAACCTATGAGATCTCCTAAATGAGAGATCTGAATGCTCTTCTAAAAATTACAGTGGATTCAATATGAAATCTTTTAAATATTTGGAAATTTTGAGATCTGTACGAGCAGATTAACCATCTGTAAAAAATCGATTTTCCCAGACCTTTGGGAAAATCTCGATTTTCTTTTGTCAAGGTATAGACAGACCCTAATGCACCGAGTCAGCTCAATCTATAGCCCTTATGCAACAACTTTCAACACAAAAGTTATTCCTAACATACTTTCCTGTCATTTCCCAAAATTTGGGGATTTTTGGAACTCTCTCATTATTTTTCCTGAAATTTTTTTTTCTGTCTGACAAATTCTATTATCCAGAAATTCCAGAGATTTGGGTCTCTGATAACAGTGTGCCCTTTTCCAAACTGTAACCCAAATTCCAATAATGCAAAAATATAAAATTTTCCTATGTTTGTCAGAAATATTTTCCCACATGTTCAGCTTTTTTCCCATCTGTGTACTATTTTTCCTACATTTTCTACCGAAACTTGTCTGTCTCTTTCATTTCCTAGAGTTGCCGGATTCCGATCCGACTTGCCGGAGTGACATAGCTCCGATCATAGGTCAAAACCAGAAAGTGTGAAATGAAAAAATACTTGCCTTACTGTCCTCTGTCACCCCATAAAATTTGGGAAATTTTCATGGAAGTTTGATATCCAAAATCTCCTTTAGAATCAACATTTTAGGCAAAAATCACAAAAATTAGGGTTTTTATTTGAATTTCCATATTTACAAATACAAAAAAAATAGAATTTGGAGCTCCATTTTGTTTTTAGGGTTATTTTAGGTGTTTATGCAAAATTTGGCTTAATTCCAAGTTCATTTGCTCCATGTGTTAGTTTATCTTTAAATTTAGAAGCGAAAATCAGGCGAAAATCAAGTTAAATTTGATATTTTATGATATTTTCGCCATTTTTGGGTTTTATCATATACATGAGCATGTAGAATCATATTAGGGTTAATTCAATCTCATTTGCATTTCATATTTTTTAATTTTGCAAAATTTATTTTAGAAAACCCTGGTTTCAAGGCCATAGTCTTGTTATCAGGGGTATTTTGGTCATTTTGACCTAAATTTTGAAATTTCAATCTTTAATTTCATAAATTTTTATGCATATCATCATATTCCATCATATTATATTCAATTTATTTTATTTGATTTTCAAATTTCCAAAATTTACAAAATTTCTTAAAAAAGAAATCCTGATTTTAAGGTCATTAGAGGTATTTTGGTCATTTCGACACAAATTTCGAATTTCCAAGTTTATTTTCAAAATTTATTCATTATTTATTATGTTTATATCAAATGGGGTATGAATTTGGGTTTATATCTGAATAATATTCGATAATTTCTAAATATTTTTGGATAAATTCAGAAAAACCTACATTTTTGTGCTAACACTGTTTTCTAGTTTTGCAGAAACATTCAAGAAGAAGTTTTTATTTTCTTATTTCATTTCAATTCAATGTAACATCAAATGTAATAATTTGGAATAAGATTTTACATTTCAGCTTAGAATAGGACTGCATTGCATATAGTTTAATTTCTGCAAATTATGATATTTGAATGTATCATTCATGCACATTTATTTCAAATTCACAATGGTTTACACAAATGGCATGTGCACAAGCTCTTATGGAGTTTATAAACTCGGTGGGATTTGTATTTATGGCCATAGTCAGAATACGAAGAAAACAAAGATTTATGATCTTCGTATTAGCCACATTCAGCCTACACACTTAGGCAAACTTCAAAATGCACTGCATTTCTCAAAATTTCAAAAGGATTTCCCAATTCCTCAATTGAAATTCCCTTTTCAAATTCATATTCATTCATTCATATCATTCAAATTGCATTATTTTCAAATTCATTTTCCAATTTCAATTTCAGAAAAATCAATTTTCTCAAGGATTTACCAAGTCTTTCTCAGGATGGGATTTTCTCAGAATTCTAAGTTTTCAAATGACATTTCAAAGCATTTCCCAAGTTCAAATCAAGATTTTCCAATGTTTTAAAATTCTCAAATTTTAAAAATCCCAAGTTTTCAAAAATCAGTTTTCTCAAATTTCTCATTTTCATGAGAATCCATTTTCCATTTAAAAAAATCATTTTCCAATGAATTTTCTGATTTTCCCAGAATTTCTCAAATCCATTTCCTCAGAAAAGTAATTCCAAATCTCAAAAATCGATTTTCCAAAGTTCAAGTTTTCCTGAGAAATCACTTTCCAATCCAATTTCTGATTTCCCATGAAATTCAATGATTTTCCAGGAATTCCAATTTCAAGCACTTTTTCAATCATTTTTCAAGTATATTTTAATTTTCCAAAGCAAACATCATATTTTCTCAAACTTGCATTTTTTCAAAATTTCACAGCATAAGCCTGATTCTTTGTGCATTCTAGGAAAAATAGAGCATAATTTAGATATTTGATTCAAGTTAGAGCGCATAATTGATCATTGGTTCAATTACCTCTGGTAAAGGTGCCAGGAACGGTTGAACCTCGTACCGACAGGCGGATCTCATTCCACGGAATTTTCCAGCAAATTTTCAAAACGGAGGCGAGTTAATTTTCAAAACTTTGGTCGAGTTTGACTCGCGAAATTCGTTTCTCTCTCGCTACAGAGGGGAAAAATTTTGCGATGATAACAGGGTTCGACCTACGAACTATCAATTCCATAGGCATTTAACCTAAGGATCACATGGGTTTCGCAGGGATTCGACCTACGACATATCAATTCCATAGGGATTTAACCAAAGGATCACATGGGTTCCGCATGAATTCGACCTACAAACTATCAATTCCATAGGGATTTGTCCTAAGGATCACATGGGTTCCGCAGGGATTCGACCTACGAACTATCAATTCCATAGGGATTTAACCTAAGGATATCATGGGTTCCGTAGAAGTTCGACCTACAAACTATCAATTCCATAGGGATTTAACCTAAGGATCACATGGGTTCCGCATGAATTTGACCTATGAACTATCAATTTCATAGGGATTTAACCTAAGGATCACATGGGTTCCGCAGGGATTCGACCTACGAACTATCAATTCCATAGAGATTCAACCTAAGGATTACAATTTAAGGAGATTGGTTTAACTTGTGGATTGAATTTAGAGAAATGGAGACTCTGGATCAGCATAGTTAGCTATATGTGGCTTGCTTTCAGGATTAACCTCTTATCCCGAACGGAGATGAAATAAATTTAAGGAGCATTTTGAGGAAGTCATGAAAAATGATTCAGGTTTACCCCTTACCCTGAGCAGGGAATGAATTTGATGAAATAGAAATTGATGCAAATGGATGCAATTAAATGCCAATGTATGCAAATGAATGCAACATGATGTGAATGGGTGCACATACGTGCAAAATGAGAGATTTATTTGATCCTGCATGTATGCAGGATATTTTGAAGTAAAAAATGCAACATGATGTGAATGGGTGCACATACGTGCAAAATGAGAGATTTATTTGATCATGCCTATATACAGGATATTTTGAAGTAAAAACAAATTTCCAAGAAAAATGCCCCAGTGTGACTGGGGAGTAAGATGTTAGATAAAAAGATAAGTAATTGATATTTGATGAAAGCTCTCTGAAGAGTGAAAACTGACAATGAGCTTCTTGATTGATTCAGGAGGTATTTTGAAAGTGGTTACCCCTTATAAGAAGACATTAGATATTTCACAAAGGAGGAATATAAAAGATGGTGCCAAACCATAAGGAAAATTGATAATTTTTTTAATGCATTGAAGTACGAAATAACAGATTTATAAAAGAACTGGGACTGCATTGTCCCTTCAAAATGACAAAATAATGAAAGTGACATAGTCTTGACATTGTCGATTTCTTAGAAAACTTGATTTGGATGGTCGACTGTTGTCTTCCTCATCTTTAATAAGGATATTCTTGTCGATGCAATCTTGAACGATATTCTTCAGGACAAAACAATTCTCGGTGTCATGCCCTACTGCCCTATGAAATTTGCAAAACTGCTCTTTGAATTTGCCCATGATTGTTGGGGGATCAGCTGCTTTAGGCAAACAAATCATATCTCTTACGAGCATGTATTCCAAAACACTCTCGAGTGTCTGGTCTAGAGGGGTGAACTCGCGATCTGTACTCCAATCCTTGCGCTTTGGTTTTTCTTGATCTTTTTTTTATGGTGAGGACTAGATTGAAGAGGCTTATCATTGTTGGAGAACTTTCATTTTTGGCCCTTGGATCCCTCTGAATTGTTATTATGATTTTTCTTGTTGTCTTTGCTATCATTGGTCGAAAGAGTGAAGTCAGTTTTTTTCTTCTGCTCATTCTGGTTGTTGTTCTTTGTAAAGATGAAGCCTTCATAGAACCCATTCTCCATGCTCAATTCAAGTCATTCGACTTTCTCTGTTAATTCAATAAATGTTCTAGATGGCGTAGTAGAAATGAGGCATCTCAAAGGCTGCAAAAAATTACTTAGAATTAGAGACAGTGCATGCCCCTCCGATATAGGATCCCTTATCTTATTGCAGACCGACCTCCATCGATGAATAAAATTTTTGGCTTTCTCATTTTCTTTTTGCTTCAGACTGCAGAGGTGGCTGATGGTCGGAAGAGCCTCAGCATTGAATAGGAAGCACTAAATAAACAGATTGACCACTTTGTCGAACTTTCTTAGTTCTATGGGGTTAATGTATTCTGAATACCATTTTGCTGCAATACTCTTCAGACTGCGAGGGAAACAAAGAAATAAGGCTCGATTGTTCCTCCTGAACCTAAAACACTCTGCGAAGAAAAATGCGAGATGTGCTTTTGGATCACCCAAACCATCAAATTTGATAAATTTTCTAGGGAGGTTATCAAGATTGTCATCCCCAACCAGTCCGTCGTAGAAATCTTCACTTGTAAAAACCTTCTTGCCCTTTTCACGGGCTTGCAGATCCTTGACCATCTTAACCACGTCTTTGAGTTGTGGCTGTGTAGGGTCATTGACATACTGGTCCCTGGTCTTATAGACTGATCCTTGCCCCTGAGTCATCTTTTGAAAAGTTTGTTGAGCCTCACACTCCCCATTGGTATCACCCTCTGACTCAGTTTCTTCTGAAATATCCTCTTGCTGAATTTTTTTCTTTAAATTTTTTGGGTGCTTTTTCAGAACACGGCCCTTAATCTTCTTCTTGGTGGGAATCTGGAGGAAACTAGCACCAGCTTGCTCTGTCATCATCTTACTCATCATTTTATGAAATAATGAGTACATTAATGGATCCACATCATCATTGGCTTGTTGATTCTGTTTTGTAGTAGATCGTGGCTGTAACGCCCCAAATATTTAGCTTTAAAATGTTGGAATAATTTTTTTTTTCTAAACAACAGCAGAAAAGCTTTATTAAATCCTTAGTCAAACTATTTGGGCGGGTTACAAATAATAGCACAGACTCAAGGCATTTAAGTAAAATAAATTCTTGCATTGAAATAATACAAGTTATCATTTACAACTTGAAGATTTATTACAAGTCAGAAATCCTTAGAACATCCGAAGAAGATATGGTCACATAGCACTGTCTGCAGCGACGACCGCAATTGCTCTCCATACAGTTTTCCTAAAAATATTAATCCAGAAGGAGTCAGACTACCATGTCTGAGTAAGAGGCATAATATCCATATGAATGTGCACAGTGTCATGTGTACAAGCACATGGGCAACAAGTTTAGATAGAACTATTAACCATTTAATAAGTGATAAATATACAGGTCACTAAAGTCGAGTATTTCATGATATATTCCATTAATATCAAAGCATGATATATCATATGCATAAACCCTATTCATATAAGTAATAACAACTTTGGAACTAATGTAGATGTACACCTGACTTAACTAAAGCATTTCATGTAAAGTGTGCATAAAGCACAAATATCATTATTCAACACATTGTTCATAAGTTATCACACTTTTCATGTAAAGGAAAAACCGATTTGAATCATGCTTTACAGGAGTCACAACTTACTCTAACAATTTCAACATCGAGCAGTATGCAACTACTTAAAAATCTTTCTTAATGCACTAACTTTATGTTTCATCTTGTTAATTACCCCGTGGGTACGCACAAACATTCGACATCGTAGCAGCCGTACGAATATCCAAAGGGGATGGTTCACGATCGAGAGAGTACTCCCCAATGGCTAGAACTAGAATTAGGATGCACCTTGTACTTCTGCAGAAGACTTGGATCTACCACCTAGGACAAATTGGTAGTCCTGGCCCCCTAACTCCAAGTTCTGGGGACCGGGTGAGATGCCTCGCTCTCACAAAAATAAAAATTGTCCCACGGAGCTTTTACCATCTACCCTCTCCAAGATAGACCATGGGTCCGGTAACATACACCGTCTTTCATGTATACCCAGAGCCCTGGGAAACCAGTAACATATACCGTTGTCAGGTATACCTAGTATCTCGGGAAACCAGTAACATATACCGTCTTTCAGGTATACCCAGAATCCCTTAATTAATTTTTTATGTGCATAATTTTCATTCCTGTTTGTTTGGGTCTAGTAACATACATCGTCTGTCAGATGTACCCAGAACCCCCAATAGAAACTGGTTACATATACTGTTTTCAGGTATACCCAGAATCTAGAATTTTCATTTATGTCATTATGTATTAATTTAACTGTTGTTTTTGGTGCTAGGGTATACATATCGTATCCCATTGGTTATGCCACAACATGGCATAACCCAACTTTAACAATTCATAAGTGCCCGTATGGCACTATCAGCTTTCTGTGAAGCTGTAAGCTCGATTTTAATCTTTCACATGATCATGGCATGAAAATGTCTTTTACCATGCAAACTTTTGCCGAACACACATAGATTACTAGCACATAAACATGTCATAACATGAAATCATGATTCAATTATATGCAATTCATATATCATCATAGGTGCCTATATGGCATCACATGGATTTAACCTGCTCAGTTTTAATTTGTACCATCGCACCTTTGTAGATTTTCATCTATTAGTGCCATTATAACAAGAATATGTAGTTAACCACATGCAATTCATGCATTGAAACTTTCAGATGACAATTATATATGTAAACCATGTTTAACATGAATATGTCACCGATATATCATTCATATGCTACATTCATTGACAAATAACCCTTTTTTCACAAGAATTAAATAAATTCCTCATGCTATTTAAACATGTGCACTAAAGTGAGCCTTTGCCCTAACCAATGCATGCGTGCATCAGTGCATTTTTGACCTATGCTGAATAAGGGCCTAATAGTGAATTTCAAATGTAATATATATTTTATTGTAGGAAAAATAGCAAGTACACTTGGCATTGCACAACTCAAAAATGAGATAACCATCATTCCAGGAACCAACAGTGCAAAACTGCAACTTTTAAAAAAAAATGTGTATGCATACACTATGATGGCCAAAACCATTCAAATTTGTGTATATATATATATAGCTGCACACACTTTATGGGGCTGGTTAGCTATTTATTTACTTATTGCACCTAAGCAAGTTCAACGGTTATGTACACTGGGAGAACTTCTGTTGTAGAGGGGATTATGCTAGCCCCCAGTCTGTCGCCATAATGCAGTGTACAACAATTTCACTCAGGTGGTAACAAGTATAAGTGGACAGTCCAAGTGCAGGTAAGCACTCAAACAAATTCTTCGCAAACACATGCTTATATTTTTCCTAACTCTTTTATTATCTGTCAAGTCATTTTGACAACTCATATGCATATAGCATACCATATGTTTATGTGATTTCTCCATTCCGATCTTATAGACCTCTTCGGTCCGTTACCGAAACCCGAATAGTCACCGATATATCATTCATATGCTACATTCGTTGACAAATAACCCTCTTTTCACAAGAATTAAATAAATTCATCATGCTATTTAAACTTGTGCACTAAAGTGAGCCTTTGCCCTAACCAATGCATGCGTGCATCAGTGCATTTTCGACCTATGCTGAATAAGGGTCTAATAGTGAATTTCAAATGTAATATATATTTTATTGTAGGAAAAATAGCAAGTACACTTGGCATTGCACAACTCAAAAATGAGATAACCATCATTCCAGGAACCAACAGTGCAAAACTGCAACTTTTAAAAAAAATGTGTATGCATACACTATGATGGCCAAAACCATTCAAATTTGTATATATATATATATATATATATGCACACACTTTATGGGGCTGGTTAGCTATTTATTTACTTATTGCACCTAAGCAAGTTCAACGGTTTTGTACACTGGGAGAACTTCTGTTGTAGAGGGGATTATGCTAGCCCCCAGTCTGTCGCCATAATGCAGTGTACAACAATTTCACTCAGGTGGTAACAATTATAAGTGGACAGTCCAAGTGCAGGTAAGCACTCAAACAAATTCTTCGCAAACACATGCTTATATTTTTCCTAACTCTTTTATTATCGGTCAAGTTATTTTGACAACTCATATGCATATAGCATACCATATGTTTATGTGATTTCTCCATTCCAATCTTATAGACCCCTTCGGTCCGTTACCGAAACCCGAATAGTACCAACTCATTCAATGAAACCAAGAACTTGTTTTCGTACTTAGCTGCCCTCCTTTTATTTTCATTTTCCAGATTTCTTTTGTCTACTCATGGAACATCAATAAGGCAGCGTACCCTATTGGTAACTTGAGTTTGACAAGATGACTCAAGTCGACATATCCTGTTGGATGCACCACTAAGGTGCAACAACAATTACCACTGCCTAACGCCTCAGGACGACAACACCCGGCTGTTGTGGTTTATCAGTCGGGTGGGTCATTTGGCCTAGTCGACCTACTAAGGCAGGGGTGCTGGCCATCAATGTGCTGACAACACGACAATGACCCTGATAGCGTGTTGTGTGCCCTACCAAGTACATGGTGTTTGATATACAAGGTCAACCGAACAATGTCTTAGGTTAAGCCAAAATGTTTTATGACAACAGCGGATATCGGAGGAACTAGTCGCCGAAAGTTTGTCCCAGATTCTCAATGCGCTAGTATAAACCAAGTTTTTTTTTTTTTTTTAAAAAACTTTTTAATTCGAGAGGCGAACTGGGTTGTATCAACACCCAGCCTAACTAATCTTTAAATTTATTTTTTTAGGGTAAGTTGTGATGCGGCAGACCTAGCTGGTCTGGTCTGCAGTGCTCAGCCAAGTTGATTAGCAAAGGTTGTGCGCTAGCGGTTTGCAACGCCCAGCCCGTATAGGGGTCGACAAACCCTGGTTGGTCGAGTCAAGCCGACCAGACAGGTCTGGCCTAACATACCATAATCTGACCAATAATTAAAAGTGAGCTGGGGTCAAAAAATCCCCAACCCGTTTCCATACTCACCCACACATATCATAGGCACAACCTTTTTTTTTTCTGAATATGTAAATTTACACAAGGTGGGGACTAATACATGAAATGACATAATTTAATTCAGATTTAACTTTATGGATACCTAAGTTTTATTTGAACTTAAATGGGAGAAATAAAACACGTCAGTGCAAGCCATGAGTATATGTTTCTATGATTAAACAACATGTATACCACATAAATAGTTAGACCATATAGAAGAATGCTCATAAACGAATTTGATAACATACAAAACTGGAATCATATATTTTTTTATATTTCAAACCATGAGGGAAAAAGTATAGTTAGATCACATAGAAGATAAATACTCATAAACTACTTACAAGAAAAAAAAAACAATAATCTAATCTTTTCAATGCATGTTTATATGTATATCCTCTCCAATTTAATTATATGTATCTCATATCAGTCCTATCTAGATCAATGTAAAGACATACATATATGGTGACACCGTGTATGGTCTAAAGCCCAAACCACCTTGGATAACTTGTTCATCTGTTTTTTTTTTTTTAGCCTATATGAAATATTAGCATGATCTGGCTCCATTTTGAGTATACGATCAGTCTCATCATCTCATCTAACCGGTACATAGTCAGGCATGCTGGTTTAGTGTGTACATGCAAAAGTCATATGCACCTATGAAGAATGAAGATGCTACATCAGCCATGGCAAAGACCAGGGCTGAATATACGTAATTTCATACATATGTACAGATCAAGTGCAACATACGCATGTACCATGGCATTGTGCACATGCACAGAGACACTATGCCACTTACCTCTTTGAAGAATAAAATCCACAAAATCGATCGAAGGTTAACCTTTGCTCCCCACGCCTGCCAGCTAGCGCCCCTTTCGGATGTAGTTAGGAGCAAGGACTGTTCCAGCACCACGGTACACCAATGGCTTGTCTGTTTTTTTTTTCCGCACTAACACTTCGCCGGAATCAATGGTGGATGGCGTCAACACTTGCACGGCTGGCTGGAGAGAATAGGCGTGAGAGAGGGAAAAAGGTTGTGGTGGGTGATGACGTTTTTCCTAGGGAAAATTGGGAAAAACGTGAGAGTAAAGAGAGGAGGGCGAATCCCAAGGGCCCCTTTTTGTAAACTCCAGCCCACCATCCATTCCCAGTTTCCTCAAAATTTTCCATTTTCGTAACCCCCCCACCCACCATCCGAATTCCAAGGTTTTCTTCCCTTTTTTTTCATTAATTATTTGGTTGGGCTTCCCAATTGGGAAAAATGCCCAACCTTCTTTCCTTGGGCTTCACCCCTTCCCCATTTAAGTCGTCTTAAATGGGAAGGTGAAATGCCCCTTTTTGTTAGAATTTCCAAAAAAATTATGTTAATCTAACTTTTTGCAAAAATTCTTTATTATTGGTACCCCGGGTATTTAAACTGCGGTCTCTATCCTAAGGGGTAACGGGCCCCACCAGTGCACCATACTCAATTTCATTGCATATCTTTGCAACAAAATTTTACTTAACCTGTATTAACGTTTTTGACATGTTTGGCCAAAATAACATTTTTTGGCAAAACCATTTGGCGCACAGGGGGATTTGAGCCAGAGTTCTTCTCCCACTGAGGCAACCAACCTCACCAGTGTGCCAACTCTCACTTGGTTGCTTTTTTTTACAACAAAAACTACCTTATTGATGAGCGGGGTCTGAACTTGCGTAAGTAAGATGTACGAAGTCGTGTGAGCACTGTTTATGAGGAATCAAGTCCCGAGACTTATAAATCAAAATCATAATACATAGTACTAGTAAATCCCCGAATTTGAGACCCAAACGAGGAAAAAAACTTGTTATTTCATGTGAATCACTGGAAAGCATATATCAATCAGATATGGTCATAACGAGGGCGATAATTGCAAGAGATGAAACTTTAGAAAAGTGCTTTGCGAATTTAGTTGAAATTGAAAACAAAAATTTGGATTTTAATCAAGTTTCAGATCCATCCAAGATCTGAATCTATACATCGTGTCTGAATCCAAAATTCTGGATCCATTTGATCCAGTTCGGATACAAGATCCATTTGGATTGACTCTATATCACTTGTTCGTATTTATTTCCAAGAATGGTAATATTTATTTATTTTGATAATTTTTGAAATTTTGCGGGCTTTACATCCTTTCCCCCTAAAAAAAAAATCCGTCCACGAAATTCGTTGAAAAGACCAATCAAATGGATTGGAGTATCTAACTATGTGTGTTATATTAAATGATACCTCAAAACCAATTGAAGTATAAACCTTGCATCTCATTTTAGGGTCCTATTTGGTGTAGAAAAATTCCCTATTTGAAGCCCCTAATGGCATAGCCTTCATTACTAGAAAGTGATGTATATATATACATATAACCTCTATATATCAATTGGGTCAACTATGATTCAATATTGAATGTGTATCGAAACTTGAGTCGTTAGACCATATGTCCTGGATCGAATTCACTTAAGATCTGGTATAATATTCTTGATTAAACCAATTCAAGTATTAAACTTTAAGTCATTTCATTGAATCCTTTCATCAAAATATTCATCTTGGTTCCCGAAGAACCTACATAATAACATCGTTAAGTCTAATAGTGTCCCTAGAAATATATCTAGGTTCTAAAAAAATTTATGTAATAATTCATTTTTTTACAAACTAGAAAACAAAATTAAACACTTACAGAGCTTTTGCAGGGTCGCTGGAATGCCACGAACCATATATTATTGTCCTGCTCTGATACCATAATTGTAACGCCCCAAATATTTAGCTTTAAAATTTTGGAATAAATTTTTTTTTTCTAAACAACAACGGAAAAGCTTTATTAAATCCTTAGTCAAATTATTTGGGCGGGTTACAAGTAATAGCACAGACTCAAGGCATTTAAGTAAAATAAATTCTTGCATTGAAATAATACAAGTTATCATTTACAACTTGAAGATTTATTACAAGTCAGAAATCCTCAGGACATCCGAAGAAGATATGGTCACATAGCACTGTCTGCAGCGACAACCGCAATTGCTCGCCATACAGTTTCCCTGAAAATATTAATCCAGAAGGAGTCAGACTACCATGTCTGAGTAAAAAGCATAATATCCATATGAATGTGCACAGTGTCATGTGTACAAGTACATGGGCAACAAGTTTAGATCAAACTATTAACCATTTAATAAGTGATAAATGTACAGGTCACTAAAGTCGAGTATTTCATGATATATTCCATTAATATCAAAGCATGATATATCATATGCATAAACCATATTCATATAAGTAATAACAACTTTGGAACAAATGTAGATGTACACCTGACTTAACTAAAGCATTTCATGTAAAGTGTGCATAAAGCACAAATATCACTATTCAACACATTGTTCATAAGTTATCACACTTTTCATGTAAAGGAAAAACCGATTTAAATCATGCTTTACAGGAGTCACAACTTACTCTAACAATTTCAACATCGAGCAGTATGCAACTACTTAAAGATCTTTCTTAATGCACTAACTTTATATTTCATCTTGTTAATTACCCTGTGGGTACGCACAGGCATTCGACATCGTAGCGGACCGAGACCCCATGAGGGTCTATTATTTTATAACCCATGTGACTAGCTGTACGGATATCCAAAGGGGACGGTTCACGACCGAGAGAGTACTCTCCAATGGATAGAACTAGAATTAGGATGCACCCTGTACTTATGCAGAAGACTTGGATCTACCACCTAGGACAAATTGGTAGTCCTGGCCTCCTAACTCCGAAAACTGGGGACCGGGTGAGACACCTCGCTCTCACAAAAACAAAAATTGTTCCACAGAGCTTTTACCATCTACCCTCTCCAAGATAGACCATGGGTCCGGTAACATACACCGTCTTTCATGTGTACCCAAAGCCCTGGGAAACCAGTAACATATACCATTGTCAGGTATACCCAGTATCCCGAGAAACCAGTAACATATATCGTCTTTCAGGTATACCCAGAATCCCTTAATTATTTTTTTATGTGCATAATTTTCATTCCTGTTTGTTTGGGTCTAGTAACATACATCGTCTGTCAGATGTACCCAGAACCCCCAATAGAAACTGGTTACATATACTATTTTCAAGTATACCCAGAATCTAGAATTTTCATTTATGTACTAATTTAACTATTGTTTTTGGTGCTAGGGTATACATATCGTACCCCATTGGTTATGCCGCAACATGGAATAACCCAACTTTAACAATTCATAAGTGCCCGTATGGCACTATCAGCTTTCTGTGAAGCTGTAAGCTCGATTTTAAGCTTTCACATGATCATGGCATGAAAATGTCTTTTACCATGCAAACTTTTGCAGAACACACATAGATTACTAGCACATAAACATGTCATAACATGAAATCATGATTCAATTATATGCAATTCATATATCATCATAGGTGCCTATATGGCATCACACGGATTTAATCTGCTCAGTTTTAATTTGTACCATCGCACCTTTGTAGATTTTCATTTATTAGTGCCATTACAACAAGAATATGTATTTAACCACATGCAATTCATGCATTGAAACTTTCAGATGACAATTATATATGTAAACCATGTTTAACATAAATATGTCATCGAGTTCTCATTCATATGCTACATTCATTGACGAATAACCCTCTTTTCACAAGAATTAAATAAATTCATCATGCTATTTAAACATGTGCACTAAAGTGAGCCTTTGCTCTAACCAATGCATGCGTGCATCAGTGCATTTTCGACCTATGCGGAATAAGGGCATAATAGTGAATTTCAAATGTAATATATATTTTATTGTAGAAAAAATAGCAATACACTTGGCATTGCACAACTCAAAAATGAGAAAACCATCATTTCAAGAACCAATAGTGCAAAACTGCAACTTTTTAAAAAAATGTGTATGCATACACTATGATGGCCAAAACCATTCAAATTTGTATATATATATATATATATATATATATATATATATATATATATATATATATATATATATATGTATATATATATATATATATATATGCACACACTTTATGGGGCTGGTTAGCTATTTTATTACTTATAGCACCTAAGCAAGTTCAACGGTTATGTTCACTGGGAGAACTTCTGTTGTAGAGGGGATTATGCTAGCCCCCAGTCTGTCGCCATAATGCAGTGTACAAAAATTTCACTCAGGTGGTAACAAGTATAAGTGGATCGTCCAAGTGCAGGTAAGCACTCAAACAAATTCTTCGCAAACACATGCTTATATTTTTCCTAACTCTTTTATTATCTGTCAAGTCATTTTGACAACTCATATGCATATAGCATATCATATGTTTATGTGATTTCTCCATTCCAATCTTATAGACCCCTTCGGTCCGTTACCGAAACCCGAATAGTACCAACTCATTCAATGAAACCAAGAACTTGTTTTCGTACTTAGTTGCCCTTCTTTTATTTTCATTTTCTATATTTCTTTTGTCTACTCATGGCACATCAATAAGGCAGCGTACCCTATTGGTAACTTGAGTTCGACAAGATGACTCAAGTCGACATATCCTGTTGGATTCACCACTAAGGTGCAACAACAATTACCACTGCCCAATGCCTCTGGACGACAACACCAGGCTGTTGTGGTTTATCAGTCAGATGGGTCATCTGGCCTAGTCGACCAACTAAGGCAGGGGTGCTGGCCATCAAGGTGCTGACAACACGACAATGACCCTGATAGCGTGTTGTGTGCCCTACCAAGTACATGGTGTTTGATATACAAGGTAAACCGAACAATGTTTTAGGTTAAGCCAAAATGGTTTATGATAACAGAGGACATTGGAGGAACTAGTCGCCCAAAGTTTGTCCCAGATTTTCAATGCGCTAGTATAAACCAAGTTTTTTTTAAAAAAAAAAAACTTTTTAATTCGAGAGGCGAACTGGGCTGTAGCAACACCCAACCTAACTAACCTTTAAATTTATATTTTCAGGGTAAGTTGTGATGCGGCATACCTATCTGGTCTGGTCTGCAGTGCCCAACCAAGTTGATTAGCAAAGGTTGCGCGCTAGCAGTTTGCAACGCCCAACCCGTATAGGGGTCGACAGTCCCTGGTTGGTCGAGTCAAGCCGACCAGACAGGTCTGGCCAAACATACCACAATCTGACCAATAATTAAAAGTGGGCTGGGGTCAAAAAATCCCCAACCTGTTTCCATACTCACCCACACATATCATAGGCACAACCTTTTTTTTTCCTGAATATGTAAATTTACACAAGGTAGGGACTAATACATGAAATGACATAAGTTAATTCAGATTTAACTTTATGGATACCTAAGTTTTGTTTGAACTTAAATGGGAGAAATAAAACACGTCAGTGCAAGCCATGAGTATATGTTTCTATGATCAAACAACATGTATACCACATAAATAGTTAGACCATATAGAAGAATGCTCATAAACTAATTTGATAACATACAAAACTGGAATCATATATTTTTTTATATTTCAAACCATGAGGGAAAAAGTATAGTTAGATCACGTAGAAGATAAATGCTTATAAACTACTTACAAGAAAGAAAAAAACAATAATCTAATCTTTTCAATGCATGTTTATATGTATATCCTCTCCAATTTAATTATATGTATCTCATATCAGTCCTATCTAGATCAATGTAGAGACATACATATATGGTGACACCGTGTATGGTCTAAAGCCCAAACCACCTTGGATAACTTGTTCATCTATTTTTTTTTAGCCTATATGAAATATTAGCATGATCTGGCTCCATGTTTAGTATACGATCAATCTCATCATCTCATCTAACCGGTACATAGTCAGGCATGCTGGTTTAGTGTGTACATGCAATAGTCATATGCACCTATGAAGAATGAAGATGCTACATCAGCCATGGAAAAGACCAGGGCTGAATATACGTAATTCCATACATATGTACGGATCAAGTGCAACATATGCATGTACCATGGCATCGTGCACATGCACAGAGATGCTATGCTACTTACCTCTTTGGAGAATAAAATCCACAAAATTGATCGGAGGTTAACCTTTGCTCCCCACGGCTGCCAGCTAGCGCCCCTTTCGGATGTAGTTAGGAGCAAGGACGGTTCCAGCACCACAGTACACTAATGGCTTGTTTGTTTTTTTTTTCCGCACTAACACTTCGCCGGAATCAATGGTGGATGGCGTCAACACTTGCACGGCTGGCTGGAGAGAATAGACGTGAGAGAGGGAAAAAGGCTGAGGTGGGTGATGACGTTTTTCCTAGGGAAAATTGGGAAAATCGTGAGAGTAAAGAGAGGAGGGCGAATCCCAAGGGCCCCTTTTTGTAAACTCCAGCCCACCATCCGTTCCCAGTTTCCTCAAAATTTTCCATTTTCGTAACCCCCCCACCCACCATCCGAATTCCAAGGTTTTCTTCCCTTTTTTTTCATTAATTATTTGGTTGGGCTTCCCAATTGGGAAAAATGCCCAACCTTCTTTCCTTGGGCTTCACCCCTTTCCCATTTAAGTCGTCTTAAATGGGAAGGTGAAACGCCCCTTTTTGTTAGAATTTCCAAAAAAATTATGTTAATCTAACTTTTTGCAAAAATTCTTTATTATTGGTACCCTGGGTATTTGAACTGAGGTCTCTATCCTAAGGGGTAACGGGCCCCACCAGTGCACCATACTCAATTTCATTGCATATCTTTGCAACGAAATTTTACTTAACCTGTATTAACGTTTTTGACATGTTTGGCCAAAATAACGTTTTTTGGCAAAACCATTTGGCGCACAGGGGGATTTGAGCCAGAGTTCTCCTCCCACTGAGGCAACCAACCTCACCAGTGTGCCAACTCTCACTTGGTTGCTCTTTTTTGCAACAAAAACTACCTTATTGATGAGCGGGGTCCGAACTTGCGTAAGTAAGATGTACGAAGTCGCGTGAGCATTGTTTATGAGGAATCAAGTCCCGATACTTATAAATCAAAGTCATAATACATAGGACTAGTAAATCTTTGAATTTGGGACCCAAACGAGGAAAAAAACTTGTTATTTCATGTGAATCACTGGAAAGCATATATCAATCAGATATGGTCATAACGAGGGCGATATTTGCAAGAGATGAAACTTTAGAAAAGTGCTTTGCGAATTTAGTTGAAATTGAAAACAAAAATTTGGATTTTAATCAAGATCTGAATCTATACATCGTGTCTGAATCCAAAATCCTGGATCCATTTGATCCAGTTCGAATACAAGATCCATTTCGATTGACTCTATATCATTTGATCGTATTTATTTCCAAGAATGGTAATATTTATTTATTTTGATCATTATTGAAATTTTACGGCTTTACAGTGGCAAATCCATTTCTTGCTCGCTGCCACTGCTAAGGTATTGAGGCGACGTTGTCTTCTTCTCTGATCTGGTCTGAACCATTCTACAATGCCAAAGTTCTTTGTATGACAAAAGGATGATCAGAGTGATGGAAAATTCTTAAAGGTAATGACTTTGAGAATAGATGGAAAACAATGAATGAAGAATTAGGTTGACAATTTGAAAAAAATATCCCATCTCCAGGGATTGGAATTGCAATGACTGCGCTGTTATTTCGTGAGAGGAAATAAACAACCAGGGCATGCCTTGTTATATAGGCAAGGCCGTCAACCACGAAAGAAAATGCCATTTTTGAAGGAAAGAGATATCTCTTGGCAAAAATAATCCACAAAAAAGGCTTGGAAAGAAGGAAAATAGAAAGGTGGATAGACATTTTTCACCGCAGTAATCAAGGAATGTACGAGGAAAATAAGGTGAAGAATTTTATAGATAGACAAAATGATTAGAAATCCGAGGAAGATAGGAGAAAATTATATGATTTTTTTGAAAAAAATTGCAGACAGGATCAAAATAAGGATGAAAATTCGAGATCTAGAGGAAAGAAAGGATAGAAATCACCTAGAGTTTTGAAAAGAATTGAGGAGTTTTCTAAAAAATCGTTCAAAGTTTTGAGAAAATACAAGGAAATGCTTCATGAATTGGAAAATGAAGTATTTGAAAAATCATCTAATATTTTGGAAAAATTGGAAAAATATGACAAAATAAGATGGAAAATGAATACATCACATCCTCCACAAATAATTATGCACATACAATATTTCCTACGAAGCTGACTCTAAATGCATCAGTTTTGAAAGAGCTTGTAGGACCCTAATCTTGACTCTATGCTCAAATCATCTGTGTTCAATCATGCTATGCTGATATACTCGAGTCGAGACTCAATGTACGTGGCATAAAAGTATTTTCTCCGCTTCTAGGTTTATGTTTTCCAATATCCTTAAGCTCCTGCCGATATACGTTGGACTTTGGCCCTTGGTACGTGGCAAGGGGGCGTTAACCCAAATAGGTGGCCTAGTTGTGAGGCTTTGTCCCAAACTATGGTTCTGGAAGAAAGCCCAACAACGTGAAGACCGGGTAAAGATATGTGGGGTGGTTTTAGAAATATGAGCACATGCAAGAAAACAGAGGGCTCTAAGACATGAAGAAGTAGAGTTTTAAAATTTTTGAAAAAGCAAACATTGTTTTCATACAAATCCTAGATTGAGGAGTGTTGTATTAGACCTAAGTCTAAGTGAGCATGAAAATTTTTCCTCAATTTGGTCCTACCAAACCATGCCTAGTCTACATGCATCCATGTCAGCTGGGTTTGAGTCTACGCTCCTAGATTCACATGATATCAGAAAGTAAAAGCTGACATTCCATAGAACACAATTTTGATAACTTGAACAAAGCAGAGCATTAGATTGATCAGGCAAAGACAAGTCCCAGTCACCAAACCTGTTATCATTGCAAAATTTTACTTTTGCAAGTCAAACTGACCTTTAAAAAAGATTTTGAAAATAACTTGCCTCCGTTTTAAAATGCGAAAAAAATCCGTATAATGGGTCTCGTCTGTCGGTACGAGGTTCAACCATTCCTGGCGTCGTTACCAGGGGTAATTGAACCAAGGATCAATCTAGTGCTTTGCTTTGCTCAACTTATCTAAATCGTGTTCTATTCCTAAATGCACAAAAAAATTAGGCATGTGCTATGAATTTCTGAAAATGCAGATTTGAAAACATGATGTTTGCTTCAAACTTTGAAAAATACTCAGAGAATTCTTGGAAAAGATAATACTTTGAAAATCGTGAGCCTTGTTGAGAAAATATTTTTGAATAACATGAAAATTGATTTCTGAAGAAATCCAAGTGTTTTGTGAAAATCGATTTCTGAGGAATTTCAAACAACTTTGAAAAAAACTTGATTTCTTTGAATTCAAACTTTGAAATTGAAGATATTATGACTTGAAAAATCATGATTTGAAGTTGAAGAATACTTGAAATTCCACTTGAAAGCTCAGAGTTTTGAGAAAATCATTTTCTGAGTAAGACTTAGAACATTTTGAGAAAATCGATTTCTCTGAATTGGAATTGGAATTGGAATTTGCAAATTGAATGAAATGAATGAATATGGATTTGAAAGACAATGTTTTGAAGAATTGAGAAAATCCTATTGTATTATGGAGAAATGCAGTGCATTTTGAAGTTAGCCTAAGTGTGTAGGCTAAATGTGGCTAATATGAATATCACAAATGTGGGTCTCATTCGTATTCTGACTATGGCCATGAATACAAATTTCACCGAGTTTGTCAACTCCCTAGGAGCTTGTGCATGTTCCATTCATGTAGACTATGGTGGATTTGTAAAAAAAATGCATGAATTAGCATACATCAGATATTGAAATTTACATAATTAAACTATATGCAATGCAGTTCTACTTTAAGCAGAAAATGTAAATTCTTATTCCAAATATTACATTTGATATTTACATTAAATTGAATAAAAGAAAAATAAGAAATAAAAAAAAATCTTCTTCCTGAATATCCCTGCAAAACTAGAAAACATGTTAGCATAGAAATGTAGGTTTATCTGGGTTTATCCAAAAATATTGGAAATTATCGGATATTATCCAAATGTAAACCCAATCCATACTTTCCTGATATAAACATAAATGATGAAATTGAATTGGAAATATGAAAATGAGATTTGAAAATTCGAAATTAGAGTCAAAATGACCAAAATGCCCCTGATAGCAAAACTATGCTCTTGAAATTAGGGTTTTTCAGAAAGATATTTTATAAAATGCAAATTTTGAAATTCAAATAAAAATAAATCAAACACAAGATTGTATGATATGATTGAAAATGAGAAAATATAAGTTAGGGAATTCAAAATTGAGGTCAAATGACCAAAATAGCCCTGATAGCAAGACTATGGCCTTGAAATCAGGGTTTTCAGAAAATATTTTGGTAAAAACTTGGGGTTTAGGGTTTAAATAAGATCAAATAGCAGATAAATTGAACATGAGGTATCCTAGAATGATTTTAAGCATAAACAAACCCTAAAAACATGAATTTCTACCCAAAAAATAAATAATATCATGAAAATCATGATTTTGGCAGTGTTTCAAGATCCTACGGGCACCCTATTTTGCAATTTAACTCAACCAAGCATCAAATGATATCCAAAGTTTGTAAAAATTGATATATGAACTTATTATAACTCTAAAATTACACTGAAATCATGAAAACTTATTTTTGACATAAATTAGATACAAAAATTGCATAAAATCTTAAAATATGTTATTTTTACCCGTAGGCACGTACCAGTTTCAGTGTCAGACTCGAATTAGAGGAAATTCACCATGGAAATTTATAAAATTTTACAAAGCAATAATAGACAGAAAAACAGAGATTCTCTTTTTTATAGATTGGAAAAATCATCTCTGGTTAGGGAGATATCATTCTGGCAATCTGTACTTGAATATAACAAATTTAAAATTGATCAAAACAAGCATTTTCGGTTTCAAATACAGGAAAAAATATCAAAAGACATCAAAATTTTTTGAGATTTTAGCAGAGAATAACATACATATAAATAATGAGCTTCCTTTTTCGCAGATCATTGATCGAAACTCCGGTTAGGGAGATACGATCAACACAAGTTGAATTAGGGTTTTAATAAATCATAACAAGTTCTAAAACATGGATCTGACTTTATGAGGGAGGAAAAATAGTGAACAGTGATATAAAATTACAGGAAAATCACAGTAAATAATAGGCATTAACATGAGTCTACTTCATTTTATGAATTGCAAATCGGACTTTGGATGAGATAAATAACGTAATGGAAAGTTATACTTGAATTCCAATAGCGTTTTTAACGATTGGAAATCATGATTCGGTATTTTATTTTTCTGATAGGGTTCTCAAATTTGAAAACCTCTAATTTTTTTACAGAGACTCAATGACATATCCATGGATCACATATAAAATTATCAGAAATTTTTAACAAGTATTTAAATACAAAATAGCATAATTTCTATGGGTCTAAAATCAAAATACACGAAAATCTAAGAAAACTCTAAAAAAACAAGATTCAACAATGAAAAACAATAAAAAATACCTAAACAGTAAAACAAAATATAATTTAATGGTGGAACACATGACATAAACATTAATATGACAAAAAAATAAAAAAAATACAGGGGATCTATGGCTGAAATCGATTTTACCTTTGAAAGGATGGATTTAGCCCATTTAACGGGTAAATCTCATCTTTCGTCGGTTAAGAACATAAAAGGCATACCTCTTATCGATTCTAATGGATTAGAATCCTGGAAATAACCTTCAATCTGAGTTAGATCATCTTCTGGGGTCGTTTTTGAGGTTTTTGGATGGATTCCATGGTTAAATTTATGAGCACAAGGGTTTCTATGGTGAAATCTATTGAAAAATTATAAAAAACTAATAAAAAAGCACAAAATAAAGTGTAAAAATTTACCTTGGGGGCTGCAGCTGTAATGAAGAAAGGAGGAGGTGCTGGAGAAGAGAGAGAGGTCACAAAATTGGGAGAGAAAAAGAGCCTCCTTTGACCCCTCTAAAGACCCCCTTTTATAGATTTTCAAAAAGTGACTTAATTAGGGTTAATTAAGAGGTTTTCTTTTTTTTTAGAACTCTTTCTAATAAATCCACTAAGAGGCAACGATTTTCCTACAGGCTTCTAACCTAAATGGACTTTAACTAAACCCTAATTAATCCCTAGAAAGTCCAAATGTGGCACCACCTAGTGTAGGCCCACATTTGGTTTTTAAAACTTGAATGTAAAACCTTTAAAAACCAATAGTTAAAAACCAAAGTAAAGATGATTTTTTTTAAAAAACAACTTTGACTCTTCTAAACCCCTAATCTAACTAGGACACTGACTAACCCTAGTCTAACCCTGACTTTATAAAATGTGGCCCCACCTCGAGTGAGCCCCATTTGGTTTTTCAAAAAGCGATTTTAAAACTTGAAAACAAGAGGTTTTCTCAAAAGATATTCAAAGTAAACTTGAAATTGAAAGTTTTGCAATGGCACAGAGTTCTGACTGGGTCATAACTTCTCCAAATATGGCACCAATTGAGTGGGCCCCACATCAAAGTTTTAAAATTTTTGAAATAAAGATTGAAAATGACTTTGAAAAGGGGTTAAAATCAACAGGTGAAATTCAAAGGTTTTGAAAACAGAGTTCTAAACGAACTGGAACTCTGAATTAGAGTCCTGAACCAATTAAAACTCTAAGATTTTAGAATTTTGAAAGTCAAATGAAGAAGTTTTTTGAAAGATTTCATCAAAACTGGTAAAATAAGTTAGAAAATACAGTCAGGGTTAGAGTCCTAACTCAACCGAAACTCTGAAATAAGAGTCTTGAACCAATTAGAACTCTACAAAATGACCTAATTTTTGAAAAAAAATGGAAATGAATGAAAATGGAAGTGAAAACAAACTTCAAAATAGACTCCTAATTGGATTAGGACTTTGGGACAGAGTCCTGATCGGACTGAAACTCTATATATTTTTTTGTATTTTCTGAAAAACAAATGAAAGAACAATAAAAATAACAACACGTATTGAAATCAAACAGAGTTCTGATCCAACTGGGACTCTGGGGACAGAGTCCTAATTGGACTAGGACTCTTAGAATTTTAGATTTTCTGAGAAAATAGATGAGGGAATCTTGAAAACAGGTGAAAATAAGATAAAATTGAAGTTTGGTTCAGAGTCCTGGTCAAATTAGGACTCTAAGGAAGAGTCATGATTCAACTATAACTCTGAGAAATTTTTGGTTGTCTAAAAAGCAAATGAAGATATTTTTAAAAAGAACTTTTGAAAACCAATGAAAATGAAGTGAGAAAATAAACTTTGGATAGAGTCCTCATTCGATCAGGACTCTAGGATAGATTCCTAGTTCGATCAGGACTCTTGGATAAAATCCTAGAATTTTGAAACTCTGTGGTAGAAATGCAACAATTTTGAAATTTGGAAAGATAAATGAAGAGATTTTGGAAAGATTCTCTTAAAATTGAAATCAGGGTCAGAGTCCTGATCCAATTGAGACTCTCTGAATAAAGTCCTGGCTCAACTAAAACTCTCAGTTTTTGACTCATTTTGATAGATTTTGAAAGCTTTGATTAAAGATAGGCAGAATACCAACGAAAGATAGAGTCCTAATTCAATTAGACTCTAAGAAAGAGTCCTAATGTGACTAGGACTCTAGAATTTTGGCCAAAATGAAGGATTTTGAAATTTTTTCTCAAAAATAGGTAAAATGATAGTAAAAGGTAGAGTTCTGATCCGACTGCAACTCTAGAAAAAGAGTCCCGATCCAACTAAGACTCTAACATTTTGACCAAAATGACAAAAATGTGCAAGGATATGACCACAGCTGGTTTAAAAATCAGAATGGAGTTTTGAAAAGATTTAAAAAGATAAAAAGGTAGAGTCCTGATCCAACTAGGACTCAAATTTTTTTGAGATTTTTGATAAATGAAGGAATCCAGAAGTGACACCACCTAAATGGGTCTCATCTAAGAATTTAGATCAACAAAAATTGAGTTTCAAACGAATTCAAATTATTTTTTGAGGAAAACATTTCGAAATATAAGATCCTGGGGTTGGCAAATGGCAAAAATGTCGAATTAAAACCTAGGTTTTGAAATTGATTTTGCAAGAAAAATTTTAAAACTTCGAATATGGATTCAATATTTTGAAAATAGGAGTTCTGGATCTCGATAATGAGATGCAATGACATGCAATGTTATGCAATGCAATGAAATGACATGTCAAATGTATGCAGTGATATGCAGTGATATATGAAATGTAAACACTGTATGAGGGTGAAAATTTGGGGTGTTTACATTTAGTAATCACATTTTAGTTGATATTATGTTTTTATGTTAAATCAGTTCAATTAAGTGTCGTCAGCTAACCATTCTTTGAGTGAATAGCTAGGTCATTTGATAGATCGATAGTTGATTAATTAGAATTTTTTTAGCCGTTTTAATATTACGTGTATTCTCTATTTTTGTTATCAGTTATTGACGTCATGTTTTTTTATCCCAGCATGTATTATGGTAGTTAGTTAGAAAATATTGTGGCATTGTTACTAGCGTGTTAATTAAATATTTATTATTAGCCGATTCTTGCTTTTATTTAAGTCATTTACTTAGTTAATTAGACTAGATAGCTAGGTAGTTTATTTTATTGAGTTTCGGCCTTGATTAGTTATATTTGTAGATCATGTGTATGATTGTTAGTTATTAGATAGTGCAGTTTGTTATTTATTTTGCCATTTGTTAGTTAGTTAATTTTTTTATCTTGCATATAGTGTAATACTTAGTTTTAATTGATTCGGGTAAGCCGATTAGCACAGTTTATTAGTTAAATTTTCTTGCTTAGTTATTGTTCACTTTTATTATCTTGTTGATATTAGATTAATTCATTAATTAGTTGCCATGTTCAGTTGATTGTTTTCTTGATCTTTAGGTGTAGTTAGTTTCTTGATTTCTTGAATTAGTTAACCATTAGCATGTTAGCAATTTAGTTTTTGATTAGTTAATTAGTTAGGTTGTTTTGCTATTTTTTCTTTTAGTATTTTAGGTTGTTACAAGTTAGTTCATGTTATTAGTTGCTTCATGTTAGTTATATTCATGTTTTATGATTTTTTCTCATATTTATATTTGATTTTCTCGTAGATTTCTTTTTATGCTTGGTGTTTTGTGATTTGTGTTTTGCAGGGAAGCGATCAGACGTGCGGTGAGTCCCTTTTCATACCCTCAAAGTGCCCTTAGCGGGGCCTCAAGAGAAAGAAAAAGCTTAACTAGGAACAAGAAGGGACAAAAGACTCAAAGCACTGAAGACACTTTCTTTTATTTTTAGATTAGGTTTTTATTTTATTTAATTCAAATCAATTTGGATCTGTAATAAAACCTTTTAATTATTTGTTTAAGCCCTCTGTAGGGGGCCTCACTCTTTTGTTTATTTAATTAATTATTTTTATTTTTTTGACAATAAAGTGTAGTTAGATTGTGTGCTTGAATACAAAGTATTTCCCGTTCCCTGAGTTTGACCCCAACTCCACCACTAGTGCGATCCAGTTTTTATGATTTGATGCATGGTTTGCATAAATGTTTTTACTGAAAATATATTTTTAAAATGCTTTATTGAAAAAGTTGCACCATTTTTTTTTGCGTCGTTGTCAAGGAACGACGATTAATACGAGTATTTACTTTATTGCCAATCTTTGTTCATGTTTTGTAGGTTTCTAGTTTACTTTTTGTTTATTGTTTAGGTTGCTTAGTTTCCTTTCCATACTTAGGTTTAGAACCACGTGTTTGCACACTCTAGATATTGACTTACCTTTCTTGTTTGGCTCACTTATTAGAATACTCTTAAAGGTGACTGTGCACGATTGGTATCATGCTCATAGCTTATTTTTTGCAAAATATCCGTGGGTGCAAGTGTGTGGTACTTGTTTATTTCATATTTTCTAGTTATTTTTCTTTTACCTGCTTTGTGGTTTTCTGTTGTTTGGCTGCATTGCACATTAGGTAGGTAGAAAGCCTTTCACTTAGTACGGTTGTTGCACCAATATATCCTTAGGTTCATGCAAGGGCAACGCTCGATTGACCTCAAGCTCGCTGAGATAATTAAGGACCTCGAGTCCCTTATTAGGAGAGCCCATCTATCCGGCCCCATGGCTCAGGATCAACAATTGACCCATCCTCTTAGGAAATACTTCACTCCCAATGCTTATACTCATGTCTCCTGCATCATGAGACCTGGTGTAGAAGCCAATCATTTTAAAATAAAGGCCAGCATAATCCAAATGCTTCCATCTTTTTATGGCCTGAGCAACGAAGACCCCTACCATCATCTTGATGAGTTCTTCGAGATCTTCTCTATTGTACGAATCAATAATTTTAGGGATGACGCGTTGAAGTTGATGTTGTTCTCGTTCTTCCTCATAGACAAAGCCAAGCACTGGCTGAAGGCCTTATATACGATTCAAATTACTACTTAGGAACACATGTAGCATGAGTTTCTCAAGAAGCATTTCTCAATTGGTAAGATGAACCAGTATAAAAAAGTCATCATCAGCTTTTTTCAGATTAATGGAGAACAACTTCATGAGACCTGGGAGAGGATAAAAGATCTTCTTTGGAAGTGCCTCCACCACCAGGTGCCCCATTGGCAATTGGTACAATACTTTTACGATGGCTTGATTGAGAAGGATAGGCAAATGGTTGATTCTTCATGTGGGGGCACATTCATGCTAAAGAGCGAAGATGAGACATGGGCCTTATTTGACACACTGAGCAAAAATGTCATGCACAATGCCATGTCCTCAAGACTTGATAGGACCACACCTGCTACTAGTGGTCCTAAGAAGGGAGAGATTTTCGAAGCTGGGTCCGGACATGATTTGCAAATCAAAGTGAACCGATTGACCAAAAAAGTAGATCCATTAATGGCCAACCCAGCTTCGTTAAATCAGGTAGAAAAAGTATGTGAACTATGCACTAGCTCTGCACACTTTGTTTCTGAGTATTCGACAACACCACTCTATCCTAAATTCATTCAGGAGCAAGTGAATACTGACCAAGGTTTTGCCAGACTAGTGCACGATCCTTATGCACCCACCTATAACCTGGGATGAAGAAATCATCTCAACTTTGTGTAGAGAAATCCATAAGAGCCACATCATCTGCCTTTCCAGATACAACACAGACAAGGTAACCTCCCACAAGGTTACCCGCGTCCCACATTTCCACAGGCCCATCCCCAACTTAGCTTGCCTTCTTCTCAGGAGCCCACATCGAGCCAATCTTTTTAGGAGAAGTTGCTCAAGGCTTTTTCTGACATTAAGACCAACCTTTGTTCCCACATGCAGTCAATAGCGAAGCTAGAGACTCAAATGAGATAGTTGGCTAAGGCCCTGAGCAGGCGAAGTGAAAGAAGCCTCCCTAGTCAGTCTGTTGTCAACCTGAAGGGGAAGGAACCCATGTATCACGACCTGCGCCTCACAGAGTTTCACCAAGAGTAAGTCAACTATGTTATGACCCTTTGAAGTGGGAAGGCATTCCACCCTACTCAGGATTCAACTGGCGAGCCTACTACCACACCTACTGACCAATTGATCTCCTCTATCAGGCCAAAGGAGAATGGGTTGGGCCCACAGCATGTTCCTTCTTCGTATATCCTTCGAGCCCCTTTTTCTCAGGCTTTAGAAAAACTGATTGATTTCAGCAATCAGGAGGCTCGCATGCACGAGATGCTTGACATGTTTAAGCAGGCTCACATAAACATTCCCATGCTTGATGCCATCCAACCGGTGCCTGTCTATGCAAAGTTCCTCAAAGAACTTTGCATGTAGAAGAGAAAATTGAGACCGTTGCTCAAGACAATCTTCTTGACTGAGCAGGTGAGCTCCGTGTTTCGGCACCAAGCCTCACCTAAGCTCAAAGATCCTAGGGCATCGATTATCTCATGTGTTATAGAGAACATAACTATCGAGCGTGCATTGCTTGATCTTGGGGCAAGCGTAAACATATTGCGGGGTTCTCTATATGACACTTTTGGGATTGGAGATTTGAAACCCACAACTATTGTCTTGCTATTGGCTGACAGGTCTACCAAGCGTCCATGAGGAATCTTGAAAGATGTGTTAGTCAAGGTCGAGGACTTCTACTTCCTTGCCAATTTTCTTGTTCTAGACATGGAGGGCACTGATGTCGCTCACCAGATCCCCATTATTCTGAGCAAACCATTCTTGACCACTGCCCATGCTCGTATCGATTATCATACTGAAAAGATAGAGGTTTCTTTCGACAACAAGCGTTTATGATTTCATATCTTTGATGTTGCCATGAGAGTGACAAGAAATGATGAATGCTTCCATGTGACAGACGTGACAAAGACAATTTGATCCATAGTTGGATACATATCTTGCTAGATGCTCGATTTATGGCTCTCCATCCTTTGAGAATAACCTCCACGTGGAGACTAATCTCGCTCTTTCTGCTAGTCTAGAGAGTCATCTTAGGATACATAGGGACAAAGTTGGAGGAAACATAGTGGGCATGGTCATAAATGAGACCATTTTCCTCAGGCCTCCTGATTGAGCATGACTTCATGTCCATTGATCTCATGGACAATGAAGGGTCACTAGAGATCGGTCTAGTTGAGGACATAAAACTTAGCGCTTTATGGGAGGCAGCCCATATTTATGATGTACTATTAGTGGTCTTAGTAGTTTTCTATTTTTAGTTAGTTTTCTTCTTTCATGAGCGCAAAGTATAGAGCATGTATGCATTGTATTTTTACTATATGTTTATGAGTTGCAAACTGTGAGACAGATGGAACCTCTACAAAGTCATTCACATGTCATATCAGGTAAGGTTTCACAGTGTGGATCAGGTGACTTCTACTACTTCTCTCCCATTATTTTTTTGTTCTCACATACATTCACTCAATTTCATGCAAGCATAGGAGAGTGCCACTGAGGACATTGTCATTCAAGCATGGGGGAGGGTGTAGTTTGCACACCCAAACTTTTTCTTTCATTGTACTTGCACTTTTGATAACTCATAAAAATTGGGCTGTTAGGGAATGAGTTTGAAGTTATATGCATGCTTTGCAAAATCTAATGTTTTTAGAGGTTTTTTTAAACCCCAAGATTTTTTTTTCTGGCATTGATCTAGAAAAACATGGTTGTTTATATGGATTTCAAAGAAATGATGATAGATGCATATTAGAGTTTATTTTGAATCACAAGTATGAATATGCATAATTTTATTTTATTTTATTTTTTTTAAAACTAAGCAAATGAACAACACTGAAAAGAAGAGCTAAAAAAGTTAAAAAGAGCATACATTTAGTTGTTTGAACTGTTCGTATTCTCTAGTAGCTGAGCTCAGACACAAGTTGAAGTGTTTGAGTTCTATGTTGAAAAGAATAACGAAGGAAATCACATCTTTGTCTAAGTTAATATTTGTGGCCTATTTTGTTCGAGAAAGTAGAGCCTGAGGGGTGTTTACACCTGGTGCCCTAAAGCCATCTGGCTTGGGAGCCACCAGCCCGAAAGCCCATTACATAAACTTTATATATAGCCTAATAGATGTTGACATTGCACATGATAGAGAAGTAGACTATACGTAAAACTATGAAAATTGAAGGTCTAATGACTTGAGCAATTAAGTCGGAGGGATACTTAGTATCTAGTGCCCTAAGGTCGTCTGGCCTGGGAGTCACTGACTAAAAGCTCGTTACACGAGTCACAAAAAATGAAAATTTGATACAGTGCTCAACAAAAGAAAGGAAAAAAAGTGTAAAAATTTTGAAAACCAAGAAAAAGAAAAAGAAATGAGCGTAAAAGAAAAAGTTCACTGCTTAGAAGTAAATATTGAGAAAACCTATGCATAAAACATATGAGTGAGGATTAGTAAATAATGACATGTATATATTTGATTTTCTGAGAATAAAACATAAATAATTATGCTATTTGAAAAAGTAAAAGAAATTTTTTTATTTTGTGGTGGCATGTAAAAGACTCTAATTATGTTTTGATAATGTAATGGCACGAAATATTTGCAAAAACAAACTCCTTAATTGCCTAATGCTTTGTGACTCAAAAATTTGTATGCATACATGATAGAGATGTTTGTGGTAGCATCACTACAAAACCTCACGAGACCTTACTCATCCACTGGGGTAACCCAAGGGTTTAAAGGGCTTGTTGCATATGCTAAACACAACTGTGATTCCTACGCAAGTGAGTTAGGCTTTTGTGTTGGTTAGTTGTTATTTTTGCTTTTTGCTTTCGTTTGCTCGAGGACTAGCAAACAATAAGCATGTGAAAATTTGATTGTGCATAATATTTGCATTTTATTCATCTTTATTTATGCATGATCCATGGCAAAATCGTATTAAAAACACATCTTTATCGTTGTTTTTGAGCCTTTTTTTAAATTGAATATTTTAGAAAAACACTGCATTTTCTGATCCATAACTGCATTTTTAGTGTTTTTATTAGTTTTAGAATTTTCTTAATTATAGTTTAGTTAGATTAGGTTATAATTAGCCAGTTTTAATTAGTTTAGAAAATTTTGATTTTTAGGGGAACACGTTTTTATTAAGTCTCTTTTTAGAAATTATTGAAAATCTATCAGACTCCTTTTGAAAAATAGTGTTTTAACTTAATTATATTAGTATAAAAAAGATTTTTTAAACATGAGAGGACATTTTTTCAGCATTGGAGTTCATGCCCTCTTGCTCCCTCTCTCTCCTCTCTTTTCCCTTGCTTTCTCTCTTTCCATGTCAATTTCTCTCTCTTTCTTCCTTTCTTCTTCTTCTTCGTCGTGCTTCTAACCTCATCATCGTCGGCAGCCTTGTCTTCTTTATCGGGGAGGCATGTGTTCAGCTGAGATCAGCCATCTTCTTCTCTCATCCAATCCGTCGAAGGTAAGCCGTCAGGTTTGCTTCTTCTCCCCCGTTTCACCGTAGTTTAGTTTTAAATCTCATAAAGCATATCATTGCATCATCTTCATATTTAGATTAGTTAGTTTAGTTTTTTTTTTGTATTTGAAAAATAAATAGAAAATAAAAAGATATATATTTTGTTTTGATATAGGCTAGCCATTTTCTTGATTTAAGCATTGAATAATCTTGATTTATGCAAATCGATAGATTTAGTATAGAGTAATTATTTTTTTTTGTAATGTCCAATTCAATTTAGACCAGAATTAGGTTTAGATTAGATTCTTTATTTTTGGTATTTGTTAAGTAACTTAATTAGAAAAATATAGGCTAGCCGATTAGGATTTTCAGTAATTTGTACTCTTTTTAAGTTTCATTTTTAGAAGTTAACGTTTCTAGTTTGGATCTATTAATACTTTAGTTTATTTATTTAGTAATCACGTTTTAGTTGATATTATGTTTTTATGTTAAATCAGTTCGATTAAGTGTCGTCAGCTAACTGTTTTTTGAGTGAATAGCTAGGTCAATTGATAGATTGATAGTTGATTAATTAGAAATTTTTTTAGCTTATTTAATATAGCGTGTATTTTCTGTTTTTGTTATCAGTTATTGATGTTATGTTTTTTATCCTAGCATGTATTCTGGTAGTTAGTTAGAAAATATTGTTGCATTGTTACTAGCATGTTAATTAAATGTTTAATTATTAGCCAATTCTTGCTTTTATTTAAGTCATTTACTTAGTTCATTATACTAGATAGCTAGGTAGTTTATTTTATTGAGTTTTAGCCTTGATTAGTTATATTTGTAGATCATGTGTATGATTGTTAGTTATTAGATAGGGAAGTTTGTTATTTATTTTGCCATCCGTTAGTTAGTTAATTTTTTTATCTTGCATATAGTGTAATACTTAGTTTTAATTGATTCGGGTTAGCTGATTAGCACAGTTTATTAGTTAAATTTTCTTGCTTAGTTCTTGTTCACTTTTATTATCTTGTTGATATTAGATTAATTCATTAACTACTTGCCATGTTCAACTGATTGTTTTCTTGATCTTTAGGTGTAGTTAGTTTCTTGATTTCTTGAATTAGTTAACCATTAGCTTGTTAGCAATTTAGTTTTTGATTAGTTAGTTAGTTAGGTTGTTTTGCTATTTTGTCTTTTAGTATTTTAGGTTGTTACAAGTTAGTTCATGTTATTTGTTGTTTCATGTTTATTATATTCATGTTTTTGTGATTTTTTCTCATATTTACATTTGATTTTCTCATAGATTTCTTTTTCTGATTGGTATTTTATGATTTGTGTTTTGCAGGAAAGCGATCAGACGTGTGGTGAGCCACTTTTCATACCCTCGAAGTGCCCTCTGAGGTCCCTTCAATCCCTCAGGAGTGCTCTCAGGGAGCTCTGAAGAGAAAGAAAAAAGCTTAACTAGGAACAAGAAGGGACAAAAGACTCAAAGCACTGAAGACAGTTTCTTTTATTTTTAGATTAGGTTTTTATTTTATTTAATTCAATTTAATTTGGGTGTGTAATAAAACCTTTTAATTATTTGTTTAAGCCCTCTGTAGGGGGTCTTACTCTCTTGTTTATTTAAATCATTATTTTTATTTTTTTGGCAATAAAGCGTAGTTAGATTGTGTGCTTGAATACAAAGTATTTCCCGTTCCCTAAGTTTGACCCAAACTCCACCACTAGTGTGAGCTAGTTTTTATAATTTGATGCATGGTTTGCATAAACGTTTTTATTGAAAATATATTTTTAAAATGCTTTATTGAAAAAGTTGTATCAGTGAGCTTCATGTCTTAGCACCAAGCCCCATCCAAACTCAAGGATCCTCGGGCACCGATCATCTCTTGTATCATCGGAAACAAGACCATCGAGCGTGCATTGCTCAATCTTGGGGCCAGCATAAAAATTGTGTTAGGTTTCCTATATGACACTTTTGGGATTAGAGATCTAAAGCCCACGACTATTGTCTTGCAGTTGGCTGACATGTCTACCAATCGTTCATGAGGAATCTTGGAAGATGTGTTAGTTAAGGTCAAGGACTTCTACTTTCATGTTGATTTTCATGTTCTAGACATGGAGGGCACTGATGTCGCTCACCAAATGCCCATTATTCTGGGAAGACCATTCTTGGCCATGACCCATGCTCGTATCAATTGTTATACTAGAGAGATGGAGGTTTCTTTTTGCAACAAGCGTGTACGATTACATATCTTTGATGTTGCCACGAGAGTAACAGAAAATGATGAATGCTTCCACGTGACAGACGTCACAGGAAAGCAATCCGATCTGCAATTGGATTTGTGTTGTTCAGTTTATGACTTTATCTTTTGAGAATAGCCTCCATGTGAAGACTAATCTCGTTATTCCTACTAGTTTAGAGATTCATCGTAGGATACTTAGGGGTAAAGTTGGAGGACACATAGTGTGCAGTGTTACAGATGACACTCTTTTCCTCAGAGCCCCTAATTGAGCATGACTTCACGTCCATTGATCTCATGGACAATGAAAGGTCTCTAGAGATCCATCTGGCTGGGGACATAAAACCTAGCACTTTATGGGAGGCAACCCATATTTATGATGTATTATTAGTAGCTTTAGTAGTTTTTCTATTTTTCTTTTTTTCATGAGCATGAATGATAGAGCATATATGCATTGTATTTTTGGTATATTTTTATAAGTTGCATAACAGGTAGACAGGTAAAACCTATGCAGAGCCATTCACATGTCGTATCAGGTAAGGTTCCACAGTGTGGATCAGGTGACTTTTACTCATTTTCTCTCATTTTTTTTTGTTCTTATATGCATTCACTCAGTTTCATACAAGCATGGAGGAGTGTCATTGAGGACAGTGCCATTCAAGCATGAGGGAGGGTGTAGTTTTTACACCCAAATCTTTTTCTATCTTTGTACTTGCACTTTTGATGTCAACTCATAAAAAAAATGGTTTTTAAAGAATGAGATTGAACTTATATGAATGCTTTACAAAATCTAATGTTTTTAGAGGATTTTTAAGCCCCACAAAAAAAATTTCTGACACTAATCTAGAAAAATATGGTTATTTATGTGGATTTCAAAGAAATGGCGATAGATGTATGTTAGAGTTTATTTTGAATCATAAGTATGAATATGAACAGTTTTATTTTTAAAAACTAAGCAAATGACCAACATTGAAAAGAGCTCAAAAAGTGAAAAAGAGCATACATTTAGTTGTTTGATATCTTCGTATTCTCCAGTAGCTGAGCTCAGACACAAGTTAAAGTGTTTGATTTTCATGTTGAAAAGGATAACGAAGGAAGTCACTTATTTGTCTAAGTTAATATATGTGGCCAATTTTGTTCGAGCAAGTAGAGCCTAAGGGGTGTTTACACCCGGTGCCTTAAAGTCATCTGGTTTGGGAGTTATCGACCCAAAAGCCCGTTACATGGACTTTATAGAGAGCCTAATTGTAATTCTAAATTTTTTTAATGATTCATAAATTCTAAAGAAAATTCAAGTTTTGATTCTGATTTATTCTGGATATGAATTATAGTGTGAAAACCCTGATTTATGTGGTAAGTATTGATCAAAATGAAGATTTGAATCTAGATTTAAAATTTTGATAAAATTCTGTAGAGACTTGTTCAAAAACCAAAATTCAGGGACATTCTCATCATTAATCAAATTGTCAAGGGTAGCTTAGTAATTTGCTAATTCAGTGATATTTTTTGGTAAAATACCCAATTATATAAGGTTAAAATAGTAATTTTTCTTTAGGAAATATTTTTAGGGAATTAATAGATTTATCAGGGACAAAAATAGTAATTTGCCACTCCAATGGCAGACCCGATAATTTTCTAAACTATAGAAGGGCAATAAAGTAACTTCTAAATTCTCATATGGTATTTTTGAAAGATGGGATTTGAATTAGGGCATAATAGGTATAAAAAAATTAGAAATCAAATAAAATATAATATTTTATATTATTTTATTTCAGAGACCATGGTTTTGGAAAACTACTGGCTAAAAAACCAAGGGCAGCCATGGTTTTACCAAAACCATGAGCTGACACATATCACCTCACAGTGAGGAGGTGACACTCAACCCTCTTCTCTCTCTAACAAATGTCAAAAAAAATATTAATATAATAAAACTTGATCTGTTAATTAAAAAATTAATTTTTAATTAACTTAAGTGACAAATGTCACTTAAGTGAGACCATAGGGGGGACAACACCTCCTCTCTCACCTATAAATACCCCCTCACCTCATCTCTCTCTACCCAAGTTTTAAAGACCTCTCTCTCTCTAAGTTCTCTCTCTCTCCTACTTTATCTCTCTAACCTTAAGTTTCTCTCTCTAGTTTTTAATTTTAAACCTTTGTTGAATCTCAGATTTTTTCTAAAAAACCCCTTCTAGACTCTTCCCCTTATCTTTAGACGAGATCCATTCCTTTATAGGAGTTTTGAAAAGCTAAATTCAGCCCCGAGAGTGCTTTCTGTAAGTGTAAGACCCATAATTTTTCAGCAAAAGTTCTGAATAAATTCACGAGGCATTTTAAGTGAAAATAACATCTAAATTCAGAATATGAATTGAATCGATTTGTATGAACCAGTTATGCTTAGGATATTCGTATCTTCATGAATATATGCTCAAATAGTCAGGGAGTCATAACTTTTTTCCTGAATAAAATCAAGAGATTTATATGAGCCAACTTTCTTAGTTACGTCAGTACGAAGAGAATGGCGTACTCAAAATTTTTCAAAAAAAAATCGTCAAAAAACCCAAAAATTTTATGGGGCCCACCGAAATATTGGTGGGACCCACAAAAGTATTCCTAAGAAAATATCTAGTGAGACTCACGGAATATTCCATAGAATATTTTATGTAGGCCCCACACAAAAGAAACCTCCTATCTTTATCCAAAAAGCCAGGGGCAAAAAGGTAAAAGGGATTATTTGGAGACTAAGTAATTTTGGATATAAATAGCCTTGATCCCCTCTCTCTCTTCTCATAAAAATTAACCCCCCCTCTCCTTCTCTCTCTCCTCCTTCCTTCTCTCTCCTAAACCTCCCCTACCTAGCCTAGCCCTTCTGAGCCTGCCTGACATGGTCTGAGTCTGCCTAATTGGTTTGAACCCACTTGACTTGCCTTGAACCATGCTGGGTCTAGTCAAAGTCAAAGTCCCTTTTGGTCTTAAAACCTGGTTTAATTTACTTAGCCTAGACTTAGCCTACTTGGGCTAAGTCTGAACCTACCTGACCCAGTTGACTTGGACCGAACCTAGTTTGGTTCAAACCACTTGGGTTTAACAGCTTGACCTGCTCTTCCTCTTTCTCAACTAGGTCAAACTCATCTGACCTCTTGAAGGAGGGATTGAACCTTGTTCAAAGCAGTCAGAGCGTTTTGGAGCCGTTCTTCACCGATCAGAAGTAAGTTAGCTTCATTGATCCATCTCTCTCAAGTATTTTCTTATTTGTATACATCGTTTACCTTCTGGAGTAGTATCTAACCCTAGTCCTTTATTGAGCCCTCTAGGATACTTCGGTGTTCACGCACTCGCCTTGTGACTATCGTCAGATATATACGTTTGAATACGCAGTATATGCATTCTTAAAAATGGTATCTAGCCCTAGTCTTTGGTTGAGCCCTCTAGGACACTTCGGTGTTCACGCGCTCACCTTGCGACTATTGTTGGATATTGATTCTCGTGTATATTATATTTTGTCTTGTCATCATGTTATATAATTCCAAGGCTCCTGCTTTTTGTAATTTACATTATGCACTTACATTATGCATTTTGTCTTGTCATCGCGTCAAACGATGTCAAGGCTCCTACTTTCTGCAATTATATATGTAAGATATTTTGTTCGGTTTAACCCCCCGAACAATATGTATATGCATTCATTTACGCCACCACCATATAAATCATAGGCTTTTGCTTATACTACATATAGTGCGCGGAAATGAGTGTTCAAATGGAGATCAACTCCAAATCACCGATGTGATTCCATTGCCACTCCTCGATCAAGATTCTGCTTGACAAATGAAGCCTCTATTGGAAAAGCTTTGCCTTTGCGCAAAACTGTTTTTTTGTAAAGACCTAAGTCACTTGCGCATGGCCTGGATATGGCCCAAGGTTCTATTGAACCTCGATGAATGCTAAGTGTGTACAACGGTGCACATCAATTCCTGAGTTAAAGCATAACAATTTTCCCAGTCAAAGAGGGAGAGTGTCACTGGAAATTCTGAAAAGATGATCACCGAGCTTTAAAAAAATGCACACTTTCTCGGTTAAAGAGAGGGAGTGATGCATAATTTTTTAAAGAAGCTCAATCAATATCGAAAAGAGTGTGACATGTTACTCTATCATACAGAGGAGGTGTTGCCCATATTCCGTTAAGTACTTTCTACAATGTAGAAAGGTTCGACTCACTCCTATCGTCGAAGCAGGAGAAGTGTTGTCAAAATGGTTGACAAAAGAGTTGCCTGAACCAGTTGAATGGAACGAGGATGCCCTGTTGTTGAAATGCTGCCAGAATGGCTCATTTCTATGTTCGCTTGTAAAAATACTTTACTCATAAGGGCCGTAGAGCTAGAGTAGTTGTTGTGTCTTGACTAGACCAACTGCTCGTTGCGGTGATTCACGCCGAGCAGTCGATCCATTGAGATCATGTCATATGCATGTTCATTGAGATACTGATACACAACTAGACTCGTAAGGGCCGTCATGCCAGAGTACGTTGTCCACCTGAAAGAGGTGAGATGCTCGTGATGGTCGTAGATGTTGAGAGAAGAGTCAAGCATGCATATGAATAAGACTTAAAGTCTGAATGAACCCTGTGGTCAAAGATCATGTTAAGGGGGATTATTGAATGGGGTCGGGTACATATGTCCTCAGTGCGGGAGGCACTGGCTTGCCCAAATGACATGCACATATCCGATAAGTAATCATAAGACCGACAGACCCCTTCAGGACTATTGCTCACCATGGCATACGATGATGGTATAGTCGTGATTGACATGTATTTGATTATGAACCTGACAGAGTTCAATGGGACCTCCAGTCACTCAGGAGTTTTGAGATCATGGTTATCCTTAAATTATCTAAGGATTGAACCTAACTACTATAGTAGTGGATGCATCCGAACCGGCCTATTAGAGTTATCCCGGTATGAAAATTATTGCCCTAACACGGATGGGGTCAACAGGCCTCTGGGGTATCTAAAATAGATAGAATAATCAACCCCCAGAACATCGCGTTGATGTCTGGACAAAGCTTCTCCCGCATACCAGGAGGTGAACAAAATAATATTGAAATAATGCATTAGCTCTAGGTTTAGCAATGTATGAATGTATGAGTGAATGGACGTTGTTGTGTCAAGTCCTGCATAACCTTAAGCAAGGTGTTATGATCGGTATACTATTAGACTGATAGGGAAAAGACCCATGTTGTATATGCACAACTAAGCGAAGCTCAAGGAGTTTGCGTTTAGGTTTATAGGATACGAATGTGCCAAGTATGAAGACTTGAGCTTTGACATCCTAAAGGGGACCCTGAAGAGGTCTACGCTAAGTTATAGAGACTTGAGCGTGATATTCAAATCACAGCCCTAAAGAGGCTCACGCTAAGTCATGAAGACTTGAGCGAAGTGTTCAACTCATAGCTCTGAGGAGGCTCTTGCGAAATACGCTAAGTCATGGAGACTTGAGCGTCATTATTGTGAACTGTGACCCTAAGTGGTCATTGCATTTACTTGAGTTGAATGAATGTGTGGATGATTGCTTGCTTACTAGCCCATCAGTGGTTCTGACCTTGTTTATTGGGGATTTCAGGTGTTGAACCTACGTTGCGATATGTGGAGCAAGGCGGCATCAAGTTTTAGGGTTTCTCTAGACAGGGTTGTACTGCTTCCTTTATTAAACTAAATATTGTTTTTTCAAGCAGTGATGTTTGTAATAAGCAAGTGGTTTTGATAAATGGAACACCTTGGTGGTCAAAGAGTGCTTGGTTACATACATGTGACTTGCCCAGAGTTTTTTAAAACTGACAACTCATTATCGTCTGATTCCACTGCTAAAAGCTTTTCTAAATTCTGTTACAAATAACAAAAAAATAAATTCATGAAAATTTTAACTTAGCTTTGTTTTGGAAATTCGGGGCGTTACAACAAGAGTTCTGCTAAATTTAGCAAAAAAATCAGATTTGGACCGCAGAAGTGCTGCCCAATTTTTCTAAATCAGGTTTGTACTCAAATTCTTCTTCTGAATTCAAATTCATAATTATAGAACATCCTATTCTCCCTCTAAACCTTAGGATTTTTTTCTCTCGATTTAAATTTTGGCAATTTTGCCAAAATTTAATCTAACCCTACCCCTACGCAGGGAAAGTTCTGTTCAAATTTTTCTAAATATTTTTAAGTATTTTGAACTACTATAGTTGTAGTTCTGGCAAATCTTTCTAAAAGATTTTTGAAAATTAGAGTTTTTATAGCAAGAGTTCTGCCAAATTATTTTAAAGTTTTTTTTCAAAAGTAGAATTAGTATAACAATAGTTCTCGCAAATTTTTCTAAATGATTTATGAAAATTTTGATTATGTTAATCAGAATTTTGGCAAAAGCTTTTCAAATATTTCAGAAATTTCAAGTTCATTTAGTAGAAATTATATCAAAATTTTTATAGCTATTTCAGAAAAAATGATTTTTATAAAGGAAATTATATCAAAATTTCAAAATCCTTTTTAAATACCTTAGTCAAATTTTTAAAAAAATCTTTATAAGAATATTTATGATTCAAAGTCATGTTTGAATTTTGACAACTCGAATTCAAGTTCGAACCCTTTTTCGAACATTTGAGTTATTACAGAGGAAACTCTATAAAATTTTTATAAATTATTAAAATCATTTATAAATAATTTTAGATTCCTTAAAAAGATATTTCTTTAAATTTATAGGGCAAATATTGCCCAAAATTTAATATAAAAATATTATCTAATATAATGAATTTTATCATATTAAATCAAAGTTGAGCGCTTTATACTATATTTCCTCGTTCTATGAAAAATCATGGTAAGTTATTCTATCAAAATCTTATGATTTTTATATTAGACATGTTTTTAATGCATGCATGATTATTTAAATCTGATTTATGATCAAATGCATATTTTAGTATTTGCATAAATTAAATACCTTTTTGAATGAAAAGATTTCAAATCTTATAAGTTTGAATCAAATTTTGATAAATACTATGGTCAAGATTTTGATGATTTTCGATTTTGATAAAAAGAAGAATTTTGTGTAGCATGCTGATTTTTGAAAGATTTTATTGTGCTGACTTTCTAAATAAAAAAGGTGTAATAAGACACAAATTTGCTTCATGAGTCATGTCTACACACAAACTTAATTTTTGCCTTCATAGGCGAGTGCTCATTTTTACAGAACAAAATTCTGGATGGGCTACATACATATGATCCAAGTGTTTATTTAAAAAGAATGATTTGGTTATTGAGCCCAGTTTTAAAAATATTAAAAGTCCTATAAAAGAACCCTTCAGACCCATTTAGGTTTAGCCTACCCTGGAAGGGGTAGTGGTATAGTCAGGAGTGACATTGTTATTATGATGTTTTTTGGGAGAGATAGATTCCCTAGGGCCTCCTATCACTCAGGTTGAGGAGGCCGAGGCCAACGAGTCTCAGACTGCTGTAGTCAGTGGATGTATCCAATTCTCCTATTTGATCATCGTTTGCGAGAATCTTCTCAATCATTAACTGCTTGCTTGGGAGCCCATTTCATTCAAGTAAACGAGTATTTCATAATAAAATAATACATCCCCAGAGTACTTAGTCTGAGATTGGAGTATCCTCCACCGTACTAGGAGGAAGTTAAATATTGAAACAATGACCTTTTCTTTCACAAAATTTAATATAAAAATATGCCTTGTTGATATAAGACATAATCATGTCTTTAATTGTTTTAAATTTTCATGTTTTTAAATTATTTTAAATTGCATAATTGTTCTTGGATATATGCATTTTGATTTTAAATTATTGAAATTATGCTTAATACTTGAATTATATGATCTTGATTAATAGCTTGTCTGGCTATCACAAGTTTGTCCCCGTTTTATGGGGATTACAGGTTTAAATATGGATTATGCTATATTATAGTGGATGTTGGATAGGAGCGGCATCGAAGAATCTAGATTCTCAAGATCTTGAGATTAATGTAGGATTTATTTTAAATTTAATCCTAAATATTTAATTTCTGAACCTTGTGAAAAGACTATGTATATAATGGTGGTATAAATTTATAGTTGCTTTTATTATGGTTTGTGAAATGTAACATGCCTGAGGTTTAAAACCGGAAGCCAAAAATGATTTTCGTTGTTTATTTTAAAAGAAAAGAAAAAAATTTATGCATTTTTAAAGGTTTTAAAACCTCGGAGCATTACACTAATAGATGTCGACGTTACACATGACAAGAAGTAAGCTATACGTAAAACTATAAAAATTGAAGGTCTAGTGACTCGAGCAATTAAGTCTAAAGGATACTTTGTATCTAGTGCCCTAAGGTTGTTTGGCCTGGGAGTCACTGACCCAAAGCTCGTTACACGAGTCACAAAAACTAGAAATTTGATATAGTGCTCAATAAAAGAAAGAAAGAAAAAGTATGAAAATTTTAAAAATCAAGAAAAAGAAAAAGAAAAAAGCGTAAAAAGAAAAGTTCATTGCTTAAGAATAAATATTGAAAAAACCTGTGCAGAAAACATATGAGTGAAGATAAATAAACATGTATATATTTGATTTTCTGAGAATAAAGCATAAATGATTATGATATTTAGAAAAATAGAAGAGAAAGTTTTATTCTATGGTGGCCTGTAAAAGACTCTAATTATGTTTTGAAAATGTAATGGCATGAAATATTTGTGAAAACAAACTCTTTAACTGCCTAATAATTTTTGAAGTTGAATTTTTATGCATAAAAGACAGAGATGTTTATGGGTAATCCAGGGGTTGAAAGGGCTTGTGGCATATGCTAAATGCAACCGTGATTCCTACGAAAGTGAGTTAGGTTTTTGTTTTAATTAGTTTAGTCTTTTTGCTTCAGTTTGCTCGAAGACTAGCAAACAATAAGCATGAGAAATCTGATCATGCATATATTTTTACATTTTACTCATATTATTTTATGCATGATTCATAATAAAATCGCATTAAAACCCCATCTTTATCATTGTTTTTAAGGTTTTATTTTAAATTTAATTTTTTGGGAAAACATCACATTTTCTGATCTAGTCCTGCATTTTTAGTGTTTTTATTAGTTTTAGAATTTTCTTAATCATGGTTTAGATAGATTAGGCTGCGATTAATTTATTTTAGTTAGTTTAGGAATTTTGATTTTTGAAAAAACAATTTTTTAAGAAGAGACCCTTTTTGAAAATTATTGAAAAATCATCAGACTATTTTTGAAAATTAGTGTTTTAACCTAAATAGGAGTTATAAATTTATCTTTTTCAGCATGAATAGACGTTTTTCCCTTGTTGGATTTCATGCCCCCTTTGCTCTCATTCTCTCCTCTCTATCTCCCTTGCTCCCTCTCTCTCCTTGCCGATTTTTCCTTTTTTTTCTTCTTCCTCTTGCTTCTTCTTCTTCTTCTTGCTTCTAATCTTTTTCATCGTTGGCAACATCATCTTATTCGTCAGGGAGGTGCGTATGCAGCCTGAGAACAACCGCTTCTTCTTCTCAACCCATCCGTCGGAAGCAGATCGTATGGTTTGGTTCTTCTTCCTCATTTCATCGTAGTTTTAGTTTTTGCATATCATAAATCATGTCATTGCATTATCTGCATATTTAGATTAGATTAGTTTAGATTCAACATCTAAATAGACAAGAAAAGAAAAAAAATTATTTTGCTTAAATCGAGCTGTTTAGCCATTTTCTTGATTTATGCATAGAATAATATTAATCTAGGTAGATCGATAGTTTTAACATAGGGTTTCATATATTTTCTTGATTCATGATTAGTTTTGGATTAGAGGTAGTGTAGAGTAGTTTGTATCACATTTTCTACTCATTTTTTTTAGATCACGTAAATAGTTTCTTTTCTTTATTAGCCGATGTAGCATTTCGACATAGTTTTCTGAAATAATTTTTTTTCCCTGTCAAATAGATCGTAGTGTGTTTTGTTTGCTGGTCAATACAGACCATTGAACTTCCATTGAATATCAGATTAGTTCTTTTTGAGTTATTGTTGTTCAATATTACTGCTTAGGTAGAATAGTTCAACTGGTTTTTTATTATTCAATCATTAGCGTTTTAGCATAACACATTATTCCCATCATTGCTGCAGTTTGTTTTCTTTTTATATTTTCTTTAGATTCATATAATCATACACGTCAGCCCATGTTGATTAGTTTAGTTATTAGAAGTTGAGTTCCATTTTTCTCTTTTGAAATATATCTAGTCGGCTTATTCTTTTTCTCCAATACCGTCATGCATAGCATAGAATACAAGGTTAACCGAAGTCTTTAGTTTTCAATAAAAAAATTTAATCAATTAATTTAGATAAGTGCAGTTAGTGATTTATTTCCAGAAGTAGATTAGTCAATTTCAAAATTATCTTGATTCATTAATTCAGCTAGTGTTTGATTTCATTCTTGTTTAATTAGGAAAGTAAATCATAGCTGAATTTTTTTACCAGCATTTTCTTGAGAATAAGTTAGATTATTATTTTTTTTGGTGCTTTGGATTAATATTAAGTTAGTTCAGTTAGTTAGATTTAAGGTTAGTCACATCAATTGCATTTAGTTTTTTTTTTAGTCGTTACTTTGAACAATGCATAGACAGTTTAATTAATATTAGTCGATTCCTTTTTAAGTATTTATTTGCATTGTTAATTAATAAGGGGGGGTGTGGATTAGTGTTGTTATTTTCAGCATATAATTTATGAATAATTTAGTTTAGTTTGTTTTTAGTCTTGTCTTTTAGTTAATTTGTTAGTAGTTAGTTTCTTGAATTAGTTAATCATTAGTTAGTTATTAATTGGCTTCTTTTTTGTTAGTAGTTTATTTTGCTATTTTGTCATTTAGTGTTTAGTTAGTTCATGTAGTTAGTTTATTTAATGTTAGTTAATTAATATTTTTGTGATTTTTCTCAAACCTAACCTTTGATTTTCTTATAGTTTTATTTCTCTATTTGGTGTTTTGTGATTTTTGTTTTGTAGGGAAGCAGTTAGACGTGCGGTGAGCCCTCAAATCTACCCTCAAAGAGCCCTCTGAGGTCTCTACAAGGTCCCCTCAAAAAGCCCTTCAAGCCCCTCAGAGAGCCATTAATCAAATCATACAAAAGTGAGCAAAGAAACATCAAAGAAGGGGACTAAAGAAACTCAAGCACTGAAGACTTTTCTTTTTCTTTTTAGATTAGGATTTATTTTATTCATTTAATTGAGTTTGTAATAAGGCCGCTCATTTATTGTTTAAAGTCCTTTGTAGAGGGTTGCACTCTCTTTCTTATTTACTCAATTAACTAATTTTTATTTTTGGCAATAAAGAGTAGTTAACTGTGTACTTAAATAGAAAGTATTTTCTTGTTCCCTGAGTTCAACCCGGACTTCACCACTAGTGTGAACCAGTTTTTATCTTTGATGCATGGTTTGGACAAACATTTTTATTGAAAATATCTTTTTAAAATACTCTATTGAAAAAGCTTCATCAATAGGTAAAACACGATTTCCATGAGTAGTGTCATATTACAAATTCCATGAGCATAGACAAGTGTAATCATTCCATATGCAATGTCACCTTGTATTTATCATATATAAAAATATGTGTAATGCATCTATCATATGCATAGACAAGTGTGATCATTCCATATGCAATGTCACCTTGCATTTATCATATATAAAAATATGTGTTGTGCATCTATTATATGCATAGACAAGTATGTTCTTTCCATGTGCTTTATCATATTGCATCTATCTCAAGTATGAGCATAGTCAAGTACGATCTTTTCATATGCATTATCATATTGCATCTATTATAAACATATGCATATACGTATTGATTTTATGTGTAATGTTATATTGCATTGATCATATACATACGTATAGGCAAAACAAGTCAATTCCTTGTGAAAATCATATTGCAATGATTATAAGCATATGCTAAAGCGTAATCATTGTCATACGGCAATTGAATCCTTATTTTTGAATGTTCATGAGCATCTAACTCACTATTCACTTGACATGATGAAATTCTCATGTTTACCTATGAAAAACTTAGACTCACGCATAAACCTTTCAAGTATGCATATAAGAAAATTTTTGCAATGTAGTTCGCTTAGGTTTTGGCATAATATATTTAGGCCAAAACAGGTTGGTATGTGTAGCTATAGACTCCATTCTATCCATTTCCACAAACCGATTTTTGTATTAAAACTCCTTCATCTTCTCGCTCTTTCGATTTCTTTTTCTTTTTCATTTATTTCTTTATTTTTCTCTTCTTTTTTTTTCAGCTAAGGAGTCGTCAACTGCTGGTCTGCCCAACCAACATTGGACTGGTTCTAGGTCAGACAGCTAGGCCCGGTCGGTCCAGCCGATTTGAACCGACTCGATGCAGACCGCTCGAACCGGTCTGCTCAGTTTCAGGTTGGTCTGTGTTGACCTATCTGGACCAAGTCTGAACCAGCTTGCTGGTTCAGACTTGACCAGTCTGTGGTGTGATTTAGGCCTAGCTGGGTCCAGACTGGGCTGTCCACCCAATGCCAACGTGTGTGTATATATATATATATATATATATATATATATATATATATATATATATATATATATATATATATATCTTTTTGAATGATTTAAAAACACATATAGTGAGGTACTTGAAATACATTTGCTGTTTCAAGTTTTCAAGAGTAAAATCTCAAGCAATGTAGGAAAATATTATATGGATTATATATATTTATATATATTGAATTCTTTTCCTTTTTGAAGCAAATCTCATTTCTACCATTATCATTTGAGACAAATTTCTTTCTTTCATCAAATGCTTAATCCAAATAATTCAACTAGGACGTGAATAAAAATAGTAGCTATCTATTACTCTTTTATTCATAAATAATTTTGGACTATCTATCATAAAAATCATTTTTTCCTTTTGTAAATTTTATCATATTCACACGAATTTTCAAGACTACTACATAAATGGAAAAATTTATTTATTTACTTGTAAAAAGTTTACCAAGCATGATAATCTCATAAGTATGACTTTGTTAGATTGAAGCATAATTCATGAAATGCATAACTATTAATTTCAAGAATGATAACTTTATGAAAACATAAATCATTATTCTTGATTTAACGTGGTTTTGAAATGATGAAACACCATTAGAGTTGGTGAACATTCATTTCAACTATAGTTTTTGCCAAAATCGTGTGTGAGTCAGGAGAGTGTATACATGAGAATAAAAATAATCATGATTCATACCTTGAGAATTCCTTCTTCATACCCACATGTATTATGAAATACATGTTTGTATGGTTGAAGAGAGAGAGAGAGAGAGAGAGAGAGAGAGAGAGAGAGAGTTTGAATAAACATCAAAATGCATAAAATATAAATTCACTTACCTTTTTCTTGTTGTTGTAAAATAGCTTGAACCACTTCACTCTTTGATTTTCAACTCACAAGTAGTGTACGATAGAGTTTCTCAAATGGGCACCCTACACTACACTCAAGTGGAGAAGATGAGCAAACCCCAAAATCGTGAAAGAGGGAGAGAAAAGAGATAGAGGAGAGAGAGAAGGCTCTTAGATGCCTCTCCTCTTCCTTTTTGAGTGGTATTTATAGACAAGAAGTATTGATTAAAATGAGATGTGTGGTTTAGATCATTTGTAAGAAGATGGAGGGTTGAGATTACTTCAATCTTCTTCTAAAAAAATTTATCAATTAAATATCAATTTAATTATTTTGGTTACTTAATACTAAAATTTCAAATTCTAAAAATATAGATAAGCTTAGTTAGCTAAGCTAAACATTAAATCAATATTTTTCACAACTTAGATTTTTCACATTAAAATTCCTCTTTATTTTGATTAAAATTTTAAAAACTTTGTGGGTCTTACATTTTACATCTCTTAAAAAGGATTTTGTCTGCAAAATATGATCACATAGCTATACAAAAAGGTTAGGATATTTTTTCCTCATATTGGCTTCGGGTTCCCCTGTACATTCCTCGATGCCACGGTGTTGCCAAAGTATTTTAATTAACACGATCGTCTTTGATCGCAAAACCTTATATCAATGATCAATGATCAATGATCTGTATCGGCTATTCTGACACGGTTAGATCCTCTTGCACCTCCATATCCTCATATCCGATGACATGGGACAGGTTGTGAATGTATTTCCACAACATAGATACATGGAAAACTTTATGAATCTGGGTATACTATGGTGGTAACTCCACATGGTATGCTGCTTCGTTGATCCGTTCCAGGATTTTAAACAGTCCAATGAATCTCAGACTTAATTTTCCCTTTTTTCCTGAATTTGAATACGCTTTTAGTAGGAGATACTTTTATAAATACCATGTCTCCTTCGGCAAAAGTGAGCTTTTGATGCCGTTGGTTGGCGTAACTCTTTTGTCTATCCTAGGCAGCTTTCAATCTATCTTGAATTTTCGGAACTTGTTATGTGTAGTACTACAATACCAATGGTGATTCGATCGATCGTTCACCGATATTATAATATTTGGGATTTTTCGAGACCATTTCATGAATTTTTTGAATTTTTGTGTTATGTGCAAAATTTTAAATTCTAAATTTTTAGCTATAAATGCACTAAATAGGTTTGTGAGGTTAGTTGAGAAATTTTAAAAAATGGAAAAAATGAATAAAACACCACACACCTAGAATTTCTAGAAATTGAAGACATAATTCGGTAAAATTCAAATTTCAACCATAGAGGAATTAATTAAAATAAATAATTTAGATGCTTAAAACTTTGAAAGTAAACTAATAAAATTTAGTTAGGTGTGAATTTACTTAAATTACATTCATTAAAATTTATGTGAATTTTGATTTAATTTAGAAAGTATTTTAATTTAATTTAGAATGAATTTGGCTTGAATTACATAAAATGGATTTTAAAAACTAACTGGAATTTATAAAAGGGTAGGAGTCCATAGGTGAGCCCTCCCATGTAATGTGGCATCCTAATTTAAAGTTTAAAACCAAAAATCAACTTGAAAAAGAAGTTAAAATCAAAATTACTAAAAAAATAAAACAAGGTTGAAAAAGTCCATACTTACTAAAAATTTTAAATAGAGCCCCATAAGGGGTGACACCCTTCTTAAGAGAATTCTAGAAGGGGTCCAGCATGGGATGGACCCATGAATAAAATAAGGAAGCTAAGCAATAAGGAAAGAAAAAAAAACAACAATAATAAATAAATAAAAAAGGAGGAAAAGTCAACTTGCTTGCCAAGCAAGCAAGTTGATTTTTTTTGGAAAGAGAGGCCAAGAGGGGATCGACCTACCCCCTTCCACATTAATATATATATTACATAATAGTTATACTATGTGTTATATATATATATATATATATATATATATATATATATATATATATATATCATATGTTAGGCTTAGAAAATAAAATGAATAATAAAAAGAAACTACAAAAAAAAAGAAAGAGACTCACCTTAAGATATAAAAACTATCATAGATTTGTATCAAGGTCTGGGATTAAATCCAGCCCTTGACCCCCTCTAAAAATCTATAAAAACCATGGAGGGGCACAAGCCCCCCCCCCCCCCCCCCCCAAAAAAAAAATTTGCTTCCTTGAGATTTTTTTAGAATTTATTTCTCTCCCAAATCCTCTTCTCTTTTTTCCCTTTTTCTCTTCATTTTCATACCCAAACCCTAGTGTTTTCTCTCTTAAGCCTACAATAGAGGCCTCCACGTGATCTAGGAGGGTATAAGGATCATCACCTCAAAGCCATGGTACACGTAGAACGGTCGGATCTTGCGAAAAGACCCATCGGTTTGCGTAGGAGCAAATTTTTCTACAAAAGGTAGGTGGATTTAGACTTCTCTTGCAAAACAAAATTCATAGCACAAATCCTACTAATTTTTTCATAAGAATATATCCTAAACAAACCCTCCCATACATGGGTTTGGCTTAGGATTATTGAAAGATGAAAAAGGAGGGTTTTTCGATAGAAAACCCCTTTTAAAAACATGTTTTGCTTAAAAACCAGTTTTTTAGAAAAAAAATCTGTAAATTTTGAAAATCCATAAATTATGCTATAATTTTCTTGAAAGTATTGATTTGGATTAGTAGAGTAGGTTGTTTTAGACATTCTATAAAAAATTGGTGAATTTTTATGGTCAAAATTTTGAGATATCGCAATTTTAGTCAATCAGGTTTTTTAGAAAAGATTTTGGTCATTTAAGAAAATCATGAATTTTGTGACTTAGATGTAATTTTTTTGTTGTAGTTGGTAGAATATATGCATGTATATATTCTATGATTTTTTTAGATTTTTTTTATTTTCAATTTTGTGTAAATTCCATGATTAAGCCATTTAATAGTGTATTTTACCGAATTAATTTTTGAGAAAATAATATATATGTGAGACGAGTGTATTTTTTCGGCCAAATGGATGAGAAAAAATATGTTTTGTCTTAGTGACATTAGATCAGACTTGGATATGTAGTTTGATTATGGTTTTTAATTAAATTATATATATAAAAAATTGGGTGTATGGATTCGGGTGACCCGGTTTAGGCCCACCCGAATGCATAGACCCAGAATCATAATTTTTCGGTCAGACATCCGACAAGTAAAATGCTCATAACTCTATCGTCTTGAAAAGTTTTGATGAGCAGTTTGTTAGTTGGAAAGCTAACAAAATTTCTTACCTTCTATGAAATTTTTAGCTCTATTCATGGTGTAAGCACAGTTCTGCAATAGTTGAAACACAATCTGATATGTTTGTAGTAAAAAGTTCATAACTCCCTCATACGAAGAAATTTTTACAAACGGTTTATGCCTACGGAAAGCTGACAAAATTTTCTATGATTTATGAAAATTTTAGCTTTGTTCACTGAATTTAAATTTTTTTGTGAACTTTGTAACAGTCGAACAGAGTTGAGAGTTTTACATTTTTGGAGTTGGTCTAAGGGTCCAACCCCGATTCATGCAAAGTTATCTATGTTTCATAAAAATTTTCATATGATTTGCATGCATAATGTGTTTGCATATACATATCTGATTTGTACAGTGTAAGATATGCCTACCTTATGTCATGAATGAAAATTTTAATAACTCAAGATGTTGCGAAAAAAAGAGCTAAGCGTTAATTAATGGACCAAAGGGTGTAATATGCAAAGTGTGATGTTAAATCCCAAATGTTAGTTGTGGTTGCATATTTGAACATGTTATGATGACGATGACGATGACGATGATGATGTTGATAAGGATGATGTTGATGTTACAATAATGTGGATGCATACAAAACATGTTTCTTTATCGTATTATTTATGTACATGCATATGTGTTAGCCAAAGCATAAAATGTATAGAATTTTTATTTATACATATGTACGTGCTTATGTTTAAAAGCATAAATGAATTAATGTTTCACTGCTTTGCAAGTGCATCCATGGCCCTATACGATGCCGAATCTTTTTTATGGATTCAAGTATGATTTCATGTAAAACATCAAGTAATCAAGTAAAACAATGCAACATCGCAAGTAAAAGATACTTGCTGGGAGAGTGGCAAGTGGTACAAAACTTCGTGAGTCAAGCAAGTTTCGAGCATGAAAGGTTGTTCCTCCCCTCCCACGATTTTATGGGGAAACCTCTACATTAGACTGCAACATAGAGGGGTAAGGTACTCATGAGGAAATCTGATGCATTGAGATTAAAGGTGTTGGGAATCTCTCGTGAATTATCGTCCCTTACCCTGTCACTTGTGAAAGGTATCTGGCTAGGTCAAAGTCACCCTTATGTATGAAAATACCCCTGCACCATGATTCTGATTTAGTTTTCAAGCTTGTGATAACTTGAAGATGTATGTACATTACTTAGGCATTGCATTCATCATTTAAGAAAGAACACTTAATTGAAGATAAAAATTTATGCATGAATTTGATGACTTTTGCATTTGGTAAGTTAGTGCATTCTATCTGTTCATACATTTTATCTGATTTAAATTAAAAATGAATAATGCATGTTTATTCAAAATTGATATTTACTATGCTTGTTGCTCAATTTAGATGCATGTTTAGTCTCTTAGATTTAATTTACTATGAAAAATTAGATGAAGTTCATGTTTTATATTTTTGTTTTACAGGTTTAGTATAATCTATCCTACTGAGACAAGTTGTGTCTGACCCCTCTGATTTTGATATTTTTCAGGTGATGAATAACTGCTTACATGCGAAGGCAGAAGGTTGTGACGAAGACTGAGCCTACCTTTCATTTGCCTTCACAAGAATTTTGGACTCTGATTTTATTTTAATTCAATTTAAGGACAATTATAATAAATTTTGGATATTGTGGATATTTAATTTTATTTTATGCATAGTTAATTAGTTGTTAAATTTTGAATTCCATAATTATATGTTTGCAAGTATTCATGTGAAGTAGCACGCCAAATTTTTGATCCAATGTGTTTTTCCATTGTTATTTGTTAAAAGATTTAAAAGCATTTCAAAAAAAAATTCTACCATTTTTTGGGTTATAAAAATTGGGGTATTACAGATATCGTCCCAGTAAGTTGGTGATCTGCATGGCCTTCCATAAAAAGCCTCATATGGAGCCATCCCAATACTTGTGTGATAGTTGTTGTTATATGCAAATTTTACCAAACTCAGATGCACATCCTAGTCACCCTTTTAATCGAGCATACAAGCTCGCAACATGTCTTTTAAGGTTTGAATTGTCCTTTCTGACTGACCATCAATTTGCGGGTGAAATACAGTACTGAATTTGAGTTTTATACCTAATGCTTGTTGAAGTTGTCTCCAAAATCATAATATAAATCATGGATGATGATTCGAAATAATCAAAATTGTACTCTGTGTAACCTCACAATTTCCTTGACATACAAATCAGTCATACTTTTTAAAGATTGATGGATCCTGATGGGTAAACCTACCACAAAGTCTATGGTAATGTCTTTCCATTTTCACTAAGGGGTCTTGATTCTCTGCATTGTCCCGTCAAGTCTTTGGTGCTCGATCTTAATCTGCTGACAAGTTAAGCATCTAGAGACGTATGTTGCTACTTCCCGCTTCATGCCATTCCACTAATATTTTTGATGTAGGTCTTTGAACATCTTGGTACCTTCATGATAGATGGTATATTTGGTCTTATGGGATTCATCTAGAATTTTTTTTCTCAACTTAAGGTTATATGGCACTCGTAGTCATCCTTTCATTTGGACATCATCTTCAATATAAAAAGATGTACCTTCTTCTAGCACTTGTGCTTTCAGTTTTTCATATTGAACATCTTGCTTCTGTTCCACAATGATTCTCTAGAGAAATTCTTATTATATGGTCAAAACAGACAACTGAATAACTCTGCGACCATCTAAAAATGGTTTTCACACAATGAAGTCCTCCACAAGCTTCCAATTCCTCACAAGATTGGTTAGAACACTATCAAACTTTGCGACTAAGTGCATCTGCTACGATATTTCCCTTCAGTGGGTGGTAGGATAAGGTAAATTTGTAGTCTTTGATAAATTCTAACCATCGTTGTCTCATGTTTAGCTTATTTTAAGAGAACAAATACTTGAGACTCTTATGATCCGAAAAGACTTCAAACTTGTCTCTATACATGTAGTACCGCCAAAGCTTTAGTGAGAACACTATTGCTAATAGCTCCAATTCATGGGTTACATAGTTTCATTTATGAATCTTCAATTGACGAGATGCATATGTTATAACCTTAATGTTCTGCATCAGCACACAACCCAAACCTATTTCAGAGGTGTCTATGTATAGCATAAAACTACCTCGACCAAGAAGCAAAGCCAAGACAAGAGTTGTCGTGAGCTTTATCTTCAAAATTTGGAAACTTTCTTTGCATTTATCCATCCATTCAAACTTGATTCTTTTATGCAAGAGTTTGGTCATAAGTAAAGCAATTCTAGAAAAACCTTAAATGAATCGTTGGTAGTATCTTGCTAGACCAAGAAAACTCCTAATGTCACTGACATTCTTAGGTTGATTCCAATCCAGCACGGCTTCCACTTTGGCTAGATCCACGGATACTCCATTCTTAGATATCACGTGACTCAAAAACATGACTTTTTTTAGCAAAAATTCATACTTTGAGAACTTAGATAACAATCGATGCTTCCTAAGGACTACTAATATGATCCGCAAATGCCCTTTATGCTGCTCCAAATTTTCTGAGTAAATCAATATGTCATCTATAAATACAATCACAAATGTATCCACATAAGGTCAAAATGCTCGGTTCATGAGATCCATGAAGGTTGTTGATGCATTAGTGAGTCTGAAAGACATCATTATGAACTCATAATGTTCATACCTCATTTAAAAGATAATCTTTGGGATATCCATGTAAAACCCACGTTAAATAAAAATATCGGACCCGGGTCGGGTCGGGTCCGGACCCGACCCAGGCCCCTCATCGTTAGGGTTTCATAACCCGACACAGGAGGCCTTTCCCTTGTGCACCGCAACCCCCCTTTTTTTTCAACCCGATAAGGATGGAAATCGGGGTTTCTCGATTTCTCGCCTCCTCCCCCGAACTCTTTATGAGCACCAGTGGAGGACAAGGGGAGGCACACCTCCCTCTTGCGCCTCCTCCTTCCTTGCGCACGCCACCAGCTCAGATCACCATCGTCGTTGCGACGGCTGACGACGTCGGCGATCCTCTCCCAAGGTACGTCGTCTCCTCCCTTCACCTCTCTCTCTCTCTGTCATCTCGCCGGAAGGCACGACAGGAAGCCGATGGCCCCTGCCGTGCCCTCCCTCTTCTCCTCCCTCTTTTTCCCCCTTCTTAGGGGTTCGTCGGGAGGCCGGCAGTCAGCACACAGCCCCTGCTGTGCCCTGCGTATCCATTAGAGGCCGACAAAGGGCCTACGGGCCCCCTGTCTACTCCTTCTCTCTCTAGGGGTACGCCGGAGAGCCGGCGAGGGGGGGGGGGGGGGGAATGGCCCCTGCGAACCCTCCCTTCTCTTCCCTGTGAGAGATTGGGCGACCGACAGGAGGTCGTTCATCCCCCTGTCTCCCTCCCCTCTACCATGACCTGCGAAGGGGTCGGCAAAAGGATGGTGGCTCCTACCGCCTCGATCTCTCTCTCTCTTCGGCAGGGGTTTTTCCCTGCCATTGACCTTTCGCCGGCAGGCAAGGGCTAGCCCCTGCCACCTCAGTGCTGTCGGCAGGGGCGTGACCCTTGCCGCTTCGGTGCTGACGACAGGGGCTGGCCCCCCTGTCGATTCGCTACCGCCGGTAGGGGCTCGACCCCTGCCGATTCGCTGCCATCGGTAGGGGCTCGACCCCTGACGATTCGCTGCTGTCGGCAGGGGCTTTCCCCCCCTACCGCTTCGCTGCTGTCGGCAGGGGCTTGCCCCCTGCCGCCTCGATGCTGTCAGCAGGGGCTCGTCTCCTGTCGCCTCGCTGTCTTCGACAGTCAGGATCTCACACCCTGTCGGCTGTCTTATCAGGCAGGGGCCGAGGCCCCTGCCATTTGTTGTTTGGTCAAAAAGGGGTTGAGGTCCCTTGTCGCCTAATCCTACCCTTGCCTTCATCACACCATTAAGTACATTAGCATAATTGAATATTTCATACTCTTGCAGATTTACGCAATGGGTCTAGTTCGCACACCGCGGCCCAACCCTCGTATCATCTACACCCGTAGACGCACGCAGTTGCACGACATTCTGAAGTAGGGTAAAGTCGCACAAAGGGCAATAAATGAACCTATTTAAGTTGAAATAATTAAGATGCCCATGCTAGATATGCTTAGAGTTATATTGCTTCTGCATTTCGCATTATCTTGTTTGTATGCTCATGGGTCGAGGTACAATTTCATTCTTCGATCATTATTTTGCATAGTTGCTTATGAGTTTGAGGTGTGGTTTTGTACTTCTTGAAATACATATGCCCTTGTTTGCTTGCATATATTTTTGCCTGCATGTTTCTTTTGAGTGAGGTACGACTTCGTGTCTCGTGTATTACTTATGACCTTATGTGTTTGCCTATCTAAGTGGTCAAGGTATGGTTTTGATACCTCGTGTATTACTTATGTGCTTTTCGCTCGATGTGCGGCATCGCAAGTCGAGAGTTGCTTGTCGTCATGTTATAACCTGTATATGCTCACACTCATGGTAAATATGTACTTACATAAATGTAGTCTTGTGCCTAACCTGATTTCAGTTGTTTTCAAAACACTAGAAGTTGCGCTTGTGTGTTATAGTTCTTTTAAAGAGGGTTTCCTTCTGCAAACCCAGTGCTCTTCAAAATGCACAGCTTTTGCAAAGTTAAGGTTTAAGTCCTGTCGGATTGCGAAGTCACATTTGGTCCCTCCCAGGTCCTCACACTTGGGAGAAATATTTTATAACCCCGATTCGAGTTGCGACCCAATTCGAATAACCCCGATCAGGGGCATTAGCCTATGAACGAGTGGGGTTATGTTTAAGGACCCATTCTTCATTTATCAATCTAGTGTCGCATGTCGTGTGAATCGTGTCGATACTAAGATAAATTTTGGATGCAAGATTGATAGTGATGTGCCTTGTGTGAATGACTCAATGTGGTATTATGGCTTTTAAGGATGATTTGTGTCAGATAAGCACTCCTATATTCTTTTGATTGTTATGAAGTTGTGTGTTCCTTTTGAGCAGCCTACACACCTCCCTTTTTTAGTATAGCGTACTTTTAGACATGCACAACATGTTAAGTACTTCGTTGATCGAACGAGAGATCCGAGATGACCTTGCATCATGAAATATGCAAAGTATTATTGAAATGAATTCAAGACTTATCTTGGAAAACCGTGTTGTATTAATTCTTTTTTAGATAATATTTGTTGGGGTTTCTTTTGTGGAATCATTTTTCTTTCATCGTAGTCGTACTTTTGACAAGCTCGACCATACTTTTTGACAAGTGCATCTTCTTACGTTGCGATGATTAGATGAGTAGGTTGTGGCAACCTCGACGAGTGCAAATAACAAATGCTAAGATCACCTAAATAGGTGATGATTCCGCCTTCACCGGCAAGATACTCGAGTTTGGTCGAAAGACCAGAGTATGTAGAATGGTTCTTCAGTTAACTGACCCTGATGTACTCATTTGAACCACTGACTCCTGTCTGGAGAGAGGATGGGAAGGTACAAAAACTTCGATGGACAAGCCATTAATGGCAGTTACGAGCAAAAGACTCGGCTTCCCCAGTCATCGGAGTTAAGGGAAGGGGACTACCATAATTATCCTAGGTGGTAGCTCTCCATGTTCGGGATGCATCAATTGTTTATGCTGCTTCAGGGATTTCTCTCTTGGTCACTGACCGTCCTCTTAGGTGCGGACTCAGTCAGCTATCCGGGTTGTCATAAAATACATAGCACAATAAACCCCCAGATCAGTCTAGGCTCTTTCTAGAGTCATGCCTTGTGCGTACCCACTTGGCCAGTTAATATCGAAACATAATTTCAATCCGATAACACAATTTGTTGAGTTATACGCGTATGAAAGTTATAGTGTACAACAGGTTCAATACTTATGGAATTGTGTGTGTGTGGTTGAAGCATTGCATTTTGCTAGTTAAATTTCTTATGCAGTTCTTTGCTTGTAATAGTTAGCCTACTTGTGCTAGTAAAATGCTTGTAATAAATTTTAGCATTGTGCTCATGATAGTTGCTCCGTGAATCTGTTGAAATTAAATTGCTATATAATTGTCTGTCTACTTGACATATTAAATTATTCTGCTTAATTATGTTCAATATTGTCCTGTCTGTGCACCTACCAATTTTTAGTAGAACTGACCGATTTTATGGGCAGGTAATGGATAGGTAATACAGTCTGCGATGGCACGATGGCATGATGAAATCAAGATAGAGCTCTTTCCCTGATGTTTCGCTCCTGAGGACATGTTGGTAAATTTGGTATAAAGTGTATTTCAAAATTTCTTTTTTTATTAAACCTTGAGTTACTAAAACTGTTTTAGTAAACTTCTTCTTGGTTTCAACAAACAATTTTTTCATCATTGAAATTGCCTTTTTAAACCATTTGATTTCGATAGTTGTGCGGAATTCGGTAAAGGAAAGTTTACGATATAATGCGCTCAAGGTCCATCGACTTGTTGTTTTAAAAATATCATTTTCCGCTGAAGTACTATTTAGACTCTGATAATTTTATGATTTCAAAGCTTTTTAAACTATTCTAAAAAGTTATAAGTCCTTGATTTTTGGGGCGTTACAACTTGGTATCAAAGCGACAAGGAAAATAGTGATTCTTGACCATCCGACATCTGCATCGCACGGTAAGTACTATTGATTTTGTTGTTTTGTACTTAATTTGATTAAAATATTTTGCTTCGATTTAGATGTCGTATAATGAGATGAGCGAGGCAATAAATGTTTTGACCGGAGCCGTTATTCATCTCCAATCTATGGTTCAGAACCTGAGTCATAGTGTGGCTTGCGAGAACACCTTCCAGGGTCAGTGCGATAATCAGATGGATAACCATCAAGTTCCCCCGAATCTATTGTACCCCCGAAATTCTATTGTTTGCTCTTTCTGTGGTAAGGTGAATCATTTAGTGAAAGAATGTCGCTATAAGTGAAAGAATGTCGCTATGCAACTGGCCACACAAGGCTTGGAACAAGGGAAGCAAGTTAAAGATATTCTGAACAAAAAGTCAGTTGGTAGTAAGGAAGTTAGCAAATGCCGACTTGCCAATGATAGAATGCAGGGATCCCCATCTAAGAAACAAAAGCAAGGCAATGGAATCAAGCTACATCGATCATCTAGTCGAAAATGCTCGAAGTGTAATTATGGTCATCCTGGACAACCATGCCCTCGAGACACTGGAGATTGTTTCTATTGCGGAAAGATGGGGCATTTCGCCAGAGTTTGTCACAAGAAGGAAGCAAATCTGAAGGAGCGAACCGCGAAGGAAAGTCAGCAGCAAAAACCCAAGCTGCCTCACTAGTAGCAATGAGAGTAGTGAACCGTGTTTATTTTCATCATGATAGGTTAGGTAGAGAATTAGCGAATAAACACTTTAATAAGTTTGGGTAAGACTTTTTATTTTCCAGTACGGATGTTGTAGTAAAAGTTTATTAATGAAATTACGTATGAATTTTGTCCAACCTAGACCCTTATGATTATGATGCTTATGCAGGTAAATGACATGTTACGCCTACAACTGATTAATTGACTTGTTACGTCTACAAATGATTAACTTTTAGGTGGTTGACTTATACGCCTACAAATCATTAGTTTAGACTATTTAGAGGAATGACACCTCACGACTACAAACACTTAGTTTTAATGATACATCACGTCTACATAGCTGTGTTGCAGAAGGTTGCATTATGATTGTTTGTGAGAATATATCATACCTGTATAGCATGATTGATGGATATCATGAATATTGGACTAAAATGTCTAGAACATGAAAGTGTACTAGGATCGAGGCAACGAGCACTAGAGGGGGGGTGAATAGTGCTTTTAAAAATTGTTTGCGGAATATTGAAGGATTTTGCAATTTGAAAAGCAAACACACAAAGAACACAAGATTTTATCCTGGTTCGGTCTATCCCGACCTACATCCAGTCCCCAAGCAAAACCCGCTTGAGATTTTCACTATCAACTTTGTTAACTACAAGGTCACACAGACCAAAACCGGTCCCACTTTCATTAACAACCCTACTGAAAGCAAACAACTCCTTTAAACCAAGGAGTCCCTTTTTTTTACAGAAAATAAGTAACAACTTACAATACAACCTATGAGACTTTCTTTTGAATGCGAATGAGATGCAATTGGCTTTTGAGGTTGTTGAAATACTCTACTCACGAATTCACTATCTCTCAAAGGGATTTGAGTGAATAACTAAAGTGAAAATATCAAGTGAGTGAGAAAACAAATACTTGACTGAATAGGAGTGAAAAGCAAGAAGTAAATGATTCAAATCAATTGAATTCTTGTTGTTTTTTAGTGTAAAATGCACTCATATTATAGTTAAAGTTTTCCATACGTTGAGAGTATGAAAGGGTGTCAAAACAGTCCATTTTGAACGATCAAAACATTTGAAAAATGAAAAGACACGTCTTTTTGTAGTTTCAGGAAAACGGCAAAATTAGTCGACTGAAACATCAGTTAGTCGACTAATAATTAGTTATTAGTAGACTGACAGTTATCGTCGGTCGACTGATCTATTAATCAAGCCGTTTGAAAATCTAAACTTTTGAAACTTAGTCGACTAGAGAAAAATTAGTCGACTGATAATATCATCAGTAGACTGAAAAACCTTTCAGTCGACTGGTGCTAAAATCTTCTGAAAATCTGAACTTTTCCATACGTTGAGAGTATGTCCGGTCAACTGATAAAAGCATTAGTCGACTGCTGCTAAATTTTTTTTCAGAAAACACATGTTTTGTTCAGTCGATTGATAAAACCATTAGTCGACTGCTGCTAATTTTCCAGAAAACAGACATTTTGTTCAGTCGACTGATAAAACCTTCGGTCGACTAATTTGACAAAAATGACTTTTTTAGAAAATATGGCGCGAAAGGTTTAGTTGACTGGTAAGTCTATTGGTCGACTAATAAACATGAAAATTTAAGAAAAGAGTTTTCTAAAAAGATTTTCATGAGGGGTTCTTTTAGAAAAGTTTTTCTAAAGACCTTTAAGGTGAAATGCAACCTAAATATGCACTCTAAGTAAGGCTCTTACAAGAATCTAAGACTTTTAATGAATTAAACATTTGCACACTAGTCTTCAAAGATTCTTCATCGAATTCTTCAATTTCTTCATAGCCTTAGCTGAAATGCAGTTGATTCCACTTGCTCATCATCAAAATCTTGTACTTGAAGTATCATGTATGGCTTCATTGTCGTAACAATCTCCCCCTTTTTTATGATGACAAACTTAATCAAAGATGAAGCATTTAGATGCATAGATAGAGATTTTACTCCCCCTATCAATATGCTGCAAAAACATTAAAAGTTAGCACATTTAAAGCACATATATCACACATTGATTGATTTGCATTTCCATTCATCATTACTTCACATTTAAAAATGCATTCATTCAAAGCTTACTTTTTCTCTTAATTTTGCATTTCAATTTCAATGTAATGTTATCTTTTATCTTTTTCTCCCCCTTTGTCAGAATAAAAAAGAGTAAGGGCAGAAATAGCATAAGCAAAATAGAGATACAAGTTTAAAATATTACAACCCATAAAGTATGAAAGTTTAGACAACAAAGATCAGAAAAGTGAGTTAAGCAAATCCTTGATTGAAGTAATCTCTTTCTGAATCGAAGATAGTTGTTGAGTCACATCTTCACGAAAAGTGTGTTGATGCAGCTCCAAAGCTTTCAGTCTCTGCATAACTTCATCATTGTCTTGATTTGTCGAAAATTTCTTTCTTTTTGCATGAGATGAAGGTGTCGCAGAAGGTGAAGGTTCAAAAATTGATGGTTGAGTAGGATCAGATGGTTCAGTTTGATCAACATTTAAAGGAGGCAGATATTTAATTTTCATTCTTTTAAAAATTGTTTGATCAAAGAACTCTTTTTGCTCAATATATTTTTCATTTGATAAGGAAACTTTGAAATGTCTAAAAATACGAGTTAGAAGACATCCATAAGGAAGAAATGGTTTTTGTTTCCACAAATTTGTAAAATACACATTGGCCCAATTTACAGAAATATTTCCAAATAAAACATAAAGAGCCGTAGAAAGATCTGTGGAATAATAATCAAAAGAACCAGTTTTAGGTAAGACATTATGGGCAAAGATTCATCCAGCAATGCGTGCACGAGTTTGAAGATTAGTATTTTTGAAAGGAGGGCAGTGAGGTGCACCTGAAAGAAGAATTTGTTCAAAAACTCTTTCATCATTTAATTCAATAGTGTTGAAAAGAGTGTCTGAAGGTGGAATTTCAAGAATTTCTCCAAGTAGTTTCGAATCAAACTCGATTTCAACATCACGAACAAGAGAGGACAAAACTTCAGTTTCATGATCCATTTGTAAATTCATGTAAAACAAGTGAATAAGAAAAGGATAGTGAAGGGTATCTGCACAAGCATGAAAAAGATGTGAAATTTCTGGAAATAATTCTCTTATGTTGTAACGAGAAAACAGATGAAACAATACATTTCGGCCTGGTAAAATAGGTAGTGCAGAAATTGATCCAAAAGTATTATACAAAAGAGGATTTATGAGTAATCTAAATGAAAAACCATGTCTGAAAGAAGGTGTAGGAGGAGGAGAACCTAAACCTTTTGCAGATGCAGACTTTGTATGAGGCATGATTAAAAACAGATTTACCAAAAAAAATGTCGGCTTCCAAATGACGTCCGGCAAGGGGAAAATGTTGTCCGACGTTCTGAAATGAAGGAAGATACGGTGGCTGACGACGAGTGTGAAGTCAGCCACAAGGGGATTCCAGCAATGGCGGAAAATACACTATCACGGCAAGAGGGTTTCGACGTGTTTTGAAGATGCGCCAGTTACTGCAAGAGGATTCCAGCGTTTCAAGATCACAGCCAGAAGATTCCGGTGTCTCCCTGTCACGGCAAGAAAATCCCGACGAAGATGGAATCAAACGACACTCTGAGGATTTTTCGGAAGAGAAAGAGGCAAAAGAGAAAGAGGGTTTTCGTTTTAAGGGTTTTGTTTTTAAGAAAAACGAAAAAGTATGAAATTAAAGTGAAACGATGCCTATTTAAAAAGATAGTTTTTTTAAAAAAAAATCCAAGGGGTATCGGGTCCCTTCATTTAAAATTTTCAAAATTTTAGTCGACTAAAACTTTATCGGTCGACTAAGAATATGCGACTCATTCTAAAAACATCAGTCGACTAAAAATATATCGGTCGACTAATATGGTGTGATTCATTCTAAATATTTAAAACATCAGTCGACTAGAATTTCATCGGTCGACTAATATAGTGCGATTTTGAGATTTTGTTCGAAAATCAACATTTTTACAAATTTAAAAACGAGCAAATACCTAGTTCTCTCCTAATTCTTATAAAATCTTCATTTCTAAGAGGTTTAGTGAAGATATCGGCATGTTCTTTAGTGGAAATAAAATTTAATGAAATATCTCCTTTTAAAACATGATCTCTTAAAAAATGATGTTTAACTTCAATATGCTTAGTTCTTGAGTGCTGAACAGGATTTTTCAAAAGATTTATAGCACTAGTGTTATCACAATAAATAGTTGTTGTGGAGAAATTCAAACTAAAATCTTTTAAGGTCTGTTTCATCCATAGTACTTGTGAACATGCTAAACTAGCCGCTATATATAAGGCTTCAGTTGTTGAGAGTGACACTGAATTTTACTTTTTACTAAACCAAGAGACTAAAGAATTTCCTAAGAAATGACAAGTTCCACTAGTACTCTTGCGATCAGATTTACTTCCTGCAAAATCTGCATCACTATATGAAACTAAATCAAAGGAAGATGATTTTGGGTAAAACAAACCGAAATCTGAAGTATCTTTTAAATAACGAAGAATTTGTTTTACTGCAGTTAAATGAGATTCCTTTGGATTAGCTTGAAATCTTGCACATATACAAACACTAAACATAATATCAGGTCGACTAGCAATTAAGTATAATAGAGATCTGATCATACCTCTGTAGAGCTTAGTATCTGCACTTTTACCATTTTCATCTTTATCAAGAGAGCTAGTTGTACTCATAGGATTCCTTCTTGATTTCGATGAGTCCATCCCAAATCTCTTGAGAAGTTCTTTTGTATACTTAGCCTGATTGATGAAAATTCCTTCTTCAGTTTGCTTTATTTGAAGTCCAAGGAAGTAGTTTAATTCGCCCATCGAGCTCATTTCAAACTCTTCTTGCATAACTTTAGCAAATTCTTTACAAAGAGAATCATTAGTAGAACCAAATATTATGTCATCAACATAAATTTGCACAATAAGAATATCTGAATTAAGATTTTTAATAAATAAAGTGGAGTCTACCCGACCAATGGAAAAACCAGATTGTTCTAGAAAATTTTGTAGTCTTTCATACCGCGCTCTCGGTGCTTGTTTGAGTCCATACAAAGCTCTTTTCAATTTGTAGACTTTTTCTGGATATTTCTCATTTTCAAAGCCTGGAGGTTGCTCTACATAAACTTCTTCATTGATGTGTCCATTTAAGAATGCACTCTTAACATCAATTTGATATAACTTGAAGTTCATGTAACTAGCAAAAGCAAGCATCATTCGAATTGACTCTAATCGAGCCACTGGTGCATAGGTTTCATCAAAATCTATGCCTTCTTGATTATAGCCTTGTGCTACTAGCCTTTTTTTGTTACGAATGACTTCACCATTTTCGTCCAGCTTATTTCGGAAGACCCATCTTGTTCCAATTACTGAATGATCCTTTGGTCTATCAACTAGATCCCAAACATCATTCTTAGTAAATTGGTCAAGTTCTTCAGACATGGCCAAAAGCCAAAATTCATCATCACAAGCCTCATTGATATTCTTTGGTTCTAATTTAGATATGAAAGCAACATTTGCAATATATTTTTCTAATTGCCTTCTAGTTTGGACACCACTCTTTATTTCACCAATAACTTGTTCATGTGGATGATTAGGAACTTCTTTCCAAACCGGTTGAAGAGGAATATTTTCTTGAGAAGTACTCTCTATCAAGGGTTCTTTTTGAAGTATTACTTCTTCTCCTTCGCTTAGAGGTATAATCTGCTCACAATTCTCATCAAATGCAACATGTAAAGATTCTTCAATACAAGATGTTCTTTTATTGAAAATACGATAAGCTTTACTTCTAGAAGAATATCCAAGAAATATTGATTCATCTGATTTTGAATCAAACTTATCAAGATTATCTTTGGTATTTAACAAGAAACATTTACTACCAAAAATTTTGAAATATGAGATCTTTGGTATACGATCATAATACAATTCAAAACATGTTTTATGTAAAATTGGTCGAATAAGAACACGGTTTAAAACATAACATGTTGTATTAATTGCTTCAGCCCAAAAATATTTTGGTAAATTTTTATCTTAAAGCATGGTTATAGCACATTCTTGCAAAGTTTTATTCTTTCTTTCAACAACTCCATTTTGTGGAGCCGCTCTAGGAAAAGCAAAGTTGTGAGATATACCATGTAAATCACAAAACTTTAGAAAAGATTCATTTTCAAATTCACCACCATGATCACTACGAATTTTAATTATAGATATAGATTTTTCATTTGTAATTCTTCTACAAAGTTTAGAAAATTCCGAAAAAGCATCATTTTTTCTTTTTAGAAAAATTACCCATGTAAACCGAGAATAATCATCTACTATAACAAAAACATACTTGCTACCATTCAAACTTTGAATTCTGGATGGTCCAAATAGATCTAAATGTAGAAGTTCAAGAGGACGTTTTGTTGAAACTATATCTTTTGCTTTAAAAGAACTCTTGATTTGTTTACCCCTTTGGCAAGCATCACATAAGTGATCTTTCTTATATGGTATTCTAGGTAGGCCTCTTACAAGATCATTCTTGGATAACTTTGAAATAATTTTAAAGTTAACATGTCCAAGTCTCTTGTGCCATAACCATTGAATTTCATTTGAAACAATAAGACATTTTTCATTAAAAATGGGTAATTCATCTAGATATAGTTCATATACATTGTTCCTTCTTTTACCTTTAAAAATGATCTTTTTAGATTGAAAGTCAGAAATTAAGCATAAATCATTTTCAAAAGAAACAAGAAAACCTTTATGACATAATTGACTAATAGATAATAAATTATGCATTAAACCATCTACTAAAAGAACATTTTCTATCAAGGAAAATTTTGGATTACCAATATTACCAATACCTATCACTTTTCCCTTGTTATTGTCACCAAAGGTGACGGTTCCTCCATTCTTATTTTGGAGGGTGGAAAATAACTCTGGACTTCCAGTCATATGTTTGGAACAGCCGTTGTCCAATATCCATTTGCTCCTTATGTTGTGTACCTACAACAAAATTAGAAAATAGAGCATTTGACCCCTTTCTATTTTCGGGTCCATGAGAGTTAGTCTTAGGAACCTATATCCATTTGGATTTTGGTTTCCTTTGATAATAAATATTCTTTCTATAAAAGGATTTATCATGTCTAGAATAATCATGTCTAGGCATATAAGCATTATAGTTTCCATGATTAAATGCATTTCTATTAGAACTAGAAAGTTTAGTTCTATAAACAAATGGTTGAGAATAATGTCTTTGATTTTTCATCACATAGTTTGGTCTATTTTGAGTATCAAAGAAGCTATATCCCAATCCGGTTTTATTAACCAAGCATCTTTGAGAACCAAGAAGTTTTTCTAGATTCTCTTGACCATTTATGAATTTTGTCACTATGGAAAGAAGATCATTTGATTTTTCTTTTAGACTAGATATTTCTTTTTGTAAGAGATTGGTTCTAACTCCAACTTCTTTTATCTCAAATGCTTGGCAAGAGTTTTCCTTTTTGAGATCTTCTATCTCTTTAAGTAACACTTTATTTTGAGAGCCAAGAGTTAAATTTTCAGTTTTTAACTCTTTATTTTTAGAACTTAGACTCTTAAATTTAGCATATAAATCATTAAATGCTTCAAATAATTCATCATAGTCAAATTGACTTACCGAATCTTCTTGTGTTACAAAACACATGTTGGCGACTTCTTTATTTGATTCTTCATCGAAAGAGGAGTCACTATCATCCCAACATGCTTGAAATGCCTTTTTCTTCTTGAATTGGTCCTTGGGCTTGATTTTGAGAAGAGGACAATCTTTCTTGATATGTCCTGCCTTTTTGCAGTTAAAGCACCTGACTTCATTGGGATTGGAAGAATCTGCTTTCTTTACCTTTCTTTGAAATCTTCCCTTTTTGATGAATCTTCTGAATTGCCTTGTGATGAGGGCAATATCTTCATCTTCATCTTCTTCTGAATTTTCTGAGTCAGAAGTAGCCTTAAAAGCAAGAGATTTCTTCTTGGGCTCTTCTTCTTGTCTGTCTTGAAGTTGGACTTCATATGCCATAAGGTTACCAACCAAATCTTCATGAGTGAGAGTGTTAAGATCATTTGCTTCTTCAATAGCAGTGGTTTTTCTCTCTCATTCAGGAGTTAAACACCTTAGGATCTTTCTAACTAAATCCACTTGTGAATATTCTTTTTCAAGGGATTTCAAAGTGTTAGTTATATCGGTCATTCTAGTTACCATGTCCGATATAGATTCATTTTGCTTCATTTTGAACAATTCAAATTTATGAACTAAAGAAGCAATTTTAGATTCTTTTACCTTTGACGTACGTTTGTGTGTCACGAGAAGAGTATGCCAGATTTCATTTGTTGTAGAGCATTGAGAGATGCGATTGAACTCTTCCTTGTCAACGCCACAATATAATGCATTCATTGCCTTGGCATTAAGTGAAGCAGTCTTCTTTTCTTCATCGGTTCATCGACAGAAATCAGTTGATGGGGTTTGGTACTTTTCTGAAACAACTCTCCAAATATCTAGATCCATGGATTGCAAGAATATTGTCATTCTTACTTTCCAGTAACCATAGTTTGTTCTGTCAAAGAGAGGAGGACGAACAGATGAGCATCCTTCTTTGTGCTGAGATGTTGTAGTTGTCATGCTAGATGATGATCAAATCAAAATAATAGCAAACCCGCTCTGATACCAAATAAAAGTGTACTAGGATCGAGGCAACGAGCACTAGAGGGGGGATGAATAGTGCTTTTAAAAATTGTTTGCGGAATATTGAAGGATTTTGCAATTTGAAAAGCAAACATACAAAGAACACAAGATTTTATCTTGGTTCGGTCTATCCCGACTGTGAACACCCCAAATTTTTCAAAGATTTGCAAAAGTGACCTTTTTGCCCCTGACTCCATCTTCTGAGAAAATCTAGCAAAAGCGATTTCAAAGCTAAATTTCAGTCATTCTTCAGATTTTCTGAATTAAATTTCATATTGGTATATTCAAAATTAATTTCGGATCCGAATCTAGTACTTAAAATCCATATTTTCTCAAAATCCGGATCCAAACCCATTTCTGAAGAAATTTTCTCAAAATAGCTTTTAAATTCTCAGAAAAATTCCCTTTTATAAATATTTTTACAAAAACACAAAAAATTAGTTTTGATCTTTGGTTTCTCGTAAAACTTTAGGATTTTATTCTAAAAATAAATAAAAAAATGAAAAATAACACAAAAAAAAAACTGAAAAATTAGAAAAGCTACAAGAAAATGAAATGATTTTAAAAGCTTTTTTTTTATTTCTTTAAAGGGGAGCCCCTCTTGGTAAAATCTTGAAAATTACAGGGGCTCCTCTGTAAAAGCTTGTTTTAGGGTTTGAAAACCCTTTGTAAGCAAGGAAGAGGCGAAAAGAAAGCGGCCCCCTCACTCTCGCCTCTCTCTTTCTCTCTCCTCCATCGCCCATTTCCCTCCTCCTCCATTCATCTCTAACAGACTTCAAAACCTCCAAACCCTTCTTCTCCACCTTTAAAAGAGGCACAAAAGGCCTCTTTTAGGGGACCGCTTCTTCACCCCTCCACCCGGCCTCTTCTCCATTCTTCATTCCTCCCTCTGAGGTCTTCCTTGCAAGAATCGGAGAACAACTTCTCGAGATGCCTCCTCATCGCGATCCATAGTAAAAACCCTCCACGGTAGAAGAGGAGCCCCGATCCCATCGTTCTTATTCTGCAACAGCCACAGCAGGTATTCCTTCTCCATTTTATTTCGGTTTCATGTTAGTTTTTTTTTTAGTTCATCGCTCTTTTCCTTTTGTTTCTTTCTCTCTGTAAAAGTTTATTCATCTACACCCCTCTGTCATGATTGGGTACTCGTTATATTTTTTTACTTCTTCCATGCTTTCTTTTTACCTTTCATCAAGAAGCAATACCTGTAATGTCGATTTGCCTCTAGCAATATCGACCTACACCTTGCGACATTGACGGAATCTATGTATTCCTATATTTGATTCTCCTTTCTTGCGATTTTTCCCCCCTTTTTTTTTATTATTTGTCATTTTCTTTTCTGTTTTCAGTATATTTTGATCTTAGTCTTCTATTGAGGTTATTGGTTTCCTATTTTTATTTTTTCATTTTTGATTTTCTTAAAACCTGTTTTGTGTGGTACATCCGGTGATTCTTTTTTTTTTATTTCATTCGTATATATTCCCTTGCGTTTTGATGGATAGCATTATATCCGATCCAGTGCTTTTGAGATGGTCCAGCCTCTCCCTTTTGGTCTTGTCACCAATTCGATTCATCAACAGATTTTGTTTATTTACCTTGTTTATTAGAATTTTCTCAAGGGATTTGATTATTTCATTTCGTTCTGCTTTTTTTTTTTTATATATATTTGACTGATTGTCACAAAAACACTCAGAATCAACTTGATTCTGTGTATGTTTTGCCATGCGTGGTCATTTTTTATTCATAATCACTCATCCCATCGGTCCTCCACCTCAACGTTTATAGTATAACAATGGGTTTATTGTGCTTGATTTCTAGGAGTTTATCAATTTTCGATGGCAATCACATTCCATTTCTTGATCTACACCTTCCACATTTTATTTCTAAGTAATAACTTTAAGTTTTAGTCCATTTGAAGTTTTTTTTTTTGTAATTGTAACTGCAATTCATGACTTGAATATACTTATCGAGCACTTGAGAGAATGAAGGAGCATGACCGGGTCTCATGGGATGCGAGGCTTATGGGGTGTGTACAGAATAGGCATAGAGCCATACAGGGTCATCTGGGTGATGCTGAGAAGTTCCTCAAACAATATGCCAATCCCCACTGATACAAGTTTAATTGGGGAAATGGCATGAAATTGTCAAAGTAAGGAGATTGATGAAAGCTAGGGATGTCATGAAACAAGCCAGGTGTAGCTGGATTGGGGCTAGAAACCAGGTTCATGCATTCATGGTAAAGTTTGTATCTCATCCACGAATAAAGGAGATATACAGATTGTTAGAAGTGTTTGAAATTCAAACATGTTCTGGCGACACTACTTCTAATTTGCTTAAGATGGTGATATAATATTGCATGATTATAGTATTGATCTAATAATTTCTTTTTTTTTCCAGATTTTATATAAGATTGTTGGAGATAATAACCATCCCATTCGGTTTATCCCCTTCCCGGGGAAAATTTTTGTTGCCTAAAATATTCTGGAAGGTATGGTTATTTATGTCACTCTTTTAAGCTCACAGGCATTATTTTCATTTTACATGATGGTGACTATTAAAGTTTTGTCGTAATCTCCCTATTTCAAGTTCTTTTTCTTAGCATTGGATAACTTCAGACTTCATCAATTAATTGTAATGGTTGAGACATATCTGTGAAAAGACTCTGGTATATGCCTATGTATGCACACTTACACATAAATCATAATGGGTGATAATGGCGGATGCCATTAAAACCTTGAGTCAGATCTAATTTGATGTATTCTTGTTGCTAGCTGTAATTTCTGAGCGCAACTCAGTTGAAAACTTGGCTAAGATAATGAATGGCATCCACCTTTCATTGAGATCCACAGGGTTGCCAACCGTTGTTGTGAATTAGGATTGTAGTTGGCCCTTTCCAACTCTTGATAAAAAGTTTAGGATTTTGAATCCTCTGCAGATCCCTATCCAGGTACTTTGCTCTGTAAACCTGGGTCTGAAGATTACCCTTGAGTGTCATGCTAAGCTCTTGTAGAGGTTTGGTTTGATATCAGTTCTATGACCTGTTTGTTCTGGATTAAATTTTTTTCTCTTCAGGGTCACAACTTTGGGTTGATCGAACTCAGAATTTGTTAAGGAGATCGTTTCCACTCCTCTGGATCATCGCACACGCAGCTCTCAGGAGGGTGTTCCAGAAGTTCACCTATGAGGAGTCTTAATTCCTCTTCCAATTTAACCCCCTGAGGGGGGGGGGGCTCGGCAAAATCACTCTGAAACTGCATTTTGTTAACTAATCCATCCAGCCAACGTTTGCTCACTAACCCATCAGCAATCCAGTCGACCCAGAGCACAAACAGAATGGGATAGATCCAAATATTCAGAATAAAGCCCATCAGATAGATACTCCGTCCCCTGCAGAATTTGTTCAGGTATTTCTCTTTGCTCATACCTGCTTGTATTGAATTCATTGGGCCATTTTTCTTTTTTTGTTTCTTTTTGTTTTATTTTGTGTTATGGCATATATTTCACCTGACCATGCCCAGATTTCTGTTGGGAATTAAGGTATCCAATTACTACTATCAAAGTTTGTCCGTGTTCAAATTCTGTTCATTAAACTCTGCTAATCCTGCATTTAAACAAGATATCATGTTGCTTATCTGACTGTATCAACTAAGTTTGGAGGCAGTTTCCTAAATGATGGCAATGTCTGATGTTTCGCATCAGGGATTACACCATTCAGCATATTTTGCCATTTGCATTTTCTTGATCTTCAGCCGAGCTCATCCGGTGAGTCTCACCTGCTGCTTGCATTTTCTGTGTAGATATGATGGTCGAGCCCACTCACTAGACTCATCCATTATGTGCATCCCCTGTGGATATGTTTATCGAACTCGTTCATTATATTTTTCTCAGTATGTTATAATATCCCATCTGCATATTCATTTCATAAATATTTGAACATAGGTGTCTTTCCTGCAGTTTCTGTAATTGTGTCTATTGCCTTCAACCTTTTATTATCGATTTTTCTTCTTTTGTTCTATTGTTGTTGCTTGCCTCAGTGGACGTCATATTGATTTGCCATATTCATGGCATTATGTTAGTTAACCCGCATTACCCATCTGTGTATTTCAATCATTTGTGCTACTTCATTCATGTCACCTTTTGCTTTTCTACATCATGTTTATACCCTTTAGCACATCAGTAATTCTGTGGTTTACTGCATTCTTACAACCCAGTAGTCTTGTGGGCTACCGTAACTTCTAAAACAACAAGACAATGGCTTTCATTTTGGATACCTACAACAGTGTTCGGCCCTGTTGTAATGCCAAGTACTTCTATGGTCTCCACTTTTGCACTTTTAGCAGTGCTTTACACTGCTAAAGCCCTCCTTTATCTACAGCAGTGCCTAAGCACTGCTATGATTTTTTTTACCCACAGCAGTGTATGAGCACTACTGAGACTTCATCTTGGCCAGCCTCATCTTCTGACTTTGCTAGCTTGGTCAGCTTCGGGGCTGTTTTGCTGTATTTTCTTAGCATTGTGATGGTACCTGTGATCATCGCAAAATTTTTCCTCTCGTAATATTCTCTCTCTTCCTTCTCTTTTCCTTTCTAACCTCTATTTTCCTCCTTTTTGAAGGGAGTAAAATAAAAGAAAGAAAATAAAGAAAGAAGAGGAGAAGAGGAACTATTTTGCGCGGTCTCACTTGACCTTGATTTGAAAAGATTTAAAAGATTACTCGCCTCCGTTTTTGAAATATTTGCGGGAAAACTGGGAGACGGGATCCGCTCGTCGGTACGAGGTTCGATCGTTCCTGGCGCCTTTACCAGGGGTAATCGAACCAAGGGTTGAATTAATGCCTTTTGCTTTACTAAGAATTTGTCTAAGAAATTATCCTAAGTCTAAATGCACAAAGAATCATGCTTGTGCAAATGCAAAGGTGTATGCTCTTTTGAAAAATATTTTGGAGAATTTCTCAAGTGTTTCTGAGATGAATCTGATAAAGTGAAGAAATGATTTTTAACTTAGAACTTAAGATTAAAGTTCTAAGTTTTTTTTTTTAGAATAATCAAGAGCTTGGGAATAGGAATCTGGATTTGGAAAATGATTTTGAAGTTTTGAGATAAAAGAAGAAGAAAGGAGTTTTCAAAGTTATAAAGGGACTTTGAATCAGAATAGAAAATGAAAATGGAATTGGATCAGAAGGAAAGGTAAAATCGAGAAATAAAATTGAGAAATGGAATTGATTTAAAAGTTGGAACTTTCAAGATGAAATCTGAATCCAAGATCTGGATTCTGAATAAAATTCAAAGTTGAATTTTGAATTTAGGATCTGAAATGGGAACTTGATTTGAAATCTGTGGAATGAAGTGGAATTGGTTTTAAGAATTGGAATTAAAGTGGAATTTGGATCTGAAATTTTGAATGGGATTGAATTCAAGGTTTTGGAATTCAAGATGGTATTTAGATCTAAAATCGGAGATCCAAGATAGAGTTGGATTCTGGACCCTAAGATGGAGTTGGATCTGAAGTCTGAGATCCAAAATAGAATTGGATTCTTGATCCTAGAATGGATTTTTGGATCTAAATCTGAGATCCAAAGTGGAATAAAGATTTTGGACCCTAATTGGAATTTGGATCTGGAATTGGAGATCCAAAGTGGAATGGAGTTTATACTTGGAAATCTGGATCCAAGTTGAGACTAGGATTTGACTTTGAATTATGAAAAGTTCAAATAGGACCTTTAAAGATGATCTGGGTTTTGAAAACCCAGATTGAACTTGAGAAGGTTTGGATTTTGAGATTCAAAGTCAATCTCAACTTTGATTCAAAACTTTGAAGAAAAACTGGATTTTGAATCAAAAGATGAATTAGAAACTTCAAAGTTAAATTGAACTTTGAAGTTGAATTTTGAATTGAGTTGGAAATTTGAAGTTTGAATATAAAGTGATTTTGGAATTTCGAAGTCAAATTGGACTTTGAAATTGAAATTTTGAATCTTAAAATTAGATAGAATTGGATTTGAATAAAATCTGATGAAGAAGAAGAAACACTTGGAATTTTGAAAAAGAAGTTTTGAAAATATGATGCAATTCTATCCTATATGATGAATGAATTTGAATAAGTTTGAAATTGGATTTGAAAATCATATTTCATTCTTCAAGTGAATTTAAATAAGACTAATGATATAATACACTCCTGACTATGGTCATTGAATGTATTATATAATAGTCATATCTAAATTCAGATGAAAAATAAAATACCTTTTGGTGCTTTTATAGAATTTAAAATGAAATTAACCCTCAATATACCCTGACTATGGCCATTGGTATATATTTTAGGTTAATTTTAAGTTAAATTCTGATAAAAGAAGAAAATATTTTTAGAAAAATATGATGAATTTTGAAAATGGATCCAGTGTTATTTTGTAAAAGATAAAAATGCTAAGTTTTGTCCACATCCTGACTATGGCCATTGATGTGGATCATCAACTTAGTATTAATTACCTCTTACGAAATGGTGTATGTGCCATTCGTGTTTCACCATTGTGAGCATTTTGAGAAATAAAGAAAAATGTATGAAAACAAACAATTCATGATATTCACAATGTTCATTCATTCTACCTAAAGCAGGAAATGTAAATTCTCATTCCAATCTAACTATTACAATGGATAAAATCAAATGCACAACCCCAAGTAATGATATCTTTTCCATATTTCCTGCAAAACAACCAGGTTAGTAATGAAAAGAAAAGGAAAATTATATGTATATATATATGGAAATCAAATGATGAAAATATATGTATGGTAAAGAGGATGGAAAATGGCATATGTATGTAAATACATACGTACATATATATATGGGTGTGTATACGTATAGGTAAATATATGTATATTAACAATTTGGAAAGTATATAGAGGTATACATGGATATATATGCATATACATATATATACCTATACATATATATACATATATACATATGGATATGGACATATAAATATAGAACATCACATGAAAAGTCACATGTGAAAAGGGGATTCAGAATTTTGCCTTTGTAGTGAATGGTATATCATACACACGCACAATGATTCAGCAAATGTGAAAAATCAGCAGATATACAAGCATTAGAGAAGAGGCCTGGGCCTGAGCATTGGTATGCTGTGATGGTAAAAATGCTGCAAATGGCAACCATGGATAATGCAGGAGGAAATGAAGCTTAACTATATGAAACAAGCATGTTGGTGGTGTAACAGGACTGTGTATGGAGTCACAACAAGTTGGTAGCTGAAGATTGTATGGTGACAGCATGGCTAGGGTGATATGTAAAAGGACTAAGGAGCATATGTTATCATATAACCAGAGGAACAAACCTGCTGCAGTCATTGAACCTGTAGCATGAACAACATGGGTTGCAGGATAATTGACTGATGGTCTTTGAAACCAGTTCATGAGGGCCCAGGCAAGTTCATAGGCCCTGTCACTAGCGATTTTTACAACAACATTGACAGGTAATTCTTGATGGTTTTGACAGTGATGGTGAATGTGAATGGACAGTAATGACTGCAATATAGGAGATGAAATGAGCTGATATATAGATATAAGTGGTGCATCGATGGTAATATACAGGTGGTGATGAGGTAGTGAGCATGATGGCTATGCTTGAGGTGTGGGAAATGGAGGTAAGTACAGGAATGATGCATAGTGAGTATTGGAGATGTTATGGAGGATCTGATGGGAAGGTTGTGCTGTGAAGAGATGTTGTGAAATGGAACATAATGCAATAAGTATGGTGCAGTGAGCGAGTGTACATACTGTGGTAAGACGATGATGAAACAAGGAACCAACCTTAACAAGTTGCCATGATTAACAATGGTATTAAAAAAAATGGGGTAAATCAAGCATTATCCCCAGTCTAGATAATCTTAACAAACTCAGACTATTTACTTCATTTTTTATTTTATTTTTATTTTTTTTGAACAAAAGCTTCCTTTCCACTTCGACTATGATACAGTATGCTACCTAGACCACAAAAAGAAAATACTCTGCTCTCTGCAATCAGTAAGAAGGCAGACACCCAAACCATAGGACAAAAAAAAACATGACAACACAGTGACCTAAAGCTAGTTATAACCCACAGTAACAAGGAAACCTCACATTGTAATCTTTTCCTTTCTCCAAGACCTACCACTAGTGATCAGCCTTATAGAAATGGGCCTAACCTGGTGGGAAGTGGTGGTTGTTGTAGGTAATTGTAGCGGTGAAGGCAGTGTAAATGATGCTACAGGTGAATATAATCACTGTGTAGCAGACAGGGACTGGGCGGTGAAATGCTGCACTAAAAAAAGGCTATACTAAAAGGGCTATAACATGTGTAAAAGAAAAGGAAAATTATTGCATTTGTATAAGGATCCCAAAGCGTAAAAAGACAACAGCATGTTTGTAGAAAGATTATTTTACATCAGCAAAATGCTACAGTATATGCAAAAGGGAAAAAGAATGTTACTGTATGTTTAAGGGAGTGCAGGACATACCTTGGTGATGATGGATGTCATGATAGGCAGTATTGTTCTGGAAAAGCATATGGAATAGATTGCCTGATAACCAAAGTCCACCATGGTCATCAACTGTCTTAACAACAACAAAGCAGAAAAAGAAGACTGCAGTTCGAGTAGTCATTCCTAAAAATAGAAATGACATTGCCCTTCCAAAAGTGTCAAGCAAAAGACCTCCCAAGGGGTGGTTGTATAGAGCTCCAATTGCATATTGGACAACCAACTTGTGGTGTTGTGAGTGAATGTGACGGTATAAGAACTTGCTCTGGTGCATGAGCTGGTGAATAAAATATTGCCATTTATCCATGACAAACATAGCTATTAGGATCTGAAATAACTGGACAAGATAAGATGGTTGCACTGGGTCATCTATGAAACCTGCTTTTGATGTCACCGAGAACAGCATCTGAGCAACGATTGTCTGGGCCAGCTGCTGAAGAAGGATGCCCTTGATCACCGAGGAAAGTGGCACCGAGTTCTTGTCTTCTTCCTCCTTCCTGATGTGCATCCGATACCGATCCAACGGAGGCAACATTTGATACATTCCGGCATACAGCCAATAGACCACAATGGGAGCAAATGTCCCCATGGACTCATCGCTCACATACCCCTCCCAAAACACCATCCTGGGACTATTCCAAGAGGCCCAAAGAGAGGGTGGGTGTCTTCAAATGAAGGCGAATTCACAAAGCACCATAGTTCTCTTCTGAGAGAAACTGACGATGTGTGTGTACAGAAGACGCTGGGGATCAGACAGACTCACAAAGTCCCTCCTGCAGAAATTGGGTTTTGGGTATTCATCTGTGGCCAAGACCACATATATAGGTTAGTGGGTGCAGTGCTTGATTGAGGCTTCCTCCATCGAAACCCAATCTGACGCTGGAATGGAACTTTGATCGAGTTTTGGCCATGGATTCAACACCCAATTTATTTATTTTTTTTGTAACAGGTTTGGTCTGAGGTTTATGTCTTCAATCCACGAATGGGAGTGTGATGATGCAAAGAAATTAAAAATGGAAAAATGAGAAGTTTAGATCACATGAGGGTGGTAAAAAAAAAAAAAACTACAGATGTAAAAGAAGAAAACACAAACCAAAGGAAATGAAAAAAAAAAAAAAGACAGAGAAAACTATATTAGACCCGATGAATGAATTGCAATCATGCATTGAATCAAGACACATATTGAGATAAAAGTAAGGCCTGAAAATGCGATGGCCGATTTTGACATTGCTGAAGTCAAAACAATGGCAGCCCTTAGTGAAAATGCGATGAACAAAATCTCAGGAACGGAAGGAAATGAATTAAAATAAAATACTGGAAAGATGATCAAGTATATTTGAACAATATATCCAGGATTTTAAACAGAAAATTAATGGAAAATAACACACATATGATTTGTTGTAGCCCCAAATGCAGTAAACATTTTAGGAGCGATGTCACTATAGCAACATGTACCATTGAGGCTGCGATAGGCAGATTAATGGTATAGGGTTGCCTCCGATGAACAGAATAAAATATGCAGAAGGTAGAAATTGTGAGAGAAAGAAAAAAAAGTGATAATACGAAGCTCCCATGGAAAATAAAGATAAAAGAAAAGGAAGGAAAACTTTATGAAAATTAAGAACAAATACGATAGGTAACCAGAAATGAAAGGGAGGTGAGTCATTTACCTGGTTCGCTTGGAATCCTGGAGGAGGGGGGAAACTTCTCCTCCGTTCTACCTTGAAAATTTACTTGTCTAATCTTCGATTAAGAGAAGGGAGGCGAGGCTCTGCGATCCGGTTGAAGGGGGGGGGCGGCTTCCTACTTTGGTTCTGCTACCGGGATGATTGGCTTCCTTCAGCCAAATGAGTGAAAAACCAGAGAAATCAGAAGAGAAAGAAGAAGAGGAAAAGGGGAGAAAGAGGAAAGAAGCAGAGGAAAATAAGTGTCGAGATGGAGGGGTGAAGACGATCGTCGAAGGAGGAGAGGCACATGGAGAGGTAGAAGCTGGATGCCCTAGGGTTTCCTCATTGTGCCTTTTTAAAGAAAGAAAAGAAAACTTTGGAAGAGGAAGCAGTTAGAGATGAGCGGAGGAGGAGGGTTCGGGCGATGGATGGTTTGAGGAGGAGGAATGGAGGTTGTTGCGGCTGGAAGCCATCCGTGAAGTAGGCGATTAGGGTTTCTGAGGGAGAACCCTGAGAGAAATTGGGCGAGAGAGGAAAAAGGGAGGTTTTTGAAGGGTTCATTTTGTGAAAATTTTTGATTTTTCCAAAAAGAGGCTCCCTTAACAAAATTTTTCATAAAAATGGTTTAAAAATGATTTTTTTAGCAAAAATCGACTTAAAAAAGTTTAAACTCATTCATTTTTCTTGAAATTTTCCATTTTTTTGGTTTTTTGCTTTATTTTTCAATTTTTTTGTATTTTTAGAATAAAATCCTAAAGTTTTGTGAGAAAAGGTTAAAACTAATTTTTTTGTGTTTTTGCAAAAATATTTACAAAAAGGAATTTTTCTGAGAATTTAAAAACTATTTTGAGAAAATTTCTTCAGAAATGGGTTTTGATCCGGATTTTGAGGAAATATGGATTTAAAGTGCTGAATTCGGATCCGGAGTTGATTTTGAATATATCAATATGGACTTTAATTCAGAGAATCTGAAGAAATGACTTGATTTTCTCAGAAAACGGGGTTAGGGGCAAAAAGGTCATTTTTACAAAACTTTGAAAAATTTGGGGTGTTCAGAGTACCTTATGGTTCCATAACACAACAGTTTCAAGCACATCTCCACTACCTTACATTCCACATTCAGTCACATTTCACCTGCAAATAACATTAGTCACTTACCCATTGTCTTTGGTACCTTCCATCTTGTGCACAGCTGGTATACATCACCTACAATGCTATCACTTTATTTTGCAGCTATCACTTACAACGGTGTGTACAGCTGGTGCACATCCTGTGCACATCACTGCTGTATATTTGCACTAATTACCACCAAAAAAAAATTAGTGCCCTTATATCCATACACGTTTTGTGTTTCCACTTCATTACCTCTCACATACAATAATACCATATCATTGTCAACCACTCCTTTACTTACACTTCACAATATTTTTACATGATTGTCACTACCCATCTTAATTATCATCCGAGATTATCTGTATGCATCTTGTCATCTCCTTGCATTGTCCAACATTTCCTACCCTCCCCGTTGCATTGTTATAAACATCATTTTAGGAATCTACTGCATCATTTCCCTGCCATTTCCTAAACCATCTAATTGTATCATGTGCATGATTGGCATATTTTCATCTACATTACATATAAGCCATAATGAATATGTACGCATATATATGTATACACACACACACACACACACACACACACACACACATATATATATATATATATATATATATATATATATATATATATATATATATATATATATATATATATATATATATACATGTATATAGGCATATATTACTTTTCATATGTCCCCACGAGCTTCTCATTTTGCATCTTTGAAATCAAGGTGACATTTTCTTCTACTGACCAAGTGTTTTTGCAGGAATCTCTGGAAAATGTTGATTTCTCTCTTAGATTAGGATTCTATCATATCAATTCTCATTGTAATAAGCCAGCTATTAATGAGAATTCTTTACATTTCCAGTTTTAGGTAGAATGAATGAGCATTGTAAATATCATGAATTACTTGTTTTTCATGCATTTTTGCCTTTATTTTTTAAAATCTCACAATGATGAAACACGAATGACACGTGCACCATTTTGTAAGAGGTAAATTAATCCTAAGTTGATGATTTACATCAACGGCCATAGTTGGGATGTAGACAAGACTTAGTATTTTTATCTTTTATAAAATAACACTGGATCCACACTGGATCCTTTTCAAAATCAGCATATTTTCAAATATTTCTTTCTTTTATTAGAGTTTAACTTAAAATTGGCTCAAAATATATACCAATGGCCATAGTCAGGGTATATTGAGAGTTAATTTCATTTTAAACTCTATAAAAAGTACAAAATATGTTTTATTCTTCACCTGAATTTAAATATAGATTATTATATAATACATTCAATGACCATAGTCAAGGATGTATTATATTTTCCATCTTATTTTCAATTCATGTAAAGAATGAAATATGATTTTCAAAATCCAATTTCAAAATTCTTTAAAGTCATTCATCATTTAGGATAGAATTGCATCATATCTTCAAAAATTCTCTTTTCAAAAACCCAGGTGATTTTGAACATCTTTTTCTTCAAATTTCTATTTCAAAATCCAAATCTATCTCAATTTCAAAGTCCAATTTGACTTTGGAAAATTAGAAATCATTCTATATTCAAAATTCTGATTCTATCTCAATTTCAAAGTCCAATTTGACTTTGGAATTTCAAAAATCATTTTACATTCAAAATTCCAATTCAATTCAAAATTCAAAGTTTCAAAGTTCAAATTTAACTTTGAAATTTCTGATTCATTCTCAAAATCAACATCAAGTTTATCTTCTTATCTTCAATCACAGTTTGAGATTGGTTATGAATCTCAAAATCTAAATCCTCCTAAAGTTTTAAAATTCAATATGGGTTTTCGAAACCCAGATCCATCTTTAAAGGTCCTATTTGGACTTTTCAGAATCCAAAAATCAAAAAATTAGATCCTAAATCTCAACTTGGATCCTGATTTCCAAGTATAAATTCAATTCCACTTTGGATCTCAGACTTCAGATCCAATTCTATTTTAGGATCCAGAATCCAACTTCACTTTGGATCTCAGACTTCAGATCCAAATCCATTTTAGGATCCAGAACTCAATTCTACTTTGGATCTCAAACTTCAGATCCAAAATCCATCTTGGATTCCAAAACTTAGATCCAATTCCATTTAAAATTCAGAATCCAATTTCATCTTGGATCCTAGAGTTCAAATTCAATTCCCATTTTCAGATTCTAAATCCAGAATTCAAATTCAAAATCTCAACTCTATTTAGAATCCATACTTTGGATTCAAATTCCATTTTAAAAAGTTCTAGATGTCAAATCAACTTCTATTCTCAATTCCAAATCTTAAATCCAATTCCATTTTTATCTCAGATTTCAAATCTGATTCCCATTTTCGGGTTCTAAGTCCAAAATTCAACTTTGAACTCTATTTAGAATCTAGACCTTTGGATTCAAATTCCATCTTGAATTCCAACTTTCAAATCAATTCTATTTCTCAAATTCTATTTAAATTTCCCACATTTCATTCCGATTTCAAACTTCAAAAGTTAGAATTCAATTCCATTTCATCTTTATTCTAATTCAAAATCCATTTATGACTTTGAAGTTTCCTTCCTTCTCCTTTATCTCAGCTTCAAAATCATTTCTCTTAAAAATCCACATCTATTTTTCCAAAGCTCTGATTATTCCAAAAACTTAGAACTTTAAATCTTAAGTTCTAAGTTAGAAACCATTTCTTCACTCTATCATCAGATTCATCTCAGAAACACTTGGAAAATTTTAAATCATTTTCAAAAAGAGCATACATCTTCGCATTCGCAGAAGCATGATTCTTTGTGCATTTAGACTTAGAATAAATTCTTAGATAATTTCTTAGCAAAGCAAAAGGCATGAATTCGACCCTTGGTTCGATTACCCCTGGTAAAGGCGCCAGGAATGGTCGAACCTCGTACCGACGAGCGGATCCCGTCTCCCAGTTTTCCCGCAAATATTTCAAAAACGGAGGCGAGTTATTTTCTAAAATTTCTTCAAAATTAAGGTCAAGTGAGACCCCGCAAAAGAGTTCCTCTTTCTATTCTTTTTCTTTTTCTTTTCTCTTCTCTCTTTCTTTCTGCCCTTTTATTTTCTCCCTTCAAAAAGGAGGAAATAAAGGTTGGAAAGGAAAAGAGAAGGAAGAGAGAGAAATCACAAGAGAGGAAAAATTTTACGATGATCACAGTTTTGGCAACCGTGATGGGACAGGTCTCCGTTCGGTCGAATTATGCCTTTTTCTTTTGCTTTGATATTATTTAAGTCTTTATTCTACATATGTCAGCCTCATTTCCATGCAAACCTTAGGAGCCTAGACTCTATCCTAAGCCGACATCATTGCATATAGGATTTAAGTATGGTTTGGTAAGACCATATTGAGGAGATTATTCCATGCTCACATTAGACTTAGGTCTGAAATACAACTCTCCTCAATTCTAGGGATTGAATGCAAAACAGTGTATGCAAGTGTATGCTTCTCTTCATTTTAATCTATCTCTTTAGGGCTTGCATTAGAGCCATCTGATTTCTTGCATGTTGCACATATTTTGAAAACCTCCCTACCTATATTATCTCGGTTTTCACGTTGCTGGGTTGTCTCACTGAACCATAGTTCGGGAGAGAGCCTCACAACTAGACCACTTATTTGGGTTCGCGCCCCCCTACCACATACCTAAGGGCCATAGTCCGAGGTATATCGGTAGGTGCTCAAGGATGTTGGGAAGCCATTACTTTAGAACCGAAGGAATATTTCTATGCCACGTACTTCGAGCTTCGGCTTGAGTATATCGGCGTATCTTGATTGGAATCAGATGATCTGAACCCTAGAGTTAGGATTAAGGTCCTACAAGCCATTCCAAAATATTGTATTTAAAGTCAGCCTCTTGGGAGTGTTGTTTGTGCATCTTTGTTTGTATATCTATGATTGTATGATATTTTATATTCCCTATATTTTTCAAAACCCTGGGTATATATTATTCAAAATTTCCTCTTTATTTTAAAACCCAGGTGTATTTTTCCTTTTCTTCTCTTGATTTCTTCTAATTCTTTTTTATCCTGCCTGCAATTCTTCAAAATTTTTCTTTTCTATATTCTATTCTTTACCCTCATTTTTCAATAAAAACATCTTTTGTCAGGATATGTCTTTTTCAAAATTTATCTTTATTCACATTTTACTTGTTTATCCTTTTCAGAAAAACAGTGCGGTTGTCGCAAATTTTGGTGACAACCCGATCCCTCGTAATGGGATGTTTTCATTTTCAGATTATGATTTCCTCTTTTATTAAAATTTCTTCCTAGATCTTTTCTAAAAGACCCATTTATGCTCTACAGCGAGCATCGGCGCTATCAGTTGAGTCAGGCAAAGCTCAGAGATTACACTGCTCTAACATCCCAGTTATAAGCAGAGAGAGTAAGGAATGGATTCTCAAAAATTTGTCAGAAAGGGAGTTCAGGACAGCAGAAGTGAGATCGATCCCGCGATATACCAATTATTCAAAAAGATGATGGTTGAGATATTGTCTGAACAAGCTGAAGCCAATTGCGGAAAAGCTCCCACAGAAGGAAAGGCACCTGTCACCTTCCCCCTGACTGAATACAGCCACATCAGTGCAGGAAACTCTAAAGCCAACAGGGGCAGCAATCAAGGCAACCAGGGCAGCAACTTGAGAGAGCATAAAAGCCAGATTGGGAAATATTATGAAAACCATGATAGACCTCTTCAATACAATTCTCAGCAAAAAGGCAAGAAGCAAGAAGAACCAAAGCGCAAGGATTGGAGCAAGGGTCAAGGTTTTACTCCTTTAGATGAGCCGCTCGACAAAGTCCTCAAATACATGTTGTCTAGTGGATTACTCAGGCTCCTAAAAGCCGCCAACCCTTCCACAATCATGGGAAAATATATAGACCAGTTCTGCGGATACCATCGAGTAACAGGGCATGACACTGATCATTGCTTCATCTTCAAGAATATCATTTAGGATTGCCTTGATAAAAATCTCTTTGTCCAAAATGAAGGAGAAAAGCATCCGGATCTCCTAAACATGCAAGCTCAGTCTAGTTGCCAGACAGGGGACAGTGCTCAGCGGAAGCCAAACACGCCGAAGAAAGCAAAGCATGAAGGTTGGGGTTATGATCGTCAGCTTACCCCTCTAGGTCAGTCGATCGAAGAAGTTCTCTAATACCTGCTCGAGAAAGAAATGATCAAGCTCCCAAAGCAGGATGATCCTTCTGTCACCAAAGGGAAATGGAAGAATCGCTTTTGCAAGTTTCATCGAGCGAGGGGGCATGACACGGAGCGCTGCTTCGTCCTCAAAAACATTGTGCAAGACTATATTGATAAAGAGCTTCTGGTACCAGAGGAAGGAGAAGAGCAGCCTGCAGTTTCAACCGGACCTTTTTCAAACCAATCCGAGAATTGAGAATGCCAAAAGTTTTTCGCTTTCATCCCTTTCTGTCAGTCGCTTTGTAAGGGCAAGTCAGCTCAGTCTTTGTGACTTCTTTTTAGTTAAAATATTTGTAAATATTCAGTTCTGTTATCGACTTTTGCTTATCAATGAAATGTCAATTTTCTTTATATCTTTGATATTCAATACTTTCTTCTTTTTGCTATATTGGGGCATTAAATTTCTTTTTCAAAATGCGGGACAATCCTGACATCATTCATGAGAGAAATGATATTACCTACGAGGGTCTTTTAAAAATCATGAAAATTTTAGTTCAAATATTTTATTACAACCTTTTTCAAAGATCAACCCTTCTGTTGATCATATTTTTTCTACAAATTGATTTCAAATCATTGCATTTCAAAGATTAACCCTTGTGTTGATCATATTTTCTGAAAATTGATTTCGAATTATTACATTTCAAAGATCAACCCTTGTGTTAATCATATTTTCCTAAATTTGATTTCATTACATTCAAAGATCAACCCTTGTGTTGATCATACTAGTTTCGAACCATTACATTCAAAGATCAACCCTTGTGTTGATCTCATTTTCCAAAATTTGATTTCATTATATTCAAAGATCAACCCTTGTGTTGATCATATTTCTAAAAATTAGTTTCGAACCATTACATTCAAAGATCAACCCTTGTGTTGATCTCATTTTCCAAAATTTGATTTCATTACATTCAAACATCAACCCTTGTGTTGACCATATTTTCTAAAAATTGATTTCAAATCATTGCATTTCAAAGATCAACCCTTGTGTTGATCATATTTTCTGAAAATTGATTTCGAATTATTACATTTCAAAGATCAACCCTTGTGTTGATCATATTTTCCAAAATTTGATTTCATTACATTCAAAGATCAACCCTTGTGTTGATCATATTTTCTAAAAATTAGTTTTGAACCATTACATTCAAAGATCAACCCTTGTGTTGATCTCATTTTCCAAAATTTGATTTCATTACATTCAAAGATCAACCCTTGTGTTGATCAAATTTTCTAAAAATTAGTTTCAAACCATTACATTCAAAGATCAACCCTTGTGTTGATCTCATTTTCCAAAATTTGATTTCATTACACTCAAACATCAACCCTTGTGTTGATCATATTTTCTAAAAATTAATTTCAAATCATTACATTCAAATATCAACCCTCGTGTTGGTCATATTTTCTAAAAATTGATTTCAAATCATTACATTCAAATATCAACCCTCGTGTTGGTCATATTTTCTAAAAATTGGTTTTCAAATCATTGCTTCAAAAAATTAACCCTCATGATGATCTCTCATGAATGATCCCCTTTCAAAAGATTAGCTCTCGCGGTTAATCTTTCTTTCCAAAAATGATTTTCTCATCTTCTTCTCTCATTTTAAAGATCCCACATGCAGGCAAGATCAAACTCTTTTTCTCAACTTTTTAACCTTTTGTTTATCCATCTTTATCAGTTTTATCAATTTTATTTATTTTTTAATTATTCATCCATTTTTTTAAATCTTATTAATTCTTATTTCAAAATTACCCTTTCAGGTTAAGGGATAAACCTGATGCCTCCCTTTCAATGAGGTATTATTTTTATTATTCCCCCCCCCCCCTTTCAGGTTAAGGGATAAACCTGAAACCTCATCCTACGAGGTCCTTCTTTCTTCAGGATAAGGGATAGTCCTGAATGTCTTTCTCTTTTAAAGCTTCATTAATCTCTGCTAAATCTTTTTCTTCATCCAATTTTTCTTATTTCTTAATTAAATTTTAATACTTCCAAATCTTTATCAAAGCTTTTCATCAACTTTGGCCTAAATTTTATTTCTTTCCCATTCAGGATAAGGGATAATCCTGAAACCCCTCATAAGGAGCAACAATGCTACCTGTGAGAATTCTTTTACAAAAATAAAATTCCATAAAATTTCCTTGATTCTTCTCTTTTGTCAAAACTTCCATCAATTTCTATCTCTTCTCATCAGTTCTTTCTCAGATTTTATTTTCCTCCCCAGTCAAGATAAGGGGGCAATCAGATTGCTTACAAATGAATTCAGTCCTCTAAATGGTCATTCTTAATTCCAAGTCCGGTCCTCGCACTGGCAAGTTTTCAAAACTCAATTATTTGATTAAAAACTTTCAGTCAAAAACTCGAGTTTCCACTTGGGTTTCTCCCTCTATTCTTTCGCTTGAAGTTCCGAGTTCCAACTCGGATTTCCTTTTGAATCCAATCCTCGCATTGGAAATCAATCATTTCTTTAGAAATCCGAGTTCCAGCTCGGGTTTTCCCTCTATTTTTTTTCATTCGAAGTTCTGAGTTCCGACCAGGACTTCCTTTTGAATCCAATCCTCGCATTGGAAATCCATTATTTCTTTAGAAATCCGAGTTCCAGTTCGGGTTTTCTTCTATTATTTTTCGTTTGAAGTTCTGAGTTTCGACCAGGACTTCCTTTTGAATCCAATCCTTGCATTGGAAATCAATCATTTCTTTAGAAATCCGAGTTCCAGCTCGGGTTTTTTCTCTATTATTTTTCGTTCGAAGTTCTGAGTTCCGACCAGGACTTCCTTTTGAATCCAATCCTCGCATTGGAAATCAATCATTTCTTTAGAAATTCGAGTTTCAGCTCGGGTTTTCCCTCTATTATTTTTCATTCGAAGTTCTGAGTTCCGACCAGGACTTCCTTTTGAATCCAATACTCGCATTGGAAATCCATTATTTCTTTAGAAATCCGAGTTCTAGCTCAGGTTTTCTTCTATTATTTTTCGTTCGAAGCTCTGAGTTTCGACCAGGACTTCCTTTTGAATCCAATCCTTGCATTGGAAATCAATCATTTCTTTAGAAATCCGAGTTCCAGCTCGGGTTTTCCTCTATTATTTTTTCATTTGAAGTTCTGAGTTCCGACCAGGACTTCCTTTTGAATCCAACCCTCGCATTGGAAATCAATCATTTCTTTAGAAATTCAAGTTTTTAAAACTCGGTCTTCTCTTTATCTTTTATTTTCTGAATATTCAAGTCCCAACTCAGACTCTCTTCTTTTTCAAAGAAACCCCAACTGCCAGGCGGGACCCTCTTCCAAAATCCAGCCTTCCGGCTAGTCCATTTCCAAAATTCAAAGATTCAGGTTTATTCTCTTTAAAAATCCTTTTGTGTCCCTTTTTAAGGGATAAACCTGATGCCTCCTGCTAACGAGGTATTTCTTTCCTTCTTCCCCTTCATGTTAAGGGATAGACCTGATGCCTCTTGCTAACGAGGTATTTCTTTCCTTCCTTCCTGGTTTAGGATAAGGAGATAAATTCTGAAAATAGACCACATGCAGTTAGGATGCGATGGTCCATTGAATTCAGAATCTCTTATCAAATTTTACTTTCCTAGCTCATCTTCACAACCCAGTCCTCGCACTGGTTATTTCTCAAAATTTTCAATCATATGTTGAGCTCATTTGAAAAATCTGATTCTCGCGCCAGTAACCTTTTAAATTCAGTGTTCTGATCAAATTTTTTCCTTTTACAAAATTCAAGATCTGACTTAAATCTGATGTATTTCCAAAAGATCCAGCAGCCCGCTGGTCATGTATCTTCATAGGATCCAACTTGCGTTGGTCATGTATTTCAAAACGTTCCAGCTTTTGCTAGTCATGTATTTCAAACGTTCCAGCATTTTGCTGGTCAGGTATTTCAAATGTTCCAGCTTTCGCTGGTCAGGTATTTCAAATGTTCCAACTTTCACTGGTCATGTATTTTAAATGTTCCAGCTTTTGCTGGTCATGTATTTCCAAAATCAAAAGATTGCAACTCAAGATCTCATCAAAATCTATATTGAGTGATTATTTCACAAAGAATTCATTAAAACTTTGCCAATTTGCTAAAAACATTTTTTCTGCACAAAAAGAATTTTCTCAGATTACTTCTAGTATTTCCTTCCAAAAGGTGAAACTTTTTGCGAAAAAGCGGTAAAATTCAAATCTTTTCATGTTGATCAACCAAAAGGATGTAAGAAATGTCCTTGATATGATCAATGAAAGAAATCTTAAATGATGTTGAAAAGCCATAAGTGAATTGATATTGATTTTGGCTATGACGCATGTTTTAAAATGACTTTCTGGCCATCAGGCAGTGGAAATATCTCGAGCTATAGAAAGAATCCACTCAACCCATATTTTCTCATTCGTTTAAAGTTACAATCAAATATTCGCAAAAGGGATCCCTCAACTGTCATCAAGATGAAGACGAATATGCGAGCAGACCTCCGGGGCCAAAGAAGATTTGGATCATCTCCGAGATGAAGGAGTTTGTGAAGGATCCTTCTAGGAAAAGTTCAGATCACCGTCGAGATGAAGGCGAGTGTGATGAACCTACCGACAAACCCTAAAAGATATTTGATTTCTACTATCCTTTTGAGCCAATATCATATATAATCCCTGAGAAAAAGAAGGATCGGAGCATCTCCAAGGTGAAGGAGTTTGTGACGTACCCTTCCTTGAAAAAGAGAGAAAAGTCAGAATACATCCAAATGAAAGATGACGTAAAAAACCTAAGAAAGTTCAATGACTCAAAAAGAGTGCAAAAGGATCATCATGGGAAAACGCCCGGATATCAAACTGTCAAAGTTGCCAGAAGTCATCTTTTCTCATGCGAAATTCTTCTATCAATATCTTTTCATTACTTGCTTTTATGAAATTAAGAATATTTCTTCTCTTCTCATATCAAGGAAATGGATAGCTTCCTTGAAGAAAATCATCAGCGCTAAAATTTTGAATCTGACTCTTAGAACTGAGGAGTTAACCTCATTGGAGGAAATACTCTAGGTAAATAAGGGAATATCTTTTGCACATACGTGCACATTTCCAAGCGTTTGAATCAGCTATAATTTTATTTTATTGGCAAAATTTTCTAGCTATTCCAAGAATGAAATAAACATTCAATATCCATTTTGATGCAACCTAGTGTTGTTTATATTTTCCAAAAGAGTTGTCTCTGATAGAAGTATCTCTTCCTGTCCCATCACGGTTTTCTCATTGAAGAATTCCGTATGGATGACCCACTCAAGATAAGGGTCAAAACCTGAAATTTCCAGCAAAAGATCATTTAATTTCAAAAGTTATTTCAGTCTCAGCAATGAGATGCCCAATTTCTTCCCCCTTTTCAAAAGCTTTAGGGAACCCTATATTTCCTCTTTTCGCAAAAACCCCTTTCGGATTTGTTCGTCCAAATTCTGAAGGTCCCATTACGGTTTCTCCATTTTTGAGAAACCTGTATGGTAGATTTCCCCCACTCAGGATAAGGGTCAAACCTGAACCATCTCCGAAAGATCATAGATTTCAAAAGCTATTTCAATCTCAGCAATGAGACGCCCAATTTCTTCCCCCTTTTCAAAAGCTTTAGAGAACCCTATATTTCCTCCTTTCGCAAAAACCCCTTTCGGATTTGTTCGTCCAAATTCTGAAGGTCCCATTATGGTTTCTCCATTTTTAAGAAACCTATATGGTAGATTTCCCCCACTCAGGATAAGGGTCAAACCTGAACCATCTGCGAAAGATTATTTGATTTTAAAAGCTATTTCAGTCTCAGCAATGAGACGCCCAATTTCTTCTCCCTTTTTCAAAAGCTTTAGGGAACCCAATATTTTCTCTTTTCGCAAAAACCCCTTTCGGATTTGTTCATCCAAATTCCGAAGGTCCCATCGTGTTTTCTCCATTTTTTTGAGAAATCTGTATGGTAGATTTCCCCCACTCAGGATAAGGGTCAAACCTGAACCATCTGCGAGAGGTCATTTACTTTAAAAGCTATTTCAGTCTCAGCAATGAGGCGCCCAATTTCTTCTCCTTTTCAAAGCTTTAGGGAACCCTATATTTTTCTCTTCTCGTAAAACCCCTTTCGGATTTGTTCGTCCAAGTTCTGAAGGTCCCATTATGGTTTCTCCATTTGAGAAACCCGTATGGTAGATTTCTTATTCAGACTAAGAGTTAACCCGGAACCTCGCTTCACGAGGTATCTTCCTTTCAGGTTTGGGTTAAACCTGAGTCTCGTTTCGACGAGATTCCTCGTTTTGACGAGATATTTTCCTCCAGTCCCATCATAGTTCTTCCCATCGAGGAATTCATGCTTCATATATCCATTCAGGATAGGATCATATTTTGAGCTTCAATTCATGAGGCCTTTTCCAAAGATGTCCCATCAAGGTTCTCATGTATTTCTTTCCTCATTTAGTTCATTTTTGATATATCCTCGTCCCATCCAGGTTAAAGGCTAAACCTGAATTATTCCAAAAAGAGTATTTTGTCTCACCTATGAGACCGGATCAAAATTCTGATTTTCCACCATTTTGGAATTTTCATCCAAAGTCCCATCACGATTTCCTCATCTTCTACCCAATCATATCATCTTCAAGGATTTTGTCTCCCCAAAACCATTCAGGATAAGGTTTTAAGCCTAAAGAGCCATATTTTTCAAAATAATTCTTCCACACCCATTTCAAATCTGCTGACTGGGGCATTTTTAAAATTTGGAGTGTTATCTTTTCCACTAAGCTCGGCTTTCAACCGACTTAGTAGCAAAGAGGGGCATCTGTGAACACCCAAATTTTTCAAAGATTTGCAAAAATGACCCTTTTGCCCCTGACTCCATCTTATGAGAAAATCAAACGATTTCAAAGCTAAATTTCAGTCATTCTTCAGATTTTCTGAATTAAATTCCATATTGGTACATTCACAATTAATTCCGGATCCGAATCTAGTACTTAAAATCCATATTTCCTCAAAATCCGGATCCAAACCCATTTCTGAAGAAATTTTCTCAAAATAGCTTTTAAATTCTAAAAAAAAAACCTTTTGTAAATATTTTTACAAAAACACAAAAAAAATAGTTTTGATCTTTGGTTTCTCGTAAAACTTTAGGATTTTATTCTAAAAATATAAAAAAATTGAAAAATAACACAAAAAAAACCAAAAAATTAGAAAAGCTACAAGAAAATCAAATGATTTTAAAAGTTTTTTTTTTCTTTAAAGGGGAGCCCCTCTTGGTAAAATCTTGAAAATCCAAGGGGCTTCTCTGTAAAAGCTTGTTTTAGGGTTTGAAAAACCTTTGTAAACAAGGAAGAGGCGAAAAGAAAGCGGCTCCCTCACTCTCGCCTCTCTCTTTCTCTCTCCTCCATCGCCCATTTCCCTCCTCCTCCATTCATCTCTAACAGACTTCAAAACCTCCAAACCCTTCTTATCCACCTTTAAAAGAGGCACAAAAGGCTTCTTTTAGGGGACCGCTTCTTCACCCCTCCACCCGACCTCTTCTCCATTCTTCATTCCTCCCTCTGAGGTCTTCCTTGCAAGAATCAGAGAACAACTTCTCGAGATGCCTCCTCATCGCAATCCGTATTAAAAGCCCTTCACGGTAGAAGAGGAGCCTCGATCCCATTGTTCTTATTCTGCGACAGCCACAATAGGTATTCCCTCTCCATTTTATTTCGGTTTCATGTTATTTTTTTTTTAGTTCATCGCTCTTTTCCTTTTGTTTCTTTCTCTTTGTAAAAGTTTCTTCATCTACACCCCTCTGTCATGATTGGGTACTCGTTATATTTTTTTACTTCTTCCATGCTTTCTTTTTACCTTTCACCAAGAAGCAATACCTGTAATGTCGATTTGCCTCTAGCAATATTGACCTACACCTTGCGACATTGACGGAATCTATGTATTCCTATATTTGATTCTCCTTTCCTGCGATTTTCCCCCCTTTTTTTTATTATTTGTCATTTTCTTTTCTGTTTTCGGTATATTTTGATCTTAGTCTTCTATTGAGGTTATTGGTTTCCTGTTTTTATCTTTTCATTTTTTATTTTCTTAAAACCTGTTTTGTGTGGTAGATCTGGTGATTCTTTTTTTTTTTATTTGATTCGTATATATTCCCTTGCGTATTGATGGATAGCATTATATCCGATCCAGTGATTTTGAGAGAATGAAGGAGCATGACCGGGTCTCATGGGATGCGAGGCTTATGGGGTGTGTACAGAATAGGCATAGAGCCATACAGGGTCATCTGGGTGATGTTGAGAAGTTCCTCAAACAATATGTGTGAAACTGTCAAAGTAAGGAGACTGATGAAAGCTAGGGATGTCATGAAACAAGCCAGGGTGTAGCTGGATTGGGGCTAGAAACCAGGTTCATGCATTCATGGTAAAGTTTGTATCTCATCCACGAATAAAGGAGATATACAGATTGTTAGAAGTGTTTGAAATTCAAACCTACATTCAGTCCCCAAGCAAAACCCGCTTGAGATTTCCACTATCAACCTTGTTAACTATAAGATCACACAGACCAAAATCGGTCCCACTTTCAGTAACAACCCTACTGAAAGCAAACAACTCCTTTAAACCAAGGAGTCCCTTTTTTTTACAGAAAATAAGTAACAACTTACAATACAACCTATGAGCCTTTCTTTTGAATGCGAATGAGATGCAATTGGCTTTTGAGGTTGTTGAAATACTCTACTCACGAATTCACTATCTCTCAAAGGGATTTGAGTGAAAAACTGAAGTGAAAATATCAAGTGAGTGAGAAAACAAATACTTGACTGAATAGGAGTGAAAAGCAAGAAGTAAATTATTCAAATCAATTGAATTCTTGTTGTTTTTTAGTGTAAAATGCACTCATATTTATAGTTAAAGTTTTCCATACGTTGAGAGTATGAAAGAGTGTCAAAACAGTCCATTTTGAATGATCAAAACGTTTGAAAAATGAAAACACACGCCTTTTTGTAGTTTCAGGAAAACGGCAAAATTAGTCGACTGAAACATCAGTTAGTCGACTAATAGTTAGTTATTAGTAGATTGACAGTTATCGTCGATCGACTGATCTGTTAATCGAGTCATTTGAAAATCTAAACTTTTGAAATTTATTCGACTAGAGAAAAATTAGTCGACTGATAATATCATCAGTAGACTGAAAAACCTTTCAGTCGACTGCTGCTAAAATCTTCTAAAAAACAAACATTCTGTCCGGTCGACTGATAAAAGCATTAGTCGACTGCTGCTAAATTTTTTTCAGAAAACACATGTTCTGTTCAGTCAACTGATAAAACCATTAGTCGACTGCTGCTAATTTTCCAGAAAACAGACATTCTGTCCAGTCGACTGATAAAACCTTCGGTCGACTAATTTGACAAAAATGACTTTTTTAGAAAATATGGCACGAAAGGTTTAGTCGACTGGTAAGTCTATTGGTCGACTAATAAACATGAAAATTTAAGAAAAGAGTTCTCTAAAAAGATTTTCATGAAAGGTTCTTTTAGAAAAGTTTTTCTAAAGACTTTTAAGGTGAAATGCAACCTAAATATGCACTCTAAGTAAGGCTTTTACAAGAATCTAAGACTTTTAATGAATTAAACATTTGCACACTACTCTTCAAAGATTCTTCATCGAATTCTTCAATTTCTTCATAGCCTTAGCTGAAATGCAGTTGATTCCACTTGCTCATCATCAAAATCTTGTACTTGAAGTATCATGTATGGCTTCATTGTCATAACAGAAGATTCGTGCGTGTGTTTCACGCTGAAGTAGTTGAATACGATGTGATTTGATGTAAAAAAAAAAATTGTGAATGCATATGATGGTGCAATGATTTGAATGTCTTAGATGCATATATGGCTTGAATTATGTGTGCATAACTCGAACTGCATAGAAGTTACGTATCATGAGGTTTAGTTGATTCTTGATATATACATGATCACATTGTATAGAACTCATGCTTTGAGGTTAGATTTGGATAATGCAATACTCCTGGTGGCAATGATATAATGCATAGGATAATATGCTTTTGTATGATATGATTGAAATGCATGTGACCTCAAATTTTGAAAGTATGTGATATATGTTTAAGTTTAATAGTAAACTATGATTCATCGAACCTTATTGGTGAAGGTGTGATTTTTGATTTATATACCATATGAGATAAAGTGATGATGCATATTGATGATATATATATATATTCTTTTGCCCATTATTGGTGGCTATCGACCCTGAGAGTGGTCGTTTGTTTTGATGCATGTATCATTGATTTCAGTACCTGTTGAGGACCTTGTCCGCAAATGATTCTCTGCGAGGGCATGTATGATCAAGATCAGGTAATCCGACTAGAGTGGTGAATCTCTGTGAGGAAGTACACTGTTCAAGATCGGGTAGCCGCAAAGACGGTGAATTCCTGTGAGGAAGTATATTTGTCCAAGACCAGGTAAACCATCTAGGGCGGTAATTCCTTGTGAGGTCATACATTTTCTAGACCAAGTGATCTAGCGTGGAACTTGTAGATTTTGATTTCATAGAGAATTATGGTGTGTTAGGATGCTCTTCTGAGAGCATTTGATATAGCCAATTATGAATCTTAAAATTTGGCTTTCTGTTGTAGCATGATTATATACTGGTTTTAGATTAGAGAATCAGATCCTTACTGAATCTAGATCTTGATACAAGGATATGTTTTTGTCTTCTATGAAAGTTGGGGCCATTCTAAGAATGATAACTTAAGCGAAGATAGGACAACTGGCCGCGCAAGGCCTTGAGATATGAGGATAAGTTAAGGCTCTTTCAGATATAGAGACTGTTAGAAATAGTAAGGGTAACGAACGACAACTTGATTATGATAAAGTACAGAAACCCCCGTTCAAGGATCGTAAACAAACAAGAGCAATGTCTCATTGTGTCTCTTCATTTGTATCGAATCTAGTAGAAGGTGACGAATAAACATTCTTACAGTCTTCTGCCAAACCCTTTTTGTGACTCCAAATAAACTCTTGCGAAGACATAAATTATTAACAAAATCACTCACATTTTTGTTTGATCGAGTTGTTGGCTTCGAACCTTTCTCAGGAATTTATTATGTGTTGTCCTGACTACTTTAATAGCATGCGTGTTTCACATCACTCACACATATAGTGCATCCTCATTAACAACGATTAACTAAGAACTAGATTATTGCAGATAATCTTTTAATGATATTTTGCGGACGAAATTCTTTTAAGAGGGTAAGATGTAAAACCCACGTTAAAAAAAAAAATATCGAACCCGGGCCGGGTCGGGTCCGGACCCGACCCGGGCCCGTGTTATCATCGCAAAATTTTTTTCCTCCCTTGCGAGAGAGAAACGAATTTCGCGAGTCAAACTCGACCAAAGTTTTGAAAATGGTTTTAAAAATTACTCGCCTCCGTTTTGAAAATTTGCGGGAAAATTTCGTGGAATGGGATCCGCCTGTCGGTACGAGGTTCAACCGTTCATGGCGCCTTTACGAGGGGTAATTGAACCAAGGACCAATTATGTGCTTTAACTCGACTCAAATATCTAAATTATGCTCTGTTTTTCCTAGAATGCACAAAGAATCAGGCTTGTGCTATGAAATTTTGAAAATAATGCAAGTTTGAGAAAATATGATGTTTGCTTTGGAAAATTGAAATGCATTTAGAAAAAGACTGGAAAATGCTTGAAAATGGAATTCCTGGGAAAATCATTGAATTTTATTGGAAATCAGAATTTTGCATTGGAAAGTGATTTCTCAGGAAAATTTGAACTTTGGAAAATCAATTTTGAAATTTGGAATTGCTTTTCTGAGAAAATGGATTTGAGAATTCTAAGAAAATCTAAGAAATTCATTGGAAAAGGATTTTTGAAATGGAAAATAGATTCTCAAGTAACTGAATTCTCAGGAAAATGAGAAATCTGAGAAAATTGATCTTTTTTTTGAAAACTTGAGACATTGAAATTTGAGAATTTTAAAACATTGGAAAATCTTGGTTTGAACTTGGGAAATGCTTTGAAATCTCTTTTGAAAACTCAGGATTTTGAGAAAATCAAATCCTGAGAAAGACTTGGAAATTCTTGAGAAAGCTGAATTTTCTAAAATTGAAATTGGAAAATGAATTTGAGAATAATGCAATTTGAATGATATGAATGAATGAATATGAATTTAAAAAGGGAATTTCAATTGAGGAATTGAAAAATCCTTTTAAAACTTTGAGAAATGCAGTGCATTTTGATGTTCGCCTAAGTGTGTAGGCTGAATGTGGCTAATATGAAGATCATAAATCTTGGTTTTCTTCGTATTCTGACTATAGCCATAAATACGAATCCCACCGAGTTTATAAACTTCATAAGAGCTTGTGCACGTGCCATTCGTGTCAACCATAGTGATTTTGAAATAAATGTGCATGAATCATACATCACATATTGAAATTTGCATAAATTAAACTATATGCAATGCAGTCCTATTCTAAGCAGAAAATGTAAATCTTATTCCAAATTATTACATTTGATTTTACATTGAATTGAAATAAAATAAGAAAATAAAATCTTCTTCTTAAATATTCCTGCAAAACTAGAAAACAATGTTAGCACAAAAATGTAGGTTTTTCTGAATTTATCCGAAAATATGGGAAATTATCAGATATTATTCAGATATAAACCCATAATCATACCCCCTTTGATATAAACATGAGAAATAATGAATAAATTTTGAAAATAAACTTGGAAATTCGAAATTTGGGTCAAAATAACCAAAATACCCCTAATGACTTTGAAATCAGGGTTTTCAGAAAGAATTTTTGTAAATTTTGAAAATTTGAAAATCAAATGAAATAAATCGAACATAATATGATAAAATATGATTATATGCATGAAATTTTGGAGAATTAGAAATTGAAATTTCGAAATTTAGGTCAAAATGACTAAAATACCCCCGATAACAAGACTATGGCCTTGAAACCAGGGTTTTCTGAAATAAATTTTGCAAAATTGAAAAATATGAAATACAAAGGAGATTGAAATTAACCCTAATATGATTCTACATGCTTATGTACATGATAAAAACCCTAAAATGGCGAAAATATCATAAAATATCAAATTTAACTTGATTTTCGACTGATTTTCGCTTCTGAATTTAAAGATAAACTAACACATGGAGCAAATGAACTTGGAATTAAACCAAATTTGGCATGGACACCTAACATAACCCTAAAAACAGAATGGATCTTTAAAATCTAATTTTTTTGTATTTTTAAACATGAAAATTTAAATAAAAACCCTAAATTTTGTGATTTTTGCCTAAAATGTTGATTCTAAAGGGGATTTTGGATATCAAGTTTCCATAAAAATTTCCCAAATTTTATGGGGTGACAGAGGACAGTAAGGAAAATATTTTTTCTTTTTACACTTTCTGGTTTTGACCTATGGTCGGAGCTGTACCACTCCGGCAAGTCGGATCGGAATCCGGCGACTCTAGTAAATGAAGGAAACAGACAGGTTTTGGTAGAAAATGTGGAAAAAATGGCAGACAGATGGAAAAATGGCTTAAATTGTGGGAAAATGTCTCTGACAAACAGAGGAAAATTTGATATTTTGACACCATTAGGATTCGGGTTATGGTTTGGAAAAGGTCATACTGTTATCAGAGACCTAAATCTCTGGCATTTCTGGACATTGGAATCTGTTAGACAGAAAGAGAAAATCCGGGAAAAATAATGAAACAGATCCAAAAATTCCCCAATTTTGGGAAATGACAGTAAATTATGTTAGAAACAACTTTTATGTTGAAATTTTTTGCAGACGGGTTAGATATTTGGCGGACTTGATGCATTAGGGTCTGTCTATACCCTTACAAAGGAAAATTGATATTTTCCCAGGGGTCTGGGAAATCAGATTTTTTTAAGAAGGAAAAACTGCTTGGAAAAACATAAAAATTTCCAGATCACTAGTAGATTCAATTATGAATCCACTATGATTTTTGGGTGATGATCCGGATCTCCCACAAGGGTGGTGCCGGAGGTTTTTGTCTACTAAAGATGGATCTGGAATTCCCAGTGAGTTCGAAATTCAAACTCAGTTTTGGATTTATTTAATGGGACTATAAAATTCAAAGGGAATCAAATTTTCGGCAGAAAATTAACAACAAGTAAACCTAATTAACCTAAATTTTTTGAGATTTATGAATGAGAACTCGCACATGAAATAATGATAGTATTATGGCTACAACTTATAGATTCTAAATTAAATACAAACCAAAACCATACAAAATGAACAACATGAATAATGAGACTAGAATAAATGCAATACTTAAATATGAACCTACATGGAATATGAAAAAAAAAAAAATTGACAGGGATATGATTTCGTTTTGATGTTGGCTCTAAAATGAGAGATTCGATCCAACCGGTGGATGAACCTCTTATTTCACTAGCCTCAATAGACAAGGTGATTATCACATCTACTTGATTTAAAACTAGGAAAGAGACATTCATGTGATTTCTAATCTGACTTTTAACTTGATTCCATGACATTTGTACAAAAGGAAATCCAAAGACCCCCAATCCACGGATTCCATGGATGAACATCGTAGGGGCTTTATTAATAGCTAATAGAAATCACAAATCAAGAGAATAGTGGCTCACCTTGAGGAGGAGTCTGCTGCAATGAAAAGGGCTGGCTGGAACAAGGCTGCAAGGAAGGTTGGGCTGCAAGTAGTATCTTGATGGTGCTGGACTGGTGGTGAAGGTAGAAGGCTGCAGTTGTTGAAGGAAGTGACTGGATTTGCTTGAAGATTTCCTTTGATGTTGCGAAGCTTGAAGGGGACTGGACTCGGCTGCAATAAGGAAGCTATGATAAAGGCGGTTGTAGATGGCTGGAGGCTCCCTTTGATGCCGCAAAGCTTGAAACTGGTTGGATCCGGAGAAGGCTGAAGGATGTTGTTGGGCTTCAAGGTGGCTGGAAGATGTTATAGTTGTTGGAGGAGACTAAGGATGGCAGCTTGTGAAGGAGAGAGGGAGCTGAGGATAGAGGTCAAGATGCACAGCCGTATGTGCCCTTTTTGTTATAACTTAGGAAAAATAAAAACAAAGACCTAAGTTTCTAATGAAAAAAATGGGTTAATGGGAGATGAAGGTGGCTGTCAAAGTGTGGTTGACGCAGATGGCTGGAGAAGGGAGGTGCTGTTTGTTGTGGCTACAAGCTGGTGGCTGTTGTGGATCCCTGGTGGAGCTGGCTGCAACAGTTTGAAAATCGGAGGTGGTTGCACCCAATGAAAGGCCTTCACATACTGTAATGGCTGGTGGAGGTCAGCTGCTACCAAAAACAATGATGGAGCCGGTTGATACTCCAAGGGAGTTGCTGAAGCAAAGGAGTTGGAGGATGCAGATGCTGTGATCGATGACTGCAATGGTGCTGTGCGTGGAGGCTTCCAGTTGGTGCTGCTGAGGGATGCAAAGGTGTTGTTTCAATGGCTGGAAGCTGCAGCCAAGGGGTGAGAAAGAGAGATTTCAAGGGAGAGAGAGAGAGAGAGGTTGAAAAGATTCGATCGTCGTTCCCCTTGAGAGCTCCTTTTAGGCAGTCGTATGAGACCTTCTTTTTTCTTCTTTTTGGGACTTAGGGCTTAATCCTCATTTGCCCTAAGTTTTTTTAGGTTTAATTTTTGCTGGGAATGAGAGGATGGAATCAGTTTACGTGAAGGGTTGGCAGCCATACGACTGTGGAGGGAAAATGGCAAGAAAGTAAGGAAGAAAGGGGAAAGAAGGAAGGGAAGGAAAAGGAAAGAAGAGGGGAAGAAGGAAAATGAAAGAAAGAAAGAAAGGAGGGGGAAAGAGGAAGAGAGAAAGAAAATGAGAAAAAAAATGGAAAGTGGGGCTGGAGGTTTGGGTGACCACCTCGTGGGTCCCACCTTAGGAAGAATAACATAATAAAAATAAATAAATAAATAAAATAAAATAAAACAAACAACAAAAAATAAAGAAAAAGATAATTTTTTTTTCTTATAAATTAAAACAAGAGAATGCAAATGGATGGGCCATCTCAGAGCGGGTCCAAATTTTGATTTTGAAATTCATTTTGACGATTAGAGGGGTAAAATAGTCTTTTCAGAAAGTTTTCAGATGAAACGAGCTATTTTTGGCAGTTTTTGAAACGAGCTCGGATTTTGAAGTTCAATACTCCGTTGCGAAGCAAATCCAGTGTAGAATTTGAAAATTTGATTTTAAAAGAAATCCAGATTGTTTTTCTCGAGAAAATATTTCCAAACGAAACGAGCTATTTTTGGCAGTTTTTGAAACGAGCTCAGATTTTGAAGTTCAATACCTCGTTGCGAAGCAAATCCAGTGTAGAATTTAAAAAATTGAGTTTGAAATAAATCCAGATTGTTTTTCTTGAGAAAATATTTCCAAGTTTAGACTTCCGGGGTGAAAATGTCAATTTTGGAAACCCGAGGTTTGAAATTGATTTCTGAAAACTTTTAAAACTCGATCTGGATTGAAATTTATAAAACTGGAGTTCTAGACTTCGAAAATGGAATGAAATGTTATGAAATGCTGAGAAATGATATGAAATGATGAGAAATGACATACAAAATGCAGACCCTGAATGAAGAATTTTGGATGTCAGACCCCGATTGACACTTGTATCTGTTCAAAAAGTGTTAAAATTGACAAAATTTGCAAAAATGGTTGAAGAAATGATTTTCGAGCTCTGCCAAGCTAGAGTGACACTAGAAATTAGGGTTTGAGCTGGAATAAACTGAAATGAACTGGATTGAGCTGGGTTTTAGAGTTTTAGAACTCAAATGAATAGACCAGGCACTGACTCAACTGACCTTTCCGACTGAATTTTCAAGAAAAGCTGCCATTTTTAGAGAAATGGTACGGAATGATCACTAGAGTGAAGTGAATTACGAACCTGAACTGGGTTTGAGCTAGAACAAAGGTCAGTAATACTGATATGAACTAAAATAAAAGCTTGAACACTAGCTCAATTGACTGAACTCAGCTCAATTTCACCTGAAAGAGCTAAAATGGGCTCCTAGACATTTGGAAATGGTTTTGAACTGAAACTGGAGCACTTGAACTCCTGGTGAGCTCAAGTTAGACTCTGGGGAACATGACTGACTGAGAATGACCGACTTGGAGACAATTGGCTTAGATTCGAGTGAGAAATGAGCTCATTTTTGAAGAAATGATCCCATTTTGGCAGGAATGGTCAGAAATGAAAATGGTCTGTTCATTGTGAGCTCAGATGAGCTTGAGATGACTGATATTTTAACTGTCCTGAACTGACCAATGAGCTTGGTTGACTCCGACTGACTGGGGTCTGGGATGACCTAGGGGTAAAATGGTAATTTTCCTAATGAAAATGGGTAAAATGGTGATTTTCTGAAACTGACTAGGGGTTTGACTCCTACACTGACCTGACAGGGTTGGCACTATACGAGGAGGGTTATTTGAGAATGGATGAGCAAAATTTGGGGTGTTTACAGCCCGTCATCGTTAGGGTTTCATAACCCGACACAGGAGGCCTTTCCCCTGTGCGCCGCAACCCCCCTTTTTTTCGACCCGATAAGGATGGAAGTCGGGGTTTCCTGATTTCTCGCCTCCTCCCCCAAACTCTTTATGAGCACCAGTGGAGGACAAGGGGAGGCACACCTCCCTCTTGTGCCTCCTCCTTCCCTGCGCACGCCACCAGCTCAGATCACCATCGTCGGTGCGACCGCTGACGATGCCGGTGATCCTCTCTCCAGGTATGTTGTCTCCTCCCTTCACCTCTCTCTCTGTCATCTCGTCGGAAGGCACAACAGGAAGTCGATGGCCCCTGCCGTGCCCTCCCTCTTCTCCTCCCTCTTTTTCTCTCTTCTTACGGGTTCGCAAGGAGGCCGGCAGGCGGCGCACGGCCTCTGCCGCACCCTGCGTATCCATCAGAGGCCGACAGGGGGCCTACGGTGCCCCTGTCTACTCCTTCTCTCTCTAGGGGTACGCCGGAGAGCCGACGGGGGGGGGGGGCAATGGCCTTTGTGGACCCCCCCTTCTTTTCCCTGTGAGAGATCGGGCGACCAACAGGAGGTCGGTCGTCCCCCTGTCTCCCTTCTCTCTACCATGACCTCCGAAGGGGTCGGCAGGAGGTTGGTGGCTCCTGCCGCCCCCAATCTCTCTCTCTTTGGCAGGGCTTTGTTCCCATGCCATCAACCTTTCGTCGGCAGAAAGGGGCTAACCCCCTACCATCTTGATGCTATCGGCAGGGGCGTGACTCCTGCCGCTTCTGTGCTGACGACAGGGGTTGGCCCCCTTGCGATTCGTTGCCGTCGGCAAGGGATCGACCCTTGCCGATTCGCTGCTGTCCGTAAGGGCGCGACCCCTGTCGCTTCGCTGTTGTCGGCAGGGGCTTTCGCCCCCTACCGCTTCGCTGCTGTCAGCAGGGGCTCGTCCCCTGCCGCCTCGGTACTGTCAGCAGGGGCTCGTCCCTTGTCGCCTCGCTGTCTTCGACAGTCAGGGTCTCACTCCCTGTCGGTTGTCTTGTCAGGCAGAGACCGAGGCCCCTGCCATTTGTTGTTCGGTCAGGAAGGGGCCGAGGTCCCCTGTCGCCTAATCCTACCTTGCCCTCGTCACACCATTAAGTATATTAGCATAATTGAATATTTCACACTCTTGCAGATTTATGCAACGGGTCTAGTTCGCGCTCTGCGGCCCAACCCTCGTATCATCTACACCCGTAGACGCATGCAGTTGCACGGCATTTCGAAGTAGGGTAAAGTCGCACAAAGGGCAATAAATGAACCTATTTAAGTTGAAATAATTAAGATGCCCATGCTAGATAAGCTTAGAGTTATATTGCTTCTGCATTTCGCATTATCTTGTTTGTATGCTCATGGGTCGAGGTACAATTTCATTCTTCGATCATTATTTTGCATAGTTGCTTATGAGTTTGAGGTGTGGTTTTGTACTTCTTGAAATACATATGCCCTTGTTTGCTTGCATATATTTTTGCCTGCATGTTTCTTTTGAGTGAGGTACGACTTCGTGTCTCGTGTATTACTTATGACCTTATGTGTTTGCCTATCTAAGTGGTCAAGGTATGGTTTTGGTACCTCGTGTATTACTTATGTGCTTTTCGCTCGATGTGCGGCACCACAAGTCGAGAGTTGCTTGTCGTCATGTTATAACCTGCATATGCTCACACTCATGGTAAATATGTACTTACATAAATGTAGTCTTGTGCCTAACCTGATTTCAGTTGTTTTCAAAACACTAGAAGTTGCGCTTGTGTGTTATAGTTCTTTTAACAAGGGTTTCCTTCTGCAAACCCAGTGCTCTTCAAAATGCACAGCTTTTGCAAAGTTAAGGTTTAAGTTCTGTCGGATTGCAAAGTCACATTTGGGCCCTCTCAGGTCCTCACACTTGGGAGAAATATTTTATAACCCCGATTCGAGTTGCGACCCAATTCGAATAACCCCGATCAGGGGCATTAGCCTATGAACGAGTGGGGTTATGTTTAAGGACCCATTCTTCATTTATCAATCTAGTGTCGCATGTCGTATGAATCGTGTCGATACTAAGATAAATTTTGGATGCAAGATTGATAGTGATGTGCCTTGTGTGAATGACTCAATGTGGTATTATGGCTTTTAAGGATGATTCGTGTCAAATAAGCACTCCTATATTCTTTTGATTGTTATGAAGTTGTGTGTGTTGGGTGTTCCTTTTGAGAAGCCCACACACCTCCCTTTTTCAGTATAGCGTATTTTTAGACAAGCACAACATGTTAAGTACTTCGTTGATCGGACGAGAGATCCGAGATGACCTTGCATCATGAAACATGCAAAGTATTGTTGAAATGAATTCAAGACTTATCTTGGCAAACCGTGTTGTATTAATTCTTTTGTAGATAATATCTGTTGGGGTTTCTTTTGTGGAACCATTTCTCTTTCAACGTAGTCGTACTTTTGACAAGTCCGACCGTATTTTTTTGACAAGTACGTCTTCTTACGTTGCGATGATTGGATGAGTAGGTTGTGGCAACCTCGACAAGTGCAAATAACAAATGCTAGGATCACCTAAATAGGTGATGATTCTCCCTTCACCGGCAAGATACTCGAGTTTGGTCGAAAGACCAGAGTATGTAGAATGGGTCTTCAGTTAACTAACCTCGATGTACTCATTTGAACCGCTGACTCCTGTCTGGAGAGAGGATGGGTGTTGAGAAACTCTGTTTTGATGTCACATAATATGATACACTGTCGTATTTGATTTTATATGATATGATAATATGTCCTCTTGAAAAATGTTATATTATGACTGAATATGTTTTGCCATAAATCTAACGAGTATTTGATGCAAGGATATCTCACCCAAAAAGGATGGAGACTTCTTGTTCAAGTACAACTAGTGCAATCATACTCCTTGAAGAAAAAGCTTGATGAGCCATGCATTCCTAAAGTTCAACTGAAGAGATCGGCTACCTCAAGATGAAGATTTTTTTCTTCCTTAGAGTCATATGTAACAGAACCTTCAGGAACATGCATATTGCATATTACATACTCATTCATAAAAGTATACGATAGTTTCAAAAAGCTCCTTTTTGAAAACTAATAATTGTACCTCCTTACAACCATTTATGAAAAAGGTATTTTTGACATGATTTCAAAATGTAATAATTGTACCTTACATCATATACAAGACAACATGAAAAGAAATGTAGGAAAAAGACAAAACATAAAATCGGCTACATAAAGAAAACAAATATAAATATGTTTTGAAAAGACTCTAGTTACCTTCTTTAAAGAAATGTTTTTAAATATAGGAAAAAGACAAAACATAAAATCGGCTACATAAAGAAAACAAATATAAATATGTTTTGAAAAGACTCTAGTTACCTTCTTTAAAGAAATGTTTTTAAATATAGGAAAAAGACAAAAACATGAAATCGGCTACATAAAGAAAGCAAATATAATATGTTTTGAAAAGACTCTAGTTATCTCCTTTAAAGAAATAATTTTAAAATATAGGTAAAAGACAAAACATGAAAATCGACTATACAAGAAAACAAATATAAAATTGTTTGATAATGACTCTAGTTACCTTTTTACAAAACCATAGAATGTCGACTTACTTGAAGTCATCATTCTCTTTGTACAAGCATTAAATACCTTCTGTAAGAAATCCTTGTTAATATCCTTCTCAAGAATGTCGACTTTCTTGTAGTCCTCATTCTCTCTGAAGTCTTTGAAAAACACAACATAAAGAAAACACTTGACATGACTATGTACAAATAAATAACTCAAAGCACTCATTGTACTTACACTCATTTAAGGTAAAGAAGTACTTATGTACCTCAAATCATTAATTAGAATAAAGACAAAACTACAAATCCAACGTTTAATGTACTATTGTAAGAAATAGACTTTTTACATAAAATATGTATTACCTAAAATATTACAACAACTAAGTGTACCCTATATTTTACTTTTATGGAAAAAGGCATTCTCGAATTTCTCTAAAAGATATTTTTGAAATGACACAACATTTCACATTTCAAAAAGGCTACGATTTCAAAATGTAACGACTATTTTTTTAAAGCTATATAAATACACTCAAATAAACTATTCAGACAAGAAGAATGAAATAGATGTATGAGCTTACAACGAGAAAAATTCTATTCATTATTTGAAAAGAGAGCCTTGAAAAAGAAAAGAGAAAAAGTCAAGTATAGCTCTTTGACAAAGAGTATCTTCTGAGTGACAAACAGAACATTCTGAGAACCCTTCATTCGTGCATTCATATCATTCTGAAGGTTCCATAGGAAGTATTGTAACTTTCTGTTATTCATTGTATTCCTTCTTTGTTGAAAGAAGTAGACCTCTGAGAAAGAGGGTGTTGTCCTTCTCTGTTGAGAGAAGAAGACCTCTGTGGAAGAGGGTGTGCCCCTTCTCTGTTGAGAGAAGAAGACCTCTGAGGAAGAGGGTGTTGTACTATTTATCCGGTGACTCGGATGTTATAGTGGAAAGCTCAAGTGGTTTGCTTGGGACTGGATGTAGGTCTGGGTATTGACCGAACCAGTATAAATTTTGTGTTTTATGTGTTGTGCCTTATTGCCTGATTATTTTTATTTTATCGATCTTTATCGTATTTCACTATTCACCCCCCCTCTAGTGGAATTTCATTTGGTATCAGAGCAGGTTTGCTGGTTTCGACGTAACAAGTCTTCCAGCACAAATGGCATCTACCTTCTATGTTCGTGATATTGAAGGTCAACACGCATCTCGTCCACCTTTCTTCAACGGCTCCAACTATGGATACTGGAAGTGCAGAATGGCTATATTTCTCAAATCCATAGATTTTGTTGTATGGAAAATTGTTGAGCATCCATACATATCTCCATCCGCAGACTATAGCTTATGGTCTGATGAAGAAAAGAAAATGGCAAACCTAAATGCACAGGCTATGAATGCCTTATATTGTGCCATTGATCAGAACGAATTCAATAGAATATCTATATGTGAATCTGCATATGATATTTGGCATTCTTTGGAAGTTATTCATGAAGGAACCAACAAAGTGAAAGAAGCCAAAATCTCATCTCTTGTTAGAAAATATGAGTTGTTCAAAATGAACAAAGATGAACCCATCACAGAGATGTTTACCAGATTCACCAACATCACCAACGATCTGAAATCTCTAGGGGTAACATATTCCCAGACTGAAAAGGTGAAGAAAATCTTGAGATCTCTCACAACTGATTGGGAGAAAAAGACTACAGCTATTGAAGAAGCTCAAGATTTATCTAAGCTTACTTTGGACGACTTAATAGGCAATCTTATGGCCTATGAAGTCCACATGAAAGAAAGAAGGGAAGAAGAGCAACCAATAAAGAAAACTCTGGCTTTCCCAGCTCTATCTGAGAATGAAGACTCAGATAAAGAATCCGAAATTGCGCTACTAACCAGAAAATTCCAGCGCTTCATGAGAAGGAACCGGCTTCCAAACAAGCACAAGGAAAGAAAAGATCCTAAGGAAGATCCCATGTGCTATCAGTGTAACAAGCCAGGTCACTTGAGACGTGACTGTCCCCTTCTCAAAAGAAAGTCCAAGACTAAGGAACCAAAGAAGAGGTTCTTCAAGAAAAAGGCTCTGCATGCTCAATGGGATGATTCAGAACCATCCAGCAGTGAAGAGTCAAGTGATGATGAAGCCGAAACTGCAAATATGTGCTTCATGGCAAACGAAAGTTCTGCTCCAAATAAGAAGAACAGATGGATTCTAGACAGTGGATGTTCAAAACACATGACAGGACATCCAGACCTTTTTGTTGTTCTTCATCATAAAGAAGAAGGAACCGTCACCTTTGGAGATAATAACAAAGGTTTGATAATTGGCATTGGTAATATTGGTAACATAGATAGACCTCTTATCAAAGACGTTATCTTTGTTAAAGGCTTAAAACATAACCTACTAAGTATCAGTCAAATGTGTGACACAGGTTATAATGTTAGCTTTAATCATGATGCATGCCTCATAGCAGACACCAACGAAAACATCATCTTAAAAGGTATAAGAAAGAATAATATATATGAACTATACCTAGAAAACATCACAGAACATTGCCTCATAGCTAATAATGACACTCAACATCTATGGCACATGAGAATGGGTCATGTCAATTCTAAATACATGTCTAAATTAGCTAAAGATAAGTTAGTACGTGGGTTACCCAAAATATCTTTTAAAAAGGATTATTTTTGTGATGCATGTCAATTAGGAAAACTGTCAAAATCATATTTCAAATAAAAAAATATCATTTCAAGTAAAAGACCTTTAGAACTTCTCCACTTGGATCTTTTTGGTCCTTCTAGAGTAGCTAGTCATAATCACAATAAATACGTTTTTGTTATTGTAGATGACTACTCAAGATTTACTTGGGTAATATTTTTGAAAAACAAAAGTGACACGTTTTGTCAATTTGAAATCTTATGTAAAAAATTACAAAATGAAAAATCTTGTTCTATTGTTAAAATCCGTAGTGACCATGGAGAAGAATTTGAAAATGAACTCTTTGTAAATTTTTGTAACTTGCATGGTATTTCTCATAACTTTGCCTTTCCTAGAGCTGCACCTCAAAATGGTGTAGTAGAAAGAAAGAATAGAACCCTTCAGGAATCTGCCAGGACTATGCTCCAACACAATAATCTTGCTAAATCTTTTTGGGCAGAAGCTGTTAATACTGCATGCTACATAACAAATAGAGTTCTCATTAGACCCTTATTAAATAAAACTCCCTATGAACTATTCTATGACAGAACTCCAAGAATAGACTATTTCAAAGTCTTTGGATGTAAATGCTTTATCCTAAACACAAAATATAGCCTGGATAAATTTGATGCTAAATCCGTTGAAGGCATATTCTTAGGATATTCAAGTCATAGTAAAGCATACAGAGTTTTCAATAAGAGTTATAATACTATTGAATAATCTATGCATGTTAGTTTTTGTAAATCTATTGATCAATCTATTCATAAGCAAACTAATGATGATGATGTTGAAAGTACAGATTTATTTTTAGATAACACAGCTAAGTCTAATGAAGATGATCATCAAAGAACATTTGTCGATATCAAAGATCATCCTCAAAAGCAGATTTTGGGAGAACTGACAAAGGGGGTTCAAACTAGAGCTCAGCTAGAACGGATTGCAAACATGGCTTTCATTTCTCAACTTGAACCAAAGAAGATCGATGAAGCCATCATTGATGAGTTCTGGATGCTAGCCATGACTGAAGAATTGAATCAATTCCAAAGAAATGATGTTTGGGATCTTGTACCAAGACCAAAGGACCATCAGATCATTGGAACAAGATGGATCTTCAGAAACAAGCTAGATGAAACAGGTAATGTTATTAGAAACAAAGCTAGACTAGTAGCTCAAGGATACAACCAGGAAGAAGGTATTGATTTTGATGAAACATTTGCTCCTGTTGCTAGACTTGAATCTATTAGAATGATTTTAGCATATGCAAGCTATATGGATTTTAAACTGTATCAAATGGATGTTAAAAGTGCTTTTTTAAATGGTTTTATAAATGAAGAAGTTTATGTAAAACAACCTCCAGGATTTGAAAATGAACAATATCCAGATCATGTTTTCAAACTCAAACATGCTTTGTATGGTTTAAAACAAGCACCTCGTGCTTGGTATGATAGACTTAAAACCTTTTTGTTAAAAACTGGTTTTTCTGTTGGCAAAGCAGACTCTACATTATTTGTTAAAATAGTGAATAATCATACCCTAATTGTTCAAATATATGTAGACGATATCATCTTTGGATCTTCTAACAGCACTTTTTGTGAAGAATTTTCTAAGTCCATGCAGAAAGAATTTGAAATGAGTATGATGGGAGAACTCACCTACTTTCTTGGACTGCATATTAAGCAAACCAAGGATGGAGTTTTCATCAATCAATCTAAGTATGCTCTTGAACTTCTTAAGAGGTTCAACATGAACTCAACTGCTTCAAAATCTACTCCTATGAGCACTACTACTGTTTTGGACAAAGATAAAGATGGTAAGTCTGTTGATACAAAGGTATACCGAGGTATGATAGAATCACTTCTCTATTTAACTGGTAGCCGTCCAGATATTATGTTCAGTGTTTACTTGTGTGCTAGATTTCAGTCAAATCCAAAAGAATCACATCTTAAAGCTGTAAAAAGAATAATGAGATATTTAAAAGATAGTTGATTTTGGATTATTCTATTCAAAATCCTCTACATTTGATCTAATCTCATACAGCGATGCTGACTTTGCTGGAAGTAAATCTGACAGAAAAAGCACAAGTGGAACATGTCATATGCTAGGGCACTCACTAGTATCATGGTTCAGTAAAAAACAAAACTGTGTATCCTTATCAACTACTGAAGCCGAATACATTGCTGCTAGTCTAGCTTGTACACAAGTTATCTGGATGAAACAAACCTTAAAAGATTTTGGTTTAAATTTTGAAAACACAACTATTTTCTGTGATAATACTAGTGCTATAAACCTATCTAAAAATCCTATCTTGCACTCACGAACTAAGAACATTCAAATAAGACATCACTTCTTAAAAGAACAAGTTTTAAACAATATTATTAAACTCGAATTTATACCCACTAATCAACAGTTAGCAGACATATTCACTAAACCATTAAAACATGAAGACTTCGCACGTATTAGAAGAGAACTAGGAATATGCAAACTAAGTGACTTATAAATTAATCACACTTATTAAGATTATTGCTTTTGATAAAATCTTATTTTAAAAGTTTTTTATTATCGATTTTTTTGTGTTTGTTTTACTATTCAAAGTCAAACTATGTTTTCATATTTTCATATACTCTCAATACTCATAGAAATACATTCATCATGACACATTCTTTATGTCTTTCAACTTGTCATCTTTCAAGTACACTCTCATAATGACTTCTTGTCCTATCTCCTTTTACGTATATCCATAAGAACCATTTACTTTAAGTAAAAAGCTATCATGACTTGGATCACATCACTCATTTCATTACACCTTTTATATCTTTTGTCTTTTTTGTGACAACCTCTCATACAATAAGCTAGCCGACCTCCAAACATGACTCATCATTATTATTCTTAATAAATTATATTCATGTGATATACTCCCTTTTTCATGACCTCTTATCAATGTACTTCTCTAAAATCTTAAGACATCTTATGAAAAATTCGAAGTGATTATTAATTTTTTTGTATCACCTTTTAAGTGGTTATATTTCACGTAAATTTTTACTATATCATCGGTTATTTCATAGCTTAAGTATAATCTATTATCATCCGGTCATCCTTCACATCCTTTATGAAATCATATTTTAAACAGCTTATCCTCTATTGTTTTTAATACTACTAGTACCACCCTTTTATTTCCTCTTTCTCTCTTTATCTCATATGAAGTGACTTTCCATCCGTGACCATGACTCTCTCTTATATTGTATATCTCTCTAAAATCAAGACTCATTAAAGTCTTGTCTTCAAGCAAAACTTTATTTATTCTAACTCTACTTTATGTCATATCTAAATCAAGTGATTGTTGTTCTTTATAATCTTTCTCATTTCTCTATATATCCGTATCATCTTTTTATGTCTATTCACTCTTTTTCACGCATATCAATATATATTTCTTTTCACTCATATCTTGTCCTATTCCAAATTCACCATTCACGATTTTAGAATACTTCCACATAAAGTAAAATCATGAAGAAAAAGTTGCTTGTTTTATTAGGCCATTATTTTTAAAATCATTCACTCTTTTAAGTTCAATATATGACACCCCATACTCTATTAATTACTTCTCTCACTAGTCGATAAACTCACCCATAGTAAAATCTATATATATACAAATTATTTCAAAACTATGTCCTTCTCAACCCAATATAATACACTATCTTCAAACATTGATTTGATTTGTCATTCACAAGTCTCTTAACTTACTACTCACGGATTTCCTTATTTGACTAAATTCTAAAAATCATTCACTTCCAATGTCATTCAAAACCTATCAAAATTATTTTCATTCTTCTATTTAATGGATTGGTTCATCCCACACCAATTCCACTCGTATCTATCTATTCTCCTGAAAACTATTACCCACTTCAAACTCGCTCTTCTTAGTCCTCCTTTTTCCTTACAAACTCTTGCAATGGCCTCTTCCTCCTCCAACAATGTGATTACTGCAGCAGATCTAAGGTATTCAGATATGTTTCACGATTACAACTTACTCTGCTCTCGCCCCATTCATGAAGGTAAATTGGTTAACTTCAACGACTTCGTGCTATTTGACTTAGACAACTATCTCCCTGAACTCAAACATCTACTAGGATCTTCATCTCACGCTGCCTATTATCCTGAACTAGTTCGACTATTCTATACAAACTTTTCTACTGATCATGAACAAACTACAATCACCAGCAAAGTTTGAGGCAAGCTGATGTTTTTCGATGCTTCCGACCTAGGTAGAATTCTAAACCTACCTTCTACTGCCACCGACCTCAACAACATAGTACCAATCGAACGATTGGTTCTTTGAAAAATACTTCTCTGCACCAACTGCTACCAACTTCCCTGGCACATGAGGAATCTCCAACCTCATGCTCAATTACTTGCCCATATTCTTCTCCACAACATCTATCCCAAGCTTCCCCGCAAGGGATTAGTTCCACGAAAAATCTCTCTTCTTATCTACGCAATTTTTTCTTCTACTCCGATAAACTGGTCCTCCATTCTTTTCAACCTTTTTATTCGTTATCAAAAATTCAAGCCTCTTCTTTTCGGGTGTTTCATAACTCCCATTCTCAAATATTTCAAAGTACCCCTTCACAACGAAGTCATCCTCCATCCCTCTCAGGTCCTCGATGCTACCACCTTCAATCTAAGGTCCCTGCACATGCCCGGCTCTGATGAAGAAGATCCAACATCCACCTTCAATTACTTCCCTGCTCTGATGGATGTCCAGCGCTCTCAGGATCGTATTCTTCATCATCAAGCCTCGTTGCAGCAAACTCTACGAACCCTCCAGTCGGATCAAGTCAACCGAACACATCAACATCCTCCACCTTCGGGATAAACTTATTTTTTTGGTCTGTAATAACTCTCTTACTCTGATCCCTTCCTTTTTGTCTATGACAAAGGGGGAGAAAACCTGTCTCCATTATTGGAGAAATACTCTCTTTAAACATTTTTCAATATTTCATCATATTATTATTTCTATGCATAATGTCTTTTTGACAGGGGGAGCATATTTTGTCATCATCAAAAAGGGGGAGAATGTTGAGAAACTCTGTTTTGATGTCACATAATATGATACACTGTCGTATTTGATTTTATATGATATGATAATATGTCCTCTTGAAAAATGTTATATTATGACTGAATATGTTTTGCCATAAATCTAACGAGTATTTGATGCAAGGATATCTCACCCAAAAAGGATGGAGACTTCCTGTTCAAGTACAACTAGTGCAATCATACTCCTTGAAGAAAAAGCTTGATGAGCCATGCATTCCTAAAGTTCAACTGAAGAGATCGGCTACCTCAAGATGAAGATTTTTTTCTTCCTTAGAGTCATATGTAACAGAACCTTCAGGAACATGCATATTGCATATTACATACTCATTCATAAAAGTATACGATAGTTTCAAAAAGCTCCTTTTTGAAAATTAATAATTGTACCTCCTTACAACATTTATGAAAAAGGTATTTTTGACATGATTTCAAAATGTAATAATTGTACCTTACATCATATACAAGACAACATGAAAAGAAATGTAGGAAAAAGACAAAACATAAAATCGGCTACATAAAGAAAACAAATATAAATATGTTTTGAAAAGACTCTAGTTACCTTCTTTAAAGACATGTTTTTAAATATAGGAAAAAGACAAAACATAAAATCGGCTACATAAAGAAAACAAATATAAATATGTTTTGAAAAGACTCTAGTTACCTTCTTTAAAGAAATGTTTTTAAATATAGGAAAAAGACAAAAACATGAAATCGGCTACATAAAGAAAGCAAATATAATATGTTTTGAAAAGACTCTAGTTATCTCCTTTAAAGAAATAATTTTAAAATATAGGTAAAAGACAAAACATGAAAATCGACTATACAAAGAAAACAAATATAAAATTGTTTGATAAAGACTCTAGTTACCTTTTTACAAAACCATAGAATGTCGACTTACTTGAAGTCATCATTCTCTTTGTACAAGCATTAAATACCTCCTGTAAGAAATCCTTGTTAATATCCTTCTCAAGAATGTCGACTTTCTTGTAGTTCTCATTCTCTCTGAAGTCTTTGAAAAACACAACATAAAGAAAACACTTGACATGACTATGTACAAATAAATATCTCAAAGCACTCATTGTACTTACACTCATTTAAGGTAAAGAAGTACTTATGTACCTCAAATCATTAATTAGAATAAAGACAAAACTACAAATCCAATGTTCAATGTACTATTGTAAGAAATAGACTTTTTACATAAAATATATATTACCTAAAATATTACAACGACTAAGTGTACCCTATATTTTACTTTTATGGAAAAAGGCATTCTCGAATTTCTCTAAAAGATATTTTTGAAATGACACAACATTTCACATTTCAAAAAGGCTACGATTTCAAAATGTAACGACTACTTTTTTAAAGCTATATAAACACACTCAAATAAACTATTCAGACAAGAAGAATGAAATAGATGTGTGAGCTTACAACGAGAAAAATTCTATTCATTATTTGAAAAGAGAGCCTTGAAAAAGAAAAGAGAAAAAGTCAAGTATAGCTCTTTGACAAAGAGTATCTTCTGAGTGACAAACAGAACATTCTGAGAACCCTTCATTCGTGCATTCATATCATTCTGAATGTTCTATAGGAAGTATTGTAACTTTCTGTTATTCACTGTATTCCTTCTTTGTTGAAAGAAGTAGACCTCTGAGAAAGAGGGTGTTGTCCTTCTCTGTTGAGAGAAGAAGACCTCTGTGGAAGAGGGTGTGCCCCTTCTCTGTTGAGAGAAGAAGACCTCTGAGGAAGAGGGTGTTGTACTATTTATCCGGTGACTCGGATGTTATAGTGGAAAGCTCAAGTGGTTTGCTTGGGGACTGGATGTAGGTCTGGGTATTGACCGAACCAGTATAAATTCTGTGTTTTATGTGTTGTGCCTTATTGCCTGATTATTTTTATTTTATCGATCTTTATCGTATTTCACTATTCACCCCCCCTCTAGTGGAATTTCAATGGGAAGGTACAAAAACTTCGATGGACAAGCCATTAATGGCAGTTATGAGCAAAAGACTCGACTTCCCCTGTCATCGGAGTTAGGGGAAGGGGACTACCATAATTATCCTAGGTGGTAGCTCTCCATGTTCGGGATGCATCCATTGTTTATGCTGCTTCAGGGATTTCTCTCTTGGTCACTGACCGTTCCCTTAGGTGCGAACTCAGTCAGCTATCCGGGTTATCATAAAATACATAGCATAATAAACCCCCGGATCAGTCTAGGCTATTTCTAGAGTCGTGTCTTGTGTGTACCCACTTGGTCAGTTAATATCGAAACATAATTTCAATCCGATCACACAATTTGTTGAGTTATACGCGTATGAAAGTTATAGTGTACAACAGGTTCAATACTTATGGAATTGTGTGTGTGTGTGGTTGATGAAGCATTGTATTTTGCTAGTTAAATTTCTTATGCAGTTCTTTGCTTATAATAGTTAGCCTACTTGTGCCAGTAAAATGCTTGTAATAAATTTTAGCATTGTGCTTATGATAGTTGCTCTGTGAATCTGTTGAAATTAAATTGCTATATAATTGTTTGTCTACTTGACATATTAAATTATTCTACTTAATTATGTTTTATATTGTCTTGTCTGTGCACCTACCAGTTTTTAGTAGAACTGACCCATTTTATGGGCATGTAATGTATAGGTAATACAGTCTGCGATAACACGATGGCATGATGAGATCAAGATAGAGCTCTTTCCCTGACGTTTCGCTTCTGAGGACATGTTGGTAAATTTGGTATAAAGTGTATTTCAAAATTTCTCTTTTTATTAAACCTTGAGTTACTAAAACTGTTTTAGTAAACTTCTTCTTGGTTTCAACAAACAAATTCTCCATCATTGAAATTGTATTTTAAAACCATTTGATTTCGATAGTTGTGCGAAATTCGGTAAAAGAAAGTTTATGCTGTAATGCGCTCAAGGTCCATCGACTTGTTGTTTTAAAAATATCATTTTCCGCTGAAGTACTATTTAGACTCTGATAATGTTATGATTTCAAAGCTTTCTAAACTATTCTAAAAGTTACAAGTCCTGGATTTTTGGGGCGTTACATCCTCATCCTTAATTCTGAGTTGATGGTACCCAGTTCTTAGGTCTATCTTCGAAAATACTTCCGCCTTCTGCAATTGATTGAATAAGTCTTTGATATATGATAATAGATACTTGTTCTTAATGGTAGCCTGATTGAGCATCCTATAGTCAATGCACAATTTCATTGTTCCATCATTCTTCTTCCGGAACAATACTGGTTCACCTTAAGGAGATACACTCGGTCGAATGAATCATCGATCCATAAGCTATTATAGTTGCTTCTTCAACTCCTCGAGTTCGGCTGGTGCTATATGGTACGGTGCTTTGGAAATTGACATTGTTGCATGCAATAACTCGATATTGAAATCCACTTTTCGTTATGGAGAGAGTCCAGGTAACTCTTTCAAGAATACATTTGAGAATTCTCTTACTACACCTAACTCTTCTATTGACGTGGTTTTTGGTTCGACTAGAGTGATACTAACAAGAAAAGTAGTACACCCTTTCTGTATGTACTTTTGTGCTTTCAACAAAGAAATCACCCTGTCTTTCAGTGCAACAAGAGAATCTTTGATCAGTAAGATATATAAGTTCAGTAAATATATATAAGTGTATATATATAGTCTAAATTAAGATAGGCACAAACACACGATAAAGGATATGTCGTCCGCCTAGTTAAGCGAGTTGAGGCAGAACAAAGAGAGAGCATTTATACAAATTAATTAAACAAAAAGTGTTAATATTTTAACCAAAATCAAATATTTATTGTTCATGAATTCCTAGTTAATGCTAATTAAAAAAGAAAAACACATAAAAACTTTAAAACCATAACTAAACATTCATGCCAATATAAAAAAACAAATCAAAACCCTAATTCCTACCAACTTCATAAATTATGCATTTATGCTAATTGATAAAAAATCTTAATATTCTAAGTAAAATCAAGTGTTCATTAATCATAAATTCAAAACACAAAAAAAACCTAAGACCATAGCTCAATATTTAAGTCATTAAAAAACAAATCAAATTCCTAAATCATAACAAACATCACTTATAGATCTACTAATTGATGAAAATAAAATCCTAAAATTCTAACTAAAATCAAGCATGAAATCATGGAATCATGTTTAATGTTGATTGAGAAACAAACACAAAAAATAACCAATTAAATACTCATGGCATTTGAAAATTTAAAATAAAAAACTTAAACCCTAACAAAAATCAAAGATTTAGGGGTTTGAGAAGTGATAACTAAAATCAAACATTCATTAATGGAATCATGCTTAATGATAATTAAAAAAAGGCACACAAAAACTCTAAAACCCTAATTAAACACTTATGTTATTTGCAAGAATCCAAATCAATTCCCTAAATCCTAAAAAAAATCATGCATTTATGCTAATTAAAAACCTCTTAATATTTTAGTGAAAATCAAACATTCATTATATGCCTAATGATAATAAAAAATACAATAAACCCTAAAAACCTAATTAAACATTCATGTTGTTTAAAAAATAAACTAAATCAATAACCTAAATCTTAAAAGATATCATGCATTATGCCAATTGAAAAAAAAAACAAATATAACCCCTAAAATCAAAATGAGCACTCATTTATGATTTGAAAAAAAAATAGAAAAAAATAAAGAGAAAGAAGAAGACCTACAACTGATTGATATGCGTAAAAGAGGAAGAAGAGGTTGTCGGAGGTCCAACCAGCCTAACAGTGGCCAGTGGTGTCGAACGGCGGATGGGCCACACAAGAAAAACATAAAGAGAGAGAGAGATTGTGGGGTGGCGAAAAGCGCCAGAGGGCGAGTGAGGGTCGAAGGGAGAACTGGTTATGTTATAGTTTGGGGTAAGTGCTGGTATGTGGCTTGTATCTGTAGCATATACATAGAGGCCGATCTTGTTTAGCTATCAGAACAACCTTGGATTTGAATGCGTTCTCCCCTAACTATCTAGGCAATTTTGAGTTGATTGTCCTTTACATACGTTGACATTGGCGTTGCATTATTGATGAAGCCAATAGCGGTGAGAGTCATGGTTGTAGTAGAGTAACAACGGCAAAATATTTATGTTATTGCTATTACCTATCAATTAATGGGGACAAAAATCTCGTCATTATTGCTTTATCAATAACAGCGAAATTATGTCTTGCTAAAAAAGAGTAGCTCCTATTGACCCTCATCCTTGTAGTGATAGGCTTGACAAGTTAAACATGAACAACCAATGTTCATCTCGGCTGGAAAAAATATTTTTTATATATTTGTTCTATCATAAAATGCAGATGATTGCAGCTTTTGGCTTGCAAGCAATAAGTTTAGAGTTTTTGCTTACAAGTTTGGAACAATTATTTAGTTTGTAAATGAGCTGGCTCATAGCTAGCGGGCTTCATGAGCTCAATCTTGACTCGGCTTGATACAAGAAACAACCTGATCTTGAACACCCTCCGTTCAGTTCATTCGCGTCTACAAAGCCCCATTAACAACTAAGACAGGCCTCAATAGCGGGGTTCAATAGCACCCTTGCCTGTGGTTGAAATGCAATATCTGAAGAATTGGGCGGTCCTTTTACAAATACACAATTATTCAAACAAGCCAGATAGGGCTAGGTTGCTCGGGTTCAAGCTCAAGCTTTGAGTCAAAACAAGTCAAGTTTGGTCAAGCCAAGCTCGGCTCATTTACTGACCCTCATAACAGTGATCTCCCTTACTTAAATGATCACCCAATTCGATGTTCTACCTTTATTCCCAACCCATACTTGAGATACAACACCCACCTCTTACCCCCTCTAAATCTTCCCTAGAACAAACTTGCTGTCTTGTGGTTCCCTTGTGATCTCTATATCCCAGTTAACATATCACAAATGTGCGCTATTACTAGCGATTCCAACTTCATGTCTCCTGGCTCTTTGTTTATATCAATAAGAGAGTTCCAGGAACCTTTGGGCCATGGGATGCTTGGCTTGTGAAATCTCATCTGGCTTGAGCACCTCGACCACCTCCCCATCGACGACCAGGTATACCAGATCGGCAATCCTCTGTATCTGCTTCACACTGTGGGAGACCATCACCGTCGTCATGCCCCGCGACTTCTTCAGCTTGACTATGGCATCTTCAATGTTCTGTGTCGAGATTGGGTCGAGCGCGCTTGTGGGCTCATCCAGAAGCAGTACCTGCCATGAAAGATAATCACTCACCCTATGTTGCGCACAGAAAGAGTTGACCAAGCCAACTTAGCTAGCCCGAGCCTTGTAGTAGAAATGGATATCATGCCGTCCAAAAGCCAAGAGAGAAAGCAAACTGACTTGAGCCAGCCAAGCCGATGCTAGGAATCTTAGACTTACCTCAGGTTCGTTGGCTAGCGTCCGGGCCAGGGCGACTCGCTGAGCCTGACCAACCGATAGTTCAGAGCCCTTCTTTGGCGCGAACGAGGAGTCCAGGTCCGCCAGGGTCAGCAGTTTGGAAACCTCCGCGTCCGTTAGCTTCTTCCCCTGCAGATGGGGCCCATATCGTACGTTATCCGCGACCGTACCTGAAATAAGCACGATAGGTGCACATTTACGAAACTGCACTTGACTTCAACCAAATAAGACGGAGTCACGTAGTTGCTAGAAATGGGTACGGGGTACCGGTACCGGTACTTGAGAGTTTAAAATTTTTTAAGTACGCTTGTATTTGAAACACGTATTGCTACAATTTTAAAATATATAACACTGATACGGTTTTTAAGAGAATTGAAATGAGTTTATTAAAAGTTGATACAAAATATATATTTTTATAAAAATACTTATAAATTAAAATAATTAACTACACATATATAATCATTGTTGTATAATAAAATTTCAATAAACTATAATATTTAAAAATCTTGATAAAAAACAATGACTTTGTAAAATGAAATTGTTGTTTATATGCAAACTAGCTTGATACTCATTTATAATATAAATGAAACATGTTTTATCAGTGAGATGGATACATATTTCTCAAACAATAAGAAAATGCAACTATGGGAGTCATCATCCAGCACAATTATGAAAATACCCTTGACTCCTTTTGATAGACTACACTGCGTGACAGACCTTGGACTGAGAACCTTTATCACCATCAATCGGTGATAAGGCATCATGCAGGGTGGGCAACGGGCTGAGCGGCTTGATGGGCCAAGTCGACCCGACATACAATGGATCAGGTTTGGGCCAAGGTTTTTGGTTGGGGCTCATTAGGAATCGGGCTGAAACCCAACCTGTTATATACGTAGGTCGAGCCTGGGCTGGCCTGCATGCTATCGGGCCGGCTTGATAGGCTTGAGTTAATTATCAATTTTTAATAATATAAAAATTTTAAAAAATAAACTATTGCATAGTAACTTGGTAGCTATTACTATTTACCTAATTAGTTATATTAATTTTATGAAAACTAGAAAAAAATTAATTAGGTAAACGATAAGTTGGGAACTTGTTAATTATTCCTATTTACAAATGAATTGAGGCTGGGTCAGGCCAGACCCGACCCGCTTTACATTGGCCCATTGGGCTAATGGGTCGGGCTGTGGGCTGCTCTTCCAATCTGAAACCGTTAAGAATCAAGCCAAAACCCAGGGACCAGGCCATCTCCATGCCATACTTAAAGTCCGGCGGGCCGAGCTCTAAACGGGCCCGGAACAGGCCGGCCCAATGTCTACCCCTAATCATGCATTACCATTATAGGGGTGAAGTGCAAACGGGTCAAACTCAGGCTGGACCTTGTCAGATTGGAATCCAAATCCAAAATATAAACAATAGATCTGAATCCAAAACAAACATGAGGATATAAGGTTGAATCTGAATCCAAAATACATGTGGTAATACTGGATCTGAAAAAAATAGATGAAAAAAAAGTAATTTACATGTAAAAAGTGTAATAGACTAATAGGGTCAGAATTTGAATCAGATAGCCTTGAGATCCAAGCTTTAAATACCGATTCAAATCTGACTTGATTCCGAAAGTAACTCGATTGAATCAGATCTGAATCCAATCAAAATGTACATTCGGATCTCACATATAAAGATTTATATCCAAAAAAACATGAACTCGGATTGAATATCTGTCTATATCCAATCCGGTTGCAACCCTAATTACCGTCAATCACCGACCATCAGAGTAACCAGCGGGTGTGCTGATTGCTACAATGGCCATTTACGATGAGGGTCACGGACACCAGTAATGAATCATCACCAATGAACGGTGATAAAGCTTCTCACCTAATCCATTGGGATTCCTAACCAGAGGTTGGCATTTGCCAAATCCTATCTAACTTCATATAGGGTTGGGCATCGAGCTGACTTGGACCGGGCCTATTTAGAGCTCGGCCCGCCGTAAGTGTCGTCCAGCCTGGTGATGACCCGACCTGTTTACTAATGGGCTGGTTTTTGGCCCGGTTCTTAATGGGCTGATCTTGTTTGAAGAGCATCCAATGACCCGGTCCATTGGTCCAATGTGGGAAGCGGGCCAGCCCATACCCATTTGTACGTTAATTTTAATAAAATTAATAAATTGATTTTAAAATACCAAAAAAATAAATTAAATAAAATATATATAATTAAGTAAATAATAAATAATCATGACCATGTACCCAACAAATTATCTTTCTAGTTTTTATAAAATTAATGCAACTAATTATGTAAATAATAATAGTTACTAAGTTGTTATGTAATTAATTAATTTCTTTAATTTTTATATTATTAAAAAATAATAAATAGCTCAGGCTCATCGAGATGGCCTCGTAGCCCGCAGGTTGACTGAGAATCGGCCAACGCATATAACGGGCTGAATTTTGGTTCGGTAGCTAATGGGTCTGAGCTTAAAACCTTGACCCAACCCCAGCTTATGGCAGGCTGGGTCGGCTTGGCCCATCGGACCGCCCAGCCCGTTGCCCACCCCTAACTGCATATATAGCCTACTTATATAGGAGAACCCTTGCGGATCCAGATCTGATTAGTATTTTACCTTGATGGGATCAGAAATTGCGCGCACGTCTCCGATTTCGATCAATTACTGTCCGTGGATTAATGTTGGTGGGGACCCAACACAAACGATAGGAAGACAGTTGGATGAGAGGAAAGACACCTCTAGAGACATTTTTGCTTTACTAAAGAGAGAATTTCCCTACTTTTTGACTTTTTTGGCCCAAAAATCTGCAACCGGTTCCAAGTTGCGCTGGTTTGCACACCAAAAAAAGAATGCACGTTCTAGTAAACTTTGGGTCCAATGCATGATGGTAAACAATTAAGATAGTGGAAGACAACGTATGCAAGCCAGCTTGGAAAGTGGACGTAGGAAGAGACTAGTGGGAGTTTTTCTTTTTTTAGGATAGAGAAAGCTGGGGTTGGGGTAGGGCATACTCCTAGCAGGAGTACAACCATACCATTGGATTCGAACTTGCAACGACCCAACATAAGGTGACGTGCAGTAACTGCTCCTGCCAAACAAGCCGAGCCCTCGTTGGTGTACAAAATCGTCTTTTATCATAATATGGAGCTGAGTAGGTGCCACCTAAGCATGACGATTTTCTGAAGGTATAAGCACAAGTTTTGCGTTTTACGGTATCAGTGCAGCGACTGTAAGTACGGCAGCAGGCAGAGTTAGCAAGGCTAAGTCTTTGATGGTGAGAGCAGTTTCTCCGTATATAAAAAAAAGAAGCAAACATGAAATCCACCTCTACGAGTTGTTTTGTGTCTTTTGTTCTGGACCTTTAATTTTCAAAGGAGATAATGGATTTTTCTAGTTCTTTCTCCGGCCAATAATTTCGACTCCGTTCGAAACCATCGGCCAGTTCTAGGGATATGATGGTGAAAAAAAGAAAGAAATAAAACGTGGGGTATGGAAGGAAGCTAAGGGTAGAGGGAAAGTTACCTTCAAACAAAACGGGGACCTGGAACAGCATCCCGACCTTGCGCCTAAGGCGGAGGACGTCCAGAGCGGTGATGTCCTTGCCGTCCAGGAACACCGAGTCGGAGGGAGGCTCCCACAGGCGGTTCAGTGCCCTCAGCAGAGTTGACTTGCCGCTGCCGCTGGGGCCGATGATCCCCACCACCATGCCTTTGGGCACCTCCACCGACACCTTCGAGAGGATTGGGACGCCGCTGTCCGATTTCTTCGTCAGGTTTCGGACCCGGATCTTGGGCCAAGAGCTCCGATCGCCGTTCTCCACGTCGATAAGTAAATGCTGCTGCGCCTCGTCTGCTGAAAGAAGCCAAAAGGGAAGAAGGTGGGAAATTAGAAGAGGTTCCAATTTACTTCGAAGCCCCCATAAAATAAAATTGCAACGAGACATGTAAAAGTTTTCGTAGATTACCTAAAATCGGCTCCATTATAGCAGTTTCAAGAATTCCGGAATCGTATGGATCTGAAAAATTCGTAGATGGTTAGGCGACAGTAATTACTCGGATCCTGAGCCACTCAAAAAGAAAAAAATGAAAACCTCGACAAATTTGAGAGAGAGAGAGAGAGAGAGAGAGAGAGAGTATTTGGATTTTAAAATAGACGTCGAAGCTTTTATTGAGAGACTGAGCTCGGAACCACGAAAATATAATTCAAGTCTGAAAAAATTCACAACTTTCTGCATGAAGTTGGCAAAAAAAAGAAAAAAGAAAAAAGCCAACTTTGACATATGCAGATCGAAAGCTGGCAAGTCGGTCGAAGTTTATGCCAATCCAAGATTTGCAACTGTCAGAGACCTAAAAACACGTTAAATTTTCAGTTTTCTTAAAGAAGTGAATTTCCAGAGCGAGAGAGAGAGTTAAATTTTGAAAGCTTCGTCTTTTCTCTTGAAATCAGACTTCTGAAAAGAAATGCTTCAAAATCACTCCTTACGGGAAATCAAACTTTTAAGCCTAAAACGAGAAAAAAAAAACGAAAATTTTCAGCAAAAACGAGTTCCAAAACTTCAAATTTTCAACGGAAATCAAACTTTTGAACACAAATCCCTTCAGCTTCCCATGAAAATGAAAGATCGCGACTATGCAAGAGCGAACCTTAAGTTTCGTGCGATCTCCGACGTCGAAAGCCGAATCCCTTCAATTCTTCGTAGTCCGACTACTTCCGCCTCAAAACCTTAAGAAAACCCGATCAAAAATCTGATTCTTCAAGGAAAAAGGAAGAAAAATCCCTCAGATTATGATCAATCTCGAGCTAATCAAAGAACCCTTTAAAACCTAAAAAAAATTCCACGCAGAAGCGGAAATAAAGTGGTAGAGGAAGATGAGAGCGTGAATACAAGAGGGAGACGAGGTGTAAGGTTAAATACAAAAAGAACGAAGGGTACCAGTTAAGCCCGGACCTTAAGTGCGATTCTTTAGAGAGAGATTCGGCCGAGTTAACACCTCCCCCAACTATCGAGAGATTGATTCGGCCTTCACCAAACGCGTCCCCATTCAACGAACTCGTCACTTTCTTCCGTACGGTGTATTGAATGCCGTCCCAGTTCTCTCCGTCTCCGGGCGTTCTTTTTCATGTGTGTCAGTGTATATCTACAAGTTGGCCGGTTTGGTTACCGTACTTGATAACGAAAATGCCCCTCACTCCCTCACAAAATACAAAACGGTGTGTTCATGTTCATTGATAGTCCGAATGAGCGCCGCCTCTCTAACCACGTTTGGGCTCATATCCCTGTGTATCGGCATCACTTAGCGTTAGAGCCCTGTGCAGTTGCAAAGATTTAAGTATTTTTTTTTCATGAAACAATGATTAAAAAAAAAAAGCAAAAATATCTTTCATTCATAAAAAAAAAAAGGATGGTTTGAAAAAAAAAACAAAAATGTCTTTCATCCATAAAAAGAAGAATGATGTTAACTCTTCAAAGTTCAAACATTTTATTTTTGCCGTAAGTAGTAAGCACCGGAGCTTCTTTTAACGATGCATCCTTTGCTGTCGTTTGTTGTCTTTAAAACACCTTTTGCAATCGTCTGTTGTTGCTAAAGCATCATTTGCTATCGTCTGCTATTGTTAGAGCACTCTTTGTCATCGTTTGCTGCCACCAGAGCAACCTTTGTCGTCGTTTGCACAGTGAGAGCATCATTGACACCATCGGTTGCATCTACCTTCTGGGTGTTTATCCTCCACTGTCGGATTACCAAAACTCATGTCATTTCGGTGAGTTTCGTCTAAGGTTTCGTTATGTAAACAAATCGATTTATAAATCTGAATGCTAAATCTTACAACTGATTGTACTATTCATGCTAAATAATACCTATTTTATACTGAAATAAATCGATTTGTACTTATTCACCTTCTGGGTGTTAAAAAACAGTTAGCACGGTTTATTCTTATAAAGACCAAACATTACAACGATATGTACTTATAAAGGCTAAATTTCTACAATGATTTGTACATTGGAATGCAACAATGATTTATACATTTAATGCAGTAGTGATTTGTATGTTCGATGCAGAAACGATTTATACGTTTGAAGCAGTAGCGATGTGTATTTATAATTTATAAAGTTACCACAATTTGTACTTAGGTTTGCTAAATCGTACAACAATGTTTACTTATGAAGCTCAAACGTTACAACGATATATACTTATGAAGGGTATGATTTCTACAACGATTTGTAAGTTCGAAGCATGAACAATTTATACATTTAAATCAGTAGCAATTTGTACGTTTGAAGCAACAATGATTTATACATTTGATGCAGTAGCGATGTGTATTTATGAAGTTACTTCGATTTGTACTTAAGTTTGCTAAATCTTACAACGATGTTTACTTATAAAGCCAAATATTATGAGGATTTGTAATGTTGGTGATTGTGTAACGAATGTGATAATTTGTAATAATATATACTTGGGGAGGCGGTTGTAACATATAATGATGCGGTTAAATTTATGTATTGTGCAGGTTAGCAATGACTAAAATTTCTAAGACAAGAAAGCCCCCACCGTTTGATGGGATGACTCTTGGAGAAATTAACCGCTAGTTCGATATATACGAGTGTTATGAAACATACCAAAATATAATGAAGATTGAGAATGATAAAGACAGGGACAAAGCGTTGAAATTATATAATGCAGAGCATTATTCATCAAATATTGAAGATGAAGAGCAAAGGAAGAAGGATGAAGAAGAAGAAAAATGATGATAAAAAGAAGAAAAAGCAAAGGAAAAAGGAAGAGGAGAATGAAAAGCAAATGAAGAAAAGGCAAATGAAGGAGGAGGAGGAGGAGACGGAAAGGCAAAGGAAGAAGGAGAAGAAGAATGAAAAGCAAAATAAGAAAAGGCAAATGAAGAAAGAGGATGAGGGGAGGCAAAGGCAAAGAAAGAATAAAGAGAAGAAGGAAGAGAAGAAAAGGCAATTGAAGAAGGGGAAGGAGGAGGAGTTAGAGAGGGAAAAAGAAATGAAGAATAAGGAGAATGAGGAAGAGAAGAAAATGCAATTAAAGAAGAAGAAAGAGAAAGAGGAAGATAAGAAAAGGCAAATGATGAAGATGAAAGAGGAAATGCAAAGAAAAAAGCATCAAGATGAGGAAGACAAGAAAAGGCAAAGAAATGAGAAGGAGGAGGATAAGGAAGAGAAGGAAAGACAAAGGAAGCAGAAAGAAGACGAGGGAGAGAATAAAAGGTAAAAGAAGGTGAAATAGCACGAGGAAGAGAAGGAAAGGCAAAGAAAGGAGAAGGATGATGAGGAAGGAAAGGAAAAAGAAGAAGTTGGAGGAGGAAGAGAAGGAAAGTGAAAGGAAAAAGCAAGAGAAGGAAGAGAAGAAAATGGAAAGGAATGAAGCAGTAGAAAAGCAGAGGAGGGAGGTGGCAGAGCGAAGGAGCAACAAGAAAGGCAGAAGAAAAGAGGTGGAGAAGAAAATGAATGGGGAACAAGATAGGCAGAGGAGGGAGGAGGAGGAGTGAATGATGGAGTAACAGAAAAGGCAGAGGAGGGAGAGAGGAGATGAAGAGGAAAAAAGTGTAACAAAGGTACGTAAATCGATCATGTCTGTCATGATTTACTGTGATAAGTATTATTATATATAGCGATTACAGTGATAGTAATTACTATATATAGCGATTAATGTGATAGCGATTACTATGTATAACCATTATTGTGATAGCGATTACTATGACCTATGTATAGTGATTACCATAATAGTGATTAGTACGTATAGCGATTATGTAAAGATTTATTATAATATGTATTATTATGTATAGTGATTACTGTAATAGTGATTACTATATATAGCAATTATTATGTATAACGATTACTATGTATAGTGATTAGTACATATAGCGATTACTTTGATATCGATTATTGTGTATATGGTTACAGTGATAGCTGGTGTGAGTTTTAGAAAAATGATTTTTAAAATAATATTTTTAATGAAAACTAAGTGAAAGTCAGACACCAAATAATAAAAACCATCTCGCACGAGTGGTGGGGTCCGGGTCGATCTCAGGGAACAGAAAATACTCGTATTCAAACACACAACTACGCTACTCTTTATTGCCAAAATAAAGAAAAAAAATTAAATAAATAAATAAATCATTAAAGAGTGATGCCCTACGCGGAGGGTTTAAACGAAATAATTATAGAGGCCTTATACAACCCAATTAAATTAATTGAATAAAATAAATAAAATCCTAAATTAAAAGAAAAGAAAAATTCTTTAGCGCTTGAGTCTTCTTATCCCCGTGGAGGCTTTGCTTTTCTTATTTGCATATCACTTTGTGGTCCTCCAGAGGGGCACCTTGAGAGGCACTTATGAGGGTCCCCAAGGGTCCCTTGGGGAGACCTTTTAGGGATCTCAGAGGGCTCTTTAGGGGCACGAAAAGGGTTTCCCCGCACGTCCAAATGCTTCCCTGCAAAACACAAAAGCAAAACACACTGCATAACAAGAAATCTATGAGAAAATCAATAGGAAATATGATGAAAAATCACAAAAACATGAACTAAACTACTAACAAACTTGAAACTAACACTAAAAGACCGAATAACAAAACCACCTAACTAACAATCAAGAAATTATCTAAGGTATCAACTAATTCATTCAACCGAAAGTCAACAAAACTATACTAATTAACATATATTGCTAACCTAACTTATTAACAATTAAATCTACTTAAAATAATCCAAAAAAAATGTTGAACCACGACAACTAAGCACTGTATACTACCTAATTCTATTGAATGCAATTCCAGCTATAAGAAATAAATTATGTCAACTAGCAAAAGAAAATGTTAATCTATCAACTACTCTCTATACTCATAGAATAACTTAACTAATTCTAATAGAAACTGGATTAATCTTTGATCAATTACTTACCTAACAAAAAGTTTACAGAACCTAATAGAGATGTTCTGGCCACTGCATAAAATATTGACAATCACGCTGCATGTGTTGTCAATATTTTGTGCTAATTGAATACACGATGCTATGCAAAAATTGATTTCTCACTGGAAAGAACCAATCACACGAAACAACGTGATTTGGTTTGAATGCAATACAACAGTGTATGCTGGGATAATCACAAAAAGTTTACAGAACCTAATAGAGATGTTCTGGCCACTGCATAAAATATTGACAATCACGCTGCATGTGTTGTCAATATTTTGTGCTAATTGAATACACGATGCTATGCAAAAATTGATTTCTCACTGGAAAGAACCAATCACACGAAACAACGCGATTTGGTTTGAATGCAATACAACAGTGTATGCTGGGATAATCACAGGCTGCACGGTATGATTAGCATATAAAAAAATTTATAGTGTGATCCACAATGTACGCAACTCTGCGTGTTTGTGAATTGCAATAGATTACTGTTGATCACGTCCGAACATTGCCTGCGTGAGGGCAAATCTTCACACAGGTTGTATAATGTGTCTCAGGATCCAGCAGTGTGATGGTATGATAATGCAATCAACTATTGGCCTCCACGAACCAGACAATGTAACATACTAAAAAAAAAACTAAGAAGAAACGAGTCTACAACGCAAACTATTCCTAATCTAATCGGCCGAGATTAATTATTATAAATGGATCAATCATGCTGGAACTAACTATAATGCATATAATATATCAAATAAATCTATCTACGTAAAAACAACCTCTTATGCTATATGCAATGATTAATGCAATGTAAAATCTAAATTTACGGTGAAAGAGAGAAAGAAGATCACCTCGCGGATCACTTCTGATGGAAGGGTTGAGAAGAGAAGATGGTCAATTCAACTACATCCACGCTGCCCCGACGAAGAAAAAGAAGTTGTTGATGACGAAAGGGTTCTAAGCTTGAAGAAAAAGAGGAAGATGAAGAAGAAGAGGAGAGTAAGAGAGAAAGAAATCAGCAAAAGGGAAAGGAGAAGCAAGGGAGAGAGAAAAGAGGGAGGCAAAAAGGAGGGGAGGTAAGAAGGCTGCTGAAAAATATTTTTCCCAGCCCTCTTTACTACTATTTATAAGCCTAATTAGGTTAAAACAAAGTTTTCAAAAGAGTCCAAATATTTTTGATAATTTCTAAAACAAGGTCTCTTATGAAAATATATTTTTCTAAAAATCAAAACTTACTAAACTAATTAAAAATTAGCTAATATAAACTTAAGCTAACTAAACTATAATTAAGAAATTCTAAATCTAATAAAAACACTAAAAATGCAGAGAAAGCTTTGAAAAATATAATTTTCTGATAAAATTCAATTCAATGCAGTTTATCGAAACTAACGATAAAAATGGGTTTTTAAGGCAATTTTCCACTAGATCATGCATAAAATAAGATGAATAAAATACAAAATATATGCATGATCAATAGTGAGTATGCAACAATTATTATATATAGCGATTATTGTGTACAGTGACATGTAGAAGTACAAATATGACTAATTTTGATTTGATACGAATAATATGTTGTTTTATGTTACAGGAAGGTCAGAAGAGAAGTAGAGCACCAGGTGAAAAGCTCAGAGGATGGTGTCAGTGGCCTATAGTTTTGTCGTAGTATGGATAGCTGAGTGAATATCAGAGAGACCGATTACGAAATATGCACTTCGGTAGCCTTCTGGACCAGCATTATTTTGAAACATGTTGGAACACTATGACCCACCTGGTCAATAAGTAGAATCATAAGACGAACACATTCCAGTTTGATTGTTTGAGATCACCATGACCCTAAAAGATGTGGCATGGATTATGGGTCTTAAGTGCCATGAAAGTGTTGTCCAAGCACGAGATTCAAACTATAACGCAAAGGACAAGTACACAACCCTTCTAAGAATGCCAATGGAGGACTGGGTCAATGTATTTCTGGTGAAAGCAACTCCACATCGATAAAAGTTTCTTCTTTCTATAATAAATGAGAAGGTTGGTACAGTACATGTGCATTTGAAAGAGCTGACCAAGAGTTGTGTGACTTCCTTCTTTATTTTTTTGGACTTACTTTATTTTCAGATTTGTCTGGTTCGAGGTTAAGTTACATGTGGCTACAGTTCTTGGAAGACTTAGATGAAGTCGACAACTATGCATGGGGTGATGCTATGCTCTCACACTTGTACAATCAACTTTACCATGCGAGTAAGGGTACAAAAATCGTCGGAGGGTTTTGGCCATTTGTCCAGGTAATTGTTTATTACATATTTAGTAGTTGTAGACTAAGATCGTTGAAGGTTATAGTCTTATTAATATATTATTTTTGTAGGCCTGAGCATGGGAGCATATTGTCGCCTTGCATCCTCAGTGTGACCCTACGATTTATGTTTTTTTCAAAATCGGCCGGTGGGCTACAATAAATGTCAAGGAGGATAATGCTAAGTTTATTTTAGATGGTCTACAATTAAATGAGGTAAATGGTTTAAAATCGTTTACAATCATTTTAGCATTTACCATTCATTAGTATAAATCATTAAAATGCTTAGCATTCTTAAGTAATCATCGCTACAAGATTTTGTCATCATTAGTACAAATCGTTATCGCATTAGCATTTAACATTCATTAGTATAAATTATTCTAATGTTTAACATTCTAAAGAAATGATCGTTGCAGGATTTTGCATTCCTAAGTACAAATCGTTATCGGTTTAGCATTTAACTTTCATTAGTGTAAATCTTTGAAATGTTTAGCATTCTTAAGTAATCAACATTGCAGGATTTTGTCTTCATTAGTACAAATAGTTATCACATTAGCACTTAGCATTTATTAGTATAAATCGTTCTAATGGTTAACATTCTTAAGTAATGATCGTTGCAGGATTTTGTATTCCTTAGTACAAATCGTTATCGCTTTAGCATTTAACTTTTATTAGTGTAAATCGTTGTAATCTTTAGCATTCTTAAGTAATGATCATTGCACGATGCACTATTCGTTAGTACAAAGCGTTATCGCTTTAGCATTTAACTTTCATTATTATAAATTGTTGTAATATGTAGTATTCATTAGTGTAAATCATTTTAATACAAAGCACGCATTAGTAACAATCGTTGTAATATATTTAGTACTCGTTATTATAAATCATTTTAATATTTAGCATTCATTAGCATGAATAATTATGTTTATACCTAAACCACATTCTCTAATGTACAGGTTGTGTGGAGACCGTACGGAGATAGGGAGGACGAGGACCAAGATGTTGTTGCTGAGGCTGCAAGACTGTCTACCTGCGATATTTGGTTGTTTAGCAAATCTGAAGTCGAGTTACAGCATGGTAGTCGAGTTCTCCTACAAGCTGGCTTGGGACGTTCAACCCAAAAATGACTTGTGGAAGTGAGAAGGAAGATGAATAGTTGTGAGGCCAGGAACGTGAATTGACACGAATGCTTTAGGAAACAATTGGACAACTGGAACAAAGGAGGTGTTCGTGCCATAGCATATGATTATAAAGAACGAAAATATGAACCCAACTATTTCAAAAAATATTGGGAACCCATGCATCAAAATCTGAAGATTGAGAAGAAGCAACATGGAAGTAAGGTCCCTTTTGTCCTTTAGCATGTCGTCTCTCAGCATAGAAAAAATGTTCATCGTGTTCCTCCGACTATAACTACGATTATCTTAGTTACAGTACATGATGAGGAGCCAACACATCTCACAAAAAAGAAGGTAGTCTCCGCTACAAGGTTAGAGATGTTGGAGAAAGAGAATAAGGAGTTACGAAAGCAAGTGCAGAATTTGGAGAGACAAATGTGGTCACAATATGCTACACTGGTAGAGATGATTACTAGTGGTTTTAATAAGATTGAGGGAACCAAGAGGCCACCGAGGAAAAAGAGTCAACCAAGAAAAGAGAAAGAGACAATTTGTGTGTCATAGTCCATCTGAGTCATCAAGTGCCACTAAATAAATATTATATGATTTTTGCATCTCGATAATTATTTGTTGTAATTCTATAATTCTTTATTGTAATTCTATAATTCTTTTTTGTAACGTGGCATTCTATAAATGCATAATTCTTTTTTTAATAAGTGTAACACACAAGTGCCACTGAACAAATCATTGTAATGTTCAACCTTCATAAAAAAAATCGAAGAAGCGTGTAGCGTTGTGTACTGTGAAAATTATGAATTGCTTTTATGAGTTGTCTTCCTATTGCGATTTACACAATGATTGATAAAAGGTTGAAACGATTTGTACGTATGAAGGCTACGTGCTATCGTGATTTGCTTGTAACTAGTTATAATTTTTTATTGTAATGTAGCATTCAATAATTATAGTTATTTCTATAAGAGATTGAGATTTATTTTTTATAGAAGTGTTCTATCATGATCTGTACAGCCACAAACATAAAGCGGAAACGATTTGTCCTATCGCGATTTGCGTTTACGAGCTTTGTCTATATGAATGATATGTCTGCCGCACGATTTACACAATGACTAATTCATAAAAGGTAGAAAGAAAAAATAATAAACAAATCAACACGATGTTTAGACTTAGTAAAGTACAAATAAAGGTAACTTCAACAATATAAATCAAGGTAACTTTATAAATATAAATCGATTTCATTCAAAAAGATAAACAAATATATATCATTGTAGCGATAATTTCATAACTACAAATTGACATGATTTACAACCATATTTATTTACAAAAAATATGGGTATCTAGTTATAATACATCATGCCCAATGGTTTGGCTTAGATACAATACATGACCATTATCATCAAAGAAAACAAACAGCACCATCAGCATCACCCCCACGTCCAAATAGTGATGTGCTTCAAATGCAATCCAGGTGCACATGAAATCCAGTTTGCTAGTGTAGAAAGCTTCGAGGCAGCACTGACGAAGCTGCAGAAGGTAAGGATCCCAATAGGTAGAGAAGATGGAGCTCGCACGACTGTAGCATATTTGTCATAAAGTATATCGAAGATTAGGTAGATATTTTTTCAACTGTGAAGGATGGTTTGCGAACGATGGAGGGTCCGTCAATAGGAATAAATCAAATAGATGGTCATCAGCATCACCCCCTGTCTATCATGCAAAATATTTGTGCTTACTTCGGTATGCCGACAATGATTGAGGATGATTATGGTCTTTATATTATACATAAACTTTGATATACTTCATGACAAATACGCCACAGTCGTATGTGTCATGAATAAATCGATGTATACACAGAAGATAACCACCATAATTATTATCGAAGATTATCCAGATCTTTCCTCACGACGTGAAATAACTAGGTTATCAGCATCAAACCCCATCTATCAAGCACAGGTGGAAGGAACATAGAAGAACAAAGAAGAAAGCAAAATACAAGAAATAAGAAGAAGAAGAAGAAGAAGAAGGAGAAGATAAAGGCGGAGGAGAAAAAAGAAGAAGAAGAAGAAGAAGTTGTGCTGCCATGGAAGAGAGGTTAAATAGATTAGGGTTTAGGACCTCGACAATGGGTTGGGTCGGGTTGGGTTTTGCATAGAATAGGGTTTTACACTTGATAAATACAAATCGACTTAAAATCACAAGCTACCTAGATCTGAAAGCACAAGTTGGCATGTTATTTGATGAGTTTAATCGAAAATGATTTGTTCTATCGCAATTTTCTTGATACCGATTGGCTTACAATCATTTATAATTCTTTGTTGTAACATAACATTCTATAAATATATAATTCTTTTTATAATCGATCGTGATTTGTTTTTATAGAGAAAATGTTCTATCACAATTTGTTCAGCCACAGACATAAATCGGAAATGATTTGTCCTATAGCGATTTGCGTTTACGAGCTTTATCTATGTGAACGATATGTCCTCTCGTGATTTACACAATGACTGATTCATTAAAGGCGGAATAGAAAAACAATAAACAAATCGACACGATGTTTAGATTTAGTAAAGTACTAATTGAGGTAACTTCAATGATATAAATCGAGGTAACTTCATAAATACAAATCAATTTCGTTCACAAAGACAAACAAAGACATATCGTTGTCGCGGTAACTTTATAACTACAAATCGACGTGATTTACAACCACATTCATTTACAAAAAATATGGGTATCTAGTTACAATATATCATGACCAATGGTTTGGATTAGATACAATACATGACCATCATAATTATAAAAAGAGTTTAGACTCAGATCAAGGTTTGGACCAGACCTATAAGAGATTTGGATCCATTTAAGACACAAATAAATCTCCTCTAATATAAAAACTATTTTAGATCCATTTAGAGACCAAATTGGATCCTACTAAGAAAATAAGATATCAAATCTAATTGAAGACTCAATTAGATCCTATTATGTAAATTAACATTTGGACCCATTTGGAGATCCAATTAGATTCCAATAAGTAAATAACGCTTTTGGATCTACTTGAGACCTAATTGGATCTCATGAAGGTAAAATGAATTTGTTTGGATTTGAATTCAATTTGAAACCCAAATATATCCTACTTCAGAAAACAAGATTTGGATTCACTTATGATCTGAATGAATCTTTTTAGTGTACTGTGAATTTTACTAGAATATAAATTCCAAATGGATCCTACTTAAATAAATAGAATTTGGGTTCATTTGAGACCCAAATAAATTTAATTAAAATATATATGTAAATGTGTATCTCTCTCTATATATATAATAGTTTAGATTGGGTTTGGATTTGATGAGAGCTAAATGGGTCTCACAACCAACCCAATGCAATCACTCTCCCACCAAAACCCATCAAATCAATCGAATACATTCTATCCCACCAAATTCATTTGAATATCCTATTGTGATTTATCTTTACGAGCTTTGTCTATGTAAACGATATGTCCTATCACAATTTACATAATGACTGATTCATAAAATACGAAAAGAAAAATTATAAACAAATTGATAGGATGTTTAGACTTAGTAAAGTACAAATCGAGGTAACTTCATAAATACAAATCGATTTACAACTTGATATTGATTTAAGTTTTATATTAAAATAATATTTTAGTAACAATTGCAAATCGATGAGTAAATCACGATATTACATATCAATATCGTTCACAAAGACATATCGTTGTCGCGTAACTTCATAAATACAAATCGATATGATTTACAACCATATTCATTTATAAATAATGAGTATTTAGTTACAATACATCATGACCAACGGTTTGGCAATGAAACGATTTGTATTATGAAGATCTTATCTCAATATTCTATTTTCTATAGTGATTTGCAAATGAAACGACATTTTTTAATTTATGCACAATGTAATCTATTTGTTTATTATATACTTTGCGTGCAATTTTTGAAAATGTACAGAATGTGAAATGATGTTTCCTTTATAAATGATTGACACATCATACAAGTTTAGGAGGGTGTTGCTTCGTGAGTAAGGAATAGATGAACCAGCGTTTCCTTTATAAATGACATCTTTGGGGGCTGAACATATAATTGCTTTGTCGTAAAGGGGGTATCGATGACGAGGAAGGAGATGACGAGGAAGGAGATGACGATAGCTACACGGCTAGTGATGGCGAATTAGGCATATATTTTCTAAACCTCGTGATGAGTTTCTTTAAAATTTGTCTCTTTTATATCATATATTCGATTTGTTTTGTGTACTGTAGAAAGGAATTGCAATATAATGCGACCAATTATTTATTGAATATTCTGCTAATGTCAGGGGAACATCTACAAAAAAAGGTGCCCGAAAACTCGGCAAAGAGCTCCAAGAGAACATCAACCAGCTGCAAGATGAATTTGCAGAAGGAAATACTATCAGCAATTTTGTATGTATGAAACCACTATCAGTTATACATTTACGTATTCCATGGGTACGTATGTTAACACATGCATATTTATTGCAAACAGACTATATACGATTTTGTCATGTATATTCAAAGCAACACAACAACCAATACTAGATGTGTCGTCAGCCCTTATTTCATGGTATATTGGTTCTCTTATATGTTTATTATCTTTTTTGATTTACTCTTGTTGCTTCATGTTTTAACCTTACTATTACCACTGTTTTGTTCAACAGAGTTTCGTCTGTCGACTGCCATACGCCATTGGATTTCAAGATGGACTACAATGTTGGGGTAACAATGATCACTACAAAGACTTTTGGTCAAGTGAAAAGGTAAGTGAAGAAACTTGTTGTCTAAGGTTTGTGATGCATAATAGTCCTAACACGATTTCTACTATCTATTTGTAAGATATTATATCAATTTAAGATATTGTTTTGATTCTTAATATCGATTTCTAAGCTATCAATAGGAATTTTTATATCGATTTGTCAGATATTTTATCATCAATTTGCAGATATTGATTCCTACATTGTGGCGATTGTATGAGCATTGGGTCTTATACGTGATAGATTTATGAAAACAACTACTATGGTGCTACAACTCATTGGACTTTAACACTGATATACGATGTGACATTATGCATTTGGTAAGTTTCTATCTATAAGTGTATCGTATCTTGTATGGTGGCCCATAATTTTCTTGCTTCTGCATTAACCACAGGTGGGATTCCTCAAAGACGTCTTGGGTGTCAACATTAGGGAATTGAGGTTTCGTTACGCATTCGATGCTCTTTTATAAAATAATGGCGTCGATTATGGCATATTTGTAATGAAGTATATTGAAGCAATATACAATGGACAAGAACTTGCTTTTAACGTTGTATGCTCTACACTTAAACATGTTTTATTATCCTATATTATTGGGGACTCAATTTCTATATTGGTCTCACATTACCTTTTTGTTGCAGGATGATATACCTAGATTTCGTACAAAACTATGTGAAAATTGATGGAGTGTCTAAATGTGAAAGAAAAAAAAACTCAAACGGCAAGAATACATAGAAGGCAATGAACGATGTGACCCCTCTAGGAGTAATATGATATACAAAGATTTGTAACAGATTTTGTAGACTATGTATACAAATTTTGTAAGACTGTATATAAATTTTTTAAGATTGTGTATACAAATTGTGTAAATCTCTCTGGGTTGAAATAAAAATTCAATAATTACCCCAATTTTAAGAGGAATGCTGATAAATACTGATAAATGTTGATACCAAGAGGAATACTAATATATACTTTCAGAATGGAAAGATCTTTGTTTTTCATCCTTTAACATAGAACACTATGTAAATTGATGTAGTTGTAAATCGCGTTGATGATCTACATGATAAAACACTTTTACTAAACACGTCAATAAGTCAGACTGTTATTTGTAGCAAAGGCAAATCGTTGTCGCCAACATAGATGTTATTGTTTAAATCGCTATAGGACACTATGGTATAATGATTCAAGTATAGTATATATACAATGATTTGTATATGTGAAGGCTAGATGAGACAACAATTTTTACTAATGAAGCCCAAACGTTACAATGATATGTACTTATGAAGTGTTTAGCGTTGTTTACTGTGAAAATGATGAATTATTTTTACGAGTTGTCTTCCTATCATGATTTACACAATGATTGATAAAATGCAGAAATAATTTGTACGTATGAAGGCTACGTGCTATCACGATTTGCTTGATACCGATTGCCTTGCAACCAGTTATAATTCTTTGTTGTAACATAACATTCTATAACTATATAATTCTTTCTATAAGAGATCATAATTTGTTTTTTAGAGAGAAAGTGTTCTATCACAATTTGTACAGCCACAGACATAAAGCAGAAATAATTTGTTCTATCGCAATTTGCATTTACGAGCTTTACCTATGTGAATGATATGTCTTATCGCAATTTACACAATGACTGATTCATTAAAGGCGAAAAAGAAAAACAATAAACAAATTGATACGATGTTTAGACTTAATAAAGTATAAATTGCGGTAACTTCAATTATACAAATCAAGGTAACTTCATAAATACAAATCAGTTTCATTCACAAAGACAATCAAAGACATATCGTTGTCATGGTAACTTCATAACTATAAATTGACATGATTTACAACCACATTTATTTATAAAAAATATGAGTATTTAGTTATAATACATCATGACCAATGGTTTGGCTTAGATACAATACATGACCATCATCATCAAAGAAAACATACATCATCATCAACATCACCACCACGTCCAAATAGTGATGTGCTTCAAATGCAATCCAGGTGCACATGAAATCCAGCTTGCTAGTGCAGAAAGCTTCGAGGCAGAGATGACAAAGCTGCAGAATGTATGAGATCCCATCATCATCGATATGTTTCTATAGGCAGAGAAGATGGAACCACACGACTGTAGCATATTTTTCATTGTTATATTCTGCGTAAACTTCGATATACTTCACGACAAATATGCCCCAATCGTGGTCTCCTCGTTTGTTTTAGATAGATTACATATAAGGCTTCGCATGACCAACAGGAAACCAAGCCCTTTGTTCATGCCTTCGGGCATCGATTTAGGGACGACGATTGTAGCATATGTGTCATGAAAATATTGATGTATATATAGAAGATAACCACCATAATCATTATCAAAGATTATCGAGATCTTTCCTCACAACATGAAATAACTAGGTTATCAACATCAAACTTCATCTATCAAGCACAGGTAGAAGGAACACAGAAGAACAAAGAAGAAAAAAAATACAAGGAAGAAGAAGAAGAAGAAGAAAACAAAAGCGGAGGAGAAAAAAGAAGAAGAAGAAGTTGCACTATCATAGAAATGAGGAAGAGAGGTTAAATAGATTAGGGTTTTAGACCCGGACAACAGGTCAGGTCGGGTAGGGTTTTACATAGAATAAGGTTTTACACAGATCTATATTAGGGTTTTACATAGATTAGGATTTTACGCAAGTGTACATAAATCGACACGATGTTTAGACTTAGTAAAGTACAAATCGAGGTAACTTTATAAATACAAATCGAATACATCCCATCCCACCAAATCCCTTTGAACTATCACGGTATTTATACAGCCACAGACATAAAGCAAAAATGATTTATCCTATCGTGATTTGCCTTTACGAGCTTTGTCTATGTGAATGACATGTCCTATCATGATTTATAAAATGACTGATTCATAAAAGGTGGATAAGAAAAATAATAAATAAATTAAATAACTTTTTATGCAACATTTCAACTATAGTATATGTACAACGATTTGTATATGTGAAGGCTAGATGAGACAATGATTTTTACTTTAATACAGTTTATTCACAAAATAACTTTTTGCGCAATAATTCAACTACAGTATATGTATAACAATTTATATATGTGAAGGCTAGATGAGACAATGATTTTTACTTTTAATATTGTTTATTCCCAGATATTAAACAATATTAAAAATCGTTTACTACAGTATATACAGCGAAAAATAATAAATAAATTAAATAACTTTTAATATGCAATGATTCAACTATAGTATATATACAACGATTTGTTTATGTGAAGGCTAGATGAGACAACAATTTTGACTTTTAATACAGTTTTTTCATAGAAAAATTTTTTGTGTAATGATTCAACTACAGTATATGTATAACAATTTGTATATGTGAAGGCTAGATGAGACAACGATTTTTACTTTTAATACAGTTTAGTGAAGAAATAACTTTTTGCGCAATAATTCAAATATAGTATATATATAACAATTTGTATATGTGAAGGCTAGATGAGACAATAATTTTTACTTTTAATACAATTTATTTACAGAATTATGTAGCTGAAGAATTTACATGTGATTCTTATGTTCTATTGCTCACTTTTGAATTGAACTGAGTCTGTCATGAAATAGAACAATATAAGACACTATATTAAGTTTAACAAGAAATACAAACATCCTCCCAACATTGATTACATACCAAAAGACTTATAAAAGTGATGCTATCGTGCCACTCAAACTGGTCGGGAGGATTGAAGGTACCAACGTTGTAGTGCACGTTTGTAGGGTATTGCTGCATGTTGGAAATTATACAAGTTAGATATTGATAAGTTGCACATAATGCAATTTACATAAAAAGCAATATAATGTATTACATACCTATTCATGCGAAGGGGTTGGTAGCTTTTGCTTAGGGGTTGGTTGTTTCTTAGATATTTTCTTGTCAACCAACTCTAGTGTACCTTTTATCATCTGACGACTGCGATCAGAGGCAGGTTTTCTTTTGATACCCTTCACTAGGTGAATTTGTCCATCATAATCTACAACGTTGACTCCTGACTTATTGAAGATGATGTTTACGCTTCAGCGCAACTTCTCATGTGGGTCAGGGGAAGCATGATTTTCACCTTCGTTGTTTGCTTTTATTTTCTTAGACTAATCTTCATGAGCTACAACAGACTGATGGTGAATTAACTGCACATTTCAAAGTAACTCTCTTGACACTTTTCTCATGCATGCATAGGCTTCTTCACTTTTTGATGCCAAATCTGCAACATGTATAAGTGACCTATATAGTTGTTGGTAACAGAAGGCTATGTATCACTTCTCATCAACACTAGATGCACTGACATTATCTGTATTCAACAGTTCAATCTTTGCTTATCTCATCCATCTTTGCATTAAATATGACTCAGGTATTTCTTGTATCTTTTCTTGATTAAGTGTCTTTAATGTATGATGACATAAAATACCTTTGAATTCATACATTTTGCACGTACATTCAAATGTTCTGTTATCAATATTGTACATAACATGTGTTTCTTTCATTTTTAGATGCTCTTCGCCCTCCCATACAATATGGTATTTGTGCATATTCTCGGTTTGCATATGTCCTATGTTGCAATTCATGACCTGTATAACATCTTTCTTAATCCATTCAAATACAGTTAATGTATACAAATTTGCAGGTCACATTAATATTTTCATGCCTAAAGTTACAGGGTGTGTGTTGAAGCATTTCATATCTTGTTCAAGCTCATTCTATCTAAGACCATCTATAAACAATTCATATTGTTCCATGAAGCGAAATATTGTTAAACATGAATACAAGGTTTTCTTCAGTGTGACATGCATATATTCAACTCTTTGTGTGCTTATCATACCTACAGAAAAGTATTGTCTTCCATATGCCAATGTTCACTTCTTTTTGTCTGTGTATAAATTTTGTAACCACACACAATCTTCAAAGTCGTACATCTGAATCATTTTCTCCTAATCAGACATAAAGGTGACCTTGTCTACGCTCTCAAGTATACACCTTGTAAACTTTTTGTCAAACCCCATCTTCTGATTAAATATGTGTCCTATGTTTTTTGTTGCATTTTGAAAGATATGCCACAAATATAAGCGATGATGTGCATCTGGCCATACATGAGACACTGCAGCCGCAATTGCGTGATCACCATCTGTAAGTATGACTTTAAGGTGCTTCCCATTCATTGCCTGTGTAAATACTCTAAACAACCAATCAAAAGTTTCCTTGGTCTGGTCTTACAAAAAAACACCGCCTAATATGCAACTCTGTGAGTGATGGTTCACTCCGACAAACTATGCAAATGGCCACTATTTAGTATTAATCTTCATTGTCGTATAAAAAAAATCACATCATTGAAGTATTCATAATCTACTCTTGACTTTGAATCTGCCCAAAATATATTTACAACATATCCATCTCCATTCACTTGCACTATACTAAAGAAACTAGGGTCATTGCTTGATTTCTTCTTTAAGTAATCAACCAAAGAACATATTTCTTCATTCTTCATGTTATCTGCTCTCTTCTTTTTCAAGTGGTTTCTTAGATCTGTAGGTGTGAATGGCACATTCTTGCGACCACCATCTATATGCACGCACAAATTGTATATTTTCCGTAGTGCAATGTCGACGCTATAAGCTATTTCAGCAATTACAATATGCACTTCAGTTACTTTACGATGTGACCTTAAGATAGGAGTCATAAATGAAGCTGCTAATTTATGGTTATGATTATTGATTAAAGTACGAACTACATATTTTCCATTTGGAAGTCTTCTTAACACCATTCTAGCTAGACCGCCACATCTTGAATCTGGTTTGCTTCTTGTTGGATTTTCACTTAACTTCTTTCAACCTTCCTTAGAACAAACATATGTCTTTCTCACCATGACACCCTGTGCAGTTTTTGATTAAGAATACCTTCTAACACTGAAGCCAAGTTTGAAGGCATAATCATTATAAAATTTATATGTACCTTTCTCATTATTAAACTGCATTCCTTCTACGGGAAAAGAGTCAAGTGTATTGTTATGATCATCTACCTCATTATCGAATTGCATTTCTTTTGCTGGAACATTCAAGTAAAGAGTGAATCCAATGCCTGCATCCTTCTTATCATGTGCATCATTAGGGCACATGTTCACTTCTTCAGGTGCATCATTAGTACAAATATTCACTTCTCTATAAATTTTCAATGATTGAGATACATTATCTTCACTGCAACCAAATGATAAGCTCACCACTGTCATAAGCAAGATATCAATTTGCATTAGCCAGCGTATACGTTTACTATGATTTATTCAAGATGCATATAACAATGAATACTGATTAGTTAAGCAAGTCAAAGAAATGATTGAATGAATCACAGTGTAAAAGCAACAACGATTTATTATTTGCTTATACTATGCATTGAGTTGTTATTTACCATGCCAATAAAAGAAACGATTTATTGTATATGTGTGTTGATGATAGTGATTCACGTAACAACAATTTAATTATATCTACAATGTTGTAAAGCGATTTCAATAGAAATCGCTAAACGAGCAGCGATTTGAATACACAAATCACCACTGCAAGTGCGCAATAATATAAATTCTGCACGCACATATTTTAAAATTATACTATAAATATCTTACAAATCGACACTAGAAAATACATAATATCTTACAAATCAATATACATATCGCATAATATATTATAAATCGATACGACAATTCAGCATAATAGCTTACAAATTGATATTAATAAAAAAACAATATCTCACAAATTGGTAGTATGTTACTACAACCGCGATTTGTGATACATTGCATATACTGAGTGAATGGACGATACTGGATGGGGTAGAGGCCCTTCCTTGCATTTGTAACCAAGCATTCTTGTCAACAGATCCCAGCGCCCTATAAATATCTTTAATTTTTCAATCGTCGAAAAGCCAACATCTACCTATAATAACAAAACAATGCCTTAATGGCACTCACGACAACATACGTTCTTCAACAATAGCATGATGACATAAAAAGGTTTGTGCATCATTATTTTTTTCCATACTTCCCAACGAAAATGAAGAAGAGAAGACTGTAAAAAGAGATGGCCGACAAATCCCCCTGTGACGCCCATCAGTCGATCGATTTATAGTTATCTCCATGAGGTAGGAACGAACCCCGAAATATTTTGTAACACAAGGCAGGAACGAGAAGGCAGCAATGTGTTGTAACACAAGCTAAAACCCAAGGCGAGAACCTGGACTCACGGGAATGTGCAAAGCTATTTATGGGAGGACATTTTCGTCAAACGCATATCTATCTTATGGGAGGATATTTCTGTCAAACACATATCTATCTTTTTTATATGTTATTTATCTTTTTTATATGTTATTTTATTATAAAATCATCATGACTAACATTGGCATATGAATTATTGTGGGTCCCAAGATATTCCTCCATACACACTGGAACACACGAATTTGTCTTCGGAGGACAACACACAACCCCCTCTCGAGTTTGGGTGATGGTTAATTTGCAAAAATTTTGGGTTAAAAAAAGTTTTTTCTTTCATTCCTTTATTCTTGTATAAAACATTGAGAGTGTGTTTAATGACATGAATAAGAAGTCAGTGAATGTTGTCGAGGAAAAAAATTGACAGAAAAAAAGTCAGACTCCTTTGGTCTTGAGGGTGTTGTGTGTTCTCTCTAAAACACAAATTTACATGTTCCTGTGTGTACGGAGGAATATCTTGGGACCCGCGATAATTTATATGCCAATGTTGCCCACAATGACTTTATAATAAAATAACATATAAAAAAGGTAGATATGCTTTTGATGAAAATGTCCTCCCACAAGATAGATATGCGTTGGATGAAAATGTCCTTCTGCTCCCCATATATACATTTGCATGTTCCGCCTTTGTTGTAGCACAAGCTAAAAACAAAGACAAAAGAAGGAGGCAGAGGAGGAGGAGGAGAGGGAGAAGCAAAGAAAGACACTTGTTAGATAGAAAACTTTTCCTGGTTCATTCTAGAAAACTTTTCCTGGTTCGTTTCCTTCTCTTCCCTGTCCTCCTTTTGCCTTCACTTCTCTTCCTCCTTCTCCTTATTCTTCATTTGCTTTTCCCTCTCCTCCTCCTTTTGCCTTCACTTCTCTTCCTCCTCCTTATTATTCCTTTGCTTTCCCCTATCCTCCACCTCCTCCTTCCTTTGCTTTGGTTTCCTTTGCTTTTTTTCATTATCCTCCTCCTTCCTTTCATTTTGATTGTTTTCATCATCCTTCTTCTTCTTTTTCATCGTTGGATTATCAATATCTGATGGATTAGGCTCTGATCTATACTTTACCAGCAATTGCCCCCTTTCTTTATCATTCTCAATCTTCATTATTTTGTAGTACGCTTCTACTTGATCATACAAAGCATACTCTTGGACGATTACGTCAAGAGTTTTCTCCGCCAACGAGGAAGCGTTTCTTCTCTTAGGAATGTAAGCCATTGGAAACCTGCACAACACAAAAACTTACCAAGACGACAAAGGGTGCTCTAACGAAAGAAGATGAAGCGTTAGAATTTTTGTAGAACATTTAGGGGGAAATATTGCAAAGAACTCCTTTTATAACTGAGGAGTTTAATGCTTATGGGACCCGCCAAAGATTTTTTTTCAGTTCACATTTTTTGTGGTTCACGTATTATAATAAAAGATTTTAAAATGACGTTGTTATCGGCCATAAAAATCTTCCTTTGTTGTAAAAATATTGTCATAGTATAACATAATCGGATTATCAAATATCATACAAATCAATATGAAAATTACTGTTGATAGCTTATAAATCGACATACAGAATCAAGATAGAAACCGATATTAAGAATCAAAACAACATCTTAAATCGATATGAAAATTCTTATTGATATCTTAAAAATCGATATTTAGAATCAAAACAATGTCTTAAAACAATATTAGAAATCAAAACAATATCTTAAATCGATATTAAGAATTAGCATAGAAATCAATATTAAGATTCAGAACAATATATTAAATCAATTTAAAAATTCGTGTTAATATCTTTCAAATCGATATTTAGAATCAGAACAATATCTTAAATTGATATTAGGAATCAAAACAACATCTTAATCGATATGCAAATTCCTATTGATATCTTAATAATCGATATTTATAATCAAAACAGTATCTTAAATCGATATTAAGAATAAAACAATATCTTAAATTCATATTAAGAATCAACATAGAAATCATTATTAAGATTCAAAATAATATCATAAATCGATTTGAAAAATTGTATTGATATCTTAAAAATCGATATTTAGAATCAAAACAATATCTTAAATCGATATTAATAATCAAAACAATATCTTAAATTGATATACAGAATCACGATAGAAATCAATATTATGCTGAATTGTCGTATCGATGATTAATATATTATGCTTTGTCTATTGCCGATTTATACATTGAATATCCTATTGTGATTTGCTTGATACTGATTGTCCTTTCGCAAATTAATTTTATGAGCTTTGTATAAGTGAACATGTTCTACCGCGATTTATACAATGACTGATTCATAAAAGGCGGAAAGGAAAATACAATAAACAAATCAACACGATGTTTAGGCATAGTAAACTATAAATTGAGTTAACTTCAACGATACATTACAACCACATTCATTTACAAAATATATGAGTGTTGCACATTCTTTGCTTCTCATGCAAATATCCTCAGCTGAACATTCTTTGCTTTCAGAGTATTGCACATTCTTTGTTTTCAGAGATCCTCCAATGTTATCACTTCTGACACAAACTTCATATTCCAGCTAGCAAGAGCTCTAGAGAGAGATATATGCGATCGACACATAGAATCACTTTGCAGCAGGAAATGAGCTCACTTTTGAGAATATGCTTCACAAACTTCAGTTCAGGCACTCATCGCTAGAAGAAACTAATACTATGTACATATTTGTCATGAAGTATATCGAAGGTAGGCAGATATTTTTTCTAACTACGAATTATGGTTTGCAAACAATGGAGGGTCCGACAATAGAAATAAATCAAATAGATGAACATCAACATCACCCCCTGTCTATCATGCAGAATATTTGTACTTGCTTTAGTATGTCGGCAACGATTGAAGATGATTATGATCGTTATATTCTGCGTAAGCTTTTATATACTTCACGACAAATATGCCACAGTCGTATGTGTCATGAATATATCGATGTATACACAAAAGATAACAACCATAATCATCATCGAAGATTATACAGATCTTTTCTCACGGTGTGAAACAACTACATTATCAGCATCAAAACCCGTCTATCAAGCACAGGTAGAAGAAACACAAAAGAACAAAGAAGAAAGAAAAATACAAGGGCGAAGAAGAAGAATGAGAAGAAGAAGAAGAAGGCGGAGGAGAAAAAAGAAGAAGAAGAAGTTGCGTTGTCACAGAAAAGAGGAAGAGAGGTTAAATAGATTAGGGTTTTAGACATGGACAACGGGTAGGGTAGGGTTTTGCATAGAATAGGGTTTTACATAGATCTATATTTGGGTTTTACATAGAATAGGGTTTTACACACATATACACAAATCGACACGACATTTAGACTTAGTAAAGTACAAATCAATTTACAACTTGATAACTATTAAAAAGTTGTAAATCACTATCACTGTTATATAGAAGAAGTGTTCTATCACCATCTGTACAACAACAAAAATTAAGTTAAAGTTGAAAATCGTTATCACTATTTTATAGAAGAAGTGTTCTATCAAGATCTGTACAACAACGGACCTAAATTGTTAACGATTTGACCCATTGGGATTTGCATTTACCAACTTTGTCTATGTGAACGATATCCTATCACGATTTGCTTTTACGAGCATTTTCTACATGAACGATATGTCGTATCACGATTTACCTAATGACTGATTCATAAAAGGCGGAAAGGAAATAGCTTTAAATAAATTGACACAATGTTTAGACTTACTAAAGAACAAATCGACACGATGTTTACGGTTTAGGATTTAGGGTTTAGGGTTTCAGGGTTCGGAGTTATGGTCTAGGTTTTAGGGTTTAGGATTTAAGGTTAAGGGTTTAGTAATTTATTAAGGGTTTAGGGTTTAAGGTTAAGGGTTTAGTAATTTATTAAGGGTTTAGGGTTTAGCGTTAGGGTTTAGTAAGATATTAAGGGTTTAGGGTTTAGGGTTTAGGGATTAGGGATTAGGGATTAGGGATTAGGGATTAGGGATTAGGGTTTATGATTTAAGGTTTAGGGTTTATGATTTAGGGTTTCAAGAAAAGGGTTTAGGGTTTATGGTTCAGGGTTCAGGGTTTCAGGTTTAGGGGTTATGGTTTAGGGTTAGTGTTTAGGGTTTAGGGTTTAGGGTTAGGGTTAGGGTTTAGGGTTTAGGGTATAGGGAAAAGGGAAAAGGGAAAAGGGAAAAGGGAAAAGGGAAAAGGGTTTAGGGTTTATGGTTTAGGGTTTCAGGTTTAGGGGTTATGGTTTAGGGTTAGTGTTTAGGGTTTAGGGTTAGGGTTTAGGGTTTAGAGTAAGGGTTTAGGGTTTAGGGTTTAGTGTTTGCCGTTAGGGTTTAGTAAGATATTTAGGGTTTAGGTTTATGGTTTATGATTTAGGTTTTAGGGTTAAATACTTATAGTATGTAATTGAAACCTGTGCGTGAGGAATAACAATTGTAGGGACATGAGGTGGCTATTTGTGTGTTCAAATCGTTGCTCCTTTAGCGATTTTTATGGAAATCGCTTTAAAGCATTGTACCTATAATTAAATAGCTGTCAAGTGAATTGCTATCATCAACAATTATAAATTGCTATTGCATCAAACGTATAAATCGTTTCTAATTTAAACGTACAAATCGTTGCTTCAAACTTACAAATCGATGTATAAATCTTACCTTTCATAAGTACATATCGTTGTAACATTTGGGCTTCAACAGTAAACCTCATTGTACGATTTAACAAACTTGAGTACAAATCTTGGTAACTTTATATATCATAAATTTCTACTGCATTAAATGTATAAATTGTTGCTACTTTAAACATATAAATCATAACTCATAAATCGTGTTGATTTGGCTTTGTTACCAAAATATATGTCATTCAATATCTGATGGATCATGTTTCGCGATTTATATTTATGATTTATAAAGTTACCATGATTGTTGTTGTCCAGGGTTTGTGCGACATAACAGTACTTACGTTTATGGTATCGATTTGTAATATGAATAAGCGATTAAGCTAAATTATCGTATCGATTTATAGTATATTATGCGATATGTACATCGATGTGTGTGTTCAAATCATTGCTCAGTAAACTCGTTGCACATTATTTGAAGTATGAATCATTGTAAATAGATATTATGTGTTTGCTAGTGTCAATTATTATGATATTTGCCATATGAATCGCGTCAAAACATGCTAATACTATAAATCATTACTTTTATTGGCATGGTAAATAATAACTCGAAGATCATTACAAATAACTGAATCACCTTTCCTTTGGCAGGGTCAACCCATTCTTTGTAAAGATCTTCAATTATTTCTCTTCGATGAGTATATACAACCACCAATTGAAACAATATTGAACATAACAAACATCTGAAAAACTGTATCGATTTGAATGGTGCAGTGGGCTGCCATTACAAATGAGCTTGTTTGCTTACAAAGGATATGTGGGATCTGACCCCTGATACAGAGTTGTCAGAACTTCTGCAGAAGAACATGGAGCTACCAGCTGCAGAGTATACTTTTGAATCTGCGCTTTTTGATTTAATATCTGATAGATCCTCAGCTGCACGACAAAGGGTGGTCCGACAACAGACGATGGTAAAAGGTGGTCCGACAATTGACGACGGTAAAAGGTGCTCTGGCAACAGACGACGGCAAAGGGTGCTACCACGGCAGCAGACGATGCAAAGGGTGCTCCTCCAGAGGTGTAAGGGTGATCCAAAATGGAGAGGGTGACATATTTCGAGGTTAAGACTCTTCAAGCAGAGATCTTGCTTAAGGAGAAAACAAAAGGTTATCCTCCATTTTCTGGCTGGAGGAGATTTTGGTACATTACTCGAAACGTCATTTCATGGCGCTAATGGCGGGAAATGATACTTTAGTCTTTTCAAACGCACCGGACTTCGATGCTAAGTGATGCAGACACACACGAGTAAATGAGCCCCACGTGCTTACATACGTGGTGCTCATTCAGACCAGAAAAGACGCACTTGCCTGTTCCGGGGGGGGACATATAATCTGCTTCATCTGTTTACCAATTTTAAAGGTAAAAGCTAATGTTTCTTGACTTACAGAAAAAAAGAGAAGAAACTCTCTTGTGTATGAATAATGATGTGGGACCCACATAAATGCAAGTTGAAATGTGTTCATTGACTTTTTGTTTTGGATCATTAAACAGCTTCCCTAAAAGAACATCTTTTGTGAATAGTGTTGAAATGTGGTATCATTTTTCATGATTTTTTTAAAAAATAAATCTTCATTATTAATGGAGACACTGTAGTGTTTTTGCATCACCACTGTTTGAAAATGACAGAGCGCCATTGTGGAAAATCGTAACACACCTCTGATTCAAGGCTCCCAAACAAAACTTAAGTTGAAGAGATTTCACAAGTTTGAAACCAAAGGGGTATGTCCTTTCTGCTAGACTAAAGATGGGTATACTCCTTGCCCAGGAAACAGGAACCCTTAACACTAATCAGCTTAGGGACTCGTTTACGTGTCAAAGAAACTGAATCCTCAAAGAAAGCATATTTGCAAGGATTTTGGTTTCTTTCATTTTCTTTCAACAAGAATTAAAATACCATGTTTGTTCCATGGAGAGGAAAACTGGCACATATCAACTTTCTAGTGTTTGCAACTTTTTCTTTGAAAGAAAGAAGATTTCATTAAAATGTAGAGCATTACAGTGTTTCATGAAGTGATAAGTTAGCACTTTCTGCTACAAAAAAACAATCATTGGAATAGTGAGTAGAGAAACATTGTCATATTTCTATCATTACAATTCAATTGCTTCAAATGCAAAAAACATAGAAATAGACATTGTTAACTTGGTTCTATGCTTGCTTTGACGTCCCAATCAGATGAGGACAATGAGTGCCAAACGATACATTTGAACATCACATTTAGTTGCACATCCATTTGCTTTGTACCAGCACCTCCCTCAGCCCTTATGCAAAAAACAAATTTACAAACTTGTAGCAGTTACACGAAAACGTTGGGTGCTAATCCAACTATGATCCTGGCTAGGCCATTTCAACATTAGGCGTTCTCCTAGATCACTTATAACTTTGGAGTGCACTGCGTGTAAAACTGACGAAGACCTGTTGAATACCCGGTTATTTCTTTTCAGCCATAAGCCACGCCACAAACACATAATCCAGTACCTACATAGAAACTTCCATTTTGAATCGAGCTTGTTGACAGTATTAGCAACTAGTAGACTTCTAAGAGGGATGATGAAACCATAATTTAGGTTCTTGTCACGTCACTTAACCCAAAATAGAAATTGGGTTCAGGACTGTTGGCGTATTCACAAAATTAAAATTGGAATACAAAATATGCACAAACTGATAGACGCCATGGTCGATGCGACGTGCAGGTGCTTGGTGTTCTCCTTAGCCTATCGACACCTACAATGAGCCCAGGCCTTCAAGTCGATGGTGAGCAGGACCCTGCACCTAATAAAAATTACACGCAATAGGCTACAGGCTACTTGTTTTTGGCTGCTCTCATCATACAACTAAGCCTTCTATTTATGATGGAAGATATGAGGTGGTTACAAAATATGAACTCTTCACATTTACGTAACCTCCACCCCACTAACTCTCATTAAGAGTCCACTAACCGCCTACTAACCCTCTCATTAGTGTCAAACCGGGTTACACTATGGGTTGGACCCAAACCCAAATGTTCAACATTCTCCCACTTGACCCATTAACACTAAATGGGTATTAAATTGAGGTTTATACTGTTATATCAACTTAATTTTTTATGTGGGTTCACATGCTATCCTGTATCACAAGAATGAATCATATGAGTCATGGAGATGATCATTTCTTTATAAAATGTCATATTTTTATGTACTACAATACAACTCATTTTTAGTGATTTAGCATGTTAAGATTATCTTTATTAATAGGTTGTTCTCTAACCTATTCTATTGGTTATTTAATATTGTTATTTTGTTATTCTCTCTAACCAAATGAGAGATCCTTTATGAAAAATCAACAATACACAAAGTCATAGAGAATCAATTCATTTTCACAAATGTGATCACATAATGTATTGTCATACATCAGAAGGAATAAAAAATACCCATCCTCGTTATATGTTGGGAATATAATCCTGGTGCTAGCCTTTTAGTAAGGGGATCCACAATCATTTTCTTTGTATCAATTGTATCAATACATACCGGATGATTCTCAGTCATTTCTTTAACAATAAAGTATTTTAACTCCATGTGTCGACACGAGGTTGAGTTTTTGTTGTTATTTGAGGACATGGTTGCTTCATTGTCACAAAAGATCTTTAGTGGTCTCTCAATAGAGTTTACAATCCCAAGACACATAATGCAGTTTCTTGTCCAAATAGCGTGAGATGAAGTCTTGTATAAAGTAATAAATTTTGCCTCCATAGTATGAGCATCAGTTATAGACTGCTTTTCACTTCTCCATGAGATGACACCACCTGCTAATAGAAAAATATATCCAGTAGTAGACTTTTTACTGTCGAGACATCTTCGTAAGTCTGCATCAGAGTATCTAATGACCTCTAGGTGATCAACTTTTCTGTAGGTTAACATATAGTCTTTCGTTCCTCACAAATAGTGCATGACCTTCTTCGTTGCCTTCTAGTGTGCAATGCATAGATTTGACAGATATCTACCAAGTATTCCCACAATAAATGCAATATCAAGTCATGTGCACATATGCACGTATTACAAACTCCCAACTGCTGAAGGATATGGGACAGTTGTCATCTGAGCCTTTTCATTATCATCCCGAGTACAATCCTTTAGGTTTAATTTATCTCCTTTCACTATGGGTGCCCAACCAGAAGAACAGTTCTCTATCTCATATCTTTTAAGAACCTTAATGATATAAGATTTTTAAGAGAGGCCAATGACACCCTTAGTTCTATCATGACAGATCTCGATTCCAAGGACATATGTAGCTTCACACATGCCCTTCATATCGAAATGAGAGGAAAGAAAATATTTTGCCTCATTTAGTAGACTCAGATTATTATTTATGAGAAGAATGTCATCAACATATAAAACCAAAATTATGAATTTACTCCCACTAGTCTTAATGTATATGCACTGATCAATAATGTTTTTAGTGAATCCAAAGTTCATAATTACTTGATTGAACTTCTTATACCACTGGCGGGAGGCTTGTTTAAGTACATAAATTGACTTCTTTAATTTGCAAACTAAATAATTTGAGTCGTCTACACTGAAACCCAGAGGTTGTTGTATGTATACCTCCACTTCCAGATCCCCATTTAGAAAGGAAGTTTTCATATTCATTTGATGTAGCTCTAAATCAAAATGAGCTATGAGGGTCATGATTATCCTGAGTGATTCCTTAGTTGAGACAGAAAAAAAGTCTCATCATAATCAATGCTCTCTATCTGTGTGAAACCATTTGCAACAAGCCTAGCCGTGTACCTCTCTACTTGACCTTTAGAGTTTGTTTTGGTCTTAAAGACCCACTTACAACCAACAGATCTAACTCTATCAGGTCGAGGTACAAGATCCCACACTTGGTTCTTTGTCATAGAGTCAAGCTCTTCCCTCATGACATTAATCCAATGTGTTGATCTTTTACTTTCAATGACTTCTGCAAAGGTGAAGAGATCATCATCAATATCTATGAAATTATTAGACTCTTGCAAATATACCACATAGTCCGGATGGATAGCAAATTTTCTGGTCCTCGTAGAGCTCTATATAGGTGCTACAAATGGTTCAAAATGAATTTTTGTATCCTGTTGTTGTATATCATCATCAACAACTTGTTCTATTTGAGATTGATGTTCATTGACCAAACTTTCCTGACATTATCCAAACAGATAATGATAGAAAAAACTAAGAATTTATCCTTCGCAGGTATTGAACCTGAATCTTGCACTTCCTCAAAATTAATACTTTAAAATGCATATATACCAATAGAATCATTTTCCAGAAATCTCGCTTTATTTGTTTTCACTATCTGTGGTGTATGAGATGAGCAATAAAACCTAAAGCCCTTTGATATTTCTGGATGACCAATAAAAAATTCACTACCCATCCTAGGATCAAAGACTTTTATATGTGGGTTATACAGTTTAGCTTTTCCTGGACATTTCCATATGTGCATATATGGTAAAGAAGGTTTCCTATCAGTTCATAACTTGTAAAGAGTCTTTTGAACAACCTTCGTAGGAACCTTATTCAAAATATGCACTGCTATCCTAAGAGCTTCACCCTATAAAGTTAAGGAAATGTTTGAGTGATTTAACATCGCTCAAACCATTTTTTTAAGCGTATAATTTTTTTTCTTTCAGTTACACAATTTTGGTAAGCACTATCAGGCATTGTATACTGAGGTACAATACATTTCTCTTTTAGAAACCATGTTAGTGACCATTTCTTTTGTCATATCTTAGATTTTAGTGAAATGAATATAATATTCGCTACCTCTATCAGACCTGGCCATTTTAATAACTTCACCGGTTTATTTCTCTATTTCTTTCTTAAAGTCCTTAAAAACCTGAAAGACTTCTGATTTTTCAAATAATAAGTAGAGATACATATACCATGAATAATCGTCTATAAAGATGACAAAATAATTTTCACCCATAAACACGGTAAAAAAAGGTTGCAAACATCCGTATGCACTATCTTCAACTTTTCATTGCTGCGTGTGACATCTTTCTTATACATGTTAGACTGCTTAGCCTTTATACAGTCAACACATGTCTCTATATCTATGAAATCAAGGGATCCAAGAATTCCTTCTTTTACAAGTCTTTGTACTCTCTCTTTCGAGATGTGTTCTTACCTTCGATGCCAAAGTAAATAGAATTGATCTTCTTTTAAACAACGTTTATTGCCAATCATTGTGTTCTCAAAAGAATGAAATTATTGAATTGGGAATTCGGTTTTTAACCGCTATAAACCATCATACACATATGCATAACCTATATTAATAGAATTTTTAATAATAATAAGCTTGAAGTTTTCAAATTAAAAAACAAAACCAAACTTATCAAGTTTGAAAATTGAAATCAAGTTTCGACTATAGGATGAAATATAAAATGTATCAACTAAATCCAAAATGAATCCCGATTCCAACATAACTCTGCAGATTCCAACGTTCTTGACATGCGAACAAATCTTATTTTCTGATAAGATGCTTCTTTCATGCTCTGTTGATTCCCTTTTGTTCAGAAATATCTTTATTTTTCAGCTATTTCTTATTCTTCAAGCAGTCCACCTTCTCATGTCCCTTCTTCTTGTAGAAAAAATACTTTATAGAAAAGCCTTCTGCCTGGGATTTGGATTTTTCTTGAGAATTTGAACTATTTCTAGAGGTTTTCTTGTTGTTCTTCTTTTTTAAAATACTTTTCTTTGGCCTTGTCCTTTGTTTTTTCTTATGAGAGGCCATATGTACACTCGGCACCCTCTCACCCATCAGACTTTCTTCCTCTTCAATACACTTGGTCAAGAGGTAATAAAAAGACTACTCATCGTTATGTGTATTGTAAGAGATTTTGAAGAGTCCATATTCAGTAGGCAATGAAGTCAAAATCAGATGGACCAAGAAAGAATAAAAAATGGTGAACTTCATGTCATTCAACTGAAATATAATGTTTTTCATTTTTAAAATGTGCTATCGGATGTGACTATCACCAATATATTTCATAGATACTAGTTTGAACATCAATGTACTATTCCTTGCCTTATTAGAACTGACAAATTGAGCTTTAATGGCTCCCAGAAAATCCTTTACTGTTCTGTAGTGAGGAATAATGCCTCGAATGTTCTTAGACACTCGAGATTGCAAAAGCAATAGGCTAAGTATATTCGAGCGCTCTCACTTCTCAGAGATAACCTTCTGTTTGGTTATACTTTGCTCTATAAGAGCGGGAGGTTTGTCAGTCCTAAGGGCCAAATTCAGGTTCATGTAACCGAGAGTGAACAATACTATTTCTTTTTAATCCGAGAAATTAGGTTCATCTAATAGGCGAATATTACTAGAATCGTCAATGAAAAAAGAACCTGATACAACAAGAAACGAAAGAAAAAACCCTTATTATTGCTCAGACGAGACTTGCAATGAAAAAGGTAAACATTTAAACCCTTTATTATTCACCTTTTTTTAGACAAACATGGTTGAACCATTATCATTCTACTTTGGTGAAAACAATAATACTCATAGTTGCTTCGTCTCCTCAATTCACAAAGAATTGACTTCAGTTGGTAAAACTAATAGATCATGTAACCAGAGGCAATTCAACACTGTACCTTTGGGTACAAACATGCTTCATGAGCAGAAATACATATATACTATTACACCCTGTGTGAATGTAAAATACAACTTACCTTTGTGTATAATCATTGTTTCATAAAGTCACACACAATCATAATATTGAATCTTAATACGGTCCAAACAATCCTTAATCAACACAACTCAGATTACTTTACTGATTGCATGAGTCAGTCAATCAAGATTTTTTACCAAAATAATATTCATATTATGGAGCATGCACATGCACACATATTTTATCATGTATATTCATGACAAAATATGCATTATATCGTCAAAATACAAGTTCATTCTTCAACTTATATGCATAAATTAATTTTGATGATGACACATTAGAAAATGTCATGAATTTAGTCATAATCATACTTAAAAACATTATGCATAACTTAAAAATATAAAACACATGTATTAAACACACATAAGTTATGCTTTCTTAACAATAAACACTTATAAAGCATGAAAAATGACACAAATATACTCATATGGGTAAAACTCAAGGTCCTTAAGCTGAAACCGGTCTAAAAATACTTTGAACCGGTCTAAAACGACCCCGAACCGATCATCTAAGGGTCTAAAATGGTTTATAGACCCAACCCGGATCCTGTAATGGATCGGATTTGGGTCTGGATCAATTTTGGATTATTAAATCTAATCTAGGAATCGATCATTAAGGGTCTAGATCCAGATTAGATTCAGACCAGGGGTATCCGACTTGAGATCTGTTCTAACTGGATCTGAACTTGGATTGGATCAGATCATATCCGTACATGAAAATATGACATTTCATAAAGAGATGATCATCTCCATGACTCATATGATTCATTCTTTTGACACAATACCATGTGAACCCACATAAAGAATTAAGTCGAGATAATGGTATAAACCTCGATTTAGTACCATTTTAGTGTCAATGGGTCAAGTGGGAGAATGTTGGACATTTAGGTTTGGGTCCAACCCATAGTGTGACCCGATTTGACACTAATGAAAAGGTTAGTGGGCTGTTAGTGGCCCCATAACTCAATGTTGGCATATACACAAAATTAAAACTGAAATATAAAATATGCACGTACCGATAGACGCTATGGGCGATGTGACGTGCGAGTGCTCGGTGTTCTCCTTAACCTATCGATGCCCATGATGAGCTCAGGCCTTCAAGTCGATGGTGAGCAGGATCCTAAACCCAATGAAAATTATGGGCAATAGGCTACAAGCTACTGGTTGCTCTCATCATACAGCCAAGCCCTCTATTTATAATCGAAGATATAGAGTGGTTACATAATGTAAACTCTTTACATTTACGTAACCATCCACCCCACTAACTCTCGTTAAGAGCCCACTAACCCTCTTATTAGTGTCAAACCGAGTCACACTGTGGATTGCCCAAATGTCCAACGAAGACAACTCCAAAAGAGATTGGTGGTGGTTCAAAGTAGAAGTTAGGAGGTTACATAATGGAGAAGGGCGTCACCTTTCACATGTTCTCGTGAATTGTAAGTGCCAAAATAAAATCTTGAAAAAAACGGAAAAACATATGCCACCAATTCAACACAGAAACACCAAACAAATCATCTGTAACTCTAAAAAAAAAACAGAAGAAAAAGCAAAAAGGGCGTGCGCGCGCGCGCGCGCGAGAGAGAGAGTTAACCTGATGTGGGCATTTAACTCTGTTCTGCTTTGCTGGTGGGGGACATCAGCAAAGGAAAAGATAGGGTTGCAAACGAGAAGAGTTGAAAAAAAAATAAGAAATATTATGCGTCGATTATCTGGTTTCTTTGGTTTGTGTAATTTTACAGAAATTACACGTTTTTTTACGTGACAAGCAAACCGGCCCTAAAAGTTAGTGAGGTGGTGGTATTTTCTTGCGGTTATCAAAAAAGAAAATAATTGAAGCTTGTGATAAGGGTTTAGTTCGTCCTTTCTCAAAACTTTAAGGGCAGTTTCGGAAACACATGCACGGAAAATACGGACAGGACAGGACACCACCACTCATCGGGAGGCATTAAAAGATGCCTATACACGTGTCTTCGACACGAAATGGTGAAAAGGACGTTTTGCAACTAACCATGGTGGTGGCTAACGTGGATTTTGGCTGATAATAGCAGTGTAGGGAGGCTTCCGTGATTGATTAGTACGGGGGATGAGTAAACCCCCGGACCAACCACTCTCCTCCCCCGGAAGATGCCTCCCTCAACCCTTTAAACTCACATAATGTCTTTATTTATCTTTATTATATTAAGTTATATTTTTTATTCTTTTAATCATTCTTTTTGTTCTGTTCCACTTTCAACCTGCTGGGGTTAGGCAGACCCCACCAGTTATTATTTAATCGCACCATAGGGTTTTGAACCTGCAACGTCCTACCACAGGGAGGCGTGCACTGACAACTCCCACCAACTACAGGGAGCCAAAGAAATGTTGTCAATATCGGTATCGGCCCTGAATCGTTTGACCAACGATTTAGGTGAATGGGCAATACCGATAGTTGAAGTTAATCATTCTGAATCAGCTAAAAATAATAATAAAATATTATGTATCAATCAAAACATGACACTTGTTAAAGCTATTAAAATAATATTAAAAAAAATAAATATAAGTATTTTTTGTATTTATTAAAAATAGTCAATTCAAAAGTGAAATGTATCGATTTTCTACCGATACGATATACATTGTCACAAAGGTCCATGTGATCCATCCAACGACCAGCCATTTCAACGCCACTCTCTCTCTCTCTCTCTCTCGTCCAATTGAATGATCAAATGATTAAAACAGCCTAGAATATGAGATCTACATGGTTTGCTTGATAAAAACATCAAGGGCATAAAAAATCAACAGCTCACAAAGCATCAAAATTTTCATGACTTAAAAAATCATGATCTTATTTCCATGCAACACAATCTAAGGTTTGATTTCTAGCAAACAAACCGTGTTTAACACATCTATATGGTTAGATAAAGTAAAAGAGATGTTGTTGATCTTGGTGAACACTATCGAGCGTGTGTGTGTGTATAGAGGATAGCTGCCTATATTGATTCGGGCCTACTACAGCCTATGAGGCCTTTAAAGGATTTTTTACCCTTTTTCTTCTGAATTTGACCATACAGATGTGTTTTACACGTTTGATTTTATAGGAATTGAATCCTACATTGTCTGATTCCTACACGCGGATAGGTTTTTATGAAGTTTGAAAATCGATGGTGTAAATTTTTTATACATATCATAAATATTCAAGGCTTAAAAAATCAAATTTTTATCGAGAAAACACAATCTAAGTGTCTTTTCCTAACAAATCGACCATGTTGAATGCATCTTCGGGGTTAAATTTATGAAAAACAACCCCAAAACCTCCATTGGTTTTGTAGGCATGTCACAAAGTAGGCGGCTACCCTTTACTCTCTCTCTCTCTCTCTCTCTATATATATATATATATATATATATATATATATAATTGTCTTATGAAAAGAAAATGCTAGAATGGCAAGGGCCTCACTTTTGGTTCATACATCAACTAAACGAGCAAATTTAGTACTTCAATAATAATTGGCATGACCAAGGGTGTTTGAGAAAGAAAGACTAAATTGTTATAGTTTTACATTTTATAACCTTTTTAACTTCATGTAATCTAAACAATTGCTATATGTGTCATAAGAAATAAACTTCTTTATATGCATCCAAGCAATATTTTCTAATTGTGCTTTCAAATTAGTTATAAAAAAGTATATTAGTGAATTTTAAAAATTATAAAATAGTTTTGAAATTTTCTTTTAATGTATAAATCATTCATAAAGGTGATGCATATGAAAAATTTAAAAATATCTCTAGAAAATATCTTTACTAGCACAAATAATATAATTGTTGAGTGCTGATAATAGAACACTACAACAAAGCAGTGGATTAGCGACGACCTCATTCCGTCGCTATTCCATCGCTAACCGGCTTAGCGACGACGAGGCGACGGAAAGCTTACGTCGCAAATTTTTTGATGCTAACTGGTGACGGAATAAATCCGTCGCCAGTTCCGTCGCTAATTGCGACAGAATAACGAACGACGTATTCCGTCGCACATAACCATATTCTAACAAATAACATATGTCATACAATACATTCAAATAATTCGCATCAAGTATTACAATACATTCAAGTCATTAACATTAAGTATTACAATAATTCAAGTCATTCACATCAAGTATTACAATACATTCAAGTAATTCACATCAAGTATTGTAATGCATTCAAATCATTCATATCAGGTACTGCAATGCATTAAAAGCATTCACATCAAGCATTGCAATGCATTCTAATCATTCGCATCAAGTATTACAATACATTCAAATAATTCAAATCATTCACATCAAGTATTACAATATATTCAAATAATTCAAATCATTCACGTCAAGTATTACAATATATTCAAATAATTCAAATCATTCACATCAAGTATTGCAATGCATTAAAATAATTCATATCAGGTACTGCAATGTATTCAAATCATTCACATCAAGTATTGCAATAGAACTCATTCATTCGCATCAAGTATTACAATACATTCAAATAATTCAAATCATTCACATCAAGTATTGCAATGCATTCAAATCATTCATATCAGGTACTGCAATGCATTCAAATCATTTACATCAAGCATTGCAATAGAACTCATTCATTCGCATCAAGTATTACAATGCATTCAAATCATTTACATCAAGTATTACAATACATTCAAATAATTCAAATCATTCACATCAAGTATTAAAATAAAACTCATTCATTCGCATCAAGTATTATAATACATTCAAATAATTCAAATCATTCACATCAAGTATTGCAATGCAGTCAAATAGAGGTTTGTATTACAAGATTTTGCTCACTAGCTTGAGAATTCTTCCTCGTCACTTGTTTGACTTTCATATTCTTCTTCTTCTTCTTTTTCTTCTTCATTATTTACACATCCACTTGGTATATCATTTGGATCACATTCTTCTATTAATGTTTCATCGGCCAATGGAGATATAACATACATATCATGTGCAACATCATGACCATAAGTGAAGTCATAGATATCATCTGATTGATAGTAATCACTGTCTTCAGCTAACTTGTCTTCCTGTAACTAATCATACTCAAGGTATAGTTTGGACTTCACCTTGCAAACTTCCCACCATTCATTTTTATCTGACTTTTTTATACTCAGATATAAAGTATAATAAACTTGTTGAGCTTGCGAGGCTAATATGAATGGTTCATATGTTCCAAACCTGGATTTATAATTCACCTCCACAATGCTTGAAGCTTTGTTGAGTCTTGTTGCAGTTGGATCAAACCAATGACACTTGAATAAAGTTACCCTGTTATTTATGTCTAAGTAAGTCAACTTCATTATTTCCTCTATAACATCGTAGTAATCATGTTCATTTTCACCGTAGCTGCTACCCTTGACACACACACCACTATTTATCATTGATTTGTTTACATCGTAATCTTTTGTATGAAATCAATAACCATTTACGATGTACCCGTTGTAGCATTGCACAACTTTGGTCGGACCATTTTCTAAATCACATATTCCTTGATCTTTAACATCACCATGGCGGACCTACGCACAGACATAAACAATGATTGTGATCACGACCAATTAAGTAACTTAGTGTTGTTTACAAGTACAAAATTTATGTTAGCTTCTTTACCAACTGTTTCAACCACTCCACAAACTTAGTTTCACATTCTTTTTATACTTCTGCATCAGTGAGATGTGAAACTTCTCTTTGCAACTCCAGATCAAATCGTCTGCAAACCACAAATACTTATATTACCGAGCTATGTATCCACGTATAGAACATAAAAGGATTTATAATTGTGTTGTATCTACATATACTTACTCGATGTATGGGTCAATCGCTGAGCAATTAAAAAGAATATAGATGTGTGCTGCGTCTTGCTCTCGATCGTTCAAGAGCCTTGATCGGCAACTACCAAATGCATGTTCAAGTGGTTGAAATATCGACAACTTGTCAACTACAGTTATTTGTTCTTCATCATCGTTACGGGGCAGGCATGTGTAACGTGTTGGAATGTGAGGTTCGAAGTACATAGATGAGAAATTTGAAATCTCTTCTAAAGTGTATGCCTCACAAATAGAGTCTTCTACTCTTGCTTTATTACGAACCTTTTTTTTTGAGGTCGAATATGCATCTGGCAAAAATATACATTTCAAATTTTAGATATCTGTCATTAAAGAGATAAATATAAAAAAACATATACCTTTCAAATGGGTACATCCATCGATATTGTACAGGTCCACCAACCCTTAGTTCATATGGCAAATGTATGATCAAATGTTCCATAACATCGAAAAATGTTGGTGGAAATATCTTTTCTAGCAGACAAACAGTGGTGATGACAGAGTCCTCGAGATTCTTTACATCAGATACTACGACTTCCGATGCACACAATGTTCTAAAAAATCCACTCAACTCAGACAATACCCCCCATATAGGTTTGTCTAATATATCATGGAATGCTAGGGGTATCAATCGTTGCATAAAGATATGACAATCATGGTTCTTCAACCCATATAACTGTCCATCGTCAATCTTCACAGCCCGAACAATGTTAGAGACATATCCATCTGTAAATCTCAATTGTCTCAACCATTGACATACATGTTTTATTTGATCAGGTCCAAGCACGTACTTTGCCTTTGGTTTTAGTACTTTGCCATCATACTCTTTGAGTTCCAGTTCTGGTCTTTTACATATTACTTTTAAATCCACACGGGCCTTCAGATTATCCTTCATTTTCCCTTTAACATTCATTACTGTATTAAACACATTATCAAACACATTTTTCTCCACATGCATCACATCCAAATTATGTCGTATCAATAGGGTCGACCAATACGGTAGTTCCCAAAAAATAGATTTTTTCGTTCAATTGTGATCCTTCCCAAATCCACGGAAGGGTGCAGAACTGCGGGCATCTGTTAATACATCTGAAAAGTATCATAATCTTCTTAGAATCTCTATGCCAGACAATCTTGTGGATGGACCTTCCAGTTCAGTTGTGCCTGCTTTAAACACATTCATTTGTCATCGGAACAGATGGTCGCTAGGTAGAAATCAACGATAACACTCAAACCAGCAAGGCTTCCTTCCATGCGTCAATCTAAAAGCTTTGGAATCCTCCATGCAGTACGAACATGCCAACCTCCCATGTGTGCTCCAACCAGATAGCATACTATATGCAGGGAAGTCACTGATTGTCCATAGAACAACGACCTTCATGTTGAAAATTTGTTTTTTGTGGGCATCATACGTGGTAACACCGTCATTCCACAGTACTTTTAGTTTATCAATCAATGGCCTTAAATATACATCAAGATTTTGGCCAGGTAAGGTCGGACGAGGGATCAACAGAGACAAGAAAAGATTTGGACGTTTCATACACAAGCTTGGTGGAAGGTTGTATGGAGTTACAAATACTGGCCAGCATGAGTATGAAGTTGATCTACCCTCAAATGGATTAAATCCATCTGTACATAGACCGAGTCTAACATTTCGCACTTCCATTGCGAAGTTCTGATGAGTACGATCAAAGTGCTTCCAAGCTTCAGCGTCAATAGGATGCGTGATCTTGTTTTCATCGTGTCGAACTTTATTTGCATGCCATCTCATGTGTTTAGTTGTCCTTAAAAACATATACAATCGCTGCAATCTAGGAGTGATAGGAAAGTAGTGGAGCGACTTTTATGAAACTTCTTTTGATCTCGTGCTACCATTACCTCTTGTCTTTGGCTTAAACAGAGGATGCCTACATGACAGGCATGATATGTTATTTTCCTGCTCTTTGAAATACAACATGCAGTGATTTAGACAAGCATCAATCTTTTTGTATCCCATACCTAAAGCGTTGACCATAACTTTCGCACGATAGAAATTTTGTGGCAATTTCTCATCTTTGGGCAACATACTCTTCACAATCATGCACAAATGGTCAAAACATGATTGACTCAAATTATACTCAGACTTTAAATTCATTATTTGAAGAACTACAGACAAGATAGTGTGACTCTCGCAACCGTTCCAAAGTGGCTCATCAGCATCTCTAAGTAAATCATAAAATCTACTAGTTGCATCGTTTGGTGATTCTTCATCTACGGTAGTTCTTACATCACTAGAACTCATAGCAGAACCCAGTTTTGTTCTTGCGGCATCAAATATCAAATTCATATATGGATTATCGTGCGCCACATTCACCCGTGCATCAAAATTATTTCTAAATTCTTCTCCATGAAACGTCCAATTTTGATAATCACTCACAAAACTCTTCATGTATAGGTGATGTCTAACGCCATGAGGTTCTACAAATCGATTATTCTTACAAATCTTGCAGGGACACCTAATCCGACCTGTAAGATCCATTGTACTGACACTTGCCGTTGCAAATTCAATAAAACTTTCAACACCATCCATATATTCATGTGATAACTCATTGTCTACTATCCTACGATACATCTATTCACGGTTTGCAGTCATTTTCTTATGATGTTACGAATAATAACCTAACCAATTAAAAGAGAACCATCAGAATGCTACGATAAAGAAAATATCAAATTTATCATGCAATATATAATGTCATATAATAACAAGAATTATGATGCATGCATTGATAATTTAATATTTTTATGTGCAAACTATTAATGACACGATACAGTCATTTGAAGCATGCTTTTATTATACAATTTCACATGAAAGCCATAATCAAATTAAAAGTAACTACATGCAAGCATGAATACAATTACATCAAACATTGCAATACATCGTAATCATTCATATCAAACAAATGACAAACATGTACCTGTAGCAAACACACTTTAATATTTCACTAACTACTACCATGCAAAGCATGGACTCTGTACTCCAAAAATAAGAACACTTCCATATTCATACATTAAAATCATGCTCAGCATGATCTCCGAACTCCAACAAAGCAACCTTAAATATCAACAACTAAGTGATTGTGTGAAAAATAAAGTGTTACATCTAATAAATTAAATAACATGTGATATGCTTGCATCAGTTACTCACCACGGGTATTTACCTGATTTGCATTATTTTTTCACTTATTTACCATGGGTGGCTGAACACAAGTGGGTTCCGTTAAGAAATCTGCAAAAAACAATGTTTTAAAATGAAGTCACCATAAAAAAAATGAGGCAAAATAAAATATTTTGCATAGGCCTTGAGAAGCCCAGTACCCAATGACCTACCAAAACCGCAGGGGGTCAACCCCCTACAGAAACACAGGGGGTCGACCCCCTGCCTTTCCCGCAGGGGGTCGACCTCCTGCCTGTACAAACAGGGGGTTGACCCACGTGCCGGAAAGGCATAGGGTTAACCCCTTACCGAAACGGGGGTCGACCCCCGGTCTTTCCGGAAAGGCAGGGGGTTAACCCTCTGTCTTTCTCCGGGCAAACGTTGGTCCCTATAATACCTTTCTCTGGGCGAACGACGGAAGCGGCGAGAGCGGGCGAACGGCAGGAGCGGGCGAACGACGAACGGTGGGAGCGGGCGAACGACGGGAAAGAAGAAAAGGAAGGAAAAAAGGTCTGAGGTTAGGTTTATCAAAAATTAGTGACGGATTAGTGACATATTAATTTCGTCGCTATGCCGTCGTAAATGAAATTTACGAACTTAGCGATACGATATATTCCGTCGGAAACTAACGACGGCAAATTGTCCGTCGGAAAATCCATCACTAAATGGTGTGTCCATGACGACAAAATGTTCCGACGCAAAATCTGCCGCTAATTAGCGACAGATTGTGCGAGGGGATACATTCCGTTGCTATTTTCGTAAATTTCATTGATTATAGCAACGAATATATTTCTCTTGTTAATCCGTCGCTAATTAGCGACAGAATAATTCTGTCGCTAATAATCTATTTTCTTGTAGTGGAAGAGAGAGTGAGAGAGAGAGATGAACTTGTAGTTTGTTGTCTTTTTCTCAAAGACAATGACTACAAAAGTGCAACTAGGCTCTTTATGATCTGGAAACTATATGATAAAGTAGAAACATACCTCATGTGAGCTTTACTGGTTAATGGCACTAAAATAGTACCTGTAAAGTTCTCATTATCACTAGTATATGATGCTGTCAACAAAGGATTTACTAGCGCAAATTTTTAATGTTAGAAAAGACTTTTTTTTGCAGTAAAAGCATGCGAGAAAAGAGGGCTTTTTTGGTAATAAAATATCACCAAAAAAGACCTTCTTCTGGGTCTTTGAATATTGTTTTCTGGCGCTATTTTAGCACCAAAAAAGACCTCTTTATGGCTATTTTAGCTTTAAAAAGGTCATTTTTTTGGCATTTTTTAGAATAAAAAATGTTTTTTTTGGCATGTTTTTAACATCCAAAAAATATTTTTTTGCTAATTTAGTTTTTTTATATAACTTACATTTTTTAATAAACCTGCTCATATATACATTCATTTCATTCAAAATGAACCTGCTCATTCATTCATAAATAAACCTGTTTATACATACATTATTTTTTTGTATTCAATATTAACCAACTCTTACAATCATTCATTCATTACCAAATTAACATGCTTATACGTACATTCATTAAAAAATGAACCTGCTCATTCATTTCATCTATTTATAAATGAACCCGTTCATACATACATTTTTTTTCATTCAATATGAACAAATTCTTCAATCATTCATTTATTCATCACCAAATGAACATGCTTATACTTACATTTATTTAAAAATAAACCTGCTCATATATACTTTAATTTCATTCATTCTTAATGAACTTGATCATTCATTCATAAATGAACGTACTCATACATATATATTTTTTGCATTTAATATGAACCAACTCTTACAATCATTCATTCATCACAAAATGAATATGCTTATATATACATTTATTAAAAAATGAACCTGCTCATACATATATTCATTTCATAAATTTGAAATAAACATGTTCATTCATTTCATCAATTCATAAATGAAGTTGCTTATACATACATTCATTTTTTTTACATTCATTTACTGCAATCATTCATTCATCACCAAATGAATATGCTTATACATACATTCATTAAAAAATAAACTTAGTCATACATACATACATTCATTCATTCATTTATTTAAAAAATAAATATACTTATACATACATTCAATCATTAATTAAAAAATGAATATACTTCTTCGTATATTCATTTATTCATCTAATAATGAACCTCCAAGGAACATAACATTTAAAACATATATACACACAACTATATATATTTCTTCCTTCAATCATCTATAACTCACTACAAAAAAATAGGTCATTGGTCGATAAATATTATCGACAATATATGAAAGCATTGTTGACGATAAATATCATTGCCGATAATAAATATCTTTGGTAATTCTTTACTCTTAAGAAAGCAAGCATTTTGGCAAAACCATGCCCTCTGTTGTTAGGGAGCAGTGGTGTTGCCAAAAAACACTATATTGAGAATGTAGTTGGCAGCCCCAACACCACAACATTTCAATGCCATTATCAAAAGGATCCTTTCAGCAACTCTTCCTTAACACTACATTTTGACAAATACATATTATGCCAACACATGGAAATGGTGTTTTCAACTCAATACAAGAATCCTAAACAAAACCCAATTTGTTGTTGATTGGTGTGATCCAAACACCATTCCCGATATGCCTTTCGTAGTCCATATAGATTCATATGATTAATTAGATTCAGAACACTTTTTTTAGAGAAACAACAAAAGATACAATAATATGATGAAGCAATAAAGCCATAAATACATGTAGAACTCCGTTTATGACAGAAGAAACATATTACAAAAAGTAAAGCAACATTTTCTAAATATTCAAACATGAAAAAATTGACAGCATAATAAATAACTTATAACAAAAACACCAAACCCGCTCCATAAATCATACAAAGGAGATAATGATTTATTATTCCTTCTATATGTTTTTTTTTTGTAATGCATTTGTTGTTTGGAGTTTATTATATTTCAAGGCTTGTTAGGCAAAGACTTGATCATTCTAATACTGACTTCTCAACAGGGAACATCACCTGTGCTTCTCAAGAATCTTCAAAATAGTAATGTATGTAAGTGTGGACATTAGGAGATCACTAAGTTGTGGATGATGCTCATGTAATCTTCTAATTTGTTCATAGTGGTTTCATCTTCTACTGTAGCATTTGTTAAGTAAAGGCTCTCATTTTTATTTAGTAGTTGTAGAGATTTCGTTCAAGTTCCCCTTTATTCTTTCTAGTGGATTTAGCTTTCGAAGATCTCCATAGTTTTGTTGTGTCATGTTACCAATATTATACCTTATTTTCTTACTAAAATATAGATTTAAAGCCTTTCCACAACCATGTGTTTCAATAATTTGCTAATAACATAGTGGTGAGTGGACTTTTGATGTATACATAGATACCTACTTTAATGATGAAACTATGCACCGTAGATGACATATGAACATTGTTGTCATAAAACATTATTTTTGAAGGTATCATAACGCTATAGAGATAGCTCTCTGAGTGATACACTCAGAGTATGAATGAATTTGTATAGATCATAGGGAGATATTTCATACATAGTTTGTTCTTCAAGTAGAGGTTCAGTAAGGAAAATACACACTCACCATAAAGTATGTACTCAATAACTACTCTTACAACTTGAATGCTCAAATGAGTATTATTGCCACCTATTTTCCTTGTCCTGTGGGCTCACTGGTGAAGTTGGTTACTTGTTTCTTCTCCTCGAGGAATATTCTGATGTTGTAGGAGCTGACAGTTAATTAGGTTCCAATTCATGCATGCCCTATCAACTGTGAGGTCATCAAATGCATTTGATTTATCAAGGTAGAATTTTATGGAGGTCTTTATGAAGGACACATTGGCATCCAGATAATGGTAAAAAAGATATTGAGAGCGGGATACTACTGGTTGACCATAGTCTGTGATTATTACTCTCACATCACGAAATGCATAAAATGTTAAGAGAATGCTAATTTCATTCATACACCCTCATTTGTATTACATTCCCTTGCGTTTCCATGGTTGTTTTCTATGTGGGCATTTGATGTCATAGGTATCATTCATTTGTATGCATCAAATGGTCATCGCTATATCTTAGCTGCCATAGAATACTTCACCAAGTGGGTCGAAGTTGTATCCTTTTCCCGAATAGAAGATCAACATGTAGCATCATTCTTTTACAAGAATATTGTATGCCATTTCAGAGTACCTAAAGACCTGGTAAGTGACACTGCTTCCCATTTCAAGAATAAAAGGGTTAGAAAGATATTTAAAAAATTGATCATTTCCTAGTATTTCTCAACCCCCTTTTACCCCAAGGTAATGGTCAGGCCAAAGCCACCAACAAAACCATCATCCATATCATTGAACGAACCATAGAAACTGGTCAGGATTGGCATGAAAAATTGCATTATGCATTACATGCATACTATACTACCATCCATACCCCTACCAATGCCATTGCTTTTGAGTTGGCATATGAAACCTATGCTATGTTGCCTTTGCAAGTGCAGTTACGCTCACTCAAGATTGTTGATGCTCTAGAGATGCCCCTCAAAGCTCAGTAGGATCTTAGATGAGAAGAACTAGCTCTCTTAAATGAGAAGAGACTCCTAATTGCTGAGCACAATGAGGAATATCGAAGAAGAATTGAGAGTTATTATGCCAAGCATGTGATCGAGTGATCTTTCCAAGTCAACGATATGGTCTTAAAATTCATTCACCATATGAGAACCCATTCCCTGGGGAAGTGGTGCCCTAACTAGGAAGGATTGTATGTTGTCAGACAAGTCTTACCTGAGAATTTGTATCGGTTAATCAACCCTGATAAAGTTGAATTACCTGATCCAGTTAATGCAATGTACATAAAAAGTTTTCCTGTTAGACTGGATTTTTTTAAAAAGAAAAGCCTTTTTGAAAAGCACTCTCTACCTTATGAAAATGTGTCTTCAAAAAGATGAGATGGAAAAGAAGAAGTGGAAATATGAAATCCTGATGGAAGGGTTATCTTGAGTAAAAGAAAACTCGCGATGAAGCAGAGTTACCTAAATCATTGCATTAAGTATCTCTATGAGCGAATAATGAGAAATTGCATCTGGTTATTCCAAAGTGCTAAATATAAGACCATATAGGACTTCCTTAGGTGACCTACTCTATGGGCTCAAAAATAGAATAAAGTTACCTCCTGCTTGACCTTGCTGTTCAACCTCCTTTGGTAGGTCCTAGAGGATCCCTAGCCATTAGCCTAAGGTGGACTTCATCTAGTAGCCAAACCAGATAAGAGGTGAATAAGGTCAAAAGTGTCAGTGGGTGAAAATCATATATCCTAAAGAGAAAAAGCCTTTTGTAATACACCTATATTCAGTGATTATGGGTAAAATTATCATCGAATCATAGGTTCAAGTGGCAACAACCTTGAAAGCAAAAGAGCCAAAGTGGTTACATGAAAAAAAAAAGTTAGAAAGAACTAAGACTTATCTCCGATGTTTTCGATCCGAAGGGCATAAGAAGACCCCCACGGTACTTTTTCCTATTTGGTGACAAATAGAGTCCTAATCTCTAAAAGACCAAACATGACAAGTTGTACCATGGATATCCAATTACAAACTCCTATGACTAGTCATCTCCTGATCCTGGTTAAAATCTATTGAAGTAGGTAGTGGTTGATGCTAAGCCATTTCTTTTAAATCTAGGATAACTTTGAACGAGGGAAAGAAGGTTGAAACAATGAAATTTGAAATGCACACAAAAGATCATGAGATTTTGGCAACAACGATTTCCCTAGTGAGAGTGTGTTTCCCTAGTGTGTGTTGTGTGGAAAAGGATTACACATTCTATGCCTGTCCCTTTGCTCAGGAGTCACATCCATTCATGTCATTTTCATCAATATTCTCATTCGTACAAACATGCAAGCATTCATGTCATATGATTTCCAAAATCATGCAAAAGCACATCATGTTGCACCACTCTCAGTTTTGGTAGTGTCTCAGGTAGAGGACGACACCTCTAGTCTCTCTGCTCCGCTCTGTCAGTACTGGTGGCCTTCCTCGGGAAGTGCTCACTCTAGTTGTAGGGACTTGGATCCCATGAGACTTCATTAGTGCCTCCATCAATGTCAGCTCCCGCAGAAAACTCCATGACCTCTCACGATATTCTGCATCCTTCCTCCTTTGCAAAACATTTTCAAAAGCAGTGTCAGTATTTCCAAAAAACATTTTGCCTTGTTTTTCCAAAAAAGTCTGTACTTCTGAAAAAAAAAAGAGTGGGTCTATAAGCATGAGCATGGTATGCTTTCTATATCATACCCTAAGTGCTAAAGGCCTATATTCCTAGACTTGCAAAAGCAACAAAAGGTGGAAAAGAGTGAAGATGATACCTCGTAAGGCAAGTCTGCCTGTGAGCATGCAAACTCGGCTTCAGCAGCTGCCCGACCCTCTGCAAAGGATGTCGTCCATGCCTTCGGGCCTCCTCTAAGGCCAACCCCAGCTCAGACATAGTCAACCTTAACTCCTCAAGCACAACCAGCAGAACCTCCACTGTCATGTTCTGCTCAGCCAACATGTCCTCTACACTCTGGATACGTGCCTCGTACACTTTCCTATCCTCGTGTTGAAAAAGGAAAAGTCAACAAAGTCAGTTTAGTAAGAAAATCACAAGCAACAAAGCATAAAGGAAAAGTGATAATAGAAAAAAGGCATACCTCTAAGCCTCTGGAAGGTTGTGAACCAAACCCAAGTCTCAAGCACTGATGAACTGGCTCCTCTTCCTCTGCTTGCTTAGGACACTTTCGACAATGCCCCTGTGTCTCTCCTAGCATTTTCTTGAAAGAGAAAGCGTCATGGTCGACCTCTACCTCCTAGCCTCCCCCAGAAGCTACTGCCTTCTGCTCAAGGATCTCTGCTCCCTGCTCCACCGCCACTGCCTCAATTCTATCTTGGTCCAGTTTGCAACAAAGTGGGCCCAACTGTTCTGAAGAGTACCACCTCAGGTACTCCTCATCGTCTTTCAGACATTTCTAAGGTTCTGCCTATATCACCTAAGCTTTGCGGACCTTCCAAGAGTTCCCAACCTCCATAATCCTTATGGCCCCTGACTCGTACCAAGGAGAAGTAAAGAGCCTCTTTCCCACTAGCGCAACTGGAATGCCCTATCAGAGGTTAAATTGTCACATCACTCTATTGGGATAGTAGGGCTTGCTGATACTATCAAATACAAGGATGTTAGGAGCGTGGTCTAATAGAAGAGCAGCCCCCAATGACTGCTCCACCTCCAAGGTATAAGGCTTCCACACCACCTGAAATTTGAAAGGCCTCCAAGTGAAAAAAGTCAGAAATAGAAAGAGGGCAACAAAAGGCAGCAAGTCCAAAATATATAAAAAAAAGTGCATACCTTGGAATGATCTAGAAAGTCTATCTCCGGTTGAAGGACAGATTGAGGATGCTCTCCTAGCCCTGTATGAGAAGCTTCCCACCAAGCCAACCGAGGATAACCACAAGGAGACGAAAGAGTAGTCTTGGAAACAAGGATTTGCATGTATCTCCACAACTGCGATATCTAAGAAAGAAAGTGGTTAGATGAGATTTAGGAAGGGCTAGAAAAGGAAAAAGAACCTTAAAAGCAGAAGTCTCATACTTCTATAAATATGGTCAAACCCATAAATGCGTCTGGCGTCTTTCTCAGCACAGACTAGCTAAGGTAAAAGTAAGTGTGAGCCAAGGTACCAGTGCACCAGTCGAATAGGCTCGGCTCCACTACGTACTGAATGAGCACGTGGGTCCCATCGCCAGAAAAAAAAAATCATGACACCTATCAGGTACAAAAGGTAGGCAAATCAATGAACATGAACAAAATGGTGAACGCCATGCTCATTAGCCACATACTCTGTCCTCAGCCAAGACATCAGGACCTTATTTTCTAAAAGAGGCTCTTGTTCAAGAGTTTCCTAAAAGACCCGAACTAGATCCTCACTTGAAGTCATCATCAGATCAGGACCCATTGGAAGGCCCAACAAGTGATAAGCTTCAATAAGAGTGATATCTCACCCCAAGTAAAGTGAAAAGTGTTGATATCTTGCCTCCACCTTTCGATCAAAGCCAAGACCAACTTTTGATTGGTGAAGGTTATTCTACACCGAGCCAAGTGTCCAAAGCTAATCTCGTCCATAGCTACCATCAACTCGAGATCTCCGTACAAGCGCCAAATCCATAGTAGCTCGAGGTGCAACTGCACCATCTTATATGGGATCACCTACAGTTGAAAGCCAAAAAGTTAAGTAAAAAAAGTGTAGTAAGCCCCGTAGAATGCTTTCCACAGAGATCGCAAAACCAAGCAAGAGACCCTATCATGGTTTATGCGTGGCCATTGCGCTCCACCAATCAAATTTCTTAAAGCAGTCCACTCATCATAAGGAGGACACTTTATGCAAAATTGATCATGCATCGACATACCTTGAGGCAGAGTATGAAGCCCAAGAATGACAATACATTCATCGAGTGTGATAGTAAGTTCTTGAAATTCCACTAGAGAGGGGGTGAATAGTGAAATATGAAATAGATCGATAATTTAAAAAATTACATGCAATAAGGCACAACACATAAAACACATGATTTATACTGGTTCGGTCGAGTAACTGACCTACATCCAGTCCTCAAGCAAAACACTTGAGCCTTTCACTATAACATTCGAGTTACCGGATAAATAGTACAACACTCTCTTCCTTAGAGGTCTTCTTCTCTCAACAGAGAAGAACACACCCTCTTTCACAGAGGTCTTCTTCTCTCAAAAAATCATGACACCTATCAAGTACAAAAGGTAGGCAAATCAATGAACATGAACAAAATGGTGAACGCCATGCTCATTAGCCACATACTCTGTCCTCAGCCAAGACATTAGGACCTTATTTTCTAAAAGAGGCTCTTGTTCAAGAGTTTCCTAAAAGACCCGAACTAGATCCTCACTTGAAGTCATCATCAGATCACGACCCATTGGAAGGCCCAACAAGTGATAAACTTCAATAAAAGTGATATCTCACCCCAAGTAAAGTGAAAAGTGTTGATATCTTGCCTCCACCTTTCGATCAAAGCCAAGACCAACTTTTGATTGGTGAAGGTTATTCTACACCGAGCCAAGTGTCCAAAGCTAATCTCGTCCATAGCTACCATCAACTCGAGATCTCCGTACAAGCGCCAAATCCATAGTAGCTCGAGGTGCAACTGCACCATCTTATATGGGATCACCTACAGTTGAAAGCCAAAAAGTTAAGTAAAAAAAGTGTAGTAAGCCCCGTAGAATGCTTTCCACAGAGATCGCAAAACCAAGCAAGAGACCCTATCATGGTTTATGCGTGGCCATTGCGCTCCACCAATCAAATTTCATAAAGCAGTCCACTCATCATAAGGAGGACACTTTATGCAAAATTGATCATGCATCGACATACCTTGAGGCAGAGTATGAAGCCCAAGAATGACAATACATTCATCGAGTGTGATAGTAAGTTCTTGAAATTCCACTAGAGAGGGGGTGAATAGTGAAATATGAAATAGATCGATAATTTAAAAAATTAAATGCAATAAGACACAACACATAAAACACATGATTTATACTGGTTCGGTCGAGTAACTGACCTACATCCAGTCCTCAAGCAAAACACTTGAGCCTTTCACTATAACATTCGAGTTACAGGATAAATAGTACAATACTCTCTTCCTTGGAGGTCTTCTTCTCTCAACAGAGAAGAACACACCCTCTTTCACAGAGGTCTTCTTCTCTCAAAAAATCATGACACCTATCAGGTACAAAAGGTAGGCAAATCAATGAACATGAACAAAATGGTGAACGCCATGCTCATTAGCCACATACTCTGTCCTCAGCCAAGACATTAGGACCTTATTTTCTAAAAGAGGCTCTTGTTCAAGAGTTTCCTAAAAGACCCGAACTAGATCCTCACTTGAAGTCATCATCAGATCACGACCCATTGGAAGGCCCAACAAGTGATAAACTTCAATAAAAGTGATATCTCACCCCAAGTAAAGTGAAAAGTGTTGATATCTTGCCTCCATCTTTCGATCAAAGCCAAGACCAACTTTTGATTGGTGAAGGTTATTCTACACCGAGCCAAGTGTCCAAAGCTAATCTCGTCCATAGCTACCATCAACTCGAGATCTCCGTACAAGCGCCAAATCCATAGTAGCTCGAAGTGCAACTGCACCATCTTATATGGGATCACCTATAGTTGAAAGCCAAAAAGTTAAGTAAAAAAAGTGTAGTAAGCCCCGTAGAATGCTTTCCACAGAGATCGCAAAACCAAGCAAGAGACCCTATCATGGTTTATGCGTGGCCATTGCGCTCCACCAATCAAATTTCTTAAAGCAGTCCACTCATCAAAAGGAGGACACTTTATGCAAAATTGATCATGCATCGACATACCATGAGGCAGAGTATGAAGCCCAAGAATGACAATACATTTATTGAGTGTGATAGTAAGTTCTTGAAATTCCACTAGAGAGGGGGTGAATAGTGAAATATGAAATAAATCAATAATTTAAAAAATTAAATGCAATAAGGCACAACACATAAAACACATGATTTATACTGGTTCGGTCGAGTCACTGACCTACATCCAGTCCCCAAGCAAAACACTTGAGCCTTTCACTATAACATTCGAGTTACCGGATAAATAGTACAACACCCTCTTCCTCAGAGGTCTTCTTCTCTAAACAGAGAAGGAACACACCCTCTTTCAGAGAGGTCTTCTTCTTTCAACAGTTGAAAGCCAAAAAGCGCCCGTAGAATGCTAGAGAAATCCATAGTAGCTCGAGGTGCAACTACACCATCTTATATGGGATCACCTATAGTTGAAAGCCAAAAAGTTAAGTAAAAAAAGTGTAGTAAGCCCCGTAGAATGCTTTCCACAGAGATCGCAAAACCAAGCAAGAGACCCTATCATGGTTTATGCGTGGCCATTGCGCTCCACCAATCAAATTTCTTAAAGCAGTCCACTTTATGCAAAATTGATCATGCATTGACATACCTTGAGGCAGAGTATGAAGCCCAAGAATGACAATACATTCATCGAGTGTGATAGTAAGTTCTTGAAATTCCACTAGAGAAAGGGTGAATAGTAAAATATGAAATAGATCGATAATTTAAAAAATTAAATGCAATAAGGCACAACACATAAAACACAGGATTTATACTGGTTCGGTTGAGTCAGTGACCTACATCCAGTCCTCAAGCAAAATACTTGAGCCTTTCACTATAACATTCGAGTTACCGGATAAATAGTACAACACCCTCTTCCTCAGAGGTCTTCTTCTCTCAACAGAGAAGGAACACACCCTCTTTCACAGAGGTCTTCTTCTTTCAACAAAGAAGGACAACACCCTCTTTCACAGAGGTCTTCTTCTTTCAACGAAGAAGGACAACACCCTCTTTCACAGAGGTCTTCTTCTTTCAACAAAGAAGAACAACACCCTATTTCACAGAGATCCTCTTCTTTCAACAAAGAAGGGATACAATGAATAATAGAAAGTTACAATACTTCCTATATAACCTTCAGAATGATATGAATGCACGAATGAAGGATTCTCAGATTGTTCTGTTCTTTTCACTCAGAAGATACTCTTTGTCAAAGAGCTATTCTTGACTTTTTCTCTTTCTTTTTTTCTTTCTTTTTCAAGGCTCTCTTTCAAAAATATCGAATAGGAATTTTTTTCGTTGTATGCTCACATGTCCTTGTGATATATTATTTTGTTAGTGTATATATAGCTTTAAAAAATAGTCATTGTTTTTTGGAATGATTGTCCTTTTGAGATGTCAAGTCATTTCAAAAACACCTTTGTGTACTATATTGCTTTTTCGAAAAGGTCTTATTTCCATAAGTGTAATACTTTGAAGTAGACTATTCGTTGAAGTATTTTAGGCGTGATATGTTTTGTAAAAGGTCTATTAAATGACTTGTAGTACATTGAACGTTGGTTTGTAAATCATCATGCAATTTTATCTTTATTCAAATTAATGATTTGTAGTACAATAGTATTTTATTAGAAATCGTCACTTCTTGACTTAAATGTATGTAAGTACAATAAATGCTTTGAGTTCTTTATTTGTAAATGGTCATATCTCAAAAAACTTTATGATGTGTTATTTAATGTCTACAGAGAGAATAAAGACTTTAAGCAAGTCGACATTCTTGAGTGGGGTTAAGATAGTCATTTCTAAAAAGTTTTTGAGGTGATATTTAATGTTTTACAGAAAGAATGATGACTTTAAGTAAGTCGACATTCTTGAGTTTTATAAAGTAACTAAAGTCTTTTCTAAACATATTATAATAATATTAGTTTTCTTTGTTAGTTCAACTAGCCGATTTTTATGTTTGTCTTTTCCTTACATACTTGAAATCATTACTTTTTATTTCTTTTCAAGTTGTCTTATTTATAAATGCATGTTAGAAGGTACAATTAATGCTTTTGAAATCATGAGCTATTATATCTTGTCAAAATACTTTTTTTATAAAAGTTTGTAAGAAGGTACAATGATTAGTTTTCAAAAAAGGTGCTTTTTGAAAATATCGTATGCTTTTATGAAACATAGATTTTGTGAATGAATGACTTGTATGTAATATGCAATATGCATGCTTCTGAAGGTTCTGTTACATATGACTCTAAAGAAGAAAAAAATCTTCATCTTGAAGTAGCTGATCTCTTTAGATGATCTTTAAGAATGAATGGCCCATCAAGCTTTTTCTTCAGAGAGTATGATTGTACCGAAGGTTGTACTTGAGCAGGAGGTCTCCATCCTTTTTGGGTAAAATATCCTTGCATCAAATACTCGTTAAATACATGACAAATCATATCCAGTCATAATATAACATTATTCATGAAGGCATATCATCATATCATATTAAATCATATATGACAGTGTATCATATTGTGTGTCATCAAAATATAGTTTCTTAACATTCTCCCCCTTTTTTATGTTGACAAAATATGCTCCTCCTGTCAAAAAGCCATTATGCATAGTAATAATAATATCATAAAAATGCATAAAAAATACAGAAAGTGTCAGAGTATTTTTCTCCAATATTGGAGACAGATTTTTCTCCCCCTTTGTCATGGACAAAAATGAGGGGATCATAGTATAACAAGTTATTACAGACCAATGAATAAAAAAGTTTATTCTGAGTCGGATGAGGGGTGAAACTTCTGAAGCAATGCATCTTGGCCGATTTTCAGGGATTCGAAGGCTTGATGCAGAGATGCTTGACTCTTCAGAAGGAGATCTTGGGTGTTCTGTACATCAACAATTGCTGAGAAGATGTCGAGTTCAGAAGTTGTTGCTGGATCTGCTTCTTGATGGCCTTCGTCATCGGAGTTGAGTTGAGGGGACTCTTCCTCAGAGAGGGAGGAGTCATCAAAAGTATAGTTGGAGTAGTAGACGACATCAGTTTCAAGAGGTATTTGGAAGTATTGAAGAATAAGGGTGATGAAGTACCTGAAAGAAAGAGAGCGAAAAGAACGAAAGTTAATCATGTTGTGAATGATGACATTGGACCAGTTTATTGGAAAGGCACAGAAGATTGCATAGAGGAGTGAGATTTCATTGGCAATAAATCCCTTAGAGGGCGACTTAGGGACTACGTTGGAAGAAAGGATCTATGACAACAACAGAGCATGAGGGTTCAAGTTGCTTATATGCCACAGAAAATGGGTTGAGCGAGTGGAGAAGAGGATTTTCTTAAACACAGTTTGGTCGATAGGAACTATGTTAGGGAGCTCAATGCCGTAGGAAGAGATATTAAGAATGCAACCTAACTGAGAAATGTTGAAAGATATGACTTTTCCATGAACCATGAAATTGATAGTGGAGTGATCGTGGTCAACTGAAAGATTTGTGTAGAAAACTTTGATAAGATGTGGATAAATGGTCATAGATTGGGGAGAGGCTAGGCTAGAACATGAATAAATTCTGAAAGGGAAGTTTGTAGGTCGAATGATGGAAAAGCTTCAAGGTGTACTAACTTGCCGGTTTGGATGGGCATGGAGTTAATGGAATGAAACAGGTAAATGAGATCTGGATATTGCAAATCCCATGCTTCAATCATGTTGATATCGGTTGATCGTGAAGAGGATGCCATTTCCAAAGGTCTTGAGATAATGGAAACTTTGAGAAACAAAGGTGAGTACTTGGAGAGAGTAAGTGCTTGAAAAATGATAGAGATTTTCGAGTGAATTGGTGAGGGATGAATCAATTCATTAAATAGAGAGAAGAAAATTATTATGATAAGAAGTGAGTGACACTTGAATTTTAGATTTTAGTTGAAAGAGGAATGCGTGAGTTGTAACTTAAGGGCTCTTGTGAATGATAGATCAAATCATTATTTGGATTGATGAGAGTATATGACAAGAACATAGTTAAAAATTTCTATATAAGGAGATTTTTGATAGAGGAGAATCCATCGAATTGTGAAATGTGATAAAGAATAGAAAAAAAATCAAAGAGGTGTGTTTTACGAAGTGAATTATAATCCATGATTTTTAAAGATTTTTATGTGAATAGGTAATGAGATGTGAGGAGTAAAAGTGATCCGTGAAAGGAAGATGTAAGAGTGTTATAAAGCCATATCATGTGAGATGAATAATGGCCTAATAAAACAAACAACTTTAAATAATCTTTTTACTTTATGAGAATGTATTCTAAATTCGTGAAAGATGAATTTAGAAGAAGACAAAAAAACATGAGTGAGGAGTAATGATTTCTTATATAAGAAGTATTTTTATGGATATGCGTGGAAGGAGCAAGAGTAGACATAAAGAAAGGGTGATGCCATATACGAATTTAGAGTAAGATAAGAGTGGACAAAAAAAGGACAAAAAAAAATTGATGCTTGATATGAGATGAGTGACATAAAGCAATGTCATGATTGACATGAATTGATGTTTGTTTAAAGGACATGGTTTGTAGAGAAACTCGATTGGAGGGAGTCCATAGTTTTTGAAAAAGATTAATTAAAATATGTAAATGAGTCAAAGTCACGGATGTAGGCTCAATTCGTATGATAGAGAGAAAGAAAAGGATGGTACTAATGGTGCTAATGAAAAGAACATATAATAGTTAAAAAATGAAAGACAAGTTGTCGAGAATGAGTCCTTATAATAATTTTTTTTTTTTATAAAAAAGTGTGAAAGATGATAGGACAAAAAGTAGATTGGACTTGAGATATGATATAAAAGATGACATAAATCATTAAATTAAATAGTAAAATTTTATGATGTACGTGAAATATGAAAGACCTTATCTTTGAAAAGGTGGTGAATGAAATGATGATAAAATAAAAACTAGTAAGAAATGCAAACACTCGATTATGACACAAATTTGTAAAACAAGATTTCACATAAAGTGTTTTTATCGTTTTTACTTGTTAATCTTTGGTTAAGATAAATTTTGTCAAGTATAGATTATATTTTAATATTTTGTAAAGGTGAACTCGAGTAGACTAATCTTTCTATATTTTAATTAGTCATATGAATTGATTTTATAAATCACTTAATTTACATATCCCTAATTCTCTTCTAATTCTTATAAAGTCTTCATTTTTTAAAGGTTTAGTGAAAATGTCTGCTAATTGTTTATTAGTGGGTATAAATTCGAGTTTGATTATATTGTTTAGGACTTGTTCTCTTAGAAAGTGGTGTCTAATTTGAATGTGTTTAGTTCGAGAGTGTAAAATAGGATTTTTTGATAAATTTATAGCACTTGTGTTATCACATAAAATAGTTGTATTTTCGAATTTCAAACCAAAATCTTTCAAAGTTTGTTTCATCCAGATGACCTGTGTACATGCTAGGCTAGCAACTATGTATTCAGCTTCAGTAGTTGATAATGATACACAGTTTTGTTTCTTACTAAACCATGAAACTAGTGAGTGCCCTAGCATATGACATGTTCCACTTGTGCTTTTTCTGTCAAATTTACTTCCAGCAAAGTCAACATCATTGTATGAGATTAAATCAAATGTAGATGATTTTGAATAAAAAAACCCAAAATCAACTGTCTTTTAGATATCTCATTATTCTTTTTACAACTTTAAGATGTGATTCTTTTGGATTTGACTGAAATCTAGCACACAAGCAAACACTGAACATGATATCCGGACGGCTAGCAGTTAAATAAAGTAGTGATCCTATCATACCTCTGTATAACTTTGTATCCACAGTCTTACCATCTTCATCTCTGTCCAATACAGTGGTTGTGCTCATAGGAGTAGTTTTTGAAGCAGTTGAGTTCATGTTGAATCTCTTCAGAAGTTCATGAGCATATTTAGATTGGTTGATGAAGACTCCATCCTTGGTTTGCTTAATGTGCAGTCCAAGAAAGTAGGTGAGTTCTCCCATCATACTCATTTCGAATTCTTTCTGCATGTACTTAGAGAAATCTTTACAGAGAGTGTTGTTAGTTGATCCAAAGATGATATCGTTCACATAAATTTGAACAATTAAGGTATGATTATTCACTATTTTTACAAATAGAGTAGAATCTGCTTTGCGTACAGAAAAACCATTTTTTAATAAAAAAGTTTTAAGTCTGTCATACAAAGCACGAGGTGCTTGTTTTAATCCATATAAAGCACGTTTTAGTTTAAAACAAGATATGGAAATTGCTCATTTTCAAAGCCTAGAGGTTGTTTTACATATACTTCTTCATTTATAAAACCATTTAGAAATGCACTTTTAACATCCATTTGATATAATTTGAAATCCATATAGCTTGTATATGCTAAAAACATTCTAATAGATTCAAGTCTAGCAACAGGAGCAAATGTTTCATCAAAATCAATACTTCCTCCTAGTTGTATCCTTGATCTACTAGTCTTGCCTTGTTTCTTATAACATTACCTGTTTCATCTAGCTTGTTTTTGAAGATCCATCTTGTCCCAATGATCTGATGATCTTTTGGTCTTGGTACAAGATCTCAAACATTGTTTCTTTGGAATTGATTCAGTTCTTCAGTCATGGCTAGCATCCAGAACTCATCGATGATGGCTTCATCAATCTTCTTTGGTTCAAGTTGAGAAATGAATGCCATGTTTGCAATCCGTTCCAGCTGAGCTCTAGTTTGAACCCTTTTTGTCAGGTCTCCCAAAATCTGCTTTTGAGGATGATCTCTGATTTTGGCAAATGTTCTTTGAAGATCATCTTCATTGGGTTTAGCTGTGTTATCTAAGAATAAATCTGTACTTTCAACATCATCATCGTTAGTCTGCTTATGAATAGATTGATCAATAGATTCACAAAAACTGACATGCATAGATTCTTCAATAGTATTTGAACTCTTATTAAATACTATGTATGCTTTACTATGACTTGAATATCCTAAGAATATGCCTTCAACAGATTTAGCATCAAATTTATCAAGGCTATCTTTTGTGTTAAGGATAAAGCATTTACACCCAAAGACTTTAACGTAGTCTATCCTTGGAGATTTGTCATAGAATAATTCATAAGGAGTTTTATTTAATAAGGGCCTAATAAGAACTCTATTTGATATATAGCATGCAGTGTTAACTTCTGCCCAAAAATATTTAGCAAGGTTGTTATGTTGGAGCATAGTTCTAGCAGATTCCTGAAGGGTCCTATTCTTTCTTTCTACTACACCATTTTGAGGTGCAACTCTAGGAAAGACAAAGTTATGAGAAATACCATGCAAGTTACAAAAAATTTACAAAAAGATCATTATCAAATTCTCCTCCATGGTCACTACGAATTTTTATAATAGAACAAGATTTTTCATTTTGTAACTTTTTACATAAAATTTCAAATTCACAAAACGTATCACTTTTGTTTTTCAAAAATATTACCCAAGTAAATCTTGAGTAATCATCTACAATGACAAAAGCATATTTATTATGATTAAGACTAGCTACTCTAGAAGGACCAAAAAGATCCAGGTGGAGAAGCTCTAAAGGTCTTTTACTTGAAACAATATTCTTTGACTTGAATGATGATTTTGACCATTTTCCTAGTTGACATGCATCACAAAAATAGTTATTTTTAAATGTCATTTTAGGCAACCCATGTACTAAATTGTTTTTAACTAATTTAGACATGTATTTTGAGTTGACATGACCCATTCTCATGTGCCATAAATTTTGATTGTCATTATTAGCTATAAGGCAATGTTTAGAAATGTTTTCTAGGTATAATTCATATATATTATTTCTTCTTATACCTTTTAAAATAATATTTTCGTTGGTGTCTGCTATAAGGCATGCATCATGTTTAAAGCTAACATTATAACCTGTGTCACACATTTGACTTATACTCAAGAGGTTATGTTTTAAGCCTTTAACAAGGAGAACATCTTTGATAAGAGGTTTATCGATATTACCAATATTACCAATACCAATTATCAAACCTTTGTTGTTATCTCCAAAGGTGACAGTTCCTTCTTTTTTATGATGAAAAACAACAAAAAGATCTGGATGTCCTGTCATATGTTTTGAACATCCACTGTCTAGTATCCATCTGTTCTTCTTCTTTGGATCCAGCAAAATATTAAGTAAAAATTCTTGGTGGTACCCAATCGGGTCCCTTTTTGTTAGACTTAGGAACCCATATCCATTTTGATTTGGGTTTTTTTATAACTTTAGAGGAGTACAAAGTATGAAAGTTGTAATGCTCTTGCTTAGGTTCAACAGAACCTTTGATGAAAACAATCTTTTTATTTATACAAGAAGGTTTATTTATGTGAGAATAACCAATACCATTCTTGTAGAAAGAGAATTTTTGAGAGGATAGGAGTTTATCCAGGTTCTCTTTTCCTTTGGTAAACTTGAAAACCGTCTTCATAAGGTTTTCAGTTTTACTTTTTAATTCTGAAATTTCTACTTGAAGATTTTTAGTCTTGGAGCTAGTAGAGGAGATTTCAGAAGTAATCATAAAATTTTTCTTTTTCAACTCAGAAATTTCAATACTGAGTTTTTCATTTTTCTACACAAGCTCTAGATTTTCAGATTTCAAATTTTTATTTTTGAGAATCGTTTTTCTTGATTCTTCAAAAAGTTCTTGAAAAGCATTTTTAAGATCTTCAAAAGAAAAATCGAGAGATTCACTTACAGAGCTTTCTTCCATGAAGCACATGTTGGCGGTTTCAGCTTCATCATCACTTGACTCTTCACTTGTGGATGATTCTGAATCATCCCATTGAGCATGCAAAGCCTTTTTCTTGAAGAACCTTTTCTCTGGTTCCTCGGTTTTGGATTTTCTTTTTAGAAGAGGACAGTCACGTCTCATGTCACCTGACTTATTACACTGATAGCATATGGAATCTTCCTTAGAGTCTTTTCTTTCCTTGTGCTTATTTGGAAGCCGGTTTTTTCTTATGAAGCGCTGGAATTTTTTGGTGAGTAGCGAAATTTCAGATTCTTTTTCTGAGTCCTCATTCTCAAAAAGAGCTGGGAAGGCCAGAGTTTTCTTTATAGGTTGTTCATCTTCCCTTCTTTCCTTCATATGGACTTCATAGGCCATAAGATTGCCTATTAAGTCATCCAAGGTAAGCTTGGATAAATCTTGAGCTTCTTCAATTGCTGTTGTCTTTTTCTCCCAATCAGTTGTGAGAGATCTCAAGATTTTCTTCACCTTATCTGTCTGGGAATAGGTTTCTCCCAAAGATTTTAGGTCGTTGGTGAATCTTGTAAACATCTCTGTGATGGGTTCATCTTTGTTCATTTTGAACAACTCATATTTTCGAACTAGAGATGAGATTTTAGCTTATTTCACTTTGTTGGTTCCTTCATGAATAACCTCCAGAGAATGCCAAATATCATGAGCAGATTCACAAATAGATATTCTGTTGAATTCATTTTGATCAATGGCATAATACAAAGCATTCATAGCCTTTGCATTTAGATTGACCATCTTCTTTTCTTCATCAGACCATAAGCTATAGTCTGAGGATGGAGATGTGTATGGATGTTCAACAATTTTCCATACTGCAAAATCTATGGACTTTAGAAATATAGCCATTTCGCATTTCCAGTATCCATAGTTGGAGCCGTTGAAGAAAGGAGGACGAGATGCGTGTTGACCTTCAATATCACGAGCATAAGAGGTTGATGCCATAAGTGCTGAAAGACTTGTTATGTCGAAACCAGCAAACCTGCTCTGATACCAAATGAAATTCCACTAGAAGGAGGGGTGAATAGTGAAATATGAAATAGATCGATAATTTAAAAAATTAAATGCAATAAGGCACAACATATAAAACACAGGATTTATACTGGTTCGGTCGAGTCACTGACCGACATCCAGTCCCCAAGCAAAACACTTGAGCCTTTCACTATAACATCCGAGTTATTGGATAAATAGTACAACACCCTCTTCCTCAGAGGTCTTCTTCTCTCAAAAGAGAAGGAACACACCATCTTTCACAGAGGTCTTCTTTTTTCAACAAAGAAGGACAACACCCTATTTCACAGAGGTCTTCTTCTTTCAACAAAGAAGGACAACACCCTCTTTCACAGAGGTCATCTTCTTTCAACAAAGAAGGGATATAGTGAATAACAAAAAGTTACAATACTTCCTATGGAACTTTTAGAATGATATAAATGCACGAATGAAGGATTCTCAGATTGTTCTGTTCTTTTCACTCGGAAGATACTCTTTGTCAAAGAGCTATTCTTGACTTTTTCTCTTTCTTTTTCAAGGCTCTCTTTCAAAAATATCGAATAAGAAATTTTCTCGTTGTATGCTCACATGTCCCTGTGATATATTATTTTGTTAGTGTATATATAGCTTTAAAAAATAGTCGTTGCTTTTTGGAATGATTGTCCTTTTGAGATGTCAAGTCATTTCAAAAACACATTTGTGTACTATATTGCTTTTTCGAAAAGGTCTTCTTTCCATAAGTGTAATACTTTAGAGTAGACTATTCGTTGAAGTATTTTAGGTGTGATATGTTTTGTAAAAGGTCTATTAAATGACTTGTAGTACATTGAACGTTGGTTTGTAAATCATCATGCAATTTTGTCTTTATTCAAATTAATGATTTGTAGTACATTAACATTTTATTAGAAATCATCACTTCTTGACTTAAATGTATGTAAGTACAATAAATGCTTTGAGTTCTTTATTTGTAAATGGTCATATCTCAAAATACTTTATGATGTGTTATTTAATGTCTACAGAGAGAATGAAGACTTTAAGCAAGTCGACATTCTTGAGTTGGGTTAAGATAGTCATTTCTAAAAAGTTTTTGAGGTGGTATTTAATGTTTTACAGAAAGAATGATGACTTTAAGTAAGTTGACATTCTTGAGTTTTATAAAGTAACTAAAGTCTTTTCTAAACATATTATAATAATATTAGTTTTCTTTGTTAGTTCAACTAGCCGATTTTTATGTTTGTCTTTTCCTTACATACTTGAAATCATTACTTTTTATTTCTTTTCAAGTTGTCTTATTCATAAATGCATGTTAGAAGGTACAATTAATGCTTTTAAAATCATGAGCTATTATATCTTGTCAAAATACCTTTTTCACAAAAGTTTGTAAGAAGGTACAATGATTAGTTTTAAAAAAAGGTGCTTTTTGAAAATATCGTATGCTTTTATGAAACATAGATTTTGTGAATGAGTGGCTTGTATGTAATATGCAATATGCATTCTTCTAAAGGTTCTGTTACATATGACTCTAAAGAAGAAAAAAATCTTCATCTTGAAGTAGCCGATCTCTTTAGATGATCTTTAAGAATGAATGGCCCATCAAGCTTTTTCTTCAGAGAGTATGATTGTACCGAAGGTTGTACTTGAGCATGAGGTCTCCATCCTTTTTGGGTGAAATATCCTTGCATCAAATACTCGTTAAATACATGACAAATCATATCCAGTCATAATATAGCATTATTCATGAAGGCATATTATCATATCATATTAAAGCATATATGACAGTGTATCATATTGTGTGTCATCAAAATATAGTTTCTCAGCAGTTCTCCCATTGAAAGTCAGAAGGTGTTGGTTTAAGAATTCCACCTTTTTGCAAGAGCCAAAATAAGAGAACCATTGACTTTGAAGGAGCAAAGCCGAGCAACCATATGAAAATCAAGTACTCCTCATGAAAAAGCTCAAACACGGAGACCCAATAGGTAAACCAAGAAGGTGGAGTGATCAAAGGAACAATATCCTTCAAATTCTATGCTTGAGAGAAGAAGAGAAGCAAAGCCAGAAGATAAAGAAAAAGAGAAAAAAAAAGGGAGGTACAATCTTACCGCATCTCCTTCCTTCATGCAATAAAATTCATGGGTCAGTCCCAAGACATCAAAGCGAGGAAAAACATTGTTCTTCTTGATTATGGCCATGGAAGGAGTTCAAAAAGAAGAAAAAGAGTTGAAAAAGGTCTCATTGTTGGTTTGAAACAGAACATAAGCTCTCGGGTTAAAAAATCATCAAAAAAGTCTCTAACGACAACCTAGGTTGTCATTAGAAGAGCGACAATTGCTCATCATTGGAAGGTGCATGTTCGAAGGTTGTTGTGTCGTTAGTGATAAAGAAAAGTTTCCAAAAGAAAAGCCCATGAAACTTAGTCATCGTCAGAGAAAAGAGAAAGTCCCTTAGCGATAATCCAAGTTATTGTTAGAAATTTGGGACTTCCTTAATGATAACCCAGGTTGTCGTCAGAAAAAAGGTGAGATTTCAGATCCGACGAAGTGTCATCATCAGCATTCAATTGTCCTTAGAGGATCCTTAATGACAACCCAGGTTGTAGTCAGAGAAGCCTCATCAAGACATGTTCTCTCCCTGGAAATCTCTCCTTTTTCATGCATTCTTTCATGTATTTTCATGCATTCTTTTATGCATTCTCATGCATTCTTAAATATTTTCATGCATTTTCATACATTTTCATGCAATCTCATGCATTCTTTTATATATTCTTCATTTGCTAACCTCTTTGTGATGCAAAAAAACCCTATTGTCCCATGTTTTATTAGAAAAAGCATACCCAGCCCTATCTTATGATTATCTTGTAAATAGATGACATTAGGTCCATAGGTTATCTCATAGATTGAAGGAGGAATCCAATAACTCATTTTGACAAGCACGTCAAACCGTCTTAAACCCAATCCTGTCTCCAAAGACATGTTTATAAAAAGGCATCATTCCATCCCATCAATAATACCAATAATGTTAATAAAGTCAATAAGGTCTTAGTCTTTTCAATGTTTTTGCCCCAAGGAGCTTGTCACTGTCTTCATATTTTTAGAAAAAATCTTCGTTCGGAAGGGATTAAGTATGTGCAATCCCTCTCTAATAGAAGGCTAGAGCTTATAGTCGATGTCAACCCAGAAGGAAAGGCGTTGCATTTATCTCAAAGTCAAAGTCACCCTCTTGAGGGAACTAAACTCATTTTTGAGGAATGACCAAGTGCGATAAAGAACAAGTGAAAACCAGCCCGGGGAATGGCAGAAACAAAGTATTCATAAAAAAAATGTCAGACATCTTGCATGTGATTTTGAGTGACAAGACACTTGTTTCATCTTCGCCTAACATCATTTAACAAGACTTTTTGCTGATGACACCAAATTCAAGGGAAAGCCCTTGTATAAAACAATGTACCAGCTTAGTCTGTAGCCCAACATTTTGGCTACACATCGCTGCCTATGAAGTATCAGGCATCAGGGAGACCCTCATGTTAAGCTACATGTGTCTTTATCTCACGTCAACCGTCAAGCTGTCTATGTCTTTTATCAAAGCTTTTTTTTTAAAAATGCTTTGTCAGAGTCAATTTTTTGCTCTTTTAAAGCACCGATGTGTCTATTGCTTTGTTGCTAATTGAGCTTCACATGCTCAATAATAAAGAGAGGCATTTGTAGACACCTAATTTTTGACCAAGATGTTTTTCACCAAAAAAATAATATCTTCTCATCTTTAATCTAATTTTGGCCCTTCAAAATGACCTATTTTAGGTTTTTCACCAACAAGAAAGTTGTAGAGGATGATCTTAGCTTTACAACACAATAAATATCACATAAATTGGACATTAGAGCAGAAAGTTATGACCAAAATACCATTCTCTCTCTAATGACAACCCAACTTATCATTAGACCTCCAAGAATTGTTGTAAGAGCCTCCAAGATTGTCACCGTTGCTCAAGAATTGTCATCAAAGTATTTTAATTATCACTATTGACTTTGCGTTGTCGTCAGAGGGATGTCATCCACCTCTAACAACAACCTAAGTTGTCATCTGACCCTGTTTAGTTGTCACCATTATCAACCCTACCCAGAGTTGTCATTAAAGCTTAGTTGTCATCAAAGCTCAGTTGTCATCAACCACCTTTTTCAGTGTGCCTCTTGAATGGGATTCACTTTCTTAGCCTTTCACAACCAGAATAGAAAACCATCCTTTCTCAAAAGCAAAAATCCATCCAAGGAAACAACCCCTTATCCAAATCTCAACCGTTCGTTGAAAATTACCCGTCAAACAGTCATCCATCTAGATGGAACGCAGATACACAACATATCCAAATTTGTCTAAAATCCTATAAATAGGGATGCATTCTCCCTATTTTTTCATTTGGAATTCGTGTTTGCACCTTGTTAAATTCTCTACAAGACCTAGCCTATCTAATCAACCTTAGCCTAGGACCCAAATCCCTAGTTTCACCCATCTTTCAAAGCCCATGCCTAGCCAAAGTGTCGCCTACGCTCTCCCATGCACGTCGATCATAGAAAGGGCTACCTAAGCCCGAGGTAAGATTCAATTTCCTTTTTGTTTGCATTTTTGTTTTTTTAATGTGTTTTTCTTACATTTCGACAATCTAATGTATATTGTTTATTTAGTGTGATTTTTGAGTTTTGGTGGTTCTCACCACCAAACTCACCTTATTTTTAGGATTTACAAATAAGGTACGAATCTCTGCAATGTCACTACTCTAGATATAATGATCAAAGAGTTCCTAGGCAGGCTGATCCCTCCGACCCTCTTTGTCAGAGGAGGAACAATTCTTTACCTTGAAGAATGCACCCCACAATTTTCTCAAATTTGGATCTGATTTTTTGAACCCTTGTCTAAAAACATTTTTCTTGATGGAAAACTTGTGTTTTTAAGCCTTTTAAAAATTCAAGGATTCATAGTGGGTGGTTGTTGTTTCTGTTAATTGACAGAACATGTTCTAGAAAATCATAAATTTTGGCGTAACTTCCCAAATTTTTCATTTTCAAACAATGAAGAATCAACCTCCACGATTTAAACCATATGTTTTTCCATATCCAAACTAACATCCCTTAAAATCTCATCCATAGATCCTAAGTATTTTGGGAAATACAATTTTTACAAAAATAAGTTGTCTCCACAGACTCATTGCCAAGACAAGATTCTTGTGCCGACTTGCAGAGAGTATATCTTCCAATCCACGATTTATCTAAGTCTGAGATCTAAACCAGGATTACTTCTATACATCTGGAACATTTCCATAAATTTTCAGAATTAATGAGTTCATAGTTTGAGAGAACCAAAATTATTATTCTGACTAGTCAGAATAAAATACACAGAATAGAATGCAAATTTTCAAGAATCCACCAAGAACTTTGTGATTTCCAACAAGATCAATCAAGAAAATCATCTAACAAATTTAAATCTATCAAAAACATATCATGTATACAACCATGAAACCATGTTGTAAATACAAAAATACAACATATAAATGAATCTATTATCCAAAAATCACACAATTTTCAAAGAGAACATGTTTTTCTCTATACTATGATAAAAGAATTGAAATCTTCTATTACGAAAGTCAATTTTGGGGTTTTAAAATTAATCCAACCTAGATCTTATGTACACAATCCATAAAAATAAAGTTCAATGCTTGACTGACCTATGTTAAACACCATACATGCTAAAAAACTTAAAAATCTCATACCTTAATGTGGTTTTGGTTCGGTTAAAATACCACACATGAAAACAAAGCTTAAATCATAACATAGCTCTCCCGAAAGACCTATAGAACATGAAAAAGATCATAGATCCCTTTTTCAACAGACATGATTGTTTTCCATGGCTAAGGTACAGACCTTGTATCAAACCCAACATACAAAAGCAAACCAAAACGAGAATATGATCAGCTAATAGAGTCGATCATTAGAAAAATCATGGAAAAGAACACTTACCTAAACAACGTTGGATGTCCTCCTTCCAATGAGATGCACCACCACTGGAGATGCAGCCACACCCTCACCATCTCTTATAGGGTTCTACAGAAAGGGGCATGTGAGAGGAAGAGGAGGAGCGAGAGAGCAAGAAAGAAAAAGAGAGAAAAATAAGGAGGGGCATGTGAGAGTAAGAAAAATGACCTCAATAAGGAAATCCCATTTAGTCTTATCTAATTAAGATTCCAACAATTTAAGAAACCCCCTCTATGATCTAATTAGGAGTCCTAATAATATAAGAAAATATTTAATCAAAATTGACTAAGTTAAATAAAGAAAATAGGAAAGTAGGTGGGGATGACTCTCCTTGTTTGGACCTTGATTGGGTCCATATCTTGGACTCTCATTCCAAGAGGATCCATATCCAAAGGAGCGTCCCAACCATGGGTCTTAATTCCATACCCAAGGTCCATTTATGGATGCAGATACTATCACTACAAGTATTAAATTTCACACCCAAATATTTGAATTTTAATATCCAGATCCAAATTGAAATTCAATAAAAATTATAACATGAATTTCATCTTTATTTCTCATAAAATTATAGAAAATTTCAGGTGTTACAGTTCATACTTGTCATCGAACTTGGAAGTAATGTTAAGTAAAATCTTATACTTTTGTTGCACCTCTGTATCTAAGAAGTAACGTTTATTAATTTTTCATATGATATTTTACAAATAAGTTGGCCATTTAATTAGTTTACCAATGTTTATTCCTTCGTATTCCCAGGACCTTACACAATCTTGCAAGCCATATACATTTTTTTAACTCAATAAACAACAATATATATATTTTTAATAAACAATGACCTCTTGTTCTCTATAGCTAACTTACAATAAATTGTGTTATATTAGCCATTTATAGTGTTGGGATGCATGTTAGAGCAATAAAAAATTGGCTCATATTCTATCAAATTTTGGCAAAAAAGAAATAAAGTTTTTCCATCAAATTGATTCAATCCAAACAATAGTTTTTAGTGAATAAACAATGGTGGATGCATCTCGAGGTTACAATTAAGCAACAAACACGTGCAACTATATTTTTTAGAAGTATTCGGGAGAATTTTGGACGTAAAGTATTTTGGAGCTACTCAATACTCATTATCATCTCTTAAATCATCGTATGCCAAATGACGAGGGCTCTGCTCGGCTGCTACAGAATGTCACCAAGTTCACAATAGGCCCCTAATTCAAAAACTACTAACTCAACTGTTTTTCTCCAAACATAGAAGTGGAGTCTACTCCTTGGTAGCCAAGATAACCAAACATAGAAGTTGAGTCTCAATAGATTTGTCCTAGACAAGTGGCAACGATCACGTACAAAACCATGTAAATGACCAAGCCACCTAGGATCTCCTCAACTGAAGCCCGGGTAGACATATCAGAATGTTCGACATAAGCACTTTGCCAAGTTTGTCCAAGTCCAGTTCTTTCTTGTGATTTTACTTCAGTACTTAGCAAATGCCCCTTTCAAGGCTACAAGATCTACTACCTACATATAGAAAATGTGCTTCTGAGAAAACTATTTCTGACAGGGCAACAGTTTCGAAACATGCTAGAAATATCACTTATATTAAAAGTAAGGAAATGTGATTTCCTTTTACGTGAGAAATTTCATTGCCTTCTTGCCTCTTTATTCGTTTACACATTTTAATTAGTTATTTTTTGGAACAATGCATAGCTTTTCAGCACATTTCTTATAGATAAAGAGGATGTAATATGCTACATGAAGATGAGTACTTCTGTAACCTAATTAAACCACCCTTTTTTATTTTGATTTCTTAAATCCGTTTCTTCTAGACCCTCAAGCTCTACTATGAATTTAAACTTTAAAAACTTCACTTGTATATCAGATTTGTAATAGCTTCATGTGTTGGTTCCTATGAAGTATAATCAGATTCAATTATTCTGTATATGGTTGTAATCAACATATCCAAATATTTTATGAAAAAATGTTCATTTAGAGTTCTCTAGTTTAAAAATTCAAATCTTGGGGAGTGTGATGTTATATCAAACCCGATGACATGGATCGATGCATAATAACCACTTAGACAAACGTACTTTACCAAAGAGGTGTGAGATGGATACATTCTTGTGAAAAAATCGATTATGTGGTGCGATGGTTTCCACATGGTTTACAACCACAACTCAGGCCCACACAATGACGCTTGACAATTACAGTAGAAACGACAGCTGTGCATATAACGTGTATATGATAGGTAGCTCTTTGGCTCCCAATTCTAGCAGAGTTCAGTACCTTTCTGCATTATATAAATAGGGACATGAGAAATCAGAACGTGAAAAAAGATAAAAAAAGATAAAAAAAGATAAAAAAAGATAAAAAAAGATAAAAAAAGAAAAACAATATATATATATATATATATATATATAAGAGAGAATGAAAACTTACCCAATAGAAAACCTACCAAATAAGAAACATTTATCAGATTTTTGGTGTTTTTTCGAAATTCTTACCTTATATAGGTGCGATCTATGAGCTTGTTTTTATAGGAATCAGTTCTTGGAGCATTTGATTCCAATGCATGGATAAGTTTTTATAAGGTTTCAAAAATCAACGACCTACAATTTCATGAATTTTTGCCATTTTTTCAGCCAAAATGCATTATCCAAGTATCGATTTCTATTAAATCAATCATGTTGAACACATCTGTAAGGTCAGAATTTCAAAAAAATACCAAAAATCTGATAAATGTTTCTTATTGGGTAGGTTTTCATTCCCCTATATATATATGTGTGTATAGCATGACCGAAGGTCAATTTGCCATCCTTTTATTTTTTTGGGATTTTCATTACTACATTGTGCTTTTAATGTATGTAACTGTATAGTTGTTTTTTGTCTGCTTGTTGCTCTGCTATATGCCTGACAGTTTTGCTACTTTCATTACAATTACTAACATTCATGCCATATCTAGATCAATAATCCAATGGACAATCAAATGAGAAGCCCCATCGCATTCAGAGGCGAAACTATCGCAGAAGCATAACTGATGCCATTGCATGCGTTGCATATACATATGAAGAGTTGCATGATCAAATGTGTCATGTTATATAAATCACCTGCCATCCATTACATGAATGACCTAGAGGAAAGGAACATCATGAAGCTTGTATTGATTGAGGGAAAAGTACATCCTCTCCACTGTTGTTTCACAATGAAACAACAAAAAAATTCATGATAGAGAAAGTGATGTCTCCCAAATCATTCTTGTTATGCCTTGCACAGTATGCACAATGCACGCCGATCTTGTGGTGACCTCAAAATTTTCACCACTCAAGGCAAGCTGAAACAGATCCGCTTGAGAAGATGGATCGGATGTGATATCGGGTCGGGCGATGAACATGTACTCTAAAAGGATGCCTGAGGTTTCCAATGGATCAAACATGCTGGACAAAGCGCCTGGGACTTGTGGGTGAGGTGTCTTAGGAGTAGCACCTCGCTGGATATGGTGCGGTAGAGGCCTTAGGGTGCTTGTTTTGGTAGTTCAGGGATTGAGAGAAGGAATAGGCAAAACAGGCTAATCGAGTGTTTGGGTAATGGTGTAGTTTTGTGTTTTGATGTGAAACCAAGTCAAATGACTATGAAGTCTTGTGATAAGGTTTAGATTAGGTATAGAGATATAGAAGATGGTGCGGTATGGGTCTTTGGTAATGGGTTAGGCTGTAGGAGGTTTGGAGAGGTTAGAACAGGCAAAACAAGCCTAACAGGCTCTCAAGGAGTGCATTTTTGGTATTCAGGGTTTCAAAATAATTCTAAGGCTTGGGTAGGTGTAGAGATCTACTTACAACTCAAATGTAGGCCTAAAAAGTCCGTCCCATATTTTAGAACTCAGACACATGATCTGTAACACTACAATGCTGGATCTCGTGGTGAGAAGCAAGATCGCCTGGTCTGGAAGCATCAGAGACTTAGGCTCTTTAGAGGGGCTGAACGGCCAGTCCTTGGGGACCTAATCTTCACGTGGATCAAAGAGGAATAGAGAGACCAGAAAACTCACTGCTGGTTGTCCAAATAGGAGAAGAGAGATAGAGAGGGGTGCAAGAGGAGAGAGAGACAAAGAGAGGGGGAGAATCAATTTCATTTTTTGCATAAACTTCAAAATAGGCCTCTAAGCCACTTCATATAGTGAGTGGGCTTAGGTTGAGTCTATATCTAATCTAAAATAACAAATCTAACCCATATCTCCATACACCCTCCCGAGAGGGGGTTGGTTAGCCCAATTGGAGATCATCCCTAGCCAATCCTAGTTAGCCTAACTAATTTTCTAAAAGCATAATTAAATAAAGAGAAATAAATCATGCTTGACCCAAATTCACAAAATGGAAACAATTAAACCAAAAGAAAAATAAAAAAGTGGAGGAGGGGGATTTGCCCCGCCAATTTGAAAAGTGGAGGGCATCCCACCCTTTCCTTTCTTCTTCTTGTCTTCCTTATTATTTAGAGTGCCCTCATGTGGCCTCCACTAGGTTGGCTTTGGTGGCTCAACCTTTTTTTTCCTTTCCTTCTTAGTATCCCTCATAACATGTGTCTTCTTATATTTAAAAAGTAGCTCTCCTTATAAGAACCTCCCTAAACTTGTCATGTGTCCACTATGTGAGACCCTTATCCTCTTCTTTAGCTTGAATTAGGAGAGGACAAGTGTCCCTTGACTTTTTCTCACCTTCACATGCCACCTCAGCTCTCACATCATATCCTTGAGATCCATTTTGCTGTGTCATTGCACCCTTGTGCGGTGTTGGATCTTGGATCCTACAAACAAGCATTGACTCCAAAACTTGAATCGTAACAGATCCACTACAAGAAAATAGGGGATTAGCGACGGATATTAGCGACAGAATGTTTCTGTCGCTAATTAGCGATGGATTAACAAGAGAAACAAATCCGTCACTAAGAACCGTAATATTTACGAAAATATCGACGGAATAGCTTTCGTCGCACAATCCGTCGCAAATTAACGACGACTTAGCGACAAAATGTTTGGTCGTAATAACCGTGTATTTTAGCGACGAATTTGGCGAGGGAAAGTGTGCCATCGCTATTGAGCAACAGATTTAGCGACAGAATAGTTTCGTTGCTACGTAGTTATATTAATTTACGACGGCTTTGCGATGGATTTAGGCCGTCGCTAAATGTCGCGTAAATCGCTAATCAGAGCCCTCTTTCTCTTTTCTGTTCTGTTGTTCCCGCCGGCCGCCCTCTCCCTTCTGTCGCCCCATATCTCGCATGTCGGCGTCTCCCCGGCCCCCACCGCCCGCCGCCCGTCGCTCCCCGGCCTGCCGCCCTGCCCGTTGCCCCCGGTCCGCCGCCCCCCGACCGGCGTCTCCTAGGTTTTTTCAATAAAATACACATTTTTTTTCTGATAAAAGGGGCGGATGTCCCTTTTAGTTTTTCCGACAGGGGGTCGGCCCCCTTGCCTCGTTAGTATTTTCCGGCAAGGGGGCCGACCCTCTGCCGCGTGTTGTGTTTTCCGGCAGGGGAGTGACCCCCGTGCCACATTTTTTGTTTTTCGGCAGGGGGTCGGCCCCCCTGCCTCGTTAGTATTTTCTGACAGGGGGACAACCCATTGTCGCGTGTTCTGCTTTTCGGCAGGGGGGCGACCCCTTGCCGCGTGTTGTGTTTTTCGGCAAGGGGGCGACCCCCCTGCCGCAGTTTTTATTTTTCGGCAAGGGGGGTGCCCCCCTGCCGCATTTTTTGTTTTTCGGCAGGGGGGTCGCCCCCCTGCCAAAAAAAATAACCGAGGCAGGGGAGCGACCCCCTGCCATATTTTTTGTTTTCTGGCAGGGGGGCTGTTGAGAAACTCTGTTTTGATGTCACATAATATGATACACTATCGGATTTGATTTTATATGATATGATAATATGTCCTCTTGAAAAATGTTATATTATGACTGGATATGTTTTGCCATAAATCTAACGAGTATTTGATGCAAGGATATCTCACCCAAAAAGGATGGAGACCTCCTGTTCAAGTACAACTATGGTGCAATCATACTCCTTGAAGAAAAAGTTTGATGAGCCATGCATTCCTAAAGATCAACTGAAGAGATCGGCTACCTCAAGATGATTTTTTTCTTCTTCTTTAGAGTCATATGTAACAGAACCTTCAAGAACATGCATATTGCATATTACATACTCATTCATAAAAGCTATATCATAAAAGTATACGATAGTTTCAAAAATCTCCTTTTTGAAAACTAATAATTGTACCTTCTTACAACCATTTTTTAAAAAAGGTATTTTGACATGATTTCAAAATGTAATAGTTGTACCTTATATCATATACAAGACAACTTGAAAAGTAATGTTTTTAAAAGTAGGAAAAAGACAAAACATGAAATCGGCTACACAAAGAAAAACAAATATAATATGTTTTGAAAAGACTCTAGTCACCTTCTTTAAAGAAATGATTTCAAATATATGAAAAAGACAAAAACATAAAATCGGCTACACAAAGAAAAAAAAATATAATATGTTTTGAAAAGACTCTAGTTACCTTCTTTAAAGAAATGATTTCAAATATAGGAAAAAGACAAAACATGAAAATCGGCTACACAAAGAAAACAAATATAATAAAGGTTTTGAAAAGACTCTAGTTACCTTTTTACAAACCCATAGAATGTCGACTTACTTGAAGTCATCATTCTCTTTGTATAGCATTAAATACCTCCTGTAAGAAATCCTTGTTAAATATCCTTCTCAAGAATGTCGACTTTCTTGTAGTCCTCATTCTCTCTGAAGACTTTGAAAAACACAACATAAAGAAAACACTTGACATGACTATGTACAAATAAATATCTCAAAGCACTCATTGTACTTACACTCATTTAAAGTAAAGAAGTACTTGTGTACCTCAAATCATTAATTAGAATAAAGATAAAACTACATAATAGCCTACAATCCAACGTTCAATGTACTATTGTAAGAAATAGACTTTTTACATATAATATGTATTACCTAAAATATTACAACGACTAGTGTACCCTACATTTTACTTTTATGGAAAAAAGACTTTCTCGAATTTCTCTAAAGATGTTTTTGAAATGACATAACATTTCACATCTCAAAAAGCTACGATTTCAAAAAGTAACGACTACTTTTTTAAAAGCTATATAAACACACTCAAATAAACTATTCAACATGGAATGGACATGTGAGCTTACAACGAGAAAAATTCCTATTCGATATTTGAAAAGAGAGCCTTGAAAAAGAAAGAGAAAAAGAAAAGAAAGAAAAGAGAAAAAGTCAAGTCTAGCTCTTTAACAAAGAGTATCCTCTGAGTGACAAACAGAACATTCTGAGAATCCTTCATTCGTGCATTCATATCATTCTGAAGGTTCTATAGGAAGTATTGTAACTCTGTTATTCACTGTTTTCCTTCTTTGTTGAAAGAAGTAGACCTCTGTGAAAGAGGGTGTGCCCTTCTTTGTTGAGAGAAGAAGACCTCTGTGAAAGAGGGTGTTGTCCTTCTCTGTTGAAAGAAGAAGACCTCTGTGAAAGAGGTTGTGCCCCTTCTCTATTGAGAGAAGAAGACCTCTGAGGAAGAGGGTGTTGTACTATTTATCCGGTGACTCGGATGTTATAGTGGAAAGCTCAAGTGGTTTGCTTGGGGACTGGATGTAGGTCTGGGTTTTGACCGAACCAGTATAACTTCTGTGTTTTATGTGTTGTGCCTTATTGTGTGATTATTTTATTTTATCGATCTGCATCGTATTTCACTATTCACCCCCCCTCTAGTGGAATTTCATTTGGTATCAGAGCAGGTTTGCTGGTTTCGACATAACAAGTCTTCCAGCATAAATGGCATCTACCTCTTATGCTCGTGATATTGAAGGTCAACACGCATCTCGTCCTCCTTTCTTCAACGGCTCCAACTATGGATACTGGAAGTGCCAAATGGTTATATTTCTCAAATCCATAGATTTTGCTGTATGAAAAATTATTGAGCATCCATACACATCTCCATCCGCAAACTATAACTTATGGTCTGATGAAGAAAAGAAAATGGCAAACCTAAATGCAAAGGCTATGAATGCCTTATATTGTGCCATTGATCAGAACGAATTCAATAGAATATCTATATGTGAATCTGCATATGATATTTGACATTCTTTAGAGGTTATTTATAAAGGAACCAACAAAGTGAAAGAAGCCAAAATCTCATCTCTTGTCAGAAAATATGAGTTGTTCAAAATGAACAAAGATGAACCCATCACAGAGATGTTTACCAGATTCACCAACATCACCAACGATCTGAAATCTCTGGGTGTAACATATTCCCAGACAGAAAAGGTGAAGAAAATCTTGAGATCTCTCACAACTGATTGGGAGAAAAAGACTACAGCTATTGAAGAAGCTCAAGATTTATCTAAGCTTACTCTAGACGACTTAATAGGCAATCTTATGGCCTATGAAGTCCACATGAAAGAAAGAAGGGAAGAAGAACAACCGATAAAGAAAACTTTAGCTTTCCCAGCTCTATCTGAGAATGAAGACTCAGATAAAGAATCCGAAATTGCGCTACTAACCAAAAAATTCCAGCGCTTCATGAGAAGGAACCGGCTTCCAAACAAGCACAAGGAAAGAAAAGATCCTAAGGAAGATCCCATGTGCTATCAGTGTAATAAGCCAGGTCACTTGAGGCGTGACTGTCCCCTTCTCAAAAAAAAGTCCAAGACCAAGGAACCAAAGAAGAGGTTCTTCAAGAAAAAGGCTCTGCATGCTCAATGGGATGACTCAGAACCATCCACCAGTGAAGAGTCAAGTGATGATGAAGCCGAAACTGCAAACATGTGCTTCATGGCAAACGAAAGTTCTGTAAGTGAAATTTCTGATTTTTCCTTTGAAGAACTTCTAGATGCTTTTCAAGAACTATTTGGAGAATCTAGAAAATTAAGCTTCAAAAATAAAACTTTAAAATCTAAAAATTTAGAGCTTTCCCAGAAAAATGAAAAACTCAGCAGTGAAAACTCTGAGTTGAAAAAGAAAAATCTTCTTATTACTTCTGAAATCTCATCTACTAGCTTCAAGACTAAAAATCTGCAAGTAGAAATTTCAGAATTAAAAAGTAAAACTGAAAACTTTATGAAAATGGTTTTCAAGTTTACTAAAGGAAAAGAGAACTTGGATAAACTCCTATCTTCTCAAAAAGTCTCTTTCTACAAGAATGGTATTGGCTACTCCCATTTTAACAAGCCTTTTTGTAAGAATCAAAAGACCACTTTTGTGAAAAGTTTGTCTGAACCAAATAAGGAGTATTATAATTTTAATTCTTTTAACTCCTCTAAGGCTGTAGACAAACCCAAATCCAAATGGATATGGGTTCCAAAGTCTAACAAAAAGGGACCCGATTGGGTACCAAAAAGAAATTTTACTTAATGATTTGGAGGCTCCAAACAAGAAGAACAGATAAATTCTGGACAGTGGATGTTCAAAACACATGACTGGACATTCAGACCTCTTTGCTGTTCTTCATAAAAAGGAAGGAGGAACCGTCACCTTTGGAGATAACAACAAAGGTTTGATAATAGGTATTGGTAATATTGGAAATATAGATAAACCTCTTATCAAAGACGTTCTCTTGGTTAAAGGCTTAAAACATAACCTTCTAAGTATTAGTGAAATGTGTGATACAGGTTATAATGTTAGCTTTAATCATAATGCTTGTCTTATAGCAGACACCAACGAAAATATTATCTTAAAAGGCATAAGAAAAAATAGTATATATGAACTATACCTAGAAAACATCACAGAACATTGTCTCATAGCTAATAATGACTCTCAACATCTATGGCACATGAGAATGGGTCATGTCAATTCTAAATACATGTCTAAATTAGCTAAAGATAAGTTAGTACGTGGGTTACCCAAAATATCTTTTAAAAAGGATTATTTTTGTGATGCATGTCAATTAGGAAAACTGTCAAAATCATCTTTTAAATCAAAAAATATCATTTCAAGCAAAAGACCTTTAGAACTTCTCCACCTGGATCTTTTTGGTCCTTCTAGGGTAGCTAGTCATAATCACAATAAATACATTTTTGTCATTGTAGATGACTACTCAAGATTTACTTGGGTGATATTTTTGAAAAACAAAAGTGATACGTTTTGTCAATTTGAAATTTTATGTAAAAAATTACAAAATGAAAAATCTTGTTCTATTGTTAAAATCCGTAGTGACCATGGAGGAGAATTTGAAAATGAACTTTTTGAAAATTTTTGTAACTTGCATGGTATTTCTCATAACTTTGCCTTTCCTAGAGCTGCACCTCAAAATGGTGTAGTAGAAAGAAAGAATAGAACCCTTCAGGAATCTGCTAGAACTATGCTCCAACACAATAATCTTGCTAAATCTTTTTGGGCAGAAGCTGTTAATACTGCATGCTACATAACAAATAGAGTTGTCATTAGACCCTTATTAAATAAAACTCCCTATGAACTATTCTATGACAAAACTCCAAGAATAGACTATTTCAAAGTCTTTGGTTGTAAATGCTTTATCCTAAACACAAAAGATAGCCTAGATAAATTTGATGCTAAATCTATTGAAGGCATATTTTTAGGATATTCAAGTCATAGTAAAGCATACAGGGTTTTCAATAAGTGTTCTAAGTCTATTAAAGAATCTATGCATGTTAGTTTCTGTGAATCTATTGATCAATCTGTTCATAAGCAAACTAACGATGATGATGTTGAAAGCACAGATTTATTTTTAGATAACACAACTAAGTCTAATGAAGATGATCATCAAAGAACATTTGTCGATATCAAAGATCATCCTCAAAAGCAGATTTTGGGAGAACTGACAAAAGGGGTTCATACTAGAGCTCAGCTAGAACGGATTGCAAACATGGCTTTCATTTCTCAACTTAAACCAAAGAAGATTGATGAAGCCATCATTGATGAGTTCTGGATGCTAGCCATGACTGAAGAACTGAATCAATTCCAAAGGAATGAAGTTTGAGATCTTATACCAAGACCAAAGGATCATCAGATCATTGGGACAAGATGGATCTTCAGAAACAAGCTAGATGAAACAGGTAATGTTATAAGAAACAAAGCAAGACTAGTAGCTCAAGGATATAACCAGGAGGAAGGTATTGATTTTGATGAAACATTTGCTCCTGTTGCTAGACTTGACTCTATTAGAATGTTTTTAGCATATGCAAGCTATATGGATTTCAAATTATATCAAATGGATGTTAAAAGTACCTTTTTAAATGGTTTTATAAATGAAGAAGTTTATGTAAAACAACCTCCAGGATTTGAAAATGAACAATATCCAGATCATGTTTTCAAACTCAAACGTGCTTTGTATGGATTAAAACAAGCACCTCGTGCTTGGTATGATGGACTTAAAACCTTTTTATTAAAAACTGTTTTTTCTGTAGGCAAAGCAAATTCTACTTTATTTGTGAAAATAGTGAATAATCATACCCTAATTGTTCAAATATATGTGGACGATATCATCTTTGGATCTTCTAACAACACTCTTTGTGAAGAATTTTCTAAGTCCATGCAGAAAGAATTTGAAATGAGTATGATGGGAGAACTCACCTACTTTCTTGGACTGTATATTAAGCAAACCAAGGATAGAGTTTTCATCAATCAGTCTAAGTATGCTCGTGAACTTCTGAAGAGGTTCAACATGAACTCAACTGCTTCAAAATCTACTCCTATGAGCATTACTACTGTTTTGGACAAAGATGAAGATGGTAAGTCTGTTGATACAAAGGTATACCGAGGTATGATAGGATCACTTCTCTATTTAACTGCTAGCCGTCCAGATATTATGTTCAGTGTTTGCTTGTGTGCTAGATTTCAGTCAAATCCAAAAGAATCACATCTTAAGGCTGTAAAAAGAATAATGAGATATTTAAAAGACACAGTTGATTTTGGATTATTCTATTCAAAATCCTCTACATTTGATTTAATCTCATACATCGATGTTGACTTTGCTGGAAGTAAATCTGACAGAAAAAACACAATTGGAACATGTCATATGCTAGGGCACTCTCCTGTATCATGGTTTAGTAAGAAACAAAATTGTGTATCCTTATCAACTACTGAAGCCGAATACATTGCTGCTAGCCTAGCCTGTACACAAGTTATTTGGATGAAACAAACCTTAAAAGATTTTGGTTTAAATTTTGAAAATACAACTATTTCATGTGATAATACTAGTGCTATAAACTTATCTAAGAATCTTATTTTACACTCACGAACTAAGCACATTCAAATAAGACACCACTTCTTAAGAGAACAAGTCTTAAACAACATAATTAAACTCGAATTCATACCCACTAATCAACAGTTAGCAGACATATTCACTAAACCATTGAAACATGAAGACTTTACACGAATTAGAAGAGAACTAGAAATATGCAAACTAAGTGACTTATAAATTAATCACACTTATTATAATACTTCTTATAAGTTATGTTAAAATCTTATTTTAAAAGTTTTTTTATCGATTTTTGTTAGTCAAACTAGGTTTCCATATTCACGCATACTCTAAACTCTTATAAGACACATTCTTTATGTCTTTCAACTTGTCATCTTTCAAGTACACATCCATTATGACTTCTTGTCCTATCTCCTTTCACTCATATCCATAACAACTAATTATATTAAAAGCTATCATGACATTGTTCACATCACTCATCTCATAACTCCTTTATTATTTTTGTCCTTTTGTGAAAACCTCTCTTACGATAAATTGATTCACCTTCAACATGATAACATATTAGTTTATGAGAAATCTTGCTTTTCAAATTGTTAGTTAAAATCGAATGATTATTTTTTTGGTTCTTTTACCTTCTTCTAAAGATCTAGTTGCTATGTTCTCACGTAAATTTTTACTATATCATTTGATATATCATATATTACGTACACTCTATTATATCTCACGTAAATTTTTACTATATCATCTTTTATATCATAGCCTAAGAACAATCTATTATTATCTCATCATGCTTTACATCTTTTATAAAAAGTATTGTAAAATTCTCTTTTCAAAACACTTGTACTCCACTCATTAGTACGTTTTGTATCACCTTTTTATCTCTCTCTCTCTACATTATACGTAGTTCCTTTTTTCATCCGTGACCATGACTCTCTCATATATTTTATATCTCTCTCCAATCGAGACTCATTAAAACCTTGTCCTTCATTTTTTTATTCTCATTAGTACCTTTAGTACTTTCTCTCTCTCATACGAATTGAGCCTCCATTCTTGTCAATCTGTGTTTTTAACAACTTTACTAGTTTAAAACTTAACTTTATTCTCTAAAAACTATGAACTTCCTCAAATCGAGTTTCTTTAAAAATATGTTTATCAAATAAACATTAATTCATGTCAATCATAACTTTATGTCTTTTATCTCATATCAATCATGAATTTTTTATTATTCCTATCCTACTCGAAAATCCATATATGTCATCTCACTTTTCTCTATGACTACTCTCACTCCTTCCACGCATATCCACAAAAATAATTCTTATATAAGCAATTATTACTCTTCACTCATGAATATCTTTTTGTCTCATAATCTATCTTACCACTATTCGTAGTCAAAGTGTGTCCTTCTCATATTTACGTATACTCATAAAAATTACAAATGTGAAGACACATTAATCATGACACATTTTTTTTAAGTCATTCTTTTCTATCAAAAATGTCATATCTTTCAAACTACATATCCGTATCACCCTTCTTTATGTTTATTCATTCTTCTTCCACGCATATCAAAATATATACTTATTAAAATAACAAATTATTGTCTCTCACCCTCTTATCTTTGTTTGTCTTATTCTAAAATCACTCTTCACGAATTTGGAATGCTTCCACATAAAGTAATATCTTGTAGAAAAAGTTGTTTGTTTTATTAGGCCATTATTTTATTTCACTCTCTTCAATATGACACTCCATACTCAATCCATGACACTTCTCACTACTCGATAAACTCTCCCATAGTATATTTTTTCAAAACTATGTCCTTCTTAACATACATACCAATATAATACACTATCTTCCACCATTGATTTGATTTGTCATTCACAAGCCCCTTAACTTACAACTCACGAATTTCCTTATTTAAACTATAATCCAAAAATCATTCACTTCCATTGTCATTCAATTCTTATCACAATTATTTTCTCTCTTCTATTTAATCGATTGGTTCATTCCTCACCAATACCACTCGTATCCCACTATCTTCATACATACTTTCAAACTCGTTCCTTCTTTCTCAACTCCCTTTTGCAATGGCTTCCTCCTCCAACACTGCTATCACTGCCGCCGACCTAAGGTATCCAGATCTTTTTCACGACTACAACTTACTTTGCTCTCGCCCAATTCATAAAGGTAAGTTGGTTCACTATAAAGACTTCATGTTATTTGACCTAGACAGATCTCTCCCCGAACTCAAACACCTACTAGGATCTTCATCCCAAGCTGCCTACTATCCTGAACTCGTTCGACTATTCTACACAAATTTTTCTTCTGATCATGAACAAACTACCATCACCACCAAAGTCCGCGAACGCCTGATGTTCTTCGATGCTTCCGACCTAGGTAGAATTCTAAACCTTCCTTCCACCGGAACAGACCTCAACAACATAGTACCACTCGAACGGTCGGAATCTCCAACCTCATGCTCAACTGCTTGCCCAGATTCTTCTCCACAATATCTATCCCAAGCCTCCACGCAAGGGATTAGTACCAAGGAAAATCTCTCTCCTTCTCTACGCAATTTTTTCTTCTACTCCGATAAACTGGTCCAACATTCTTTTTGACCTTTTTATTCGTTATCAAAAATTCCAGCCTCTTCTTTTCGGGTGTTTTATAACTCCCATTCTAAAATACTTCAAAGTACCCCATCAAAACGAAGTTATCCTCCATCCCTCTCAGATCCTCGATGCTACTTCCTTCAATCTCAGGTCCCTGCACCTGCCCAGCTCTGATGAAGAAGATCCAACATCCAACTTTGATTACTTCTCCGCACTGATGCATGTCCAGCGTTCTCAGGATCGCATACTTCACCGTCAAGCCTCGTTGCAGCACACTCTACAGACCCTCCAGCCGGATCAAGTCAACCGAACACATCAACATACTCCACCTTCGGAATAAACTTATTTCTTTACTGTAATATTTATTATTGGTCTGTAATAACTCTCTTACTCTGATCCCTTCCTTTTTGTCTATGACAAAGGGGGAGAAAACCTGTCTCCATTATTGGAGAAATACTCTCTTTAAACAATTTTCAATATTTTATAATATTATTATTTCTATGCATAATGTCTTTTTGACAGGGGGAGCATATTTTGTCATCATCAAAAAGGGGGAGAATGTTGAGAAACTCTGTTTTGATGTCACATAATATGATACACTGTCGGATTTGATTTTATATGATATGATAATATGTCCTCTTGAAAAATGTTATATTATGATTGGATATGTTTTGCCATAAATCTAACGAGTATTTGATGCAAGGATATCTCACCCAAAAAGGATGGAGACCTCCAGTTCAAGTACAACTATGGTACAATCATACTCCTTGAAGAAAAAGCTTGATGAGCCATGCATTCCTAAAGATCAACCGAAGAGATCGGCTACCTCAAGATAAAGATTTTTTTCTTCTTTAGAGTCATATGTAACAGAACCTTCAGGAACATGCATATTGCATATTACATACTCATTCATAAAAGCTATACCATAAAAGTATACGATAGTTTCAAAAAGCTCCTTTTTGAAAACTAATAATTGTACCTTCTTACAGCCATTTATGAAAAAAGGTATTTTGACATGATTTCAAAATATAATAATTGTACCTTATATCATATACAAGACAACTTGAAAAGTAATGTTTTTAAAAGTAGGAAAAAGACAAAACATGAAATCGGCTACACAAAGAAAAACAAATATAATATGTTTTGAAAAGACTCTAGTCAACTTCTTTAAAGAAATGATTTCAAATATAGGAAAAAGACAAAAACATAAAATCGGCTACACAAAGAAAAAAAATATAATATGTTTTGAAAAGACTCTAGTTACCTTCTTTAAAGAAATGATTTCAAATATAGGAAAAAGACAAAACATGAAAATCGGCTACACAAAGAAAACAAATATAATAAAGGTTTTGAAAAGACTCTAGTTACCTTTTTACAAACCCATAGAATGTCGACTTACTTGAAGTCATCATTCTCTTTGTATAGCATTAAATACCTCCTGTAAGAAATCCTTGTTAAATATCCTTCTCAAGAATGTCAACTTTCTTGTAGTCCTCATTCTCTTTGAAGACTTTGAAAAACACAACATAAAGAAAACACTTGACATGACTATGTACAAATAAATATCTCAAAGCACTCATTGTACTTACACTCATTTAAAGTAAAGAAGTACTTATGTACCTCAAATCATTAATTAGAATAAAGATAAAACTACATAATAGCCTACAATCCAACGTTCAATGTATTATTGTAAGAAATAGACTTTTTACATAAAATATGTATTACCTAAAATATTACAACGACTAGTGTACCCTACATTTGACTTTTATGGAAAAAAGACTTTCTCGAATTTCTCTAAAGATGTTTTTGAAATGACATAACATTTCACATCTCAAAAAGCTACGATTTCAAAAAGTAACGACTACTTTTTTAAAAGCTATATAAACACACTCAAATAAACTATTCAACATGGAATGGACATGTGAGCTTACAACGAGAAAAATTCCTATTCGATATTTGAAAAGAGAGCCTTGAAAAAGAAAGAGAAAAAGAAAAGAAAGAAAAGAGAAAAAGTCAAGTCTAGCTCTTTAACAAAGAGTATCCTCTGAGTGACAAACAGAACATTCTGAGAATCCTTCATTTGTGCATTCATATCATTCTGAAGGTTCTATAGGAAGTATTGTAACTCTGTTATTCACTGTTTTCCTTCTTTGTTGAAAGAAGTAGACCTCTGTGAAAGAGGGTGTGCCCTTCTCTGTTGAGAGAAGAAGACCTCTGTGAAAGAGGGTGTTGTCCTTCTCTGTTGAGAGAAGAAGACCTCTGTGAAAGAGGGTGTGCTCCTTCTCTGTTGAGAGATGAAGACCATGAGGAAGAGGGTGTTGTACTATTTATCCGGTGACTCAGATGTTATAGTGGAAAGCTCAAGCGGTTTGCTTGGGGAATGGATGTAGGTCTGGGTTTTGACCGAACCAGTATAACTTCTGTGTTTTATGTGTTGTGCCTTATTGTCTGATTATTTTATTTTATCGATCTGCATTGTATTTCACTATTCACCCCCCTCTAGAGGAATTTCAGGGGCGACCCCCTAGCCTCGTTGTTTTATTCTGGCAGGGGGTCGCCCCCGTGCCCCTTTTTTTGCAGTTTATTTTTTTTTCCGGCAAGTGGTCGCCCTCTGCCCCTTTTTTTTCGGCATGTGGGGCCACCCCCTGCCTGTTTTTTTTTTCCGGCAAGGGGTCGCCCCCTGCCCCTTTTTTTCGGCTGGGGGGCGACCCCCTGCCTCTTTTATTTTCAGGCAGGGGGTCGTCTCACTGGCGGAAAGGTTGGGGGTCGACCCCCTGCCCGAACAGGGGGTCAATTAACTCCCTACGTTTCGTAAGGGGGTTAACCCCCTATGTTCTGTAAAGGGGTCGACCACCTGCCGGAACAGCAGGGGAGTCAACCCCTTGCCAGAATAGTTTTTTTTTTTCGTGGTGACTTCATTTTAAAACAGTGTTTTTTTTTGCAGATTTTTCAACGGAACCAGCTCGTGCTCAGCCACCTGTGGTAAGTAAGTGTCAAAAATAATGCAAATCGGGTAAATACCCGTGGTGAGTAAGTGATGCATGTGTATCACATGTTATTTAATTTATTAGATGTAACACTTTATTGTTCACACACTCACTTAGTTGTTGATATTTAGGGTTGCTTCGTTGGAGTTCGGAGATCATGCTGAGCATGATTTTAATTTATATTGAGGTGTTCTTATTTTTGGAGTACAGAGTCCATGCTAGGCATGGTAGTAGTTAGTGAGATATTGAAGTGTGTTTGCTGCAGGTACATGTTTGCCATTTGTTTGATATGAATGATTACAATGTATTGCAATGTTTGATGTAATTGTGTCCATGCTTGCATGTAACTTTCAATTTGATTATGACTTCCATGTGAAATTGTATAATGAAAGCATGTTTCAAATTATTGTATCCTGTCATTAATAGTTTGCACATGAAAATATTAAGTTATCAATGCATGCATCAAAATTCTTGTTATTGTATGACATCATATATTACATGATAAATTTGATATGTTTTTCATCGTAGCATTCTGATTGTTCTCTTTTAATTTGTTAGGCTATTATTCGTAACTTCATAAAAAAATGACTGCAAACCGTGAATGGATGTACCGTAGGATAGTGGACAATGAGTTATCGCATTAATATATGGATGGTGTTGATAGTTTTATTGAATTTGCAACGGCAAGTGTCAGTACAGTGGATCCTACAGGTCAGATTAGGTGTCCCTGCAAGATTTGTAAGAATAATCGATTTGTAGAACCTCATAGCGTTAAACATCACCTATACAAGAAGGGTTTTGTGAGTGATTATCAGAACTGGATGTTTCATGGAGAAGAATTTAGAAACAATTTTGATGCACAGGTGAATGTGGTGCACGATAATCCATATACGGATTTGATATTTGATGCCGTAGGAACAAAACTGGGTTCTGCTATGAGTTCTAGTGATGTAAGAACTGCCGTAGATGAAGAATCATCAAACGATGCAGCTAGTAGATTTTATGATTTACTTAGAGATGCTGATGAGCCACTTTGGAACGGTTGTGAGAGTCACACTATCTTGTATGCAGTTCTTCAACTAATGAATTTGAAGTCCGAGTATAATTTGAGTCAATCATGTTTTGACCGTTTGTGCATGATTGTGAAGAGTATGTTGCCCAAAGATGAGAATTTGTCATAAAATTTTTATCGTGCGAAAGTTATAGTCAACGCTCTAGGTATGGGTTACAAAACGATTGATGCTTGTCCAAATCACTGCATGTTTTATTTCAAGGAGCAGGAAAACAACATATCATGCCCGTCATGTGGGCATCCTCGGTTCAAGCCAAAGACAAGAGGCAATGGTAGCACGAGATCAAAAGAAGTTTCATACAAGTCGCTCCGCTACTTTCCTATCACTCCTAGATTGCAGCGATTGTATATGTCTTCAAGGACAGCTAAACACATGAGATGGCATGCAAATAAAGTTCAACACGATGAAAACAAGATCACGCATCCTGTTGACGCTGAAGCTTGGAAGCACTTTGATCGTACTCATCAGAACTTCGCAATGGAAGTGCGAAATGTTAGACTCGGTCTATGTACAGATGGATTTAATCCATTTAGGGGTAGATCAACTCCATACTCATGCTGGCCAGTATTTGTAACTCCATACAACCTTCCACCAAGCTTGTGTATGAAACGTTCAAATCTTTTCTTGTCTCTGTTGATCCCTGGTCCGACCTCACCTGGCCAAAATCTTGATGTATATTTAAGGCCATTGATTGATGAACTAAAAGTATTGTGGGATGACGGTGTTACCACATATGATGCCCACAAAAAACAAAATTTCAACATGAAGGCCGCTGTTCTATGGACAATCAGTGACTTCCCTGCGTATGGTATGCTATCTGGTTGGAGTACACATGGGAGGTTGGCTTGTCCGTACTGCATGGAAGATTCCAAAGGTTTTAGATTGAGGCATGGAAGGAAGCCTTGCTGGTTTGAGTGCCATCGTTGATTTCTACCCAGCGATCATCCGTTCCGACGACAAAAGAATGTGTTTAAAGCAGGCACAACTGAAACAGAAGGTCCATCCTCAAGATTGTCTGGCATAGAGATTCTAAGAAGATTGCGATACTTTCTAGATGTATTAACAGATGCCCGCAGTCCTACACCCTTTCATGGATTTGGGAAGGATCACAATTGGACGAAGAAATCTATTTTTTGGGAACTACCGTATTGGCCGACCCTATTGATACGACATAATTTGGATGTGATGCATGTAGAGAAAAATGTGTTTGATAATGTGTTCAATACAGTAATGAATATTAAAGGAAAAATGAAGGATAATCCGAAGGCTCGTATGAATTTAAGATTAATATGTAAAAGACAAGAATTGGAACTCAAAGAGTATAATGGCAAAGTACTGAAACCAAAGGCAAAATACATGATCGGACCTGATCAAATAAAACATGTATGTCAATGGTTGAGACAACTGAGATTTCCAGATGGATATGTCGCTAACATTGCTCGGGCTGTGAAGATTGACGATGGACAGTTATATGGGTTGAAGAGCCATGATTGTCATATCTTTATGCAACGATTGATACCCCTAGCATTCCATGATATGTTAGACAAACCTATATGGGGGGTATTGTCTGAGTTGAGTGAATTTTTCAGAACATTGTGCGCATCGGAGGTCGTAGTATCAGATATAAAGAATCTCGAGGACTCTGTCATCACCACTGTTTGTCTGCTAGAAAAGATATTTTCGCCAGCAATTTTTCGATGTTATGGAACATTTGATCATACATCTACCATATGAACTAAGGGTTGGTGGCCCTGTGCAATATCGATGGATGTACCCATTTAAAAGGTATATATTTTTTTATATTTGTCTCTTCAATGTCAGATATTTAAAATTTGAAATGTATATTCTCGTCAGATGCATGTTCGACCTAAAAAAAAAGGTTCGTAATAAAGCAAGAGTAGAAGGCTCTATTTGTGAGGCGTACACTTTAGAAGAGATTTCAAATTTCTCATCTATGTACTTCAAACCTCATATTCTAACACGTTACACATGCCCGCCTCGTAACAATGATGGAGAACAAGTAACTATACCTAACAAGCTGTCGATATTTCAACCACTTGGGCATGCATTTGGTAGTTGCCGATCAAGGCTACTGACAGATCGAGAGCAAGATGCAGCACACATCTATATTCTTTTTAATTGCTCAGCGATCGACCCATACATCGAGTAAGTATATGTATATGCAACTCAATTATAAATCCTTTTATGTTCTATATGTGGATACATGGCTCGATAATATAAGTATATGTGGTTTGCAGACGATTTGATCTAGAGTTGCAAAGCGAAGTTTCACATCTCACTGATGCAGAAGTACAAAAATAACGTGAAACTAAGTTTGTGGAGTGGTTGAAACAGTTGGTAAAGAAGCTAACATAAATTTTGTACTTATAAACAACACTAAGTTACTTAATTGATCGTGATCACAATCATTGTTTATGTCTGTGCGTAGGTTCGCCATGGTGATGTTAAAGATCAAGGAATATGTGATTTAGAAAATGGTCTGACCAAAGTTGTGCAATGCTACAACGGATATATCATAAATGGTTATCGATTTCATACAAAAGATTACGATATAAACAAATCAACGATAAATAATGGCGTGTGTGTCAAGGGTAGCAGCTACGGTGAAAATGAACATGATTACTACGGTGTTATAGAGGAAATAATGGAGTTGACTTACTTAGGCATAAATAATAGGGTAACTTTATTCAAGTATTGTTGGTTTGATCCAACTGCAACAAGACTCGAAAAAGCTTCAGGCATAGTGGACGTGAATCATAAATCTAGGTTTGGAACATATGAACCATTCATATTAGCCTCGCAAGCTAAACACGTTTATTATACTTCATATCCGAGTATAAAAAAGTCAGATAGAAATGAATGGTGGGCAGTTTGCAAGGTGAAGTCCAAACTATACCCCGAGTATGATCAGTTACAGGAAGATGAGTTAGCTGAAGACAGCGATTACTATCAATCAGATGATGTCCATGACTTCGCTTATGGTCACGATGTTGCACATGATATGCATGTCATATCTCCATTGGCTGATGAAACATTCATAAAGGAATGTGATCCAAATGATGTACCAAGTGGATAGGCAAACAATAAAGAAGAAGAAGAAGAAGAAGAAGAAGAAAGTCAAACTAGTGACGAGGAAGAATTCTCAAGCTAGTGAGCAAAATCTTATACTACAAACCTCTATTTAAATGCATTGCAGTACTTGATGCGAGTTGTATTGCAATACTTGGTGTGAATGATTAAAAATTTTATTTGAATGTATTATAATACTTGATACGAATGATTCGAATGCATTGCAATACTTGATGTGAATGATTTGAATTATTTGAATGTATTGTAATACTTGATGCGAATGCATGAGTTGTATTGCAACACTTGATGTGAATGATTAAAAATTTTATTTGAATGTATTGTGATACTTGATACAAATTATTTGAATGCATTGTAATACTTGATGTGAATGATTTGAATTATTTGAATGTATTGTAATACTTGATACGAATGATTCGAATGCATTGCAATACTTTATGTGAATGATTTAAATTATTTGAATGTATTATAATTTATGCAATGAATGATTTGAATTATTGCAATACTTAATGTGAATGATTTGAATGCATTGTAATACTTGATGCGAATGATTTGAATGCATTACAATGCTTGATGTGAATGACTTGAATGCATTGTAATACTTGATGCGAATGATTTGAATGCATTGCAATGCTTGATGTGAATGACTTGAATGCATTGTAATACTTGATGTGAATTATTTGAATGTATTGTATGACATATGTTATTTGTTAGAATATGGTTCGTGGAGGTTATAGTGGTCGCTCATCCAGTAGTAGCCAGGCTCAGACTTCATCTTCACGGGCTCCTGTGATAGGTATATCATATAACTAATTGGATGCTTGATTAGTTCAAATGCGCATTCTGAGAATTTCTAATGTATTTTTTTACAGATGATGTTGCGCCTGTACACGACCTGAAAGTGCACTAGGATCGAGGCAACGAGCACTAGAGGGGGGGTGAATAATGTTTTTAAAATTTTCTGCGGAATAGAGAATGATTTTGCAAATCTCAAAGCAAACACACAAAGAACACAAGATTTTATCCTGGTTCGGTCTAACCCGACCTACATCCAGTCCCCAAGCAAAACCCGCTTGAGATTATCCACTATCAACCTTGTAAACTACAAGATCACACAGACCATAAACCGGTCCCACTTTCAGTAACAACCCTACTGAAAGCAAACAACTCCTTTACACCAAAGAGTCCTTTTTACAGAAAAGAAATAACAACTTACAATACAACCTATGAGCCTTTCTTTTGAATGCAAATGAGATGCAATTGGCTTTTGAGGTTGTTGAAACACTCTACTCACGAATTCACTATCTCTCAAAGTGATTTGAGTGAAAAACTGAAGTGAAAATATCACGTGAGTGAGAAAACAAATACTTGAATGAATAGGAGTGAAAAGCAATAAGTAAATGATTCAAATCGATTGAATTCTTGTTGTTTTTTAGTGTACAATGCACTGATATTTATAGTTAAAGTTTTCCATACGTTGAGGGTATGAAAGGGTATCAAAACTGTCCATTTCGAATGATCAAAACGTTTGAAAAATGAAAAGACACGCCTTTTTGAAGTTTCAGGAAAACGACAAAATTAGTCGACTGAAACATCAGTTAGTTATTAGTAGACTGACCGTTATCGTCGGTCGACTGATCTGTTAATCGAGCCGTTTGAAAATCTGAACTTTTAAAACTTAGTCGACTTGAGAAAAGTTAGTCGACTGATAATATCATCAGTAGACTGAAAAACCTTTTAGTCGACTGCTGCTAAAATCTTCTGAAAAACAAACATTCTGTTCGGTCGACTGATAAAAAGCATTAGTCGACTGCTGCTAAATTTTCAGAAAACACATGTTCTGTTGAGTCGACTGATAAAACCATTAGTCGACTGCTGCTAATTTTCGAGAAAACAGACATTCTGTCCAGTCGACTGATAAAACCTTCGGTCGACTAATTTGACAAAAATGACTTTTTAGAAAATATGGCGCGAAAGGATTAGTCGACTGGTAAGTCTATTGGTCGACTAATAAACATGAAAATTTAAGAAAAGAGTTTTCTAAAAAGATTTCCATGAGGGTTCTTTTTAGAAAAGTTTTTCTAAAGACTTTTAAGGTGAAATGCAACCTAAATATGCACTCTAAGTAAGGCTCTTACAAGAATCTAAGACTTTTAATGAATTAAACATTTGCACACTAGTCTTCAAAGATTCTTCACTGAATTCTTCAATATCTTCATAGCCTTAGCTGAAATGCAGTTGATTCCACTTGCTCATCATCAAAACCTTGTACTCGAAGTATCATGTATGGCTTCATTGTCGTAACAATCTCCCCCTTTTTTATGATGACAAACTTAATCAAAGATGAAGCATTTAGATGCATAGATGGAGATTTTACTCCCCCTATCAATATGCTGCAAAACATTAAAAGTTAGCACACTTAAAGCACATATATCACATATTGATTGGTTTGCATTTCCATTCATCATTTCTTCATGCATTTAGAAATACATTCATTCAAAGCTTTTTTTTTCTCTTAATTTTGCATTTCTCATGCAAGATCTCCTGTAATGTAATTGCTATCATCTTTTTCTCCCCCTTTGTCAGAATAAAAAAGAGTAAGGGCAGAAATAGCATAAGCAAAATAGAGATACAAGTTTAAAATATTACAACCCATAAAGTATGAAAGTTTAGACAACAAAGATCAGAAAAGAGAGTTTAACAAATCCTTAATGGTAGTTACATCCTTCTGAATTGAAGCAAGTTGTTGAGTCACATCTTCACGAAAAGTGTGTTGATGCAGCTCCAAAGCTTCCAGTCTCTGCATAACTTCATCATGGTCTTGATTTGTCGAAAATTTCTTTCTTTTTACATGAGATGAAGGTGTCGCAGAAGGTGAAGGTTCAGAAATAGATGGTTCATTAGGATCAGATGGTTCAGTTTGATCAACATTTAAAGGATGCAGATATTTAATTTTCATTCTTTTAAAAATTGTTTGATCAAAGAACTCTTTTTGCTCAATGTATTTTTCATTTGTTAAAGGAACTTTGAAATGTCTAAAAATACGGGTTAAAAGACAACCATAAGGAAGAAATGGTTTTTGTTTCCACAAGTTTGTAAAATACACATTGGCCCAGTTGACAGTATTATTTCCAAATAAAACATAAAGAGCCGTTGATAGATATGTGGAATAATAATCAAAAGAACCAGTTTTGGGTAGAACATTGTGGGCAAGGATTCGTCCAGCAATGAGTGCACGAGTTTGAAGATTAGTGTTTTTGAAAGGAGGGCAGTGAGGTGCTCCTGGAAGAAGAATTTGTTCAAAAACTCTTTCATCATTCAATTCAATAGTGTTGAAAAGAGTGTCTGAAGGTGGAATTTCAAGAATTTCTCCAAGTAATTTCGAATCAAACTCGATTTTAACATCACGAACAAGAGAGGACAAAACTCCAGTTTCATGATCAATTTGTAAATTCGTGTAAAACAAGTGAATAAGAAACGGATAGTGAAGGGTATCTGCACAAGCATCAAAAAGATGTGAAATACCAGGAAATAATTCTCTTATTTTGTAACGAGAAAACAAGTGAAATAGAACATTTCGGCCTGGTAAAATAGGTAGTGCAGAAATTGATCCAAAAGTATCATAGAGAAGAGGATTGCGAAGTAATCTTAGTGAAAAAACCATGTCTTGAAGTAGGTGTAGGAGGAGGAGAACCTAAACCTTTTGCAGATGCAGACTTCGTACGAGGCATGGTAAAAAAATAGAGTTACCAAAAACAATGACGACTTCCAAATGATTTTCGACAGAAGTAGAACGCTGTCCGGCGATGTGAAAACAGAACCAGAGGAGGATACAATGGCTGACGGTGAGTGAGAAGTCGGCCACAAGGGGATTCCGACAATGCACAGTCACACAAGAGGGTTCAGGCGTGTTTTGAGGATGCGCCAGTTACTGCAGGAGGCTTCCGGCGTTTCAAGATCACGACCAGAAGATTCCGGCGTCTCCTTGTCACGGCAAGAAAATCTCGGTGAAGATGGAATTGAACGACACTCCGAGGGTTTTTCGGAAGAGAGAGAGGCAAAAGAGAAAGAGGGGTTTTCGGTTTAAGGGTTTCGTTTTTAAGAAAAACGAAAAGATAGGAAAACGAAGTGAAACGATGCTTATTTTAAAAAGAACGAGTGTTTTAAAAATCCAAGGGGTATCGGGTCCCTTCATTTAAATTTTTTTTAAAAAAAAATTTAGTCGATTAAAACTTTATCGGTCGAATAAAAAGTGCGACTTATTCTAAAAATATCATCAGTCGACTAGAAATATATCGGTCGACTAATATGGTGCGATACATTTTAAAACACCAGTCGACTAGAATTTTATCGGTCGACTAATATAGTACGATTTTGAGATTTTGTTCAAAAATCAACATTTTTTTATAAATCCAAAAACGAGCAAATACCTAGTTCTCTCCTAATTCTCATAAAATCTTCATTTTTAAGAGGTTTAGTGAAGATATCAGCATGTTGTTCTTTAGTGGAAATAAAATTTAACAAAATATCTCCTTTTAACACATGATCTCTTAAAAAATGATGTCTAACTTCAATATGCTTAGTTCTTGAGTGCTGAATAGGATTTTTCGAAAGATTTATAGCACTAGTGTTATCACAATAAATAGTTGTTGTGGAGTAATTCAAACCAAAATCTTTTAAGGTCTGTTTCATCCAAAGTACTTGTGAACATGCTAAACTAGCCGCTATATATTCTGCTTCAGTTCTTGAGAGTGATACTGAATTTTGCTTTTTACTAAACCAAGAGACTAAGGAATTTCCTAAGAAATGACAAGTTCCACTAGTACTCTTGCGATCAAATTTACTTCCTGCAAAATCTGCATCACTATATGAAACTAAATCAAAGGAAGATGATTTTGGGTAAAACAAACCGAAATTTGAAGTATCTTTCAAATAACGAAGAATTTGTTTTACTGCAGTTAAATGAGATTCCTTTGGATTAGCTTGAAATCTTGCACACATACAAACACTAAACATAATATCAGGTCAACTAGCAGTTAAGTATAATAGAGATCCGATCATACCTCTGTAGAGCTTAGTATCTACACTTTTACCATTTTCATCTTTATCAAGAGAAGTAGTTGTACTCATAGGATTCCTTCTTGATTTCGATGAGTCCATCCCAAATCTCTTGAGAAGTTCTTTTGTATACATAGCCTGATTGATGAACATTCCTTCTTCAGTTTGCTTTATTTGAAGTCCAAGGAAGTAGTTTAATTCGCCCATCAAGCTCATTTCAAACTCTTCCTGCATAGCTTTAGCAAATTCTTTACAGAGAGAATCATTAGTAGAACCAAATATTATGTCATCAACATAAATTTGTACAATAAGAATATTTGAATTAAGATTTTTAATAAATAAAGTGGAGTCTACCCGACCAATGGAAAAACCAGATTGTTCTAGAAAATGTCGTAGTCTTTCATACCACGCTCTTGGTGCTTGTTTGAGTCCATACAAAGCTCTTTTCAATTTGTAGACTTTTTCTGGATATTTCTCATTTTCAAAGCCTGGAGGTTGCTCTACATAAACTTCTTCATTGATGTGTCCATTTAAGAATGCACTCTTAACATCAATTTGATATAACTTGAAGTTCATGTAACTAACAAATGCAAGCATCATTCGAATTGACTCTAATCGAGCCACTGGTGCATAGGTTTCATCAAAATCTATGCCTTCTTCTTGATTATAGCCTTGTGCTACTAGCCTTGCTTTGTTACGAATGACTTCACCATTTTCATCCAGCTTATTTCGGAAGACCCATCTTGTTCCAATTACAGGATGATCCTTTGGTCTATCAACTAGATCCCAAACATCATTCCTAGTAAATTGGTTAAGTTCTTCAGACATGGCCAAAAGCCAAAAGCCAAAATTCAATAACACAAGCCTCATTGATATTCTTTGGTTCTAATTTAGATATGAAAGCAACATTTGCAATATATTTTTCTAACTGCCTTCTAGTTTGGACACCACTCTTTATTTCACCAATAACTTGTTCATGTGGATGATTAGGAACTTCTTTCCAAACCGGTTGAAGAGGAATATTTTCTTGAGAAGTACTCTCTATCAAGGGTTCTTCTTGAAGTATTACTTCTTCTCCTTCGCTTAGAGGTATAACCTGCTCACAATTCTCATCAAATGCAACATGTAAAGATTCTTCAATACAAGATGTTCTTTTATTGAAAATACGATATGCTTTACTTCTAGAAGAATATCCAAGAAATATTGATTCATCTGATTTTGAATCAAACTTATCAAGATTATCTTTGGTATTTAACAAGAAACATTTACTACCAAAAATTTTGAAATATGAGATCTTTGGTATACGATCATAATACAATTCAAAACATGTTTTATGTAAAATTGGCCGAATAAGAACACGGTTTAGAACATAACATGCTGTATTAATTGCTTCAGCCCAAAAGTATTTTGGTAAATTTTTATCTTGAAGCATGGTTCTAGCACATTCTTGCAAAGTTCTATTCTTTCTTTCAACAACTCCATTTTGTGGAGCCGCTCTAGGAAAAGCAAAGTTGTGAGATATACCATGTAAATCAAAAAACTTTAGAAAAGATTCATTTTCAAATTCACCACCATGATCACTACGAATTTTAATAATGGATGTAAATTTTTCATTTGTAATTCTTCTACAAAGTTTAGAAAATTCTGAAAAAGCATCATTTTTGCTTTTTAGAAAAATCACCCATGTAAACCGAGAATAATCATCTACTATAACAAAAGCATACTTGCTACCATTCAAACTTTGAATTCTAGATGGTCCAAATAGATCTAAATGTAAAAGTTCAAGAGGACGTTTTGTTGAAACTATATCTTTAGCTTTAAAAGAACTCTTGATTTGTTTACCCCTTTGACAAGCATCACATAAGTGATCCTTTTTATATGGTATTCTAGGTAGGCCTCTTACAAGATCATTCTTGGATAATTTTGAAATAATTTTAAAGTTAACATGTCCAAGTCTCTTGTGCCATAACCATTGAATTTCATTTGAAACAATAAGACATTTTTCATTAAAAGAGGGTAATTCATCTAGATATAGTTCATACACATTGTTTCTTCTTTTACCTTTAAAAATGATTTTTTTAGATTGAAAATCAGAAACTAAGCATAAATCATTTTTAAAAGAAACATGAAAACCTTTATCACATAATTGACTGATAGATATTAAATTATGCATTAAACCATCTACTAAAAGAACATTTTCTATCAAGGGAAATTTTGGATTACCAATATTACCAATACCTATCACTTTTCCCTTGTTATTGTCACCAAAGGTGACGGTTCCTCCATCCTTATTTTGGAGGGTGGAAAATAACTCCGGCCTTCTAGTCATATGTTTGGAACAGCCGCTATCCAATATCCATTTGCTCCTTATGTTGTGTACCTACAACAAAATCAGAAAACAGAGCATTTGACCCCTTTCTATTTTCGGGTCCATGAGAGTTAGTCTTAGGAACCCATATCCATTTGGATTTTGGTTTCCTTTGATAATAAATATTTTTTCTATAAAAGGATTTAGAATAAACATGTCTAGAATAATCATATCTAGATGCATTTCTATTAGAACTAGAAAGTTTAGTTTTATGAACAAAAGGTTGAGAATAATGTCTTTAATTTTTCACCACATAGTTTGGTCTATTTTGAGTATCAAAGAAGCTATATCCCAATCCGGTTTTATTAACCGAGCATCTTTGAGAACCAAGAAGTTTTTCTAGATTCTTTTGACCATTTGTGAATTTGGTCACTATAGAAAGAAGATCATTTGAATTTTCTTTAAGACTAGATATTTATTTTTGTAAGAGATTGGTTCTAACTCCAATTTTTTTTATCTCAAGTGCTTGGCAAGAATTTTCCTTCTTAAGATCTTCTATTTCTTGAAGTAACACTTTATTTTGAGAGTCAAGAGTTAAATTTCCAGTTTTTAACTCTTTATTTTTAGAACTAAGACTCTTAAATTTAGCATATAAATCATTAAATGCTTCAAATAACTTATCATAGTCAAATTGACTTACCGAATCTTCTTGTGCTACAAAACACATGTTGGCGACTTCTTCATTTGATTCTTCATCGGAAGAGGAGTCACTATCATTCCAACATGCTTGAAATGCCTTTTTGTTCTTGAATTGGTCCTCGGGCTTGATTTTGAGAAGAGGACAATCTTTCTTGATATGTCCTGCCTTTTTGCAGTTAAAGCACTTTACTTCATTGAGAATGAAAGAATCTGCTTTCTTTACCTTTCTTTGAAATCTTCCATTTTTTATGAATCTTCTGAATTGCCTTGTGATGAGGGCAATATCTTCATCTTCTTCTGAATTTTCTGAGTTAGAAGTAGCCTTAAAAGCAAGAGATTTCTTCTTAGGCTCTTCTTCTTGTCTGTCCTGAAGTTGTCATATGCCATTAGGTTACCAACTAAGTCTTCAAGAGTGAGAGTATTGAGATCATTTGCTTCTTTAATAGCAGTGATTTTTCTCTCCCATTCAGGAGTTAAACACCTTAGAATCTTTCTGACTAAATCCACTTGTGAATATTCTTTTCCAAGGGATTTCAAAGTGTTAGTTATATCGGTCATTCTAGTTACCATGTCCGATATAGATTCTGAAAGTGCACTAGGATCGAGGCAACGAGCACTAGAGGGGGGGTGAATAGTGCTTTTAAAACTTTCTGTGGAATATTGAAGGATTTTGCAAATTTCAAAGCAAACACACAAAGAACACGAGATTTTATCCTGGTTCGGTCAAACCCGACCTACATCCAGTCCCCAAGCAAAACCCGCTTGAGATTTTTCACTATCAACCTTGTAAACTACAAGATCACACAGACCATAACCGGTCCCACTTTCAGTAACAATCCCACTGAAAGCAAACAACTCCTTTACACCAAGGAGTCCTTCTTTTTACACAAAAGAAATAACAACTTACAATACAACCTATGAGCCTTCCTTTTGAATGCAAATGAGATGCAATTGGCTTTTGAGGTTGTTGAAACACTCTACTCACGAATTCACTCTCTCAAAGTGATTTGAGTGAAAAACTGAAGTGAAAATATCACGTGAGTGAGAAAACAAATACTTGACTGAATAAGAGTGAAAAGCAAGATTCAAATTGATTGAATTGTTGTTTTTGAGTGTAAAATGTACTCATATTTATAGTTAAAAGATTCCATACGTTGAGAGTATGAAAGGGTGTCAAAACGGTCCATTTCGAACGATCAAAACGTTTGAAAAATGAAAAGACACGCCTTTTTGAAGTTTCAGGAAAACGACAAAATTAGTCGACTGAAACATCAGTTAGTCGACTAATAGTTAGTTATTAGTAGACTGTCAGTTATCGTCGGTCGACTGATCTGTTAATCGAGCCGTTTGAAAATCTGAACTTTTGAAACTTACTCGACTTGAGAAAAGTTAGTCGACTGATAATATCATCAGTAGACTGAAAAACCTTTTAGTCGACTGCGGCTAAAAACTTTTGAAAAACAAATATTCTGTTCGGTCGACTGATAAAAAGCATTAGTCGACTGCTGCTAAATTTTTCAGAATACACATGTTCTGTTCTGTTCAGTCGACTGAAAAATCATTAGTCGACTGCTGCTAATTTTTCAGAAAACAGACATTCTGTCCAGTCGACTGATAAAACATTCGGTCGACTAATTTGACAAGAATGACTTTTTAGAAAATATGGCGCGAAAGGATTAGTCGACTGATAAGTCTATTGGTCGACTAATAAACATGAAAATTTAAGAAAAGAGTTTTCTAAAAAGATTTTCAAAAGAGTTTCTTTTAGAAAAGTTTTTCTAAAGACTTTTAAGGTAAAATGCAACCTAAATATGCACTCTAAGTAAGGCTTTTACAAGAATCTAAGACTTTTAATGAATTAAACATTTGCACACTAGTCTTCAAGGATTCTTCACTGAATTCTTCAATTTCTTCATAGCCTTAGCTGAAATGCAGTTGATTCTACTTGCTCATCATCAAAACCTTGTACTTGAAGTATCATGTATGGCTTCATTGTCGTAACAATCTCCCCCTTTTTGATGATGACAAACTTAATCAAAGATGAAGCATTTAGATGCATAGATGGAGATTTTACTCCCCCTATCAATATGCTGCAAAACATTAAAAGTTAGCACATTTAAAGCACACATATATCACATATTGATTGGTTTGCATTTCCATTCATCATTTCTTCATGTATTTAGAAATACATTCATTCAAAGCTTTCTTTTTCTCTTAATTTTGCATTTCTCATGAAGGATCTCCTGTATTGTAATTGCTATCATCTTTTTCTCAAGATCTCCTTGCAATTTCAAAGTAATGCTATCTTTATCTTTTTCTCCCCCTTTGTCAGAATAAAAAAGAGTAAGGGCAAAAATAGCATAAGCAAAATAGACTTTTAACTCGAATCTCTATTTTAAAAACACGGCAAGAGAGTTTCGGCATGTTTTGAAGATGCGCCAGTCACTGCAAGAGGATTCCGGTGTTTCAAGATCACGGCCAGAAGATTCCGGCGTCTCCCTGTTACAGTAAGAAAATCCCAGCGAAGATGGAATCGAACGGCACTCCGAGGGTTTTTCGGAAGAGAGAGAGAGAGGCAAAAGAGAAAGAGGGGTTTTTGGTTTAAGGGTTTCGTTTTAAAAAAAATGAAAAGGTACGAAGTGAAACGATGCCTCTTTAAAAAAATGGGTTTTAAAACAAATCCAAGGGGTGTCGGCTCCCTTCACTTAAATTTTTTTTAAAAAAAATTTAGTCGACTAAAACTTTATCGGTCGACTAAAAAGTGTGATTTATTCTAAAAATATCATCAGTCGACTAGAACTATATCGGTCGACTATTATGATGCGATACATTCCAAAATATAAAAACACCAGTCGACTAGAATTTTATCGGTCGACTAATATAGTGCGATTTTGAGATTTTGTTCAAAAAACAACATTTTTATAAATAAAAAAACAAGCAAATACCTAGTTCTCTCCTAATTCTCATAAAATCTTCATTTTTAAGAGGTTTAGTGAAGATATCGGCATGTTGTTCTTTAGTGGAAATAAAATTTAACGAAATATCTCCTTTTAACACATGATCTCTTAGAAAATGATGTCTAACTTCAATATGCTTAGTTCTTGAGTGCTGAATAGGATTTTTCGAAAGATTTATAGCACTAGTGTTATCACAATAAATAGTTGTTGTGGAGTAGTTTAAACCAAAATCTTTTAAGGTCTGTTTCATCCAAAGTACTTGTGAACATGCTAAACTAGCCGCTATATATTCAACTTCAGTTGTTGAGAGTGATACTGAATTTTGCTTTTTACTAAACCAAGAGACTAAGGAATTTCCCAAGAAATGACAAGTTCCACTAGTACTCTTGCGATCAGATTTACTTCTTGCAAAATCTGCATCACTATATGAAACTAAATCAAAGGAAGATGATTTTGGGTAAAACAAACCGAAATCTGAAGTATCTTTCAAATAACGAAGAATTTGTTTTACTGCAGTTAAATGAGATTCCTTTGGATTAGCTTGAAATCTTGCACACATACAAACACTAAACATAATATCAGGTCGACTAGCAGTTAAATATAATAGAGATCCGATCATACCTCTGTAGAGCTTAGTATCTACACTTTTACCATTTTCATCTTTATCAAGAGAAGTAGTTGTACTCATAGGATTCCTTCTTGATTTCGATGAGTCCATCCCAAATCTCTTGAGAAGTTCTTTTGTATACTTACCCTGATTGATGGAGATTCCTTCTTCAGTTTGCTTTATTTGAAGTCCAAGGAAGTAGTTTAATTCGCCCATCAAGCTCATTTCAAACTCTTCCTGCATAGCCTTAGCAAATTCTTTACAAAGAGAATCATTAGTAGAACCAAATATTATGTCATCAACATAAATTTGCACAATAAGAATATCTGAATTAAAATGTTTAATAAATAAAGTGGAGTCTACCCGACCAATGGAAAAACCAGATTGTTCTAGAAAATTTCGTAGTCTTTCATACCACGCTCTTGGTGCTTGTTTGAGTCCATACAGAGCTCTTTTCAATTTGTAGACCTTTTCTGGATATTTCTCATTTTCAAAGCCTGGAGGTTGCTCTACATAAACTTCTTCATTGATGTGTCCATTTAAAAATGCACTCTTAACATCAATTTGATATAACTTGAAGTTCATGTAACTAGCAAAAGCAAGCATCATACGAATTGACTCTAATCGAGCCACTGGTGCATAGGTTTCATCAAAATCTATGCCTTTTTCTTGATTATAGCCTTGTGCCATTAGCCTTGCTTTGTTACGAATGACTTCACCATTTTCATCCAGCTTATTTCGGAAGACCCATCTTGTTCCAATTACTGGATGATCCTTTGGTCTATCAACTAGATCCCAAACATCATTCCTAGTAAATTGGTTAAGTTCTTCAGACATGGCTAAAAGCCAAAATTCATCATCACATGCCTCATTGATATTCTTTGGTTCTAATTTAGATATGAAAGCAACATTTGCAATATATTTTTCTAACTGCCTTCTAGTTTGGACACCACTCTTTATTTCACCAATAACTTGTTTATCTGGATGATTAGGAACTTCTTTCCAAACCGGTTGAAGAGGAATATTTTCTTGAGAAGTACTCTCTATCAAGGGTTCTTCTTGAAGTATTGCTTCTTCTTCTTCGCTTAGAGGAATAACCTGCTCACAATTCTCATCAAATGCAACATGTTGAGATTCTTCAATACAAGATGTTCTTTTATTGAAAATACGATATGCTTTACTTCTAGAAGAATATCAAAGAAATATTGATTCATTTGATTTTGAATCAAACTTATCAAGATTATCTTTGGTATTTAACAAAAAACATTTACTACCAAAAATTTTGAAATATGAGATCTTTGGTATACGATCATAATACAATTCAAAACATGTTTTATGTAAAATTGGTCGAATAAGAACACGATTTAAGACATAACATGTTGTATTAATTGCTTCAGCCCAAAAATATTTTGGTAAATTTTTATCTTGAAGCATGGTTCTAGCACATTCTTGCAAAGTTCTATTCTTTCTTTCAACAACTCCATTTTGTGGAGCCGCTCTAGAAAAAGCAAAGTTGTGAGAGATACCATGTAAATCACAAAACTTTAGAAAAGATTCATTTTCAAATTCACCACCATGATCACTACAAATTTTAATAATAGATGTAGATTTTTCATTTGTAATTCTTCTACAAAGTTTAGAAAATTCTGAAAAAGCATCATTTTTGCTTTTTAGAAAAATCACCCATGTAAACCGAGAATAATCATCTACTATAACAAAAGCATACTTGCTACCATTCAAACTTTGAATTCTAGATGGTCCAAATAGATCTAAATGTAAAAGTTCAAGAGGACGTTTTGTTGAAACTATATCTTTAGCTTTAAAAGAACTCTTGATTTGTTTACCCCTTTGACAAGCATCACATAAGTGATCCTTTTTATATGGTATTCTAGGTAGGCCTCTTACAAGATCATTCTTGGATAATTTTGAAATAATTTTTAAAATTAACATGTCCAAGTCTCTTGTGCCATAACCATTGAATTTCATTTGAAACAATAAGACATTTTTCATTAAAAGAGGGTAATTCATCTAGATATAGTTCATACACATTGTTTCTTCTTTTACCTTTAAAAATGATCTTTTTAGATTGAAAATCAGAAATTAAGCATAAATCATTTTTAAAAGAAACATGAAAACCTTTATCACATAATTGACTGATAGATATTAAATTATGCATTAAACCATCTACTAAAAGAACATTTTCTATCAAGGGAAATTTTGGATTACCAATATTACCAATACCTATCACTTTTCCCTTGTTATTGTCACCAAAGGTGACGGTTCCTCCATCCTTATTTTGGAGGGTGGAAAATAACTCCGGCCTTCCTCTCATATGTTTGGAACAGCCGCTGTCCAATATCCATTTGTTCCTTATGTTGTGTACCTACAACAAAATCAGAAAACAGAGCATTTGACCCCTTTCTATTTTCGGGTCCATGAGAGTTAGTCTTAGGAACCCATATCCATTTGGATTTTGGTTTCCTTTGATAATAAATATTCTTTCTATAAAAGGATTTAGAATAAACATGTCTAGAACAATCATATCTAGATGCATTTCTATTAGAACTAGAAAGTTTAGTTCTATGAACAAAAGGTTGAGAATAATGTATTTGATTTTTCACCACAAGGTTTGGTCTATTTTGAGTATCAAAGAAGCTATATCCCAATCCGGTTTTATTAACCGAGCATCTTTGAGAACCAAGAAGTTTTTCTAGATTCTCTTGACCATTTGTGAATTTGGTCACTATAGAAAGAAGATCATTTGACTTTTCTTTAAGACTAAATATTTCATTTTGTAAGAGATTGGTTCTAACTCCAATTTCTTTTATCTCAAGTGCTTGGCAAGAATTTTCCTTCTTGAGATCTTCTATTTCTTGAAGTAATACTTTATTTTAAGAGTCAAGAGTTAAATTTTCAGTTTTTAACTCTTTATTTTTAGAACTAAGACTCTTAAATTTAGCATATAAAACATTAAATGCTTCAAATAACTCATCATAGTCAAATTGACTTACCGAATCTTCTTGTGCTACAAAACACATGTTGGCGACTTCTTCATTTGATTCTTCATCGGAAGAGGAGTCACTATCATCCCAACAGGCTTGAAATGCCTTTTTCTTCTTGAATTGGTCCTTGGGCTTGATTTTAAGAAGAGGACAATCTTTCTTGATATGTCCTGCCTTTTTGCAGTTAAAGCACTTTACTTCATTGGGAATGGAAGAATCTACTTTCTTTGCCTTTCTTTGAAATCTTCCTTTTTTGATGAATCTTCTGAATTGCCTTGTGATGAGAGCAATATCTTCATCTTCATCTTCTTCTGAATTTTCTGAGTCAGAAGTAGCCTTAAAAGCAAGAGACTTCTTTTTAGGCTCTTCTTCTTGTCTGTCTTAAAGTTGGACCTCATATGCCATTAGGTTACCAACTATGTCTTCAAGAGTGAGAGTATTGAGATCATTTGCTTCTTCAATAGCAGTGGTTTTTCTTTCCCATTCAGGAGTTAAACACCTTAGAATCTTTCTGACTAAATCCACTTGTGAATATTCTTTTCCAAGGGATTTCAAAGTGTTAGTTATATCGGTCATTCTAGTTACCATGTCCGATATAGATTCATTTTGCTTCATTTTGAACAATTCAAATTTATGAACTAAAGAAGCAATTTTAGATTCTTTTACCTTTGACGTACCTTCGTGTATCACGAGAAGAGTATGCCAGATTTCATTAGCTGTAGAGCATTGAGAGATGCGATTGAATTCTACCTTGTCAACGCCACAATATAATGCATTCATGGCTTTGGCATTCAGTGAAGCAGTCTTCTTTTCTTCATCGGTCCATCGACTGAAATCAGTTGATGGAGTTTGGTACTTTTCTGAAACAACTCTCCAGATATCGAGATCCATGGATTGCAGGAATATTGTCATTCTTACTTTTCAGTATCCATAGTTTGTTCCGTCGAAGAGAGGAGGACGAACATAGGAGCTTCCTTCTTTGTGCTGAGATGTTGTAGTTGCCATGCTAGATGATGGTCAAATCAAAGTAATAGCAAACCTGTGCTCTGATACCAAATGAAAGTGCACTAGGATCGAGGCAACAAGCACTAGAGGGGGGGTGAATAGTGCTTTTAAAATTTTCTGCGGAATATAGAATGATTTTGCAAATCTCAAAGCAAACACACAAAGAACACAAGATTTTATCCTAGTTCAGTCTAACCCGACCTACATCCAGTCCCCAAGCAAAACCCGCTTGAGATTATCCACTATCAACCTTGTAAACTACAAGATCACACAGACCATAAACCGGTCCCACTTTCAGTAACAACCCTACTGAAAGCAAATAACTCTTTTACACCAAGGAGTCCTTCTTTTTACAGAAAAGAAATAACAACTTACAATACAACCTATGAGCCTTCCTTTTGAATGCAAATGAGATGCAATTGGCTTTTAAGGTTGTTGAAACACTCTACTCACGAATTCACTATCTCTCAAAGTGATTTGAGTGAAAAACTGAAGTGAAAATATCACGTGAGTGAGAAAACAAATACTTGAATGAATATGAGTGAAAAGCAATAAGTAAATGATTCAAATCGATTGAATTTTTGTTATTTTTGAGTATACAATGCACTCATATTTATAGTTAAAGTTTTTCATACGTTGAGGGTATGAAAGGGTATCAAAACTGTCCATTTCGAACAATCAAAAAGTTTGAAAAATGAAAAGACACGCCTTTTTGAAGTTTCAGGAAAACGGCAAAATTAGTCGACTGAAACATCAGTTAGTCGACTAATAGTTAGTTATTAGTAGACTGACCGTTATCGTTGGTCGACTGATCTGTTAATCGAGCCATTTGAAAATCTGAACTTTTAAAACTTAGTCGACTTGAGAAAAGTTAGTCGACTGATAATATCATCAGTAGACTGAAAAACCTTTTAGTCGACTGCTGCTAAAATCTTCTGAAAAACAAACATTCTATTCGGTCGACTGATAAAAAGAATTAGTCGACTGCTGCTAAATTTTCAGAAAACACATGTTCTGTTCAGTCGATTGATAAAACCATTAGTCGACTGCTGCTAATTTTTGAGAAAACAACATTCTGTCCAGTCGACTGATAAAACCTTCGGTCGACTAATTTGACAAAAATGGCTTTTTAGAAAATATGGCGCGAAAGGATTAGTCGACTGGTAAGTCTATTGGTCGACTAATAAAAATGAAAATTTAAGAAAAGAGTTTTCTAAAAAGATTTTCATGAGAGTTCTTTTTAGAAAAGTTTTTCTAAAGACTTTTAAGGTGAAATGCAACCTAAATATGCACTCTAAGTAAGGCTCTTACAAGAATCTAAGACTTTTAATGAATTAAACATTTGCACACTAGTCTTCAAAGATTCTTCACTGAATTCTTCATTATCTTCATAGCCTTAGCTGTGATTCCAGTTGCTCATCATCAAAACCTTGTACTCGAAGTATCATGTATGGCTTCATTGTTGTAACACGACCCACCTACACCAGTTGATCACACAAGTCAACAGCCAACACAGGAAACATGGTCTTCTCAAGCTGGCACAAGAAGACTCATTCGAATAGTGTATATCGATAATCGACTGTAAGTATTTTGTTTTCAATTATTGCATATCTTATAAATATTTTATATTGATATTTACTGTGTAACAATTCTTGTGCAACACGAGGTTTGAGCCACAAGAAGTAGTACGGGAGATTAGGAACTCACTTCTTCAACATCTACCAGGACCGATTGCTCAATGGAAAGAGTACCCAAAGGAGGTGTTAGACAGATTGTGGTCCTCATTCATGGTATACAATTGTTCCTCATAGTTAATGTGTTTCATATTTAATTTATTTAATTAATGTCTACTAAGTTTCTGAAAATATTTGTAGGCTTTGAATCGCTTCGCAACTACGGTGGAAGAAAATGATGCAAGGAAGGTGTGGCAGAAGGTGGCTGTCAATCGATTTGCAGACATGCTGCACACTATGAAGACTGCAGCAAAAAAAGCATCTGACGTAGTAGATGATCCATTACTGTGGAAGGGCCATGGCCCTATTACTATCAGGAGAGATTACTGGGATGAAATGTGCGATAAGTGGGCGGGAGATGCATTTAGAAATCGCTCTGCGAAGGCTGCACAAAATCGATCGAAGATGCCCGAAGCCCATCTACACACAGGTGGATCTAAGACATTTGGGAGCCACCTGAAGAAAATGGTAACTCATCAATATATAATATTAATTTTATAAGTATTGTTGCAAACTTGTGTACTAAATCTTTTGTCATTTAACTTCGCAGGAAGCAGAAAAAGGAGGCAGTGTACCATATAAGGACGTGTTTGTTGAAACACATAAACGGAAGACCACGGGAGTCTTCATATCAGAGAAGGCGAGAACGACAACGGTATGTATTTATTCTATTAATAATCATTGCAATATATATGCAAGTTATCATAATGTTATCATTAATTATTAATGAATACTTTAAACATTATTTTGTAGGAGGCATATGAGCAACAAATGGTAGAGCGATATGGCGATGACGCTACTCAGCATCCATCATTTGATCCTACAGCATGGGTGACTGCAGCAGGTGAACCCAAAAAAGGTCGCGTGTTCGGGTTTGGGAGTAATATGAACACTTCACCAGTTATTGCTTCTTTCAGTTATGGCTCACCGACTTCTTGCGCCGACATAAGCTCTAAGCAGCAGACTATTCTTTTCGGTGATGATGTACGCCAGATCGTTACGGAATCACTGAATAACTACTTCCATGACACCGTCGCCCCCTTTCTCCGAAATGAGATCAAGGCCGCTGTTCTGGAAAGGGGATCTTCGATTCCAGGTCCCTCTCAGGTATAATCACATATTCAGTTTTTTGTCTGCCTTAGAACACATATGAGCATAATCGAATCACATATATAACTTTTTGCCTTTTTTAGAGCACATATGAGCATGCTATAATCACATATTCAGTTTTTTGACTGCCTAAGAACACATATGAGCATGATAGAATTACATATAAAGTTTTTTTGACTGCCTTAGAACACATATGAGCATGCTATAATCACATATTCAGTTTTTTGACTGCCTAAGAACACATATGAGCATGTTATAATCACATATTCAGTTTTTTGACTGCCTTAGCACACATATGAGCATGATAGAATCACATATAGAGTTTTTTTATTGCCTTAGAGCACATATGAGCATGCTATAATAACATAAAGAGTTTTTTTATTGCCTTAGAGCACATATAAGCATGCTATAATCACATATAAAGTTTTTTGGCCTGCCTTAGAACACATATGAGCATAATTAAATCACATATATAACTTTTTGCCTGCCTTAGAGCACATATGAGCATAATAGAATCACATATAGAGTTTTTTGCCTGCCTTAGAGCACATATGAGCATGTTATAATAACATATACAGTTTTTTTATTGCCTTAGAGCACATATGAGCATGCTATAATCACATATAAAGTTTTTTTATTGCCTTAGAGCATATATGAGCATGCTATAATCACATATAAAGTTTTTTTGCCTGCCTTAGAACACATATGAGCATAATTGAATCACATATATAACTTTTTGCATGCCTTAGAGCACATATAAGCATGATAGAATAACATATAAAGTTTTTTGCCTGCCTTAGAGAACATATGAGCATGCTATAATAACATATAGGGTTTTTTTATTGCCTTAGAGCACATATGAGCATGCTATAATCACATATAAATTTTTTTGCCTGCCTTAGAGCACATATGAGCATGCTATAATCACATATTCAGTTTTTTGACTGCCCAAGAACACATATGAGCATAATAGAATCACATATAAAGTTTTTTTGACTGCATTAGAACACATATGAGCATGCTATAATCACATATTCAGTTTTTTGACTGCCTAAGAACACATATGAGCATGTTATAATCACATATTCAGTTTTTTGACTGCCTTAGCACACATATGAGCATGATAGAATCACATATAGAGTTTTTTTATTGTCTTAGAGCACATATGAGCATGCTATAATAACATATAGAGTTTTTTTATTGCCTTAGAGCATATATGAGCATGCTATAATCACATATAAAGTTTTTTTGCCTGCCTTAGAGCACATATGAGCATGCTATAATCACATATTCAGTTTTTTGACTGCCTAAGAACACATATGAGCATGTTATAATCACATATTCAGTTTTTTGACTACCTTAAAACACATATGAGCATGCACAAATCACATATAGAGTTTTTTTACTGCCTTAGAACATATATCATTTATGATAGAATCACATATAAATTTTTTTCCTTTGCCTGCCTTAGAGCATATATGAGCATGCTATAATCACATATTCAATTTTTTGACTGCCTTAGCACACATACGAGCATGTTCGAATCACATATATAGTTTTTTGCTTGCCTTAAAGCACATCTGAGTATGGTAGAATCACATATAGAGTTTTTCTAGCTGCCTTAGAACACATATGAACATGCTATAATCACATATTCAATTTTTTGACTGCCTTAGCACACATATGAGCATGATAGAATCACATATATAACTTTTTGCCTGCCTTAGAGCACATATGAGCATGATAGAATCACATATAGAGTTTTTTTATTGCCTTAGAACACACATGAGCACATGATAGAATCACATATAATGTGTAATTTATTTCATTATATTTTGTTTATCAATACTGACTGTTGTTTTCTCTGATAGCGATAATCAACATAGCGGAGCTGAAGGGATAGATGAAGGTAATGAACAAGAAGACGCACAAAATCTTGGCAATGATTAGAGAACTGTGTTGAAGAAGTTCTATTTTTTTATGTTTCCTAATTGTAATTGTTGAATTGTAAATAATTAAACTTGTTAATTTTAAGGTGGAACGATTAATTGTTGTAGATTCTTTTTATATGGAATTTTTTGTGTGGTTTGTTTTTTATTTACAGGAAATATAAATTATACCATTCTTCGTATTTAATTTTCAAATAATTCTTTTTTAATTTATTTTCGTGTTTGCGACGGATTAGCGACGGAACCATCCGTCGCTATTCATATAAATCTAGCGACGGACGTAAATCCGTCGCCAAGCCGTGGTCGCCGTTTAGTACCGGCGGATTGGCGACGGAATACAGCGCTCGTTAGTCCGTCGCAATTAGCGACGGACCTAGCGACGAAATAAATCCATCGCCAGTTAGCGTCGAAAAATTCGTGACGTAAGCATACCGTCGCCTCGTTGTCGCTAATCCATCGCTATGCCTCTTAGCGACGAAATGTGGTCGTCGCTAATCTGCTGCTTTGTTGTAGTGATCCACCATGCTCGGGTTCACCTTGCCCCTAAGGTTAGAAGTCCAAGAACATTTTTTTTTAAATCAAATTCTCACTCCCATGAAGTCATTTTCTTTGCTTCAAGCTCCCACTCAATGAAGAGTTTTCGCATCATTTGATTATACTTACGCAACCTCTTTATTTTGAGAATAGCCGTAGGATGGGGCTCGTGATCTTCATCATGGGGCACATCCACAACCTTTAGACGCTCACCATGGAATGAGTTAAGGAAAGACACATGAAAAACTGGATGTATCTTCACCTCTTCGGGAAGCATGAAATGGTACACAAGCCTCCCAACTCACTCTTTTACTCAGTATGACCCTTAATACTTAGGTAGGAGCTTGTGATGCTCTTTCCCCAATAATGTCTTTAGGCCACGAAGCCTCTGTTTCAGCCAAACCCAATTACCCACATCAAAGGAACGATTCAATTAGCCCTTATCATACAATTGTTTCATCCTTTGTTGCGCATCTGCTATGTTTTGTTTTAAAACCGTCATAATCTTATCATATGACCGAAGATCACGATCTACCTCAGGAAATGCAAAACTCTCGTGCTCATATGCAACAATTGAAGGGGGAGGAAAGCCATACAAGTTCTCAAAAGATGTCATCTCTATGGATATATGGTGGCTAGTGTTATGTGCATACTTCGCTCAAGGAAGAAAATGGGGTCAATAGTTTGGGCGGTCTCCCATGAAATAACAAAAATAAGTTTCTACAACCTTGTTAACAATCTTCGTTTGTCCATCCATTTGTGGGTGATAGGCTGTACTGTAGTTCAGTTTGGTCTCACTCAACTTGAAGTGTGTGGTCCAAAACTGATTCAAGAATGTTGAGTCCCTATCACTCACAATGCTCAGGGGCATTCCATGCAATTTCACTATATGGTTCACAAACTTCTTGGCCATAAGTTCGGTGAAATACTTCTTAGGCAAAGCAATGAAATGTGCGTACTTGGAGAATCAATCAACTATATTCATGATGACCTCCTTCCATGCACAAGATAGGAGAACTTCCATGAAATCTTTGAAAATTTCTCGCCAAGCCCGCTCCGAAATAGACAAGGGCTATAGCAAGCTAGGCAACTTAACTGCCTCATACTTATTGAATTGACATGCCAGACACTTCATCATATAATCATAGACATTTCACCTCATGACTGGACAATAAAAGAGAGATTTCACTTTCTGGTATGTCTTGGAAATGCCTCCATGTCCAGCACTAGGTGAATCATGCATCTCAAAAAGAAGATCTAGAATCACATCACTATTGGGAGGAAGATAGATCCATCCCTTGTAAAATAGGATCTCACCTCTAACTGTGTAATCAGGGTGACTTCCTGGATCTCTACCCAACTCACACACCACTTTTCAATATCATCATAGCCCTTTTGGGCATTACAAGCCTAGTTTAAACATTACAATTCACAGTGTTGAGTGTGCAAAATCATTACTTCTTCGAATAACTGAGAAAGTGTACCAACAACTCAGTTGTCCATCTCCTTCTTATACTGAATCTCAAAGTTGTATCCCATCAACTTGGCAACCCACCTTTGCTGACTAGCTATGGTAATCTTTTGCTTTAAAAGGTATTTCAGACTTTGATGATCAGTCTAAAGAACAAAACACTACCCAAGAAGGTTGGGGTGCCACTTCTCCACCGCAAGCATCGTAGCCATAATTTTCTTATTGTAAATGGACAAGGCATGACTTCAATTTGGCAAAGCCTTGCTCATATACGCTATTGGGTGTCCCTCTTGGAGAGGACAACCCACACACTGTTTCAACCATGAATAGCTTAGAAAAATTGGGCAAGGCCAATATAGGCATATAACACATGGCATCCTTCAACCGCTCAAAGGCACCAGTTGCTTTCTTGGTCCACTTAAATCCATCCTTTTTCAAGAAGGTTGTTAATGACTAAGAAATAATGCCATAATCTCGAACAAACCTCCGATAATAGCCGATCAACCACAAGAATCCATGCAGAGCTCTGACTTTCTATGGCATGGGCCATGCTCTTATAGCCTCTAGTTTGTCTGGGTTGACCCAAACTCCACAACCAAATACACCAAGGTAACTCACATCGGTTTATTTGAAAAGACATTTGGTGTAACACCCCCAAAATTTTAACTCAAAAGTAGAGCAATTTTTTTTATGCAAGACCTTATCGATGTCATTGCTCCAACTGAAATAATCACTAGGGGGTCCGCTTATGTGCAAAGGCTAGAATATCTTAGCCCACTAGAACTAAGTTTGAGAAGAGACAACCAAAGATAAGAACTCTTTATCAAAGAAAAACAAAAATACAGCGAAAACATACATTTTGGTTTTGGTTAGAAATTTTGAGTAGGTTACAGGTATTTAAACTCAACATAGGACCAGATCAAATTCTCGTAATGGACTTGAGTCCAGGTCCAAATCATGGATTGATCCAAATCAGGGATCTAAAATCCAAGATAGAAATAAGACAATACCATTCATGAATTAATTGAAATGTTTGAAAACATAATTAATATAAATAAAAAGTCTTAATAAATCATAAATTGTTTTCAAAACAAATCCTGGATCTAGATAGTTGGTTCTTGGCACCACCCATAGCGATCCGCCATCGCTCCAACTCTTGACTCATTACATGTATGTTTGTGATATAGGGGTCAGACTTATCAAATCTCAGTAGGAACACAATAATAATGCAAATATATATAAAACCAAGTATACATGAGATCATATATTCTTTTAAAATATATGCAAAAAACATAACAATCTTAAGGCATTCAACTGAATAACTATAGCAAATAAACTCATGCTACATATTACAAAACAAGATCATATCCATGATTATGCACTTGAATTATTAGGACATATTTTTAGTACAAGTTTTTACACAAAATAAATCTTCTCAAGTGTAAGGCTTATGTTTCTCTTTTTACCTTCCTGCGAGTACTCACAGTACAATCGTCGAATCAAACAAAGACCACTCTGGTGTTTGTTATACCATGTATTTTAATTCTTCGAGTGACTTACTAAAACATATATACCGAGCACAATCCGTGACTAAGAAAAAACCTATAGTGGTCGAGATTCCAAGGATGCATCACAAACTTCTGCAAAAGACATAGACCTACCACTTATGATATATTAGTAATCTGAACCCCTTACTCGGAGGACAAGGAACCAAGTGGGACACCTAGCCCTCATAAAAATAACATAATGGCCCAATGGAGTTTTGTACCACCTACCCTCTCCAAGGTAAGCTCGAGCCTCAATGGGTTATTGGGTATTTTTATTAAAAGGTTCATTGTATTTTATCATATGTGTCATTTATCATTCAGCACTCCATGCCTCAATAGCCTAAGTAGCCCTCCATGGTAACTTTCTACATCATCTTTGCATGAGTATCATACTACCCATTCATGGTAGTTATACAATTTTATTAGCTCATTCATGTTAATAACCCATTTAGTATGCCACGATACTTTTAAACCAGCATAGCATTTATACCTACGCCTACCACTCTAAGGTATGTTTATGTTGTGTATATTGGCGTACCTATTTAAGAAATGATTTTAAAAAGATAATTGTTCAATAAAAGTTTCAGAAAATCAACCACCAAAAATAAAAACCGAACTTCCACAATCGTGGTGAGTACGGGTCGAATCCACAGGGAACAAAATGATATCCAATATTCAAATATAAATAATTCAATTTATTAATACTTTAAAATATTTACAATAACAAGTAAAAAAAACTAATTCAAGCGTTAACATAAACAAAAATTAACTAAAACATAAAAATCTAAACTACATTGCTCGAGCACTCCTGCTCCAAAAGAGGTATTTTTGTCCTTTTACAAGTATCACATTCAATCCCTTTGCGTAAAAATGCCTTTTGACCTACAGTGTGATTTTAAACATATAAAGAGAGAAATAACAAGTTAGAAAATGAGATTACTACAACTAATTAAAAAATATAACTAAAATTAATTCTAAAAATAAATATGACAATTAATCTATAATTTAAATAAAAACTACACTACGATGTAAATTTTTATGAAAGCAAATAATTTATTCTAATACTTGGTTGCACTTTTGCAGATGATATTTTTAAAAGATTATTTTTCAATGAAAACACGGGAAAATCGTCAACCAAAGATATAAAAACCGACTTTCCACCGAAGTGGTGAGTACGGGTCGAATCCACAGGGAACGGGATATTTCTGAATTAATTCTAAAATCACACTTTATTAATATAAAAAGTTTACAATCTATGTCAATATTACATTTTAAATCAAATTATAATCTAAACTATAAAAATAAACTACAATAGGTTGCTAACTCTTCTGCAGGTCTCCAGGGGCATTTCTGTCTTTTCATAACAAGTGCAGTCACACATCACAATTGAATTACATTTGTGAACCTGTTCTAACTTAACAACCTACATAATAAAAACATGAAGTCAGTAACTAAATCAAGAATTAATATAAATTACATCTATAACTAATTCTAAATTGAGTCAGGAATTAAATTAACTTAAACAAATAAATAAAACTAAAATTACACTATCTATCAGAACTAATTAAGAACATCAACTCTAATTACTCTAAATAATGTTAATCTACTGACTACAATGCTAGAAAACCCTAAAACTACACTAAATCAGACAAATGGTTAAAAGACTGTTTTGTCCTTAAAGAAGGCAAATGTGGACTCTGACAGCTTTTCGTAAAATAAATGTTTGAGGGGTCAAACGATTTTTAAAATTCCTGAAATTACTTATATTCTGTAAAAGACAGATCCAAAAAACTGACACATTTTACAAAAGTGAAAAATACGTTCTGGATCTCCAAAACTAAGCGTTTCGAAATTGGGACAATCTGGGAAATCGCTGGACCCGAAATTTCAAAATCCGAAAAAGTTGCTTTCATAATACGCTTAAAACACAGACTAAATCAACTCAGATCGTGCTGAAATTTGGTCTGCAGACAGTTAACATACAGATATAGAGAATACAAAAACAAATTTCAGAAAACTCACGAAAAATCCACATGAAATGACTAGTGCACGATCGGGTAAAAATTAGGGTTTTGGTTCAGTGCACTATTCATCTCTTTGAATCCACTAATGACATTTTAATTTGAAATCATAGACAAATACAGTCCTAAATAAACCTAAACTACTACTAAACTACAGAACACAATAACAATTAAATTAATTAATAAAATCTAAGAAATTAGTTAAACAAACTAAGATTAGTTCTAATCTACACCACTAGTTAAACCTAAACTAACCTAGACTCACTAACTAACTAACTAAACTATAGTTAATTCTAACACTTAATTAAAACCACAAATGACCTACGGTTAAACTAACTAAGGTAAGGATCTAAGATTGGATAGGGTTAGTACTAATCTAATAACTAACTATAGTTAGTCTACTAGGGTTGTTACAATTAATTAATCACTAGGGTCGGCTAAGGTAGTTTCTAACTAAGGTTCTAGGATATGGTTGGGATTAGGTATCTAGGGTTGGTCGACTAAGGCATTTGGGTTCTAACTAAGGGGGTTAGGGTCTAACTATGATTGATATGGGTCGGTTAGGGTTAGTAACTAGACTGCGGCTAAGGGTTAGTCTAACTGGGTTCGGTTGTGGTTACTAGGCTTAACTAGGGTTTGACTACCTAGGGTTAAGTAAGGATTAACTATAGTTAGTAGGGGTCGGTTAGGGTTAACTAACTAGACTATTAACTACCTAGGGTTAGTATCCTAACTAAGGCTAGGGTTAACTAGATGGCGGTTTAGGGTATGATTTGAATAGGTTCACGCCACCTATGTTAGGTTAGTTAACTATCTAATTAATTAAAACCACTAAATGAAATATAAACTGAGGTTAATATATACTAATTACTAACTACTAAAAAATATACAACTAACATTAATAGAACCTACCTAAATGGGCTTACACAAATTTACAAAATCTAAACTATTACTACCTAAATTAATTCATTAACACCTAATTAATGCTAACTCCAAACTAAGACAATACTAAATAGGGCTATAAATAAGAAGCCACGAATTTGGTATGAAGCCAACTCCTCCTCTTCTTGCCTTAATTACACTTTGGGAAAGGATAATCTTCAAAAACCGCCCAGCCTATTGATTCACACATTTTTCCAAATTTGTATTAAAAGCAAGTCATTTATTTTGAAATCTTTCCAAAACAACAATAAATAGCATACTTGAAATCCTTCCCAATTCGTGTGAATCATTTTAGAAAGACTTTTGAAATTCAAAGCAATAAATCTTTTTAGAACATTTCTCAAAGCCTCTTAAATTTCAAAACCGTCCAGCCAATGGAACCCATATGTTTTTCATTGTTTCACTCCAAACATTAATTTCTTTTTGAAAACATTTCCCAAAACATCACACATTTTTCCTTCTTTTCATTAAAAGTATTAACTCATTTTGAAAACATTTCCCAAAGCATCATACACGATTTTGGGTTGCTTTAAATGAAAATTTGGAATTTCTAAACTTGCCCAAAACTCGTGTAGATACCTTTAGAAGGACCTTTGGAATTCCCAAGGGTTTCCAAAAATCGTGTAAACCTGTTTAAAGACTCCTTGGAATTCCAAAGGGTTTCCACATTGGAGAGGGAATTCATTTATGACTGGGCTGGGAAATCGAATTTTCCTTAAATGCAATTCACGATTTTGGAGGGATTGGCCTTATACCAAAAACGGATATTCAATCACAAAGACCCATGTGCCCTTTAACTAAAATGCAAAATAAATCAACTAACTACATTACTCTAACATTACTCTACTAAGTTAAAAACATACACAACTAACTCAAGGGCATAAAGAGGAAAAACAAATTAGAAGATTACAACTATTCTAAATGCTAAGTCAAAATCGACATACTAAATTACTTCTAATTTGGATAAAACAGAAATCAGGAAATGAAGTATACTACTTACCCTATGCCTAAATGTAGAAGCAACTATATCTAATATTAAAATCAATATGCTATTTCGTACAGAATTTTGAACTAAAAAATGAATTAATCAAAACCTAAGATGAAATATACACTAAATTAACAACTAAAAGGTAGGAAACTCATGACACTATTCAAAATCTAAAGTAACTACATGACTATACGGTTATGAATGACATTTTAAAATAAACAACATGAAAAACATCTAACTACTATGCTATACAGAAAATCAAAACAGAAAATAAATTCTAACATATTCCTACAATCGGCTAGACTAAGAACAAAACAAAAATTCATAAACTAAACTACTACATGATTTAAAATCTAGTAAAAACCTAAACAATAATTGACAAACTAAAATTAAAATAGCAAACTAAAAAAATCACAGACTGCTGGACGTCCTACCTAAAAAAAATCAGAAAAACCACACTCGACTTAGACAACCTACACAAACATGAACCACGCATAACTCGACTCTTACTTTTCTTAAAATCTAAAAACACCTAAGACAACAAATGACATCTACACGAATCCTAAAGTATCAAAATCGATCAAACAAGATATATGAGATTGGGACATACTGAAAAACGCAGGCACCTTTCACATTGTAAATTAAAAACACACGCACACTCAACTATATCCAACGTTGGAATGAAAAACATTATTTTAATAACACCAAAACCTAAACACTCTACATGCTGGTTTATGCATGACACTTTCTACACTAAGGCTGACGAAAAATACAGAAAAACGCAGCACATAACTCACGCACATGATTAGGTTTTAACTAGAAGAAGGGGATGAGAAGACGAACCTCCAGGGCAGTCCGACAACTAAGGGGGAGAAAAGAGCGGACTTTTCTTGGCTTCGCACAATCCGAACCTCGTTGATGCTGGAAATACGTCATGGTACCATGTCCTACAGTTGCAACACGTTGAAAATCCACCGAAGATGAAATGTGAACCAATTCTCGATCGGAGGGCGTAGAAGACCTGATGGAGGTATAGCCGGCCCTTCTCGTTGGAGTGTTTCGCACTTCCACACGAGAAAAGATGTTTCTCACCTCTGCTGCACCTGCAAACACACAACAACATGAGATTAACCAACAAGGGAGATTAAAAAAATGAGAAGATTGGGAAGGGAGACAAAGTAGAAGGCTTGGATCTCAAGCTTTTCGCCATGTCTTCAATGGAGATGGAAGGAGGTGAGGGTTGAGAAGGGGGCTGGAGTTAGAATCGTGCCCCTAGGGCATGAAAACCAAAGCAAAGACAAGCTGGAATGGGCTCCCCTCTCCCTCTTTTACACGATTTGCTGTTTTGGGCGTTTTTTCAGAAAAACTGTTAAAATAATTGCTGGGTGCCTCATGTAGGAAGGAGTTTTTGGAAAATATTTTATGAAAATGTGAATGGGTTTGGAGTTGGGTTAAAACTATGTAATTTAGTCCAGATCCAAGGTCCATTTGGACGTTTAGATCCAAATCTTCCAATTCTGGTCCGAAGTTTGACCCGTTACACTGTAAATGCATTAATTCCTTCAAATTAACTCTGATTTCAATGAAATTTGAAACAGAGCTTCCTAAAACCATTATGCACCTAAGTGTATGCTCTAAACCTATAGATAATGCATTTATGCAGTGAAAATATGTTAAGAAAACATGATATTTATGCATCATCAAATACCCCCATGCTAGAATAATTGCTAGTCCCTAGCAATACACTCTAACATGCAATGAAAATATAGACTACCCAATAACATGAAAGTTCTTATTAAATAAATAAAAATAAAAAGAATAACTCAATTTCGTAGGAATCACGATTGCATTTAGCACATGCAACAAGCCCTTTAAACCCCTGGGTTACCCCAGTGGACGAGTAAGGTCTCGTGAGGGTTTGCAGTGATGCTACCCACAAACATCAATATCATGCATGAATGATTTTTCAGAAATCATAGGCAATTAAGAACTCATTGTAAACATATATTTCATGTAATCTACATTCTCAAAACAAATTCAGAAATTTCTATGCCACCACAATAAAAATTATTTTTCTTTCACTTCTCTAAACTTGTAATTATTTATGAATTTTCTCAGAAAGTCAAGTACTATCATGTTTTACTCATTTATCCTCACCTATATATTTTCTGCACAGTAATTCAATAATTATTCATAAGCAATGACTTTCTACGCATTCAGCTCATTCTTTTTCTTTTGATATTCTATTTTTCACTCTTTTTCAATCTTCTAACTAGAGCACTATTTCGAATATCAAGTCTCATGACCCGTGTAGCGAGCTTTAGGTCAGTGACTCCCAGGTTAGACAACCTTAGGGCACCAGATACAATGTATCCCTCAGACTTAATTGCTCGAGTCACTAAACCTTCTATTCTAATAGTATACGTATAGTTTTTCTCTTATCGTGTGCAATGTCCCTATCTCTTAGGCTTTCTATGCAATCCATGTAACAAGTTTTCGAATTGGTGGCTCCCAAACCAACTGGCTTTAGGGCACCAGATGTAAAACACCCTTCAGACTCTACTTACTCGAACCACAAAGGCCACAAATATCGACTAGATAAGAGAATGATCTCCTTCGTTATCCATTTCGTAAGAGACTCAAACATTTCAACTCGTGTCTGAGTTCTACTACTAGAATTCACAAAGATCTCAACAACTAAACGTAACTCTATTCTATTAAGCTCATTTTTCAAAAACATCATTCAATTGCTCACTTTTCTCATAAAACACACTGTGCATACTTATACTTAAGTGAATCAAAACTAACATATCAAATACTATCTTTTCTTTAACTATTTCATAAACAACTACTCTATTTAAATCAGATAAGAAAAAAAAAATTCACATGGGGCTTATACATTTCTAAATTGTCAGATCATGCAGAAATACAATCATAAATGCTACAACTTATTCTTAAAGACCTACTTTTATGAGTTTTAAGCTATCAGACATAAAGAAAAATTTTAAAATTTGTGCATCTAAACCATCCCCCCATGCTTGAATGACACTGTCCCTAGTGGCATACAGAATAATGCAAATATGCAATGCAGATACACACAACAGAACAATAAAATGAATAAGGAGAAAGGATTGATACAACCTGGCATACTCGAACTTCTGAAGCTGTCGATTGACTGGACTCTGCACCACCACTATGCATGTACAAATGCATAGTTTTCTGCTCATCTAGTCAATGTTCTACTCTTGAAGGCTTCTTCATATCCGGTTACTTGAACTCATACATTGATGGATCAGATATTCATACATGTCAACCATGAAATTCAAATGAAATCAAAATAAAATTCAGAACAAAACAAAACACATAAACAAATACTACTTTATTCTAATGTACATATGATACATCTAAATAATATAAAACATTAAGATATAAAACAACCAACAATGTTAGAATAATCTACATCTAAATCAGTAAAACAATGAACAAAGTAGCAGCTAACCTATGTTAGAATTAAACTAAATAATCAATCTAATCTAAATCAGCAAGTTAGCAATTACTCTATGTTAGACTATGTTAAAATAATCTATGTCTAAATCAGTAATTTTAATAACTACTCTACCTTACTCTATGTTAGAATAATCTAATTACTTTACGAAATAAAAAGACACTTCTACTCAAAATCAGAAAGTTAAACACTAAACTATTTAAAACTATGTTAAAACTATCTAATTAATTTATGCAATCTATGTTAACAATGTTAAACTAAGCTAATTACTCTATAAAAAATCTAATCTAAAACATAATATCAATAAATACAGGAAATCACAACTATTTTATCTAAGACTCACCTGTTTAAGTAATCATTAAAGCATGGAATTCAGTGAGTCATCAGAAAAACAATATATGCATCTTATATTTTTCTAACTATGTTAATTCTACACACTAAAACAATTAAATAAACTAACTAAACTAAACACATATTAATAAAATGAAATCTCAGAAATATTCAAAATATACGCCGTTCCCCGGCAACGGCGCCAAAATTTGGTTGCACTTTTGGAGATGATATTTTTAAAAGATTATTTTTCAATGAAAACACGGGAAAATCGTCAACCAAAGATATAAAAACCGACTTTCCACCGAAGTGGTGAGTACGGAATCCACAGGGAACGAGATATTTCTGAATTAATTCTAAAATCACACTTTATTAATATAAAAAGTTTACAATCTATGTCAATATTACATTTTAAATCAAATTATAATCTAAACTATAAAAATAAACTACAATAGGTTGCTAAGTCTTCTGCAGGTCTCCAGGGGCATTTCTGTCTTTTTATAACAAGTGCAGTCACACATCACAATTGAATTACATTTGTGAACCTGTTCTAACTTAAGAACCTACATAATAAAAACACGAAGTCAGTAACTAAATCAAGAATTAATATAAATTACATCTATAACTAATTCTAAACCAAGTCAGGAATTAAATTAACTTAAACAAATAAATAAAACTAAAATTACACTATCTATCTGAACTAATTAAGAACATCAACTCTAATTACTCTAAATACTGTTAATCTACTAACTGCAATGCTAGAAAACCCAAAAACTGCACTAAATCAGACAAATGGTTAAAAGACTATTTTGTCCTTAAAGAAGGCAAATGTGGATTCTGACAACTTTTCGCAAAATAACTGTTTGAGGGGTCAAACGATTTCTAAAATTCTTGAAATTACTTCTATTCTGTAAAAGACAGATCCAAAAAACTGACACATTTTACAGAAGTGAAAAATACATTCTGGATCTCTAGAACTAAGCGTTTCAAAATCGGGATAATCTGGAAAATGGCTGGACCTGAAATTTCAAAATCCGAAAAAGCTGTTTTCAAAATACGCTTAAAACATAGACCAAACCAACTCGGATCGAACTGAACTTGGTCTGCAGACAGTTAACATACAGATATAGAGAATAGAAAAATAATTTTTAGAAAACTGACGAAAAATCCACATGAAATGACTAGTGCACGATCGGGTAAAAATTAGGGTTTTGGTTCAGTGCACTATTCATCTCTTTGAATCCACTAATGACATTTTAATTTGAAATCATAGACAAATATAGTCCTAAATAAACCTAAACTACTGCTAAACTACAAAAAACAATAACAATTAAATTACTTAATAAAATCTAAGAAATCAGTTAAACAAACTAAGATTAGTTCTAATCTACACCACTAGTTAAACCTAAACTAACCTAGACTCACTAACTAACTAACTAAACTATAGTTAATTCTAAGACTTAATTAAAACCACTAATGACCTACGGTTAAACTAACTAAGGTTAGGATCTAAGATTGGATAGGGTTAGTACTAATCTAATAACTAACTATAGTTAGTCTACTAGGGTTGTTACAATTAATTAATCACTAGGGTCGGCTAAGGTAGTTTCTAACTAAGGTTCTAGGATATGGTTAAGATTAGGTAGCTAGGGTTGGTCGACTAAGGCATTTGGGTTCTAACTAAGGGGGTTAGGGTCTAACTATGATTGATATGGGTCGGTTAGGGTTAGTAACTAGACTACGGCTAAGGGTTAGTCTAACTGGGTTCGGTTGTGGTTACTAGGCTTAACTAGGGTTTGACTACCTAGGGTTAAGTAAGGATTAACTATAGTTAGTAGGGTTCGGTTAGGGTTAACTAACTAGACTATTAACTATCTAGGGTTAGTATCCTAACTAAGGCTAGGGTTAACTAGATGGCGGTTTAGGGTATGATTTGAATAGGTTCACACCACCTATGTTAGGTTAGTTAACTATCTAATTAATTAAAACCACTAAATGAAATATAAACTGAGGTTAATATATACTAATTACTAACTACTAAAAAATATACAACTAACATTAATAGAACCTACCTAAATGGGCTTACACGAATTTACAAAATCTAAACTATTACTACCTAAATTAATTTATTAACACCTAATTAATGCTAACTCCTTACTAAGACAATACTAAATAGGGCTATAAATAAGAAGCCACGAATTTGGTATGAAGCCAACTCCTCCTCTTCTTTCCTTAATTACACTTTGGGAAAGGATAATCTTCAAAAACCGTCCAACCTATTGATTCACACGTTTTTCCAAATTTGTATTAAAAGCAAGTCATTTATTTTGAAATCTTTCCAAAATAACAATAAATAGCATACTTGAAATCCTTCCCAATTCGTGTGAATCATTTTAGAAAGACTTTTGAAATTCAAAGCAATAAATCTTTTTAGAACATTTCTCAAAGCCTCTTAAATTTCAAAATTGTCCAGCCAATGGAACCCATACGTTTTTCATTGTTTCACTCCAAACATTAATTTCTTTTTGAAAACATTTCCCAAAGCATCACACATTTTTCCTTCTTTTCATTAAAAGTATTAACTCATTTTGAAAACATTTCCCAAAGCATCATACACGATTTTGGGTTGCTTTAAATGAAAATTTGGAATTTCAAAACTTGCCCAAAACTCGTGTAGATACCTTTAGAAGGACCTTTGGAATTCCCAAGGGTTTCCAAAAATCGTGTAAACCTGTTTAAAGACTCCTTGGAATTCCAAAGGGTTTCCACATTGGAGAGGGAATTCATTTATGACTGGGCTGGGAAATCAAATTTTCCTTAAATGCAATTCACGATTTTGGAGGGATTGGCCTTATACCAAAAACGGATATTCAATCACAAAGACCCATGTGCCCTTTGACTAAAATGCAAAATAAATAAACTAACTACATTACTCTAACATTACTCTACTAAGTTAAAAACATACACAAATAACTCAAGGGCATAAAGAGGAAAAACGAATTAGAAGATTACAACTATTCTAAATGCTAAGTCAAAATCGACATACTAAATTACTTCTAATTTGGATAAAACAGAAATCAGGAAATGAAGTATACTACTTACCCTATGCCTAAATCTAGAAGCAACTATATCTAATATTAAAATCAATATGATATTTCGTACAAAATTTTGAACTAAAAAATGAATTAATCAAAACCTAAGATGAAATATACACTAAATTAACAACTAAAAGGTAGGAAACTCATGACACTATTCAAAATCTAAAGTAACTACATGACTATATGGTTATGAATGAAATTTTAAACTAAACAACATGAAAAACATCTAACTACTATGCTATACAGAAAATCAAAACAGAAAATAAATTCTAACATATTCCTACAATCGGCTAGACTAAGAACAAAACAAAAATTCATAAACTAAACTACTATACGATTTAAAATCTAGTAAAAACCTAAACAATAATTGACAAACTAAAATTAAAATAGCAAACTAAAAAAATCACAGACTGCTGGAGGTCCTACCTAAAAAAAATCAGAAAAACCACACTCGACTTAGACAACCTACACAAACATGAACCACGCATAACTCGACTCTTACTTTTCTTAAAATCTAAAAACACCTAAGACAACAAATGACATCTACACGGATCCTAAAGTATCAAAATCGATCAAACAAGATATATGAGATTGGGACATACTGAAAAACGCAGGCACCTTTCACATTGTAAATTAAAAACACACGCACATTCAACTATATCCAACGTTGGAATGAAAAACATTATTTTAATAACACCAAAACCTAAACACTCTACATGCTGGTTTATGCATGACACTTTCTACACTAAGGCTGACGAAAAATACAGAAAAACGCAGCACATAACTCACGCACATGATTAGGTTTTAACTAGAAAAAGGGGATGAGAAGACGAACCTCCAGGGCGGTCCGACGACTGAGGGGGAGAAAAGAGCGGACATTGCTTGGCTTCGCACCATTCGAAACCTCGTTGATGCAGGAAATATGTCATGGTACCATGTCCTACAGTTGCAACACGTTGAAAATCCACCGAAGATGAAATGTGAACCAATTCTCGATCAGGGGGCGTAGAAGACCGGACGGAGGTAGAGCCGGCCCTTCTCGTTGGAGTGTTTTGTTGAGAAACTCTGTTTTGATGTCACATAATATGATACACTGTCGTATTTGATTTTATATGATATGAGAATATGTCCTCTTGAAAAATGTTATATTATGATTGAATATGTTTTGCCATAAATCTAACGAGTATTTGATGCAAGGATATCTCACCCAAAAAGGATGGAGACTTCATGTTCAAGTACAACTAGTGCAATCATACTCCTTGAAGAAAAAGCTTGATGAGCCATGCATTCCTAAAGATCAACTGAAGAGATCGGCTACCTCAAGATGAAGACTTTTTTCTTCTTTAGAGTCATATGTAATAGAACCTTCAGGAACATGCATATTGCATATTACATACTCATTCATAAAAACTATATCATAAAAGTATACGATAATTTCAAAAAGCTCCTTTTTGAAAACTAATAATTGTACCCTCTTACAACCCATTATGAAAAAGGTATTTTTACATGATTTCAAAATGTAATAATTGTACCTTACATCATATACAAGACAACATGAAAAGAAATGTAGGAAAAAGACAAAACATGAAATTGGCTACATAAAGAAAAACAAATATAATATGTTTTGAAAAGACTCTAGTTACCTTCTTTAAAGAAATGATTTTAAATATAGGAAAAAGACAAAACATGAAATCGGGTACATAACAAATATAATATGTTTTGAAAAGACCCTAGTTACCATCTTTAAAGAAATGTTTTCAAATATAGGAAAAAGACAAAACATGAAAATCGGCTACACAGAAAACAAATATAATAAAGGTTTTGAAAAGACTCTAGTTACCTTTTTACAAACCCATAGAATGTCGACTTACTTGAAGTCATCATTCTCTTTATATAGCATTAAATACCTCCTGTAAGAAATCCTTGTTAAATATCCTCCTCAAGAATGTCGACTTTCTTGTAGTCCTCATTCTCTCTGAAGACTTTGAAAACCACAACATAAAGAAAACACTTGACATGACTATGTACAAATAAATATCTCAAAGCACTCATTGTACTTACACTCATTTAAAGTAAAGAAGTACTTATGTACCTCAAATCATTAATTAGAATAAAGACAAAACCACAATCCAACGTTCAATGTACTATTGTAATAAATAGACTTTTTACATAAAATATGCATTACCTAAAAAATTACGATGACTAGTGTACCCTATATTTTACTTTTATGGAAAAAGACTTTTTCGAATTTCTCTAAAGATGTTTTTGAGATGACATATCATTTCACATCTCAAGAAGGCTACGATTTCAAAATATAACGACTACTTTTTCATAAGCTATATAAACTATTCAAATGGAATGGAATGAGACGGACATGTGAGCTTACAACGAGAAAAATTCTATTCGATATTTGAAAAGAGAGCCTTGAAAAAGAAAGAGAAAAAGAAAAGAAAGAAAATAAAAGAAAAAGTCAAGTCCAGCTCTTTGACAAAGAGTATCCTATGAGTGACAAATAGAACATTCTGAGAATCCTTCATTCGTGCATTCATATCATTCTGAAGGTTCTATAGGAAGTGTTGTAACTCTGTTATTCACTGTTTTCCTTCTTTGTTGAAAGAAGTAGACCTCTGTGAAAGAGGGTGTTGCCCTTCTCTGTTGAGAGAAGAAGACCTCTGTGGAAGAGGGTGTGCCCCTTCTCTGTTGAGAGAAGAAGACCTCTGAGGAAAAGGGTGTTGTACTATTTATCCGGTGACTCAGATGTTATAGTGAAAAGCTCAAGTGGTTTGCTTGGGGACTGGATGTAGGTCTGGGTTTTGACCGAACCAGTATAACTTCTGTGTTTTATGTGTTGTGCCTTATTGTCTGATTATTTTATTTTATCGATCTGCATCGTATTTCACTATTCACCCCCCCTCTAGTGGAGTTTCATTTGGTATCAGAGCAGGTTTGCTGGTTTCGACATAACAAGTCTTCCAGCACAAATGGCATCTACCTCTTATGCTCGTGATATTGAAGGTCAACACGCATCTCATCATCCTTTCTTCAACAGCTCCAAGTATGGATACTGAAAGTGCAGAATGGCTATATTTCTCAAATCCATAGATTTTGCTGTATGGAAAATTGTTGAGCATCCATACACATCTCCATCCGCAGACTATAACTTATGGTCTGATGAAGAAAAGAAAATGGCAAACCTAAATGCAAAGGCTATGAATGCCTTATATTGTGCCATTGATCAGAATGAATTCAATAGAATATCTATATGTGAATCTGCATATGATATTTGGCATTCTTTAGAGGTTATTCATGAAGGAACCAACAAAGTGAAAGAAGCCAAAATCTCATCTCTTGTCAGAAAATATGAGTTGTTCAAAATGAACAAAGATGAACCCATCACAGAGATGTTTACCAGATTCACCAACATCACCAACGATCTGAAATCTCTGGGTGTAACATATTCCCAAACAGAAAAGGTGAAGAAAATCTTGAGATCTCTCACAACTGATTGGGAGAAAAAGACTACAACTATTGAAGAAGCTAAAGATTTATCTAAGCTTACTCTAGACGACTTAATAGGCAATCTTATGGCCTATGAAGTCCACATGAAAGAAAGAAGGGAAGAAGAACAACCGATAAAGAAAACTCTAGCTTTCCCAGCTTTATCTGAGAATGAAGACTCAGATAAAAAATCTGAAATTGCGCTACTAACCAGAAAATTCCAGCGCTTCATGAGAAGGAACCGACTTCCAAACAAGCACAAGGAAAGAAAAGATCCTAAGGAAGATTCCATGTGCTATCAGTGTAATAAATCAGGTCACTTGAGGCGTGACTGTCCCCTTCTCAAAAGAAAGTCCAAGACCGAGGAACCAAAGAAGAGGTTCTTCAAGAAAAAGGCTCTGCATGCTCAATGGGATGACTCAGAACCATCCACCAATGAAGAGTCAAGTGATGATGAAGCCGAAACTGCAAACATGTGCTTCATGGCAAACAAAAGCTCTGTAAGTGAAATTTCTGATTTTTCCTTTGTAGAACTTCTAGATGCTTTTCAAGAACTATTTGAAGAATCTAGAAAATTAAGCTTCAAAAATAAAACTTTAAAATCTGAAAATTTAGAGCTTTTCCAGAAAAATGAAAAACTCAGCAGTGAAAACTCTGAGTTGAAAAAGAAAAATCTTCTTATTACTTCTGAAATCTTATCTACTAGCTTCAAGACTAAAAACCTGCAAGTAGAAATTTCAGAATTAAAAAGTAAAACTGAAAATCTTATGAAAACGGTTTTCAAGTTTACTAAAGGAAAAGAGAACTTGAATAAACTCCTATCTTCTTAAAAAGTCTCTTTCTACAAGAATGGTATTGGCTACTCTCATTTCAACAAGCCTTCTTGTATGAATCAAAAGACCACTTTTGTGAAAAAATCGTCTGAACCAAATAAGGAGTATTATAATGTTAATTTGTTTAACTCCTCTAAGGTTGTAGACAAACCCAAATCCAAATGGATATGGGTTCCAAGGTCTAACAAAAAGGGACCCGATTGGGTACCAAAAAGAAATTTTACTTAATGATCTGCAGGCTCCAAACAAGAAGAACAAATGGATTCTAGACAGTGGATGTTCAAAACACATGACTGGACATTCAGACCTCTTTGCTGTTCTTCATAAAAAGGAAGGAGGAACCGTCACCTTTGGTGATAACAACAAAGGTTTGATAATAGGTATTGGTAATATTGGAAATATAGATAAACCTCTTATCAAAGACGTTCTCCTGGTTAAAGGCTTAAAACATAACCTTCTAAGTATTAGTCAAATGTGTGATACAGGTTATAAAATTAGCTTTAATCATAATGCTTGTCTTATAGCAGACACCAACAAAAATATTATCTTGAAAGGTATAAGAAAAAATAATATATATGAACTATACCTAGAAAACATCACAAAACATTGCCTCATAGCTAATAATGACTCTCAACATCTATGGCACATGAGAATGGGTCATGTCAATTCTAAATACATGTTTAACTTAGCTAAAGATAAGTTAGTACGTGGGTTACCCAAAATATCTTTTAAAAAGGATTATTTTTGTGATGCATGTCAATTAGGAAAACTGTCAAAATCTTCTTTCAAATCAAAAAATATCATTTCAAGCAAAAGACCTTTAGAGCTTCTCCACCTGGATCTTTTTGGTCCTTCAAGGATAGCTAGTCATAATCACAATAAATACGTTTTTGTCATTGTAGATGACTACTCAAGATTTACTTGGGTGATATTTTTGAAAAACAAAAGTGATACGTTTTGTCAATTTGAAATTTTATGTAAAAAATTACAAAATGAAAAATCTTGTTCTATTGTTAAAATCCGTAGTGACCATGGAGGAGAATTTGAAAATGAACTTTTTGAAAATTTTTGTAACTTGCATGGTATTTCTCATAACTTTGCCTTTCCTAGAGCTGCACCTCAAAATGGTGTAGTAGAAAGAAAGAATAGAACCCTTCAGGAATCTGCTAGAACTATGCTCCAACACAATAATCTTGCTAAATCTTTTTGGGCAGAAGCTGTTAATACTGCATGCTATATAACTAATAGAGTTCTCATTAGACCCTTATTAAATAAAACTCCCTGTGAACTATTCTATGACAGAACTCCAAGAATAGACTATTTCAAAGTCTTTGGTTGTAAATGCTTTATCCTAAACACAAAAGATAGCCTAGATAAATTTGATGCTAAATCTATTGAAGGCATATTTTTAGGATATTCAAGTCATAGTAAAGCATACAGGGTTTTCAATAAGTGTTCTAAGTCTATTGAAGAATCTATGCATGTTAGTTTCTGTGAATCTATTGATCAATCCGCTGATAAGCAAACTAACGATGATGATGTTGAAAGTACAGATTTATTTTTAGATAACACAGCTAAGTCTAATGAAGATGATCATCAAAGAACATTTGTCGATATCAAAGATCATCTTCAAAAGCAGATTTTGGGAGAACTGACAAAGGGGGTTCAGACTAGAGCTCAGCTAGAACGGATTGTAAATATGGCATTCATTTCTCAACTTGAACCAAAGAAGATTGATGAAGCCATCATCGATGAGTTCTGGATGCTAGCCATGACTGAAGAACTGAATCAATTCCAAAGGAATGAAGTTTGGGATCTTGTACCAAGACCAAAGGATCATCCAATCATTGGGACAAGATGGATCTTCAGAAACAAGCTAGATGAAACAGGTAATGTTATAAGAAATAAGGCAAGACTAGTAGCTCAAGGATACAACCAGGAGGAAGGTATTGATTTTGATGAAACATTTGCTCCTGTTGCTAGACTTGAATCTATTAGAATGTTTTTAGCATATGCAAGCTATATGGATTTCAAATTATATCAAATGGATGTTAAAAGTGCTTTTCTAAATGGTTTTATAAATGAAGAAGTTTATGTAAAACAACCTTCAGGATTTGAAAATGAACAATATCCAGATCATGTTTTCAAACTCAAACGTGCTTTGTATGGTTTAAAACAAGCACCTCGTGCTTGGTATGATAGACTTAAAACCTTTTTGTTAAAAACTGGTTTTTTTGTAGGCAAAGCAGACCCTAATTGTTCAAATATATATAGACGATATCATCTTTGGATCTTCTAACAACACTCTTTGTGAAGAATTTTCTAAGTCCATGCAGAAAGAATTTGAAATGAGTATGATGGGAGAACTCACATACTTTCTTGGACTGCATATTAAGCAAACCAAGGATAGAGTTTTCATCAATCAATCTAAGTATGCTCGTGAACTTCTGAAGAGGTTCAACATGAACTCAACTGCTTCAAAAACAACTCCTATGAGCACTACTACTGTTTTGGACAAAGATGAAGATGGTAAGTCTGTTGATACAAAGGTATACCGAGGTATGATAGGATCACTTCTCTATTTAACTGCTAGCCGTCCAAATATTATGTTCAGTGTTTGCTTGTGTGCTAGATTTCAGTCAAATCCAAAAGAATCACATCTTAAGGCTGTAAAAAGAATAATGAGATATTTAAAAGACACAGTTGATTTTGGATTATTCTATCCAAAATCCTCTACATTTGATTTAATCTCATACAGCGATGCTGACTTTGCTGGAAGTAAATCTGACAGAAAAAGCACAAGTGGAACATGTCATATGCTAGGGCACTCACTTGTATCATGGTTCAGTAAGAAACAAAACTGTGTATCCTTATTAACTACTGAAGCCGAATACATTGCTGCTAGCCTAGCCTGTACACAAGTTATCTGAATGAAACAAACCTTAAAAGATTTTGGTTTAAATTTTGAAAATACAATTATTTTCTGTGATAATACTAGTGCGATAAACTTATCTAAGAATCCTGTTTTACACTCACGAACTAAGCACATTCAAATAAGACACCACTTCTTAAGAGAACAAGTCTTAAACAATATAATTAAATTGGAATTCATACCCACTAATCAACAGTTAGCAGACATTTTCACTAAACCATTGAAACATGAAGACTTTACACGAATTAGAAGAGAACTAGGAATATGCAAACTAAGTGACTTATAAATTAATCACACTTATTATAATACTTCTTATAAGTTTTGTTAAAATCTTATTTTAAAAGTTTTTTTTCTTCTTATCGATTTTTGTTAGTCAAACTAGATTTCCATATTCACGTACACTTTAAAACTCTTATAAGACACATTCTTTATGTCTTTCAACTTGTCATCTTTTCAAGTACACATCCATTATGACTTCTTGTCCTATCTCCTTTCACTCATATCCATAAAAACTAATTATATTAAAAGCTATCATAACATTGTTCACATCACTCATCTCATAACTCCTTTATTATTTTTGTCCTTTTGTGAAAACTTCTCTTACGTTAAATTGATTCACCTTCAACATGAAAACATATTAGTTTATGAGAACTCTTGCTTTTCGAATTATTAGTTAAAATCGAATGTTTATTTTGGTTCTTTTATCTTTCTCTAAAAGATTTAGTTGCTATGTTCTCACATAAATTTTTACTATATCATTTAATATATCATAGATTACGTACACTCTATTATATCTCACGTAAAACTTTACTATATCATCGGTTATATCATAGCCTAAAAGAACTATCTATTATCATCCCTTCATGCTTTACATCTCTTACAAAAAGTATTTGTACTCCACTCATTAGTACTTTTTGTATCACCTTTTTTTTTGTTTTTTTTTCTCTCTATATATATATTATACGAAGCTCCTTTTTCATCCGTGACCATCACTCTCTCATACATTTTATATCTCTCTCCATTCTTGTCAAACCGAGTTTGTGACTCCTTTACTTGTTTAAAACTTAACTTTATTCTCTATGAACTTCCTCAAATCGAGTTTCTTTAAAAATATGTTTGTCAAATAAACAATAATTCATATCAATCATAACTTTTTGTCTTTTATCAATCATGATTTTTTATTACTTCTTATCCTACTCGAAAATCCATACATGTCATCTCACTTTTTCTCTATGACTACTCTCACTCCTTCCACACATATCCATAAAAATATTTCTTATACAAGCAATTATTACTCTTCATTCATAAATATCTTTTTGTCTCATCACTATTCATAGTCAAAGTGTGTCCCTCTCATCTTTATCGTATACTCATAAAACAATACAAATGTGAAGACACATTAATCATGACACTTTTTTTCTTAAGGCATTCTTTTCCTTCAAAAATGTCATATCTTTCAAACCACATATCCGTATCACCCTTCTTTATGTCTAGTCATTCTTTTTCCACACATATCAAAATATATACTTATTAAATAACAAATTATTGCCTCTCACTCTCTTATCTTTATTTGTCTTATTCCAAAATTACTCTTCACGAATTTGGAATGCTTCCACATCAAGTAATATCATGTAGAAAAAGTTGTTTATTTTATTAGGCCATTATTTTCTTCACTCTCTTCAATATGTAACTCCATACTCCATTCATATCATTTCTCACTACTCGATACACTCTCCCATAGTATATTTGTTCAAATCTATGTCCTTCTTAACTTACATAACAATATGATACACTATCTTCCACCATTGATTTGATTTGTCATTCACAAGCCCCTTAACTTACAACTCACGAATTTCCTTATTCAAACTACAATCCAAAAATCATTCACTTCCATTGTCATTCAATTATTGTCACAATTATTTTCTCTCTTCTATTTAATCGTTTGGTTCATTCCTCACCAATACCACTCGTAGCTCACTATCTTCATACATACCATTCCAATTTCCTTATTTTCTCTCAACTTCCTTTTGCAATGGCTTCCTCTTCAACCTCTACAATCACTGCTGCAGATCTTAGGTATCCAAGTCTTTTTCATGACTACAACTTACTTTGTTCTCGACCCATTCATGAAGGAAAATTAGTTCACTATGAAGACTTCATGCTATTTGACCTAGACAACTATCTCCCCGAACTCAAACATCTACTAGGATCTTCATCCCAAGCTGCCTACTATCCTGAACTAGTTCGACTATTCTATACAAACTTTTCTACTGATCATGAACAAACTACAATCACCAGTAAAGTCCGAGGAAAGCTGATGTTTTTCGATGCTTCCGACCTAGGTAGAATTCTAAACCTACCTTCCACCGCCACCGACCTCAACAACATAGTACCAATCGAACAATCGGTACTTCGAAAAATTCTTCTCTGCACCAACTGCTACCCACTTCCCTGGCACATGAGGAATCTCCAACCTCATGCTCAATTACTTGCCCAGATTCTTCTCCACAACATTTATCCCAAGCTTCCTCGCAAGGGATTAGTTCCACGAAAAATCTCTCTCCTTATCTACGCCATTTTCTCCTATACTCCGATAAACTGGTCCTCCATTCTTTTCGACCTTTTTATTCGTTATAAAAAATTCAAGCCTCTTCTTTTCGGGTGTTTTATAACTCCCATTCTCCAATACTTCAAAGTACCCCTTCACAACGAAGTTATCCTCCATCCCTCTCAGGTCCTCGATGCTACCACCTTCAATCTAAGGTCCCTGCACATGCCCGGCTCTGATGAAGAAGATCCAACATCCACCTTCAATTACTTCCCTGCTCTGATGGATGTCCAGCATTCTCAGGATCGTATTCTTCGCCGTCAAGCCTCGTTGCAGCAAACCCTACAGACCCTTCAGTCGGATCAAGTCAACCGAACACATCAACCTACTCCACCTTCGGGATAAACTTATTTTTTTTTACTATAATATTTATTATTGGTCTGTAATAACTCTCTTACTCTGATCCCTTCCTTTTTGTCTATAACAAAGGGGGAGAAAACTTGTCTCCATTATTGGAGAAATACTCTCTTTAAACATTTTTCAATATTTTATCATATTATTATTTCTATGCATAATGTCTTTTTGACAGGGGGAGCATATTTTGTCATCATCAAAAAGGGGGAGAATGTTGAGAAACTCTGTTTTGATGTCACATAATATGATACACTGTCGTATTTGATTTTATATGATATGAGAATATGTCCCCTTGAAAAATGTTATATTATGACTGAATATGTTTTGCCATAAATCTAACGAGTATTTGATGCAAGGATATCTCACCCAAAAAGGATGGAGACTTCCTGTTCAAGTACAACTAGTGCAATCATACTCCTTGAAGAAAAAGCTTGATGAGCCATGCATTCCTAAAGATCAACTGAAGAGATCGGCTACCTCAAGATGAAGACTTTTTTCTTCTTTAGAGTCATATGTAACAAAACCTTCAGGAACATGCATATTGCATATTACATACTCATTCATAAAAAGTATATCATAAAAGTATACGATAGTTTCAAAAAGCTCCTTTTTGAAAACTAATAATTATACCCTCTTACAACCCTTTATGAAAAAGGTATTTTGACATGATTTCAAAATGTAATAATTGTACCTTACATGTAACACCCCAATTTTTATAACCCAAAATTGGTGGAATTTTTTTTTTTTTTTTGAAATACATTTAAATCTTTTAGCAGTTAACAGCGGAAAAAAACATTGGCCATAAAACTTGGCGTGCTACTTCAGATGAATGCTTGCAAACATATACTTATGGAATTTAAACTTTAACAACTAATTAACCATGCATGAAATAAAATCAAGTTCCATAATATCCAAAATTTATCACATTTGTCATTGAATTGAATTAAAGTAAAATCAGAGTTCAGAATTCATGAAGCAGAGGAAAGGTAGACTCAATCCCCGTCGCAACCTTCCGCCTTCGCACTTAAGTACCTACTCATTACCTGAAAATTTTTAAACCATATAGGGTCAGACAACATGTCTAAGTAGAGTAATTATGCTAAACTTGTAAGACAGAATAACAAGACAAGGATTTCAATAGAAATTTCATGGTTTAACATTTAATTTAACTTAAACAATCATACAATAAATCATGCATGTTTAGAATTTTCATATTTAACAGAAAGACATAAATTCATACATTCAAGATACAAAATGCATGAACCATTAAAATGCATGACTTACCACATGCAGAAGCTCTTTCAATGCATGCATATTTTCTTAATTAGATGATGCATGTGATGCCAAATTAATGCACACACCATTTAAGTTATCACTTCTTAGCCCTGCTGATACGACACAGGCAGACATTCTCAGATCAAGACCATGACACAGGACGTGTTTTACATACAGGGGTGGCTTTAGCCTGGCCAGGTCCATTCACTAAGACGGGGTGAGGGACGTTAATACGAGAGAGATTCCCAACACCTTTCAACCCGATGCATCAGTTTTTCCTCATGAGTACTATAACCTCTACGCTGCAGTCTAATGCAGAGATTTTCTCCCTAAAATCGTGGGAGGGGAGGAGCAACCTTCCGTGCCCGTAACAGAACTTGTCCCACAAAGTTTTGTATCACCTGCTACTCTCCAAGCAAGTATCTTGAGTTTAATGTCACATGATTACTTGTTTACAGTCATACTTTTTATGCAACATCAAACTTAAACCACTTTATGGTCATGGATGCATTCTTATAAAGCATTGGACAAAGTCATATAATTAAACTTGTAACAGACACTTGAGCACATGCGTAGCATAAATATCTTATTCATTTTCACACATTATAATGCATATGCATGTACATGGCCAATGCAACAAGAAGAATATATATGAACATTCATATCAATGAAACAATCATATCATCACGATATCATGAACATACATGTAGTCAACACATTTTTAGAATTTAAAACATAAACTTGTATTCATTGGACCTTTTGATCCTAAATCTTTAATGTGTAACCTTCCATTTACAATTCATGCCATAATCATATAAGATTACATAAAATCAGACATGCATAATCATTCACATAATGCATACTAATTCTATAAAGAAATTGATTAAAAACATATATACTATGGATCCTTTGAGCCTTGATTTATGAATTTGCCCTAATTTTTCTAATTTCTTAACTCTGTCCAACTGGTACAGAGCTCACAGAAAATTTTTGGCTCCATGAACAGAGCTGAAATTTTTACAGTATATAGGAATTGTTGTCAGCTATCCATAGTCGCAAACCGTTTGTAAAAACTTCGCTGTATGAGAGAGTTATGCATGTTTTACTACAGACCTATTTGTTTTTGTTTCGACTATTACAGAGACGTGCTCGGTCCATGAACAGAGCCCAAATTTCTACAGTAGATGCACGATGGAGTTAGCTTTCCAACTCAACAATCCGTTCATTAAAACTCTTCCGGACGAGGGAGAAACGACTATTTTACTGAACGGAGGTCAAGTGGAAAACCTGAAATTCCGAGATTTGCATTTGGGTGAATCAAACCGAGTCACCCGAATCCCAAGAAAATTAAAAGAAATAGGGAATACGCATGAAATAAAATTCCGAAAATTCTAAAATATTCACAGTAGATGAAACACTTCATAATCTATCAATCCAAACTAATATTTGCATAAAAATCATAGAATAAATCAAATACAAATATATTTTACGAATCTATTTTTAAGAAACCGATTTTTATAATAAACCCGATTTCAAAAATGGTTTTCTTTAGAGGAAAATGTGTTTTTGCCATGGATCATTAGATCTGAGTCAAACCCACGGTTATGAGGGTTTGATTATGATCTAAACTCATGAAAAAGCATCAAAATCCATGCCAAGAACTCCGTTCTTGCAAGAAAAGCATAGAAACCCTACCTTTTGTTGAAAAAAATGTATTTCTTGATGGATGAACAGCCCTTTTTGATCGATCCACCAATCAGCCCTTTCTTCCAGCAAGGTGAGGACCTTAGATCTCCTCGCCACACCCCTTGAGGTCTGGATCTTGCACTCAAGAACCAAAAGAAACCCTAAAAGAAGAGAATAGGGAAGGGAAAGAGAGGAGAGAGAGAAGAGGGTTTTTGGGGGAGAGAGAATCTCTCCTTTTTTTTCAGCACAAATGAGGAGGGCAAGGGCTATGGGAGGGTTTTATAACCCTTCTTAAATTAGGTTATTTGCTGGAATTAATTCCAGCCCTTGATCTCATTAATGAAATTCATTTGGAGCCCATGATCTCCACTTTGACTTTTCAAACTTTAAATAACCTTGAAAATCACTATACCTATATTTTCAATTTGAATTTGAAGTAAGATGTCACATAGGATGGGATGGCCCACCTATGGGCTCCTACTAAACTAATGAAAATGGATTTTAATTTATAAAAAAAAAACTATTATATTAAACTATTATTGAATAATCATAAAATTCTAATTAAAAACCATTTTAGTTTTATATACCCACAACTCATGTGAAAATGTAAAGGAATTGAATATAAGTTAATTCCATCTTATTAAGCATGTTAATATGTATATTTTTAAAATCTACTTTTGTTAATTTACTTTATTTAAATAATTTTACTTAAAAGAAAAATCAACATTTTCTTTTTAAGTAAGACGTTTTCAATTAGACATCACTTAGAATTTTCTCAGATATCCAAACCATGTAGGGTTTATATTTACTACAATTCAATATAATTAAACCCCTTAATCCTTACGAATATACTCAAACATTAATTTTTAAAGAAATTAGGGTTTTATATTGGCACGAAATTCAGGACATTTCACAATGCTATAGAAAAGAACTTAGAAATTTTCGGATATTACATCCAATCCCCCTTAAAAAAAATTTCGTCCTCGAAATTTGGTTAACATTACGTACCGAACAAGTATGGATATTTAGCTCTCATATCAGCCTCGGGCTCCCAAGAACACTCCTCAAGCCCGTGGTGCTGCCATCGTACTTTAACAAGTGGAATTGACTTATGTCGCAACACTTGTTCTCGTCGATCTACTATCTCTACCGGCCGTTCTTCAAACGTGAGATCTCTCTGAACCTCGACCTCGTCATACTGAATAACATGAGTAGGATCTGGTACATATTTCCTCAACATTGACACATGGAAAACATCATGGATGTTGAAAAACTGAAGGGGAAGTGCCAATCTATACGCGGTGCCGCCTATCCTCTCAAGGATGAGGAACGGTCCTACATACCTCGGACTCAATTTCCCTTTCTTGCCGAACCGAAATACGCTCTTCGTTGGCGATACCCTGACAAACACATGATTACCAACCTTAAAAGAAACCTCTCGCCTCTTTGGATCTGCATAACTCTTCTGACGGCTGTGTGCTGTCAAAAGCCTCTTACGAATCAACTGTACTTGATTCGTATAATGCTGCAAAACTATAGGTGATTCGACAGTTCGATCACCTACCTCGCTCCAACAAACAGGGGACCTACAGGGTCGTCCGTACAATGCCTCATATGGAGCCATGCCGATAGTCGAATGATAACTATTATTGTAGGCAAACTCAGCTAACTTTAGGTGCTTACTCCAGTCACCTTTCCACTCCAATGCACACGCTCGCAACATATCCTCGAGTGTTTGAATAGTCCTCTCTGACTGACCATCCGTTTGGGGGTGAAAAGCTGTGCTAAACTTAAGCGTTGTCCCCAAAGCTTTCTGAAGTTGTCCCCAAAACTTTGACGTGAATCTAGGATCCCTGTCTGAGATAATCGAAACAGGTATCCCATGTAATCTGACAATCTCGTCGACATATAAATCCGCCAAACTCTCCAAGGTTTGATTCGCCCTGGTCGGTAAGAAGTGTGCGGACTTTGTAAGGCAATCCACAATCACCCAAATGGTGTCATACTGCTGGTGTGTCTTGGGTAGACCTACCACAAAGTCCATGGTAATGTCTTCCCACTTCCACTGCGGAATCTCAATCGACTGCATCATACCGCCTGGTCTCTGGTGCTCTATCTTGACCTGCTGACAGATTAAGCATCTCGACACGTATTCAGCGATGTCTCTCTTCATGCCGGGCCACCAGTAATTCCTCTGAAGATCCTTATACATCTTGTTGCTTCCAGGATGTATAGTGAATCTGGTACGATGCGCCTCATCCAATAACTCTTTCCTCAACTGGAGCTCTGCGGGCACCCAGAGCCTCTAGCCATACCAGATGCTTCCATCCTCCTCTAAGTGCAATGCTGACTGGTCTTGCTTGCATGCTGCAATCATCTTATTGAATTCGGGATTATCCTTCTGTTGGGTGATGATCCGATCCATGAGTTCTGTCCGCACTGCCGTGCTAGCGATCTGAATCTGACCCGATTCTGCTTCAAAGGGCTTCCAATCTATCAGGTCTTCGAGTAATTTCCACTTACCGCTGATAAAACTCGCAAGGCTCCCAGCCTTTCTACTCAAAGCATCAGCCACTACATTGGCTTTGCCTAGATGATAAGAAATGGAGAAGTCATAATCTTTTAGAAATTCTAACCACCGTCTCTGCCTCATGTTCAAATCCTTTTGTGAGAAGATATACTTGAGGCTCTTATGATCTGAGAAGACCTCAAATTGCTCGCCGTACAAATAATGTTGCCATACCTTTAGTGCAAAGACTACTGCAGCAAGCTCAAAGTCGTGAGTGGGGTAGTTTCGCTCATGCACCTTCAACTGACGTGATGCGTAGGCGATCACCTTGCCGTGCTGCATCAAAACGCATCCCAAACCAGTACCTGATGCATCACTATAAATCACAAAGCCTCCTTGCCCAGAAGGCAATGTGAGTATAGGGGCTGTAGTAAGCCTCTTCTTCAGCTCTTGAAAGCTTTCTTCGCATTGCTGGGTCCAGACAAACTTAATTCCTTTACGAAGTAGTTTCGTCATAGGTGAAGCGATCTTCGAAAAATCCTGAATGAAACGACGATAATAGCCTGCAAGCCCGAGAAAACTGCGTATATCTGAGACGCTCTTAGGTTGTCTCCAATCTATGACTGCTTCCACCTTGGCAGGGTCGACTGACACCCATCTTTAGAGATTACGTGACCCAAGAACATAACTTGATTCAGCCAAAATTCACACTTTGAGAACTTAGCATATAGTTGATGTTGTCGAAGTGCTTCGAGGACAATCCTTAGATGCTCCCTATGATCTTCCTCGCTCTCGAAGTAAATTAGGATATCATCTATAAATACGATCACGAAAAGGTCTAGGTAAGGCCGAAAGATCCGATTCATCAGGTCCATAAATGCCGCAGGGGCATTTGTTAACCCGAAGGGCATCACCAAAAACTCGTAATGACCGTATCGTGTCCTGAATGCTGTCTTATGCACGTCGGATTCTTTGATCTTCAGTTGATGGTACCCTGATCGAAGGTCAATCTTGGAGAAGACCTTGGCCTCCCGAAGTTGATCAAACAAATCATCTATCCTGGGAAGAGGATATTTGTTTTTTATTGTTACCAGATTCAACATTCTATAGTCAATGCACATACGCATTGACCCATCCTTCTTTTTGACGAACAATACTGGAGCTCCCCAAGGTGAAACACTAGACCGAATAAAGCCTTTATCCGTCAATTCTTGCAGCTGCTTCTTTAGCTCCTCTAACTCTGCTGGGGCCATACGATAGGGTGCTTTAGATATCGGGGCCGTTCCAGGCACCAACTCTATCGCAAAGTCCACCTCTCTGGTAGGCGGTATGCCTGGCAGGTCATCTGGAAAAACGTCTGGAAAATCTCGAACTACGTCCAAGTCTTCCAGTGGTGTAGTATTGAGGTCTATCAAAGAAACACTGGCCAAAAAGGCCTCACACCCCTTTTCTACACAACGATGTGCCTTTAATGCCGAGATAAGTCGTCCTTTGCTCTCCTTTTTACAGGCCTTGTACTCAAGTACAGGCTGATCAGGGCGAGCAAATTGAATGCGTCGCTCACGACAAAGCATACAAGCGTAATGCTCATACATCCAATCTATGCCAAGAATTACATCATAACCGACCATATTCAACAGGATAAGATTGGCAGGGAGGTTCTGCCCTGCAATCATAACCTCTACTCTAGATAGATAGGTACGAGCGATAGAGCTACCACTCGAAGGTGTGATAACTTCCAGAGTATATCCCAAAGAAGTCGGTGTGACACCAATCAAATTCGCAAAACGTACGGATACGAAGGAATGCGTAGCACCAGTGTCAAAAAGAACTTTAGCATCGAACTTTGCAATAGAGATTGTACCTTCAATGACGTTGGCATCTTCTTGCAACTCCTATGCAGAAGTCGCATACACGCGTCCAGTAGCTTTTTTCTGACCTTGCGGCTGGGATTGCTGGGGTCGCTGCAGCTGTGGTCCTCTAAGAACAGAGGCAACTCCCTCCTGAACTGGCCTCATAGGGCAGTCTTTGATGAAGTGACCCTGTTTTCCACATCTCAGACATGCACCTGAGACTCTATAGCAGACTCCAGGGTGCCTCTTGTTGCAGTGCTTACATACTGCATAAGACTGCGGTGCTGGTGTGCCGCCCTGTTGTCCCTTCGCCTTCTTTGCGGGTGGCGCCTTACTACTCTCCGCTGTTGGTCGAGGGGCCTTATTCGCATTTCCCTTCGACTTGTCGAAACGGCTAGGCTGAGTCTTCTTAGAAGACTCCCAGTCATCCTGAAGTACTGTGGCCATCTCGATGGCCTGGTTGATGTTTTGAGGACGGCTGGTCAGCACTCTCGTCCTCAGGCCATCACGTAAACCCTGCACATACTTCTTAGCTCGCGCCTCGTCAGTGGTATAAGTATGCGGGCAGTACTTCTCTAAATGTCGGAAACGTGTAGTGTACTCTGCCACCTTCATGGACCCCTGTCGAAGATCTAAAAACTCTTGTTTCTTACGACCGTGCGCGTACTGGGGAAAGTAGGTGTCCATGAATACCGCTGTAAACTCCTCCCATGTGAGGGCGCGTCGTTCATCAGGCGTATAGCGTACTTCGCGTGTCGTCTCCCACCAGCTCTTGGCATCTCCTTGGAGCCGATAAGTGGCAAAAGAAACCTGCCTCTCAGCAGGAACCTCGAGAATCTCGAAAATCTCACTTATGGCGCGAACCCATTCCTCCGCTGCATCCGGATCTTCCTTACTAGTGAAAGCAGGAGGGCTTAATTCCATGAAGCGCTTGTACGACGCCCCATTGGTTGCGACAACTGGTGCCGCAATATGACTCTCATGCTGATGGCCTGCACCATTGCCATTACCTCCGTTGCCGGCATGGTTCTGACAATACGCCGTCAGATTCGCGAGGGCTTCAAAAATAAAGTCCCTCTGAGCAGTCCAACCTGGGGGCTGTCTTCCGGCCATCTAAAGACACACACATCGATTCAGATTACTTATAAGTTGGGTATAAATACAAAATTCTCATTCATGTAATCCTATCAGATCTACGTTCTGATTCTTATCGCATTTATCAACAGAAATAATTACAGACATACAATTTTTACAACAAGTCATCAAAACAAATAGAAATGGAAGCATACTTACAGCGATGGTGGTCGGTTGGACGAGCTTTGAGCCATGCTTTCCTTATGCTCTGATACCATATTTGTAACACCCCAATTTTTATAACCCGAAATTGGTGGAATTTTTTTTTTTTTTTTTGAAATACATTTAAATCTTTTAGCAGTTAACAGCAGAAAAACACATTGGGCATAAAACTTGGCGTGCTACTTCAGATGAATGCTTGCAAACATATACTTATGGAATTTAAACTTTAACAACTAATTAACCATGCATGAAATAAAATCAAGTTCCATAATATCCAAAATTTATCACATTTGTCATTGAATTGAATTAAAGTAAAATCAGAGTTCAGAATTCATGAAGCAGAGGAAATGTAGACTCAATCCCCGTCGCAACCTTCCGCCTTCGCACTTAAGTACCTACTCATTACCTGAAAATTTTTAAACCATATAGGGTCAGACAACATGTCTAAGTAGAGTAATTATGCCAAACTTGTAAGACAGAATAACAAGACAAGGATTTCAATAGAAATTTCATGGTTTAACATTTAATTTAACTTAAACAATCATACAATAAATTATGCATGTTTAGAATTTTCATATTTAACAGAAAGACATAAATTCATACATTCAAGATACAAAATGCATGAACCATTAAAATGCATGACTTACCATATGCAGAAGCTCTTTCAATGCATGCATATTTTCTTATCTTTAGTTATATTTTCTTAATTAGATGATGCATGTGATGCCAAATTAATGCACACACCATTTAAGTTATCACTTCTAAGCCCTGCTGATACGACACAGGCAGACATTCTCAGATCAAGACCATGACACAGGACGTGTTTTACATACAGGGGTGGCTTTAGCCTGGCCAGGTCCATTCACTAAGACGGGGTGAGGGACGTTAATACGAGAGAGATTCCCAACACCTTTCAACCCGATTCATCAGTTTTTCCTCATGAGTACTATAACCTCTACGCTGCAGTCTAATGCAGAGGTTTTCCCCCTAAAATCGTGGGAGGGGAGGAGCAACCTTCCGTGCCCGTAACAGAACTTGTCCCACGAAGTTTTGTATCACCTGCTACTCTCCAAGCAAGTATCTTGAGTTTAATGTCACATGATTACTTGTTTACAGTCATACTTTTTATGCAACATCAAACTTAAACCACTTTATGGTCATGGATGCATTCTTATAAAGCATTGGACAAAGTCATATAATTAAACTTGTAACAGACACTTAAGCACATGCGTAGCATAAACATCTTATTCATTTTCACACATTATAATGCATATGCATGTACATGGCCAATGCAACAAGAAGAATATATATGAACATTCATATCAATGAAACAATCATATCATCACGATATCATGAACATACATGTAGTCAACACATTTTTAGAATTTAAAACATAAACTTGTATTCATTGGACCTTTTGATCCTAAATCTTTAATGTGTAACCTTCCATTTACAATTCATGCCATAATCATATAAGATTACATAAAATCAGACCTGCATAATCATTCACATAATGCATACTAATTCTATAAAGAAATTGATTAAAAACATATATACTATGGACCCTTTGAGCCTTGATTTATGAATTTGCCCTAATTTTTCTAATTTCTTAACTCTGTCCAACTGGTACAGAGCTCACAGAAAATTTTTGGCTCCATGAACAGAGCTGAAACTTTTACAGTATATAGGAATTGTTGTCAGCTATCCATAGTCACAAACCGTTTGTAAAAACTTTGCTGTATGAGAGAGTTATGCATGTTTTACTACAGACCTATTTGTTTTTGTTTTGACTATTACAGAGACGTGCTCGGTCTATGAACAGAGCCCAAATTTCTACAGTAGATGCACGATGGAGTTAGCTTTCCAACGCAACAATCCGTTCATTAAAACTCCTCCGGACGAGGGAGAAACGACTATTTTACTGAACGGAGGTCAAGTGGAAAACCTGAAATTCCGAGATTTGCATTTGGGTGAATCAAACCGAGTCACCCGAATCCCAAGAAAATTAAAAGAAATAGGGAATACGCATGAAATAAAATTCCAAAAATTCTAAAATATTTACAGTAGATGAAACACTTCATAATCTATCAATCCAAACTAATATTTGCATAAAAATCATGGAATAAATCAAATACAAATATATTTTACGAATCTATTTCTAAGAAACCGATTTTTATAATAAACCCGATTTCAAAAATGGTTTTCTTTAGAGGAAAATGTGTTTTTGCCATGGATCATTATATCTGAGTCAAACCCACGGTTAGGAGGGTTTGATTATGATCTAAACTCATGAAAAAACATCAAAATCCATGCCAAGAACTTCGTTCTTGCAAGAAAAGCATAGAAACCCTACCTTTTGTTGAAAAAAATGTATTTCTTGATGGATGAACAGCCCTTTTTGATCAATCCACCAATCAGCCCTTTCTTCCAGCAAGGTGAGGACCTTAGATCTCCTCACCACACCCCTTGAGGTCTGGATCTTGCACTCAAGAACCAAAAGAAACCCTAAAAGAAGAGAATAGGGAAGGGAAAGAGAGAAGAGAGAGAAGAGGGTTTTTTGGGGAGAGAGAAGCTCTCCTTTTTTTTCCAGCACAAATGAGGAGGGCAAGGGCTATGGGAGGGTTTTATAACCCTTCTTAAATTAGGTTATGTGCTGGAATTAATTCCAGCCCTTGATCTCATTAATGAAATTCATTTGGAGCCCTTGATCTCCACTTTGACTTTTCAAACTTTAAATAACCTTGAAAATCACTATACCTTTATTTTCAATTTGAATTTGAAGTAAGATGCCACATAGGATGGGATGGCCTACCTATGGGCTCCTACTAAACTAATGAAAATGGATTTTAATTTATAAAAAAGAAAACTATTATATTAAACTATTATTGAATAATCATAAAATTCTAATTAAAAACCGTTTTAGTTTTATATACCCACAACTCATGTGAAAATGTAAAGGAATTGAATATAACTTAATTTCATCTTATTAAGCATGTTAATATGTATATTTTTAAAATCTACTTTGTTAATTTACTTTATTTAAATAATTTTACTTAAAAGAAAAATCAACATTTTCTTTTTAAGTAAGACGTTTTCAATTAGACATCACTTAGAATTTTCTCAGATATCCAAACCATGTAGGGTTTATATTTACTACAATTCAATATAATTAAACCCCTTAATCCTTACGAATATACTCAAACATTAATTTTTAAAGAAATTAGGGTTTTATATTGGCACGAAATTCAGGACATTTCACAATGCTATAGAAAAGAACTTAGAAATTTTCGGATATTACATCCAATCCCCCTTAAAAAAAATTTCGTCCTCGAAATTTGGTTAACATTACGTACCGAACAAGTATGGATATTTAGCTCTCATATCAGCCTCGGGCTCCCAAGAACACTCCTCAAGCCCGTGGTGCTGCCATCGTACTTTAACAAGTGGAATTGACTTATGTCGCAACACTTGTTCTCGTCGATCTACTATCTCTACCGGCCGTTCTTCAAACGTGAGATCTCTCTGAACCTCGACCTCGTCATACTGAATAACATGAGTAGGATCTGGTACATATTTCCTCAACATTGACACATGGAAAACATCATGGATGTTGAAAAACTGAAGGGGAAGTGCCAATCTATACGCGGTGCCGCCTATCCTCTCAAGGATGAGGAACGCTCCTACATACCTCGGACTCAATTTCCCTTTCTTGCCGAACCGAAATACGCTCTTCGTTGGCGATACCCTGACAAACACATGATTACCAACCTTAAAAGAAACCTCTCGCCTCTTTGGATCTGCATAACTCTTCTGACGGCTGTGTGCTGTCAAAAGCCTCTTACGAATCAACTGTACTTGATTCGTATAATGCTGCAAAACTATAGGTGATTCGACAGTTCGATCACCTACCTCGCTCCAACAAACAGGGGACCTACAGGGTCGTCCGTACAATGCCTCATATGGAGCCATGCCGATAGTCGAATGATAACTATTATTGTAGGCAAACTCAGCTAACTTTAGGTGCTTACTCCAGTCACCTTTCCACTCCAATGCACACGCTCGCAACATATCCTCGAGTGTTTGAATAGTCCTCTCTGACTGACCATCCGTTTGGGGGTGAAAAGCTGTGCTAAACTTAAGCGTTGTCCCCAAAGCTTTCTGAAGTTGTCCCCAAAACTTTGACGTGAATCTAGGATCCCTGTCTGAGATAATCGAAACAGGTATCCCATGTAATCTGACAATCTCGTCGACATATAAATCCGCCAAACTCTCCAAGGTTTGATTCGCCCTGGTCGGTAAGAAGTGTGCGGACTTTGTAAGGCAATCCACAATCACCCAAATGGTGTCATACTGCTGGTGTGTCTTGGGTAGACCTACCACAAAGTCCATGGTAATGTCTTCCCACTTCCACTGCGGAATCTCAATCGACTGCATCATACCGCCTGGTCTCTGGTGCTCTATCTTGACCTGCTGACAGATTAAGCATCTCGACACGTATTCAGCGATGTCTCTCTTCATGCCGGGCCACCAGTAATTCCTCTGAAGATCCTTATACATCTTGGTGCTTCCAGGATGTATAGTGAATCTGGTACGATGCGCCTCATCCAATAACTCTTTCCTCAACTGGAGCTCTGCGGGCACCCAGAGCCTCTAGCCATACCAGATGCTTCCATCCTCCTCTAAGTGCAATGCTGACTGGTCTTGCTTGCATGCTGCAATCATCTTATTGAATTCGGGATTATCCTTCTGTTGGGTGATGATCCGATCCATGAGTTCTGTCCGCACTGCCGTGCTAGCGATCTGAATCTGACCCGATTCTGCTTCAAAGGGCTTCCAATCTATCAGGTCTTCGAGTAATTTCCACTTACCGCTGATAAAACTCGCAAGGCTCCCAGCCTTTCTACTCAAAGCATCAGCCACTACATTGGCTTTGCCTAGATGATAAGAAATGGAGAAGTCATAATCTTTTAGAAATTCTAACCACCGTCTCTGCCTCATGTTCAAATCCTTTTGTGAGAAGATATACTTGAGGCTCTTATGATCTGAGAAGACCTCAAATTGCTCGCCGTACAAATAATGTTGCCATACCTTTAGTGCAAAGACTACTGCAGCAAGCTCAAAGTCGTGAGTGGGGTAGTTTCGCTCATGCACCTTCAACTGACGTGATGCGTAGGCGATCACCTTGCCGTGCTGCATCAAAACGCATCCCAAACCAGTACCTGATGCATCACTATAAATCACAAAGCCTCCTTGCCCAGAAGGCAATGTGAGTATAGGGGCTGTAGTAAGCCTCTTCTTCAGCTCTTGAAAGCTTTCTTCGCATTGCTGGGTCCAGACAAACTTAATTCCTTTACGAAGTAGTTTCGTCATAGGTGAAGCGATCTTCGAAAAATCCTGAATGAAACGACGATAATAGCCTGCAAGCCCGAGAAAACTGCGTATATCTGAGACGCTCTTAGGTTGTCTCCAATCTATGACTGCTTCCACCTTGGCAGGGTCGACTGACACCCATCTTTAGAGATTACGTGACCCAAGAACATAACTTGATTCAGCCAAAATTCACACTTTGAGAACTTAGCATATAGTTGATGTTGTCGAAGTGCTTCGAGGACAATCCTTAGATGCTCCCTATGATCTTCCTCGCTCTCGAAGTAAATTAGGATATCATCTATAAATACGATCACGAAAAGGTCTAGGTAAGGCCGAAAGATCCGATTCATCAGGTCCATAAATGCCGCAGGGGCATTTGTTAACCCGAAGGGCATCACCAAAAACTCGTAATGACCGTATCGTGTCCTGAATGCTGTCTTATGCACGTCGGATTCTTTGATCTTCAGTTGATGGTACCCTGATCGAAGGTCAATCTTGGAGAAGACCTTGGCCTCCCGAAGTTGATCAAACAAATCATCTATCCTGGGAAGAGGATATTTGTTTTTTATTGTTACCAGATTCAACATTCTATAGTCAATGCACATACGCATTGACCCATCCTTCTTTTTGACGAACAATACTGGAGCTCCCCAAGGTGAAACACTAGACCGAATAAAGCCTTTATCCGTCAATTCTTGCAGCTGCTTCTTTAGCTCCTCTAACTCTGCTGGGGCCATACGATAGGGTGCTTTAGATATCGGGGCCGTTCCAGGCACCAACTCTATCGCAAAGTCCACCTCTCTGGTAGGCGGTATGCCTGGCAGGTCATCTGGAAAAACGTCTGGAAAATCTCGAACTACGTCCAAGTCTTCCAGTGGTGTAGTATTGAGGTCTATCAAAGAAACACTGGCCAAAAAGGCCTCACACCCCTTTTCTACACAACGATGTGCCTTTAATGCCGAGATAAGTCGTCCTTTGCTCTCCTTTTTACAGGCCTTGTACTCAAGTACAGGCTGATCAGGGCGAGCAAATTGAATGCGTCGCTCACGACAAAGCATACAAGCGTAATGCTCATACATCCAATCTATGCCAAGAATTACATCATAACCGACCATATTCAACAGGATAAGATTGGCAGGGAGGTTCTGCCCTGCAATCATAACCTCTACTCTAGATAGATAGGTACGAGCGATAGAGCTACCACTCGAAGGTGTGATACCTTCCAGAGTATATCCCAAAGAAGTCGGTGTGACACCAATCAAATTCGCAAAACGTACGGATACGAAGGAATGCGTAGCACCAGTGTCAAAAAGAACTTTAGCATCGAACTTTGCAATAGAGATTGTACCTTCAATGACGTTGGCATCTTCTTGCAACTCCTATGCAGAAGTCGCATACACGCGTCCAGTAGCTTTTTTCTGACCTTGCGGCTGGGATTGCTGGGGTCGCTGCAGCTGTGGTCCTCTAAGAACAGAGGCAACTCCCTCCTGAACTGGCCTCATAGGGCAGTCTTTGATGAAGTGACCCTGTTTTCCACATCTCAGACATGCACCTGAGACTCTATAGCAGACTCCAGGGTGCCTCTTGTTGCAGTGCTTACATACTGCATAAGACTGCGGTGCTGGTGTGCCGCCCTGTTGTCCCTTCGCCTTCTTTGCGGGTGGCGCCTTACTACTCTCCGCTGTTGGTCGAGGGGCCTTATTCGCATTTCCCTTCGACTTGTCGAAACGGCTAGGCTGAGTCTTCTTAGAAGACTCCCAGTCATCCTGAAGTACTGTGGCCATCTCGATGGCCTGGTTGATGTTTTGAGGACGGCTGGTCAGCACTCTCGTCCTCAGGCCATCACGTAAACCCTGCACATACTTCTTAGCTCGCGCCTCGTCAGTGGTATAAGTATGCGGGCAGTACTTCTCTAAATGTCGGAAACGTGTAGTGTACTCTGCCACCTTCATGGACCCCTGTCGAAGATCTAAAAACTCTTGTTTCTTACGACCGTGCGCGTACTGGGGAAAGTAGGTGTCCATGAATACCGCTGTAAACTCCTCCCATGTGAGGGCGCGTCGTTCATCAGGCGTATAGCGTACTTCGCGTGTCGTCTCCCACCAGCTCTTGGCATCTCCTTGGAGCCGATAAGTGGCAAAAGAAACCTGCCTCTCAGCAGGAACCTCGAGAATATCGAAAATCTCACTTATGGCGCGAACCCATTCCTCCGCTGCATCCGGATCTTCCTTACCAGTGAAAGCAGGAGGGCTCAATTCCATGAAGCGCTTGTACGACGCCCCATTGGTTGCGACAACTGGTGCCGCAATATGACCCTCATGCTGATGGCCTGCACCATTGCCATTACCTCCGTTGCCGGCATGGTTCTGACAATACGCCGTCAGATTCGCGAGGGCTTCAAAAATAAAGTCCCTCTGAGCAGTCCAACCTGGGGGCTGTCTTCCGGCCATCTAAAGACACACACATCGATTCAGATTACTTATAAGTTGGGTATAAATACAAAATTCTCATTCATGTAATCCTATCAGATCTACGTTCTGATTCTTATCGCATTTATCAACAGAAATAATTACAGACATACAATTTTTACAACAAGTCATCAAAACAAATAGAAATGGAAGCATACTTACAGCGATGGTGGTCGGTTGGACGAGCTTTGAGCCATGCTTTCCTTATGCTCTGATACCATGTTTGTAACACCCCAATTTTTATAACCCGAAATTGGTGGAATTTTTTTTTTTTTTTTTGAAATACATTTAAATCTTTTAGCAGTTAACAGCAGAAAAACACATTGGGCATAAAACTTGGCGTGCTACTTCAGATGAATGCTTGCAAACATATACTTATGGAATTTAAACTTTAACAACTAATTAACCATGCATGAAATAAAATCAAGTTCCATAATATCCAAAATTTATCACATTTGTCATTGAATTGAATTAAAGTAAAATCAGAGTTCAGAATTCATGAAGCAGAGGAAATGTAGACTCAATCCCCGTCGCAACCTTCCGCCTTCGCACTTAAGTACCTACTCATTACCTGAAAATTTTTAAACCATATAGGGTCAGACAACATGTCTAAGTAGAGTAATTATGCCAAACTTGTAAGACAGAATAACAAGACAAGGATTTCAATAGAAATTTCATGGTTTAACATTTAATTTAACTTAAACAATCATACAATAAATCATGCATGTTTAGAATTTTCATATTTAACAGAAAGACATAAATTCATACATTCAAGATACAAAATGCATGAACCATTAAAATGCATGACTTACCATATGCAGAAGCTCTTTCAATGCATGCATATTTTCTTATCTTTAGTTATATTTTCTTAATTAGATGATGCATGTGATGCCAAATTAATGCACACACCATTTAAGTTATCACTTCTTAGCCCTGCTGATACGACACAGGCAGACATTCTCAGATCAAGACCATGACACAGGACGTGTTTTACATACAGGGGTGGCTTTAGCCTGGCCAGGTCCATTCACTAAGACGGGGTGAGGGACGTTAATACGAGAGAGATTCCCAACACCTTTCAACCCGATTCATCAGTTTTTCCTCATGAGTACTATAACCTCTACGCTGCAGTCTAATGCAGAGGTTTTCCCCCTAAAATCGTGGGAGGGGAGGAGCAACCTTCCGTGCCCGTAACAGAACTTGTCCCACGAAGTTTTGTATCACCTGCTACTCTCCAAGCAAGTATCTTGAGTTTAATGTCACATGATTACTTGTTTACAGTCATACTTTTTATGCAACATCAAACTTAAACCACTTTATGGTCATGGATGCATTCTTATAAAGCATTGGACAAAGTCATATAATTAAACTTGTAACAGACACTTGAGCACATGCGTAGCATAAACATCTTATTCATTTTCACACATTATAATGCATATGCATGTACATGGCCAATGCAACAAGAAGAATATATATGAACATTCATATCAATGAAACAATCATATCATCACGATATCATGAACATACATGTAGTCAACACATTTTTAGAATTTAAAACATAAACTTGTATTCATTGGACCTTTTGATCCTAAATCTTTAATGTGTAACCTTCCATTTACAATTCATGCCATAATCATATAAGATTACATAAAATCAGACCTGCATAATCATTCACATAATGCATACTAATTCTATAAAGAAATTGATTAAAAACATATATACTATGGACCCTTTGAGCCTTGATTTATGAATTTGCCATAATTTTTCTAATTTCTTAACTCTGTCCAACTGGTACAGAGCTCACAGAAAATTTTTGGCTCCATGAACAGAGCTGAAACTTTTACAGTATATAGGAATTGTTGTCAGCTATCCATAGTCACAAACCGTTTGTAAAAACTTTGCTGTATGAGAGAGTTATGCATGTTTTACTACAGACCTATTTGTTTTTGTTTTGACTATTACAGAGACGTGCTCGGTCTATGAACAGAGCCCAAATTTCTACAGTAGATGCACGATGGAGTTAGCTTTCCAACGCAACAATCCGTTCATTAAAACTCCTCCGGACGAGGGAGAAACGACTATTTTACTGAATGGAGGTCAAGTGGAAAACCTGAAATTCCGAGATTTGCATTTGGGTGAATCAAACCGAGTCACCCGAATCCCAAGAAAATTAAAAGAAATAGGGAATACGCATGAAATAAAATTCCAAAAATTCTAAAATATTTACAGTAGATGAAACACTTCATAATCTATCAATCCAAACTAATATTTGCATAAAAATCATGGAATAAATCAAATACAAATATATTTTACGAATCTATTTCTAAGAAACCGATTTTTATAATAAACCCGATTTCAAAAATGGTTTTCTTTAGAGGAAAATGTGTTTTTGCCATGGATCATTATATCTGAGTCAAACCCACGGTTAGGAGGGTTTGATTATGATCTAAACTCATGAAAAAACATCAAAATCCATGCCAAGAACTTCGTTCTTGCAAGAAAAGCATAGAAACCCTACCTTTTGTTGAAAAAAATGTATTTCTTGATGGATGAACAGCCCTTTTTGATCAATCCACCAATCAGCCCTTTCTTCCAGCAAGGTGAGGACCTTAGATCTCCTCACCACACCCCTTGAGGTCTGGATCTTGCACTCAAGAACCAAAAGAAACCCTAAAAGAAGAGAATAGGGAAGGGAAAGAGAGGAGAGAGAGAAGAGGGTTTTTTGGGGAGAGAGAAGCTCTCCTTTTTTTTCCAGCACAAATGAGGAGGGCAAGGGCTATGGGAGGGTTTTATAACCCTTCTTAAATTAGGTTATGTGCTGGAATTAATTCCAGCCCTTGATCTCATTAATGAAATTCATTTGGAGCCCTTGATCTCCACTTTGACTTTTCAAACTTTAAATAACCTTGAAAATCACTATACCTTTATTTTCAATTTGAATTTGAAGTAAGATGCCACATAGGATGGGATGGCCTACCTATGGGCTCCTACTAAACTAATGAAAATGGATTTTAATTTATAAAAAAGAAAACTATTATATTAAACTATTATTGAATAATCATAAAATTCTAATTAAAAACCGTTTTAGTTTTATATACCCACAACTCATGTGAAAATGTAAAGGAATTGAATATAACTTAATTTCATCTTATTAAGCATGTTAATATGTATATTTTTAAAATCTACTTTGTTAATTTACTTTATTTAAATAATTTTACTTAAAAGAAAAATCAACATTTTCTTTTTAAGTAAGACGTTTTCAATTAGACATCACTTAGAATTTTCTCAGATATCCAAACCATGTAGGGTTTATATTTACTACAATTCAATATAATTAAACCCCTTAATCCTTACGAATATACTCAAACATTAATTTTTAAAGAAATTAGGGTTTTATATTGGCACGAAATTCAGGACATTTCACAATGCTATAGAAAAGAACTTAGAAATTTTTGGATATTACATTACATCATATACAAGACAACATGAAAAGAAATGTAGGAAAAAGACAAAACATGAAATCGACTACATAAAGAAAAACAAATATAATATGTTTTGAAAAGACTCTAGTTACCTTCTTTAAAGAAATGATTTTAAATATAGAAAAAAGACAAAACATGAAATCGGCTACATAACAAATATAATATGTTTTGAAAAGACCCTAGTTACCATCTTTAAATAAATGTTTTCAAATATAGGAAAAAGACAAAACATGAAAATCGGCTACACAAAGAAAACAAATATAATAAAGGTTTTGAAAAGACTCTAGTTACCTTTTAACAAACCCATAGAATGTCGACTTACTTGAAGTCATCATTCTCTTTGTATAGCATTAAATACCTCCTGTAAGAAATCCTTGTTAAATATCCTCCTCAAGAATGTCGACTTTCTTGTAGTCCTCATTCTCTTTGAAGACTTTGAAAACCACAACATAAAGAAAACACTTGACATGACTATGTACAAATAAATATCTCAAAGCACTCATTGTACTTACACTCATTTAAAGTAAAGAAGTACTTATGTACCTCAAATCATTAATTAGAATAAAGACAAAACCACAATCCAACGTTCAATGTACTATTGTAATAAATAGACTTTTTACATAAAATATGTATTACCTAAAAAATTACAACGACTAGTGTACCCTATATTTTACTTTTATGGAAAAAGACTTTTTCGAATTTCTCTAAAGATGTTTTTGAGATGACATATCATTTCACATCTCAAGAAGGCTATGATTTCAAAATATAACGACTACTTTTTCATAAGCTAAATAAACTATTCAAATGGAATGGAATGAGACGGACATGTGAGCTTACAACGAGAAAAATTCTATTCGATATTTGAAAAGAGAGCCTTGAAAAAGAAAGAGAAAAAGAAAAGAAAGAAAAAAAAAGAAAAAGTCAAGTCCAGCTCTTTGACAAAGAGTATCCTCTGAGTGACAAACAGAACATTCTGAGAATCCTTCATTCGTGCATTCATATCATTCTGAAGGTTCTATAGGAAGTATTGTAACTCTGTTATTCACTGTTTTCCTTCTTTGTTGAAAGAAGTAGACCTATGTGAAAGAGGGTGTTGCCCTTCTCTGTTGAGAGAAGAAGACCTCTGTGGAAGAGGGTGTGCCCCTTCTCTGTTGAGAGAAGAAGACCTCTGAGGAAGAGGGTGTTGTACTATTTATCCAGTGACTCGGATGTTATAGTGGAAAGCTCAAGTGGTTTGCTTGGGGACTGGATATAGGTCTGGGAATTGACCGAACCAGTATAAATTCTGTGTTTTATGTGTTGTGCCTTATTGCCTGATTATTTTATTTTATCGATCTTAATCGAATTTCACTATTCACCCCCCCTCTAGTGGAATTTCATGTTTCGCACTTCCACACGAGAAAAGATGTTTCCCGCCTCTGCTGCACCTGCAAAAACACAACAACATGAGATTAACCAACAAGGGAGATTAAAGAAATGAGAAGATTGGGAATGGAGACAAAGTAGAAGGCTTGGATCTCAAGCTTTTCGCCATGTCATCAATGGAGATGGAAGGAGGTGAGGGTTGAGAAGGGGGATGGAGTTAGAATTGTGCCCCTAGGGCACGAAAACCAAAGCAAAGACAAGCTGGAATGGGTGCCCCTCTCCCTCTTTTACATGATTTGTTGTTTTGGGCATTTTTTCAAAAAAACTGTTAAAATAAAAATAATTGCTGGGTGCCTCATGTAGGAGGGGGTTTTGGAAAATATTTTATGAAAACGTGAATGTGTTTGGAGTTGGGTTAAAACTATGTAATTTAGTCCAGATCCAAGGTCCATTTGGACATTTAGATCCAAATCTTCCAATTCTGCTCCGAAGTTTGACCCGTTACACTGTAAATGCATTAATTCCTTCAAATTAACTCCGATTTTGTTGAAATTCAAAACAGAGCTTCTTAACACCATTATGAACCTAAGTGTATGCTCTAAATTTATAGATGATGCATTTATGCAGTGAAAATATGTTAAGAAAACGTGATATTTATGCATCATTAATACTAACTACACTAAATTATGCAATTAAACTATGTATGCTACAAAAAAATATGAAAAATTAGAGAATTCTATTTAACTAAGAAAATACTTGTTTTGCCCTCGCTATAATGCAGAATTGACTTTTCTGATAGGCTTTCGAAAAGAGATGAATTGAAGGGTCAAATGAAGTTCAAATTAGATGAAATTTGTTTTGTTGGATTTCTGACACGTGCAAAGATCAGACCCTTTTTATAGAATTCAAAAATCTTTCTGAAATCTTAAGATATCAGTGTTTCAAGAGCATATGAATTCTGGAATTCGATCTGTCTTGAAATTTGATTTTCTGACAGACCAATTTTTGGAAAATGCCTAAAAACCTGACCAAATCATCTCCAAATAAAGTAAAATTTGGTCTGCACTCAAAAGACTCGTGGATTAAGAGAAGATAACAAATTTGAGATTAAAACTCAGAAAATTTCTATATGAAATAACGAGTGAAACAGGTCAAAATTTCAGGCTCAAAAATTAGTTTATCAAAATAAAAAAATCTATTGACTCAAACACTAAGTTACTCTAGATTAATTCAAGGATATTCAATGACAACATAAGATCTATGTTAAGCTAAAAAGAACAGAGTAGTTACTTAATATAAACAGGAACTTAAAAGCACAATGGGAGAAGATGCAAAATTATTACACGTCGATGATCTAAATGTAAAACTCTACTCTATGCGTTACTTGAAAACATATGGATGTAAACCCTAAATTGATGATTGGCCTTGGACAAACATACATTAAATTAATACTAACCACCTTGCTGGATAATTACTCTAAGTAAAAAAAAAATTACTTCTAATTCCAATATTGAAAATAAAACTCACTTAAAGCTACCTACAAACAAAGGATTAAAAATGATGACACTATTTGCCTAAGTTGTCCACCTATGTGGGACCTACTAGAAAAATAAAAAAAATAAAAGATAAAAGGAGAATGTAATTAAGAAGGAATGTAATAACTAATGACTATGCAATATTAATTCTTAATTGACAACTTACCTAAATAAATGATAAGATATGAAAAACGTCTATGCATAAATTTAACCTAACTAAGAAAAGGGCAATGAATAAATATTTAGGTTAAATTGGATTTAGGTGGGGCCCATGTAGGATCATACCTAAGAAGCAAAATTACCTTTCAGAGTAAAAAATGTCAGCCCTAGTGGGCCCACACGTTTTTGAATTAATCTCCTTAATTAAGAGGTGATCTCCTTCCTACAACAAGGTGATTCAAATTTTAGGTAAGGTGATTCAAATTCTGAATTGCTTTACTTAAATAGAAAAGGAGGAGATCTCTCTAGTCTGGGGTCTTCAAGGAAGGCCCAAACTTTCCAAAAGTTTACTCCACGAAAATTGGCAACCACTCTTAATGCCAAAAATGCCTATTACTTTGAAATTCCCAAAATGTCCTTCATGCAAATTCGATATTTTAAAATTATACTAAACTAAAATACTATATTCTAATCTATATGCTATCTAAAATAACTAATGCATGGGAAAAATATGAAAAAAAAAATCATAAATGGCTACTTCGACTAAACATGAATGCTTATGCTAATTTAACTAATTAGTAATTAATAAAGAATCTATGACATAAATACATTAAATATAAAATTAAGAAAATACTAAACTTAATTAAACTTACTAAAAATGAATCTTAACTCTATGTTCAACAATGGCCATCATCCTCTTTGGAGAAGACGACAGCCCCTATAGAAATTAAATTTTTTTTGGACAACAAACTCAATTTTTGATAAATTAAATGCAAAACTAATTAAAAATAGAATTTTATATACACTAAACCACTACAAGACTCAATCTTAGAGTATTAAAAACTTGATTTTAAAAGATTTCAACTATTGTAGATAAAAAATCAAAACTCAAACACGTTGAAAAGATCAAAACGGCTAGACATAGTCTAGCCGATTTTACAAAATAAACCAAGTAAAGAAAAAAAATGAAAAGAAAAAGCAATGTATCTTACCGGATGATCCAAGCTTGGTCCAAAGCTTGAGGTCTCCCACGTCTTCTTCTAAACCTTTGAACTTGTCTGCGCCACTAGCAACTTCTTGAACAAGGTTCTATGGGGAGGGACGATGACAATGGTAGGGGAAAGAAGAACGGCCCGGAAAGCTCCTCGGTCCGTTGAACACCTGGAAAGCTACTCGGTGCGAAGATTACCCTTCAATGGCTGCTAGTCTACTGCAAACAAAAATAAAAAAATTAAGAAGAAGTTGACGACACAAAAATAAAATAAGAAGATGAAAGGGGAAGAAGAACGAAAGACGCCCGGAAAGCTCCTCGGCGATGCAACACCCGAAAAGCTCTTTGGTGCGAAGAAACGGTAATAGAGAGTTCAAAAATTGAGGTGCTGCTTCTGTAGTGGAGAACTTCTATAACTATGGACAAAAGGTTCAGCCTAAGGGGTGTCCCCTATTTCTATTCTTTTTTGCTTTATTTTTAAAAACACTCTTATAAAAAAAATATTTTCAATTAACCACACTATTTCTCAGAAAATGCTAGCAAGCCTTGGGCACCCCTTTTGGAAAAAAGGTAATGAATCTAAGGTTTGGTGTATTGTGATCCAATCTGATCCAAAAATCTAAAATGTGTCATGCTTTATATGGGTCTAGATCTGGATCCTGACTGAATTTGCTCCATTACACGAAAGTGCTCATAACTTCGCCAATTTAACTCGGAATCGGGCGAATTTTGAAACGTAGTTCCATATCACTTGAACTAACATAAACATGAGTTTTACTTTAAAAATATGGATAATTACATGCATATGATGCTTAATTTATAATGCATTTTATGCATTATCATGCATGTATATTTCTTTTATATAACTTGGTGAACTTTTAGCACCCCATTGGTTCTTTTCAACTACTTGTTTATTCATGAGCGATCTTGTGTGTATGTATATTTTTCATGCCTTACAACATTATCATCATATGCCACACAATATATTTATGTACTCATAGCACCCTAGTGGTCCTTTAAATCACAAGCTCATTCTTGAGCAGCTGCATGTGCATATATACTTTTTATATCTTATAGCACATCATAACATATCATAACATCATGATGTATATTATAACATCATATGATACATTAACACATCATGCTCTTATGGACACCTTTGTCATGAGTTTTCAAAAAATGAAAAAAAAACATGGTTTTTAACTTAAAATATGTTTTTTTGAAATGGATATGAATTTTGAGAGCTTATGGGGACCATTCTTTAAGGTGTAGAGGCTTTTCTCCTTCAACGAGTAGAGGTCGGCCAAACTAGGAATCCTCGATCTTTGTTTTGGGGCAGTGGCATTGGAGAGTTTTGTAACTTCATAGTTATGGCCTAAAAAAAATCGAGTTCGGAGGCAAGAACCACTGAAACTCAAAAAAACATAAAAAGACACCAAATATGACAATGTTAGACAAATCTAAACTTTAAAAATACATAAATAAAATAAAATATAAAAAAAATGGGAACAAAGTCTCACCTCAGGCTTAAGTAACCCTTTCTATGACGTTGACGAGCGCAGAAGAGCACAGACAGTACCGTAGCTATGTGCGAACTCCAAAGGGGATGGGACTAGGCTGATTTGGACCTTAGGCTAAGTCGACTAGGCTAGGAGGGCTAGATCAGCTATGCTAGGTTTCACAAAGGATTTGGCAAAGTGTAGATGCGAATTTCAAAATTTTAGATCCTCTAAATAGGGAAGAACACGTCCCTATTTATAGGTTTTGATGCAGATCCGGATACATTTCTTGCGTATTCAGGATCCACCTAGATGGACGATTGAGGCTAAGATAGGTTTAAATGGATGATTTAGATTAGATAGGGTTTAGATTCCTTGAAAGAATTTTTTATTTAAGGATTTTTTTTTTGGAATGAATGACTTTCCATTCTAGTTTTTTGAAAGCGTACTCATCTCAACGTCACACAAATTGGCAGCTAATGACAATTAGCATTAATGACAACTTGCTCTGACAACAATTGGCTCTAACGACAACTCATTAACAAAAAAAAGCTCTAATGGCAACTTAAAGGGCTCTAAGAATAACTAGTTTTGATGACATTACTTAGTAAAAAATATGCTATAATTATGCTTAAAATTCACTAACGATAACCTAAGTTGTCATCAACTCTCTTGAGCAAAAATGCTAATGACAACCTGATTTGTCGTCAGCAAAATCAGGTAAAAAAAGCCTGATAGGATAACTTGTTTTGTCTGTAACTTTCTATCTGAATGTATATTTAAGGTGATTTTTATTGTGTTTGAAAGCTAACATCCTCAAATTTAATTCATATTTTGAGTACAAAACTAAATTGGATCATTTTAGTGGTAAAAAATATGCTAAAATTGGGCTCTACCTGAAAAACAAGTTTGTTTACTAAACAAGTCACCTTGTTTTGGTTATAACTTTTTAGTCTAATATTGTATTGACCTATTTTTTAGATCGTTGAAAATATGAGATCCTATAGTTTAATTAATTTTTTTGATAAAAACCTTGAAAATGCCATTTTATAGGCCAAAAATAAAGATGAACTCGTATAACCTTAAAATAGGCCAAAAATATTGGATTTTGGTATAGGACTCCAACATGAAATGACTTGGACAAAATTTGTTTATCCACAGATGCACCTCTTTATTGTTGAGTATGCTAAGCTCGATTGATAACAAATAAGTATATACTAACTTTTAAAAAGACTGAAAGATTGACTCTAACGAAGTATGTTTTAAAATAGATCTTTGACAAATAACATAGACAACATGATGGTTGGCATTAGCTAAAGATATGTACGTAGCTCAACATGAGAGTCTCTCTGTGGTGCCAAACACTTAAAAGCAAGAGAGGTCTAGTCAAACGAGCTTAGTTTACAGATTAAGCTAGGGCTTTCCCTTGACAAGGATAAAGACTTTTGACAAGGATAAAGACGACTGATGTTTTTGACAAGGAAAAAGACTTATTCTGAAAGGACAAAGAGAGAGACAAGATTTTTGGGACAACATTGGGAAGACTGAGATATTATCGACTTTATTGATATTATTGACAGGGTGAGACGAAGTGAAATGGGATTGAATGAAATAAAACAAATGTTCAAATATGCATCCTAGGGACAGAGGCTAGGTTTAGAATGGTCTATGCGCTCATCAAGAAGGTTATCAGATTACTCCATCAATCTATAGGACAATCTAAGGACCTAATTTCCATCTATCTACAGGATGATTCTGAGATAGGATTGGGTAGACTCTTTCTAATAGGACATTGGACAATTTGGTTTTTAAGAGCTATGTCTGCAAGAAAACTTGTTAGTAATATGCAAAAAAATGCATATGACATGACATGTTACATGATAAAATGCTTTGACTTTACCCATTTTGATTAAGGTGATCCTAAAGCAAGTTCTTAAGACAAAATTTTTTACTCATAAAAGATCAATTTTTGATAAAACAATGCAGAAGACATGGCATTCGCTTGCTTGAAGTTGATATTGCCATCTTTGACAAAAAAATGACTATGTTGACAAAACGCATGATGTTCCTTACTCTCTGGATTAATGATCAGCCGTTCAAGGTGGGAGGGTCTTGCCCACGATCAACCATCAATCTCAAGACAAATAAGGAACCTTGTTTCGCACAAGGGTCTCCCTGACGTAATGAGTTTTTGTACAATGTGGGAGATCTTGCCGATGACCAATCATCAGTTTTAAGACAAAATAAAAAAGAAAGAATGCAGGTAGACAAAAACATTTTTAAAAGATTGACTCAAAATGACACTTCTCGCAAAAACTATGACAATGAACCGTGCATTGTGAAAAACCCAATTTGGATAAAATTTATAAAGATTGTAAAATTTTGTGTCAAAATAATCTTATTGTAGGACCAACTTGTAGATGGTTGTGAGTCATACGAGATGACATAAATGAATGACTATGATATAAATGCTATAGACGAGACAATCAAATCATGATGTTAAAGAACTTCTTGACAAGACAAAGATGACATTTATGTCTAACAATATTGCACAACATAATGTTGTGTAATGGTGGGATTTATGAAATGCAATATGCATGATGACCTAAGTCTAGACTTGATGCTCAATTATTTTTTTTAAAAGAAAAATGAACTGCCCCTTGCTAAAAATGTTGAGAACAAATTTTGAAAATGAAAATTTTCATCTGATTGGGTACTTACCATGAAAAGTGTTGCAGACATGAGAAGAGTGGCCGCAAAAGTGAGTGTGTGCAACTTGCATTGCTCAATAGCAGTTTGATTCTTTGCCAATATTGATCAAATTTTACTTTCCAGTTTTTGCCCCTAATTAAAGTCATCATAAAATAAACATGTAACATCTGTGTTTTTTGGATAAATTATCGTAAGTATTTGATTAAATTCTCTGAGGAATTTATTGTACTTATGTATGATTTAGGGATAAGGATAGAATTTTAAATAAAATTCAATTTTGGAACCTTAAGTTGAAAATTTAGTGGTGTTAGTCGGGATCTGGATATTTTAGCAATGGATCCAGTGCAGATGATATTTGATGCACCTAGGGATCCAATTATAACCAATTAGATCCAAATGGATCTATAAATAAATACATAAACCCAAGAGAGTGGGACGACCCCACCTCTCTTTGAAATTCAATAAATTAAATATTAAGTGAAAAATAATTATACTTGTATCTAATGAGAATTTAAAGTATGAGTGAAATAGATTTATAAAAAAAAAATTAAGTTTAAATTATATTTAAGGGTTTTAAGATGTAATTAAAAAGGGAATGGGAAGGATCCCCTTTAATTAAGATAAAGTGGGCTACTAAAAGTCCCCTTCTCATAATTTTGGTGTAACCTCCTCTCCTCCCACATTTTCTCATAACTTCCCACTCACATATCTCTTTTAAAACCCTACCTATGTCCCTTTCATAACCTCCTGTGAACACCCCAAATTTTTCAAAAATTTATAAATATTCCCTTTTTGCATCTGATATCATTTTCCGAGCAATTGAGTCACTTTTAAATCTAAATTCCAGCTCATTTCTCAAGTTTTACTGAAATTAAATTCATTTTATGTCTGACTTGATTTCGGATCCGGATCCATTGTCCAGATCCAAATCTAAGTCTCGTTGTCCAACTTTTAATTAAAATTACAAAAAATACCAAAAATAGTTTTAAATAGCTCGGACAGTCAATTCGGCATCCGTTTGGATCCATCATGTTGTATTTTTCGATTCAAGTTTTAAAACTCAAACATTTTCTCAAAACTTGGGTCAAAACTCATTCTTCTGAAAGAATTTTCCCCCAAATGGCCCAAAATTCTCAAAAAAACACTTTTGTAAATATTCCTCAGAAAAATACAAAAAAAATAGTTCTAAATCTTTGATTTTAGGGTTTTATTCTAAAAATGTCAAAAAAATATAGAAAATGTCAAGAAAGAAACAAAAAATAATAAAATAGAAAAAGAAGAACATAAAAACACCTTTTGAAAATCAAGTTTTATGAAAACAGTTTTTTAGCAAGATTTTATTAAAAACCCCCTCTTTATAAAATCTTGAAAACAAAAGGAAGGGAGTTTGCAAAAATGCTTTTTAGGGTTTTAAACAAGGGTTACAATCCCTCTCTCTCTTCTCTCGCCAAAACCCTCTCTCACCGAAATCCTCAGCCGCCTTCTCCCTCTCCTCTCCATTCTCAACCCCTTATCACCAACAACTCCTTCATCTCCCGTTCATCCCCCAACCGAACCCTCCTCTTCCTCTTTAAAAGAGGGACACACAGAGGAAGCAAAGGATCCGTCTTCACCCCTCCTGGTTCACGCACCTCCTGCTTCTTTCCTCCACCCCTTGCTTCCTCCTTCTCGGATCCTTTCCATCTTCCCTTTGATTCAGCTGACTCAAGGAGACCAATTACAGCAATATCACATAGAAACCCTCCAGGCCATTCAAGGAACCGCGACTCTTTCTCTGATTTTAAAACCCTTGCGGCTTCAGAGTCTCTGCTACAAAAGCCCGCTTCATCAACTAAAGCCGAATATTTCGACAGAGAAACTATGGTAAGAGTTTCTCTCATTGTCCCCTTCTTCTCATCGGTTTTCTTTCATAAATTTCTGTTGTTTTATCCTTCGTTGTTTAAGATTAAGCACAAGGGCAGAATCGGTCTGTGTATGACAGTATCGATCTACTTGTTGCCACATTAAAGGAATAATCAATTCCAACATTTTTTTTTCCTTTTTATCTTTCTTTGATCGTCTGTTTCTATTTTCGATTTCATGTGTCATCTTAAACATCAGATGTACATTTATTTCCTGTTACTGAGGTAGTTTAGTTCTTGTTCTCCCTTCCTGTTTTGATTCGTCTCTAATTTCGATCCATGTTCAGTTCATTATTTTTTTTCTCTTTTTCCTTTTTCCTTTCTTCTTCACATTCATGGATCAAGTAAGGGATTAACGTGAACTATAACAGGGTAAGACCAGATCAGATTAATCTCGTATGTACACAACGCGTCTCTTACATTACGAGTTGTGTTGATCATTTTCTTTTTTCACGAGTTCTCTTACATCATGTTTGTTTAGTCTGCTGGTCCTGCAATTTGCAATACCGTTTCGTGTCGTTCTAATTTCATTATTTTGTATCATATAGTTTCTCATCAGGATGTAGTTTCTGCAAAACCTTGTTGCTGTAAAATTATACTCCTAATGTTATAAATTCACTACAATAGGTTTCTTTTATGTCACTTCTGTGTGATTTGTGTTTGTCCATGCCCTGGGTGCAATTAACATTTCTTTGGGAATTTGGTATTCTCAGTATCATTTGCAGCATCTGCTAGCCTCATATCTGATTCATACCTTTATGAATCATCCACCTTCACCTACCTCCTTCAGTGTAACACTCATCTCTCCTTCAGTGTAACACTCATCTGTTACACTCTTGCTCACGGCACATGGTGACCCACGTCCATCCCTTGATGGACATCAGGTAAGGTTGCAGATATCATTACAGTATCACTAAGGTGGGATGGCAAATACACTGCAAAGGAGTTAGCTAACCTAGATGCCATGTGAAGACAGTCAGCTAAGTAGTTATCTTTTCAACCATGCCATTTCAACTAAATTTTTTTTCCTGTCACCATTCATGAGAAGATATGTATATGCAGCAAAGTCATGTTCAGGAATAGATGGGAGTCTCCCCAATTCATAATAACAAAGTTCTGTTCTTATTTTTTTTCGATAAAATGTTGCTTAAGTGTGATTTCTCTTAATGGAATCGCCAACAGAGGATAATCTGAAGGTGAGTTGCTCTTAAATCTATCCCATCAGTCATTCTGGGCCTGATCTAAAATTTCATTTGCTTGGCATCTGTGGTAGTCAGTTGTGCCACTTAATTTTCATTGATCTAAGGTTTAAGTTAAGGGGTACCATACTGTCATATAAGTTCGGTAACAAGTATTCAACCTGTGGGTTCTCATTCAGTCCAATCTTATTCAGCACTTGACTAGTAAGTCAAAGGATTCCTATAAAATGCTTCGCCAACTGACTCGCTGGAACATAGATTATGAGATCTATGTCAGAGCAGTAGTGTTGGTTCAATATTGTCTACTGCTGACTTTCATAGAGAAAGTGTTGTTTTTCCCTCAGTTGGTTGCGTTTCAGGATGCGAATGAACTGTAGATCAACTTTTGGTTGCTCCTACAAAGGCTTACATTGGTTCTATTACCTTGTCATTTGATTCGTTTATGAACAAGAATTCAAATGTAAATTTGTCTTATAAAATGCTCTTGCTCCCTGAATCAGGGTGTCCTCCATGGTGTCCTGCAATTATGAAGTATGACCCCTCCAAAATTGGAGACTTATATAGAGAATGCTGAAGCAAGTTGTGTAAGCATTTCTGATATGTCTAGAAGTCCACAAAGGGGGTTGCACTCTGCTACAACTATTGAATAAGAACATGGCGTAGCACCAGCCAAATTCAGTTTCAAGTAGTAACAATGGAATATGCTTTTCTAGGAATCTCATGGTCGAACCCTCTATGAAGAAGGACTGAAAGCAGAAGGACAGTGTGTCTCAAGTGGGCTGTTGGGTCTCTTACTGGTGCCAAGAAGTCAGATTTTATACAGCGATTGGAGCAATCGTTTTTGCAACCGATTCTGTTTGCACTTTGCAGGTCCATTTGCTGTAAAAGAGGGACTGTCATACTTTTTGTGTAATTATACTTTATGGTACTATCAAAATTTGTTTTGCTGTAGGTTCTTAACCAGGATGAGACACCTCTACTTTATAGCCCAGTTTTTGGTGAAGGTGTAGTGAATGATGCCACTTCAGTGGTGCTCTTTAATGCTATCCAAAACTTTGGCCTCAATCACATCAACTCTTTTGTTGCTGGGCAGTTCCTTATTAACTTCTTTTATTTATTTGGGATGAGCATTTTCCTTATAGTAGTTGTAAGTTTCACAATGCCATTTAGCATGACTACAGTTACCCTTTCTTCTGCATGTGAAATAATTTATCATAGGATGCCTCTCTGTAATTCTTTACATCTTATATTTTTAGATCTTACAGGCTAGATTTCTAAGTGCGTATATAAAAAAAAAAGTTATATTTTGAAAGGTGAATAGACAAGTCTTTATAACCTATAAACTTGAATTTTAGAATCAGTTTTTATCTTTACTGTCATCCTTAAATAAGGACAACTTTGATTTTTTTTGTCTTTCTTTGTGTATACAAATATGGCAAGATTGTAAAGATCGCATAAATTTGTTGTCTTGTCACACATGGGAAATAAGGGGAGCTTTTTCTCTGTGGATACACTGGACTTAACTGATATTGAATGGTTACAACATGAGATTGTTCTCTCGGATATGAGATGCTAGTCTATTCCCCTGATGGGAGGTGTTTTGTTTAAATATCAAGCACATGGAAGTGTCCTGGGGCATAAAAATTGTTGTCTGGTCACCATGTGGCAACTTTCTAGCAGTTCGACATGTCATGATCAAATGTTAAGAACCTTGAATCACCTCACCTGGGAAATCTTTGTTGAGTTTGTGCAGGTGTTCACAGTTCGAGGGCCTTGCAATACAATCTTTTGTCATTTGATCACTTACGATACATTCGCCACAGGTATGTTAAAATTATTGGGTTTTTGGTTAGTTGGTATTCAGGTTGCGCATCTCCATTTACTTCCAAGATGCTTTTTTTTTTAGATGCATTATTTACATGCCAAATCACCCATATCCTGCACTAATATCTCACTTGCTTGCAATATCTTACACTATGAACATTGTTACCAGGTTATTCATTCATCTCACAGCATCCATCCTACCCTATTCCATTTTGCATACATCTGTTATGAGCTGTTTTTGTTTCAAAAACTTACCACTGACTTCGGTATGTCATTACCTTCCAAGTTATGCTGGTGTGTTAGCACAAGAATTAAAATGCCGATAGGCGTTTTCTACACATTCTCCAGTGTCAAAATAAGCAGGAGCTGCTTCGATCAATGTTACAATATCAAAGAAAAGAATTCTGAACTCTTTCTAAAAGCAAATGTCTATTTCAATCTCATGTATTGGTATTAGTTTCAGCTAGAACATCTATGACTAGCTCAATACATAGGTGCCTAACTTTACATGTAATTCCTTTGAGAACAGTTCTATCAACTGCGCTGAGGGTTGGCAAGGATGGGATTGAAGCAGGAATTAATTTTGTGTCGGATTCAGTTCCCAGACCTGCAGCCAGGGTTGGTGTTGGTGGCCTTGCCCGAGTGGTTATTCTCTTTGTCTTAAAATCATTCATCTCCACAGTCTTTTGTTCTACTCAAGATGTACTGGTGTGGTAGCGCAAGAATTGAAATGCTAAGAGGTAAGAATCTCTTGCAGTTCAATCATTCTTTTATTCTATTTCTATGGTCAGGTCTGACTGTGAACATTATGTTGTCTTATATCTTATCATATGCTACCATTATTTATATTTGAAATTTGCCTGTTGCTTTTATATGCAGAAATTATTTAAATAATTGGACTGTTACAACTTGTGTAAACACATTAATGGCCCTTGCCCCCCCCCCCCTGTGCTCATGTACTACCTATATCATGTAGACCTTCCAACATATACGCAACCCCCAGCAGTTGTGTGCCTCCAACACATCATGCATAAACCACTCCATCATCCATTTCAATACATATCGTTAGTGCATCTGTACATATTCCATCTATTGCCAACTTTATTATCATTGCATGAACCTGCAACATTTCAGCATATTGTCATATCAGTACCCACACCTTTGTTATGTATTTTTACACAACAGATACATAACTCCCTGTACACCATTCCACCTATATATATATACATATACATATACATATATATATATAAATATATATATATATAGATTCCTATATATATATATATATGAATATACATACATATATATATATGCATAGATATATATCATTTTTCCACACTCTAGATCTTAAAATACCTTGGCATGTCAGCATTTTTTTTATTGATATCCATATGATAAGTGCAAATTTTCTCCACTTTCATACTAATCAAGTGTTTTGTAGGGGAATATGTGGAAAAGGTCATTATTTGGAGTTGTAAATTCAATTTCATGTATTGTAATAGTTAGATCTCAATGAGAATTTATATTTCCTGTCTTAGATAGAATGAATGAGCATTATAAATATCATGAATCACTTGTCATTTTTTCTCCTTTATTTTCAAAAATTCACGAATGGGAACACGAATGACACGTGCATCATTTCATAAGAGGTAATTAATCCTAAGTTGATGATTTATATCAATGACCATAGTTAGGATGTAAACAAAACTTAGGATTTTTATCTTTTATAAAATAACACTGGGTCCACACCGGATCCGTTTAAAAATTCATCATATTTTCTTTAAATATTTTCCTCTTTTATCAGGGTTTGACTTAAAATTAATTCAATATATATACCAATGGCCATAGTCAGGGTATATTGAGGGTTAATTTCATCTTAAACTCTATAAAAGCATCAAAAATGTATTTTATTCTTCAGTTGAATTTAAATGTGGTTATTATATAATATATTCAATGACCATAGTCAGGGATATATTATATCTTTATTATCATTTTTAATTCATTTAAAGAATGGAATAGCTTTTTCAAAATCCAATTTCAAATTCTTCAAATTCATTCATCATTTAGGATAGAATTGCATCATATTTTCAAAATTCCTTTTTCAAAATTCTAAGTGATTCTTTTCTTCATTTTTCAGAATTAAATCTTATTTATATATTCAAATTCAATTCTATCTCGTTTCTAAGATTCAAAATTCGATTCAATATCTCAAATTCAATTTCAAAGTTCAATTTAACTTTGAAATTTCTCATTCTTCTGATTTCGAGATCATTTTCTTATCTTCAAAATTCAAAATCAAAGCTTGAGATTGATTCTGAATCTCAAAATTTAAGTCTTCCTAAGTTTTAAATTCAAATCTGGGTTTTTCAAAACCCAGACCCATCTCCAAAAGTCCTATTTTGACTTTCAAAAACCCAAAATCCATTTTAGGATCCAAAACCCAATTCTACTTTGGATCTCAGACTTCAGATCCATTTCCATTTTAGGGTCCAAAATCCAACTCCATCTTCGGTCTCAGACTTCCGATCCACATCCATTCTAGGATCCAGAGTCCAGTTCCATCTTGGATCTCAGACTTCAGATCCAAAATCCATCTTAGGGTCCAGAGTCCAACTCTATCTTGGATCTCAGATTTCAGATCCTAAATCCATTTTTAGATCCAAAATCCATTTTAAGATTCAGAATCCAAATTCCATCTCAGATTCTAGATCTTGGATTCAATTCTATTTAGGATCCAGAATCCAATTTCATTCCCAATTCTAGATTTCAAATCCAATTCCATTTTCAGATCTCATCCGAATTTCCTAAATCCATTTCTATTTTTAAATACCATTTGGATTTCTCAAATCCATCCTGATTTCAAATCTTAAATTCAATTCCATTTCATTTTTTTTTCTTCTCCTAAATCTAAGTTCAAAGTCCACCTTCTTACTTTGAAATTTTTCTTCCTTTTCCCTTTTCTCTCATCTTCAAATCATTCTTTCCAAATTCAAAGATTCATTTCTCCTAAAAGCTCTGATTATTCCAAAAACTTAGAACTTTAGATCTTAAAATCCTAAGTTAGAAAACCCATCTCTTCACTCTATTCATCTCAGAAAACTTGAAAATTTTCAAAAACATCTTTTTTCAAAAGAGCATACATCCTTGCATTTGCACAAACATGATTCTGTGTGCATTTAGACTTAGGATAAATTCTTAGATAACATTTAGGCAAAGAAAAAGGCATAAATTCGATCCTTGGTTCGATTACCCCTGGTAAAGGCATCAGGAACGGTCGAACCTCGTACCGACGAGTGAATCTCGTCTCTCTATTTTCCCGCAATATTTTTAAAACGGAGGCGAGTAATTTTCTAAATATTTTCGAATCAAGGTCAAGTGAGACCCCGCAAAAGAGTTCCTCTTCTCTCTTATTTCTTTTCTTTTCTCTTCTCTTTTCTTTTTCTGTCTTTTATTTTTTTCCCTTCAAAAAGGAGGAAAATAGAGGCTAGAAAAGGAAAAGAGAAGGAAGAGAGAGAAACCACAAGAGAGGAAAAAATTTGTGATGATCATACCCCCACACTCACGTTCTCTCATAAACCCTCTCTCATGCCTCACCCTCCCCACTCCTTATCTCCCTTCATGTCCCTCTCCCTATGTGATCATCACAAAATTTTTCCTCTCGTAATATTCTCTCTCTTCCTTCTCTTTTTCCTTTCCCAACTCTATTTCCTCCTTTTTGAAGGGAGAAAATAAAAGACAGAAAGAAAGAGAGAAAAGAAAAGAAAAAAAAAAGAAAAGAAGAGGAACTCTTTTGCGGGGTGTCACTTGACCTTAATTTGAAAATATTTGAGAAAATAACTCGCCTCCGTTTTGAAATATTTGCGGAAAAACTGGGAGACGGGATTCGCTCGTCGGTACGAGGTTCGACCGTTCCTAGCGCCTTCACCAGGGGTAATCGAACCAAGGGTTTAATTCATGCCTTTTGCTTTGCCTTAATATTACCTAAGAATTTATTCTAAGTCTAGATGCACAAAGAATCATGCTTGTGCAATGCAAGGATATATGCTCTTTTGAAAAGATGTTTCGAAAATTTCCAAGTATTCTGAGATGAACTTGATGATGGAGTGAAGAAATGGTTTCTAACTTAGAATTTTAAGATTTAAAGTTCTAAGTTTTTGAAATAATCAGAGCTTGGGAAAATAAATTTGGATCTTGAGAGAAATGATCTTGAAGCTGAGATAAAAGGAGAAGAAAGGAAATTTCAAAGTCATAAATGGACTTTGAACTAGAATTTTGAACCTGGATGAATATTTGGAATGGAATTAAATTCTAACTTTGAAGTTTGAAATCAGAATGAAATTTGGGAAATCTAAATGAAATTGAAAAATAGAATTGGTTTTTGGAATCTTAAGAATCAAGATAAACTTGATCTTCTGAAATCTGGAATAAAAATAGAATTAGATTTGAAAAATTGGAATTGGGAATGGAGTTTGATTTGAAATCTGAAATTCAATATGAAATTTGAATCTAAAGTTTGGATTCTAAATAGTGTTGAGATTCGAAATTGAATTCCGGATTTAGATTCCGAAGTGGGAATTGGATCTAAAATCTGAGATCAAATGATGCAGTGGAATTTTGGATTTTAAATGGAATAGGATCCAAGATGGAAGTGAATTCTGGATCCTAAATGGGATTTGGATCTAAGTTCTGAGATCGAAAGTAGAATTGGGTTCTAGATCCTAAAATAGGTTTTTGGATCTGAAATCTAAGATCCAAATGGAATTGGATTTTGGATCCTAAGATAGGCTTTTGGATCTGAAGTCTGAGATCCAAGGTGAAGTTGGGTTATGGATCCTAGAATTGATTTTGGATCTGAAGTCTGAGATCCAAGGTGAAGTTAGGTTCTGGATCCTAGAATGGATTTTGGATCTGAAGTCTGAGATCCAGGGTAAAGTTGGGTTCTGGATCCTAGAATGGATTTTGGATCTGAACTCTGAGATAAAAAAAAAAAAAGTGGAGTTTTATACTTGGGATTAGGATTTAACTTTGTATTTGGATTCTGAAAGTCCACATGGGACTTTTGAAGATGGATCTGGGTCTTGAAAACCCAGATTGAGTTTAAAATTTAAGAGGAATCAAGTTTTGAGATTCAGAATCAATCTCAAACTGTGATTTTGAAGATAAGAAGATAAACTTGATTTTGAGAATGAATAAGAAACTTCAAAGTTAAATTGAACTTTTGAAACTGAAGCATATTTCAATCTTTAAATGAATTTAAAAATAAGATTGAAGATATAATACCTCCTTAACTATGGTCATTGAATGTATTATATAATAATCATATTTGAATTCAGGTGAAGAAAAAAACATATTTTGGTGCCTTTATAGAGTTTAAAATGAAATTAACTCTCAATATATCCTAACTATGGCCATTGATATATATTTTGAATTAATTTTAAGTTAAATTCTAATAAAGGAAGAAATATTTGAAAATTTGATGATTTTTGAAAAGGGATTCAGTGCGGATCTAATGTTATTCCATGAAATATGAAAACCCTAAGTTTTGTTCACACCTTGACTATGGCCATTGATGCAAATCATCAACTTAGGATTTAATCACCTTTTATTAGAATGGTGCACGTGTCATTCGTGTTTCACCATAGTGATTTTTGAAAAATAAAGGCAAAACAAAACAAGCAATTTATGACTTTTATATGCTCATCCATTCTATCTAAGACTGAAAATGTAGAGTTTTCATTTAATATCTGGCTTGTTACAACACTGGAATTGAAAACATTGAAAATTTCTAATTCAAGCTTTTCACATATTCCTGCAAGATGGAATTAGCAAAAAAAGGAAATGGAAGAAATTAGGTTAAAATGTAAATGCAAATTCTTACACAAGATGCTTTACTTATGTTAAATGAGAAAGGCATATGGCATACCCTGCATTTGTTAGAAAATGTACATATATACGGGTACGTATATATATATATATATATATATATATATATATATATATATATATATATATATATATATATATATATATATATAGGCAATGCCATAGGTAAATGAAAATCTATATGCAATGGATGAAGGCAAGAGCCAGGGTGGTCCAAGATGAGCCATCTGAAAGGCAATAGCCATAGTAGCTCATGATGAACTACTATGGAAATGAAAGACCACAGTGATTCATTGTGGACCACTGTGAAAGACCACAACTATAGTAGTTCCTTGATGAACTACTATAGGAATGAAGGACCATAGTGGTTCATTGGGAACCACTATGAAAGATTCACTGTCCTATAGTGAAATCTGAATTGTTGATTTACCTTGAAGCACCTAAGAACAACCATGCTTATAGCCATTCTCACCCAGACTTCTTTAAATACTTTGAAACTCACAAAAGGGGTTGAAGCATGATCATTCACAAAAGCTCATCTTAACTCTTTATTTCACAGAAATGTATTCAATCAAATACAAAAGCTCATGTCGCAAGTATGAGATTCACCAATTGATATTCATAAAAAAAATCATTGCCATGCTTGCTGTAAGTGGATCATGATGAATATAATGATATCAAGTAAGAACATAATGCAAAAATGAAGGTGCATGGGGGAGTGATGGTGTTATGGATGTACAAGAAAAGGGTGGGAGGCAGAATGTGATTAATAGTGTAGTTGGCAGGTGGCTGTGCAAGAGTGGATGAATGATATGCAGGAGATGTAATGGAGCTATTCAATATGAGTATTTCATTCAAAATATAAACAAGAAACCTTTAGAACATATATAACAAGCTAACATTTGAATTCATGGATCATAGCTTGGTGAGCCATTGAACAATATTGCACATAGCAGACGTTCATATATGGACATCCTCTCTTACGAGCATCTGAAGGGAATTAATACTGAACTCAAGAAGTCAATGAAGATACCAAACCCATCTACTCTTAACAGTATCTCAAAAAGAGAAGCCATCTAAATGGAACTAAGAACTCTCAGTAAGGCGCTTGCAACATCTGAACATCAAGGGAGTTTATCACTTGTAGGTTATAGCTAAAATAATGAAATTCTGTATGCAGAAATAGATTAAAATCTGACAAAGATAACACAATGATCTTCAGAAGCTCCTCTTTGAAATCCCCTTCAACACCTGATACTGACACAGAGATAGGGGCCAGCATAGTGTATGCAATGTGCATCTAGTGAAGTGGTGAGTGTGATGTGTACAGATAGCGGGTATTTACATAGATACTGAAACCAAAATGTGAGTGCCAACCTGTATAACAGGATGCGTACATATATATACAAAAAAAAATTATTTATTCATGGGCATAGGGAACATGGGACTGGGACATATATACCGAACTTAAGAAGGAAAACACATACCTGTACATGAGGATGTAGGAACGAGTTGTTTGTCAGATGTAATCCTGATGCCTCATGGACTTTTGTCTCCATTTTGAAATAATTGCACTTTTGAAACATAATCCATAGCTACGTAGAAGAGCTTCATCTTCAACTCTTCAACCTTATTCTTAGTTCTCCTCTTAAGCTCGTTTTCCTGTTATCCACCTCCTGTCCTAATCAAGTTCACCGAAATGGTGATCAAAGAATGCTATCACTATTTCTGTTCTCTCCTAAAATTGGTTCCAACCATGCACGGATTGTGATGGCTTGCTCTAAAGCGCTGGCTGCCCATATAGTCGACAAAATGAGGATTCCAGAACTTAGCAAAACAGCAGTTAGGACTCTTTCATGAATCTTTTCCTTTGTCAAAGAATTGATGCTTTTATTGACAAATATATCAACTTGCAGAAAAGGCCAGAGAAAATATTGTTACAACATCATGGACAAAGATAAATTTTGATCTGAGCTTCACTATTTATTTTAGTCAAGTCATTGAACTCTAGCTGTAGGTAGAATAAGTCCATCCATCCATGCAACTCCAGCTAGGTTCCCCAATTTTTGTATGACCACAGGGGCTTGTGTCTCTCCAATGTTAGGATTCCCAATCCTCATAGAAAAAAAAAAGTAGAATCTACCATTTGAAGCCTGGCACATAGGTTGAAAAAGTCTTTGCAGAGCTGATCACCTTCAAAACCACTAAATGAGGGGTCATGGGATAGCCAATTAACCCTTCTGAAAATGAACCGTATGAACCACATGAGAATGAAAGGAACGACAACTAAATGGAGTGGAGCATCACGCAAAAAGCCAATGCCGTGATGCTATGGACTTTTGGATATCATTATGCTTAGAACATAATTGGAGCTTAATCTCGACACGAAAATCTAGCAAAGCTTTTGAGAATGTGAATCAGCATAAAACCTGCACCATAGGTGAAAACACAGGGAATTCTGACAAGATGATTCTAACTAGATTGAAATATTCAATTGAATCAGGTGTAGGGAGAGATGCTGGTTGAAGGATCTGATGATGATTTTGCCCCAAATCCAGCATAGATACTGGATTTCCTGACCACCTGTTTTGACTTTTGCATCATTCCACTAACCCCAAGAATGTTAAATGAAGCTACCTTCGATGCAATCGAAATAACGTTAATCACATGATGTTATCATTTAGTGCCCCAAACGATGAATAAAAAAAAAGGATATATGAGGATACACTGAATACATCTTACCATATTCAATGACATAGATCTAAAGACAGCATGATAGCGACCAATTTGAATTAAAAGAACCCAGAGCAAGGTCAGGATTTTGAAACAACATCTTCGATATTGTAAACAAAAATATTAACATGAAGGATATCTCTTAATCATAAGTCGCAGAAAAGTTTGCCAGAATAGCTAAGCTCTTCAAGTCGCAAATGGTGAAGGCGCTGAGTATATTCCATTGAGCAAATTCACAACACAAAATCAACAACCCAGATGACCACAAAAGAAAGAGGAAGAAGCACATAATTTACAGAAATTTTCTGCAGAATGAGCCCGATCTGATACTGGATCAGATCGGAAATCACTGCGGAAACCATTTTGAAAATACAAAACAAAAGGAAAACTAAATAGACAGATACAGTTACATAGATGGCAGAAGATAACAGCATATCGCAGCATAGAGCATAAGAATATAAAGTGCTAAAATGAATTTGCAATGGATATCAAATTGAAATAATATTTAACAATAATAGTATCAATGAAAATCCAAAATACAATGGCAGGAACAGAAAACAGAGATTGCAATATAAATAGGAAATCCAAAAATTGCAGGAAATTCGATGTGAAGGCAAAACTGAGAATTAGCATAAAAATAAAAAAAACGAGAATTACAAAACTGAATGCAAATTGGAATGCAAGATCCAAGATCTGGAAGTCATAAAGCAGTGAATCTGAGCCGATTCATGGAGGAATCAATGTGAAACTAGCGTAACACCCTGTGGGTTGTAATGTTGCTGGAATTAAACTAGTAATACTAAAAAAAAAGAAAAGAAAGAAAGGAACCAAACATTATATTGAAGGGCGTAAACAAACTAGCAGAGATTACTGAATCTAAATAGCGTAAATTGAAGAACGAACTGCAAAAGTTGAAGAAATATGAGATATTATATAAAGACGAAAGGGATATGTCAAAATGATTCATCTTTTGTGTTGTTGTACAAGGGGGTGTTGAAATTGCTATAAGCAATTCGACACCTCCGATGGTGCGTTTAACGGGGCCAAAAGCAAGGAAAATTAAAGGAAAATCAGAGAGAAGAGGGGAAAGCACCGAGGTAAAGGGGAACACATCGAAGTAAAGGGATGTTTTACCATGGCGGATCCTTCAAGATCGGGACTCCTTGCTTGCAGCAATGTTGAAGGAGGGAAGAGAGAACATATTTGCAATGGTCGAACTCTTGTAATCTTCAGCTAATGCAGACGAGAACCAGAGAGAGAAGGACGAGGAAGGGATCGTGAGAGAGGAAGGAGAAGAAACGAGGGGTGCGGGGGTGAAGAGGCGGTGCCCGGCCCTCTTCCCCTGTATCTTTTTATAAAAAGGGGGAAGAAACATCGAGAAGGGGAATTTTCGAGGACGATCCGAAAAGTTTTTAGAAAATCAGAAAAGTGGCTGCTTTATAAGAAATTTTCAAAAAAAAGGTTTTTACTAAAACAACTTTTATAAAAATGGGCTTACTTAACCATTTTTTTCGCATTTTCCCCTTTTTTTGTACTTTTTTCTTTGTAATTATATATATATATATATATATATATATATATATATATATATATATATATATATATATATATATATATATATATATATATATATATATTTTTTTGTTTTTTGAAATAAAAACTCCAAAATCTATAGGAAAGTAAGGGGTTAAACTATATTTTTTTTGGTATTTTTAAGAAATAATCTAAAAAAAGGCTTTATGAGCATTCGGGCTAGGTTTTTCTCAGAGAATGGGTTCATATTCGGATTTTGAGAAAATATTCGAGGTTTAAAGCCTCGAATCAAAAAATACAGAGTTGGGGATCCAATAGAGTGCCAGATGAACTGCCCGAGCCATTCAGAACCAATTTTTTTGGTATTTTTGTAATTTTAATTTGAAAATCAGACAACGAGGCTCAGATTTGGATTTAAAACACTGGATTCAGATCCATAATTGAATTTGAATATATCAATATGGAATTTAATCCAGAAAATCTGAAGAATAACTGAATTTTAGTTTTGATTTTCTGAGAAGATAGAGCCATGGGCAAAAAGGTCATTTTACAAAACCTTGAAAAATTTGGGGTGTTCACAGATGCCCCTCTTTGTTACTAAGCCGGTTGAAAGCTGAGTTTAGTGGCAAAGATAACACTCCAAATTTTAAAAATGCCCCAGTCAGCAGATCTGAACTGAGTGTGGAAGAATTTATTTGAAAATATGACTTCTCAGGCTTAGAACCTTATCCTGAATGGTTTGGGGGAGACGAAATCCTCGAAGATGATATGATTGAGTAGAAGATAAAGAAATCGTGATGGGACTTTGGATGAAAATCCCGAAATGGTGGAAATAAAAATTTTGATCAAGTCTCATGGGTGAGACAAGATACATTTTTTGGAATGATTCAGGTTTAGCCCTTAACCTGGATGGGACGAAGATATATCAAAAAATATATTTAATGAGGAAAGGAATACATGAAGACCTTGATGGGATATTTTTTGGAAAATGCCTCGTGAAATGCAGCTCAAGTAGGATCCTATCCTGGATGGATATACAAAGCATGGATTCCTTGATGGGAAGAACCATGATAGGACTGAAAGAAAACATCTTGTCAAAACGAGGAATCTTGTCGAAACGAGATTCAGGTTTAACTCAAACCTAAGAAAGAAAGACACCTCGCGAAGCGAGGTTCAGGGTTAACCCTTAATCTGAATGGGAAATCTACCATACAGATTTCTTAAATGGATAAACCATGATGGGACCTTCGGAGTTTGGACGAACAAAATCTGAAAGGGGTTTTGCGAAAGGAGGAAAATAGGGTTCCCTAAAGCTTTGAAAAGGGGAAGAAATAGAGCATCTCATTGCTGAGACTGAAATAGCTTTTGAAATCAATGACCTTTCGCAGAAAATTTAGGTTTGACCCTTAACCTGAATGGGAAATCTACCATACGGATTTCTCAAATGGAGAAACCATAATGGGACCTTCGGAATTTGGACGGACAAATCCGAAAGGGGTTTTGCGAAAGGAGAAAAATAGGGTTCCCTAAAGCTTTGAAAAGGGGAAGAAATGGGGTGTCTCATTGCTAAGATTGAAATAGCTTTTGAAATTAATGACCTTTCGCAGAAAATTCATGTTTGACCCTTAACCTGAATGAGAAATCTACCATACGGATTTCTCAAATGGAGAAAACATAATGGGACCTTTGGAATTTGGACGAACAAATCCGAAAGGGGTTTTTGCGAAAGGAGGAAAATAGGGTTCCCTAAAGCTTTTGAAAAGGGGAAGAAATGGGGCGTTGTTATCGTCGCAAAATTTTTCTCGTCTTCCCTTCCTTGCGTAAGAGAGAGGAAAATGCTTTCGCGAGTCAAACTTGACCAGATCTTGGAAATTTGTTTTTGAAATACTCGCCTCCGTTTTGAAAATAGCGGGAAAATCCATGGGATGAGGCTCGACCTGTCGGTACGAGGTTCGACCGTTCCTGCCGCCTTTAACAGGGGTAATTGAACCCAGCACCAAAATTGTGCTTGACATAGTGAAATTATCAAAATTGTGTTCTATCCTAAATGCACAGAGAATTCAGGCATGTGCTATGAGATTTTGTAAAATGTAAGTTGGAAAAACATGATGTATGCTTAGAAAACATTTGGAGTTGAAAAGCATTTCTCAGGAAAAAGATAGAAATCGATCTTTTAGGAAACTCAGATGAAAGAATTGGAAATCACCAGAAAGTTTATGAAGTTTTGGGAAAATCGTGAATGGATGAAAGTCCTGGGAAAATGGAGAAGGTTCTTGAGAAAAGATGAATATTTGAAAAAGAAAATATTTATCAGGAAAACTCTGACTTTGAAAATTTTCTTAGGAAAATGATGGAAAATTTATAGGAAAACTCTTTGGAGATGGAAAATCAAAACTTAGAAAATTGAAATCCTGAGGATCTTGTCTTTGAAATATCTGAAAATCAACTTTGATTCTTGAGAAAGATGAGAAATTCCTTTTGAAAATGGATCTTAAGAAAATAACATTTTCAAGGCAAATCACGAGAAAACTTTAACTTGGGAAATCCAACTTCGGAAATCTTCATAGTTTCTTAAGGAATCGATTTCCATGGAATGAAAATTTCTTGAGAAAATCATAAGAAAAATAGATGATGCCTTGATGCAGATGATTTGAATGAATGAATGCACTTTGAAAAGAATTTTTTTGAGAAATTTGTTGGAAAAATGTGTATTAAGTCAAAGTAAATCCTTCACATATTCTGACTGTGGCCATGAATATGTTCAGAGTTTATTTGAGTTAATTCACAATATTTTGAAAATTTGGAAACATGATGTGCATTTTTAAGATAGCCTAAGAGTGTAGGCTCAGTATGACTAGTAGAAAGATGATGGATCTGGGTCTCGTCCATATTCCGACTAGGGCCGTAAATATGGACTCCACCAAGTTCATCAACTCTCTAAGAGTTGGTGCACGTGCCATTCGTGGTCATCCACAGTGAATTTTGAAAATTGAGATATATGAATCATAGAATCATGATATTGCAGGAATCAAACTACATGAAATGCATCCTAATCTAAGCAGTAAAAGTAAATATTATTCCAAGTTTGATTGTTACATCTCTGACATAAGTCAAAATAAATGAAATAAAAAAAATACATGGTATAAAAGAATCAACATCCTCCAGATTTTCCTGCAAAATGAGAATTAGTACAAGATAACCAAGGAAATGGGTATATATATAATATGTACAATGAAGATATACATAGTTATATCTAAATGCTTGAATTTGTGCTAAATGACATGTGATAATGAAAATGTATTTACAAAAAAGAAAAAGAAAAATAGCTATATAAATACTTGTATGTGAAAACAAGTGCACATGAAGATATCCCTATATATATAAGTATATATATATGTATATACATGTATATATATATACATATAGATATACATAGATATATATATATATAGATATATATATATACATATAATGAGAAAATATATATAGTAATTAGAATTTCATATATAATGGGTAAAATCAGAAAATACAGGGTATATACAGTTTCTGTAGGTGATTTCACAAAGTTGTAATTCTCAAATTATAACATATTTCTCAGTAAAATTGGGTATGGAACTTCCCTATATATCAATAACAAAGCATGCCAAATATGGTCTAGAGATCATGAATGGATGTGGAGATATCCGTTCATGAATATAGCCGATTATCAAGACTGGGTATCTGCAGCAGAAGAGATGGGTAAATACATAACAATTGAGTTGCCATGGAAGATGCAGGTGACTATAGAAGATGGTTAAAGGAATTGCCAACTGAAAATGGGTCTTCATAAAATGTTTTTAGATGGTTAGCAATATAGGAGCTTCCTATATTGCTAACCATATGCGCAACTGAAAACTCCAGCACACATGTGCATTGCTATAAAAGAAATAACTGGACCTTCCCTCTATACCCTGTTTACTAACTACAGCAATTACAAATGGGAGTGATGACTGGGGGGTAGTGTGAGAAAGTAAGTATTAAGGGTGTTGGGGAAGAGGCTTGATGTGATGGAAATGGAGCCGATGACGCATGCCAAGAAAGTCTGCTGTAGACATTTGAATGACTGCAGAACATCACTCAAATGTGCAGCTGTCCACTATTTATTTCCTGCAAAACTGATTGTTTTCCTTTATTATGATCTATACACACACAGATAACCTACCAACTCCATTGAACCCAGCTGAATTTCAAACTCACTGTTGACTAGTTGGTTTTTAGCCATTCAATGATTATAATATCACCAAAATCCACTTGATAAACTCAAAACCATGAAGGGAAAACGATTTCCCTTTTTTTTAGCTAATGTAGAAACATTAACATGTAACCATATAATATGAATACAGATGCTCAAAAGAGGTAATGACAGCAGATGGAAAACAACAAAAAAAAGAAAGGTATAAGATGCAAATGTAATTGAAAATAAAGCAATAGGCTAAGTCACATATGACGCTGAAACTGCTAATTTTTAGAGAATATACAGGGGATCAAGGTAAAGACATGAAACAATAAATATAGGGATGTATGTAAAAAAAAAAATCTACAATGCACTAAGTATAGGAATTAGCATGATGACTTACAGATATCAAATGCTTTGTCATAATTCAATGCAACGAATGCAACTATGCTTTGTTAATGAAACAAAATCCAATTGATTTTAAAAGTCACGAATAAACTGAAATTTTACCTGTTTCTGCTCCTTTCAAAATCTTCCAATATGCTGAAACAAAACCAAAGAGGTACCTTGTGGGTCCCCTGCACCAACGAGAAAGAGGAATTTTCTGCGGCTGGGCTGAAGGAAATGTGGAACGGGCCTTGCTGGGCTGAAGGCAATGTGAATGAAGATGATGGTTGGAATCCTGTAACCAGTGATGAAATGGCAGCAACCTGCTGGTGGGCTGAAGAAAGGGGGCAGCAACCTGCGTATTGCTGGATGGTCTTCACGCTGGATGGAGTTTCCTGCTGGTGGGCTGAAGAAGAGGTGGTTTCCTGCTGGACCTCTCCTGGGCTGAAGGAAGGTGAGACGACTGGATCTCTTGCTGGTGGACTGAAGCAGGATGCAGAACCTGCTGAGATGATCTGCGGCTGGGCTGAAGGTGTATGGGGAAATGCTTCTTCACGCTTTAAAGGAAGACCCCTGCAAAACCAAAAGGAAAATTCAATCGGCTTCCTCTCTTCTCGATCAATGGCTGGGTCTTTTTAAAGACCTTCAGCCTCTTTAAAAAAAAACGTATTTTCCTTTAAGAGCACCGTTATAGTTTTTGAATTTTTTTTTTTTGAAAATTTTGGCAAAGGCGTGAAACCGATGCCTCATTAATTTTGAAATTTTGTTGTTTTTAAAAGAGGCGCATCTTGTGTTTTTCAAAAATTTCATTTCATTTACCTAAGTTTTAGGTAAAATGAAATTTATTTTATTTTTTATTTTTTATTTTTTTGGGAAGTTCGGTTGTGCCATTTAAGGCTGCTTCTTTTAAAAAATATATATCTTATGCAAGCAAATCAATAAAAAGAAATAAAAATGAATGGTGAAATAAATGAGAGGCTTTTATGGAAATGCCACCTCAACCCACTTTTAAAATCCTTTTGAAAAATAAAGTTTTATTTTGTTTTGGCAAATCTTTTATTTTCAAGTGGGGTGCCACATGTGTGTGGGCCCACTAACTAAAAAAATAAATAAATAAATAAATAACATTAAGAAATTAAAAAGAAGAATTTGCAATTTGGTGCGATCTCCGGGTGGGTCCTGCTTGAAAATAAGAAACTTACCTGGGAATCTGAGTATGATGCTAGTTCAAAGGCGGGTCCCACTCCATTTATTTGAAAATAAAAGCTGAAGAAATAACTTCCTTTTTTTTTTGGAATTTTTATAATACGAGATAAAACTTTGTTTGTTTTCAAGAATTTGGAAAAAAATGGTTTTTCAGGACAAAAATATGGATAAAGAAAATACAGAAATTTTGTAAAGAGATTAAAAATCTTTTTGTAAAAAGTTTTGAGATAAAATCTTTAAAATCAATATCCAAATATCTAGATTATTTTCCTGAGAAAAACTTTTGTAATTAAAAAGTCCTGGGGGTAAAATGAGAAAGATTGGCAATTTTGAAAACCCAGGGTTTGGAAATCAATTTTGAAAAGAGTTAAACTCGAATCTAGATTGAAAAATTTTGAAATCGAGAGTTTCTGGACCTCAAAATGACATGATATAAAATGTTCATGCAATGCTATGCAAAGACATGTTCTATGAAATGTCATTCTGAATCTAGAATTAGAAATTCTAACTTCTTGTCAGGAATAGGATTTTAAAAATTTGCAGTTTGAAGATGTCTCTGAACCTAAATATAGAAATTTTGAGGATCAAGAATGAAATTTTAGACTTTCTGCAAGGTCTAAACTCAAAAAATAACCATTTTGCCCTTCATTGCTTCTAGAGAACTGAAATGTGATAATTGGTAGAGATGTCAGGAAGGTGAGTGAAAATTTGCGGTGTTTACAGATGCCCCTCTTTGCTACTAATCCGGTTTGTGGCCGAGCTTAGTGGCAAAGAAAAACACTCCAAATTTGAGCTATATAAAAAAAATGCCCCAGTTAGAAGGATCTGACTGGGTATGAAGAAATTAGCTCGGAGAAGATGGTAGATATGAAAATGGAGAACGAGGAGGAAGATTCTCTCTGTGGTGGTGAAGTTCAGGTTTTTGGCCTTCACCTGGATGAGACAGAAAATGCTTCGCATGGGAAAAGCTCAGGTTTGACCCTTAACCTGATTGGGGAATGAAATACCTCATCAAAATGAGGCTCAGATTTGTACCCTTAACCTGATTGAGGAATGAAATACCTCATCAAAATGAGGCTCAGGTTTGTACCCTTAACCTGATTGGGGAATGAAAATGAAATACCTTATCAAATGAGGCTCAAGTTTATACCCTTAACCTGATTGGACGAAAAATGAAATACCTCTTTGATTGAGGCTCAGGTTTATACCCTTATCCTGATTGGGCGGAAAATGAAATACCTCATCAAACGAGGCTCAAGTTTGTACCCTTATCTTGATTGGGGAATGAAATACCTCATCAAAATGAGGCTCAGGTTTGTACCCTTAACCTGATTGGGCGGAAAAGGGAATACCTCATCAAACGAGGCTCAGGTTTGTACCCTTATCCTGATTGGGCGGAAAATGGAATACCTCATCAAACGAGGCTCAGGTTTGTACCCTTATCCTGATTGGGGAATGAAATACCTCATCAAAATGAGGCTCAGGTTTGTACCCTTAACCTGATTGGGCGGAAAATGAAATACCTCATCAAACGAGGCTCAGGTTTGTATCCTTATCCTGATTGGGCGGAAAATGAAATACCTCTTTGATTGAGGCTCAGGTTTATACCCTTAAGCTGATCGGGCGGAAAATGGAATACCTCTTCAAATGAGGCTCGGGTTTATACCTTTATCCTGATCGGGCAGAAGATGGAATACCTCATTAAATGAGGCTCAGGTTTGTACCCTTATCCTGATCGAGCAGAAAATGAAATATTTGGAAGGTGAATAAGACAACTTTTCTTGAAGAGAAACGAGGCGATGAAAATGGAATTGTAAGAGGCAATCTTGGAAGATGATCAAGACGATCCGGTGAATTTTTCATCAGTGTGAAATATGAATATGGTAAGGAGTAAGATGACATCTTTTGATAACGCGAAAGATGGATATGGCAATCTTTTGACGAGAATAAGGTAACTCTTTCTGCAACACAAAAGATAGACAAGGCAAACTCTTTCAGAGAAGAGTAAGGCAACCCTTTTGACAACGCAAAAGATGAATAAGGCAATTTTTTCAACGAAGAATAAGGCAACTCTTTCGGCAATGCGAAAGATGAACGCGGGCGATCCAAAGGAACAAGGCGATTCTTTCGATAATGTGAAAGATGTCAAAAGGTAATCCGAAGGAACAAGGCGATTCTTTCGACCACACAAAAGATGACAAAGGTAATCCAAAGGAACAAGGCGATTCTTTCGACAACGCGAAAGATGATAAAGGTAATCCAAAGGAACAAGGTGATTCTTTCGACAACGTGAAAGATGACAAAGGTAATTCAAAGGAACAAGGCGATTCTTTCGACAACGCGAAAGATGACAAAGGCAATCCAAAGGAACAAGGCGATTCTTTCGACAACGCGAAAGATGACAAAGGCAATCCAAAGGAACAAGGCGATTCTTTCAACAATGCGAAAGATGACAAAAGGCAATCCAAAGGAGCAAGGCGATTCTTTTGACAACACGAAAGATGACAAAGGCAATCCAAAGGAACAAGGTGATTCTTTCGACAACGCGAAAGATGACAAAGGCGATCCAAAGGAACAAGGTGATTCTTTCAACAACACGAAAGATGACAAAGGTAATCCTTTAGGAGAGAAGGCTGATTTTTCAACAACGTGAAAGATGATAAAGGCTATCCTTTTGGAGAGAAGGCTAATCTTTCAACAACGTGAAAGATGATAAAGGCTATCCTTTCGGAGAGAAGGCTAATCTTTCAACAATGTAAAAGACGACAAAGAAAAATCTCTCAAAGGGGTCAACATGCATCAATATGGACATCAATCTCTCACTTAATGTCAGGATAGCTAGAAAATATTGTCAAAATGTTGAAAAATTTTGTTGATTCAAAGTAATTGAAAAATGATGCTCATTGTTGTGAAAATATTTCTTCTTTTCTACCTGAAGTATTATCTCCAAACAGGATTGACTTCATAGAATCAAGATTTGGAATCCAAATTGCTTGCGATTGACCTTCTTCAAAGAAGTTATCAATTTTCTTGATATGAACAGGAAAGTGAGAATTTAATATTATGAAAGCAATTGATGAAAAAATATTGATAATAGAATTTCACAAATTTAAAGAAGATTCTTGATAGATTTGGCAGTTTGATATCCTGGGAGCTTCTCTCATGATAATCTTTCTGCACTCTTTTGGGCTTCGAGGGAATTTATTACATCATCCTTCATTTTGGAGATGTTCTAACTTTTCTCTCTTTCTTTTTCCTCTCTTGCTCTCTTTTTGGAAGGGTACGTTACAAACTCCTTCAACTTGGAGATGTTTTGATCCTTCTTTGACGATATTGGCTCATGGGTTTGATATCTTTGGATGATAGCTGAAATTAAATATCTTTTAGGGATTGTCGGGAGGTTCATCGCATCTGCCTTCATCTCGACAGTGCTTTGGACTTTCTCTGGAAGGATCCGTCGCAAACTCCATCATCTTGGAGATATTTCAAATCTTCTTTGGCCCCGGGGGTCTACTCGCTTAATTCGTGGTTGATCTTTTGTAAATGGTATTTAAAACAATAATTTTCAATAAAAGCTTTGGAAAATCGTCAACCAAAGATATAAAAAACGGCTTTCCACGAAGTGGTAAGTACGGGTCGAATCCTCAAGGAACAGAACCTACACAGAATATTTCTCAAAAATTTAATTTATTAATCACAAATCTCAATCTACAATTACAAAGCTAATACAACTACAAATTAACACTAAACTAAAATGAAAAAGCAAATAAATCTTTTGTTGCATACCAAGGGTATTTCGGTCCTTTCGCTAGTTATCCAATCTTCGCGCTTGGACAAGGAACCCTGGAAAATGAATACGATTTTCAATCTAAACACAAATGAAAATGAAGAATTAGTAACTTATTCTAATAATGCAAGCTTTAAATGAAACTAAATCTAATTTTCCAAGAAGTAATAAAACAAATCCTAATTATGAGAAAACAATTAACTAAAATATTAAACTAATTCAAAAATCAACTAACCTAAGTCTAACAATGTTGTATGATGCAGATGCAGTTCCTACTATGCATAAAAGAATAAAAACAGTACGAAAATACTAAAAATAATGAAATTACAAATATGCCCCTAACTAGTGTAAAATAGACTTCTGACAGCCCTTTGGAAAACTACTGTTTGTCAGAGCAACCAAAGTCAGATTTTCTCGAAATTTGTTTTGTTTTGTAACTAACAGATTACAGAACCTTAAAGTTTTTACAGAATGAAAAAACGATATTTGACACTCCAGATATAAGCGTTTCAAAACTGGGAAAAATCAGGAAATCGCAAGTCCCGAAATTTAAAAACCAGAAAAAGCGATTTTCACAAAACGCCTAAAAGTCAGACCCAACCAACTCGGATCGAGCTGAAATTTGGTATGCAGACAGTTAACATGCCAATAAAGTGAATAGAAAAAAAATATTTTGAGAACTCGGAATTTTTGCACATGAAATGACGACAGTGCGACAGAGCAAAAATCAGGTTTTTCTTTGAATGCACTATTCACTTTATAAATCTATTTAAACACTAAACAATGCAATCTAAACCTAATGCAACCTAAATGACACTAAATGACAAATTGTATGCTGATGTTAAATACAATGATGCTAAATGAAATATAAATGAAATATGACATGCACTTTATGACTAAAAACTAAATGAACTAATAATGCAATTGTAACTAATGTACTTAAAAATGCACTTAGCTATATGAATGAATGAATGCAGTTAATACGAACTAAATGCAGCTGAACTAATTGAATAACTAACAAAGACAATTATCAAACACACATTAAACACGCGATGTAAACTCTACTAAATCGATTAAATGAAAATCGACACTAACTTATACTGAAATTAATCTAACTTAAAAATAAATGTATTAAATCTCTAATTACCAAAGAGTGGTGGGTTTAAGATAGGACTAGGTTCATGCCACACTTGGCTAGAGTGACTGGGTTCACTAGGTTGACTTGACTAGGCTCGGCTGACTTGGCTAGGCTTAGTCTAGTACTTGACTTAGGCTAGGTTTTGACTTGGTTAAACTAACTATAATAAAAACCTAAAATTTACAACCTAATTAATTAAAAATACTAACTACACTAATAACTCTAGACCCTTTACACGCCTAATATCAATAACTTAAACCCTAATTAAAACCTATCTAACTAGGGACCTAACTACTAACTACGGTTAACACAATTAACTACAATAATTAAAATCTAATCAATGCTAAATCCTTGTGGACGGTTGGAGAAATAGGCAATAGTAAATACTCAATGCTAATTTTGGAAAAGTTGAGAAACCCAAAAATCGTCCAACTAAATGGGGAGTTACAATCCTTAAATAGCTTTAAAGTCCAATTTGGAAACTTGGAACAATGAAATTGCCCAACCCAAAGTAGGTGAATATCTTTAATTGCTATTAACCCTTTTTTTTTGGAAGTAGAATCGTCCAGCCTAGAGAGCCACACGTTTTTGGTTTTCCAAACAAGAATTCAATTGCAATTATTTCTTTCTTGAAACCGTAGATACCCACTTTAGAAATTTAATTAATTTCAAAATATCTTTCCCAAGATAAACAAGTAACTCCCTTCTAATAGGCAATCAACATTTAATCCTTTCTTTAAATACTCCACATGATTTTTGAAGAGTCCAATCTTTCCAAAAAAAAAGCATTTTCAACTTCACTGACTTAATTGCCTTCCTTCTCAAAACTCGTCAACCCTAATTGAAGTTATTCTAGGCTAAGTAATTTAAAACCTACCTAGGGTAATGAGAGGTTAGTAATTGAATGACAACACAACTTTCTAAAATACTTAAATGCTACACCTAATTCAAGAATTACCTAAATGAAATCCTAAAAACGTCTAAGACATTAAGCCTAATGCATTGAACCTAGACACCCTAATACACTTACATGCTGGCAATTAATTCCTACCAAAAATAGTCGTGGAGCTCTAATGGAGCTCCAATGGCCGACGCCCCACCTTGGGGAAGAAGAAGATCTTAAAAAGAAAGAAAATCGACTTATTAAATATAAAAACAAAATCTAAAACTATGCAAATATAAAAAATCTAATGACAATTCTAATTGAACAAATAACCTTATTTAAATGATTATATTACTGCAAACCACATTAACTAAATAAAATACTAGAACTAAACATTACATGAAACAGGAATACTAGTCTAACTACACGCATAACCTAGAACACTAGGAATTGAAGCTAATTACCCTACGTTTAACAAAAATACATGAGAAGCTACCTTAACTAGATGTTAATCAACAAATTAAACTACAGTAACAAACTGGAACTCAATGAATATTTCACATAGCCGGTTGAACACTACCTAAAACAAAGAGGTAAAACTCGATGCTTTTTGTATTTGCAATAGAAACACAACACCAAATCACCAAACGATTAAAACAATATGTAAAACAATCCTAAGGCTCTAAACTCGACCAAGACACAGTATGTAAAACTGTAAAATCAACAAAAGGTGCAGGCACACAGCTTGAAGTTGAGGATTACACGCACATCACGAACATGAATTCTAATTCAACGATTTTGGCATACACATTCATACGGCACATAAAAAAATCAATTTGGGCTCAACCTAAATCTAAAAAACAGATCTAGAACATGTAAGAAACATCTAATCAAACTCAGATTATACTTGGGAACCATAGAACAATGTGCAACAACTCAACTTATGGAAACACCAAGATCGGCTAGAATTACTCTAGCCAATTTTTTTTTCTTTTTAATTGAAACAACAATTAATCAAATCCAACAATCCAACTAAATCAAAATAAACTTTTTTTTTAAAATGACTTTTCTGTAAAAACAACACAGTAAAACACGCTGGATGAAAAAAAACAAATCGACTAGAATAACCTCTAGCCGATTTACACGTTTTGAGTCAAAACAATGAAATCAATACTTGAACACAAAAACAATGAAACAAAACCTAGATCTACCATGCTGGTCTATGCACGAGTTCTATACTAGAGCTAAATCAATAAAAATAAAACAAACACACAGAAAATAATAAAAGAAAAATAAGCATGCACGTTTTAGGCTTTAACTAGAAGAAAAGAGAGAAGAAGACCTACCTCAAGGGCGATCCGACGATCATGGGGAAGAAGAGAGAGGACAATGGCCTTGGTTTGACGTCCCGAACGGTTCGAGAATGCTGGAATGTCACCACGAACTGTTTTTTCACAGCTGCAACACGTTGGAGATCCACTGAGGATGGAACGGGTGCCGATTCATGATCGGAGGGCTTAGAAAACCAGATGGAGGTAGGGCCGGCTCATCTTGATGGAGTGTTTCGCACTTCCGATCAAGATTGATGGTCTCCACCTCTGCTACACCTGCAAAAATATAGAAAATGGTGATTAATTACAGCAAGGAAGAAGAAGAAACGACAAGAATTGAAAAGGGAGATAAGAATATGCTTGGATTGCAAGCATGAACTTGATCTTTAATAGCCAATGGAGTGGAATGGAAGATTGGAAGGGGCTGGAGCTAGATTCACTGTAGGGGGCGCCAATCTCAATGCCAAAGACGCCTAGGGTTCTTCTAAAAAGTATATTTATACTTTTTGGAATTTCAGAAACAAGGTTATAAAAAAATATTTTACTAGGCGCCACTTTCTGAGGGGTTTTCTGCAAAAGTTTTTGAAATGGATATGGATATGCATGTGGGTTGGATTTTGGACTTTCTAAAGGTTGATCCAAAGTCCAAATAGCCTAATTGGGTCGGATATGGATCCGATCCACCTCGAAATCCATGCCCAAACACTGAAATAGCCATAACTCTCTCATTTTAACTCTGATTTCTCTGAAATTCGAACCACAACCCCTTACTATCAAAATGCATCTAAACATGGGTTTAAAACCTTAAACTCATTACCAAATGCATGAAAATCTTGTTAACATGATGTGCATTTCATGCATCATCAAATACCCCCATGCTTGAATGTTTGTTAGTTCCTTAACAAACCCTAACTATGCTATGCAACAGAAACAATAAATGCTAAACATGAATGCATAAAGACTAACTCACTTTTGTAGGAATCACGGTTGCATTTAGCATATGCAACAAGCCCTTTAAACCCCTGGCTTACACTAGTGGACGAGTAAGGTCTCGTGAGGGTTTGCAGAGATGCTACCCACAAACTTCAATGAAATGCAGGAATGACTTTTCAAGAATATTAGGCAATTAAGAAAACAGTTGGAACAAATATTTCATGTAATGAACATTCTCAAAACACATTCAGAAATCTCATGCCACCACAGTAAAATTCTTTTTCCTTTACTTTTCTAACATTGTAGCTTAATTTATGATTTTTCTCAGAAAGTCAAGTACTCTGATGTTTTACTCATTTTTCCTCACTTGTATATTTTCTGCACAGTAATGCACACATATTCTTAAACAATGAACTTTTTCTCATTCAACACATTCTTTTTCTTTCTTTGGATTTTCAATTTTTCACCCTTTTTCAATTTTTCTCTTGAGCATTCTTCACAAATGAGCACTATTTCGAATATTCAGTTTTCATGACCCGTGTAGCAAGCTTTGGGTCAGTGACTCCCAGGCCGACCGACCTTAGGGCACTAGATACAAAGTATCCCTCAGACTTAATTGCTCGAGTCACTAGACCTTCTATTCTAATAGTTTACGTATAGTCTTCCTCTCGTCATGTGCAATGTCTCTATCTCTTAGGCTTTCTATGCAGTCCATGTAACAAACTTTCGAACCGGTGGCTCCCAAACCAGCTGGCTTTGGGGCATCAGGTGTAAAACACCCTTCAGATTCTACTTACTCGAACTACAAAGGCCACAGATATCAACTAGACAAGAGGATGTTCTCCTTCGTTATCCTTTTCGTCAAGAGACCCAAACACTTCATCTCATATCTGAGTTCCACTACCAGGATTCACGAAGACATCAACAACTAAACGTAACTCTATTCTTTTAAACTCATTTTTCTAAAACATCTTTCCATTGCTTATTTCTTTCACAAAACATACTATGCATACTTATACTAAAGTGATTCAAATTTTTCTAACAATCAAATACTATCTTTTCTTTGAATTTTCTCATAAATAACTACTCTATTTGAATCAGTTCAGAAAAAAAAATTCATGGGGCTTAAAAAAAATTCTAACTTGTTAGATTATGCCAAGACAATCATATATGCTACAACTTTGTTCTCAGCTGCCTACTTTAGCTACCAGACATAATTTTTTTTTTAGTGTGCATCTAAACCACCCCCTGTGATCATGGCAAAAATTTTCCTCTCTTGTGGTTTCTCTCTCTTCCTTCTCTTTTCCTTTTCTAACCTCTATTTTCCTCCTTTTTGAAGGGAGAAAAATAAAAGAGAGAAAAGAAGAGAGAGAGGAAAAGAAAAGAAAAGAAAGAAAAATAGAAGAGGAACTCTTTTGCGCGGTCTCACTTGACCTTGATTTGAAAATATTTAGCAAATAACTCGCCTCCATTTTGAAAATATTTGCGGGAAAATGGAGAGACGGGATTCGCTCGTAGGTAAGAGGTTCGGCCGTTCCTAGCGCCTTTACCAGGGGTAATCGAACCAAAGATCGAATCTATGCCTTTTTGCTTTGCCTAAATATTATCTAAGAATTTATACTAAATCTAAATGCACAAAGAATCATGCTTGTGCAATGCGAGTATGTATGCTCTTTTGAAAGATGTTTTGAAAATTTCCAAGTATTCTGAGATGAACTTGATAAGGGAGTGAAGAAATGATTGAATCTAACTTAGAACTTGAGATAGATCATAGAAGTTCTAAGTCTTTGAAGTAAATCAGAGTTGGAAAAATAAATCTTGATTTTGAGAAAGAATGATTTGAAGCTTTGAAATGAAAGGAAATAAAGTTTTCAAAGTCAGAAATGGACTTTGAATTTAATCATGGATTTAGGAAGGAAATGAGTATTTGAAATGGAATTTGAATTTCAAATTTGAAATCAAGATGGATCTGAGAAAATCAAATGGTATAGAAATGTATTTAGGAAGTTCAGATGCGATCTGAAAATGGGGTTGGATTTGAAATTTAAAATTAGGAATGGAATTGGATCTTTAAAATGGATTTAAGATCTGAAATCTGAGATCAGATGTAGAATTGGGTTCTGGATCCTAAAATGGATTTGGATCTGAAGTCTGAGATCCAAAGTGTAATTGGATTCTAGACCCTAAAATGGATTTGGATCTGAAGTCTGAGATCCAAGATGGAAGTTGTGTTCTAGATCCTAAAATGGAATTGGATCTGTGGTCTGAGATCCAAAAGTGGATTGGGTTCTGGATCCTAAAATGGATTTTTAGATCTAAAGTCTGAGATCCAAGGTGAAATTGGATTCTGGATCCAAAATTTTAAATAGGAATTGGATCCGATATTTGGAATCCGAGATGAATTTTGGATCTAACTTTGGAATTTTAAACTTGGTTTGAAATTTTGAACTCTGAATATATAAATGAATTTCAAAGTCAAATTGGACTTGAATTTGGAGCTTGAATTTAGAATTTAGAAGATGAAAAGAATCTCAAAGTTAAATTGAACTTTGAATTTGACTGGAGTTTTGAATATAAATTGAATTTGGAATTTCAAGGTCAGATTGAACTTTGAAATCTGATTGGATTTTTTAAATATAAAATGAATTTTTAAATCTCAAAGTTAAATTGGATTTTGAGATTGAAAATGAAGTAGAATTGAAAATAAAAAGATGAATTGGATTATACAAGAATTGAAGATTGATTGAACAAGATATTTATATCACTTGGAGTTTTGAAAAAGGAATTTTGAAAATATGATGCAGTTCTATCCTAAATGATGAATGAATTTGAAGAATTTGAATTTAGATTTTGAAAAGCTATCCTATTCTTTAAATGAATTAAAATAAGATTGAAGATATAATACATCCCTGACTATGGTCATTGAATGTATTATATAATAATCTATATTTAAATTCAAAAGAAGAATAAAATACATTTTTGTGCTTTTATAGAGTTTAAAATGAAATTAACTCTCAATATACCTTGACTATGGCCATTGGTATATATATTGAATTAATTTTAAGTTAAACTCTGATAAAAGATGAAGTATTTGAGGAAAATATGATGAATTTTGAAAAAGATCCAGTGTGGATCCAATGTTATTTTATAAGAGATAAAAATCCTAAGTTTTGTTTACATCCTGACTATGACCATTGATGTAAATCATCAACTTAGGATTATTTACCTCTTATGAAATGGTGCACGTGCCATTCGTGTTCCCATTTGTGAGATTTTTGAAATAAAGACAAAGAGGCATGAAAAAACTAAGTAAATTATGATATTTACAATGATTATTCATTCTATCTAAAACAGGAAATGCAAAGAATTCTCATTTAAGATTTAACTTATTATAACATTTGGAATAATAAAATCTTAATCTAAGTTTGAAATCAACATTTTCCAGAGATTACTGCAAAACAGAGTTAGTATATAACAAGATTGCAAATATAAAGCAAAATCTGGATGTCATGTTTACATTGAATAGAAATGTGCATACCTGAAGTTATTCACATAGGAATGTATTTATCTAGCTGGAAATGAGGGTAAAAAAAGAAATGGGGATAATTTGATTTACAACAACTTCAGTGAGTTGAAGTAGACCCAAATTCATTCAAGCAATGCACTCCACGATTGATATAGGAATTCACGAGATATTAAAACTCAACGGTCTCCCGATTGAATATGACTTTATTGTTATGTCAAATCAATACAAAGGAAATCAACTGATGTTAAAGAAATGAAAGGAAATATAAGAAAAATGAATCTAAACATTAAAATGCATATGTAATATATAAAGGATGCTAGAATGATATAGTAACAAAGACATGTTGATGCAAATGTACACCAAGTAAAATTCAGAATGCAGAGTATGTAGGAAAAATGGAATTAGTATCACATATTACAGAAATTGATGCAAAAAAACATGAGATGCAAATGCAAAATGTAAATCCGATGAAGAATAATAAATGAGAGTGATGCTGTAAATGGAAATGAATGAATGATATTGACAAATAAAATGAATAGATAGAATGAGAGTGTAATAAAAATGTAGTGAATTAATGAATATGATAAGCAAAAATTAAATGTACCTGGGCGGTGAAAACTATAATGCTTAATTTATATGAAGCAAAGGGTCTGTGGTGCTAATAAAACAGACTTCAATGCTAGGGGGGGTGAATGCGCAAATAAGGCGCAGAAGGGTGGCAGTGTAAGTAGTAACAACAGTGTGGTGTATATTGGGGATAGATGAGTATGTGCATGTAGGATTGCCAAGTAATGTTAGAAGGCAAATCTGGGCAACCCTGTCACCCAGACCAAACATCATGACTTCCATCACTATTGTCAGTTGGCTCCATCCCATCTGATTCTTGAATTTTAAACAACCCAGGAATTGGCATACAAGATATCATGGATGAAATTATGATGACATCAATTGATCTCATAAAATATTTAAACCTAACCCTACAACAAGATTAGTGTTCATGATAATCATTTGGCAAGCCTTTACAATAAATGGAATGAGGTTTTCACAACAGTTCATAATAAGTGCTGATAGGAAGAAATAAGAATTCATAGCAAATGAGAGAGCTTATATTAGAACCGATGCCAATACAGATCCTTCAAACTTAATACGATACACTGATTATCATTTCAATTTTAGGTATGGGATTCAAGATTCAAAGCAATAAATTCATCTTTGCTACCTGGATGTACAATGAGTCAATTTATCGTTTGGTACATGACGATTTCAACCTGCTGAACCATGATTTTCAAGGGGAATATAAATCAGCACAGAGCTCACCTCTGTAGAGAGTCCTGGTCACACGTTGGGTGCTACTCCAACTCTGATCTAGATTTAAAAGTAATGACATTGGATCCAACCTCCATCATGGCAATTTCAAAAATTTATTTACCATCAAATGCCTTGTCGAGAAACTCAGTAAGAGCTTCAACCAATACAGATTCATCTTCCTTTGAGAGCAAAACATCAGACAAAGAGGGAAGAAGTGAAGTAATTTATGTGAATGTGCTGAATGCAAGTGTAAAGGCAATGATGCTGAGATGGAGTAGTGTATATCCAGCAATAAGACAGTAGATCAGTTTTGAATTGGTAAAATACCTTATTTTGATCCAGCAAATCCCAAATTTTACGATAAATCAGGAATCTGATTATGAGGCATCTCACATATTGCAGCAGATCCAATATCTCCTTGTAATTCTCGCAGGGGAAACGTGATCGCCATTGGGGTCATCAGAGCTTTCATATTTGAATATTATCTTAGCATAACTTGATTATCTCTATATAGAAGTTACAATCATCAATGATGACAAAAAAAAAGAAAGCCAATGAGTCTGTAAGTTGAATCCAGATCACAAAGACATATATCACCCTGATTGCGAACAATGCTTTAACCCCGATGCAGGAAATTTTCCTGCAAATTCTGATTTCAAGTCAATAGCATATGTCGTTTTCAACTGTTACGCTAATATCAAAACATTTTCAGTTATGGCAGAGGAATTCCTCTTTGCGACACTTAGGCCCAACTACTGAGCAAAAAAAATGTCAGGTAATTTATTATTAATAGCAGATCTTTTGTAAATTCTTCATTCATATGCCAATTGACATGGCCAACCCCCGATCATACCAGTCAACTTGAAGGTATTGTGTTGAAAAGAGCAATGTGAGATACAAAGTGAAAATGTAGGGACTCTGAGATAGTAATGTTTCAGATGAATATATGATAAAAAGAAAAATGACGCTACAGGCAAACAAGAAAGAAAATGTATAACAGAGTTTGAGAGGAATAAAACCCAATGATGCAGGTGGCATTAATGAGCATCCAACGAACTCTCTCTTTTGTTTTTGTTTCCTTTTTTTTTTTTTAGAGCAGCAGTAGTAGCCGAAGACCTTGCTCATCTCAAATTCCATGAAATCTGAAGAATTCCTATGGAACCTCATCTTGAAGAGTACGTCTTGCTGGAAATGACCTGAACATGGTGTGGTTTTACCTGTTTTTATTCCCCTACCAGCAACCGTCGTGCACCAGAATCTTCTCAACACATGGTGATTCTTAAATTAAGATTATGGATGGATCGTGTATGTGAGCGTAACTGCAGGGGCTCCTTTCAGACTAGCTGTGCAAGAATATAAGTCATTCTACCATTATTGTCCATGATTTCAGACAATTTCCTGACCATAGTTCGGTACAGCATGGTTTGCCAATATCCATATGTCAACGCTGCTTCCCATTGCAATTCTGAGAAACCCACTCTCACGAAATCCTTAAAATGGGAACTCCTTCTGTGATGAATGTCCATGCTTTTTGGCAAAGGCAGCGCAGAGAACTCTTGTCCATTGATCTCAACACCGGGATACTCTCACAAAAACGTGAAGTAAGAAGAGGAAGGGTATATAACCAGGAGATGCGTAACAACATAAAAACAGTAAACATACACAATTATCTCAAACAAACAACATTATATAATAGAAATGAAAATGAATTATCAGCTTAAAACAGAGAATCAAGCATAAATAAGACATAAATTAGGCGAACAAGGAGTTAAATGCCACAAGACATCAAAACATAGACGAGGAATCATAAATTGGTAAGGAAATTGATATGTAAACAGGAAACAATATAGGATGGCCAGAGTTAACTCAGTAAATGGAGATGCACAAAAGGCAATCTGATACTGTTAAAATAGGACATCGGGGCTACAAAAAATAAAAAAAATGGTAGATATAACAGTCAATCATGGCCATCAGAACACAAAACAACAAAAAGAAAAAAAAGGGTCGAAGATCAACAATACTAGTCGATTATATAAAAGAAGAAAAAAAAGTGGAATCAAGATCTAATGCTAACAGGGAATTGAAATGATAAAAGAATATACAAGATATCAACTCAATGCCAACCAAGAATTGCATGTAATGCGAAAAACAGAATAAAACTCAGGAACAATTTATTAAGAAAGAAAAGAAAAAAAAAAGCAATAATGTAGATGTAGGAGCTGTGTACTCCTTTTTGTTGTAGCACGGGGTGGGTTGACATTGCACAGGCAACTCAACACCACCAATGGTGCTTTAATGGAGTAGAAACTCGGGGATCAAGAGTAAAATAGGGAAAATAAAGAGAGAAGAATGAAATAAATGCAAAGATAAACTCAAAATCCAGAAGAATTAGTGATGCCACTGCTAGGCATCGTCAATCACCGATGTGTAGGGGAAGATATTCAAAATTAAGAATGAAAGTAACACTGAAAGATAAAACAAAAGAAAACTCAAATGGATGATGAAAATCAACGAAATATATGAGTAAGAGATGAAAAGGAAAGAGAGAAGATAAACTGGTGACTTACTTCTATTTTTGCAGGGTTTTGATAGAGGATCCAGAGGAAGCTTCCCTTTTTTTTTTTTTTTGAAATTCTTTCTGCTGAAGAAGAGAACCAGGGGAGCCAGAGGAAAGATTCTCAGAAGGCCAATGGGGAGGTGAATGGCGGATTGATGCGTGAAGAAAAGAGGAGGCTATGTACAGGAAAGGGGAGGGGTGAAGACGATCGTATGCAAGAGAGATACAGTGGTAGGGTGAAAACGGATGGCTTGAGAGGGGATGTAAATGGTTCTTTTAAAGAAAAGGAGGAGGGTTCGGTTGAAGATGGGTGGCTGGAGATGCAGTTGTTGGTGATTGTTGAAGATGAAGGGCTTTTGAGAATGGAGGGAAGGAGAGGTTGCACATGGGGGTTCGAGAGTGAGAGAGGGATAAGGCGGATGAGGGAGAAAACTCGAAAGGGTCCCCCCCCCAAAACCCTAACTCGACTATTTAGTTTTGCAAGGGTTTTACATTTTCCAAAAAGAGGTCTTCTATAAAAAGATTTTTCAAAAACGGGTTTCTCTTAAAAACCATTTCTTTTTTTTTTGTAATTTTCTTTCATTATTTTTATTTTTTTGTTCTTTTCTTGAATTTTAATATGAAATTCTAAAACTAAGGATTTTAAAAATAATTTTGCAAAAGTTTCAAAAAGATTTACACAGGGAAGGTTTTCTGAGCAATTTTGGAAGAAAATGGGTTTTGGACCCGAGTTTTGAGAAAATATTCGAGTTTTAAACCTTGAATTTGAGGAATACAACATGATGGATCCAAACGGATATCGGACAAACTGTCTGAGCTTTTCAAAAAGTTAGTTTGGAAATTTCGAGAATTTGATTTTAAATATTGGACAACGAAGTTCAGATTTGGATCTTTTATCTGGATCCAGATCCGAAATTGAGTCAGATATACAAAATGAATTTAATTTCAGAAAAATTGAGAAATAAAATGGGATTTATATTTAAAAGTGACTCAATTACCAAAAAATGAAGATAAAGGGCAAAAGGGGAATATTTACAAACTTTTGAAAAATTTGGGGTGTTTACAGATGCCCCTCTTTGCTACTAAGTTGGTTGAAAGCCGAGCTTAGTGGCAAAGAAAATACTCCAAATTTTGAAAAAAATGCCCCGGTCAGCAGATCTGAACTGGGTGTGGAAGAATTATGGTTTTTTCAGGCTTAAAGCCTTGTCTTGAATGGCTTGGGGGGACGAAAACATCGACAATGATATGACTGTATGATAGAGATGAGGAAATCATGATGGGACTCTAGATGAAAATCCCGAAGTGGTGAAAAGATAAGAATTTAGATCAAGTCTCGTGAGGCGAAATCAACTTTTTGGAACGACTCAGGTTTTTGCCCTTAACCTGGATGGGGAAAGGAATATGTGAGGACCTTGATGGGACAATTTTGGGAAAATGCCTCGTGAGATGAAGCTCGAGTAAGATCCTATCCTGGATGAATATACAAAGCATGGATTCCTCGATGGGAAGAACCATGATGGGACTGGAGGAAAACACCTCGTCGAAATGAGACTCAGGTTTAACCGAAACCTGAAAAGGAAAACACCTCGAGGCACGAGGTTCAGGCTTAGCCCTTGATCTGAAGGGGAACAACCATATGGATTTCACGAAACCGTGATGGGACAGGAGAGATACTTCAACTGAATGGGGTAACTCTTCTGGAAGATATAAACAACGCTAGGTTGCAACAAAAATGGATATTGAATATTTATTTCATTCTTAGAATATCTATAAAATTTTTCTAATAAGATAAATTTATAGTTGACTTCAATGCTTGAAAATGTGCACATGTGTGCAAAGACATTTCCTCTTTTACCTAGAGTATTTCCTCCAACGAGGTTAACTCCTCGGTTTTAAGAGTGAAATTCAAAATTTTAGCGCTGATGATTTTCTTCAAGGAAGCTTATCCATTTCCCTGATATGAGAAGAGAAGAAATATTCTTAATTTCATAAAAACAAGTAGTGATAAAAGAATTTCGCATAAGAAAAGATGACTTCTGGCAATTTTGGCAGTTTGATATCTCGGTGTTTTCCCATGATGATCTTTTTTCACTCTTTTTGAGTCATTGAACTTTTTCGGGCTTTTTACATTATCCTTCATTTGGATGTGTCCTGACTTTTCTCTCTTTTTTCAAGGAAGGGTACGTCACAAACTCCTTCATCTTGGAGATGTTTCGATCCTTATTTTATCTCAGGTATTATATATGATATTGGCTCAAAAGGTCTTTAGGTGATAGCAGAAATCAAATATCTTTTAGGGTTTGTCGGTAGGCCCATCACACTCACCTTCATCTCGACGGTGATCTGAACTTTCCCTGGAAGAATCCTTTACAAACTCCTTCATCTCGGAGGATGATCCAAATCTTCTTTGGACCCGGGTGTAACGCCCCGGATTTCCAAAACAAAGCTAAGTTAAAATTTTCATGAATTTCTTTTTTTTTTTCTTTGCAGCGGAACTTAGAAAAGCTTTTAGCAGCGGAATCAGACGATAATGAGTCGTCAGTTTTAGAAAACTCCGAGCACGTTGCAGGTATGTGGCCAAGCAACTCATTGACCACCAAAGTGTTCCATTTTATCGAAAACATATGTTTATTACAACACTACTGCTTAGGAGAGCAGTGTAGGTTCAATAAAAAGGAAGCAGTACAACTCTGTCTAGAGAAACCCTGGAACTCGATGCCGCCTTGCTCTGCATATCGCCACGCAGGTCCAACACCTGAAATCCCCATAAAACGGGGTCAGAACCACTGATGGTCTGGTAAGTATGCAGTCATACATCCATTCAACTCAAATACAATAATGACCACTCAGGGTCGCAATGCGCAATAACGACGCTCAAGCCTCCAAGACTTAGCGTATATCGCAAGAGCCTCCTCAGGGCTATGAGTTGAACATCCGCTCAAGTCTTCATGACTTAGAGCAAGCCTTTTCAGGGCTGTGATTTGAATAGCCGCTTAAGTCTCCACGACTTAGCCATGACCTCTTCCGGGTCTCAAAGTAATGTCTAGCTCAAGTCTTCATACTTGGCACATCCGTATCCCACGCATCTAAGGACAACTCCTCGAGCTTCGCTTAGTCGTGCGGATACAACACGGGTCTTTGCCCAGTCGGTCCAGTAGTATACCGAACATGACACCTTCACAAAGGTTATGCAGGACTGACTCAACACGTCATCCACTCATACATTCAAAGCATCGCTGAACCTAGAACTAATGCATTGTTTCGATAATTAACCGCTCCCGCCTTTGGTACGCAGGTAGAGCTATTGTCCGGGCATCAACGCGACGTTCTGGGGGTTGATTATTCTATGTATTTTAGATACCCCAGAGGCCTGTTGACCCTATCCATAGTAGGGCAGTGTGTTTCAACTGGGAGAATCCTACTAGGCCCATATTCGGATGCATCCTCTACTTGCAGTAGTTGGGTTCAATCCTTAGATCTTAAGGATAACCACGACCCCAAAACCCATGAGTGACTGAGGCCATCGTGGACTCTATCAGGTCCAAAGTAAAATACATGTCACTCAAGGCTGTACCATCACTGTCATTCCACAGTGAGCATAATTCCTGAAGGGGTCTGCCAGTCTTACAATTACTTGGACAGAATCTGCATGCCATTTAGGCAGCCCGTGCTTTCAGCACTACGGGAGTATGTACCCGACCCCATTCAGTCTTCCCCAACACAGTCATTACTGAGGGGGTACCCCTAACACGATTTTCAACCGCGGGGTATGTGCGACCTTAAGTCTTATTCATATGCATGCAGAACACCGCTCTTTGGCACTTCGGCCACCACGAGCATCACACCTCTTTGGGTGGAAACAACACACTCTGGCTCTTCGGCCCTTACGAGTCTGGTTGTGTAACCGTTCTCAATGAGCATGCATATGACTCGATCTAAATAGATCGGCTACTCGGCGTATTTTTACGCAACGAGTCCAAACCTAGCCAAGGCGCAACCTCTACTCCGGCTCAGCGGCCCTTACGAGCAAGGTGCCCTTGTAGGCACAAGGATACGAGCCGATCTGGCATCGTTCCATCGACGGACATCATTATGCCATTCCATTGGTTCCGGCAGCTCTTCTGCCAACCATTTCGTCAGCACCTCCCCTGCTCTACCGGCAGTGGTGCGACGAACCCTTCTACGTTGTAGAGGGCAAACCATGAACTGGGTAGCACTCTGCTATATGTCAGAGTATCCTGCTACGTTCTTTCTGAGCTATTCATAGCTTCTTCAGAAATTTCAGCAGCACTTCCTCTCTTTTACGGAGAAAGCGTGCGTTTCTTTTATCCATTTCAGCGGCATCTCCCCTCTTTGGTAGGAAATCGCCACGCTTAATTCGGGAAATGGATGCGCACCGTTGTGCGTACTTTGCATCCATCAAGGTTGCAGGAACCCTTGGCCATAGCTAGGCCATATGAAATTGACTTAGTCATTACGTAAAGAGCATTTTGCCAAAAACCGAAGCCTTTCCAATAGGAGCTTCATTCGTCAAGCAGAATCTTGAACGAGGAGCGGTCAAGGAATCGCATGGGCGATTTGGAGTTTGATCTCCATTTGAACGCTCATTTATGCGCTATATATGTAGTATAAGCAGAAGCCTGTGCTTTATACAGCGGCGGCGTAAAGAAATGCATATACTATTGTTCAGGGTGTGTAACTGAACGAAATATTCTACATATATAACAAAGCAGAAGCCTTGGCATCGTTCGACGCGACGGCGTAAGTAAAGACATTGCAGAAAGCATGAGCCTTGGCATCGTTCGACGCGACGGCGTAAGTAAATGCATAATCGGAAGTGCAGAAAACAGGGAGCCTTGGCATCATACGACGCGACGGCAAAGGTAAATTACATAGCCTGTGCGATATAAGACGCGTCGGCAGAATCAGCAGATATACACCTAGATTCGCATCCAACGATAGTTACGAGGCGAGCGGGTGAACACCGAAGTATCCTAAAGGGCTCAACCAAGAACTAAAGCGAGATACCATTTTGAAGAACGCATATACTGCGTGTTTGAACATAGATATATCCGACGATAGTTACGAGGCGAACGCGTGAACACCGAAGCGTCCTAGAGGGCTCAACCAAGAACTAAAGCAAGATACTACTTCAGAAAGTATATTCTATATACAAACAATCAACTACTTGAGAGAGATGGATCAACGAAGCGAACTTACTTCAAATCGTGGAAGAAACGGCTCCGGGTTGCTTCTTTGGCTTCGAGCCTTCCTTCGAGAGGTCAGACTAAGTCAGATGAAGCTGACTTAGTTGAGAAAGAGGTAGAGCAGGTCAAGCTACTCAACCTAAGTGGTTTGAACCTAACAGGGTTCAATCCAAGTCAACTGGGTTCAGCAGGTTCGAACTCAGCTCAAGTAGGCTAAGTCTGGGTTCAGAAACCCAAACCGGAATTAGGACTAAAAAGGACTTTGACTTTGACTTTAAACCCAACTAGGTTCAAGTCAAGTCAACTGGGTTTGGACCAGGTCAAGTGGGTTCAGACCCAGGTCAGGTGGGTTAGGACCAGGTCAGGCAGGCTCAGGCTAAGTCAGGCAGGCTCAGACCAGGTCAGGTGGGCTCAGGTGGGCTAGGCTAGGTAGGGGAGGTTTAGGAGAGAGAGAGAAGGCAAGAGAGAGAGGGGGGGTCGATTTTTATGAGAAGAGAGAGAGTGGGGAGGGCTATTTATAGCCCAAACCCACCTCCTCTTGGGTTTTTCCATGCCCAAACTACCCCCTTGGCTTCTTTTTAATTCCAAGAGGTTCCTTGGTGTGGGGCCCACTTGGATATTCCATGGGATATTTTTGTGGGTCCCACCAGATATTTTCTGAGGAATATTTCTGTGGGTCCCACCAATATTTCCGTGGGTCCCGCAAGAATTTCGGGTTTTCGGCGATTTTTTCCGAAAAATTCTGAGTACGCCATTTTCTTCGTATTGACGTAACTAAGAAAGTTGGCTCGTACGAATCTATTGATTTCGTTTAGTTAGGAAGTTATGGCTTCCCGAGTATTTGAACATATATTCGCAATTCGACGAATATCCTAAGTATAACTGGCTCGCAGGAATTGATTCGTTTCGCATTCTGAGAAGAAATGCTATTTTTACCGGTAAATGCCTCATGAATTTTATTCAGATATTTTCTGAAAAATTGCGGGTCTTACACCGGGGCTCTAGCTCGCCTATTTGTCTTCATCTTGACGACAGTTGAGAGATCTCTTTTGCAGATATTTGATTGCAACTTTAAATGAATAAGAAGATATGGGTCGAGTGGATTCTTTTTATCGCTCAAGATATTTCCACTGCCTAATTGCCAAAAAACCGTCTTTAAACATGCGCCATAGCTTCATAAATCAAGCTCATAAATCAAATGATGATATTCCAGCCCATAGCTTCATAAAACAAGAATTTGAACATCAAGCTCATAAATCAAATGATGATATTCCAGCCCATAGCTTCATAAAACAAGAATTTGAACATCAAGCTCATAAATCAAATGATGATATATTTACAAGAGTAAGTGAAAAGAGAAATATATGCAATAATAAATACACCTTAAGGGATATATATATATATATATATAAATATATATAACAAAGAGATGTATATCAAAATTTGCTAAAATTGATGCTACATGATATGTAACAATGGAGGTGTATTTATATGAGAAAATATATACATGAATGCTCATATATGGAAATAAGGATACATGGAGGGATATATATATATATATAAGTATATATCTATGTATATATATATATACATATATATACATATATACGTATACATATAGGTAGATATACCTAGATATACATATATATATAGAAATAAAATGAGAAAATATATCCATTAATGGAAATTCTACAAAATGGGTAAAATCAGAAAATATGGATATACACAGTTTCTGTAGGTAACTTTACATAGCCGTATTTCCCAAATTACAAGATATATTTCAACAAAAATGGATATGGAGTTTCCCTATATATCAATAATGAAGCATACAAAAGATGGTTTATAAACAATGAATGGATATAAAAATATCTATCCGTGAACATGACCGATTATCAAGACTGCACATCTGCAGCAGAAAATGAACAACTCCTTGTATGCTACAAGTTATCCAAAAGGGGTTGATGGAACCTATATTACTCTCTTCATCTAACTGTATTTTGCAGGAACCAACCAAATACAATGTGCGTCTCATGGGAAATCCTAGAAAGTAATGATGGAAACTGAGAAATAATGGACTTCAAAACAGGAAAAATGGCTAAAAGTCGGGAAAACCAAATATGAAATGGAAAACTGGGAAACAAGGAATCAGAAATGGAAGAAACAGGAATTGGACTGAAAAAAAAAAAACTAGAAAATGAAGTAAATGAAAGCATAGAATAAATGTAAAAGCAACAGCAACAAAAAAAACACAGGAAATTACAGATTTCAAAAAATTTTTTTTTTTACTGAAAACAAGAAAGTTTAGAAAACAGAAATAGACGATGAATGAAAGAGACGGAAATTAAAACAGGAGATATAAAACAAGGAATAAAAATTGACTAAACAGAATTATAAAAAATCATGAATCACACAGGTGCTAAAAAAAAATTTACAATGACGAAACAACAGAAAATCAATGGAACAAAACAAGCAAACACACTAGAAAAAAAAAACAAAAAAAAAAAACAAATGCAATGAACTAAAACTGGAAGTAAAAAAATTAAACAGGGAATGAGAAGTCACTGTGATGAATCAAAAGCAAACAGACGAACATAATAGAGAATGCAAAATGGAATGTGCAAAGCTGAAAAAGAGAGAAAAAAAATCAGAGATTCAATATAAGTAAACGTGACATTAACTAAAAAGAGGACATTCAACTGATACGATGCATTGAAACAAAATTTTACTTGTACATTGAAATATAACAACAAACTGAAATCCTATTGAAACAGCTAATACAGGAGATCAAAAGCATGAGTAACAGAAAAATCAAAATAACCAAAACAGAAAACCCAAAGAGTCATAAAACAAAATCGGTTCCACAGAATCAATTGAAGAAAGAAAAAGATGCAGCCTGCTGGATTCCTTACGGTTGGGCTGAAAGAAAAGGGGCAGGAACACACTGGATCTCCTGTTGTGGCTGGGCTGAAGGCGGATGGGAAGCAGCTGGTGGTGGTTTGAAAAGGATGGCAAGAAGCGTTGGAGATGGAAGAGAGCTCCACGCTCAAAAGGAAACACCCCTTTGTAGCTTGTGGTGATGGACTCCCTGCAGTTGGGCTGAAGGCTGAAGGAAGATATGGACGGCAATTGGCTGGGGCTGAAGAAGATGCAAACTTCCCCTTTTTCAATGGACAAGGGCGTTGGTGATGAAGGCCCTGCAAAACCCAAAACGCCTCCAATTCCTCTCGGCTCCTCCTCCCTTGCCAAAACTCCAAAAAACAATTTTCCTCCCTTTTCTTCGTGAGTGCCTCCCTTTTAAAACTTTCCTTTCCTCCAAAAGAAACGCAGGTCCGTTATCATTTTTTTGAAATTTTTTCAAATTGGACTTCAATGCTACCGTTTTAAAAAGGGTGCATCTTTTTTTTTTCGAATGTTTCATTTCATTTACCTATGTTCTAGGTAAAAAATGAAATTTATTATGTTATTTTTTTGTTTTGGAAGTTCGGCTGTGCCATTTAAGGCTGCCTTTCTAAAAAAAACTTTATTTAACAAATAAAAAGAGATAAAATAAAAACATGAGAAGCTTTTATAGAAATGCCACCTCAACCCACTTTTAAAATCCTTTTGAAAATAAAGTTTTGTTTTGTTTTTGAAAGTCTTTTATTTTCAATTGGGGTGCCACATGTGTGTGGGCCCACTATTTTAGGACATAACATAAAAAAAAATAAAATAAAAATAAGAAAATAAAAAGAAGAGGAATTTACAAAATTGGTGCCATCTCCGGGTGGGTCTCACTTGAAAGTAGGAAACTAACCTGGGAATCTGAGTATGATGCTAGTTCAAAGGCGGGTCCTGCTCCATTTATTTGAAAATACGAGATAAAACATTGTTTGTTTTTCAAAAATTTGGAAAAATTGGTTTTTTAAGGCAAAATATGGATAAAAGTAAAAAATTTTGTAAAGAGATTTAAAATCTTTTGCAAAAAGTTTTGAGATAAACTCTTTAAAATCAATATCCAAATATCCAGATTGTTTTTCTTGAGAAAAATTTTGTAATTCAAAGTCCTGGGGGTAAAATGGGAAAATTTGGTAATTTTGAATACCCAGGGTTTTAAAAATCAATTTGAAAAAGTTTAAACATCAAATCTGGATGGACAATTTTGCAAATCAGGAGTTCTGGATCTCAAACTGACATGCTATGCAATGAAATGATGCAAAGTGTTCATGCAATGCGATGCAAAGACATGTTTCAGTGAAATGTCACTCTGAGCTCGGACTTGGAAATTCTAACTTTTTGTCCAGAAAGAGGATTTTGAAATTTTGCAATTTGAAGATGTCTCTGAACCTAAATATAGAAATTTTGAGGCTCAAGAGTGAAATTTAGGACTTTCTGCCAGGTTCAATCTTTAAAAATGATTATTTTGCCCTTCATTGCTTCTGGAGAACTGAAATGTGCCGATTAAGGGCAATGTCAAGAAGGTGAGTGAAAATTTGGGGTGTTTACAGATGCCCCTCTTTGCTACTAAGCCGGCTTATGGTCGAGCTTAGTGGCAAAGAAAACACACCAAATTTGGGCTATATAAAAATGCCCCAGTTAGAAGAATCTGCCTGGGTATGAAGAAAATTAGCCCGAGGAAGATGGTAGACATGAAATGGAGAAATAAAGAGGAAAGACTCACTCTGTGAGAGTGAAATTCAGATTTATGCCCTTAACCTGGATGGGACAAAAAATGCTCTGTATGGAACGAAGCTCGGGCTTTGACCCTTAACCTGATCGGGCAGAAAATGGAATACCTCATTGAAGGAGGCTTAGGTTTATACCCTTATCCTGATTGGGTGGAAAATGAATTGGTATGATGGAACCTTCGGATTTTGCACAATAAATCCAACAGGGGTTTTGCAAAAGGAAGGAAAATGGGGTCCCTAAAGCTTGAAAAGGGGTTGATCTTGAACGTCTCATTGCTGAGACTAAAATCAGCTTTTGGAATTGCCTCTTGCGGGAAATGATTGTTGGTTCGACCTCGAACCGAAATGGGACTGTCTATGGTGGGACAGTGGGGACACAGGGAAGTGTGCAAATCTGAGAGTTTATGCTCTCAAAGAAGGGAAGGAATCAAGTCCTTTAAGAGAGATTTAAAATTGGTGTCAGGATGCATCGAAAACGAACATCAAACTCTCACTTCTCGTTAGGATAGTTGGAAAATTTTGTCAAAATGTCAAAATTTTGTTGTTGATTCAACAATTTTTTTAAAATGTTACACATGGTTGCAAAGATAATCTTTCTCTTCTACCAAAAGTATTACCTCCAAACAAGGTTCACTTCGTAGAAGCGAGATTGGAAACCCAAATTATTTGCAATTGACCTTCTTTAAGGAAGCTATCAATTTCCTTGATATGAACAGGAAAGATAATTTGATACTATGAAAGCAGTTGATGAAAGGGTATTGATAATAGAATTTCACAAATTTAAAGAAATTCTTGGTAGATTTGGCAGTTTGATATCCTGGGAGCTTCTCTCATGATAATCTTGCTGCACTCTTTTGGCTCTTTAGTGTTTTGGCTACATTCTCCTTCATTTTGGAGATGTTCTGACTTTTCTCTCTTTCTTTTTCCTCTCTTGCTCTCTTTTGGGGAAGGGTACGTCACAAGCTCCTTCAACTTGGAGATGTTTTGATCATTCTTAGACGATGGGTTTGGAGATCTTTAGATGATAGCTGAAATTAAATATCTTTTAGGGATTGTCGAGAGGTTCATCGCATCTGCCTTCATCTCGACAGTGCTTTGGACTTTCCCTAGAAGGATCCGTCACAAACTCCGTCATCTTGGAGATGTTTTGAATCTTCTTTGGCCCCGGGGGTCTACTCGCTTAATTCGCCTTCATCTTGACGACAAGTGAGAGATCCCTTTTGCAGATACTTAATTGCAGCTTAGGTGATTCTGAGGAGACATGGTTTGATGAATACTCTTTTTTTTCTAACGCTCAGGATATTTTCACTGCCTCGTCTTTTACAAGAATAACCTTTAAAGATGTGTCATTGACTGCGATCAATATCGATCACCTACGGCTTTTCAATAACATTGAATCTTCTTTTCTGGCCATATCGAGGATTTATCCTTCATCCTTTTGGTTGGCCAATAAAAATGGTTTGAATTTTGAATCTCTTTTTGCAAAAGCTTTACTCTTTTGGAAGTAATGCTGAAGGTAAATTGAGATAGAGATTTGTGCAATAAAGATTCTGGAATCAACAAATACCGTGACAAATTGACAAAAATTTCTTGAATCCTTGGTGAAAGTGAGTATCTGAAGTCCGGCTCAATACATCTGTGATGAAAATTCTCCTCTCTTTTTTCCCAAAAAGAGAGACTCAGGCTTAGCCCTTACCTGAATGGGAAATGGGAAATACTCCTCTCTTCCCTGAAGAGGAGGTGTTTGCAAAATGGACTTTCGAAGAGAAATTAAGCTTCCGTCAAAGCTCCCTAATATTAGGCTTCTCTTATGGAAAGGGGGCCGATAATAGTAAGGTCTGAAAATTGGGTCATGAAAGGAACGAGTCCATCACACTCTCCCTGCAAAGAGGGTCCTTCATGCCGGAAAATGGCCTAGTATGAAATTGGGGGGGGGGGGGGGGGTCACAAGAAAAGCGAGTCTCCGTCGAGCCTCTCCCTTAAAAAGAGTTCCTTGTGTGAAATGGGAAATTGTTTTGCAAACAGTTCACTAAGACGCGAGTCCCTTCAAACTCTCCCTGAAAAGGGGCTAAGTGAATGAATAGGATAGCATGCGAAAAGAACGAGCTCCCTCGAACTCTCCCTAAACGGGTCTCTCGCAAGAGAAAATGATTGAAATTGGATATTGAAATTGATTGACGCAAAGGTCGAAATTGGAAATTGGAAAATTGATTGTTTGGAAATTGGATGACCCGGAGGTCAAAATTGGATAATTGAATGACCTAACGGTCGAAATTGGGAATTGATAGACCAAAAGGTCAAAATTGTGTGACCCGAAGGTAGGAATTGAGAATTGAGTGACCCGAAGGTCGAAAATTAGAAATTAAATGACCTGGAGGTCAAAATTGAGAATTGAAATTGGAAATTGGGTGACCCCAGGGGTCAGAATTGGAGAATTGCATGATCCAAAGATTGAAATTGGAAATTAGTGGGCAACATATCAAATTTGAGCAATTGACAGACCGTGATGGTTGAAATGACTTGGATTGATCAAAGGAGAATGATGAGTTCGAGTCAGAGCTCGAATAAAATATAGAGATCACGAGTCGGAACCCGGATCAATAAAAGAAAATGATGTGAAATAAAACCCGAGTTGGAACTCGGTTTTTCGAAAAGTTTGGGATTTTGAAAATGTACCAGTTTAAACATTGGATTTTGAAACAATACCAGTTCGAGCACTGGGTTTTAGTTCAGTATTGGTGATTACCTTCCAATTTTGAATCATTAGGAATTGTGATGGGACTGTTTGTTGAAATCCCAATACTGACTGGATTGTTGTTAATGTAGTTGAATGCAAATGAATATGAATTGATGCACATGAATGCACAAGTGCGTGAAATGAGGAATTTGTTTATCCTGCCTACATACAGAACAAAATTTTAAAAATGCCCCAGTTTAACTGGGAAAGAAAGTTGAATCATTATTTGAAGGAAACGGGAAGATTACAAGAGGAGACTAAATGTTTCAGGTGTAGAACTTTTTCAAGTGTCGAGCATTAATGGGATCTGGCAATTCTACCCCATCGACGTTGATGAGCCGATATGAGTTGCGGGGTAATGCTTCTTTGACAACATATGGGCCTTCCCAATTTGGTGACCATTTGCCGCCTGGACGATGCTTGAGATAAGCTGTGGATCGAAGTATTAAATCATTGACTTTGAATCTTCTTTCGATGACAGACTTCGCATATTGCCTGGCTACTCTCTGGCGATAGGATTGAGCATGCTCTGCTACTTTCAGCCTTCTCTCATCGAGCAAGTCTAACTTTACTAGTCACTGTTGCTGATATTGATCAAGAGGTAATTGCAGAAGCGATGCGAATTTCAAAGCGGGCTTCTGAACATGTAGCGGCAACACTACTTCTGTTCCATAGACCAGTTCTGATGGAGTAGCATTCGTTGGAGTGCGAATAGTGGTCCGGTAGGCCCATAGTACATCGTGGATCTTCTCATGCCACTCACGGCCTGTTTCCACAGTTCGCTCCAAGATACGAATTAAAATCTTGTTGGTGGCCTCTGCCTGACCATTCCCTTGAGGATAATATGGGGCAGAGAAATGATGATAAATCTTGAACTTTGAGCAGAATGTCTTCATTCTTTCATTCTTGAAATGACTGCCATTATCTGATACAATGTCATGCGGGATGCCGAAACGGCAAAGGATGCTCTTGTGAATAAAAGAGACCACATGTCGGCCTTCTACTGTGCGAAGAGTGATAGCTTCTACCCACTTGGTGAAATATTCTGTTGCGGCAAGGAAATATTTATGGCCATTTGAAGCTGAAGGAGTGATGAGACCTACGACATTGAAGGCTCACATGGAGAACGACCATGGAGAAACAACAGACTGTAAATAAGTTGTCGGAGCATGAATAGAAGGTGCGTGTATCTGGCATTGCACACACTTCTTCACATAATGATAACAGTCTTGTTGCATAGTCTTCCAGTAGTACCCTGCTCTTATGATTTGCTTGACAAGGGTTTGGTAGCCGACGTGGCCACCACAAATGCCTTCGTGTGCTTCTCGCACGACTTCTTTGGCTTCTTCTTCATCTAAACATCTGGAATACTCTGAGCTGAATCCACGACGATAGAGGACATTGGCCAAAATAAAATATCGAGTGGACATACGCTGGATTGCTCGCTGCTCTTTCTTTGAGAGTTCTGGAGGAAATTCGTCGGTTTCTATGAAAGTTTTGATGTTGTAATACCAAGGTTTCTTCATTTGCTTAGCCTGGTTTACTTGTTCCGCTGGAAGGAAAGCAGGCTGGTCAAGTCTGCCAATTTCAAAAGTGTGACAAGATTCTCCATTTCTGAATGCCATAATGGAGCCTAAACTGGCTAGACTATCAGCCACTTGATTAAAATCTCTCTTGATGTGGAATAACTGAAATTCTTCAAACTTGCTGACAAGAGCTGAAACAATTTTCTGATAGGGGAATAACTTCTGATCTTTCACTTGCCATTCAGCTCGAACTTGATTGACGACGAGTAATGAGTCACCGTAAGCGTGCACTCTCTTGACATTAAAGTCTAGTAGAATTTTTAGACCTTGAATCAGGGCTTCATACTCAGCCATATTATGGGTACATTGAAAATCTAACTTGAGAGAAAATGGAATCATCTCCTTCTCAGGAGTGATTAATAGGATTCCGATACCTATTCCGGCCATGTTCTTAGAACCATCAAAAAATAGATTCCAGACTGGAGATTGCTGGATATTGCAAATTTGCTCATCAGGGAAGTCATCTTCGGCTTTCACCTCTTCTGCTAGAGAAAAATCTGCCAATTGATCTGCAATTGCTTGGCCTTTGATTGATTGCTGCGAGACATATTCTAAGTCATACTGCATCAATAAGACGCCATTTGGCGACTCGTTCGCTGAGAAAAGGTTGCTCCAAGATGTATTTGAGAGGATTGAGTTTAGACAAGATTTTGACTTCTGATGCTAGCAGGTAGTGTCTTAGCTTCTGACACATCCACACCAGAGCTAGGCAGGTCTTTTCTATTTGAGAGTATCTCTTTTCATAATCTATGAAAGTCTTACTCACATAATAGATGGCGTGCTCTATCAAGCTGCCTTCTTTGTATTGTGCCAAGAATCCGCCGCATGCAACTTGATTGACTGAGATGTATAACAAAAGAGGCTTTTCCAATTCTGGCAGCTTCAGGATTGGAGGATTGAGAAGATACTTCTTGATTCTATCGAACGATTGCTGACCCTCTGGTCCCCATTCGAACTTAACTCCTTTTCTGAGCAAGTGGTTGAAAGGTTCACATCTCATCGCCAAGTTGGAAATAAATCGCCGGATTGATTGCATGCGTCCCTGAAGGCTACGCAACTCTTTGAGATTTTTCGGGGGTGGCATATCAATGATAGCCTTGGCTTTGGCCGGGTCAACTTCAATTCCCTTTTTGCTGACCAGAAAACCCAATAGTTTGCCTGATTCGACTCCAAAGACACATTTTTGCGGGTTAAGCCTTAACTTGTAAAGAATGAGTCGCTTGAAGACTTGATCAAGGGCTTTGAGGTGATCTTCTCCCTCTTTAGATTTCACCAGAATATCGTCAACATACGCATCCATGATTTTGCGCATTTGATCATGAAAGATAACGGCCATTGCCCGTTGATATGTTGCTCCAGCATTCTTGAGCCCAAAAGGCATAACTGTATAGCAAAAAGTGCCCCAAGGCATAGTAAAGGAAGTTTTAGATTGGTCCCGGGCGGCCAACTTAATCTGGTTGTAGCCGAAATATCCATCCATGAAGGAGAACATGGCATGTCCTGTTGTGCTGTCAATCAGAAGATCAATGCTTGGCAGTGGATAGTCATCCTTCGGAGTTGCCTTGTTGAGGTCTCTGAAGTCTATGCAAATCCTGACTTTGCCACTTTTCTTTGGGACAACGACGATATTGGCTAACCAATCTGGATAGTCAATAGGTCGGATAAATCCTGCTTTGAGCAGATCTTCAAGTCCTTCTTTGACTTGTTGCTCTATTCTGGGATCCATTTTTCTCAGCTTTTGCTTAACTGGTTTTACATCTGGCTTCAAAACGAGTCGATGTTCGACCAATTTGGGATCTAAGCCCGGCATATCTTCATATGTCCATGCAAATACTTCTTTATGCTGCTTGAGAAAATTTGTAAGTCTTTCTTTCTCTTCCAGACTTAGACTGGTACCGATCTTGAGAATCTTGGGATCTTCCTCTGAGCCGATATTGATATCTTCAGTAGGATCTTGTAGTAGAGCGGATGGTTCATCTTGCTTCTGAACTGAGGCAAACTCTGGTAATTCCTGAAGAGACGGATCAAATTCTGCGTAATCATCTAACTGTTCTGCAACCTTGCTATCTCCTGTGCTTGCTTTGACTCGGTGAATTGCTGCCGATTTCTGGAAAACCTTGGGATTGATAACGAATTTCTTGATTGTTCGGGAAGACATTTCTGAAATTTTGAATAAGAGATTGGATTTAGGAAAATCATCCATCATACGACAAACAAATCATTTAGCAAGAATTATGCATAAAATGACATTGAGTTATAAAATGAGAATGTAGAGACAAAAGAGGCAGATGGCATCCAGATAGACAAAGAAACCTGACATTTTATTGATTTGACTTTGATAAAAGACATTGAGACATTTATTTTGAAAGGAATAGAAAGGAAATGCAACAACGATTCTCAATGTGCCCCTTTAACAAAAACAATCTTCTTTGGTGAGCTCCCGCCGAAAAACCCTAATCCTGCCCTGTGGGGACGATGCTTTTGGATCATTGGCTCGACACGACCATCTTCATTTTTGCCCAGTCCTTTAAAGGGTTGATAACCATGCTTCAGAAGTAAATCAAATCCCTTTCTTACTTTCATGAATTGTGGAAACAATGGATGATCTTTGACAGTGTCGTAGCTGACACGACCTCCAATTTTGAAGAACTTGGGACCTTTCCATCGGGTCATGGCTACAGTGTGCAGGGATAATTCTGATGTTGCCTGGAGTATTTCCCGGCTTTCTCTGAGACTGATCTCTTCATTCTCTCTGATGCTAGGAATCTCTGCAGTGAATGATGGTCGAGGAATCATAGGCTGTGGGAGTCTTTCTTCTGGGTCCTCTCCGAGCACTGTTGTAATCATTCCACCTTTGGACCATTTTACGCATTGATGCAATGTGGAAGGCACTGCATTTGCATTATGAATCCACGTCCTTCCGAGCAACAGATTATAGGTGGGTGGCACGTTGACCACATGAAAAAGCACTGAATGCACAGAATAATTAATGAATACTTCCAGGAATATCTTGCCTTTTGCCGTTTGACCATGGTTGTCAAACCCATAGATGGTAATAGGATCTAGAATGTATTCCTCTTCCTTAATGCCTAGCGCCTTTGTGGTCATTTCAGGACATATATTGAGGTTGCTGCCTCCATCTACTAGCACATGGGGTACTGTCATTCCCTTGACCCGAACGACGATGTAAAGAGCATTATTGTGAAAGGAATGAGGCTTTGGAAGGTCCTCATCCGATAAAGTGATTGGCGCGTTGGTCATGGCTGAATTCACAATTTGTGCCATGTCTTCAGGAGTAGTACTGGGCTTAACTTTAATCTTTCTGAGCAGATCGTCCAGTATTTGCTGATGCTTGCAGGAACTCTTGGCCAAGTCAAGAATGGAAACATTGGACAGAGCGGTCAAAGGCTTCTGACTTGAATTCTCCGGCTTGGGCTTGATGATTTGATTGAGAAAATCAGGAAGTCCCTTTGACTTGGGAACTGACTTTACAGGTGCTTCAAAAATTTTCATCTTGCCCAATGCTGAGATTAGATCCATCTTCTTAGAATCAGGAGCTGCTTGTCGTAGTACTGACACCTGGTGTTGAACCTGGAGATCTTGTGCAGAACACGGCTTGATGTGTTCGTGAGGTAAGAATGGTTGTGCGGACACCACTGCCGTGGTGTGTGAAGGAAAAGGCTGCTTAAGAATGTCCATTTTTTCTTCTTCTTCTCCTTCTACCAATAAATTCTTGTCAATAAGATCCTGCACAATGTTCTTGAGAACGAAACAGTTCTCAGTGCTGTGTCCCACTGTTCTGTGGAACTTGCAGAATTGATCCTTCCATTTCCCCATAGGCACAGGGGGATCAGCCAGTCTAGGCAACTTGACCATTTCTTTCGACAGCATATACTCGAGCACATCTTCGAGTGATTGGTCGAGAGGGGTAAACTTTCGGTCATAACTCCATCCTTCATGTTTAACTTTTTCACGCAATTTCAGCCCTTGGTCTTGCTGAGAAGGCTTGCTGAACTGAGGAGCAGGCTTCATTTTCTGATCTCCTTTATTATTGGAATTGCCTGCGCCGTAGCAATAATCTTTCTTCTGCCCTTTGTACTGATTTCGGCTATTGTTGTTGTTGTTGTTGGCAGAGAAGGTGAAGTGAGCTTTCTTCTTCTGCTCACCTTGGGGGTTACTCTTGGAAAAAGTGAAGCCTTCATAGACTCCATTCTCTACGCTTAGCTCGAGCCATTCTGCTCGCTCAGTTAATTCAATGAAGGTCCGAGACGGTGCAGTAGAGATTAATCCTCTTAACGGCTGCGAAAAGTTATTGAGGATTAGGGACAGGGCGTGCCTTTATGAGATAGGATCTCTCATCTTGTTACAGGCTGACCTCCATATGTGAATGAAGTCTCATGCTTTTTCATTCTCGTTCTGCCTCAGACTGTAGAGGTGACTTAATGTTGGGAGCGCTTCTGTGTTGAACAAAAAGCGTTCAATAAATAAATTCACCACTTTATCGAACTCCTTGAGCTCGATGGGATTGATATGCTCAGCATACCATTTAGCTGCAACTCCTTCCAAGCTGCGAGGGAAACACAAGAATAATGCTCTATTATCTCTCTTGAATCTTGAGCACTCTGCAAAGAAAGTGGCGAGATGGGCTTTCGGATCGCCAGAACCATCGAACTTGATGAATTTTCGGGGAAGGTTTTCGAGATCATCATCCCCTTCGAGGCCGTCATAGAAGTCCTCACTGGTGAAGACTTTCTTGCCCTTGTCGCGGGCTTGGAGATCCTTAACAACTCGGGCCATTTTCCTGAATTGTGACTGCAGAGGTTCTTCTGTGACTTGATTCTTTGCTTTGCGGCTCCTCCTTTGTTCTCGCCCACGTTTCTGAAATGCTGGTGGCACCTCATATTCTTCCTCAGTGTCTTCAGTTGATTCAGATTCATCTGAGATTTCTTCTGGCTGAATCTGCTTTTTGGGAGCCTTCTTATTCTTGTGCCCGTGGAACTTTTCTCTGAATTGATTTTTTTCTATACTAGTCCTAGCCTGTTCACTCATCATTTTATTCATCATCTTTCGGAACATGGCATACATTTGAGGGTCTATGCCGTCATCCTCTTGTTGCTGCTCTTGACTCTTCTCGGATCGAGGAGAGCCCATCTCTTCTTTTGAGGCTGACGAGTACTGTGATGCCGTTGTTCTTTTGCCTGATCTTGTCTGAACCATCAAATGTTATGGATGCTCTCTGCAGGGCAAAGACCTGATTAGATTATGAAGGAATTGGTTTTTGGAAGAAATATTTATTGAAAATATGGTAGACAATTTGAAGAAGTAGTCCCATTACTAGGGACTGAGTCGTCGCTAGGATCACGACAATTGTGTTGTCAATTCTTTTAGCACGAGAAACAAACAACGAAAATACGCCTTGTTACCTAGGCGAGGTCATCAAACCACAATAGAAAAAGAGAGAATTTTATTAAAATGAGAAAATATGATTTTATTGATCTTGACAAAGAGGTGGAGGACAAACAATTTGCCACCATTCACGGTAATCAGCAGACACTTTAGGACCAGGAAAGATTTTAAGAGAGACAAAGGAATCCCAGCCGTAGCGGGCAGAATGATATACCCCGGACCATTGCGCGGAAGTGAGATCAAACTCTGCCATAACTCCTGATAACAATCGGGCTTCGACGTACTGCTGTCTCTGGGAGAACTGCCGGACACATCTCTCTGGTTGGTAGTAAGTGCAGAAGAATGGGCCCAGTAACTTGAATCTCTTGCCATAAGCATAGGTGTATCTGGGAGGAGATAGTTGCCGATTCAAATAGTCCTAGACTACAGCATCTTCTTGAATGTTGTTGATCATAGACCGGTACTGTGCCACTGGAAGAAGTTCTTGACCATTATATCTGAAAGAGCTTGCTCGGGCTGGAACATGCTGAAAGAACCAGGATTGAAGTGTGTAGATGCATCCTTCAACTAAGATGGATTCTCCAAGTGAGAATCGAGTCAGACCTCGATATAGGAAAGCGAGCGCTGCCATGGCTATGGAGAGGCGATTGGTTTGTCGACTTCCCCATCTTCTCATAAGCTGGATTATTCTGATGTCCATGTAGTTTTGTCCATCTGGGAAGAGGGATAATCCTACAGTGCATAAAACCATTGCATTCTGAATCCTTTCTTTAGCTGTTCTGGATAGCGAACTGACTTCAACGAAGGTCCCATACTGACGATACAACTCGAGCAGATCAACATATTCATTCCCCTCCAACTGGATCAAGGGCCAGGATCGGCGGCCTGTCATACGGGCTAAGGAGTCTCGGGGGTCCAAACCCTTGACATTGATCAGGAATTGATGTTCTAATGGATCGCTTGGCTGACCGGGTGGTTCTGGTAGTCCCATGATTTCTGAAAATTCATCCATTAAAACGGTCATCTCTCCCCAAGGGAACCAGAATGTACACGTCCGAGGATTCCATCGCTCTGCCATTGCATGGATCAAATTGTTGTTGATGGTTTGCTTCCCAACTGCTGACGCTAATTCTAATCCGCACTCGCTCAAATGGTCCGGGAACATTCGGGAAAAGCTTTTTAGCAAGGAATAATACCATCGGGGAATGAAAGTTCCGGTGCTAAGGGCTCGATGTTCAGGACGACCTTGTCGCACCTCAAAGGAGATGTGATCTTCAGGAAAGATAGGATCGACTTGACTGGATGCCATCGAACTGAAAACAGAAAAAGACTCAGAATCAGACTTAGGAAAATGTGGGAATTTTTTTTAAAAAAGATTTGCAGGCAGGATATAAAATGCAGCTGAAAATTCAAGATCCAGTAGAAAGGTAGAATGAAAAATCTCCTGGAATTTTTGAAAGAAATGGGATATTTGAGAAAATTGTCCAGGGTTTGAGAAAAATATCTCGTGCAAAATAAGGATATTTGAAAAAGGCCTAATAAGTAGGAAAACATTGGGAAATATAAAGAATTGAGGAAATAACACACATACAATCACATCCTGCACAAACATTTATGCACATTCAGCATTCCCTAAAAGGCTGACTCTAAATGCATCCATTTGAAAACAGCTGTAGGACCCTAATCCTAACTCTAGGTTCAGATCATCTTTGTCCAATCCAGCTATGCCGATATACCCGAACCGAAATTCGAGGTACGTGGCATATAATTTCAACTCCGGTTCTAAGGTAAGGTTTTCCAACATCCTTGAGCGCCTACCGATATACTTCGGACTGTGGCCCGCGGTACGTGGTAGGGGGGTGTTAACCCAAATAATTGGCCCAGTTGTGAGGCTCTGTCCTAAACTAGGGTTCTGGAATAGAGCCCAGCAACGTGAAGACCGGGTAATGATAGGTAATGGAGATTTTAAAAAATGATCACATGCAAGAAATAGAGGGCTCTAAATCCTAGAGAGATAGACTTTTGAAAATCTTTGAAGAAGCATACATTGTTTGCATTCAGATCCTAAATTGAGGAGAGTTGTATTTAGACCTAAGTCTATGTGAGCATGAAAACATCTCCTCAATCTGGTCCTACCAAACCATACCTAGTCTATATGCAGTCAATGTCAGCTAGGTCAGAATCTAGGCTCCTAGGCTCACATGATATCATAAAGCAAAGCTGACATTCCATGGAAATCAATTTTGACAATCTGAACTAAGTAGAGCATTAGATTGATCAGGCGAAGACAGGTCCCATCACGGTCGCCAAACCTGTTATTGTCGCAAAATTTTCCCCCGTCTTCCCTTCCTTGCGGAAGAGAGAGGGAAATGGTTTCGCGATTCAAACTTGACCGGATTTTGGAAATTGTTTTGAAATACTCACCTCTGTTTTGAAAATTGCAGGAGAATCCATGGGATGGGGCTCGACCTGTCGGTACAAGGTTCGACCGTTCCTGCCGCCTTTAACAGGGGTAATCGAACCAAGGACCAAAATTGTGCTTGACTTAGTGAAATTATCGAAATTGTGTTCTATCCTAAATGCACAAAGAATTCAGGCATGTGCTATGAGATTTTTGAAAAATGTAAGTTGGAAAATATGATGTATGCTTAGAAAACATTTGGAGTTGAAAAGCATTTCTCAGGAAAAAGATGGAAATCAATCTCTCAGGAAACTCAGACGAAGAAGGTTTGAAAATCTCGGGAAAATTTATAAAGATTCAGAAAATCTTGAAAAAGTAAAAATCTCGAGAAAATCTTGAAAAACCATGAAGAAATGAGAATCTCAGGAAAACTTTGAGAAAGTTTATAAAGACTTGGAAAAACCATGAAGAAACGAGAATCTCAGGAAAACTGATGGAATTCTTGAGAAAAGATGAACCTTTGAAAAGGAAAGCAATTGTCAGGAAAACTCGGACTTTGAGAATTTTCTTAAGAAAATGATAGAAATTTTATAGGAAAACTCATTGGAGAGGAAATTCAAAACTTAGGAAATTGAAATCCTGAGAATCTGGTTTTTTGAAATATCTGAAAATCAACTTGGATTCTTGAGAAAATGAGAAATTCCTTTGAAAAGAATCTTAAGGAAATAACTTTTTAAGGAAAATCACAGGAAAACATTTGATTTGGGAAATCCAACTCCGAATATCATCATAGTTTCTTGAGAAAATCGATTCCATGAAGTGAAAATCTTTTGAGAAAATCATGAGAAAAACAAATGATGCAGATGATGTGAATGAATGAATGCACTTTTGAAAAAAATTCTGAAAATTTTATTGGAAATGGATTAAGCCAAAGTAAATCCTTCATATATTCTGACTGTGGCCATGAATATATTCAGGGTTTATTTGAGTTAATTCACAATATTTTGAAAACATTGGAAATATGAGGTGCATTTTCAAGATAGCCTAAGAGTGTAGGCTCAATGTGACTGGCAGAGAGATGATGGATCTGGGTCTCGTCCATATTTCGACTAGGGCCGTAAATATGGACTCCACCGAGTTCATCAACTCTCTAAGAGTTGGTGCACGTGTCATTCGTGTTCATCCACGGTGAATTTTGAAAATTTGAGATATATGCATCATAGAATCAGGATATTACTGAAATCAAACTATATGAGATGCGGCCTAATCTAAGCAGTAAAAGAAAATCTTATTCCAAGGTTTACATTAGATTGTTACATTGCATAATATAAAGTAAAAGAAAATTGAAATGGAGCCAAGGAATCAGCATCTTCTAGATTTTTCTGCAAAAAGAGAGTTAGTACCAGATAACCAAGGGAATGGTATATATATATATAATATACAACAAAAATATACAAGTAAATATAGAAATACTTGAATTTATGATGAATGATATATGATAATGAAGATATATTTACAAAAGTAAGAGAAAAGAGAAATATATGTAATAACAAATACACATTAAGGGATATATATATCTATAAGTATATATACATGTATATATATATATAGACATATATATACATATATACGCATCCATATAGATAGATATACAATGGATATACATATACATAGATATATATATACATATAATGAGAAAATATACATGTTTAATGGAAATTCCATATAATGGGTAAAACCAGAAAATACAGGTATATACAGTTTCTGTAGGGGATTTTACACAGTCATATTTCTCAAATTATAATGCAATTTCCAGTAAAAATGGGTATAGAGCTTCCCTATATATCCATAATGAAGCACGCCAAAGATGGTTAGGAGATCACGATTGGATATAGAGATATACGTTCATGAATATGGCCAAATATCAAGACTGCACACTTACAGCAGAAAAATGAATGTGCAGGAAATGGGTTGTGGAAGCATCATGGACTATTTCAAGGATATCATGAAAAGGATATGAAAAGCTTTGTGAGAAGGTGAAAATGTCGTGGAAAATGATGAAACAATAGGTATAATTGGTGCTGCAAATGGGAAGATATTATAACAATATAGCAAACAAGAATTTAGCACTAAGCTAAGCAAAATCTCATAAAACCAAGGATGATGTTCCAGCCATAGCTTCATAAAACAGGGATTTTAACAGCAAGCTAGACAAAATCTCATAAATCAAATGATGGTGTTACAACATAACTTCAAAAAACAGGAATTTGCATATCAAGCTCATAAATCAAATGATGAAGTTCCAGTCATAACTTCATAAAACAGAATTTTGAACATCAAGCTCATAAATCAAATGATGATATTCCAGCCCATAGCTTCATAAAACAAGAATTTGAACATCAAGCTCATAAATCAAATGATGATATTCCAGCCCATAGCTTCATAAAACAAGAATTTGAACATCAAGCTCAAAAATCAAATGATGATATATTTACAAGAGTAAGAGAAAAGAGAAATATATGCAATAATAAATACACCTTAAGGGATATATATATATAAATATATATAACAAAGAGATGTATATCAAAATTTGCTAAAATTGATGCTAAATGATATGTAACAATGGAGGTGTATTTATATGAGAAAATATATACATGAATGCTCATATATGAAAATAAGGATACATGGAGGGATATATATATATATAAGTATATATCTATGTATATATATATATATACATATATATACATATATACGTATACATATAGGTAGATATACCTAGATATACATATATATATATAGAAATAAAATGAGAAAATATATGCATTAATGGAAATTCTACAAAATGGGTAAAATCAGAAAATATGGATATACACAGTTTCTGTAGGTAACTTTACTTAGCCGTATTTCCCAAATTACAAGATATATTTCAACAAAAATGGATATGGAGTTTCCCTATATATCAATAATAAAGCATACAAAAGATGGTTTATAAACAATGAATGGATATAAAAATATCCATCCGTGAACATGACCGATTATCAAGACTGCACATCTGCAGCAGAAAATGAACAGCTCCCTGTATGCTACAAGTTATCCAAAAGGGGTTGATGGAACCTATATTACTCTCTTCATCTAACTGTATTTTGCAGGAACCAACCAAATACAATGTGCGTCTCATGGGAAATCCTAGGAAGTAATGATGGAAACTGAGAAATAATGGACTTCAAAACAGGAAAAATGGCTAAAAGTCGAGAAAACCAAATATGAAATGGAAAACTGGGAAACAAGGAATCAGAAATGGAAGAAACAGGAATTGGACTGAAAAAAAAAAAAACTGGAAAATGAAGTAAATGAAAGCATAGAATAAATGTAAAAGCAACAGCAACAAAAAAAACACAGGAAATTATAGATTTCAAAAAAAATAAAAATTTACTGAAAACAGGAAAGTTTAGAAAACAGAAATAGACGATGAATGAAAGAGACGGAAATTAAAACAGGAGATATAAAACAGGGAATAAAAATTGACTAAACAGAATTATAAGAAATCATGAATCACACAAGTGCTAAAAAAAAATTTACAATGACGAAACAACAGAAAATCAATGGAACAAAACAAGCAAACACACTAGAAAAAAAAAAACCAATGCAATGATCTAAAACTGGAAGTAAAAAGATTAAACAGGGAATGAGAAGTCACTGTGATGAATCAAAAGCAAACAGACGAACATAATAGAAAATGCAAAATGGAATGTGCAAAGCTGAAAAAGAGAGAAAAAAAATCAGAGATTCAATATAAGTAAACGTGACATTAACTAAAAAGAGGACATTCAACTGATACGATGCATTGAAACAGAATTTTACTTGTACATTGAAATATAACAACAAACTGAAATCCTATTGAAACAGCTAATACAGGAGATCAAAAGCATGAGTAACAGAAAAATCAAAATAACCAAAACAGAAAACCCAAAGAGTCATAAAACAAAATCGGTTCCACAGAATCGATTGAAGAAAGAAAAAGATGCAGCCTGCTGGATTCCTTACGGTTGGGCTGAAAGAAAAGGGGCAGGAACACGCTGGATCTCCTGTTGTGGCTGGGCTGAAGGCGAATGGGAAGCAGCTGCTGGTGGTTTGAAAAGGATGGCAGGAAGCGTTGGAGATGGAAGAGAGCTCCACGCTCAAAAGGAAACACCCCTTTGTAGCTTGTGGTGATTGACTCCCTGCAGTTGGGCTGAAGGCTGAAGGATGATATGGACGGCAATTGGCTGGGGCTGAAGAAGATGCAAACTTCCCCTTTTTCAATGGACAAGGGCGCTGGTGATGAAGGCCCTGCAAAACCCAAAACGCCTCCAATTCCTCTCGGCTCCTCCTCCCTTGCCAAAACTCCAAAAAACAATTTTCCTCCCTTTTCTTCGTGAGTGCCTCCCTTTTAAAACTTTCCTTTCCTCCAAAAGAAACGCAGGTCCGTTATCATTTTTTTGAAAATTTTTCAAATTGGACTTCAATGCTACCGTTTTAAAAAGGGCGCATCTTTTTTTTTTTTCGAATGTTTCATTTCATTTACCTAAGTTCTAGGTAAAAAATGAAATTTATTATGTTATTTTTTTGTTTTGGAAGTTCGGCTGTGCCATTTAAGGCTGCCTCCTTCTAAAAAAAACTTTATTTAACAAATAAAAAGAGATAAAATAAAAACATGAGAAGCTTTTATGGAAATGCCACCTCAACCCACTTTTAAAATCCTTTTGAAAATAAAGTTTTGTTTTGTTTTTGAAAGTCTTTTATTTTCAATTGGGGTGCCACATGTGTGTGGGCCCACTATTTTAGGACATAACATAAAAAAAAATAATAAGAAAATAAAAAGAAGAGGAATTTACAAAATTGGTGCCATCTCCGGGTGGGTCCCGCTTGAAAGTAAGAAACTAACCTTGGAATCTGAGTATGATGCTAGTTCAAAGGCGGGTCCTGCTCCATTTATTTGAAAATACGAGATAAAACATTATTTGTTTTTCAGAAATTTGGAAAAATTGGTTTTTCAAGGCAAAATATGGATAAAAGTAAAAAAATTTGTAAAGAGATTTAAAATCTTTTGCAAAAAGTTTTTAGATAAACTCTTTAAAATCAATATCCAAATATCCAGATTGTTTTTCTTGAGAAAAATTTTGTAATTCAAAGTCCTGGGGGTAAAATGGGAAAATTTGGTAATTTTGAATACCTTGGGTTTTAAAAATCAATTTGAATAAGTTTAAACATCAAATCTGGATGGACAATTTTGCAAATCAGGAGTTCTGGATCTCAAACTGACATGCTATGCAATGAAATGATGCAAAGTGTTCATGCAATGCGATGCAAAGACATGTTTCAGTGAAATGTCACTCTGAGCTCGGACTTGGAAATTCTAACTTTTTGTCCAGAAAGAGGATTTTGAAATTTTGCAATTTGAAGATGTCTGTGAACCTAAATATAGAAATTTTGAGGCTCAAAAGTGAAATTTAGGACTTTCTGCCAGGTTCAATCTTTAAAAATGATTATTTTGCCCTTCATTGCTTCTAGAGAACTGAAATGTGCCGATTAAGGGCAATGTCAAGAAGGTGAGTGAAAATTTGGGGTGTTTACAGATTCTCATAAGCATCATTTCTGAGTTCCTATAATTCAGAGAGCTGCAGTGCTCTCGCTTTGCCAGCTTGGGCGAGGTCAAAATTCAATTTCTTGATAGCCCAATACGCTCTATGCTCCAGCTCGACAGGAAGATGGCATGCTTTCCCGAATACAAGGCGATACGAGGACATGCCAATGGGAGTCTTAAATGCAGTCCTTTATGCCCAAAGTGCATCATCTAAGCGCTGGGACCAATCCTTGCGGTCCGGGCGAACTGTTTTCTCTAAAATCCGCTTAATCTCCCTATTCGACACCTCTACCTGTCCACTGGTCTGTGGATGATATGGGGTGGTGAATCTATGATTGACAGAATATGTTCTTAGCAGAGAATCTATCTGTACATTCCTAAAATGCTTACCACCATCGCTAATCATCGCACGTGGCACACCAAAACAACTAAAAATGTTGTGCTTAATGAACTTAAGCACCACTCTATGATCATTGGTCTTGGTTGCCACAGCCTCGACCCACTTGGACACATAATCAACCGCCACAAGAATGTACAAATTTTTAAATGAAGGCGAAAATGGTACCATGAAATGAATACCCCAAACATCAAAAATCTCGACTATCAAGATCGGGAGCAAGGGCATCATGTCCCTCTTGGACATGTTCCCAATCTGCTGACATCGAATACATCGCCTGCAAAACTCATGAGCATCCCTGTGGAGTGTGGGCCAATAAAATCTTGACTGCAAAACCTTTGCAGCCGTCTTCCTACTGCTAAAATGCCCTCCATAGGCTAATGAATGAGAAAAACTCAAAATGGACTCGTACTCCTCCTCCGGAACACATCTCCTGATGATCTGGTCTGCACAGTATCTGAACAACTCTGGTTCATCCCAATAATAGTGCCTCACCTGAGATAGGAATCTCTCACGCTCATTCTTGTTCCAATGCCCAGGGATCTGCCTCGAAACCAGATAGTTCACAATATCTGCAAACCAGGGTAACTGCGATGTCCTGACTGACATGATCTGCTCGTCGGGGAAAGAATCACTAATCGGCCTCTGATCCTGCGTGGTCTCCACGATCAGTCTAGAAAGGTGGTCTGCTACTACATTCTCGCTTCCCTTCTTATCTCGAATCTCGAGATCAAACTCTTGTAGTAGCAGAACCCAACGAATCAGTCTCGGTTTGGTGTCTTTCTTATTCAATAGAAATTTCAATGCAGCATGGTCAAAATAGACAACCACCTTCGAACCGAGCAAATAGGACCTAAATTTGTCCAATGCGAACACTACAACAAGTAGCTCCTTCTCTGTCGTAGTATAATTCATCTGAGCATCAGACAAAGTTCTACTTGCATAGTAAATCACATAGGGCTTTCTATCAATGCGCTGTCCTAAGATGGCCCCCATAGCATAGTCAGAAGCATCGCACATAATCTCAAATGGGAGAGTCCAATCTGGAGGTCTCAAAATGGGCGCAGTAATCAAGGCCTCTTTGAGAATCTCAAAGGCCTTCATACAATCCTCGCTAAAAAAAAAGGGCTGGTCTTTCTCCAATAAAGTGCAAAGCGGTCGAGAGATTTTACTGAAATCCTTTATGAACCGCCTATAAAAGCCCGCATGCCCTAAAAATGACTTAATCTGCCTCACAGAGGTGGGTGGAGTCAACCGCGAAATGGATTCCACCTTCGCTCTGTCAACCTCAATGCCTCGCTTGGACACAATGTGTCCAAGCACAATCCCCTCCTGGACCATAAAATGGCTCTTTTCCCAACTCAGAACAAGATTTGTCTCCACACACCTACTCAATACTCGAGTAAGTTTTTGGAGGCAATCTTCAAATGAAGAGCCATACACTGAAAAGTCGTCCATGAAAACCTCCATCACATCATCTATCATGTTTGAGAAGATAGCAAGCATGCACCTCTGAAAAGTTGTCAGGGCATTGCAGAGCCCGAACGGCATACGTTTGAATGCAAAGGTGTCGTAAGGACATGTAAATGTCATCTTCTTCTGGTCGTCAGGATGGACAACTACCTGATTATATCCTGAGTACCCATCTAAAAAGCAGTAGTAGCTCTGTTCTGCGAGTCTCTCTAAGATCTGATCAATGAACGGAAATGGGAAATGATCTTTCCTACTTGCCACGTTCAACTTCCTATAATCGATGCAGACTCGCCATCCTGTAGTGGTCCTCATCAGAATTCTCTCACCCTTCTCGTTCTCCACAACAATGAGTCCTGACTTCTTCGGTACAACCTGAATCAGACTGACCCACTGGCTATCAAAAATAGGCTAAATGATTCCGGCATCCAACCACTTCATCACCTCGTTCTTCACTACTTCCTTCATGTTGGGATTTAGCCTTCTCTGCATATCTCTCACTGGCTTGACCTCCTCATCGCAATGGATTCTATGCATGCAGAATGAAGGACCAATCCCCTTCAGATCAGCAACTCCCCAACCAATCGCTGCCTTGTGCTCTCGCAGAATAGTCAACAATCTCTGCTCCTGCTCCTCAGTGAGCAGGGACGAGATGATCACAGGCAGAGTCTTATCATCTCCGAGGTAAGCATACTTGAGTAAATTCGGTAAGGGTTTCAACTCGAGTTTCGGAGGTGACTCGATTGAAGATTTGGCAGGGGACTCCGCAAGTGGTGGAAGAGGTTCAATGATAGCTCCCCAAGGTGGTCTCTCTGACGACACTCTAGACACATCTATGCTATCTATACAACTATTCTTCTCTATATGGTACAAATCTAAAGAATCCTCAGTAATATACAAATCGGGTTGCTCCTCCAATAACTCCTGCGCAATATCTACATGGAAGCAGTCCATGTCTCCCGCTGGTCCTATTGCGGCATTGAAAATATTCAGCTTGACCTTCCTATTGCCGAATGAGAGATCCATGGCTCCGGTCCTACAGTTGATGCACGCATTGGCAGTCACCAAGAATGGTCTGCCCAAAATGATCGGAGTCTGGTGCTGGCTGTCTACTCTTTCCATATCTAGAATAATGAAATCGACGGGAAAATAAAAATCATCCACTTTAACTAGCACATCCTCCAAGACACCTCTCGGTACCTTGACAGAACGATCTGCTAGCTGAAGTGTAATAGGAGTCAATCTCATCTCTCCTAGCCTGAAAGAATCAAAGAAATACTCGGGCAGAATGTTCACGCTTGCTCCAAGATCGAGCAATGCGCGTGCTATCCGGATGTTCCCTATGGTACAAGCAATGATCTGGGCTCCAGGGTCCTTGAGCTTTGGTGGTGTCTGATGTTGAAGTACAGAACTCACCTGCTCAGTAAGATGGACCCTGTTAGGAACTCTCTCTCTAGATTTCCTCTTCTGAGTACATAGGTCATTCAGGAATTTGGCATAAGCCGACACCTGCTGAATCGCATCGAGCAAAGGCAAGTTGATCTGCACATGCTTGAAGATGTCAAGCATGTCCTGGATCTTCGCACCTTGCTTCCCTCTAAATCCGGGAGACTCTAATGCTTTGGGATAGGGTGGTGGGGGAATATACTCGGGTGGGTCCTCCTCTTTGTGAGAAGGCTCACTCCTATCCTTCTTCTGCACTGAGGATGATAAAGATGATGAAGGTGAAGAAGATGATGATAGGGATGATGATGATGGCTGAGCCGATGAAGGTGAAACAATGGTCTCTGGCTCCTCTATCCTCTCTCTACTCTCTCTCTCTCTGCTCTCGACGTGATACTCACGTCCACTCCTCAGGGCCATAACAGATTTGGCCTGCTGCTGTGTCTCAGCATGAAACAGGCCTCCAGTCATCTGGTCCTTGCCCTTCGAGTTTATGACAGCCTGGCTCGGCAATGTACCCTCGGGTCGCCTACTGATAGCCTCTGCTAACTGTCCCATTTGCGACTCTAACTTCGCAATGGACTGCGTATGTGAGCTCAATATCTGGCTACACTTCTCGAAGGCATTCTGATTAAAGGTTTTCACCTCTTGGAATGCCTGGAGAAGTCTCTCCTCAAAAGATGTCTACGGGGCGGACTCCTGCTGAATCGGGGGAGGAAATGAGAGAGAAGACTGAGAATAGCTCGACCTCAAAAATGTCTGAGAAAAAGATGGCGGTCGAGCTGGCTGAGAGGATGTAGGCATCTGCATGGAAGACTGTGGATTCTTCCATGAAAAATTGAGATGGTTACGCCAACCCAGATTATATGTAGATGAAAATGGGTTGTTCGGCGGTCTAACGTAACCCTGAGCTGTCTGGACTTGTTCTTGAACAAATTCAGGGCACTGAGCTGCCGAAGGGCCCTCAGTAATATCATGTGTCAGACTGGCACACAGAGTACACACCTACTGAGTCATAGGTGGTCTTGAGAGAAGCTGGTCCAGCTTCTGAGCAATCATGTCTACCTTGCACTGTAGTGCAGTAGATGGACCAATCTCAAAAACACCAGCTTTCTTCTGAATGCTGGGTGTGGCTCTATCCGAATGAGAGCTCGAAGCATGGTGGAGGGAATTCTCAGCCAATGTATCAAACAACCTCCATGCTTCATCCTCGCTCTTCAGCATGAATGTCCCTCTGCATGAATAGTCGATCATCTGAAGATTCCTGTCAGACAATCCATCATAGAAGCTCTGCACCAGTTGCCATCTCGGCACCTGATGATGGAGACATTTCCTGAGAAGATCCTTCATTCTCTCCCAAGTCTCATGAAAGTGCTCACCATCTAGCTCTGAGAAGTTAGTGATGGCTCTACGATATTGGTTCGTACGACCAATGGGAAAGTATTTCCTAAGAAACTCTTGCTGTAACTGATCCCAGGACTCTATTTCTACAGAATCTAAGGACTTTAGCCAATACTTGGCCTTATCCTTCAATGAAAAGGGGAATAGAGTCAACCCCAAAGCGTCATTGTCGAAATTCTGTATCTTTACAGTAGAACAGATCTCGAGGAATTCATCTAAATGCCGGTAGGGATCCTCGTGACTAAGGCCATAAAAAGATGGGAGCATCTGAATAATGCTGGCCTTAATCTCGTAGTGAGGCGCTCCTACATCGGGTCTCCGAATGCAGAATGCCTGGACATAGTCTGTGGGAATGAAGTATTCCCGCAGAGGACGTGGATGAACTGGGGGTGGAGGTGGAGGATCCATGTCCACCATTGTTGTCGAACTTCGATGTGAATGTAAAATTCTCTCTGGGTTGTCAAGAAATGGATGTAATGGTGTTCCTAGACCTCGTCGCCCCTGCATACACTGGTACTAAGACCAGATGTAAGCACATGACCTAACTCTAAGACTAAAACTAAAACAGGTACTAAAATGTAAATAACACAAATAAAGCACTAATAAGCAAATATGATAAACTATCTATGTCAGACTAATTAACTAATTAACTGAAATAACAAAGTAAACTACTCTAAACTACTGAAAAGATAAATACAGGAAATCACAAACTAAGTTTTTTTAAAACCCACATGTCTAATCGCTCCTTGCAGAATGAATATAAAGTGAATCCTAGAAAGAACAGTACATGAATCCTATATTTACTAACTATGTTAATCCTATATTCACTTACTAATCCTACTAACTAGAAAATAAAACAACTAAGTAACTAACTAAAACAGATTAATAAATCAAACTCGAAGAAATAAAATAAGTAATTCACCGTTCCCCGGCAACGGCGCCAAAATTTGGTTGATCTTTTGTAAATGGTATTCAAAACAATAATTTTCAATAAAAGCTTTGGAAAATCGTCAACCAAAGATATAAAAACCGACTTTCCACGAAGTGGTAAGTACGGGTCGAATCCTCATAGAACAGAAATTACTCAGAATATTTCTCAAAAATTTAATTTATTAATCACAAATCTCATTCTACAATTACAAAGCTAATACAACTACAAATTAACACTAAACTAAAATGAAAAAGCAAATAAATCTTCCGTTGCACGCCAAGGGTATTTCGGTCCTTTCGCCAGTTATCCAATCTTTGCACTTGGACAAGGAACCCTGGAAAATGAATATGCTTTTCAACCTAAACACAAAGGAAAATGAAGAATTAGTAACTTATTCTAATAATGCAAGCTTTAAATGAAACTAAATCTAATTTTCCAAGAAGTAATAATACAAATCTTAATTATGAGTAAACAATTAACTAAAATATTAAACTAATTCAAAAATCAACTAACCTAAGTCTAACAATGTTGTATGATGTAGATGCAGTTCCTACTATGCATAAAAGAATAAAAACAGTACGAAAATACTAAAAAGAATGAAATTATAAATATGCTCCTAACTAGTGTAAAATAGACTTCTAACAGCTCTTTGGAAAACTACTGTTTGACAGGGCAACCAAAGTTCAATTTTCCCAAAATTTGTTCTGTTTTGTAACTAACAGATTAAAGAATCTTACAGTTTTTACAGAATGAAAAAACAATATTGAAACTCCAGATATAAGCATTTCAAAACTGGAAAAAACCAAGATATCGCAAGTCCCGAAATTTAAAAACCAGAAAAAGCAGTTTTCACAAAACGCTTAAAAGTCAGACCAAACCAACTCAGAACGAGCTGAAATTTGGTCTGCAGACAGTTAACATACCAATAAAGGGAATAGAAAAATAATATTTTGAAAACTCGGAATTTTTGCACATGAAATGACGACAGTGCGACAGAGCAAAAATCAGGTTTTTCTTTTAATGCACTATTCACTTTATCAATCTATTTAAACACTAAACAATGCAATCTAAACCTAATGCAACCTAAATGACACTAAATGACATATTGTATGCTGATGTTAAATACAATGATGCTAAATGAAATATAAATGAAATATGACATGCACTTTATGACTAAAAACTAAATGAACTAATAATGCAATTGTAACTAATGTACTTAAAAATGCACTTAGCTATATGAATGAATGAATGCAGTTAATACGAACTAAATGCAGCTGAACTAATTGAATAACTACCAAAGACAATTATCAAACACACATTAAACACGCAATGTAAACTCTACTAAATCGATTAAATGAAAATCGACACTAACTTATACTGAAATTAATCTAACTTAAAAATAAATGTATTAAATCTCTAATTACCAAAGAGTGGTGGGTTTAAGATACGACTAGGTTCACGCCACACTTGGCTAGAGTGACTGGTTTCACTAGGTTGACTAGACTAGGCTCGGTTGACTTGGCTAGGCTTAGTCTAGTACTTGACTTAGGCTAGGTTTTGACTTGGTTAAACTAACTATAATAAAAACCTAAAAATTACAACCTAATTAATTAAAAATACTAACTACACTATTAACTCTAGACCCTTTACACGCCTAATATCAATAACTTAAACCCTAATTAAAACCTATCTAACTAGGGACCTAACTACTAACTACGGTTAACACGATTAACTACAATAATTAAAATCTAATCAATGCTAAATCCTTGTGGATGGTTAGAGAGATAGGCAATAGTAAATACTCAATGCTAATTTTGGGAAAGTTGAGAAACCCAAAAATCGTCCAAATAAATGGAGAGTTACAATCCTTAAATAGCTTTAAAGTCCAATTTGGAAACTTGGAACAATGAAATTGCCCAACCCAAGGTAGGTGAATATCTTTAATTGCTATTAACCCTTTTTTTTTTTTGGAAGTAGAATCGTCCAGCCTAGAGAGCCACACGTTTTTGGTTTTCCAAACAAGAATTCAATTGCAATTATTTCTTTCTTGAAACCGTAGATACCCACTTTGGAAATTTAATTAATTTCAGATTATCTTTCCCAAGATAAACAAGTAACTCCCTTCTAATAGGCAATCAACATTTAATCCTTTCTTTAAATACTCCACACGATTTTTGAAGAGTCCAATCTTTCAAAAAAAAAAATGTTTTCAACTTCACTGACTTAATTGCCTTCCTTCTCAAAACTCGTCAACCCTAGTTGAAGTTATTCTAGGCTAAGTAATTTAAAACCTACCTAGGGTAATGAGAGATTAGTAATTGAATGACAACACAACTTTCTAAAATACTTAAATGCTACACCTAATTCAAGAATTACCTAAATGAAATCCTAAAAACGTCTAAGACATTAAACCTAATGCATTGAACCTAGACACCCTAATACACTTACATGCTGGCAATTAATTCCTACCAAAAACAGTCGTGGAGCTCTAATGGAGCTCCAATGGCCGACGCCTCACCTTGGGGAAGAAGAAGATCTTAAAAAGAAAGAAAATTGACTTATTAAATATAAAAACAAAATCTAAAACTATGCAAATATAAAAAATCTAATGACAATTCTAATTGAACAAATAACCTTATTTAAATGATTATATTACTGCAAACCACATTAACTAAATAAAATACTAGAACTAAACATTACATGAAACAGGAATACTAGTCTAACTACACGCATAACCTAGAACACTAGGAATTGAAGCTAATTACCCTACGTTTAACAAAAATACATGAGAAGCTACCTTAACTAGATGTTAAAGAACAAATTAAACTATAGTAACAAACTGGAACTCAATGAATATTTCACATAGCCGGTTGAACACTACCTAAAACAAAGAGGTAAAACTTGATGCTTTTTGTATTTGCAATAGAAACACAACACCAAATCACCAAACGATTAAAACAATATGTAAAACAATCCTAAGACTCTAAACTCGACCAAGACACAATATGTAAAACTGTAAAATCAACAAAAGGTGCAGGCACACAGCTTGAAGTTGAGGATTACACGCACATCACGAACATGAATTCTAATTCAACGATTTTGGCATACACATTCATACGGCACATAAAAAAATCAATTTGGGCTCAACCTAAATCTAAAAAACAGATCTAGAACATGTAAGAAACATCTAATCAAACTCAGATTATACTTGGAAACCATAGAACAATGTGCAACAACTCAACTTATGGAAACACCAAGATCGGCTAGAATTACTCTAGCCGATTTTTTTTTTCTTTTTAATTGAAACAACAATTAATCAAATCCAACAATCCAACTAAATCAAAATAAACTTTTTTTTTAAAATGATTTTTCTGTAAAAACAACACAGTAAAACACACTGGATGAAAAAAAACAAATCGGCTAGAATAACCTCTAGCTGATTTACACGTTTTGAGTGAAAAACAATGAAATCAATACTTGAACACAAAAACAATGAAACAAAACCTAGATCTACTGTGATGGTCTATGAACGAGTTCTATACTAGGGCTAAATCAATAAAAATAAAACAAACACACAGAAAATAATAAAAAAAAAATAAGCATGCACGTTTTAGGCTTTAACTAGAAGAAAAGAGAGAAGAAGACCTACCTCAAGGGCGATCCGACGATCGTGGGGAAGAAGAGAGCCGACAATGGCCTTGGTTTGACGTCCCGAACGATTCGAGAATGCTGGAATGTCACCACGAACTGTATTTCCACAGCTGCAACACGTTGGAGATCCACCGAGGATGGAACGGGTGCCGATTCGCGATCGGAGGGCTCAGAAAACCGGATGGAGGTAGGGCCGACTCATCTTGATGGAGTGTTTCACACTTTTGATCAAGATTGATGGTCTCCACCTCTGCTACACCTGCAAAAATACAGAAAATGGTGATTAATTACAGCAAGGAAGAAGAAGAAACAACAAGAATTGAAAAGGGAGATAAGAATATGCTTGGATTGCAAGCATGAACTTGATCTTCAATGGCCAATGGAGTGGTGTTATCATCGCAAAATTTTACTTTTGCAAATCAAACTGACCTTTGAAAAAGATTTTGAAAATAACTCACCTCCGTTTTAAAATGCGGGATAATTCCGAAGAATGGGACTCGCCTGTCGGTACGAGACTCAACCGTTCCTGGTGCCTTTACCAGGGGTAATTGAACCAAGGATCAATCAAATGCTTTGCTTTGTTCAACTTGTCTAAACCATATTCTAATTCCTAAATGCACAAAGAATTAGGCATGTGCTATGAATTTCTGAAAATGCACATTTGAAAACATGATGTTTGCTTCAAAGATTGGAAAATATTTGGAAAATAAACCCTTTTAAAATCATGAATCATGATTGAGATACTGTATTTGAGAAAGTGAAAATCGATTTCTGAAGTATTCAAGAGATTTTTGTGAAAATCGATTTTGAGAAATATGAAATAACTTAAAAAAAAACTTGATTTCTTTGAATTCAAACTTTGAAATTGAAAATATAACTTAGAAAAATCGAATTTGGAACTTGGAAAATACTTGAAATATCATTGGCAAATCAATATTTTGAGAAAATCGATTTTGAATAAGACTTAGAAAAATTTGAGAAAACTGATTTCTCTGAATTGAAATTTGAATTGGAATTGGCAAATGCATGAAATGAATGAATATGGATTTGAGGAATTGAGAAATACTTTTTGTATTTTTGAGAAATGCAGTGAATTTTGAAATTAGCCTAAGAGTGTAGGCTGAATGTGGCTAATGTGAAGATCATAAATCTGGGTATCATTCGTATTCTGACTATGGCCATAAATTCAAATTCCACCAAGTTTATAAACTTCATAAAAGCTAGTGTATGTGTCATTCGTGTAGACCATAATGAGTTTGAATATGCATAAATCATCATCCATCACACATTAACATTATTTTAAAAAAATAAACTATATGCAATGTTGCCTAAGCTAAGCAGGAAATGTAAATTCTTATTCCAAAGTTTAATTTAGTTTACATCACTATTGAAATTTAAATACATCAAAAATAAAGTCTTCAATGTACCTGCAAAACTAGAAAACTTGGTTAATGAAAATATGTTGGCTTTTCTAGGTTTATCCAGTAATATCTAGAAATTACTGGATTTTGCTAGATATAAGCCCTTTCCATGATTCCCTTAAATCAAAATTGATAAAGTATGAAATAAAATTGAATAAATAAGGAAGATAAGATATGAAATTTCGAAATTGGGGTCAAAATGACCAAAATACCTCTAATAACAAGACTATGGCCTTGAAATTAGGGTTTTGAGAATGATATTTGGTAAATGCAAGTTCTGAAATACAAATAAAAATAAATCAAACTAAATATGCTATGACATGATTAAAAATATGAGAATTAGGGTTAGGAATTTCGAAATTGAGGTCAAATGGCCAAATTGCCCCTGATAGCAAGACTATGGCCTTGAAATCAGGGTTTTTAGAAAATATTTTGGTAAAAACTTAGGTTTTATGCACTAAATGAAATCAAATGAGCATCAAATTAAACCTAAAGCATCCTAATATGATTAAACCCTAAAAATACATGCTTATGCACAAAAATCCAAGAATATCACAATTTTTGTGATTTTTGCAGTGTTTTGGAATTCTTCGAGTACCCTGTTTTGCAATTCAAGCCATTCAAGCATCAAACAGATTCTAAAAATCCTCAAAATTGGTACCTGCACTTGTTATAACCTTAATATCAAATTAGAATTATAAAAATATTTTTTTGGCATTAAATTAATCCGAAAATTGCATTAAACCCTAAAAATATGCTATTTTTGACCTAGTTCACCAACCAGTCTCAGTCCAGGACCCGAACCAGGGGTTAACCTCCATGAAAATTTCTGATTTTTTACAGAGACCAAATAAACATAAAAACAAAACTTTTATTTTTTACAGATCTGAAAAAGCCTTTAAAACCAGGGAGATACCCATCTGACAATCCGGACTTGAATATATTGATTTTAACTTTAGTCCTGACTGATACTTTCAATTGAAAATTTCGGAATAAATAGCAGCACTCATTCAAAATATCTGATATTTTAATAGTAAACATTTGACAGAAAAATAACAATACTCACTTTTTACAGCTCATGAATCGGATCTGTGGTTTGGGATTTATAAACAACACAAGTCTGATTAGGGTTTTGGAAAACCCTAACGAGGTTTAAATTGAAAATCAGAGTTTCTGACAAAGGCAAAATACTAAACAGTAATAAAAAATTCTGAAAATTTCACAGTAGCTATATATAATCAATGTGAATCCATGTCACTTTACAGATCTAAAATCGGATATAAGATGAGAAAAATATCATAACAGCAAGTTACCTTCTTGATTTTAACAACGATTTTAAAGTTTTAAAAACCCGATTTTGATTTCTGATTTTTCTGGCAGGGTTCTCGAAGTCCAAAAACTCTGATTTTTTTACAGTAGATCAATAACATATGCATGCATCACATATAAAAAAATAAGAAATTAACAACACATATTTCAATCCAAAACAGCATGCTCTTTTCTGTTCTAAACTAAAAAACACACAGAAATCTAAGAAACTTGAGAAAACATGCATTAATTAATGAAAACAATAAAATAAACACTAAAACAGTAAATAAAGATTATTTTTATGCTATATGACGTAACATAAGCATGAATAAACATAAAAATAAAATAAAATCAGGGAATCAATGGCTGGAATTCAATTTTACCTTTAAAGACATGGATTTAACCCATAAAAAGGGTAAATCACATGTTTTATTGGTTAATAATAAAAAGAATAGTGCTAAAATCAATTCTAATGGATTAGAATCCCTGGAAAACACTAAAAACAGTGTTAGATCATCTTTATGGACCATTCTTGATGGTTCTTGAGGTTGAATCATGGTTGAATCCATGAAATAGATGGTACCAATGGTTAAACTAGCATTAAATCATGAAAAATATTAAATAAAACTAAAGAAATTAATAAAATTTCTCACCTTGGAGTTGCAGCAATGGAGGAAGGGCTGGAGAGGAGAGAGGAGATCCAATACTTGCTCTAAAGGTGGCTGGGAAAATCGACCCCCTATGGGTCTCAATTTATAGAAACTTTTTAGGTTTTGAAAATTAGCAATTTTGAAATTTTTGGACTTCTAAAGGGGGGGGGGGGCGATTTTGGGGTGGAATGACCTATATACCCCTAGTCTAAATTATCCTAAATAATGCATAATTAACCCCTAGCTAATCCTAAAAAATCCCCAAATGTGATGCCACTTGGCATTTTCCACATTTGGGTTTTTAAAGTTCTTTAAAAACCTTTAAAAACACTAGTTTTAAAATCCAAACTTCAAAATGAGTTTTTAAAATAACTTTTGACCCTTCTAAACCTCTAACACTAACCAAGACACTGACTAACCCTAGTTTAGCCCTGACTTACTCGAATATGGCACCACCCCGACTGGGCCCTACTTGAGTTTTTAAAAAAAAAATTGATTTTAAAACTTGAAATTGAGAAAGTTTTCAAAAGATTTTCAAAAGTAAGCTTGAAATTAAAAGTTTTGAAATGACATAGAGTTCCAACTGGGTTAGAACTCCTCTGGATGTGGCGCCGACTAAGTGGGCCCACATCAGGTTTTGAGAAATTTGAAATAAACACTAAAAATAACTTTCAAAAGGGGTTAAAATCAATAATTAAAATTCAGAATCTTTGAAAATAGGGTCTCAAGCGAACTGGAACTCCGAGTTAGAGTCCTGAACTCTCAGGACTCTGAGATTTTAGATTTTAAAAAGCCAAATGAAAGGTTTTTGAAAGATTTTATCAGAAAATGGTGAAATGAGTCAAAAAAACACAGTCAGGGTTAGACTCCTAACTCGATTAGAACTCTGAAATAGAGTCCTGAACTAACTAGACTCTGCAAAATGACCTACTTTTTGAAAACAAATGGAAATAAATGAAAATGGAATAAAAACAGACTTCAAAACAGACTCTTGACTGGACTGGGACTCTGGGACAGAGTCCTGATCGGACTAAAACTCTAGATTTTTTTTGGTATTTTCTGAAAAACAATTGAAAGAACTTGTGAAAATAGTTAAAATAATAACAAATATTGGAATAAACCAGAGTTCTGATTCAACTGAGACTCTGAGAACAGAGTCCTGATTGAACTAGGACTCTTATATTTTTGGATTTTCTGATAAGTAAGTGATGGAATTTAAGCAAAGCTTTTGAAAACCAGTGAAAATGAAGTAAAAAAAAACAGTTTTGGATAGAGTCCTACTTCAATCAGGACTCCGGGGAAGAGTCCTGATTTGATCAGGACTCTGAGATAAAACCTCAGAATTTTAAAATTCTTTGATAAAAGCGCAACAGTTTTGATAGATGAAAAGATTTTGAAAGATTCTTTCAAAATTTGAAATCAGGATCGGAGTCCTGATCCAACTAGGACTCTCAGAACAAAGTCCTGTTTTGACTAAAACTCTGAGTTTCTGACTCATTTTGAAAGATTTGATTGAAAATGGATGTGAAAGATTAGAGTTCTAATCCGATTAAAACTCTGAAGAAGAGTCCTGATCTGACTGGACTCTTGAAGAAGAGTCCTCATTCAACTACGACTCTAAGATTTCGGCCAAAATAGGAGATTTTGAAAAGTTTTCTCCGAAAACAGGTAAAAAGGTAGTGAAAAGTAGAGTTTTGATCCGACTAGGACTCTGGAAAAAGAGTCCTGATCCAATTAGGACTAACATTTTTTAGATTTTTGATAAATGAAGGAATCCAGAAGCGACACCACCTAAATGGGTCTCATCTGAGAATTGAAATCAATTGAAATTGAGTTTGAAATGAATCCAGATTGTTTTCTGAGAAAATACTTCAAAATATAAGGTCCTGGGGGTTGGCAAATGACACAATGTTGATTAAAAACCTAGGTTTTAAAATTGAATTTTGAAAGAAAAGTTTTAAAACTCAAATCTGGATTGAACATTTTGAAAACAGGAGTGTTGGATGTCGAAGATGAGATGTAATGACATGCAATGCTATGCTATGCTATGCAATGCAATGATATGCTGAATTCACGCAATGATAAGCAATGACACATGAAATGGATGAATACTGAATGAGGAGGAAAATTTGGGGTGTTTACAAGTGGAATGGAATATTGGAAGGGGATGGAGCTAGATTCACTGTAGGGGGCGCCAATCTCAATGCCAAAGACGCCTAGGGTTCTTCTAAAAAGTATATTTATACTTTTTGGAATTTCAGAAACAAGGTTATAAAAAAATATTTTACTAGGCGCCACTTTCTGAGGGGTTTTCTGCAAAAGTTTTTGAAATGGATATGGATATGCGTGTGGGTTGGATTTTGGGATTTCTAAAGGTTGATCCAAAGTCCAAATAGTCTAATTGGGTCGGATATGGATTCGATCCACCTCGAAATTTGTGCCCAAACACTGAAATAGTCATAACTCTCTCATTTTAACTCTGATTTCTCTGAAATTCGAACCACAACCCCTTACTATCAAAATGCATCTAAACATGAGTTTAAAACCTTAAAATCATTACCAAATGCATGAAAAACGTGTTAACATGATGTGCATTTCATGCATCATCAATTCGCCTTCATTTTGACGATAAGTGAGAGATCCCTTTTGCGGATATTTAATTACAGCTTAGTTGATTTTGAGGAGACAGGACTTGGATGAATTCTCTTTTTTCTAGCGCTCAGAATATTTCTACTGCCTCATCTTTACAAGAATGGTCTTTAAAAATGTGTCATTGACTACGATCAATATCAATCATCTATGGCTTTGGAAAACATTGAATCTTCTTTTCTGTCCATATCGAGGATTTATCCTTTATTCTTTTGGTTGGCCAATAGAAAGAATTTGGATTTTGAATCCTTCTTCACAAAATCTTTGCCTTTTTTGAAGTAATACTGAAGGTAAACTGAGGTAAAAATTTGTGTAATAAAATTCTGAAATCAACAGGTAATTGATTGACAAAGTGTTCTTGAAATCCTTAGTAAAAGAGATCACTTGACATCCGAGTTGACACATCCCTGACGATGGTACTCAATTTTGAAGGTAAATCCAATACGAAGTTGGAATTTTGAAGGTAAGTCCTGGCATAATGCTGGATTTTGAAGGTAAGTCTAACTCAAAAGCTGGTTTTGAAATACCATCCGAATCAGAACTCAGGTTTTACAAGGAAAGTTGGAATATTCGAGTCGAAAACTCGAGCCTTCGAAGGAAAGCTAGGAAGCTTGGTTTCTAGTGAGATAAAATTCGGGTCGAAACCTAAATCTTAAAAGGAAAAACTAGGCCAATTCAGATTTTTGAGTCGAAACTCAAATGTTCAGAGGAAAGTTGGAAAGTTCGAGTCGGGGCTCGAATCTCAAAGGAAAACTGGAGAGTTCAGATTTTGAAGGAAAGAAAACTTGAGTTAAACTCAAATCTTCGAAGGAAAGCAGGAAAGTTCGAGTCAGGGCTCGCATCTTAAAAGGAAACTGGAAAGTTTAGATTTTGAAGGAAAGAAGACTTGAGTTAAAAGCTCAAATCTTCAAAGGAAAGCTGGAAAGTTCGAGTCAGGGCTCAAATCTTAAAGGAAAATCTTTAATCAGCAGATTGAATTTTTGAAAATGCGAGAGCTGGGATTGAAAGTTTTGAGAATGGCCAGTTTGAGGACTGGATTATTTGACTTGCAATGAAAAAGACCATCATATTTAGATGTATGTAGTCTGATTTTCAGCATTAACCACTTATCCTGAATGGGGATATGAATAGAAATTGGAAAATCATGGAAAATGATTCAGGTTTATCCCTTAACCTGAAGGAGAAAAAATGGATGCAGAATTAATGCAAAATGAAATGCAAATGCACATGACATGTAAATGAATGCAAAATTAATGCCAATGGGTGCATATATATGCAAAATGAGAGATTGGTTTATCTTGCCTGCATACAGGATGTTTTGAGGTAAAGATAAATTTTCAAAAAAAAAAAATGCCCCAGTGTAACTAGGGAGGAAAATTTTGAATACAAAGAAGGATAATCGAGGAATAAGGTGACAGGCTTCTTGATTGAGAGACATCCTCAAGGTCATTCCTCACAAGAGACATTGTGAAAAGGAAAGAGACGCAAATAAAATGGTGCCAAACTATTGGCAAATTTAATAATTTTATTGATGCTTAAAAATCGAGGAAAGGAAACAAAATTATATTATCCCTTTGAAATGATAAAAGCAAAATGAGAAGTGAGAAAGTGCTTGCATATGGGATCTTTAAAGTAAAAGGAAAATGTTATTTTGAAAGTGAGAAATCATTTTGGGAAGAAAATCAGCTGCAAGGTTGATTTTGAAGAATGATCCGCGTGACAGCTGGTCTTTAAAAGGGGAATCAACACTAGGGTTGATTTTGAAAACGACTTGGTTTAACAATAATTTTGGAAAAGAAAATCAACACAAGGATAGATTTTTAAAGATAATGGTTCAAAATTAAATTTTGAAAGTTAAGATCAACACGAGGGTTGATTTTGAAAACGAATTGGTTTAATCACTAATTCTGGAAAAGAAAATCAACACAAGGGTTGATTTTAAAAATAATGGTTCAAAACCAATTTAAGAAAAGAAGATCACCGCGATGGTTGATTTTTGAAAAATATTGGACCGAAATATTTAAACTTTTGGGTGATCATAACGAAGATGTTTGTAGAAAATTTTCAAAAGTTTCACGATTTTTGAAAAACCCTCATAGGTAATTTCATTTCTCTCATGAATGATGTTGGGATTGCCCCTCATCTTGAAAAGAATGGGAATTTAATGTGGCTTAATAGAAGCCGATGGCAAAGAAGATTCTTTGAAAAAGATGCCCTAATGGGGCAAAAGAAAGAAGTATTGGATGTAGAAAATTGACATTTTATTGATAAGCAGAACTGATAACAAAAGACTGCATATTTATAAGCACTCGACCAAAAGGTTGCAAACACTGGACTGACTTGCCCCTTATGAGGTGACTGGCAAAACGAAAGGAAGAAAGCAGGGAACTTTGACATCATCAACTTTCTGAATGATCTGAGAAAGGCTTGGTCAGGATAGCCAGCTCGTCTTCTTCTTCAGCTTCAGCGAGGAGGCTTTTGTCAATGCAGTCCTGAACAATATTTTTGAAGACAAAACAATGATCAATGTCATGCCTTACTGCACGATGAAACTTGTAGAACTGATTCATGAACCTTCCCATGATGGTGGGAGGAGTTGTGGCCTTTGGGAGCTTCACTAATCCCTTGGTCAGCATAAATTCAAGGGCTTCTTCGAGTGTTTGTTTGAGAGGAGTGAACACACGATCATTACTCCAACCTTCACGCTTTATCTTTTCCTTTTGTGGAAAGTTGGGCTGAGATAGCTTGCTATTCTGTTTTTCCTCTCGATCCACATGGTTGCCCTTACAACTTTTGTTATCATTGCGGCTGATGTTGGTGGAGGAGGTGAAATTTGCCTTTTTCTTTGAATCTAGATTGTTCTTGATGAGAGTGATACCATCATAGACACCGTTCTCTATTCCCATCTCGATCCATTCGGCTCGTTCAATGAGTTCAATGAAAGACTTGGATGGTGAGGTAGAAATGAGACTCCTCAAAGGCTGTGAAAAGTTGTTGAGGATCAGTGATAAAGCATGTCTCTCTGATATAGGATCCCCCATTTTGTTGCAGGTCTTTCTCCATCTGCGAACGAAGTCCTTGGCTTTTTCACTATCTCCCTGCTTCAGATTACAGAGATGATTTAACGTTGGTAGCGCTTCAGTATTGAACAAGAATCATTTAATGAACAAATTCACAACTTTGTCGAACTCTTTCAGTTTTATAGGATTGACATGTCCCGTGTACCATTTGGCCATGACTCCTTCCAGACTGCGGGGAAAGCATAGAAATAATGCTATGTTGTCCCTCTTGAACCTTGAGCACTCAGCAAAGAACGTGGCGAGATGGGCGTTCGGGTCGCCAGAACCATCGAACTTGATGAATTTATGGGGAAGGTTCTGTAGATCTTCGTCTCCTTCTAGGCCATCATAGAAGTCCTCGCTGGTGAAGACTTTCTTGCCCTTGTCGCGAGCTTGCATGTCTTTAACAACTCTGGTCATTTCTTTGAACTGTGTCTGCAAGAACTTTTCTGCAACTTGACCTTTTGATTTGTGACTCCTCCTTTGTTCTTGGCTATGTTTCTGAAATGCCGGAGGTACCTCATATTCTTCCTCAGTGTCTTCCGCTAATTCTGATTCATCTAAAATTTCCTCCGGCTGAACTTGCTTCTTGGAAGTCTTCTTATCCTTGTGCCCGTGGAACTTCTCTCTGAATGTATTCTTTTCTGAACTGGTCCCGGGCTGCTCGTTCATCATTTTGGTCATCATTTTCTGGAACATGGCATACATATGTGGGTCTATGACATCCTCCTCTTGCTGCTGATCTTGACTTCCGGGGGGATCCATTTCTCCTTCTGAGGCTGAGGAGTACTGTGGTGATGTAGTTCTTCTTCCTGACCTTGTTCGAACCATCAAATGTTGTGGATGCTCTTTGCAGGATGAAGTCTTGATTAGACTCTGAGGGAACTTTGGATTGGGAGGAAAATAATTATTGACGATATGGTAAACAATTGGAAGAATATCCCATTACTAGAAATGGAGTTGTCGCTGAAATCACGACAAGTATGTTGTCATTCTTTATAAGAGAAATAACAACGGAAAATGTGCCTTATTACCTAGGCGAGGTCATCAACTACGAGGAAAACACCATTTTTAAAGGAAAGAGATATCTCTTGGAAAAAAACATTCCGCAAACGGATTTAGAATAAGGAGAAGGCAAGTGGGTAAACAATTTCCACCGCAATAGTCAAGGTATGCACGAGGAAAATAAGATGAAGAATTTTGCAAATAGACCAAAGAATTGAAAATCCAATAAGAGAAGACATATGATTTTGGAAAATTGCCGGCAGGATAAAAATGCAGCTGAAAATTCGAGATCCAGGAGAACATGAGAATGGAAAAACACCTGGAGTTTTGAAAGAAATTGGATATTTGGGAAAATCTTCCAGGGTTTGAGAAAATAAAGGGAAAGGATGAGAATATGGGTATTTGAAAATATTTTGAGAAAAATGTAAGAAAATAGAGGTAATATACGAACAATCACATCCTGCATAAACATTTATGCACATACAACACTCCCTAAAAGGCTGACTTTAGATGCATTATTTTGAAAACAGCTGTAGGACCCTAATCCTAACTCTAGGTTCAGATCATCTTTGTCCAATCCAGTTATGCCAATATACCCGAATCGAAATCCGAGGTACGTGGCCTATAATTTCAACTTTGGTTCTAAGGTAAGGTTTTCTAACATCCTTGAGTGCCTACCGATATACTTCGGACTGTGGCCCGCGGTACGTGGTAGGGGGGCGTTAACCCAAATAAGTGGCCCAGTTGTGAGGCTCTATCCCGAACTAGGGTTTTGGAAGAGAGCCCAGCAACGTGAAGACCGGGTAAAAGTAGGTAAGGGAGGTTTGAAAAAAAATGATCACATGCAAAAAATAGATGGCTCTAAAACCTAAAGAGATAGACTTTTGAAAATCTTTGAAGAAGCACACATTGTTTGCATTCAGATCCTAAATTGAGGAGAGTTATATTTAGACCTAAGTCTATGTGAGCATGAAAATTTCTCCTCAATCTGGTCCTACCAAACCATGCCTAGGCTATATGCAGTCGATGTCAGCTAAGTCAGAGTCTAGGGTCCTAGGTTCGCATGATATCAAAAGTAAAAGTGCTGACATTTTGTGAACACAGTTTCGATAATTGAACTAAATCAAGCACAATTTTGATAAGACAAGGATAGGTCCCATCACAGTCGCCAAACCTGTTATCGTCGCAAAATTTTTCCCGTCTTCTCTTCCTTGCGGAAGAAAGAAGAAAATGCTTTCGCGAGTCAAACTTGACTAGATCTTGGAAATTTGTTTTTGAAATACTCGCCTTCATTTTGAAAATAGTGGGAAAATCCATGGGATGGGGCTCGACCTGTCGGTACAAGGTTCGACCGTTCCTGCCGCCTTTAACAGGGGTAATCGAACCAAGGACCAAAATTGTGCTTGACTTAGTGAAATTATCAAAATTGTGTTCTATCCTAAATGCACAGAGAATTCAGGCATGTGCTATGAGATTTTGTAAAATGTAAGTTGGAAAAACATGATGTATGCTTAGAAAACATTTGGAGTTGAAAAGCATTTCTCAGGAAAAAGATAGAAATCGATCTTTTAGGAAACTCAGATGAAAGAATTGGAAATCACCAGAAAGTTTATGAAGTTTTGGGAAAATCGTGAATGGATGAAAGTCCAGGGAAAATGGAGAAGGTTCTTGAGAAAAGATGAATATTTGAAAAAGAAAATATTTATCAGGAAAACTCTGACTTTGAAAATTTTCTTAGGAAAATGATGGAAAATTTATAGGAAAACTCTTTGGAGATGGAAAATCAAAACTTAGAAAATTGAAATCCTGAGGATCTTGTCTTTGAAATATCTGAAAATCAACTTTGATTCTTGAGAAATATGAGAAATTCCTTTTGAAAATGGATCTTAAAAAAATAACATTTTCAGGAAAAATCACGGTAAAACTTTAACTTGGGAAATCCAACTTCGGAAATCTTCATAGTTTTTTAAGGAATCGATTTCCATGGAATGAAAATTTCTTGAGAAAATCATAAGAAAAACAGATGATGCCTTGATGCAGATGATTTGAATGAATGAATGCACTTTGAAAATATTTTTTTTGAGAAATTTGTTGGAAAAATGTGTATTAAGTCAAAGTAAATCCTTCACATATTCTGACTGTGGCCATGAATATGTTCAGAGTTTATTTGAGTTAATTCACAATATTTTGAAAATTTGGAAACATGATGTGCATTTTTAAGATAGCCTAAGAGTGTAGGCTCAGTATGACTAGTAGAAAGATGATGGATCTAGGTCTTGTTCATATTCCGACTAGGGCCGTAAATATAGACTCCACCGAGTTCATCAACTCTCTAAGAGTTGGTGCACGTGCCATTCGTGTTCATCCACAGTGAATTTTGAAAATTGAGATATATGAATCATAAAATCATGATATTACAGGAATCAAACTACATGAGATGCATCCTAATCTAAGCAGTAAAAGTAAATATTATTCCAAGTTTGATTGTTACATCTCTGACATAAGTCAAAATAAATGAAATAAAAAAAATACATGGTATAAAAGAATCATCATCCTCCAGATTTTCCTGCAAAATGAGAATTAGTACAAGATAACCAAGGAAATGGGTATATATATAATATGTACATCGAAGATATATATGGTTATATCTAAATGCTTGAATTTGTGCTAAATGACATGTGATAATGAAGATGTATTTACAAAAAATAAAAAGAAAAAGAAAAATAGCTATATAAATACTTGTATGTGAAAACAAGTGCACATGAAGATATCCCTATATATATATAGATGTATATACATGTATATATATATATATATATACATATAGATATACATATATATATATATAGATATATATATAGATATATATACGTATAATGAGAAAATATATATAGTAATTAAAATTTCATATATAATGGGTAAAATCAGAAAATACAGGGTATATACAGTTTCTGTAGGTGATTTCACAAAGCTGTAATTCTCAAATTATAACATATTTCTCAGTAAAATTTGGTATGGAGCTTCCCTATATATCAATAACAAAGCATGCCAAAGATGGTCTAGAGATCATGAATGGATATGGAGATATCCGTTCATGAATATAGCCGATTATCAAGACTGGGTACCTGCAGCAGAAGAGATGGGTAAATACATAACAATTGTGTTGCCATGGAAGATGCAGGTGACTATAGAAGATGGTTGAAGGAATTGCCAACTGAAAATGGGTCTCCATAAAGTGTTTTTAGATGGTTAGCAATATAGGAGCTTCCTATATTGCTAACCATATTTGCAACTGAAAACTCCAGCACACATGTGCATTGCTATAAAAGAAATAACTGGACCTTCCCTCTATACCCTGTTTACTAACTACAGCAATTACAAATGGGAGTGATGACTGGGGGTTAGTGTGAGAAAGTAAGTATGAAGGGTGTTGGGAAAGAGGCTTGATGTGATGGAAATGGAGCCGATGACGCATGCCAAGAAAGTCTGTTGTAGACATTTGAATGACTGCAGGACATCACTAAAATATGCAGCTGTCCACTATTTATTTCCTGCAAAACTGATTGTTTTCCTTTATTATGATCTATACACACACAGATAACCTACCAACTCCATTGAACCCAGCTGAATTTCAAACTCATTGTTGACTAGTTAGTTTTTCAGCCATTCAATGATTATAATATCACCAAAATCCACTTGATAAACTCAAAACCATGAAGGGAAAATGATTTCCCTTCTTTTTAGCTAATGTAGAAACATTAACATGTAACCATATAATATGAATACAGATGCTCAAAAGAGGTAATGACAGCAGATGGAAAACAACAAAAAAAAGAAAGGTATAAGATGCAAATGTAACTGAAAATAAAGCAATAGGCTAAGTCACATATGATGCTGAAACTGCTAATTTTTAGAGAATATACAGGGGATCAAGGTAAAGACATGAAATAATAAATACAGGGATGTATGTAAAAAAAAAATTCTACAATGCACTAAGCGCTGAAATTAGCATGATGACTTACAGATATCAAATGCTCTGTCATAATTCAATGCAACGAATGCAACTATGCTTTGTTAATGAAACAAAAGCCAATTGATTTTAAAAGTCACAAATAAACTGAAATTTTACCTGTTTCTGCTCCTTTCAAAATCTTCCATTATGCTGAAACAAAATCATAGAGGTACCTTGTGGGTCCCCTGCACCAACGAGAAAGAGGAATTTCCTGCGGCTGGGCTGAAGGAAATGTGGAACGGGCCTTGCTGGGCTGAAGGCAATGTGAATGAAGATGATGGTTGGAATCCTGTAACCAGCGATGAAATGGCAACAACCTGCTGGTGGGCTGAAGAAAGGGGTCAGCAACCTGCGTATTGCTGGATGGTCTTCACGCTGGATGGAATTTCCTACTGGTGGGCTGAAGAAGAGGCGGTTTCCTACTGGACCTCTGCTGGGCCGAAGAAAGGTGAGACGACTGGATCTCTTGCTGGTGGACTGAAGCAGGATGCAGAACCTGCTGAGATGCCCTGCGGCTGGGCTGAAGGTGGATGGGGAAATGCTTCCTCACGCTTGAAAGGAAGACCCCTGTAAAACCAAAAGGAAAATTCAATCGGCTTCCTCTCTTCTAGATCAATGGCTGGGTCTTTTTAAAGACCTTCAACCTCTTTAAAAAAAAACGTATTTTCCTTTAAGAGCACCGTTATAGTTTTTGAATTTTTTTTTTTTTTGAAAATTTTGGCAAAGGCGTGAAACCGATGCCTCATTAATTTTGAAATTTTGTTGTTTTTAAAAGAGGTGCATCTTGTGTTTTTCAAAAATTTCATTTCATTTACCTAAGTTTTAGGTAAAATGAAATTTATTTTATTTTTTATTTTTTTTGGGAAGTTCGGCTGTGCCATTTAAGGCTGCTTCCTTTAAAAAAAAAATCTTATGCAAGCAAATCAATAAAAAGAAATAAAAATGAATGGTGAAATAAATGAGAGGCTTTTATGAAAATGCCACCTCAACCCACTTTTACAATCCTTTTAAAACATAAAGTTTTATTTTGTTTTGGGAAATCTTTTATTTTCAAGTGGGGTGCCGCATGTGTGTGGGCCCACTAACTAAAAAAATAAATAAATAAATAACATTAAGAAATTAAAAAGAAGAATTTGCGATTTGGTGCGATCTCTGGGTGGGTCCTGCTTGAAAATAAGAAACTTACCTGGGAATCTGAGTATGATGTTAGTTCAAAGGCGGGTCCTGCTTCACTTATTTGAAAATAAAAGCAGAAGAAATAACTTCCTTTTTTTTTTGGAATTTTTATAATACGAGATAAAACTTTGTTTGTTTTCAAGAATTTGGAAAAAATTGGTTTTTCATGACAAAAATATAGATAAAGAAAATACAGAAATTTTGTAAAGAGATTAAAAATCTTTTTGTAAAAAGTTTTGAGATAAAATCTTTAAAATCAATATCCAAATATCCAGATTATTTTCCTAAGAAAAACTTTTGTAATTAAAAAGTCCTGGGGGTAAAATGGGCGAGATTGGCAATTTTGAAAACCCAGGGTTTTGAAATCAATTTTGAAAATAGTTAAACTCGAATCTGGATTGAAATTTTTTGAAATCGAGAGTTTCTGGACCTCGAAATGACATGATATGAAATGTTCATGCAATGCTATGCAAAGACATGTTCTATGAAATGTCATTCTGAATCTAGAATTGGAAATTCTAACTTCTTGTCAGGAATAGGATTTTGAAAATTTGCAGTTTGAAGATGTCTCTTAACCTAAATATAGAAATTTTGAGGCTGAAGAATGAAATTTTAGACTTTCTGCAAGGTCTAAACTCAGAAAATGACTATTTTGCCCTTCATTGCTTCCGGAGAACTGAAATGTGATAATTGGTAGAGATGTCAGGAAGGTGAGTGAAAATTTGGGGTGTTTACTGGCGTCTCATTGCTGAGACTGAAATAGCTTTTGAAATCAATGACCTCTCGCAGAAAATTCAGGTTTGATGTATAACTTGAGTGGGAAATCTATCATACGAATTTCTCAAATGGAGAAACCATAATGGGACCTTCAGAATTTTGGACGAACAAATCCGAAAGGGGTTTTTGCGAAAGGAGAAAAATAGGGTTCCCTAAAGCTTTGAAAAGAGGAAGAAATGGGGCGTCTCATTGCTGAGACTGAAATAGCTTTTTAAATCAAAGACCTTTCATAGAAAATTCAGGTTTGACCCTTAACCTGAATGGGAAATCTACCATACGGATTTCTCAAATGGAGAAACCATGATGGGACCTTCGGAGTTTAGACGAACAAAATTCGAAAGGGGTTTTTGCGAAAGGAGAAAAATAGGGTTCCCTAAAGCTGTGAAAAGGGGAAAAAATGGGGCGTCTCATTGCTGAGACTGAAATAGTTTTTGAAATCAATGACCTTTCGCAGAAAATTCAGGTTTGACCCTTAACCTGAATGAGAAATCTATCATACGGATTTCTCAAATGGAGAAACCATAATGGGACCTTCGAAATTTGGACGAACAAATCCGAAAGAGGTTTTTGCGAAAGGAGGAAAATAGGGTTCCCTAAAGCTTTCGAAAAGAGAAAAAAATGAGGCGTCTCATTACTGAGACTGAAATAGCTTTTGAAATCAATGACCTCTCGCAGAAAATTCAGGTTTGATCTTTAACCTAAGTGAGAACTCTACCATACAGATTTCTCAAATGGAAAAACCATAATGGGACCTTCGAAATTTTGGACGAACAAATCCGAAAGGGGTTTTTGCGAAAGGAGAAAAATAGGCTTCCCTAAAGCTTTGAAAAGGAGAAGAAATGTGGCGTCTTATTACTGAGACTGAAATAGCTTTTGAAATCAATGATCGTTCGCAGAAAATTCAGATTTGACCCTTAACCTGAATGGGAAATCTACCATACGGATTTCTTAAATGGAGAAACCATGATGGGACCTTCGGAGTTTGGACGAACAAAATCTGAAAGGGGTTTTGCGAAAGGAGCAAAATAGGGTTCCCTAAAGCTTTGAAAAGAGGAATAAATGGGGTGTCTCATTGCTGAGACTGAAATAGCTTTTGAAATCAATAATCTTTGGCACAAAATTCAGGTTTGACCCTTAACCTGAATGACAAATCTACCATACGGATTTCTCAAATGGAGAAACCATAATAAGACCTTCGAAATTTGGACGTTCAAATTCGAAAGTGGTTTTGCGAAAGGAGAAAAATAGGGTTCCCTAAAGCTTTGAAAAGGGAAAGAAATGGGGCGTCTTATTGCTGAGACTGAAATAGATTTTGAAATCAATGACTTTTCGCAGAAAATTCAGGTTTGACCCTTAACCTTGATGAGAAATCTACCATACGGATTTCTCAAATGGAGAAACCATAATGGGACCTTCGGAATTTGGACGAACAAATCTGAAAGGGGTTTTTGCGGAAGGAGGAAAATAGGGTTCCCTAAAGCTTTTGAAAAAGGGAAGAAATGGGGTGTCTCATTGCTGAGACTGAAATAGCTTTTGAAATCAATGACCTCTTGCAGAAAATTCAGATTTGATCTTTAACCTGAGTGGGAAATCTACCATACGGATTTCTCAAATGGAGAAACCATAATGGGACCTTCGAAATTTTGGACGAACAAATCCGAAAGGGGTTTTTGCGAAAGGAGGAAAATAGGGTTCCCTAAAGCTTTGAAAAGAGAAAGAAATGGGGCGTCTCAGTGCTGAGACTGAAATAGCTTTTGAAATCAATGACCTTTCACAGAAAATTCAGGTTTGATCTTTAATCTGAGTGAGAAATCTACCATACGGATTTCTCAAATGGAGAAACCATAATGGGACCTTCAAAATTTTGGACGAACAAATCCGAAAGGGGTTTTTCCAAAAGGAGGAAAATACAGTTCCCTAAAGCTTTTGAAAAGGGGAAGAAATGGGGTGTCTCATTGCTGAGACTGAAATAGCTTTTGAAATCAATGACCTCTCGTAGAAAATTCAAGTTTGATCTTTAACCTGAGTGAGAATCTACCATATGGATTTCTCAATGAGAAAAACCGTGATGGGATGAGAAGAGATACTTCAGCTAAATGAGACAACTCTTCTGGAAGATATAAACAACGCTAGGTTGAATCAAAATGAATATTGAATGTTTATTTCATTCTTCGAATAGCTAGCAAATTTCGCCAATAAGATAAAATTATAGTTGATTCAAATGCTTGGAAATGTGCACGTATGTGCAAAGATATTCTCTCTTTTACCTAGAGTATTTCCTCCAATGAGGTTAACTCCTCAGTTCTAAGAGTCAGATTCAAAATTTTAGCGCTGATGATTTTCTTCAAAGAAGCTATCCATTTCTCTGATATGAGAAGAGAAGAAATATTCTTAATTTCATAATAACAAGTAGTGAGAAGATATTGATAAAAGAATTTTGCATGAGAAAAGATGACTTCTGGCATTTTTGGCTATTTGATATCTGGGTGTTTTCCCATGATGATCCTTTTGCACTCTTTTTGAGTCATTGGGCTTTTCAGGTTTTTACATCATCCTTCATTTTGGAGATGTCCTAACTTTTCTCTCTTTTTCAGGGAAGGGTACGTCACAAACTCCTTCATCTTGGAGATGTTTCGATCCTTCTTTTATCTCAGGGATTCTATTGATGATATTGGCTCAAAAAGTCTTTAGATGATAGCAGAAATCAAATATCTTTTAGGGTTTGTCGGTAGGTTCATCACACTCGCCTTCATCTCGACGGTGATCTGAACTTTCTTTGGAAGGATCCTTCACAAACTCCTTCATCTCGGAGATGCTTCAAATCTTCTTTGGCCCCGAGGGTCTAGCTCGCATATTCGTCTTCATCTTGATGACAGTTGAGAGATCCCTTTTGCAGATATTTGATTGCAACTTTAAATGAATGTGAAGACATGGGTTGAGTGGATTCTTTTTATAGCTCAAGATATGTCCACTGCCTGATTGCCAGAAAGCTATTTTTAAACATGCGCCATAGCCATGATCAATATCAATTCGCTTTTAGCTTTTCAACATCATTGAAGATTTCATTCACTGATCATATCGAGAATATTTCTTATATCCTTTTGGTTGATCAACAGGAAAGGATTTAAATTTTACCTCTTTTTCGCAAAAAGTTTCACCTTTTTGAAAAGAAATACTAGAGGTAATCTGAGGAAATCCTTTTTGTGTAGTCAGATTTTTAGAATCAACAAACGCTTTTAGCAAATTGGCAAAGTTTTCATGAATTCTTTGTGAGATAATCGCTCAATATAGATTTTGATGAGACCTTGAGTTGAATCTTTGATTTTGGAAATACATGACCAGCAAAAGCTGGAACCTTTAAAATACATGACCAGCAGAAGCTGGAACATTTGAAATACATGACCAGCGAAAGCTGGAACATTTGAAATACATGACCAGCGAAAGCTGGAACATTTGAAATACCTGACCAGCAGAAGCTGGAACATTTGAAATACCTGACCAGCGAAAGCTAGAACGTTTGAAATACATGACTAGCAAAAAGCTGGAACGTTTGAAATACATGACCAACAAAAAGCTGGAACGTTTGAAATACCTGACCAGCAAAAGCTGGAACGTTTGAAATACCTGACCAACAAAAAGCTGGAACGTTTGAAATACATGACCAACGAGTGTTGGATCTTTTGAAATACCTGACCAACAAAAGCTGGAACGTTTGAAATACCTGACCAGCAAAAGCGGAATCTTTTTTTGGAAATACATGACCAGCAGAAGCTGGAACCTTTGGAAATACATGACCAACGAAAGTTGGATCTTTTCGAAATACATCAAATTTTGGGAAGTTTAAGTCAAAAACTTGAATTTTGTAGAAGGAAGGACTTTGGTCAGAAGTCTGATTTTAGAAAGTTACCGGTGCGAGAACCAAATTTTCCAAATGAGCTCAACATATGTTTGAAAAGTTTGAGAAATAACCAGTGCGAGGACTGGGTTGTGAAGATGAGCTAGATTGGAAAGTAAAATTTGATGAAAATTTCTGAATTCAATGGACCATCACATCCTAACTGCATGTGGTCTGTTTTCAGGATTTATCCCCTTATCCTGAACGAGGAAGGAAGGAAAGAAATACCTCGTTAGCAGGAGGCATCAGGTTTATCCCTTAACCTGAAGATGAAATGAAAGAAAGAAATACCTCGTCAACAGGAGGCATCAGGTTTTATCCCTTATCCTGAAAGGGCATAGAAAGATTTTCCTGAATTTTGAAAAATGGATTAGCCGGAAGGCTGGATTTTGGAAGAAGGCCCCGCCTGGCAAATGAAGTTTTTGAAAAAGAAGAGAGTCCAAGTCGGGACTCGTGTATCTAAAAAGGAAGATGAAATAAAAGGAGAGAACCCGAGTCGAAACCCGGATGTTCAAGATGAAAGATAAGAGAGAAATTTTGAGTTGGAAAACTCGAATTCTCGATGCAATCAATTGGTCCCAACGTGAGCATTGGATCCAAAAGGAAGTCCTAGTCGGAACTCGGAACTTCAAATGAAAGAAAAAGGAAAGCCCGAGTGGGAACTCGGATCTTTTAAAACAACGGATAAAAGAAAAGTTTTGAGTTTGAAAAAAATTCAAAATTTCGACGCAATGATTGGTTCCAACAAGAGTATTGGATTCAAAAGGAAGTCTGAGTCGGAACTCAGATCTTCAAACGAAAGAAAAGGGAAAGCCCGAGTGGGAACTCAGATCTTTTAAAACAAAGGATAAAAGAAAGGTTTGAGTTTCGAAAATTCGAAATTTCGACGCAATGATTGGTTCCAACACGAGTATCGGATTCAAAAAGGAAGTCTGAGTCAGAGCTCGGATCTTCAAACGAAAGAAAAGGGAAAGTCCGAGTGGGAACTCAGATCTTTTAAAACAAATGATAAAAGAAAAGTTTTGAGTTTCGAAAAATTCGAAATTTTGACGCAATGATTGGTTCTTACACGAGTATTGGATTCAAAAAGGAAGTCTGAGTCAGAACTCGGATCTTCAAACGAAAGAAAAGGGAAAGCACGAGTGGGAACTCGGATCTTTTAAAACAAAGGATAAAAGAAAAGTTTTGAGTTTCGAAAAATTCGAAATTTTGACGCAATGATTGGTTCCAACATGAACATTGGATTCAAAAGGAAGTCCAAGTCAAAACTCGGATCTTCAAACGAAATAATAGAGGAAAAACCCGAGCTGGAACTCGGATCTTCAGAAAAAAAAAAATAAAAAAAAAAATAAAAGAGAAACCCGAGTCGTGAAAACTCGAATATCTAAAGAAATGATTGGTTCCAACACGAGCATTGGATCCAAAAAAGGAGAAGCCCGAGTCGAAACTCGGGTTTTTGACAGAAAGTTTTAATCAAGAGTGAGTTTTGAAAATTTGCCAGTGCGAGGACCGGATCTAGGATTGAGAATGACCAGCTCGAGGACTGAATTTATTTGCATGTGATCTGATTTCCCCCTGATCTTGATTGGGGAGGAAATAAAATTTGAAAAAGAACTGACGAGAAGAGATAGAAATTGATGGAAGATTTGACAAAAGAGAAGAATCAAGGAAAATTTTATGGAATTTATCTTTGTAACGGAATTCTCACAAGTAGCATTGTTGCTCCTAGGAGGGGTTTCAGGATTATCCCTTATCCTGAATGGAAAGGGAAATTAATAAAAGGCTTGATAAAGAATCGACAAAATTTGAAAAAGAAAATAAAACTTGATAAAATTGGATAAAGAAAAAGATTTGGCAGAGATTAATGAAGCTTTAAAAGAGGAAGAAAGACATTCAGGATTATTCCTTATCCCGAAGCAAGAAGGACTTCATAGGATGAGGTTTCAGGTTTATCCCTTAACCTGAAGGAGGGGGGGGGGGGGGGGGAGAAGAAAAAAAGAAATACCTCATAGGAAAGAGGCATCAGGTTTATCCCTTAACCTGAAAGGGAAATTTTTGAAATAAGAATAAATAAATAAAATTTAACAAAATTTTATAAAGATGAATAAAACTGAAAAGAGGATTTGACAAGCGAAAATTTGATAAAAGTTTTAAAAAAAGAGTTTGATCCTACCTGCATGTGGGCTCTTTAAAGCGAGAAAAGAATAAGAGAAAATCATTTTTGGAAAGAAAGATTAACCGCGAGAGCTAATCTTTGAAAGGGGATCATTCATGAGAGATCATCATGAGGGTCAATTTTTTTAAAGCGATGATTTGAAAACATAATTTTTGGAAAATATAATCAACACGAGGGTTGATCTTTGAATGCAATGATTCGAAATTAAATTTTAGAAAATATGATCAACACGAGGGTTGATCTTTGAATGCAATGGTTCGAAACCAATTTTTAAAAAATATGATCAACACAAGGGTTGATCTTTGAATGCAATGGTTCAAAACCAATTTTTAAAAAATATGATCAACACAAGGGTTGATCTTTGAATGCAACGGTTCGAAACCAATTTTTAGAAAATATGATCAACACAAGGGTTGATCTTTGAATGCAATGATTCGAAACCAATTTTTAGAAAATATGATCAACACAAGGGTTGATCTTTGAATGCAATGATTCAAAACCAATTTTTAGAAAATATGATCAACACGAGGGTTGATCTTTGAATGCAATGATTCGAAATCAATTTTTAGAAAATATGATCAACACAAGGGTTGATCTTTAAAAAAGATTAGACTAAAATATGAAAAAATTTCATGATTTTTGAAAGACCCTCATAGGTAATATCATTTCTCTCATGAATGATGTCAGGATTGTCCTATATTTAAAAAAAAAAAAGGAATTTAATGCTGCAGTATGGCAAAAAGAAGGAAGTATTGAATATCAAAGATAAAAAGAGAATTGACATTTCATTGATAAGCAAAAGTTGATAACAAAACTAAATATTTACAAGTATCTTAAATCAAAAAGTCACAAAAGACTGGGCCAACTTGCCCCTATAAAGTGACTGTCAAAAGGGATAAAAGCGAACAACTTTTGGCATTCTCAATTCTCTGAGTAGTCTAGAAATGGCTCGGGTGGAACTGCAGGTTGCTCTTCTCCTTCCTCTGGCACCAGAAGCTCTTTGTCAATGTAGTCTTGCACAATATTTTTGAGGATGAAGCAGCGCTACGTGTCATGCCCCCTCGCTCGATGAAACTTGCAGAAGCGATCTTTCCATTTCCCCTTGGTAACAGAGGGATCATCCTGCTTTGGGAGTTTGATCATGTCTTTCGTAAGGAGGTATTGTAGAACTTCTTCGATCGGCTGACCTAGCGGGGTAAGCTTGCGATCATAACCCCAACCCTCATGCTTTGCTTTCTTCGACTTGCTTAATTTCTGCTGAGTGCTGACCCATGTCTGATAACTTGAGTGAGCTTGCATGGTCAGGAGATCTGGATGTTTTCCTTCTTCATTTTTGACAAAGAGATTCTTATCAAGACAGTCTTGAACTATATTCTTGAAGTCAAAGCAATGCTCAGTGTCATGTCCTGTTACTCGATGGTATCCACAAAATTGGTCTATATATTTTCCCATGATTGTGGAAGGGTTGGCGGCTTTTGGGAGCCTGAGTAATTCGCTAGACAACATGTATTCGAGGATTTTGTCGAGCGGCTCATCTAAAGGAGTAAAATATCGACCCTTGCTCCAATCCTTGCGCCTCGATCTTTCCTGCTTCTTGCCCTTTTGCTGAGGACTGTATTGAAGAAGTCTATCATGGTTTTCACAACATTTCCCAATCTGGCGTTTATACTTCCCCAAGTTGCTGCTCTGGTTGCCTTGGTTGTTGCCCCTGCTGGCTTTAGAGTTTTCTGCACTGATATTGTTGCGTTCATTTATGTGGAAGGTGACAGGTGCCTCTCTTTTGGTGGGAGCTTTTCTTCAACTGGCTTCAGCTTGCTCAGATAATATCTCAACCATCATCTTTTTGAATAATCGATATATCGCGGGATCAATCTCACTCTTGTTGTCCTGAACTCCCTCTCTGGCAGACTTTTGAGAATCCATTCCTTACTTTCTGTTTGTAACTGCAATGTTAGAGCAGTGCAATCTTTGGTCTTTGCCTGACTCAATTGATAATGCCAATGCTCTCTGTAGAGCAAAATGGGGGTTTTTAGAAAAGATCTAGGAAGAAATTTTAATAAAGGAGGAAATCATAATCTGAAAAGGAAAACATCCATTACAAGGGATCGGGTTGTCACCAAAATTTGCGACAACCGCATTGTTTTTCTGAAAAGGATGAACAAGTAAAATATGAACAAAGATTAATTTTGAAAAGGACATATCCTGACAAAAGATGTTTTTTTTTTTTGAAAAAGAAAGTAAGGAATATGTCAGAGAAAAAGAATTTCGAAAGTAGATGGCAAAGATTTAAGATTTAAAGAATTTATAGGCAGGATCAAAGAATTTGAAGAAATTTAGAAAAGAAAAGAAAAATGCACTTGGGTTTTAAAAACAAAGAGGAAATTTTAAGTAATATATACCCAGGGTTTTGGAAAATATATAAAGAAAATATAAAATATTACTTAATCACAGATATACAGACAAAGATGCGCAAACAACACTCCCTAGAGGCTGACTCTATATGCAATATTTTTTGAAATGGCTGATAGGACCTTAATCCTAACTCTAGGGTTGAGATCATCTGATTTCCATCAAGATACGCCGATATACTCAAGCCGAAGCTCGAAGTACGTGGCATAAAAATATTTCTCTGGTTCTAAGGTAATGGCTTCTCAACATCCTTGAGCACCTACCGATATACCTCGGACTATGGCCCTTAGGTACGTGGTAGGGGGGCACGAACCCAAAAAAAAGTGGTCCAGTTGTGAGGCTCTCTCCCGAACTATGGTTCAGTGAGACAACCCAGCAACGTGAAGACCGGGACAATATAGGTAGGGATGTTTTCGAAAACATGTTCAGCATGCAATAAAATCAGATGTTTCTAATGCAAGTCCTAAAGAGATAGATTTAAAATGAAAGAGAAGCATACACTTGCATATATTGTTTGCATTCAATTCCTAGAATTGAGGAGAGTTGTATTTCAGACCTAAATCTAACGTGAACATGGAATAATCTCCTCAATATGGTCCTACCAAACCATACATAAATCTTATATGCAATGATGTCAGCTTAGGACAAAAATCTAGGCTCCTAAGGTTTGCATGGAAATGAAGCTGACATTTGAAGAATAAAGACTTCGATAATATCAAAGCAAAAGAAAAAGGCATAGATTCAACCGGACGAAGACGAGTCCCATCTCGGTCGCCAAAACTGTGATCATCGCAAAATTTTTCCTCTCATAATATTCTCTCTCTTCCTTCTCGTTTTCCTTTCCCAACTCTATTTTCTCCTTTTTGAAGGGAGAAAATAAAAGACAAAAAGAAAGAGAGAAGAGAAAAGAAAAGAAAAGAAAAGAAGAGAAGAGGAACTCTTTTGTGGGGTCTCACTTGACCTTAATTTGAAAATATTTGAGAAAATAACTCGCCTCCGTTTTGAAATATTTGCGGGAAAACTGGGAGACGGGATTCACTCATCGGTACGAGGTTCGACCGTTCCTGGCGCCTTCACCAGAGGTAATCGAACCAAGGGTCAAATTCATGCCTTTTGCTTTGCCTAATATTACCTAAGAATTTATCCTAAGTCTAGATGCACAAAGAATCATGCTTGTGCAATGCAAGGATGTATGCTCTTTTGAAAAGATGTTTTGAAAATTTCCAAGTATTCTGAGATGAACTTGATGATGGAGTGAAGAAATGATTTCTAACTTAGAATTTTAAGATTTAAAGTTTTAAGTTTTTGAAATAATCAGAGCTTGGAAAAATAAATTTGGATCTTGAGAGAAATGATCTTGAAGCTGAGATAAAAGGAGAAGAAAGGAAATTTCAAAGTCATAAATGGACTTTGAACTAGAATTTTGAACCTGGATGAATATTTGGAATGGAATTGAATTCTAACTTTGAAGTTTGAAATCAGAATGAAATTTGAGAAATCTAAATGGAATTGAAAAATAGAATTAGTTTTTAGAATCTTAAGAATCAAGATAAACTTGATCTTCTGAAATCTGGAATAAAAATAGAATTAGATTTGAAAAATTGGAATTGGGAATGGAGTTCAATTTGAAATCTGGAATTCAATGTGGAATTTGAATCCAAAGTCTGGATTCTAAATAGAGTTGAGATTCGAAATTGAATTTCGGATTTAGAATCCGAAGTGGGAATTAGATCTGAAATCTGAGATCAAATGATGCAGTGGAATTCTGGATTTTAAATGGAATAGGATCCAAGATGGAAGTGAATTCTGGATCCTAAATGGGATTCGGATCTGAGTTCTGAGATCCAAAGTAGAATTGGGTTCTAGATCCTAAAATAGGTTTTTGGATCTGAAATCTGAGATCCAAATGGAATTGGATTCTGGATCCTAAGATAGGCTTTTGGATCTGAAGTCTGAGATCCAAGGTGAAGTTGGGTTCTGGATCCTAGAATGGATTTTGGATTTGAAGTCTGAGATCCAAGGTAAAGTTGGGTTCTGGATCCTAGAATGGATTTTGGATCTGAAGTCTGAGATCCAAGGTGAAGTTGGGTTCTGGATCCTAGAATGGATTTTGGATCTGAAGTCTAAGATCTAAGTTGAAGTTGGGTTCTGGATCCTAGAATGGATTTTGGATTTGAAGTCTGAGATCCAAGGTGAAGTTGGGTTCTGGATCCTAGAATGGATTTTGGATTTGAAGTCTGAGATCCAAGGTGAAGTTGGGTTCTGGATCCTAGAATGGATTTTGGATCTGAAGTCTGAGATCCAAGGTGAAGTTGGGTTCTGGATCCTAGAATGGATTTTGGATCTGAAGTCTGAGATCCAAAAAAAAAAAAAGAAGTTGAGTTTTATACTTGGGATTAGGATTTAACTTTGTATTTGGATTCTGAAAGTCCACATGGGACTTTTGAAGATGGATCTGGGTCTTGAAAACCCAGATTGAGTTTAAAATTTAAGAAGGGTCAAGTTTTGAGATTCAGAATCAATCTCAAACTATGATTTTGAAGATAAGAAGATAAACTTGATTTTGATTTTGAGAATGAATAAGAAACTTCAAAGTTAAATTGAACTTTTGAAACTCAATTTTGAATTGATTTGGAATTTTGGAGTTTGAATATAAAATGATTTTGAAATTCCAAAGTCAAATTGGACTTTGAAATTGAGATAGAATTGGAATTTGAAATAGAAAAAAGATGTTCAAATCACTTGGGTTTTTTTTGAAAAGGGGAATTTTGAAAGCATGATGCAATTCTATCCTAAATGATAAATGAATTTAAATAACTTTGAAATTAGATTTAAAAGCATATTTCATTCTTTAAATGAATTGAAAAATAAGATTGAAGATATAATACCTCCCTGACTATGGTCATTGAATGTATTATATAATAATCATATTTGAATTCAGGTGAAGAATAAAATATATTTTGTTGCCTTTATAGAGTTTAAAATGAAATTAACTCTCAATATATCCTGACTATGGCCATTGATATATATTTTGAATTAATTTTAAATTAAATTCTAATAAAGGAAGAAATATTTGAAAATATGATGATTTTTGAAAAGGGATTTAGTGCGGATCCAATGTTATTCCATGAAAGATGAAAACCCTAAGTTTTGTTCACACCTTGACTATGGCCATTGATGCAAATCATCAACTTAGGATTTAATCACCTTTTATTAGAATGGTGCACGTGCCATTCGTGTTTCACCATAGTGATTTTTGAAAAATAAAGGCAAAATGAAACAAGCAATTTATGACTTTTATATGCTCATCCATTCTATCTAAGACTGGAAATGTAGAGTTTTCATTTAATATCTGGCTTGTTACAACACTGGAATTGAAAACATTGAAAATTTCTAATTCAAGCTTTTCACATATTCCTGCAAGATGGAATTAGCAAAAAAAGGAAATGGAAGAAATTAGGTTAAAATATAAATGCAAATTCTTACACAAGATGCTTTACTTATGTTAAACGAGAAAGGCATATGGCATACCCTGAATTTGTTAGAAAATATGCATATATACGGGTACGTATATATATACATATATATATAGGCAATGCCATAGGTAAATGAAAATCTATATGCAATGGATGAAGGCAAGAGCCAGGGTGGTCCAAGATGAGCCATCATGAAAGGCAATAGCCATAGTAGCTCATGATGAACTACTATGGAAATGAAAGACCACAGTGATTCATTGTGGACCACTGTGAAAGACCACAACTATAGTAGTTCCTTGATGAACTACTATAGGAACGAAGGACTATAGTGGTTCATTGGGAACCACTATGAAAGATTCACTGTCCTATAGTGAAATCTGAATTGTTGATTTACCTTGAAGCACCTAAGAACAACCATGCTTATAGCCATTCTCACCCAGACTTCTTCAAATACTTTGAAACTCACAAAAGGGGTTGAAGCATGATCATTCACAAAAGCTCATCTTAACTCTTTATTTCACAAAAATGTATTCAATCAAATACAAAAGCTCATGTCACAAGTATGAGATTCCCCAATTGATATTCATAAAAAAAAATCATTGCCATGCTTGTTGTAAGTGGATCATGATGAATATAATGATATCAATAAGAACATAATGCAAAAATGAAGGTGCATGGGGGAGTGATGCTGTTATGGATGTACAAAAAAAGGGTGGGAGGCAGAATGTGATTAATAGTGCAGTTGGCAGGTGGTTGTGCAAGAGTGGATGAATGATATGCAGGAGATGTAATGGAGCTATTCAATATGAGTATTTCATTCAAAATATAAAAAGAAACCTTTAGAACATATATAACAAGCTAACATTTGAATTCATGGATCATAGCTTGGTGAGCCATTGAACAATATTGCACATAGCAGACCTTCATATATGGACATCCTCTCTTACCTTAGCCTAGCAGGAGCATCTGAAGGGAATCAATACTGAACTCAAGAAGTCAATGAAGATACCAAACCCATCTACTCTTAACAGTATCTTAAAAAGAGAAGCCATCTAAATGGAACTAAGAACTCTCAGTAAGGCGCTTGCAACTTCTGAACATCAAGGGAGTTTATCACTTGCAGGTTATAGTTAAAATGATGAAATTATGTATGCAGAAATAGATTAAAATCTGACAAAGATAACATAGTGATCTTCAGAAGCTCCTCTTTGAAATCCCCTTCAACACCTGATACTGACACAGAGATAGGGGCCAGCATAGTGTATGTAATGTGCATCTAGTGAAGTGGTGAGTGTGATGTGTACAGATAGCAGGTATTTACATAGATACTGAAACCAAAATGTGAGTGCCAACCTGTATAACAGGATACATACATATATATATAAAAAAAATATTTATTCATGGGCATAGGGAACATGGGACTGGGACATATATACCGAACTTAGGAACGAAAACACATACCTGTACACGAGGATGTAGGAACGAGTTGTTTGTCAGATATAATCCTAACGCCTCATGGACCTTTGTCTCCATTTTGAAAAAACTGCACTTTTGAAACATAATCCATAGCTACGTAGAAGAGCTTCATCTTCAACTCTTCAACCTTATTCTTAGTTCTCCTCTTAAGCTCATTTTCCTGTTATCCACCTCTTGTCCTAATCAAGTTCACTGAACTGGTGATCAACGAATGCTGTCACTGTTTTTGTTCTCTCCTGAAATTGGTTCCAACCATGCACGGATTGTGATGGCTTGCTTTAAAGCACTGGCTGCCCATATAGTCGACAAAATCAGGATTCCAGAACTTAGCAGAATAGTAGTTAGGACTCTTTCATGATTCTTTTCCTCTGTCAAAGAATTGATGCTTTTATTGACAAATATATCAATTTGCAGAAAAGGCCAGAGAAAATATTGTTATAGCATCATGGACAGGGATAAATTTTGATCTGAGCTTCACTATTTATTTTAGTCAAGTCATTGAACTCTAGCTGTAGGTAGAATTAGTCCATCCATCCATGCAACTCCAGCCAGGTTACCCAATTTTAGAAAGTATCTGTATGAGCACAGGGGCTTGTGTCTCTCCAATGTCAGGATTCCCAATCCTCTCAGGAAAAAAAGAGAGCAGAATCTACCATTCGAAGCCTGGCACATAGGTTGAAAAAGCCTTTGCAGAGCTGATCACCTTCATAACCACTAAATGAAGGGTCATGGGATACCCAATTAACCCTTCTGAAAATGAACCGTATGAACCACATGAGAATGAAAGGAACGACAACTAAATGGAGTGGAGCATCACGCAAAAAGCCAATGTCGTGATGCTATGGACTTTTGGATATCATTATGCTTAGAACATAATTGGAGCTTAATCTCGACACAAAAATCTAGCAAAGCTTTTGAGAATGTGAATCAGCATAAAACCTGCACCATAGGTGAAAACACAGGGAATTCTGACAAGATGATTCTAACTAGATTTAAATATTCAGTTGAATCAGGTGTAGGGAGAGATGCTGGCTGAAGGATCTGATGATTTGCCCCAAATCCAGCATAGATACTGGATTTCCTGACCACCTGTTTTGACTTTTGCATCATTCCACTAACCCCAAGAATGTTAAATGAAGCTACCTTCGACGCAATCGAAATAACGTTAATCACATGATGTTATCATTTAGTGCCCCAAACGATGAATAAAAAAAAAGATATATGAGGATACACTGAATGCATCTAACCATATTCGATCACACAGATCTAAAGACATCATGATAGCGACCAATTTGAATTAAAAGAACCCAAAGCAAGGTCAGGATTTTGAAACAACATCTTTGATATTGTAAAAAAAAAATATTAACATGAAGGATATCTCTTAATCATAAGTCGCCGAAAAGTTTGCCAGAATAGCTAAGCTCTTCAAGTCGCAAATGGTGAGAGCGCTCAGTATATTCCATTGAGCAAATTCACAACACAAAATTAACAGCCCAAATGACCACAAAAGAAAGAGGAAGAAGCACAGAATTTACAGAAATTTTCTGCGGAATGAGCCCGATCTGATACTGGATCAGATCGGATATCACTGCGGAAACCATTTTGAAAATACAAAACAAAAGGAAAACTAAATAGACAAATACAGTTACATAGATGGCAGAAGATAACAACATATCGCAGCATAGAGCATAAGAATATAAAGTGCTAAAATGAATTTGCAATGGATATCAAATTGAAATAATATTTAACAATAATAGTATCAATGAAAATCCAAAATACGATGGCAGGAAAAGAAAACAGAGATTATAATATGAATAGGAAATCCAAAAATTGCAGGAAAATCGATGTGAAGGCAAAACTGAGAATTAACATAAAAATAAAAAAAACGAGAATTACAAAACTGAATGCAAATTGGAATGCAAGATCCAAGATCTGGAAGTCATAAAGCAGTGAATCTGAGCCGATTCGTGGAGGAATCAATGCAAAACTAAAGTAACACCCCATGGGTTGTAATGTTGCTGGAATTAAACTAGTAATACTAAAAAAAGAAACGAAAAGAAAGAAAGGAACCAAACATTATATTGAAAAGCGTAAACAAACTAGCAGAGATTACTGAATCTAAATAGCGTAATCTGAAGAACGAACTGTAAAAATTGAAGAAATCTGAGATATATTATAAAGACGAAAGGGATATGTCCGAATGATTCATCTTTTTTGCTATTGCACAAGGGAGTGTTGAAATTGCTATAGGCAATTCGACACCTCCGATGGTGTGTTTAACGGGGCCAAAAGCAAGGAAAATTAGAGAGAAGAGGGGAAAGCACCGAGGTAAAGGGGAACACATCGAAGTAAAGGGATGTTTTACCATGGCGGATCCTTTAGGATGAGGACTCCTTGCTTGCAGCAATATTGAAGGAGGGAAGAGAGAACAGATTTGCAATGGTCGAACTCTTGTAATCTTCAGCAGATGCAGACGAGAACCAAAGAGAGAAGGACGAGAAAGGGATCATGAGAGAGGAAGGAGAAGAAACGTGGGGTGTCAGGGTGAAGAGGCGGTGCCCGACCCTCTTCCCTCTGTATCCTTTTATAAAAAGGGGGAAGAAACATTGAGAAGGGGAATTTTCGAGGACGATCCGAGAAGTTTTTAGAAAATCAGAAAAGTGGCTGCTTTATAAGAAATTTTCAAAAAAAAGGTTTTTACTAAAACAACTTTTATAAAAATGGGCTTACTTAACCATTTTTTTTCGCATTTTCCCCTTTTTTTGTTCTTTTTTCTTTGTAATTATATATATATATATATATATTTGTTTTTTAAATAAAAACTCCAAAATCTATAGTTAAGTAAGGGGTTAAAACTATATTTTTTTTAGTATTTTTAAGAAATAATCTAAAAATAGGCTTTCTGAGCATTCGGGCTCAGTTTTTCTCAGAGAATGGGTTCATATTTGGATTTTGAGGAAATATTCGAGGTTTAAAGCCTCGAATCGAGAAATACAGAGTTGGGGATCTAACAAAGTTCCGGATGAACTGCCCGAGCCACTCAGAACCATTTTTTTGGTATTTTTGTAATTTTAATTTGGAAATCAGACAACGAGGCTCAGATTTGGATTTAAAACACTGGATTCGGATCCAGAATTGAATTTGAATATATCAATATGGAATTTAATCCAGAAAATCTGAAGAATAACTTAATTTTAGTTTTGATTTTCTCAGAAGAATGAGCCAGGGGCAAAAAGGTCATTTTACAAAACCTTGAAAATTTTGGGGTGTTCACACCCTACCAGTTGACCCTCCTCTTCCTCTTTCTTTTAAGGCTCTCCCATCCCTCACGCCTTCCCTTTGATGCCAGAGCTCTATCGGCGTTGAAGGGTGTCGCTGGACCTGTTGGAGCTGCAATGATGATGTTGTGTATGTGGGGTTGAAGTTTGCATTAGGAAGACAAAGAACCAAGTTTTTTTTCTTGTTTGCTAAGGTAGGTTTGCTTTGGCTGAGCGTATGTGAGTAGACATAGGTTGCATGATTGAGGTTCTTTTCATGCTAGGAATTTTCTTGGTATTTATGTATCATAATATGAAAAAAAGAAATTAGATTTTTCAATTTTTAAAGATTATTATGTGATTTTTAGTAAACCAAACTGTGATCAGATATTAAAACTGTTTGCATTTTTATCATGGACTATGTTCTTTATAGAAATGTCCTGTGTTTCTTTTTATATACCTGAGAGCATGGGATAGTCTGTACTAGCTGAGTTGCATTTTTTTTATATGCATTGTTTTTGGTTCAGAAGTTTGCGAAAAATGCATAATATACCTGTGTTTTTTCTATGTATGTTACACATGAAAAATGCCCAACATGCTTGCTTTTCAGTGCACAGATCTATGCGTACAGATGTGCATGCACACCCCTGGTGCTTAACTTTTTTCTTGGCGCACCTATTTGATAGGGTGTTGTGTGTTCTTTCTAGAACACAAATTTGTGTGTTTCGGTGTGTACAGAGGAATATCTTGGAACCCGTGATAATTCATATGCCAATGTTGCCCGTGATGACTTTATAATAAAATAACATATAAAAAAGGTAGATATGCTTTTGACAGAAATGTCCTCCCGTAAGATAGATATGTGTTGGACAAAAATGTCCTCCCGCTCCCCATAAATAGATTTGCACGTTCCACCTTTGTTTTTTGCTTGTGTTACAACACATGGCCGCCTTCTCATTCCTGCCTTATGTTAGATAGAAAACATTCCTCGGTTCGTTCCTACCTCGTGGAGATAATTATAAATTGAACGACAGGTTCGATCATTGGTGGGTGTCATAGGGGGATTGGTCGGCCATCTCTTTTTACAGTCTTCTCATCTTCTTTATTTTTGTTAGGCAGTATGGAAAAAAGCAATGACACACAAACATTCCAACAATTTCTATTAAAGCATCGTGAGTACCTTTCCATCTCATCATGCTATTGTTGAAGAACGTATCTCGTCGTGAGTGTCATTAAGGCATTGTTTTGTTATTGCAAGTAGATTTTATCATTTCGATGGTTGAAACAACAACAACAACAACTACGCCTTCATCCCAAAACAATTGGGGTCGGTGATTTGAACCAAAGAAGAAAATCATTCTGGGTCTTCCACATGAATCCTTCGATGGTTGGAAACTTGAAGATATTTATAAGGCAGTGGGATTTGTTGACAAGAATGCTTGGTTACAGATGCGAGCGAGAGCCTCTACCCTATCCGGTATCATCCATTCACTCAATATATGCAATGTAATGCAAATTGCGGTTATAGTAACATGTATATCAATTTGTGAGATATTGTTTTGTTTGTTAATATCGATTTGTAATATATTATGCTGAATTGTCGTATGTCAATTTGTAAGATATTATGTATTTTCTATTGTCGATTTGTGAGATATTGTTTTGTTTGTTAATATCAATTTGTAATATATTATGCTGAATTGACGTATATCGATTTGTAAGATATTATGTATTTTCTAGTGTCAATTTGTGAGATATTGTTTTGTTTGTTAATATCAATTTGTAATATATTATGCTGAATTGTCGTATATCGATTTATAAGATATTATGTATTTTTTAGTGTCAATTTATGAAATACTGTTTTGGTTGTTAATATCGATTTGTAATATATTATGTTGAATTGTTGTATATCGATTTGTAAGATATTATGTGTTTTCTAGTGTCGATTTGTGAGATATTGTTTTGTTTGTTAATATCGATTTGTAATATATTATGCTGAATTGCTATATATCGATTTGTAAGATATTATGTGTTTTCTAGTGTCGATTTGTTAGATATTGTTTTATTTGTTAATATCGATTTGTAATATATTATGTTGAATTACCGTATATCGATTTGTAAGATATTATGCTGAATTGCCATATACGGATTTGTAATATATTATGTTGAATTGTCGTATATCGATTTGTAAGATATTATGTGTTTTCTAGTGTTGATTTATGAGATATGGTTTTGTTTGTTATTATCGATTTGTAAGCTATTATGATGTTGCTTTAATACTGTGATTCATTCAATCGTTTCTTTGACTTGCTTAACTAATCAGTAGTTGTTGTTATATGTGTCTTGAATAAATCGTAGTAAATGTATGCGCTGGCTAACACAAATTGATATTTTGCTCATGATAGTGTTGAGCTTATCAACTAGTTGCAGTGAAGATGATGTATCTCAATCATTGAAAAGTCATGGAGCAACGAACATCCATACTATCGACGCACCTGAAGAAGTGAATATGTGCACTAATGATACACATGATAAGAAGGGTGCAAGCATTGGATTCACTCTTGACTTGAATATTCTAGCAGACGAAATACAATTCGATAATGAGGTAGACGATTATGACAGTGCACTTGTCAAAGGTGCAGGCACCTCAAGTCTACATGATAGTACACTTGACTTTGTTCCTGTAGAGGGAATGCAGTTTAATAATGATGAAGCTGCATATAAATTTAACAATGATTATGCCTTAAAACTTGGCTTTAGTGTTAGAAGGTATTCTTGGGAAAAAAATGCACAGGGTGTCATAGTGAGAAAGACATATGTTTGTTACAAGCAAGGTTGGAAGAAGTCAAGTGGAAATCCAACAAGGAGCAAGCCAGATTCAAGATGTGGCTGTCCAGGGAGAATGATGTTAAGAAGACTTTCGAATGAGAAATATGTAGTTCATACTTTAATTGATCATAACCATAAATTAGCCGCTTCATTTATGACTCCTATATTAAGGTCACATCGTAAAGTAACTAAAGCACATGCTGCAATTGCTGAAATAGCTGATAGCGACAGCATTGCATGAAGGAAGATATACAATTTGTGCACGCATATAGGTGGTGGTTGCGAGAATGTACCATTCACACATATGGATCTAAGAAACCACTTTAGAAGAAAGAGGTCAGACAGCATGAATAATGAAGGAATATGTTCTTTGGTTGATTATCTACAGAAGAATTCAAGCAATGGCCCTGGTTTCTTTAGTGAAATGCAACTGGATGAAGATGAGTATGTTGTGAATATGTTTTCGACAGATTCAAAGTCAAGAGTAGATTATTAATGCTTCAATGATGTGCTTATTTTTTATACAACAGTGAAATTTAATACGGAACAATGTCCATTTGCACAGTTTGTCGGAGTGAACCATCACTCATGGAGTTGCATATTAGGTGACACTTTTTTGTATGACCAGACGAAGGAAACCTTTGAGTGGTTGTTCAGAGTATTTACACAGGCAATGAATGGGAAGCACCTTGGAGTTGTACTTAGAGATGATGATCATGCAATTGCGGCTGCAGTGTCTTATGTATGGCCATATGCACATCATCGCCTATGTATGTGGCATATCTTTCAAAATGGAGCAAAGAACACAGAACACATTTTTAATCAGAAGACAGGGTTTGATAAAAAGTTTAAAAAGTGTGTACTTAAGAGCATAGACGAGGTCACCTTTATGTCTGATTGGGAGCAACTGATTCAGATGTACGACCTTGAAGGCTGTGTATGGTTACAACATTTATATGCAGACAAAGCGAAGTGGGCATTGGCATATGGAAGACAATACTTTTGTGCAGGTATGATAAACACACAAAGAGCTGAATCTATACATGTCACACTGAAAAAAACCTTGTATTCATGTTTAACAATGTTTCGCTTCATGGAACAATATGAATTATTTGTAAACGGTTTTAGCTAAAATGAGCTTGACCAAGATGTGAAATGCTTCAACACCCGCCCTATAACTTTGGGCATAAAAATATTGACGCGACCTGTAGATCTGTATACACTAACTGTATTTGAATGAATTAAAAAGGAGGTTATACATGTCATGAATTGCAACATAGAAGTATGTATGCAAACTAGGAATATGCACAAATACCATGTTGTATGGGAGGGCGAACAACATCCAAAAAGAAAAGAACATGTTACGTGCAATGTTGACAACATAACAGTTGAATGTACGTGCAAAATGTTTGAATTCAAAGGTATTTTATATCATCATGCATTAAAGACACTTAATCAAGAGAAGATACAAGAAATACCTGAGTCATATTTAATGCGAAGATGGACAAAACAAGCAAAGATTGAACTGCTAGATACAAATAATGTTAGTCCATCTGTTGTCGATGAGAAGTGCCACATAGCCTCCCGTTACCAACAAATATGTAGGTCACTTATATATGTTGCAAATTTGACATCGAAAAACGAAGAAGCCTATGTATTTATGAGAAAACTGTCAAGGGAATTACTTGAAAAAGTGTTGTTAATTCACCATCAGTCTGTTGTAGCTCATGAAGACCAATCTAAGAAAACAGGATCAAACAACGTATGTGAAAATCACGCTTTCCTTGACCCTTATAAGAAGTTGCGCCGAAGCATAAACATCATCTTTGATAAGTCAGGAGTAATTCTTGTAGATTATGATGAAAATATTCACCTAGCGAAGGGTATCAAAAGGAAACCTGCCTCTGATCGCAATCGTCGAAGGACAAATGGTGCAATAGAATTGGTTGACAAGAAAATGTCCAAGAAACAACCAACCTCTAAGCAACCAAGCCCTTCGCATGAATGGGTATATAATACAGTATATTGCTTCCCATGTAAATTGTATTACGTGCAACTTACCAAGCCCTTCGCATGAACAGATAGAAACGATTTGTCCTATCGCGATTTATACAATGACTTATAAAAGGCGAAAAAGGGAAAGAAACAACAAATCAACACAATGTTTATTGATAGTAATATCATAAATCTATATAATATCCTATAAATCTGCAAATCGATAACTTATCTTACAAATCGATATGAAAATTCCTATTGATAGCTTAAAAATCAATATTAAGAATCAACATACAAAATGATATTAGGAATCAAAGCAATATCTTAAATCGATGTAATATCCTATAAATTTATAGTAGACATCGTGTTATGAAGCAATATCTGCAAATCAATGATAAAATATTATAAAAATTGAGAGGAAAATTCCTATCAATTGCTTAGAAATCATTATTAAGAATAAGCATACAAATCAATATTAAGAATAAGCATACAAATCAATATTAAGAATCAATTTGTAATATATCAATACAATATTATATCAATTTGTAAGATGTTATGTGTTTACTAGGTCGATTTGTAAGATATTTGTATTATGATTTTGAAACATGTACCTGCAAAATTTACATTGTTGCGATTTGCGCACTTGAGGTGGCGATTTGCGTAATCAACACACGTGTGCCAGGTGCATAATTTTGATTTTTGGATCAATGTGAATTTTGTATACAGTCTTACAAAATTTGTATACACAGTCTACAAAATTTGTTACAAAAGTTTGTACACAAAAAATTTGTCATGTTTGGCAAATTGAATGTTGAACCAAAAATTGCTATCTCTCTCAGCAGTAGAACATAAGCATTTTCATGTTATCCTTGAGAACAGGTAGACGTGTAAAACAACTTTCTCTTACTCCTGGGGGCCTCACATCCTTCATTGCTTTCTAGGTAATCTTGCAGTCTGGATTTTTGTATCTTTTGCAATTAGAAAATTCATCAATTTTTCGCATACTTCTGTGCGGAATCTAGGTATATCATCCTGCAAAAAAAAACCCGAAAGTCAGACCAATATAGAAATATAGTCACCAATAATATAGGATAATAAAACATGTTTAAGTGTACAACATACACTGGTGAATTCTTGTTCTCGACCATAGTATATTGCTTCAATATACTTCATTATAAAGATGCGACAATCGAAGCCATTATTTTGTAAAGGAACATCCTCTATGATGTGAAGCCTCCACGGGCCAATGACGACACCCAACATGTCTCTGAAAAATCCAACATGTGATTTATGCAAAAACAAGTAAATTCTGGGCTACGGTACAAGATACAGTAATCTTATAGATAGAAACTTACCAAATGCACAATGTCACGATCTACACCACCGATAAAGTCCAAGGAGTTGTAGAACCATATTTATTGTTTTCGTACATCCAACACGTATAAGACCCAATGCTTTTCCGATTGCCACAATGTAGGAATCAATATCTGCAAATCGATTATAAAATATCTTATAAAATCGATATGTAAATACATATTGATAGCATTAAAATCAATATTAAGAATCAGCATAGAAATCAATATTAAGATTCAGAACACTATCTTAAATCGATATTAGGAACTAACATAGAAATCAATATTAAGAATCAAAACAATATCTTAAATCAATATGAAAATTCCTATTGATAGCTTAAAAATAGATATTAAGAATCAACATAGAAATCCATATTAAGAATAAAAAAAATATCTTAAATTGATATTAATAATCATCATAAAAATCGATATTAAGAATCAAAACAATATCTTAAATCGATATTAAGAATCAAAACAATATCTTAAATTGATATGAAAATTCCTATTGATATCTTAAAAATCAATATTTAGAATCAAAACAATATCTTAAATCGATATTAAGAATCAAAACAATATCTTAAATCAATATTAAGAATCAGTATAGAAATCGATATTAAGAATCAAAACAATATCTTAAATCGATATTTAGAATCAACATAGAAATCAATATTAAAAATCAAAACAATATCTTAAATTGATATGCAAATTCCTATTGATAGCTTAAAAATCGATATTAAGAATCAAACAAGATCTTAAATAGATTTAACATCTTACAAATCGATATGGTCACAAACCTTTTCACTTGACCAAAAGTCTGCCATTTGGTCATTGTTACCCCAGTATTATAGTCTATCTAGAAATCCAGCTGCGTATGGCATTCAGAGGACGATACTCTATTGAACAAAACAGTAATAATAGTAAGTTTAAAACACGAAGATACATTAGTAAATCAAAAAAGAAAATAAACGTATAAGATAACCGATATACCATAAAATAAGTGGTGATGACGCGAACCGGCATGGTTGTTCTCTTGCTTTGAATATACATGACAAAATCGTGTATAGTATGTTTACAACAAATATGCACTTGTTAATATACATACCCATGGCATACATAAATGTATAATTGATAATGGTTTCATACGTACAAAATTAGTGATAGTGTTTCCTTCTGCAAATTCATCTCACATCCGGTCGATGTTCTCTTTGAGCACTTTGTTGAGTTTTCTGGTACCTTGTTTTGTGGATATTGCACCGAAATTAGTTGAATATTCAGTAAACGAGCTGTAGCATTATATTGCAATTCCTTTCTACAGTACACAAAACAAATCGAATATACAACATAAAAAAGATGAAGCAGGTTAAAGGAATTGAAGGTACCTTTTTTTGTGGATGTTCGACTGAATCGCAACGTCCTTTTTTGACATCGATACAACTTTTGCGATGAAGGAGGTTAAAGGAAATGTTGGTTTTTCTGTTCGTTGCTCACAAAGCAGAATAGAAAGGCTTTGGTTCTTCTTTAAATGAAACGTCGCATGTTCCTTGCTCTTAAAGGAAATGTCTTGTGTTCACGTCATTTCACATCCCGCCCATTTTCAAAAATCATGCACAAAGAATATAATAAATAAATAAATAAATTATGCATTAATTAAAAAACTGTTTCATTTGCTAGTATCATCGAAACGACGTTAGTATGTGTAAATGAATGGGACATCGCATAATATTAGTAGTGTGTTAGATGACATTTTTCTAAACTCTAGACCCTAAACCCTAAATTAATGTTATGTGACGTTCCTTGTTGTTAAAGGAAACACTATAAATAATAAACCCTAAACCAGTAAACGCTATACAATTTAGCAAACGTAAGTACAAAACATTGTAACTTCATAAACGCTATACCTAGTAATCGCTATACTGAGTAATCACTATTGCAGGAATCACTATACATAATAAACTCAAAACTAGTAATCGCTATACGATTTAGCAAACATAAGTACAAATCATGGTAACTTCATAATCGCTATACTAAGTAATCACTATCACATGAATCACTATAAATAATAAACCCTAAACTAGTAATCGTTATACGATTTAGCAAACGAAAGTACAAATCATGATATCTTCATAATCGCTATACAGAGTAATCGCTATCACAGAAATTGTGATACATAATAAACCCTATGCCAGTAATTGCTATACGATTTAGTAAACGTAAGTACAAATCATGGTAACTTCATAAATTGTTGTTGCTTTAAACATACAAATCGCTGCTTCAAACGTTCAAATCATTGTAGAAATTGCACCCTACATAGTATATATCGTTGTAACATTTGAAATACATAAGTAAAGGAAACTTGTACGATTTTTCAAACTTAAGTTTATGTAGTCTTGTCGATTTTTTAGTGACACTTTTGTGTTACAATTATTAATGAAAGAGTTATATAATTACAACAAAGAATGATAGAATTACAACATAAAATTATCGGGATACATAAATCACATAATATGTTTATTCACTGGCACTTGACGACTCAGATGGACATACAAATCGTCTCTTTCTTTGCCTTTGTGGAGTCTCTTTATTTGGTGGCCTCTTTGTTCCCTTGATCTTATTAAACCCACTGGTAATCATCTCTACTAGTGACTGAATTTGCTTCTCCAAATTCTGCATGTCCTTCCGTAACTCCTTATTCTCCCTCTCCAGCATCGCTAACCTTTTGTCGAATAATACCTTCTCCTTTGTGAGTTGTGTTTGCTCCTTATCGTGTATTGCAATAGAGGGAATCATAATATCTGCCAAAGGGACACGATGGACGTTACGTCTATGCTGGAAGACGACATGCTCAGGGACAAGAGTGACCTTACTTTCAGGTTGCTTCTCCTCAATCTGTCCATTTTGATGTATGGGTTGCCAATATTGTTTGAAATAGTTGGGGTTATATTGTCATTATTTATAATCATATGGTATGGGATGAACACCTCCTTTGTTCCAGCTATCCAATTTTTTCCTGAAGTGTTTATGCCAATTCACGTTCCTGGCCCCACCACTATTCATCTTTCTTCTCAATACCACAAGCACTTTTGATATAGACTATCCCAAACTAGCTTGTAGGAGTACTCAACCACCATGCTGCAACTCGGCTTCATATTTATTAATGAGCCAAATATCGCAGACAGACCATCTCACAGCCTCAACAATAACCTCTGCATCCTCGTCCTTCCCATCTCCATACGGTCTCCACACAACCTGTATAATCGGGATTGTGGTTTAGATATAGACATAATTATTCATGCAAAACGCTGAATGCGATAATGATTTGTACTAAGGAAGACAAAATGTTGAATGTGATGATTACTTAAGAATGCTAATTATTACAATGATTTACGCTAATGAAAGTTAGATGCTAAGGAAATAACGACCTGTAGTAAAGAAGACAAAATCCTTAAGTGATGATTACTTAAGAATGCTAAACATTATAATGATTTACGCTAATAAAAGTTAGATGCTAAGGAGATAACAATTTGTACTAAGGAAGACAAAATCCTAAAGCGATGATTACTTAAGAATGCTAAGCATTACAACGATTTTAAACCATTTACCTTATTTAATTGCAGACCATCTAAAATGAACTCAGCATTATCCTCCTTGATATTTACTGTAGCCCACTGGCCAATCTTTGGAAAACCATAAATTGCAGGGCCACACTGAGGACGCAAGGCGACAATATGCTCCCATGTCCAGGCCTACAAAAATAATATATTAGTAAGACTACAACCTTCAACGAGCTTAGTCTACAAATAATAAATATGTAATAAACAAATACCTGAACAAATGACCAAAACCCCCTGACAGTTTGTGTACCCTTACTCGCACGGTAAAGTTGATTGTACAAGTATGCGAGCATAGCAGTACCCCATGCCCAGTTGTCGACTTCATCTAAGTCTTACAGGAATTGCACCCACAAGTAACTTATTCTCAAACCAAAACAATCGAAAAATAAAGTAAGTCCAAAACAATAAAGAAGGAAGTCGCGCAACTCTTGGTCAGTTGCTTCAGATGCACATGCAGCGGACCGTCCTTCCCATTTATTACAGAAAAATAAACTTTTATCGATATAAAATTGCTTTCACCAGAAATACACTCACGCCATTCCTCCATCAACATTCCTAGAAGGGCCATGCACTTGTCCTATGGGTTATATTTTGAATCCCGTGTTAGAACAACACTCTCATGGCACTTAAGACTTGTAATCAGTGCCACATCTTCTAGGGTCATGGTGATCTCAAAACCCCCAAACTGAAACGTGTTCGTGTTATGGTTCCACTTATTGACCGGGTGGGTCATGGTGTTCCAATAATTTTCAAAATAATGTTGGTCCAGAAGGCCGCCGAAGTGCATCTTTGGTAATCGATCCTTCTGATATTCACTCAGCTTTCTATACCACGACAGAACTACAAGCCACTGACACCGCCCTTTCAACTTTTCACTTACTGCTCTGCTTCTCTTCTAACCTGCCTATAACACAAAATATCAAATCACAATTAGTCCCATTATACATAGTAATCGCTATAAATAGTAATCGTTATACATAATAATACCTATCACAGTAAGTTATGGCTGACTAGAGCGATTTGCATATCAAATCACTTTTAACAAACGTCATTTCATTCGCTATACGGTTTAATAAACTTAAGTACAAATCATGGTAAACTCATAATTGTTATACATAGTAATCGTTATCATAGTAATCGTTCTCATAGTAATCACTATCATAGTAATTGCTATCACAGTAATCGCTATACAGAGTAATCACTATACATAGTAATCGCTATACAAAGTAATTGCTATACAGAGTAATCACTATACAGAGTAATCACTATTCATAGTAATCGCTATACATAGTAATCACTAGACAGAGTAATCACTGTTCATAGTAATCGCTATACATAGTAATTGCTATACATAATAATACCTACAACAGTACATCGCGATAGACAATAGGAATTTATGTACCTTGGTCACACTTTTATCCTCTTCATCCCCTCCCTTCCTCTGCTTTTGTACTTCTTCATTTCTTCGCTCCTTCACGCCCATCCTCTGCTTTTTCCTTTTCCTTTCCTTCTCTCCTCGTCCTCCTTCTCCTTCTTTTGCCTTTCCTTCTCTTTCTTGTCCTCCTTCTTCTTCCTTTGCCTTTCCTTCTCTTCCTCATCCTGAATCTGCTTCCTTTGCCTTTCCTCTTCTTCTTCAATTATCTTGGATTCTCTTCCTCTTTCTTTTTTAATTGTCTTTGCTTTTCTTCCTCCTCCTTCTTCTTCAATTGCCTTCACTTCTCTTCCTCCTTCTCCTTATTCTTCCTTTGCTTTTCCCTCTCCTCCTTCTTCCTTTGCTATTCCCTCTCCTTCTCTTCTTGCCTTGATTTCCTTTGCTTTTTTTCATTATACTCCTTCCTTTGCTTTTGCTTCTCTTCGTCATCCTTCTTCTTCTTTTTCATCTTTACTTCTTCCTCATCATTCTTTGTTGGATTACCATCTTCAATATCTGATGGATTAGGCTCTGCTCTATACTTTACCAGTTGTTGATCCCTTTTTTTATCATTCTCAATCTTCATTATTCTGTAGTACGCTTCTAATTGCTCATGCAAAGCATATTGTTCAACGATTTCATCATGAGTCATCCCCTCTAATGACGAAGTGTTTCTTCTCTTACGAATGTAAGCCATTGGTAACCTGCACAACATAGAAACATTATTGTAAGATTTAGCAAATTTAAGTACAAATCGTGGTAACTTCATAAATCATAAAAACACATGGTTACAAAAAACTCATCGAGACGGCAAAGGGTGCTCCGACAAAAGCAAATGACGACAAAGATTTTTTGTGGAACGTTTAGGGAGAAATATTGCGAGGAGCTCTATTTATATCAGAGGAGTTTAATGCTTATGGGACCCACCAAAGATTTTATAATAAAATAACATATACTTAAAGCGATTTACATTTTAGGTGATTTATGCAATGACGTCTTTGTCGACCACAATGATTTGGGTTAGGGCATATGGTTTAGGGTCAGGGTTTAGGCATTAGGGTTTACGTTTTAGGGTTTAGTAATATATTATGGGTCGTACGTGTAATTAAATAGTTGTCACATGAATCGCTATCGTCAACAAGTATAAATCGCTATAGCATCAAACATATAAATCGTTCATGCTTTAAGCGTATAAATCGCTGCTTCAAATGTATAAATCGATATAGAAATCACACCTTTCATAAGTACATATCATTGTTACATTTGGGCTTCAACAGTAAACATCATTGTACGATTTAGCAAACTTGAGTACAAATCTTGGTAATTTTATAAATCATAAATCGCTACTGCATTAAATGTATAAATCGTTGCTGCTTTAAATGTATAAATCATAAATCATAAATCATAAATTGCCATAATGATTTGCCTTTGTTATAAAAATATATGTCATTCATTTATAAAAGAAATGTCGTTTCACATCCCACTCGTTGTCAAAAATCGATATGCCTTGTGAGACCCAGATTCCAGTTGAAAATATTGGAATAGTATAATGCAAATCGTGGTTGTAGTAACATACTATCGATTTGCGAGATATTGTTTTGTTTGTTAATATCAATTTGTAAGCTATTATGCTAAATTTCTGTATCGATTTGTAATATATTATACAATATATATATATATATATATATCGATTTGTAACATATTATGTGTTTGCTAGTGTCGATTTGTAAGATATTTGTATTATGATATTGAAATGTGTGCATGTGGCATTTACATTGTTGCACAATTGCGGTGGCGATTTGCGTATTCAATTCACTGTTTATTTAGCGATTAAATCGCTTTATAGCATTGTAGCTGTCATTAAATCGTTGTCACGTGAATCGCTACCGTCAACATACATATACGATAAGTCATTTCTTTTATTGGCACGGTAAATAACAACTCAATGCATAGTATAGTGCAATGCAATTGATGATTGTGACAGATAATATGAAGAATGATGTGCACGCAGATTTAATTTTGCATGGTTGACAGGAAGAAATCCTTTTTGCCTCATAAGTGCACGTAGTTTTCATTCTCCTCCTCCTTCTTCCTTTCCTTTTCCTTTTCTTTGTCATCCTTTTTCTTCTTCATCTTTAGTTCTTCCTCATCTTTCTTTGTTTGTTTTTCATCTTCAATATCTGATGGATCAAGCTTTGCATAATAAATATCCAATAATTTGTTCCTATCTTTTTTATTCTCAATGTTCATTATATTTTGGTACTTTACATAACCCTCATATATATCGGATTGGCGGATGATTTCTCCAAGAGTCATTCCCTCCAACGGTGAAGGCTTTCTTGTCTTACGAATTATAGTCATTGTTAATGCATAATACATAAATTTAACCGCATTATTAAATGTTACAACCGCCTACCCAAGTATATATTATTATAAATTATCACATTTGTTACACAATCACCAACATTACAAGTCATTGTAATATTTTGCTTCATAAGTAAACATTGTAGTATGATTTAACAAAATTAAGTATAAATTAAGGTAACTTCATAATTACACATCGCTACTGCATCAAATATATAAATTGTTGTTGCTTCAAACGTATAAATCGTTATACAAATCGCACCCTTCATAAGTACATATTGTTGTAACATTTTGGCTTCATAAGTGAACATCGTAGTATGATTTAAAAAACTTAAGTACAAATCATGGTAACTTCATAAATAAAAAATACACATGACTATTGCTTCAAACATATAAATCATTGTTGCATCGAACGTACAAATCGTTGCTTCAAACATACAAATTATTGTAAAAATTGAACCCTTCATAAGTACATATCGTTGTAAATCATAAATTGCTACTGCATTAAATGTATAAATCGTTGCTGCTTTAAAAGTATAAATCATGAATTATAAATCGTAAATCGCTACTGCTTCAAACATAAAAATCGTTGTTGCATTGAACAAATCGCTACTGCATTAAATGTATAAATCATTGTTAAATTCAAACTTACAAATCGCTGTAGAAAATTAGCCTTCAGAAGTACATATCATTGCCTTTCACGACTCTTGCCCTTCACGATTCTTGTTTTAGTATTAAAATAGGTGTTATTTAGCATGAATAGTAGAACCAGTTGTAAGATTTAGCATTCAGATTTATAAATCAATTTGTTTATATAACGAAACCTTACACAAAACTCACTGAAAGGACACAAGTTTTGCTAATTCGACAGTAGAGGAGAAACACCTAGAAGGTAGATGCGGTCAATGGTGGCATCGGTGCTCCAACTACGCTATGACGGCATCAAATGACAAAAAGGGGTGCTCCGATGGCAGCAAACGATGACAAAGGGTTCTCCCACGACAGTAGACGACGTCAAAGGCTGCATTGTCAAAGGAAGCTCCTGTTACAACAGATGGTGCATCGTCAAAGGGTGATCCAAAATGTTTAGGGTGACATATTGCGAGGACCTTCTGTTAAAGCAGAGGAGTTTACTCCTTAGGGTGAAAATGATGATGATTTTAACACCTCTGGCAGGAGGACATTTTTGTCCTTTACTCGAAATGTCATTTTATGGCGCTAATGGCGGGAAAGGGTACTTAAGTCTTTGCAAACTCTAATGGGAGGACATTTTTGTCCTTTACTCAAAAGTCATTTTATGGTGCTAATGGTGGGAAAGGGTACTTTAGTTTTTGCAAACACACCAAACTTTGATGCTAAGTGATGTCGACACACACGGGGAAACGAGCCCCACGTGCCTACATACGTGGCGCTCATTCAGACCCGAGAACACGCACCTGCGTGTTCCAGGGGGGAACATATAACCTGCTTCGCACCCGTTTAGGTTATGTCGTACACACCCACAATATATATATATATATATATATATATATATATATATATATATATATATATATATATATATATATATATATATATATATATATATATATATATATATATATATATATATATATATAATAAAGCTGTGTACAGGCAGGCATTGTCCAATTCATATCTACCCGCCTGCAATTCTTTTGTAACATTCAGGTCTGCGTCCTCTTTCAAGGTAAGCACTCGGACCTGCATTTTGTTTTTGGGTTTATGCTTATATGGTTGTGCATGCTCAGACATGGACATGTGATGGGTTCACTTATTCATGACTGTTTTTGGGAACATACATACCCAGTTTATTGGAGCAAGCTATTATTTACTTGCTATTGAACGAGAAGACACATGTTGGCGAAGGGCTTGCCATGACCAGGGATGTGATCTTGCTTCACTATACTGTGGAAAGCATGACGGGACTGCAAGAAACTCATTTCTGAATGATTCTTGCCCTATAAATTCACCAAATACAACACTTTTTGACTTTGGAATATATCTATCTTTTCTCCAGTCAGACATTGCCAAATCAAGAGATTTCACACAAAAGTTATTTTATTGCTTCTGGTGGGGGCTTCAAAATCTAAGGTTCGTGCTTTTTCTTGTCATTAATTGGTAAAATTTTTGTATCTTCATACTTGCAACTTGTGATAGTCTTATTTTTTGACATTTATATGGACAAGTCATGGATGGATTGCAATGGAATTACTCAAATTATTCTTGCACAATGATCATGTTGGAAGTCAGGCACCTACCTATCTTGATAGATCATGATATCCTATGTTTAAAGGCCTTGTAACCTAGCATAAAGTTTAACTGGTTTGGGCAGATTTATCCTCCCTATTTGGTAGATTATGATGTCTAACATTTAAAGATATTATGACTCAATTGGCTTCCTAGTTGTCCCTAGATTGAGTGAAAATGTGCTGCATATTGAAGCTTGTATCATAATGAAGACAATCACTGTTGCTTACAATCTTGTGGGGCTTGTTTATTTATTAAAAAAAGCCAAGCTTAAGCTTAGTTGCAACCCCATTTAGATAAACGAACTTTGAGTTTGGCAAAAGTGTATATGTATATCTGTTTTGTTTATTACTAAAACAAAACACGTGCTTACCCAATGGTTGCATTTTTGGCTTTCAAACATGAGGTCTTGGGTTCAAATCCCACCTCTCCTTTCATTCAATGTTTGAAGAGAATTCTTGAACAATAATTATGCCACTATAACTATTGAACATTAAATAATGGTCTAAGTAAAAATTGAACTGCCTCACTAATAAATTTTGAAAGGAAAAAGACAGGCAACTACAAAATAAAGGATCAAGACCATAAGAAAATGATGAAGTTAAGGACATGGTAGACCATGTTGGACATAATTTTGATTGTCCATGAAGTTAGGGGTGGCGAACAAGCTGGTCTGACCCAATTTTTTGATGGGTTTGACCGGCCTATTGACTCGATTAAACCTGATTTGTCAATTGATTTTTATTTCTGGAGCTAACTTGTGAAAGATGTGCATTCTTTTCTGCAGCTCTCTTGGTCAAAATTTGAAAACTAGTACTTATGTTGGAGAGATATGTTTTGCGGTGTTCATATCAATCTTCGGTTTAGTCTTATTTGCTCTTCTCATTGGAAATATGCAGGTCAGCACCAATATGCCCTAAATATCTGTTTTGATATCAGAGATCCTTTCATGTGCAATGGCATGCTATCTGGTTTTTTTCATGTTAGTATTCATGTCTGTACATTATTATGCATATACCATGTAAATCTACATGCATGCTTTTTAAGGGGTTTGCCTTATGTGTATTTTCAAAATTATGCATGTTTACCTATATTTTTTTTCAGAACTATGTGTTCTTTTACCATGGTCAGTTTATGGCACTTCCATAAGCATGACAGTTTAGGATTGTGGTGACCCATGCTAGTGAATAGGCATTTTTTTTTCTGATATGCTCCTTTTTTTATATCCATTTTTCATGTAGTCAGATCTTGACGTTGCTATATATATATATGTGTGTGTGTGTGTGTGTGTGTATAGATATATAATCAGACCGGGCGTTTTGCCTTGGATGCAAATCGGGCCGGTTTGCCTATTGTTCACATTCATGTGTTTTCCTTTTTTTAATGGAGTTCATCGGTGTTTCATAAAAATTGAATCGGCTTGTTGAGTTGTGCTTATTTTTGTTTATGAGACTGATTTGGGGTAGCCTATGGTCTGCGTTTTGAATGTGAATGCTTTCAATATATCTATATTCAGATGTACACATATGATTCCCTGTACCTATGATTTGAGGTGGCCTATGGTTTGCATTTTGAATGTGAATATTTTCAAGATATATATATATTTTCAATATATATATATATATATATATATATATATATATATATATATATATATATATATATATATATATATATATATATATATATATATATATATATATATATATATATATATTCAGATGTGCACATATCCCTGTAAAGAGTTAATTCTATATTATGTGTTTTTGCGGGATACCTGAGAATCTAAATTGTAATGAAACACAATGAAACTGATATTTTTTTTTGTGACGCAAACTATGGATGAAAAATCAGGTTATAAAACATGAGTTTAGTTGTGAGACTAGAATTTATAAAATGTGTTAGCATGATGTTTGCGCATGATTGAATGATGTGATTCATGTTGATTGACGTATACGTGTGTTGCCTAATAACAAAATTATAGTGTGACAAAAAAAATATTTTGTAGGTTTTATGTACGATCCATTGAGCAGCCCAAATTTGTGGCTAAGGACCTTATGAATGGTCAAGTGAATTGATAAGTATTGGTGTCCCAAAGTGGTGGCAAATATCCTTGTGGTTGGCTAAATAAAATCACACTTGCTTGTGCCCTTGGCGGCCTTTGATGTTGTAAATGTGTGTTAAGAGAATTAGTTAATTAAGAAATGATGCGAATGTTAGTTCTCTTGTATTTTACAATGAGATAGTAAGCAGGTACACTAGGCTATGTGGGGTATTATTAAGCATAGAGAGTTGCTTCTCCAATAATGTAGATAGAGGATAGCTACCACCAATGTCGCAGGGTGGTAGTGAGAATGATTCAGCTGAATAAAAATTTGATATATCAGGTTATGGATGTTGGTGTTTCTCTCTCGATAGGATCGTCCCTCACCGAGGGCCGAAGAAGTTGTACAAGGACAAAGTAATAAGAGATAAATTGACTAAATATACTCCCTAGTCATGCCTCTAATTTGAATATTATTTGTGTTGTACCTATAGAGTATTATGAAAGAGAAACAAGTGTATTGTGCATGTAGTGAAACATCACATGCATCATCTAAGAAAAAAATATAATTAAAAGAATTATAATCTACTCATACCTAAGGTGAATGTTTCGCTTGCAATGGTATGCCATGCATAAATTAAATGATTATGCATAAGTGAGATTGTTGCATATGATTTTGAATTATTGTGTAACAATTATTTGTTTGTGCATTGATAATTGTCTGTTTATTTTATATGTATGAAAAGAATGTTGTTTCATGTATGCCTGTTTCTATGCATGTATGCTTTGTCATTGTATTTTGACTTTAGATATTAACCTCTTATAAACTTTTATTTTATGAATAATCTACTGGAGTAATGGCGAGAAGCTGAGGCGGTGTCAAAGAGCCAATCATTTTTCTTTTCTGAAAATTAGATTTTGAACACTTGGCATTTTTATTTTAAGAACTTATTATCGTTTAATTATATGTTTTGCAATACTCTATTTATGAGAAGTGAATATTTATGAGCAAGAAATATTTTCTGCATTTAAATCCAATACTATTGTGTTTGATCGATCTGTAACCCGCCCAAGGTTTTGACCTAAAAGTTAAAAACGTTTCTGGTGAGGATTGAAAAGAATTCATGTGTTTTTCTGGTTAAAAAACTTGGGGCGTTACAACTTGTTATCAGAGAAAAAAGAAAAGATTGGTCTTGACATGTCCAACAGACTTACAATGCTCGGTAAGTGAATTCTAATTTTGTTAATTGTTGAAATTATAATGGTTGGTATTGTTGTTGTTTGAATTTGTGCAAATAAGAACCTAGATGATATAATAGTGACATCACAAGGGTTTAGTGTCCAATGATATAGAACTTACATAATTTTTTTTTGGAATTACATGGTCGGACGACAGCCTCAAGGTTGGGTCGCTCAAAGAAACTTCCTACTCGGAGATCTCAATACTTTGACCCAGGCATGCCAAAACCTTTCCAATAATGGGGGCAATGGTAATGGCAATAACAATGGTTACAACGACGGGAACCAAGGACTGAGCTACAAGCATTTTATGAAGATGGATCCCCCCATTCTTTATAGGAAAAGAAACTCAGATGCTGCAAAAGAGTGGGCTTGTATGATCGGGAAGATTTTTGAGATACTAGAGGTTCTCGAGGACAAGAAGGTTACTTTTGGTACCTATTGCCTGAAGGAAAATGCCAAGAGTTAGTGGGAGACCGTATAAGAGGTGCAGTATACACCTGAGCAGCTATAGGTACATACTTGGGCACGATTTTCTGAGGTGTTCTTTGACAACTACTTTTCTCGGTATACTCGAGATTACAAGATACAAGAGTTTTTGGATCTCAAGCCGGGAGGCATAAAGGTCTCATAGTATATGACCAAATTCTGACATTTGGAGAAGTACTACCCACACACCTACACCATAGAGGAAGCCCTTGCCAAAAAGTACATTCATGGGCTACGAGATGGGCTAAGGACTAAAGTCCTCACTAGTCGACCTCAGAACCTTAACCGGGCCATCGAGATGGCTACTGTACTTCAGGTGAGAAAAACATAATTGATCTATTAAACCATAATTTAATTTCCTATAGTTTGAAGTTATTGTTTACTTATTGCAAGAGAACTAAGTGTCTTCCAAGAAGACTCAAATTCGCCAAACCTGTGATCATCGCAAAATTTTTCCTGTTCTCTTATGGTTTCTCTCTCTTCCTTCTCTTTTCCTTTTCTAACCTCTATTCTCCTCCTTTTTGAAGGGAGACAAATAAAAGAAAGAAAAGAGAAAGAGAAGAGAAAAGAAAGAAAGAGAGAAGAGGAACTATTTTGCACGGTCTCACTTGACCTTAATTTGAAAACATTTAGAAATTTAACGAGCCTCCGTTTTTTAAAATATTGTGGAAAAATTGGAGAGACGGGATTCGCTCGTCGGTACGAGGTTCGACCATTCCTGGCGCCTTTACCAGGGGTAATCGAACCAAGGATCGAATCTATGCCTTTTGCTTTGCCTAAATATAATCTAAGAATTTATCCTAACTCTAAATGCGCAAAGAATCATACTTGTGCAATGCAAGGATGTATGCTCTTTTGAAAATTGATTTAGAAATTTCTAAGTATTCTGAGATGAACTTGGTAAAGGAATGAAGAAATGATTGAATTTAACTTAGAGCTTGAGATAGATCAGAGAAGTTCTAAGTTTTTTTTTTGAAGTAAATCAGAGTTGGGAAAATAAATGAGAAAGAATGATTTGAAACTTTTTGAAATGAAATTTGAAAGTCAGAAATGGACTTTGAATTTGAACGTTGGATTTAGGAAGGGAAATGAATACTTGAGATGGAATTGAATTTGGATTTTTTAGTTTGGAATGTATCTGAAATAATCAAATGGTATTTAAGAATAGAAATGGATTTAGGGATTTTTAGATGAGATCTGAAAATAGAATTGGATTTGAAATCTAGAATTGGGAATGGAATTGGATCTAAAGATGGATTTAAAATCTGAAATCTGAGATCCGATATAAAATTGGGTTCTGGATCCTAAGATGGATTTGGATCTGAAGTCTGAGATCCAAATGTAGAATGGGGTTCTGGATCCTAAGATGGATTTGGATCTGAAGTCTGAGATCCAATATAGAGTTGGATTCTGGATCCTAAAGGGGAATTGGATCTGAAGTCTGAGATCCAAGAATGGAATTGGACTCTGGATCCTAAGATGGATTTTGGATCTGATGTCTAAGATCCAAAATAGAATTTGAGTTCTAGATCCTAAGATGGGATTGGATCTGAAGTCTAAGATCCAAAAGTAGAATTGTATTTAGAAGACTAGATCCAAGTCGATCCGATTTTGGATTTGGATTTTCCAAAATTGATTTGAGAATTTGAATTTTGAATTTCAAAGTCAATTTGGACTTTGAAGCTTGAATCTGGAATTTAGCAGATGAAGAGAATCTCAAAGTTAATTTGAGCTTTGGATTTGGTTAGAGTTTTGAATATAAAATGAATTTCAAAGTCAATTTGGACTTTGATTTTGAAGTTATAATTTGAATTTTGGACATAAGTTGATTCTACAGTTTTCAAAGTCAAATGGGACCTTCAAATTGAATCCTTTTGAGAAATAGAGTTGAATTTGAATTTATGAATAGGATTTAATCTGAGAAATGAAGGAAAGAATTACTTGGATTTATGAAAAAAGAGAATTTTAAAAATATGATGCAATTCTATCCTAAATGATAAATGAATTTAAATTTTTGAAATTGGATTTTGAAAAGTTATTCCATTCTTTGAATGAATTAAAATAAGATTGAAGATATAATACATCCTTGACTATGGTCATTGAATGTATTATATAATAATCTATATTTAAATTCAGGTGAAGAATGAAACACATTTGGTGCTTTTATAGGATTTAAAATGAAATTAACTCTCAATATACCCTGACTATGGCCATTGGTATATATTTTGAATTAATTTTAAGTTAAATTCTGATAAAAGAAGAAAATATTTAAGGAAAATATGATGAATTTTTGAAAACGGATCCAGTGTGGATCCAGTGTTATTTCGTAAAAGATAAAGATCCTAAGTTTTGTTTACATCCTGACTATGGCCATTGATGTAAATCATCAACTTAGGATTAATTACCTCTTATAAAATGGTGCACGTGCCATTCGTGTTTCACTATTGTGCGAATTTGAGAAATAAAGGAAAATTGCATAAATAACAAGTAATTCATGATATTTACAATGCTCATTCATTCTATCTAAAATAGGAAATGTAAACTTTCATTATACTCTATCTATTACATTATTTGAATTGAATTTAAAATGTCAAGACTTCTAAACCAAAGCAGAAATCCTGCAAAACAAGAGTTAGCCTAAGCAAGAGACAAATATATTATAAGAGATATCATAGTGGAAGCTTTAAAACAACATGGTGGAAAGATGGGAAGCGATGTATATACTTGTATACCTACTTATATATATTATATATACATATATATATATATATATACGTGTATATATATATATATATACGTATGTGCATATATATGCATATATGATATGTATGGTATTTTGTGAAATGAGTGTACATGATGATGACACAACGGATACTGTGAAGATGGACGCTGCTATAGGTGGAGATAGAGTACAACAGGATGCTACTATGAAGGGAGTTCAATGAAGTGCGATTTGCAGCACATGCTGAAGTAGCAGGAAACGATGAGGATTGGCTGGAGGTGGTGGATGGTGATGTAGTGAGAAATGAATAGCAGTGCAAAAAGGTGCATAGTGATATGTTGTGCGCGTGTACCTGTGTAGTGCAGTGAAGTGACACATGGTATTTAAACATGGTGTAATGTGGACTGTGGAAGTGCTGGAGAGTGAATAGTGGCATTTGCATGAATTGTGCAGCAAGTGGAGTGTTATGAAGGATATAAACAAAATGTTTATGTAAAGTGGCAACAAGGGGGAAATTTCAATGAGTGGGGTTATTGTGGGTGATATGGCATGTGCATTTTATGAATATACAGGTGTTGTTTGTAGTATATAGGGATGGATGTAGTGGCATGATAACAAGTTTTTCATAATGGTGGCCTGGTCACTTTTTCAGTGGACTGCAATAGGGATCAACAAAAGTGTTAGTGGGAATATCAAATGTGACAATGAAAGATATATCAGATGATGGACAGTGAAAAATGCACAGCCACATCCTTGTGAAAATCCCAAACTGGTGCATTATGAAGACTGTGGGTAGAGCCACGGTTGATGGCATGGTAGGCAGCTGTATACAACAATGGTTGACATTTTCTGCAATGACTGTAACTGATGTTTGAGCAAAATTCTAACCAAGCTTGAGGACTGGAATCAACTGATTTAATTACCTTTGGACTTACTTTTTGTGTTTTGATACAGGGTACTCTCCTGTAGCCCCTGTGTTGACTAACGACAAAATTGGGGCTGACGGGATTCCAGCATACATTAGGCGAAGCTATCTGACACAACAAGAACATAGCTAAAACACTAAACTACAAACTCATGATATGACAGTAGTAGGCATAATAAAGCAGAGCCCTGGAGCATGAAGTCTGATTCCCTTGCTATTTTAAGAAGGCTTCAGCAGGGATTTTTTTTGAATATCAGGTTTAAGGAATAGGTAACGCAACAGCTGTTACGTTGTTGTTACACTTGTCGTTGTGGCAATTATGGAGCTGTTGTTGGTGACCATGAGGCTGCTGAGGAAATGTCGTGAGTTATGACACAAGATGAAATATCAGGTAAGTGCAGCTGAAAGATGAACATAATAAAGATGATATGAATAGTGTGGAAATGCTGCGATGATAAATGTTATGTAGAAGAAGTGGTAACGTGATGGACGAGCTACAATGAGCGGAATTTGAAGAAACGATGATATGCAATATAAGGCCTAAAAAAAATGACATAAATGCAGCAATAGAGAGTGTGTCCCAGGAGGGTGAACGTGGGTAGTAAGGGATTGCTACCTGAGTGTGAACATACATTCAGTGGGAGGAAAACTTAAACTAACCTGTTTCTCTAAGTAATTAGGTAGCGAAACCCCATAACAGGGCTCAATCTGATAGGGCCGGAACAGAATGATCCACAACAACATAACTATATTATCTTCTGAAGCATTTGCAGTAGAGGTTAATCTCTAGCTGTTTTGCTGCGGCAACCGACGTTGAAGATTTTGAAAGCATTGCTCTGCTTCCCTAAGAGCTTTCAATGTCGACTCAGGGTCTGATATTTTCCTTTGCAACGATGCATTGGGGAATTCGTTGGGGCGGCATCCTATGAACATCCCTTCATTGATCCAGAAGTTCACACAGAGAAATAACCATGTATGTAAACCGCAAATGCAATATACCACGTATATGTAATAAAACACAGTTAATGGCCTACACAGCATGCTACACCCATCAAATTGAATGAACAAAACAACAAAAAAAAGAAACATGCATCTGAATGAAAACCTGTAGAGATATAACAGAGAGTAAGATCATGATGCTTAAGATACAAAACTCAGTCAGGGAAGAAGGGGAAATGATACATCTAGACCTATATTTACAGTAACCTAACCCAAAGAGAAGAAGGAGAAGCATATGACAACCTTGGTTAACAAAGGAGGTGAAGGTGATTTCCAGAAGTCCAGGTATGACAGAAACAGTTTGCATAGATACATCATAAATCAAATAAATGGCAATAGAAAACAAGAGATCTTAAGAGAAAATTAACAATTATGAATATTAGATATTGGGATCTGCAGATCTGTTGGTCACACCACTTCATGATATACTTTCTTCATAAGAACCTTTATAACTTGCTACTACCATCTTCCTGTAGGAAAATATCGGCTACCAGGGTAGCGTCTGCAGTCATTGTTATACCTATACTGTTAGGAAATCTGTTACAGAAATTGGCAGTCGGACCTACCGAACTTTGATGGAAGTGTGGTATGGAGGGTATAGGATGCAATAAAAATAAGGGGTGAGTGGTATAAATATACACATGACATAGATTTTATCAGGGGATGACTGAAACTAAGACCTACAATGAAACCTTTCATATCGGATGAATCAAGTGAGACATAATTGTGCTGATGCAGTTAAAATGTCAAAATAGAAGATCTGATTCAGCAAAGAAGCATATAACAAACATTAAAACTTACCATTAACAAAAATGAATTTAAAAGAGGAATCAATAATATCATTTCCTTTGTTTGGAGATTCCAACTAGGCAATATCTGTGGACCTTCAAAGAACGTGAGCTATGGCTGAAGACAGTAACAGGTTATCATATAAAAAAAAAACAAAAAAAATCTTGGATATAAGTTAACTTGATACTGAAAAACAGTTAGACATGATGTCGACTCAATATCCCAAAACAGATATGAGAGTTGCCGATGAAGCAAACACATAAATGGCAGAAAATGAGAGAATGATACTAAAATTACATTGATAATAATATATTAATCTGAAATAGCCATGGTGACCACAAGATTTTCCAAGATAATAATAGCATAACAACTAATCCAAGGCAAAAAGGAAAAAAGACGAACATTGGCATTTATCAAAATGAGAGACCAAATATGAACAAACCCTTAAACAGGAAATTGGGAATCGAAATAAAAAAAAAATGAAGAATGTGTTGGAATCACTTGATTCCCGTTTGTTGTAGCACTTGGTGGGTCGGTACTGTAAGGTCCGCGAATATTTTTGAGGAGTTTACTGCGTACTTAGTGTTGATATGTGTGCTTTTGTATAATTACGAGGTCATATTGCATAATTAAGTAAATTTTGGTTGTGCCTTGTATTTCTGCTTTATACGCGTGACCCGAAAATCGTGTAAAAATCACTGTGTAAGTAAGAAGTGCCTAATTTTGGATGAATTAATCTTTGAGAATTTAAGGTCTAATTTATAATATGTTTTTATAGTTTGTCCCCGAATTCCGGACTTATACGACGTAAAAACCTCGTCAGTGCATGTGAATTACGAGTGTTAGACCCGAAATCATAATACGCTTAATTCTCGCAAGAGAGAGGCAATTTTATCAAAAGGCCTTGACCATTTCGTATTAATTGAGGTTATTTAGAGAACTAAATGATTTATTTGAATTTAATTAATATTTTAGTGTATTAATTAAGCGTAGTTTTGAAATATAACAAGTGGCGATTTTTGGATTTGGAGCGAATCAACTAGATGAGGACCCAAATCCATTGGGCGTCCTCTCTAGTAGACATCCTTAGTCTTGGTTGACCAGATGGTCAAGGTTTGACCAGCTGGGTGGTACTTTTGTAACATTTTGCATGGCATTTGAAAAGTAAGCCACTATTGGCCATTGCTTTTTTTCAAAAAGGCTCATAATGAAGCATTATGAGGGGCGCACCTTTCAAAGAGAGAGCATGGGGCTGGCACCCCATGGCATTTCTGCAACATTTTTGAAGGATTTCAAATGCTAGAAACCCATTGGCTGAGCCTTAGGGCAGCCCATGTAATTCTTTCAAGTTTTAATGGTTTTTCAAAGTGGCATTTTTGAAAGAATTTGGAATGATTTCAAAAGACCTACATGCATTGGGCGTAGACTCCTAGGAGGGGGGCGTGGAGCACCCCAACCCTTCATCCTAGCTGGGTTAATCCCAGCCGTCCAATGCCTTAACCCTAACTATTTAATGTTGTGAAGAGAGAGAAAGAGGTATGCAATAGACGATTTTCTTGAGGAGCATCTCTCTCCTCCTCCCCTTTTCTTCTCCAACGTGAGTGAGTGTAGAGTGAACATTGCTGCAACTCCAACCGTGTACACCATCTCGTTCTTCTCCATCGTTGACTCAAAGCCTCGAAGGTGAGACTTTCCATCTCTTCCAAGTGTTGTGAAAATCGTGGGTTTCCTTTCTTCTACCCTTGTGGGTTTTGGATTTGAACAAACCTTTACATGTTCATACATGTTTCACGAGCTGCTATTACATGTCTTTACCTTAGAATTGTGGTTTGTTGAGCATGTATACAATGCATTTGTTTTGGTTATTGTGAAATGTGGTAGTGAGTTACCATTTGAGATCGTTTGGATTTTCTCCTTATTAGAAAACGTTTTGGGTCTTTGCTTAAGAACATTTCGATTTTGGTACCACGCTTGTCGTTCGGGTTGAGCAAGCTTGCATCCCTTTCTAGTGAGGTTTCCAACCTCTTTCTATTTACACGATTTTCTTGTCTTGATTAAATGAACTATACATTCTTTCTTTCCCACGCACGACATGAAACCAAACTCCATGTTGCGCATTCTATGAAATGCGTGGAGATGTTGTGGATTAGGTTATAAATGTGATACCATTTCGTGAGTTTCCATTTTCCCTATTTGGTTGTGGATTTAGGACAAGTAAATGTACTCATGCTCTTGCAATTATCATAAGTCATTGCTTGCCTTTGATTCATACTTGCTAGTTGGATGAGCATGCCCTTGTGAAGTGTTTTCCTCCATTAAGATAGTGGCTGCAACGTTTGGATGTTGTTCATTATTTTTCTACGTTTTCTTTGGTTGCTGCACTCTTTTCCTTTGTTGATTAAAGCATGGCAGCCATGTTTCCACGCTATTGTCTAATGATATGGGTTTTCTACTCCTGATTGGTTGGCTAGGACGCCTTGGACCAGCCCCACGCCGTGCAGCCAACCCCCTTTGAATCAACATCGTTGGGTGGGGTTGTTGTTGGCCTAGGTTGGATGGGTCGAGCCATAATGGGGCGCGCCATCGGTTTTCCCCAGCTCCAAATTTTAGTTTCCAGTTTCGTTGGCCATGGGCGCCTTAAACTTTTGGCCTTTCTTTTTATCATTTTGTTTCAGTTGGACTGGTCCAGACTGCTGGACATGTCTAGTAGTGGTTGACCCTAGACATGTTCCCCATGTCCGTGCGGTTTGCCTCTCTCTTAGAGGTCTGAACCGACCCATAGTCGAATACTTGATCGGCTGAAAGGGTGTAGCCTTGGCCTGGCCTGACATGGTCTGGACCAACCGGTCCAGACCTGTCATAGGCCTGCCCCGTGTTCGTCGATGGGATGTCTCCTACTCTACCTCCATTTTTTTTTCGTCATGACGCAGCTTATGTCAGCACCCCTTCTCGGGTGGCTGGGCTGTTCGGTGAGCCTAGCGTGGTCTGGACCGGTTATGGTCCAGATCTGTTAGAGGACCCTAACCGAACTAGGTTTCGGTTAAGGGCTTCACGTCCTTGAGCCCAGCATAGTGCTGGGGCCGCTTGGGGTTGCTGCAGCTTGGCTGCATCAATTTTTGGTCCTACGGCTGGGTAGGCTGTGTGCCAGCACCTCTTCCCTGGTGGCAGCTGAGCAACAGTTGGGTCTGGACATTGGTCCAGACCCTGCACCTATTTAGAACAGCCCGCATGTGGGTCTGGACCAGTCGGTCCAGACCTGGGCTTGTCCCTTTTGTGACTACAGCTGGTAAGCACACGTGTGTGGACTCTCTTCCCGAACCCGGCACACTGGGTCCTTCTTGTTTCGACCTTGCCATCGGTCATTTAGGCACCTTGTGATAGCATGATACACAGTCCTCCTCTTGGTTCTGCAGCCTTGCCCGAATCGAGCCGCCGTGTGTGTGAGTGGTCGTTATTCATTGCAAGTTTCCTGGATATAGGTAGGCATGCATAGTTATGTATATGTAATGAATGGTGAAAACCATTAATTGTTGTAGTATTGTTTCACCATCGTTGTGGGTGTGGTCGTCTTTGCATAGTGCGGGAAGTGCTCGCAAACGATGTCTTGTTTAATGCCTTATTATAATAAGGGGGTTGCGGAATTGAGAATGTAGGTCTTCTGTTGAATGAATTATTCAAGTATGGCACCATTCTTGTTATATATATATATATATTCAACACCCTGGCACTTCTTAACTCAATGATTTAAATGTATTTTGATGATGTCACATAACGTAGTTGTACACCCTTGAGCACGTAAGCTTTGCTCTAACGTATGCTATCGCTTGTTCGCCTGGGTAATGTTCGAATGTACTATCATAGTGGCAATTACATGCATTTTTCCTAAGTACGTAGGGATTCTTGAGGCACTCTTATATATAGTCGCGATCTCATGAGACTTATGCGACTGATAGAACTCCTTGGCGAGTTCTGTTGTGGGCAATGGCCCCACCTAGCGAAATGAGCTCGCTTGTAGTTGCGATGCATGGTTTCTGTACCTCGGCACAGCTTCTGAGTCATGCTTTACCGTGACAGATGCTTCTAATTGTCTCATCATAGCATGCAATGGTTGGCATTGTCGCTTGACTAGTTCTCGCATTTGTGACATGGTGCACATACGTGTCCATGTGTATCTGTATACAACTCACGAAAGTACATCAATAACTTTATGTTCTGTGATGCATACCTCCCCTTGTTGTCGTGACCGTCAGTGGTGACTCTTTCTGGGCCAAACCTACCTGGCCCAAGGGATTCGGTCCCAGTAGTGTGCAGGATATGGGACAGTACAGTTTGATGTTCGTCTCCATCCTCTTCTTCAGTTGAACCCTTATGGGGGTGTTACCTCCTCGTTGCGGGTGTTGCCGCAGCTCGGCAGCACAGCCCAAACCGGGCATGCCTGTGTGCGCTTAGTGTATTTTACATCAGTGTGGTTGGTAAGGTTGCCGACCTCTTTGGGAACGGTTCCAACACAGTTGTTGGATTTGCCTCCCTTTAGTCTCGTTTCCATAGAGAACTCCGGACTGCAGCCTATAGGGCTGTAGTAGTGTCTGCGAGATAGGTTCCGATGAACCTGCTACCTAGGTCTGTACTGTTGTCTAGACCAACGGACCGCGTAGTAGTATTACCTTTATGGTATTTTGGAATCTTCGTTTCCCGAGTCGTGCCGTCGCAGCACTTTGGCTGCATTCTAGTTGGATAGTGCTACGGGTATTCGGCAAGAGTTTGGCCTTGTTACAACCAGATTGGGTTGTTGCTGCTGCGGTTTCGGTGCAGCAAGTGTTCAGGCTTCGTCCTTGTAGTTTTGTAGCCCTTTGCATGAGATAGCTACTTGTCTAGCCGTGCTTTCCATTTTGCATGACTAAGTTGCCACCTTACCCTTTCACAACAACTGTCCTTTTGCCGCCTTGATAGCAATAACAAGTAGTTAAATATGTATTTTGTTACACATGCCATGTTATGCTAAATGCATCGGAGTTAGCCCTCTCCGTTATGTGTGGTTTGTCATATGTAAAGCATGTGAACGCTTGTGTACGATGTGATTCAGTGTAAACCGTGTGAAACTAGATCATCCGAATGCTTTGGTTCAATGATTCGAACAATGTGTCTTCTCCTAGGTGTTCTTGACACTTGGCTATTGCACACCTTTCGAGGTACTTGTCCCTCGTTGTGTAGTTATGGGATTTACGAGATTTAAGTATTTGTACAACAATACTCTATGTATCCATATCATAGACTTCCTTAGCAAGTCATTTTTGGGTTGTAGACCCACTTTGCGAGATGAACTCGCTTACATTAAGAATACATGTTTTGTATGCTTGTGCACACCCCTCAATCTGCTCGAGAGTTGCCTTGCCATGGCCAAATGTTTCTAACTATCTCATCGCGAAGCACGTTGTTCTGCAATGTTGCGTTAACTTGATGTGTACTTGTTGTAGTCAGCACATGCGCGACTACTTGCACCTGAGGTTTACTCGCGTAGTTCGTACTATTTCATTGAAGTATGATACTTGTTCACACTTGATTGTTCAGTACACACTCGTGTTGTTTTGCCTTGTTCGTGGATATGCGAGTGTCATTGTAATGTTTTAGAGACAATGCTTTACGCAATAGAATATTGATGAAATACCATATGCATATAAATGTGTGTTTGCTTGTACACTTAATTGTCTCTCAGAAATGATATATGCAATGCCTTTGTGGTTATATTTGTTTAAAAGATAGAACTTGTGGTATTCTTACACTTTGCACTTGGCACATCCTGACACAGTTATTGAGTAGAACGTACCCTGAGGAGGTACATTGCTTGAGGCTTTGGTAAGCGCACCACGTGCCCTTACTTCATGAAATGAAAATATAACATCATAGGGTATGAATACTGATGTGACTTGATATGGGCTCAGCTGGAGTCTTTGGGCAGTGGCCCTTGTTGTGTGGACTCTTGTGTGATATACCCTAAAACAGAAATGAATAATATGGTGTTATGACTGCTTTCACGAGCAGTGTGCTCCGTTGGCCGCGTGAGGCTGAGCACGTGGATGGGCAGGCCAAGTCCTCGTTTTGTGTACCCCGCGGGGACCACGAGGCAAATTCCTCATTGTGAGGTATGGATGAACATGAGCCTAAGAAAGATAAACCTGCTTCGCCCCATTCACAAAATGGTTCACCTTGGGAGAGGGTGGATGGTACATCCCTGAGTGACTTGTCGTTACTACGACACATGTTTTGACAGGAGCCGTAGCGCCCTTTGGCCTCCAGTCACTCAGAGTCAGGGAGGTCGAGGTTACCTTTTTTGGACCTCACTACTGCAGTAGTATGGATTGCAATCCTTGCCTATGCGAGTATTTCTCCTAGCCGTGTGCTGCTCGCATGAGGTTGACTCGGTCTGTAGCTTCCCCGGTTACCACACTAGAATTGAATAACAGACGCCGGGTGCATGTCTAACAGAATGCAAGGTTCCTTCGCGTACCCGAAGGAGTAAACAGAAGAACTTAAAGACTAACCAATCATCTGACTTACTATAGTTGTACTTTACTTGTTCTGTAGTCTGTGCGTCAGTTGCCTTTCTTGTTCAGCTGTTACCTTGGTTGCCTTGTTGTTCAGTACTTGGTACAGTTTGTTACTGCTGTGAGTGTTTGCCTCACAGTTATTTCAGCTATTACTATAGTTGCTTGCTGCTTAGTATTCGTTACCATTCAGATTTAATGTTTAGCTACTTGTTGTACGGCTGCTCTAGTTGCTTGTTCTTTTCCAGCACTTGTTACGATTACTACAGCTTGTTATTTTTCAGTTGCCTTGTACTTGTCTCTTGAACTTACCTGACACCGTTTCACAGCACATTTGATTATTATGTTCCTTGATGCATACCTTACCAGTTGATATGGATTGTGAGATGAATTAGCGTAGTTACTGTTCATGAATTCCTGGTAGTTACTTCCACTTATAGTTCTGTATTCTTGCTCATGCTGTAACTGCTCAATTATTGTAAATAAGCATGCTATGTATTGTCATGTATAGCTCAGCTTCATTTTCCACACTTTGGTATTTTGAGTTTGGTTTGTCTCTCCATCTCGAAAGAGTACTGACCCCGTGTTATGGGGATACAGGTTGCTTAGGCATGCGATAAAACTCGATGTGCTGCAGCGGACTCTGAACCTACACTTCTGATACTTGCTAGATCTTGGCAGTTTGGTTTTGTATAAGAAAAAAATGATTTGTACAACTTGTAAATGTATTTAATGAAAGTTGTTTCCTTACTATTGTTGTTCTCTGTAGCTCGCCCAGAGTTTCCCCTTGTCTTTCCCTTTCAGTTTTTCCGCACTTGTGCTCTCTGGTTTTCAAAAAAAAAAAAAAAATCCTAAAAATCCAAAGGATTTTCTGAGTAGAAATTCTGGGGCGTTACAGTTATGGTATCAGAGCAATGTTTTAAAAAGAGATGAAGAAGTGTGGTTCAAGTCTCTGCAAGCATCGACCATCGCACTGTGAGTATTTCTAATTCTGTAGGATTGTATTTCTGTTGTTTGATGACTTGTACTGCTTGATTAGATGATCTTGTGTGTTTTTCGGGTGTCGTTCGATGTGAGACCCCATTTCGTGTTTGAGCCTTGTATATCGGGCTTAAGTTATCGATTGTTGGAACCTAAAGGTTCATTCGCGCTTGTGGACCTAGTTTTCGAAGATGTTTCGAGTAGACTCCTGCGAGAGTTGAAGCTTTTGAGTTAAATCGAGGGGACTACTTGCATGGTTCGCCCTTCTCGTTCCACATTGTATGGTGGGGACGATTGATTTATCGTAGCAACGATCGAACTATTATCCTAGTCATGTTAAGCTTGAGACGACTTGTTTACGCGTGCTTTTTGTAATGCTTATAGTGGCAGTGATAAGTAGCATAGTGTGAATCTCCTTTATGATATGATTGTGTTGCTATCTGAATAGAATTATTGAGAGCATGCGGCGGATGCTTAGATCCGATGTATGACTTTGGTTCGTGGAACCTTGTTGAAGGAATGTGTGATTCCTTGTTCTGTTGTGCCATGTGAAGTAATGTGATACATGTTGCTGTTTTATGTGTGATTCTACTTCCTGGGAAAAGTAGTAATACGATGTGTGTTGTTAGTCAGTCTGCCTAAACCCTTGTTAGTGGTTTCTGACCCTGAGTGCGGTCAATTGTCTTGATCAATCGATTGTATTGATGTAACTCTGTGTACAGAGTATCTATGAAGATAGGTATGACCAAGACCAGGTAATCCGACTAGCTTGGTGAATCTCTGTGAGGAAACACTATCCAAGACCAGGTAAACCATCTAGGGCGGTAAATCCGTGTGAGGTTGTACGTTTCCCAGATCTGGCGATCCGACGGGTAACTTGTGTGATTTTGATCTCCTGATATTGATGAATATAGCTAGTTGTGATCTATAAGTTGACCTTTCTAGCAGTAGCGGCCTGATATGGTGTCGCTCGAGATTGTTGAGGGAATGTACTTGCTTGTTGTGTTGTTGCCCGATTTTGTTGCAATGTGACTTTTGTTTGAATTGTGATGAATGTTGCCTGATTTTGTGTGTTGGGTGCTCATGATTTCTGTATGATTATGGCGATTATCGCTTAGCGAGCAGGGTTGTTAGATCTCTTTATTAATTTGTTGTGTCTTTTCATCATGATAGATGACTCAGGAGACTAGATGCAACAATATTTTGAGTGTTGTGAACAACCTTGCAGAGGTTGTGCAACGACAAACGGTAGCGATTCAGCAGTTGGATGCGAATCTTCAGCTCGTAACCCAAGATAGGCAGAATAATAGTGCAAAAACCTATAAGCTACCCATAGATTTGAATCTCCCTACTTTTGAGAACGAGACCGACCCTGAGATTTGCCGAGCCGTTGATACGTGAGAGAGAGCAGAAGCGTCAGAAAATATCTCAAAACCGCCAGTGTAAGCGATCCCAGCGATCGATTGTCTAGCGAAAGCAACCACAGCGACCGATAGTTCAGCGGAAATGTCGGCGATGTGACGTAAATCACGGTCTTGGAACTTGTCCTCTCTTCGACGACAAGTGTTTTAGGTGTGGACAACCCGGGCATGTTGCCAAGTTTTGTCCCAAGAAGTCTATGGGAGACTTAGTTGTAGCCGATTAGGCGTTGTCAGACGAGATCTGACCATTTTGTTGTTACCCCTTGTTTTGTGATTTCGCAGACGAAATCCTTTTTAAGGATGGCAGGATGTAAGGTCCGCGAATATTTTTGAGGAGTTTACTGCGTACTTAGTGTTGATATGTGTGCTTTTGTATAATTACGAGGTCATATTGCATAATTAAGTAAATTTTGGTTGTGCCTTGTATTTCTGCTTTATACGCGTGACCCGAAAATCGTGTAAAAATCACTGTGTAAGTAAGAAGTGCCTAATTCTGGATGAATTAATCTTTGAGAATTTAAGGTCTAATTTATAATATGTTTTTATAGTTTGTCCCCGAATTCCGGACTTATACGACGTAAAAACCTCGTCAGTGCATGTGAATTACGAGTGTTAGACCCGAAATCATAATACGCTTAATTCTCGCAAGAGAGAGGCAATTTTATCAAAAGGCCTTGATCATTTCGTATTAATTGAGGTTATTTAGAGAACTAAATGATTTATTTGAATTTAATTAATATTTTAGTGTATTAATTAAGCGTAGTTTTGAAATATAACAAGTGGCGATTTTTGGATTTGGAGCGAATCAACTAGATGAGGACCCAAATCCATTGGGCGTCCTCTCTAGTAGACATCCTTAGTCTTGGTTGACCAGATGGTCAAGGTTTGACCAGCTGGGTGGTACTTTTGTAACATTTTGCATGGCATTTGAAAAGTAAGCCACTATTGGCCATTGCTTTTTTTCAAAAAGGCTCATAATGAAGCATTATGAGGGGCGCACCTTTCAAAGAGAGAGCATGGGGCTGGCACCCCATGGCATTTCTGCAACATTTTTGAAGGATTTCAAATGCTAGAAACCCATTGGCTGAGCCTTAGGGCAGCCCATGTAATTCTTTCAAGTTTTAATGGTTTTTCAAAGTGGCATTTTTGAAAGAATTTGGAATGATTTTAAAAGACCTACATGCATTGGGCGTAGACTCCTAGGAGGGGGGCGTGGAGCACCCCAGCCCTTCATCCTAGCTGGGTTAATCCCAGCCGTCCAATGCCTTAACCCTAACTATTTAATGTTGTGAAGAGAGAGAAAGAGGTATGCAATAGACGATTTTCTTGAGGAGCATCTCTCTCCTCCTCCCCTTTTCTTCTCCAACGTGAGTGAGTGTAGAGTGAACATTGCTGCAACTCCAACCGTGTACACCATCTCGTTCTTCTCCATCGTTGACTCAAAGCCTCGAAGGTGAGACTTTCCATCTCTTCCAAGTGTTGTGAAAATCGTGGGTTTCCTTTCTTCTACCCTTGTGGGTTTTGGATTTGAACAAACCTTTACATGTTCATACATGTTTCACGAGCTGCTATTACATGTCTTTACCTTAGAATTGTGGTTTGTTGAGCATGTATACAATGCATTTGTTTTGGTTATTGTGAAATGTGGTAGTGAGTTACCATTTGAGATCGTTTGGATTTTCTCCTTATTAGAAAACGTTTTGGGTCTTTGCTTAAGAACATTTCGATTTTGGTACCACGCTTGTCGTTCTGGTTGAGCAATCTTGCATCCCTTTCTAGTGAGGTTTCCAACCTCTTTCTATTTACACGATTTTCTTGTCTTGATTAAATGAACTATACATTCTTTCTTTCCCACGCACGACATGAAACCAAACTCCATGTTGCGCATTCTATGAAATGCGTGGAGATGTTGTGGATTAGGTTATAAATGTGATACCATTTCGTGAGTTTCCATTTTCCCTATTTGGTTGTGGATTTAGGACGAGTAAATGTACTCATGCTCTTGCAATTATCATAAGTCATTGCTTGCCTTTATTTCATACTTGCTAGTTGGATGAGCATGCCCTTGTGAAGTGTTTTCCTCCATTAAGATAGTGGCTGCAACGTTTGGATGTTGTTCATTATTTTTCTACGTTTTCTTTGGTTGCTGCACTCTTTTCCTTTGTTGATTAAAGCATGGCAGCCATGTTTCCACGCTATTGTCTAATGATATGGTTTTTCTACTCCTGATTGGTTGGCTAGGACGCCTTGGACCACCCCACGTCGTGCAGCCAACCCCCTTTGAACCAACATCGTTGGGTGGGGTTGCTGTTGGCCTAGGTTGGATGGGTCGAGCCATAATGGGGCGCGCCATCGGTTTTCCCCAGCTCCAAATTTTAGTTTCCAGTTTCGTTGGCCATGGGCGCCTTAAACTTTCGGCCTTTCTTTTTATCGTTTTGTTTCAGCTGGACTGGTCCAGACTGCTGGACATGTCTAGTAGTGGTTGACCCTGGACATGTTCCCCATGTCCGTGCGGTTTGCCTCTCTCTTAGAGGTCTGAACTGACCCATAGCCGAATACTTGATCGGCTGAAAGGGTGTAGCCTTGGCCTGGCCTGACATGGTCTGGACCGACCGGTCCAGACCTGTCACAGGCCTGCCCCGTGTTCGTCGATGGGATGTCTCCTACTCTACCTCCATTTTTTTTTCGTCATGACGCAGCTTATGCCAGCTCCCCTTCTCGGGTGGCTAGGCTGTTCGGTGAGCCTAGCGTGGTCTGGACCGGTTATGGTCCAGATCTGTTAGAGGACCCTAACCGAACTAGGTTTTGGTTAAGGGCTTCACGTCCTTGAGCCCAGCATAGTGCTGGTGCCGCTTGGGGTTGCTGCAGCTTGGCTGCATCAATTTTTGGTCCTACGGCTGGGTAGGCTGTGTGCCAGCACCTCTTCCCTGGTGGCAGCTGAGCAACAGTTGGGTCTGGACATTGGTCCAGACCCTGCACCTATTTAGAACAGCCCGCATGTGGGTCTGGACCAGTCGGTCCAGACCTGGGCTTGTCCCTTTTGTGACTACAGCTGGTAAGCACACGTGTGTGGACTCTCTTCCCGAACCCGACACACTGGGTCCTTCTTGTTTCGGCCTTGCCATCGGTCATTTAGGCACCTTGTGATAGCATGATACACAGTCCTCCTCTTGGTTCTGCAGCCTTGCCCGAATCGAGCCGGCGTGTGTGTGAGTGGTCGTTATTCATTGCAAGTTTCCTGGATATAGGTAGGCATGCGTAGTTATGTATATGTAATGAATGGTGAAAACCATTAATTGTTGTAGTATTGTTTCACCATCGTTGTGGGTGTGGTCGTCTTTGCATAGTGCGGGAAGTGCTCGCAAACGATGTCTTGTTTAATGCCTTGTTATAATAAGGGGGTTGCGGAATTGAGAATGTAGGTCTTCAGTTGAATGAATTATTCAAGTATGGCACCACCCTTGTTATATATATATATTCAACACCCTGGCCCTTCTTAACTCAATGATTTAAATGTATTTTGATGATGTCACATAACGTAGTTGTACACCCTTGAGCACGTAAGCTTTGCTCTAACGTATGCTATCGCTTGTTCGCCTGGGTAATGTTCGAATGTACTATCATAGTGGCAATTACATGCATTTTTCCTAAGTACGTAGGGATTCTTGAGGCACTCTTATATATAGTCGCGGTCTCATGAGACTTATGTGACTGATAGAACTCCTTGGCGAGTCCTGTTGTGGGCAATGGCCCCACCTAGCGAAATGAGCTCGCTTGTAGTTGCGATGCATGGTTTCTGTACCTCGGCACAGTTTTGAGTCATGCTTTACTATGACAGATGCTTCTAACTGTCTCATCATAGCATGCAATGGTTGGCATTGTCGCTTGACTAGTTCTCGCATTTGTGACATGGTGCACATACGTGTCCATGTGTATCTGTATACAACTCACGAAAGTACATCAATAACTTTATGTTCTGTGATGCATACCTCCCCTTGTTGTCGTGACCGTCAGTGGTGACTCTTTCTGGGCCAAACCTACCTGGCCCAAGGGATTCGGTCCCAGTAGTGTGCGGGATATGGGACAGTACAGTTTGATGTTCGTCTCCATCCTCTTCTTCAGTTGAACCCTTATGGGGGTGTTACCTCCTCGTTGCGGGTGTTGCCGCAGCTCGGCAGCATAGCCCAAACCGGGCATGCCTGTGTGCGCTTAGTGTATTTTACATCAGTGTGGTTGGTAAGGTTGCCGACCTCTTTGGGAACGGTTCCAACACAGTTGTTGGATTTGCCTCCCTTTAGTCTCGTTTCCATAGAGAACTCCGGACTGCAGCCTATAGGGCTGTAGTAGTGTCTGCGAGATAGGTTCCGATGAACCTGCTACCTAGGTCTATACTGTTGTCTAGACCAACGGACCGCGTAGTAGTATTACCTTTATGGTATTTTGGAATCTTCGTTTCCCGAGTCGTGCCGTCGTAGCACTTTGGCTGCATTCTAGTTGGATAGTGCTACGGGTATTCGGCAAGAGTTTGGCCTTGTTACAACCAGATTGGGTTGTTGCTGCTGCGGTTTCGGTGCAGCAACTGTTCAGGCTTCGTCCTTGTAGTTTCGTAGCCCTTTGCATGAGATAGCTACTTGTCTAGCCGTGCTTTCCATTTTGCATGACTAAGTTGCCACCTTACCCTTTCACAACAACTTTCCTTTTGCCGCCTTGATAGCAATAACAAGTAGTTAAATATGTATTTTGTTACACATGCCATGTTATGCTAAATGCATCAGAGTTAGCCCTCTCCGTTATGTGTGGTTTGTCATATGTAAAGCATGTGAACGCTTGTGTACGATGTGATTCAGTGTAAACCGTGTGAGACTAGATCATCCGAATGCTTTGGTTCAATGATTCGAACAATGTGTCTTCTCCTAGGTGTTCTTGACACTTGGCTATTGCACACCTTTCGAGGTACTTGTCCCTCGTTGTGTAGTTATGGGATTTACGAGATTTAAGTATTTGTACAACAATACTCTATGTATCCATATCATAGACTTCCTTAGCAAGTCATTTTCGGGTTGTAGACCCACTTTGCGAGATGAACTCGCTTACATTAAGAATACATGTTTTGTATGCTTGTGCACACCCCTCAATCTGCTCGAGAGTTGCCTTGCCATGGCCAAATGTTTCTAACTATCTCATCGCGAAGCACGTTGTTCTGCAATGTTGCGTTAACTTGATGTGTACTTGTTGTAGTCAGCACATGCGCGACTACTTGCACCTGAGGTTTACTCGCGTAGTTCGTACTATTTCATTGAAGTATGATACTTGTTCACACTTGATTGTTCAGTACACACTCGTGTTGTTTTGCCTTGTTCGTGGATATGCGAGTGCCATTGTAATGTTTTAGAGACAATGCTTTACGCAATAGAATATTGATGAAATACCATATGCATATAAATGTGTGTTTGCTTGTACACTTAATTGTCTCTCAGAAATGATATATGCAATGCCTTTGTGGTTATATTTGTTTAAAAGATAGAACTTGTTGTATTCTTACACTTTGCACTTGGCACATCCTGACACAGTTATTGAGTAGAACGTACCGTGAGGAGGTACATTGCTTGAGGCTTTGGTAAGCGCACCACGTGCCCTTACTTCATGAAATGAAAATATAACACCATAGGGTATGAATACTGATATGACTTGATATGGGCTCAGCTGGAGTCTTTGGGCAGTGGCCTTTGTTGTGTGGACTCTTGTGTGATATACCCTAAAACAGAAATGAATAATATGGTGTTATGACTGCTTTCACGAGCAGTGTGCTCCGTTGGCCGCGTGAGGCTGAGCACGTGGATGGGCAGGCCAAGTCCTCGTTTTGTGTACCCCGCGGGGACCACGAGGCAAATTCCTCATTGTGAGGTATGGATGAACATGAGCCTAAGAAAGATAAACCTGCTTCGCCCCATTCATAAAATGGTTCACCTTGGGAGAGGGTGGATGGTACAGCCCTGAGTGACTTGTCGTTACTACGACACATGTTTTGACAGGAGCCGTAGCGCCCTTTGGCCTCCAGTCACTCAGAGTCAGGGAGGTCGAGGTTACCTTTTTAGGACCTCACTACTACAGTAGTATGGATTGCAATCCTTGCCTATGCGAGTATTTCTCCTAGCCGTGTGCTGCTCGCATGAGGTTGACTCGGTCTGTAGCTTCCCCGGTTACCACACTAGAATTGAATAACAGACGTCGGGTGCATGTCTAACAGAATGTGAGGTTCTTTCGCGTACCCGAAGGAGTAAACAGAAGAACTTAAAGACTAACCAATCAGCTGACTTACTATAGTTGTACTTTACTTGTTCTGTAGTCTGTGCTTCAGTTGCCTTTCTTGTTCAGCTGTTACCTTGGTTGCCTTGTTGTTCAGTACTTGGTACAGTTTGTTACTGCTGTGAGTGTTTGCCTCACAGTTATTTCAGCTATTAATATAGTTGCTTGCTGCTTAGTATTCGTTACCATTCAGATTTAATGTTTAGCTACTTGTTGTACGGCTGCTCTAGTTGCTTGTTCTTTTCCAGCACTTGTTACGATTACTACAGCTTGTTATTTTTCAGTTGCCTTGTACTTGTCTCTTAAACTTACCTGACACCATTTCACAGCACATTTGATTATTATGTTCCTTGATGCATACCTTACCAGTTGATATGGATTGTGAGATGAATTAGCGTAGTTACTGTTCATGAATTCCTGGTAGTTACTTCCACTTATAGTTCTGTATTCTTGCTCATGCTGTAACTGCTCAATTATTGTAAATAAGCATGCTATGTATTGTCATGTATAGCTCTGCTTCATTTTCCACACTTTGGTATTTTGAGTTTGGTTTGTCTCACCATCTCGAAAGAGTACTGACCCCGTGTTATGGGGATACAGGTTGCTTAGGCGTGCGATAAAGCTCGATGTGCTGCAGCGGACTCTGAACCTACACTTGTGATACTTGCTAGATCTTGGCAGTTTGGTTTTGTATAAGGAAAAAATGATTTGTACAACTTGTAAATGTATTTAATGAAAGTTGTTTCCTTACTATTGTTGTTCTCTGTAGCTCGCCCAGAGTTTCCCCTTGTCTTTTCCTTTCAGTTTTTCCGCACTTGTGCTCTCTTGTTTTCAAAAAAAATTCCTAAAAATCCATAGGATTTTCCGAGTAGAAATTCTGGGGCGTTACAGGTACTGCGATAGGCAGACCGACACCATCAATGATGCATCAATGGTAGATCTACAACAGATAAATAAAGGGGAAAATCTAAAGAAGGAGACAAAAACTTACCTGATTTGCAGAGCTTTGCTAGAGGATTGAAGGGTTCTCTGATTGTTCAGAGTTTCGAAGGGGGAAGTTGAACTCTTCTCCTCTACTACGGAGATCTTCTGCGGCTATAGTTCTGTAACTCTGTGGAAGTTCGGATTTACTTGCCGGAATATCACGAAGTCGTGGTTTCTTTGAAATCCTGAGAGGAACCTTCTTCAATGGCCTTCAGGGGGATGGTCCAGAGGAAAGAGGTGAGATGAATACTCGATGGAGTTCGTGGATGGAAGAAGGGACTGAATGGATGACAGGGGCGAGGCAGAAGACGGATCCTGGATGAAATTGGCGATGAAATGGATGAATGCTCGATCAATGCTCCCCTCCCTCCAGAGGCTTGGATGCCTCTTCTTTAAAGAGAATCGTTGGCTCGTTGGTTGAAGATGGAAGGCCGAGAGAAGAAGAAACTGTTGAAGATGAAGGGTGCGAACGGGGGTGGCCGTTTCCACTTTCCTCAATTTGCAAAGAGGGGGTTCCTTTTCGGAAATTTTCTAAAAAAATAGTTTTTGTTTTCAAAAAGAGGTTTCAACAGAGGGTTTTAACAAAAAAGTTTAAAAAGGAGGGTAGATTACCTAGTTTTTGAAATTTTTTTGGATTTTTGATTTTCTTATTTTTTTGTTCTTTTCTTAAACATATATTTTTTTTGTACTTTTTGAAAAAAATTCTAGAAACTAAGGATTTTTGACTATTTTTTTTTTTTACAAAATTTCAAAAATATTTAAAAAAAGCAGAGTTTTTCTAAAAAACGGTTTATTTTAGGGAAGTTTCTTCAGAAGGAATGGGTTTGAACTCGAGTTTTGAGAAAATGTTCGAGTTTTTTAAACTCGAATCGAGAAATACAACGTGATGGATCCAAACGGATGTCGAATGGACTGTCTGAGCTATTTAAAGACTATTTTTGGTATTTTCTATAATTTTAATTTAAAATTTGAACAAGGAGACTCAGATTTGGATCTGAACAATGGATCCAGATCCGAAATCAATTTAAACATATGAAATGGATTTAATTTAAAAAAAACTAGAGAAATGAACTGGAATTTAGATTTGAAATGACTCAATTGCTTCAAAAAAATGATATTAGAGGCAAAAAGGGAATATTTAAAAGATTTTGAAAAATTTGGGGTGTTTACAGTAGGTTTCAAAAGACTAGAGGCAACAAGAAGAAGCCTTAGAGTTTCACTACAGGCCAGAGTAGAGTGCTGCTAGCCAAAAAGGCATGGGTGCAATAAGGTGGCAACATCTAACAACAACCACAGACCAATACTTGCTAGAAGTGCAAGAGCCACCACAAGGGTCAGTGCTACTGGGACACCAGAGCGTGCCTACACTGTGGTGAGATGGGACACTTCATCAGGAAATGTCCTAAGAGGTTGGCGTGAAATGGGCAAAATATGATACCTAGTGGCCAAAGGCATCTCCAGCAGCAAGAACAAAAAAAAAGCTATAGGACGCATCTACGCAACTACTATGGAAGAACTGAAGAAAGATGCTGATGTCATAGAAGCTACCATCCATATTGCCTAATTTGATGCTAAGGTATTGTTTGATACGGGTGAAATACACTTTTTTGTTTCTACACGATTTTCTAGTCTATTAAACTTGTCATTGGTTGTTATGTGATATATATTAAAAATTGTCATAATGTTGAGCGATGGAACCATTGCTTGAAACTATTTACCGAAGGTAAAAGTCATTATTGTGGGACAGAACCTTTCTCCCAACTTAATTGTGTTAGACATGAATGGGTATGATGTAATTTTAGAAATGGACTATACGAGCACTACACTTGTATGGATTGCCACGAGAGACAAATACATTTTATTCATCCTAATCAACCTATCCTGAAATACAAAGCCAATACATTAGTGAAGAAGAGAAGAATGTTTTCGGCACTGAAGGCTCAATGTTACATTGAGGGCATGAGGCCTTTATGGCCAGTGTTTTCTTGGTGAAACCCAACATGACCTATAAGATCCATAATTTTTAGTAAACTTTTGAATAAAAATAAGAGGTATTTTTATGTAATTTTATCATATTGACGTGAAATGCAAAATAAAGGGATTTTGCAAAGCCAATTATACTTAAGATGCATATATCCTCTAGGATATATTGTAAACATCCCAAATTTTCCTCATCCATGCTCAGACAACCCTCCTCGTGCAATGCCAACCCTGTTAGGTTAGTGTAGGAGTCAAACCTCGAGTCAATTTTAGAAAATCACCATTTTACCAACTTTCCTTAGGAAAATTACCATTTTACCCCTAGGTCATCCCGGACCCCAATCAGTTGGAGTCAACCAAGCTCGTTGGTCAGTTCAGAACAGAGAATGGCGTACTCACTTTTTTCGCAAAAAATATCAGCGAAACCCTGAAAATGTGCCCATACAAAAATATTTTGTGGACTTCACATAAATATCTCATAAAAATATCTTATGGGCCTCACATAAATATCCTATGAAAATATCTAGTGGGCCCCACAAAGATATACATGTTATTTTATTACTTTCTCCTTAAGTTTGTATCTGGATTGGTTCCAACTTTTCCCACATCCAAGATCCACATCTTGGCCTATAAATAAGAGGCTAACCGCTTTAGAAAAAATACCACTAATCATGCATATATTTTGCATTTTATTTATCTTTATTTATGCATCATTCATGATAAAATCACATTAAAACCCCATCTTTATCATTGTTTTCGAGTATTTGCTTCAAAATCGAATTTTCGAGAAAAATCGCATTTTTCAATTCGGCAAAGCGCTTTTCAATATTTTTATCAGTTTTAAAATTTTTTAATTATAATTTAGTTAGAATATGACTTACTTAATTATTTTGAATGAGTTTTAGAAAAATATCCCTTTGAAAAATACCTTTCTTAGAAGGAGACCCTGTTTTGGAAATTGAGAAAAATTATTAGACACTTTTTGAAATTTTGAATTTTAACCTAATTAGGGATTATAAATAGTGGTTTTGAGGGCTGGAAAATTGTTTTTTCCAGCAGCCTCAAGCCCTCCTTTTCTCCCTCCCGCTCTTCTCTCTCTCTCTCTCTTGTTTTCAATCCTTGTCGATTTCTCCCCCTCTCTTCTTCTTCTTTTTCTCTTCTCTTTGCATCCAATCTGTCGTCGACAACCATTCTTTTTGTCGAGGAGGTATGTGTTTAGCTGGGATTAGCCACCTTCTCTTCTCATTCAATCTATCGGAGGTGATCCGCGATGATTTGCTTATTTCTCCCACTACAACAAACCAGTGGATTAGCGACGACCTAAATCCATCGATAATCCAACGTTAATTCGTCGCTAAATAGTTTAGCGATGGATAGCTTCCATCACAAATTTTTCGATGCTAATAAGCAACGACATATATCTGTCGCCCATTGCGTCGCTAAGTAGCGAGAGACTGTATCTGTCGCCAGTTTCGTCGCTAAATTGCGACGGAATAACGAATGACAAAATCTGTCGCAAGGTCGTCGTCACTAAATAGTGACTTCGGTTTGGCGACAAATTTATAGTCGTTGCTAATCCGTCGCTAAATTCAATGCCCATAGTAATTAGCGACGGATATATCCATCGCTAATTCGTAGCAAAAAAAAGAAAAAAATAAAAAAAAAAAAATTGAAAATTAAATATCGAGAAAAAGTTTCTCGTGATACAATTTATATTTCCTGTGAATAAAAAACAAAGTACACATCAAAATACATATAAAAGGAAACTGAAACAATTAATTGATCCACCATAAAATTCGCAAGTTCTAATTATTTACAATTTAACATTTACATTTTTGAAACAAAAAAAAGGTAGAACAAATTCAACACATAAATCTAATCATCGCCAAGATTTTGTGTGTCCTCTTGTTCAGTGTTTCGATCTATCCCTTCAGCTCCACTATGATGATTATCGCCAGCAACCTACACGAGAAAAGAAATGTCAGTATTGATAAACAAAATATACTGAAATATAGCCTACTCTATATGTGATTCTATCATGCGTATATGTGTTCTAAGGCAGTAAAAAAACTTTATACATGATTCTATCATGCTTATATGTGTTATAAAGCAGTAAAAAAACTTCATATGTGATTCTATCATACTCATATATGTTCTAAGGCAGTAAAAAAACTGTATACGTGATTCTACCATGTCCAAATGTGCTCTAAGGCAGTCAAAAAGCTGTATATGTGATTTTACCATGCTCATATGTGTTCTAAGGCAGGCAAAAAACTATATATGTGATTTTATCATGCTCATATGTATTCTAAGGAAGTAAAAAAACTGTATATGTGATTCTACTATGCTCATATGTGCTCTAAGACAGTAAAAAAACTGTATATGTGATTCTACCATGCTCATATGTGTTCTAAGGCAGGCAAAAAACTGTATATGTGATTTTATCATGCTCATATGTACTCTAAGGCAGTAAAAAAACTGTATATGTGATTCTACCATGCTCATATGTGTTCTAAGGCAGGCAAAAAACTGTATATGTGATTTTATCATGCTCATATGTACTCTAAGGCAGTAAAAAAACTGTATATGTGATTCTACTATGCTCATATGTGCTCTAAGGCAGTAAAAAAATTGTATATGTGATTCTATCATGCTTATATGTGTTATAAGGTAGTAAAAAAACTTTATATGTGATTCTATCATGCTCATATGTGCTCTAAGGCAGTAAAAAAACTTTATATGTGATTCTATCATGCTCATATGTGTTGTAAGGTAGTAAAAAAACTTTATACGTGATTCAATCATGCTCATATGTGTTATAATGCAATAAAAAAACTTCATACGTGATTCTATCATGCTCATATGTGTTATAAAGCAATAAAAAAACTTTATATGTGATTCTATCATGCTCATATGTGTTCTAAGGCAGTAAAAAAACTTTATACGTGATTCTATCATGCTCATATGTGTTCTAAGGCAGTAAAAAAACTTTATATGTGATTCTATCATGCTAATATGTGTTCTAAGGCAGTAAAATAACTTTATACATGATTTTATCATGCTCATATGTGTTACAAAGCAGTAAAAAACTTCATATGTGATTCTATCATCCTCATATGTGTTCTAAGGCAGTAAAAAAACTGTATACCTAATGGGCACCAAAGCTCATGTTGAATGCAGACGAAGTTCCTCTGTCTTGAAAAAAGTTGCATAACTCATTACGGACAATATTGGAAATGACTTCATTTAAAAAGTACTGTATTTTGTCCTCAAGACGCTAACAGACACCATCCCAAGACATAGCAGGGTCATTAGGACGTTGGGAGTTGATGCTGGCGGAAGAACTCTGTGGGCCAAGGCTGCAGGAAGCAACGACTGGTGTGGTGTTCATGTTACTCCCAAACCCGAAAACACTACTCTTTTTGGGTTCACCGGTTATAGTCACCCATGTTGCAGGATCAAAAGGCAGATGTTGAGTGGAGTCATTGCCATATCGTTGTACCATTTGCTGCTTATATGACTCCTATAATGTAATGATTAGAATATGAATTAATAATTAATAATTACAATATTTGTGATAAGGTAATTCATAGTAACTTGTCTATTACAATGTTTATTAATAAAATAAATACATACCGCTGTCGCTCTCGCCTTCTCTGATACGAACTCTCTCATGGTCTTATGTTTATGTGTTTCAACAAACACATCCTTGTATGACACAATGCCTCCTTTTTCTGCTTCCTGCAAAGTGAAATGATAAAAGATTTAGTTAACAGGTTTGCAACAATACTTATAAAATTGACAATATATATATATATATGTATATATATATATATATATATGTATATATATATTGATGAATTACCATTTTCTTTTGGTGGCTCCCAAAAGTTCTAGATCCACCTGTGTGTAGATGGGCTTCGGGCATTTTCGCTCGATTTTGTGCAGCCTTCGCTGAGCGATTTCAAAATGCATCCCCCGTCCACTTGTCGCACATTCCCTCCCAATAATCTCTCCTGATAGTAATAGGGCCATGGCCCTTCCACTGTAGTGGATCATCTATTCTGCCATATATTTTTTTTGTTGCAGTCTTCATATTGTACAGCATGTCTGCAAATTGATTGGCAGCCACCTTCTGCCACACCTTCCTTGCATCATGTTCCTCCATCGTAGTCGCGAAGCGATTCGAAGCCTATATATATTTTCAAAAAGTTAGTAGACATGACTATAACAAAAAATTAAATATGAAACACATTAACTATGACAAACAACTGTATACCGTGAATGAGAACCACAATCTGTCTATCACCTCTTTTGGATACTCTTTCCATTGAGCGACCGGTCCTGGTAGATGTTGAAGTAGTGAATTCCTAATATTGCGTACTACTTCTTGTGGCTCAAACCTCATGTTGCACATGAATTGGTACACAGTAAATATCAATATACAATATTTATAAGATATGCAATAAGTGAAAATGAAATACTTACAGTCGATTATCGATATACACTATTCGAATGAGTCTTCTTGTGCCAGACTGAAAAGACCCTGCATCTTGTGTTGGCTCCTGACTTGTATGATCAACTGGTGTAGGTGGGTCATGTATAGGCGAAACATCATCTGTAAAAAAATACGTTAGAAATTCTCATAATGCACATTTCAACTAATCAAGTATCCAATTACTTAAATGATATACCTATCAAAGGAGCCCGTGAAGATGAAGGCTGAGACTGACTACCACTAGATGAACGACCAATGTAACCTCCATATCAAATCGTTTGCAAACCACAAATACTTATATTACCGAACCATGTATGCACGTATAGCACATAAAAGGATTTAGAATTGTGTTGCGTCTATATATACTTACTCGATGTATGGGTCAATCACTTAGCAATTAAAAAGAATATAGATGTGTGTTGCGTCTTGCTTTCGATCTGTCAAGAGACTTGATCGGCAACTACTAAATGCATGCCCAAGTGGTTGAAATATCGACAGTTTGTTAGCTACAGTTACTTGTTCTCCATCATCGTTACGAGGCGGGCATGTGTAACGTGTTGGAATGTGAGGTTCAAAGTACATAGATGAGAAATTTGAAATCTCTTCTAAAGTGTATGCCTCACAAATAAAGCCTTCTACTCTTGCTTTATTACGAACCTTTTTTTTGAGGTCAAACATGGATCTGTCAAAAATATACATTTCAAATTTGAAATATTTGTCATTGAAGAGACAAATATAAGAAAACATATACTTTTTAAATGGGTACATCCACCGATATTACACAGGACCATCAACCCTTAGTTCATATGGCAAATGTATGATCAAATGTTCCATAACATCAAAAAATGCTGGCGAAAAAATCTTTTCTAGCAGACAAACAATAGTGATTGTCCATAGAACAACGGCCTTCATATTGAAATTTTATATGTAGTTACTCAAACCAGCAAGGTTTTCTTCCATGTGTCAATCTAAAAGTTTTTGTATCCTCCATGCAGTACGGACATGCCAACCTCCCTTGTGTACTCCAACCAGATAACATACCATATGCAGGAAAGTCATTGATTGTCCATAGAACAATGGCCTTCATATTGAAATTTTGTTTTTTGTGGGCATCATACATGGTAATACCGTCATCCCACAATACTTTTAGTTCATCAATCAATGACCTTAAATATACATCAAGATTTTGGCCAGGTGAGGTCGGACCAGGGATCAATAGAGACAAGAAAAGATTTGGACGCTTCATACACAAGCTTGGTGGAAGGTTGTATGAAGTTACAAATACTAGCCAACATGAGTATGGAGTTGATCTACCCCCAAATGGATTAAATCCATCTGTACATAGACCGAGTCTAACATTTCTCACTTCCATTGCGAAGTTCTGATAAGTATGATCAAAGTGCTTCCAAGCTTCGGCATCAACAGGATGCGTGATCTTGTCTTCATCATGTCGAACTTTATTTGCATGTCATATCATGTGTTTAGCTGTCCTTAAAGACATATACAATCGTTGCAATCTAGGAGTGATAGGAAAGTAGCAGAGCGACTTGTATGAAACTTCTTTTGATCTCATGCTACCATTGTCTCTTGTCTTTGGCTTGAATTGAGGATGCCCACATGACGGACATGATATATTATTTTCCTGATCCTTGAAATACAATATGCAGTGATTTGGACAAGCATCTATCTTTTTATACCCCATACCTAGAGCATTGACCATAACTTTCATACGATAGAAATTTTGTAGCAATTTCTCATCTTTAGGCAACATACTCTTCATAATCATGCACAAATAGTCAAAACATGATTGACTCAAATTATACTCGGACTTCAAATTCATTAGTTGAAGAACTGCAGACAAGATAATGTGACTCTTGTAACCGTTCCAAAGTGGCTCATCAGCATCTCTAAGTAAATTATAAAATCTACTAGCTGCATCGTTTGGTGATTCTTCATCTACTGCAGTTCTTACATCACTAGGACTCATAGCAGAACCGAGTTATGTTCCTGCGGCATCAAATATCAAATCCATATATGGATTATCGTGCACCACATTCACAAGTGGATCAAAATTGTTTCTAAATTCTTCTCCATGAAACGTCCAATTCTGATAATCACTCACAAAACCCTTCTTGTATAGGTGATGTCTAACGCCATGAGGTTCTACAAATCGATTATTCTTACAAATCTTGCAGAGACACCTAATCTGGCCTATGAGATCCACTGTACTGACACTTATAGTTGTAAATTCAATAAAACTTTCAATACCATCCATATTTTCATGCGATAACTCATTGTCAACTATCCTACGGTACATCCATTCACGATTTGCAGTCATTTTGTCGTATGATGTTACGAAATGTATCCTAACCAGTTAAAAGAGAACCATCAAAATGCTATGATGAAGAAAATATCAAATTTATCATGCAATATATGATGTCATACAATCACAAGAATTATGATACATGCATTGATAACTTAATATTTTCATGTGCAAACTATTCATAACACGATACATTAATTTGAAGCATACTTTCATTATACAATTTCACATGGAAGTCATAATTAAATTGAAAGTAACTACATGCAAGCATGGGTTCAATCACATCAAACATTGCAATACATGAAAATCATTCATATAAAAAAATGTCAAACATGTACCTGCAACAAACACACTTCAATATCTCGCTAACTACTACTATGCCTAGCATGGAATCCATACTCCAAAAATAAGAACACTTCTATTCTCGTACATTAAAATCATGCTCAGCATAATCTCCAAACTCTAACAAAGCAGTCCTAGATATCAACAACTAAGTGAGTGTGTGAACAGTAAAGTGTTGCATCCAATAAATTAAATAACAAGTGATACGCCTGCATCACTTACTCACCAGAGGTATTTACCCGATTTGCATTGTTTTTGTCACTTACTTAATACGGGTGGCGGGGCACAAGCGGGTTCCATTGAGAAATCTGCAAGAGACACTGTGTTAAAATGAAGTCACTCCCTGACGAAAAAAAAAAATGAGGCAAGGTCGCCACCTTGCCAGAAAAGCAAGGGGGAGACCCTATGCCAAAATAAAAAAATGACAGGGGGGCGACTCCCTGCCCGAATAAAAAATGATAGGGGAGTGACACCCTGCTCGAATAAAGAAATGAGGCATGGGGGCGACCCCTGCCAGAAAAAACAAACGAGGCAGGGGTCGCCCCCCTGCCGGAAAAAAAAAAGAGGCAGGGGGCGACCCCTTGCTCGAATAAAAAAATGAGGCACGGGGGCGACCCCCTGTCGGAAAAAAAAAACCATGCAGGGGTCGCCTCCTCTGCTGAAAAAAAAAAGTGGCAACGAGGCAGGGGGGTCGACCCCCTACCTGGAAAAAAAATGAGTGGCAGGAGGGCGACCCCCTACCAGAAAAGCAGGGGGCGACCCCCTGTCCGAATAAAACAATGACGCAGGGGGGTCGACCCCCTGCCTGAATAATTAAACAACAAGGCAAGGGGTCGACCCCCTGCCAGAAAAAACAAAACGTGGTAGGGGGTCGCCCGCCTTGCCGGAAAAAACAAATGAGGCAGGGGGTTACCCTCTGCCCGAATAAAAAAACGAGGCACGGGGGTGACCCCCTGCCGGAAAAAAAAACCCATGCAGGGGTCGCCCCCCTGCCGGAAAAAAAAAGTGGCAACGAGGCAGGGGGTTGACCCCCTACCGGAAAAAAAAATGAGTGGCAAGAGGTTGAACCCCTGCCAGAAAAGGGGGGGGGGGGGAAACCCCTGCCCGAATAAAACAACGAGGCAGGGGTTTGACCCCCTGCCCGAATAATTAAACAACGAGGCAGGGCGTTGACCCTTTGCTAGAAAAAATAAAATGCGGTAGGGGGTCGCCCCCCTGCTGGAAAAAACAAATGAGGCAGGGGGTCGCCCCCCCCAGTCGGAAAAAACAAACTAGGCAGGGGGGTCAACCCCTGTCGGAAAAAATGAAACGTAGGACAGGCCCCCCCTGCCGCAGGTAAAAAAAACTGGGATTTACCTACTGCGGGCGGGGGGCGACGAACAGGGGAGTGCGTCGGGCGGCGGAACGGGGGAAGATGGGCCGGGTGGACCGAGGGGCGACGGGCGGCGGCCGGCGGCCGGCAGGTTGGGGAGTGCGTCGGGCGGCGGAGGATGGCATCAGGCGACAGAGGGTTGCGTCGGCTGGGCGGGAGAGACGAAACAGAAAAGAAGAAAAGGGACTCCGATTAGGGATTTACGTGAAAATTAGTGACGGATTTGGCGACGGCTTAATTTTGTCGCAACTTTATCATAAATTTAAATGGCCCCTTAGCGACAGAATATTTTCGTCGCTAAGTAGCGACGACAAAATATCTGTCGCTAATCCTTGCGTGTGTTGAGACAAAATGGGTTGTCGCTAATTCGCCGCTACTTAGCGACGGACGTTTTCCGTTGCTACATCTGTCAATATTACAAATCTTAGCGACAAATAAGTTTTCGTCGCTACATCCACCACAAAGTGGCGATGAGAAAAATCCATCGCTAATTGGCATTTTTCTTGTGGTGTCCCCTGTTTCACCGTAGATCTAGTTTTGCATCGCATAAAGCATAGCATCACATGTAGTTTTATTAGATCATTGCATCATCTGCATATTAATATAGTTTAGTTCATGTTTTGCATCTGAAAAAAATAAAAAGAAAAGAAAAATATATTTCATTTTTTATAGTTTTGCCATTTCTTGATTTAAACATCAGGTAAATCGTTAGTTCTAACATAGGGTTTTCATATATTTTCGTGTCTCTTGATTAGTTCCAGATTAGTTTTTAGGTTAGATCTAGGTCAGAGTTAGCCTGCAAACAGGTGTTGGAATGTGGCTGACGTACAACCATAGATCGCATTGCAAAATAAGGCAAATTGATTGTTGTGATCTCTCGGATCAGAGTTTGATTTTTTTGTAGCAATGTGTCCAACTTGTTTCAGCGTGTGCGTGATTCCAATGTTGACTGCCTTAATTACCATCTGATATGATTCACGCAAGTGTAAGTGCATGTAGTAGCTGTAGGTATTTCTTTTTTGTTGCTCTCATATTCGAATTAGTTCTCTCTAACTTAGTTTTTAATATTAACCATTCAACAAGGTAGTGTTTCATGCTAACGTAGGTTAGATTAATTAATTTCCATATAGGTTAGTTGAAATTATCAAATCTTTTTAGTTTGTCATATAGTTAACGTATTCTTTTTTTTGTCTTATATTAGCTAATGTAAAGTCAAACTAAAAGTATTAAAGTAGTATCCATTTAGATTAGCACGTTTTTTTTATTCCAGAGCTTTAATGTATTTTACTTTATTTGTTTAGGATTATTTAGATTAAATTAGGTGGTTTATATTATTTAGTTTTCTTTTGTCACGTGTACATAGTTTTAGTCTATTGCATGCCTAGTTAGTCCCTCGTTATTCAATATTGCTCAACAATTTTTAGTTTTACTCATTAAGTCTGAAAAACTGTACATCATATATGTTAGTTAGTTTCATTTAGTTGTTTTTAGTTTCTTGAATTACTTAAGCTTAGTTTGTTAGAAAGTAGTTTTTGAATTCTTGTTAGTTGGTTGTTTTGCTATTTTGTCATTTAGTGTTAGGTTGTTGATAGGTTGTTCATAGTTAGTTCTTGTTTTTAGTTTAGTTAATTCAAATATTGTTTTTGCTGAATTTTTTCAGTCATTAGTTAGTAAATTCTTGTTTAGATCGATTTATACTGCTTTGTTTTGTGTTTTAATTTTTGAAGGGAAGCATTTAAATCTGCGATGAGCCTCTTTTTGTGCCCTTGAAGTGCCCTCTGAGGTCCTCTCAAGCCCTTAAAAGTGCCCTCAGGGCAAAACTCTCCCTCTAATTTATCAAACCAAACATAGAGGAAAGGATAAAGGAACGCAAATCAATTCTCAAGACTACAAGAAGACTCAAGCATTTAAGCCTTGTCTTTTTTTTAGATTAGGATTTCCCTTTTTTTAATTCATTTGAGTTTGTAATAAGGCACTTTAATTATTTGCTTAAGCCCTCTGCAGGGGCAACACTGTCTTGTTTATTTTATTTAATTAATTCTTTTATTTCTCAATGCAATAAAGAGTAGTTTAGATTATGTGATTGAATACGAAATATTTTTTGTTCCCTAAGATCGACCCAGACTGAACCACTCATGCGAGCCATTTTTTTATTATTTGGTGTCTGGCTTTCACTTAGTTTTCATTAGAAATATTGTTTTAAAATCATTTTTACAAAATTCACACCAAATTAATTTTTGGCACCATTGCTGAAGAACGACGATTAATACGAGTATTCACTTTATTGCCAGTGCTTGTTTGCGTTTTGATAGGTTGCTAGTTTCTTTTTTGTTCTTTACTTAGGACTGTTTAGTTTTTTTTTCCCTTTTCTTAACTAGGATTGTTTACTTTCTTTTCTACATTTAGGTTTAGAACCACATTGTTTGTAAACTCTAGATACCAGCTTACCTTTCTTGCATGAACCACCTTTTAGGATACTATTAGAGGTGTCTGCACATAATTGGTATTGTGCTCATAGCTTATTTTTTGAATAATATTTGTTTGGGTGCAAGTGTGTGGTGTTTGTTTACTATTTTCTACTCATTTTTCTTTTACCTGCTTTGTGGTTTGCTGTATTTTGGTCGTACTGCATGTTAGTTAGGTAGAAAACCAGTGTCTTAGGACGGTTGCTGCACCGGTCTACCCTGAGGTGCATGTAAGGGTGACGCTCGCTTGACCCCAAGCTTGCAGAGATAGTCGAGGACCCCAAGTCCCTTATTAGGAGAGCCCATCGATTTGGCCCCATGGCTCAGGATGAATAGTTGACACATCCTCTTAGGGAATACTTCACTCCCAATGCTTACACTCCGGCCTCCTGCATCGCGAGACCCATTGTAGGAGCGCCATAGTTCAAGATAATGGCCAACATTATACAAATTCTACCATTTTTCTATGGCCTGAACAACAAAGACCCCTACCGTCATCTTGATGAGTTCCTCGAGATCTTCTCTATGGTGCGGATCAACAATTTCAGGGATGATGCGTTAAGGTTAGTGTTGTTCCCTTTCTCCCTCAAAGACAAAGCCAAGCACTGACTAAAGGCTCTAGATATGGTCCAGATTACAACTTGGGAATATATGCAAAGAGAGTTTCTCAAGAAATATTTTCTGATTGGTAAGATGAACCAATATCGAAAAGCCATCACCAATTTTTCATAAATTGAGGGAGAGATGTTTCATGAGATGTGGAAGAGGATGAAAAATTTTATCCGAAAGTGTCCTCATCACCAAGTGCATCGCTAACAACTAGTGCAATATTTTTATGACGGACTTACTAAGAAGAACCGTCAAATGGTCGATGCTGCCTGTGGGGGCACTTTCATGCTGAAGAGTGAAGATGAGGCATGGGCTCTGTTTGAGACCCTGAGTGAGAATTCGATGCATCACGCTTCAACATCACGATCTGAGAGGGCTACACCTGCCCCAGTTGGAGCCAAGAAGGCTGGTATCATCAAGTTAGGGACGAACCTTGAGTTGCATAAAAAGGTTGACCTGATGACCCATAAATTAGATCAGTTGTTGTTAAATCCCTCCCCAACCATACAGGTGTGTGCACTGTGTGCCAGCCCAGCACACAATATCTTTGATTGTCCCGTGGTGCCACAGTACCCTGAGTTTGTCCAAGAACAAGCTCAGATGGCGCAAGGATTCGCCAAGCCCTTATCAAACCCATATTCCAACACTTATATCCCGGGTTGGCGCAATCATCCCAATTTCTCATGAAGAAATCCACAAAACCACCCCCCCACCCTTCCTAGAACTAACCCAGGCAGGGTAGTTATGCGCCTGGTTTTCAATGATCAAATTACCCCCTAGCCTAGCCCTCTTATAATCAGCCTCCATCCCAAGATCCTGCTTCTAGCCAATCCTTTAAGGTCAAGATGTTGCAGGCTTTCTCGGACCTCAAGGGGAACTTGAGTTCCTATACACACTCCATTGCGAAATTTGAGACGCAAATGGGATAGCTCATCAAGGGGCTTAGTAGGCGAAGTGAGGGGTCATTACCTAGTCAGCCATTAGTTAACCCTAGGGGTAAGAAGTCGATGCATGGACTGCACATGACAGATGCCCATTAAGAGCAGGCTCAAGTGGTTGTCACCCTTAGGAGTGGGAAGCAGTATCAGTCAAGGAAGGCTACAGAAGAAAGCGAGATATATAGTGAGAAGCAGCCCGTCCCTACCGTCTTACATCAGAAAAGCGAGAGGGCTCTCCCATCTGAGCCTTCCAAGTCCTATATCCCTGTGATCATCGCAAAATTTTTCCTCTCTTGGTATTTCTCTCTCTTCCTCCTCTTTTCCTTTCCACCCTCTATTTCTCCTTTTTGTAGAGAGAAATGAAAAGACAGAAAAGAAGAGAGAAGAGAAGAGAAGAGAAAGAAGAACTCTTTTGCGAAGGTCTCACTTGACCTTAATTTTGAAAATATTTAGAAAAATTACTCGCCTCCATTTTGAAATATTTGCGAGAAAATTGGGAGACGGGATTCGCTCGTCGGTACGAGGTTCGATCGTTCCTGGTGCCTTTACCAAGGGTAATCAAACCAAGGATCGAATTTATGCCTTTTTGCTTTGCTAAAATATTATCTAAGAATTTATTCTAAGTCAAAAATGTACAGAGAATCATGCTTGTGTAATGTAAATGCAAAAATGTATGCTTTTGAGAAAACACTTTTGAAAATATGAGATTTACCTAGTGATTCTGAAGTAAATGTGATAAGGGGATGAATGAATGATTTTTTTTGAATAATTGAATTTAACTTAGAGCTTTGAGATAGATCTGAAAAAAAGATGTTTTGAAGTTCTAAGTCTTTGAAATAATCAGAGCTGGGAAAATAAATCTTGAATTTGAAAGAATAAGCTGAAAGAAAAAGAAATGAAGTTTTCAGAGTCAGAAATGGACTTTGAATTTAAAGTTAGAATCTGAAGATAGTATTTTGAATTTACAAGAGTTGAAAATTGATTTGAGAAGTGAAAAAGATACTTTGAAGGAAATCACCCAAATTTTGAAAACATGATGTAATTCTATCCTAAATGATGAAATGAGTTGAAGATTTTTGAAATTAAATTTGAAAAGCATATTTTATTCTTTAAATGAATTGAAATAAGATTGAAAATATAATACATCTATGACTATGGTCATTGAATATATTATTTAATAATCATATTTGAATTCAGGTGAAGAATAAAACATATTTTGGTGCTTTTATAAAGTTTAAGATGAAATTAACTCTCAATATATCCTGACTATGGCCATTGATATATATTTTGAGTTAAATTTAAATTTAAACCCTGATAAAAGAAGAAAATATTTAAAAATATGATGATTTTTTAAGAGGGATCCAGTGTGAATCCAATGTTATTTCATAAAAGATGAAAACCATAAGTTTTGTTCACACCTTGACTATGGCCATTGATGCAAATCGTCTACTTAGGATTTTAATCATCTTTTATGAAATGGTGCACGTGCCATTCGTGTTCCCATTTGTGAAACTTTTGAAATGAAAAATGATATGAAACAAGCATTTCTGGAAAGTGCACATGTTCATACATTCTAATCTAGTACTTGAAATGTGAAATTCTTATTATAATCTAGCTATTTACGACTTTGGATTAAAATAAAATCTCAATCTAAGAGAAAGAATCAATACTTTTATGTATCCCTGCAAAACAAAGTTGGCATCAAGCAAACATAATATAGATATGAGAAGAACCTAAGATGCTGTATCAAGACTAAGGATATGCATGAAAATATCTATTTTAATGGAGGAATGAATATATTAAATGAAATGTTTAAACTAAATGGAAGATACATATGGCATATTCTAGATAAAATAGAGAAAAAAAAATCTATATGATGTAATAAAATGAACTAGAGAACATATGGGATGCAAGAGTGTATATACAGCATATTACATATGTATACTTTGCATGAGGTCTAATAAATGACGAATCTAAGTACTACATGAATATATATTTATGTTAAGTATGGTATGGCCTAAGAAAGAAAATTCTATACATGGCTAGTGTATAAGTGGTAGCACTACTGCTAAAGGTAGACCATCGACTAACAGCCCCTACTATTAGAGGTTACTGCTATGACGGGGAAAGGTGAAATGGAATGGATGCAGGGAATAAAAAATGAAGCAAGCAACAAAATAGAAGTGTTATACTGCAGCAGGTGGGGCTGCAGGTAGGTGAAGGAAGTGAAGACGCAAATGATAGGTACAACATGTGAAAACTATTGCAATGGGTGCAACAGTATGACAGTAACAGTGGGGTGGTGATAACTGGAGGTAGATGTAAGTGGTGGTGGGTGCAGCACAATGAAGGTTTAGGTGGGGCTGTAGATGACACATGGTAACAGTGATAACAGGTGTGTCATTAAGATAATGTACAGCTGGTGCAAGTGGCAAGGTGGTACTGTGCATAGAGGCAGCAAGGTGTGAATACAACGTTCATGTAATGAATATACAGGAAATGATGGTAACTGGTGCAGCAAGGGAGATAAAATGATGGGCAACGCAAAAAGTAATATAAAATCATGACTTTATAGCAGCTGCAGAGATGACACATGATTCTAAAAGGGAAAATGGGACCATCAAAAACCCCATCTCTGAACTTTCAGTCAGCTTCTAATCAATTTTGATATCGGTTGAGAGCCATTTAATCCAACCATCTCTGATGTCAACTATGTGATCATGGAAGATATGGAGCTTTGTTGTGGTGGTTGTGGTGGAGGATGCAATTTTAATGGGGAGTGCTGAGTGCATTCAATAAAAGACAGGAAAAATTCTATGGAGTGTGCGTAGATATGACAGTGTAATGTAATATGGTTGGTGCTAACAGGGCTGATGATGAGTAATTGAGAGATTCGAATGACATGCTGTGAAGAGTGTCATAAGTGTGGGTGCTATGCAAATGAAAGAGTGCAGGGAGGTGCTGGAATTAAGTGTGATGGGGAAGACTGTGAAAATATACAGCAAATGATGTTGTAATGTTGTTTGAGAAAGGTGACAACTATGGATGGAGTGGACTGTGTTCGGGTGAGTGCAATAGTGGTTTACGCTGTGAATGGAATGATGCTGAGGTGAGACATAGAGGGTGGGCTGAGTGAGATATGGCTAACAAGTGAATGTTGGCAACATAGGTGTTGTGGGTGATGGATATGCAAGGAGTGTTGAACATAGTGGTAATGAGAATGCTGATACAGTGGAAGCATTATAGGGAAAATGCTGGAATGGCCAATCATGAATTTTAATAGCACATAAAATGCAGCCAGAATAAGGAAAAGAAAAAGGAAAGAACAGTAATGCTATGATTCTGCATAAGGAAGTAATAAGGTGTGTACGTGTAATGAGATACAGAAAATGGTATATAACAGATTTTTAAGATTTAACTTACTGTAATCGTTCTGCAACAACGGATTCTCAAATGAGTTTCACCCAATTGATCAAATTCAGGAGTTGGTCTTTGTATTAGCAAATGAGTCTCATTTCTTTATCAAACCCTGAAACTTTATCCCTCAAAAATAATTCACATGTTTTCACATTTTAGCAAATCAGGGATAATGGGAGCAAGTGTCAATGTTATTGTACACGATGCAATAACAATAAAAGATTTAATAACTGTCATTATGATTGTATGGAAAACGTCCATAGGTTTATGAGGCGAGCTGCCCCACAAAGAACAATAAATACACCAAACTGCACCAATGCCCATCTGTATGAGAAAAGTGTTGAAAATATGAATAAGCTCAAAAGGGACAAAAGTAAGGGCAGGAAAGTAGTCTGGCCTATATTAATATTTTATCAATAGCCCCTGAAGTATCAAGATGTGCTGATCTTATGGATGCAACCTTGGGATGTTGAATATCATGGATTTTTTGAGCATACCTACAAACTAGATTTCTAGATAGTTCTTCAGCAGATGCATCACCCATTATATCTCAATCAGAATCTCTTTTAAGGTTAACTAAAAGAATATGACAGTCTCCTTGCTGAAATTAACAGAGATACCACAGTAAGCATGTCAGTTTTGAAAAGGTTCTTTACTCTAATAGGGAGGACAATGATTGGGCATCTCGCAAGTAACTAGAATGATTAATGGGGTAGATACACTTTGGTTCATTAAATGTCCACATGTCATACTACCTTTCTCTGACCCAACCAATGAATTGGATCATGAACTTTCCTTTTATCAAGAGTGCTCTTTATAATTAGAGTTCATTGAAAACACTTAGAAGTCAATTAACAGAACTCAGAAATCGATTAACAACCCAGCATTCAGAAATCAATTACAGTTGACAAAAAGATGTTGATCAACTTTGAGATCAAAACTATCCGAAAAATGGTAATCACTAATTCAGAAATCAATATACCGCGACATTCACCTCAGATTCAGATATCCAATCGCATCAGTATTCACCGGAAAAAAAGTAAACAACAGGTCAGAGTCCACCAGAATTTCAAACAACAGGCATCCTCTACCAGAGAACAGTAACAGCTTCAGATATTTTCACTATTCAGATTGTTGATCGGAAACAACAAATCAATTTCAAATAGTTACGAACACCAGCCTCATCGATTGAAATTTTAAACAGCAGCCGGATTCCACATGATCGATTGTCGAAAAACAATCAGGGCATCGATCATACTCAGATTTCTGTAGCTTTATTTTACTGATCGCTCAGAATTTCCGACGATCGACCAGGCTCAAACAACAAACATTGATCAAACTCTAATTTTAGACGACAAGCATCGATCAGAGTTTCTCTTGGGAAATAGTAATCACTGAAACCAAACAAAAAAAAAACAGTGGAGATGCAGGGTAAAATACGATGCACAAAGCAATTACATAGCAAAAGAGGGAATGCTGAAATGATAATGCTATGAAATCAGCGGTAATGACTTGGTTGGGATACCCTTTGGGTAAATTGGTGATGTCATTAGGAAGCATCACCGATTACCTGTAAGGCAATCATGGATGTAAACCACTTCAAATGATGCAATGTGATTTTAACATCTGATGCTAATAATGAAATCGACTGCTGAGGGGCACGGATGCATATCACAAGGGTGTTTCATATGAAATGACCCAACTATTAGATCCAAAAAAAAATAACAGGGGAAATATTGATCATAAACATATGTTTAACTGTAAACCCGAGAAATTCGGCAAACAAATAATAAAAAAAAACAAACAAATAAATAAATAAGAGAAAATGTTGGAATGAGCATTCTGATAGTATCACAATACGTAGGTCGACCCTGCTATATGCAGGGTGATCCTACGAATTATGCTCAAGATGAATCAACAGTAGACAAATCAAAGGAAGAAAAAAAAATGCTATGAAAGGAAATTTTATAGAAAAAGGGGAGAGAGAATGGCTACTTACCGTGGCTTGCTTAGCTGGAAAAAGTGAGCTCTCTTTTGTTCCACTGCTGAAATTATCTACTAGTGAAGAAGAAGAAGAAGAAGAGGGAAAGGGGAAGAAGGAGAAGCGTGAAAAGGGGGTGAGGATGGATGCATTATTGACCCCCTAAGGGTCAATTTTATAGGAGGTGGCCATTAGGCCCCTTTCAGATCGGGTCCCTACTTTTTACAAAATTTTCCAAAAATGGAGGCCTTAACAAATTTTTCTAAAAAGTGTTTTCAAAAACTCTATTTTCAAAAAGGTGTTTTTAAAAGGCCATTTTTTTGTGTTTTCTTTTTTCGATTTTCTTATTTTTTTGTTCTTTTATTGAAATTTTCTATATTTTTTTGTATTTTTGAAAATAAAAACACAAAAACTATGGGATTTCTAAAAAAAGTTTACAAATATTTACAAAAGAAGGCTTTTTTGAAAGTTCGAGGTTATCTTTTGGAATTTTCTTCAGAAAATGGGTTTACATCCAAATTTTGAGAAAATATTTGAGGTTTAAACCTCGAATTGAGAAATACAGACTTATGGATCCAACAGGATACCGGATGGACTGTTTGAGCCTTTCAGAAATTATTTTTGGCATTTTTGTAATTTTAGTTTAAAAATTGGATAACGAGGCTCAGATTTGGATTTTAATGTCGGATCCGGATCCGAAATCAAGTCAGATATATAAAATGAATTTAATTTCAGTAAAATTTGAGAAATAAACTGAAATTTAGATTTAAAAGTGACTCAATTACTCATAAAATGGGGTCAGGGGCAAAAAGGGGATATTTATAACCTTTTGAAAAATTTGGGGTGTTCACAGATGCCCCTCTTTGCTACTAAGCCGGTTGAAAGCCGAGCTTAATGGCAAAGAAAACACTCCAAATTTTGAAAAGAAAAAAAAAATGCCCCAGTCAGCAGGTTTGAACTGGGTGTGGAAGAATTTATTTGAAAGACATAGCTTCTCAGGCTTTATACCTTATCCTGAATGGTTTTGGGGAGATGAAATCCTCGCAACTGATATGATTGAATAACAGAAATGAAGAAATTGTGATGGGACTTTGAGTAAAGGTCCCAAAAATGGTGGGAAATCAGAATTTTGATTAGGTCTTATGGGTGAGACAAAATCAACTTTTTGGAATGAGTCAGGTTTAGCCCTTAACCTGGATGGGACGAAGATATATCAAGATGAATTTCAGATTCTACCCTTATCTGAATGGGAAAGGAATATACGAAGATCTTGATGGGACATTTTTGAGGAAAATGCCTCATGAGATGAAGCTCAAGCATGATTCTTTCCTAGATGGATGTACAAAGCATGGTTACCCTAATCATCGTGTTGGAGACCCTACGAAAGGAACACTTGTATGTCAAGTTCTCTAAATGTGAATTCTAGCTCGAAGAAGTAATGTTTTTGGGACACATTATTTCTAAGGAAGGAGTGTTCGTGGACCCTGCAAAGGTTGCGGTTGTACTCAGTTGGCAACAACCGAAGAACGCACGTGATATCAGGAGTTTTCTTGGATTAGCTGGTTACTATAGACGATTCATTCAGGATTTTTCTAAGATTGCATTACCCCTGACAAAGTTGTTGAAGAAAGAGGCTAGATTCTTATGGGACGAGAAGTGCGAGGCGAGTTTTCAGTTATTGAAGGAGCGACTTACTAGTGCTCCTATTTTGACCTTACCATCTGGTAAAGGCGGATTCGTGATTTATACTGATGCCTCTGGGTAAGGCTTAGGGGTTGTGTTGATGCAGAATGGGAAAGTGATCGCTTATGCCTCTCGGCAACTTAAAATTCATGAGAAGAACTACCCAACTCATGATTTAGAGTTAGTCGTGGTCGTGTTCGCATTGAAGATATTACGGCACTACTTGTATGAAGAGCAGTTTGAGGCATTCACCGATCATAAGAGTCTTAAATATCTATTTTCGCAGAAGAAATTGAATATGAGACAACGACATTGGCTTGAATTCCTCAAGGATTACGACTTCACCCTCTCCTACCACCCAGGAAAGGCGAATGTCATGGCTGACGCCCTCAGTCGCAAAGCACCTGAAGTTTCGATTAATGCCTTATTTGCTGGATGGAAGTTGGTCGAAGACCTGGTCTCTTGGGAACCTTTCGCGATCACGGAAAATTCAATCACGTTATCCCATCTTGTTGCTCAACCTTAGCTATTGGCTAGGATCATCAATGAGCAAAAGACGAATGCACACTACGAGAAGTTGAAGGCTCAAGTGATACTGATAGATACACCTTTTCGTCTGAAGGAAGATGAAAGTATATGGCTGAAGGAGCGCCTTTGGGTTCCTGATGACCCAGTCTTACAAGATGAAATTCTTGCGGAAGGCCACAAGTCTAGATACACCATTCACTCTGGCGGAACGAAGATGTTCAAGGACCTCCAACGGAGTTATTGGTGGAACGGAATAAAATGAGACATGGCTGAGTATGTCTAGAAGTGTTTGACATGTCAGTAGATCAAGATCGAGCACCAGACACCCGGTGGGGTCATGCAGCAGATAGAGATCCCTCTATGGAAGTGGAAGGATATCACCATGGACTTTATAGTCGGTCTACCGAGGACACGGAGGAAGCATGACTCGATTTGGGTGATTGTCGATAGACTCACCAAGTCTGCTCACTTCCTACCTATCCGTCTCAACCAGTCATTAAATAGTCTCGTTGATCTCTATGTTAGAGAGATTGTGAGACTGCATGGTGTTCCGGTCTCGATTATCTCTGATTGTGATCCTAGATTCACTTCAAAGTTTTTGGAACAACTGCAGTTAGCTCTGGGCACAAAGTTGAAGTTCAATACTGTGTTTCACCCACAGTTTGACAGGCAGTCAGAACGTATGATTCAAACCTTGGAAGACATGCTTCGAGCTTGTATGATGGACTGAAAGGAGGAGTGGGATTTCTACACCAGTCTGGCAGAATTTGCGTATAACAACACCTATCATGCGAGCATCAGGATGGCCCCATACGAAGCTTTGTATGGGAGGCCTTGCCGATCACCTGTAAACTGGGATGAAGTCGGTGAACAAAGATTGGAGGCACCTACAGTTCTGAAACACTATACTCAACAAGTGCAAATGATTTGGGAATGACTCTGTACCGCCCAGAGTCGGCAGAAAAGCTATGCAGATAGGAGCCGATGAGAGCTTACCTTCGAAATTGGTGAGATAGTTTTTGTTAAGGTATCTCCGATGAAGAGCGTATTTCGGTTCAAGAAGAAGGGAAAGCTAAGTCCTAGATAAGTCGGACCGTTAGAAATCCTAAAGCAAATTGGAGAAGCAGCTTATCGCGTAGCGTTACCTCCTCAGTATGCTGAGATCCATAATGTTTTTCACGTATCCATGTTGAGGAAATATATTCACGATCTATCGCACATCATTCATTACGATGATGTGGACATTAGATGCGACTTAACATGCGAAGAAAGATCAGTGGAGATCGTCGATTGTCGTGACCAAGTGCTAAGATCAAAGACCATTTCCTTTGTAAAGGTTCGGTGGCAACATCATGGAATTGACGAATATACTTGGGAACCTGAAAACGATATCAGGGAAAAATTTCCTGACCTGTATTTTGATTCTTGAATGCAATAAATATATTTCGTGGATGAAATTCTTTTAAGCGGGATAGGATGTAAACCCACAGTTTAAAAAAAAAATAATTTTGGACCCGGGTCGGGTCCAGACCCGACCTGGGCCCGTCCTCATTAGGGTTTTAAAACCCGACTCAGGAAGAGGATTTTAAGAAATCCTCTTGCCCAGCGCCGCACCTCACCCGCGCCTTCGACCCGATAAGGGAAACCAATTGAGGTTTCCCCGATTTTTTGCCCCCCCCAGCGAGCTCTTTAAGAGCATTGTAGGAGGGCAAGGGGAGGCACGCCTCCTTCTCGAGCCTCCTCCTCCTCACATCGACGCCCCATGCGAACCTCAAGCCTCCTCCTCCCTCTAGTCTGATCGCCGCTGTCACCGCCACCATCGCCGTCGATCTCCTCCTAGGTACGTACCTTCCCTCTTCTTCTTTTCTCCCCTTTATTCTCCCTTCACCTCCCTCTTTTCCCCCTTCTTAAGGGTTTTGTCGGGAGGTCGACAGGCGGCGCACAACTTCTGTCACGCCCTCCCGCTCCCTCTGTGACCATTAGAGAGCCGACAGGTGGCCTCTGGGGGCCCTGTCGTCTCCTCCTCTCTCTTGGGGTTGCTGGAGTGCCGACAGGGGGGTGATGGCCCTTGCGACACTCTCTCTCCCCTGTGGGCTGTCAGGCGACCGATGGGAGGTTGGTTGTCTCCCCTACTTAGTAGTTGAGTGTCAGGTAGAGGCTGGGACCCCTGCAATTTGTCTTCCCGTCGGGCAGGGGCCAAGGCCTCTGCCATTCTTTTTTTTGTCAGGCAGGGGCCGATACCCCTGGCATTCTTTGTTTTATTAGGCAGGGGTCGAGGCCCCTGGCGTTTTATCAGGCAGGGGCTGAGGCCCCTGCCAATCACTGTTTTCGTCAGGCAGGGGCCAGAGCCCCTACCGATTAATTGTTTTTTTAGACAAGGGTCGAGCCTCTGCCATTTCTTTATTATTAGGCAAGGGTTGAGGCCCCTGTCGTTGCTGCTTTATTGGGCAAGGGCCAAGGTCCCTGCCATTCACCATTTTATCAGGCAGGGGCCGAGGTCCCTGCCATTTGGTGCTTTCGTCAAGCCAGGGACAAGGCCTCCGTCATTTGTAGTTTTGGTCAAGCATGGGCCAACGCCCCTGCCATTTTTGGTTTGGCAGGCAAGGGACGAGGCCCCTGCCTTTCCACGTTTATTAGACAGGGGCTGAGGCCCCTGTCACTCTTTGTTTTTGCCAGGCAGGAGCATGATTTAATGCTAGTTTAGCCATTAATGTCATCTATTCCATAAATTAAACCATGGATTCAAGTCCAAGAACCTCAAGAACGGTCCAAGAAGATGATCTAACTCTGTTTTTTGTGTTTTACAGGGATTCTAATCCATTAGAATCGATTTTAGCATTGTTTTTTGCAATATTAACCAATAAAACATGTGATTTACCCTTTTAATGGGTTAAATCCATGCTTTTAAAGGTAAAATCAAATTCCAGCCATTGATTCCCTAAGTTTTATTTATTTAATTTTTTATTCATGTTTATTACACGTTTTCCAGCATAGAAATAATTTTTATTTTACTGTTTTAGTGTTTATTTTATTGTCTTTCATTAGTTAATGCATGTTTTCTCAAGATTCTTAGATTTCTGTGTGTTTTAAGTTTAGAACAGTAAAAAGCATGCTATTTCGGACTAAAATACTTACTGTTAATGTCTGATTTTTTTATATGTAATACATGCATATGTAAAGGAACTTCTGTAAAAAAATTAGAGATTTTGGGATTCTGGAACTCTGTTAGAAAAATCAGACATCAAATCGGGATTTTAAAACTTTAAAATCGTTGTTAAAATCAAAAGGGTAACTTGCTGTTATGATATTTTTCTCATCCTATATTCGATTTGAGATCTGTAAAATGCCATGTATTCATATTGATTAGATATATCTACTGTGAAATTTTAAGATTTTTTGATATCTGTTTAGTATTTTTTCTCTGTCAGAGGATCAGGTTTTTAATTCCAAACTCGTTAGGGTTTACCAAAACCCTAATCAGACTTGTGTTATTCATAGATCCCAAACCACAGATCCGATTTATGATTTGTAAAAAGTGAGTATTGTTATTTTTTAATCACTGTTTACTTATGTAATCTCAGATATTTTGGGTCAGTATTGATATTTATCCCGTAATTTTCAATTGGAAGTGTCTGTTTTAACTCATATTTGGTTTGTTATATTTTAGTTCAGATTGTCGGAAGGGTTTCTTCCTAACCAAAGATGCTTTTTCCAATCCGTAAATTGGGAAATCTCTGTTTCTTTTCCTAGTTTATCTATGTAAAAATTCAAAAGTTTTCATGGAGTATTGACCCCTGATTCGGGTCTAACTCTGAAACTGGTTTGTGACCTAGGTTAAAAATAACTTATTTTAGGTTATTAATGCAATTTTTGGATTAAAATAATACCAAAAAATTATTTTTATGATTTTAATCTGACTTAAAAGGCATAAAAAGTGCAGGTACCAATTTTTATGAGTTTTGGAATCCGTTTAATGCCTGAATTGATCAAATTGCAAAACAGGGTCCCTGAAAGATCCAAAAACACTGCCAAAATCACAATTTTTGTGATATTTCTTGATTTTCGTGCATAAGTGTGTGTTTTTAGGGTTTGTTCATGTTTATAATCATATTAGGATGTTTCATGTTTGATTTTATGTTTATTTCAATCATAAATCTCAAGTTTTTACCAAAATCTATTTTAGAAAACCTTGATTTCAAGACCATAGTCTTGCTATCAGAGGCATTTTGGTCATTTGACCTAAATTTCGAAATTTGAAACCCTAATTTCATATTTTTAATCATGTCACATCATATTTGGTTTAATTTATCTTTATTTTAATTTTGAAACTTGCATTTTACAAAATATCTTTCTGAAAACCTTGATTTCAAGGCCATAGTCTTGCCATCAGGGGTATTTTGGTCATTTTGACCCCAATTTCGAATTTTCAAATCTCATATTTATTATTCATTTAGTTTTTTCCCTTATTTTATTAAGTTTATATCAGAGAATCATGGAAAAAGGCTTATATCTAGCAAAATCCAGTAATTTCTAGATATTACTGGATAAATCTAGAAAAGCCAACATATCTTCACTAACAAGTTTTCTAGTTTTGCAGGAACATTGAAGACTTTACTTTCCTTCATTTCTTGTATTTAAATTTGATTAGTGATGTAAATTGTAATTAATTTTGGAATAAGAATTTCAATTCCTGCATAGAATAAGATGCATTGCATATAGTTTTAAGCTTTGATATATAACTACGATGTATGCCAATTCATGCATATTTTTACCAATTCACTATGGTCTACACAAATGGCACGTGCACTAGCTCTTATGGAGTTGACAAACTTGGTGAAATTTGTATTTATGGCCATAGTCACAATACGAATGAGACCCAGATTTGTAATCTTCGTATTAGCCACATTCAGCCTACACTCTTAGGCTAACTTCAAAATGCACTGCATTTCTCAAAAATACAAAAAGATTTTCTTAATTCCTCAAAATCAAGTCTTTCAAATCCATATTCATTCATTTCATTCAATTTGCAAGTTCAAATTCCAAATCAGAAAATCATTTTTCTCAAAAATTTTCTAAGTCTTATTCTAAAATCGATTTTCTCAAAACTCTAAGTTTTCAAATGATATTTCAAGTATTTTTCAAAGTTCAAAATTCGATTTTTCAAGTTATATATTCATTTTTCAAGTTCTAATTCAGAGAAATCAAATTTTCCAAAGTTATTGGGGTTTTCTCAAAAATCGATTTTCACAAAAACCTCTAGATTCTTCAGAAATTGATTTTCACTTTCTCAGATATAATATCTCAACCATGATTCACGATTTTCCAAGTGTTATATTCTCCAAAAATCTTCAAGTATTTCAATATTCAAAGCAAGCATCATGATTTTCAAATATGCATTTTCATAAAATCATAGCACATGCCTGATTCTTTGTGCATTTAGGAAATAGAACATGATTTAGACAAGTTGAGCCAAGCTAAGCACACAATTGATCCTTGGTTCAATTACCCCTGGTAAAGGCGCCAGGAACGGTTGAACCTCGTACCGATAGGCGAGTCTCATTCTTCGGAATTATCCCGCATTTTAAAACGAAGGCGAGTTATTTTCAAAATCTTTTTCAAAGGTCAGTTTGACTCGCAAAAGTAAAAATTTTTGCGATGATAACACCGCCCGCCTCTGAAGCTCCAAAACATCAGAAGAACACAAGGTAAGCTCCTATTTGAGCTGATTATATTGAAATAATAGGCTCGTTTCAATTTGCATACTGAATTTCATGGATTTCGCATTTTTAAGAAGGGGTTCGTCTGAATAATGGATTGAACCATTCCCATAAAATGACATATATTAAGTAATATAATGTTTCCTTGATGATTTTTAACATTCATGCATTAGTTAGATTCAATTCATATTTTATTTCGTTAATTTAGCATATTTTAGGAATTAGTTAGTTCTTTTTTTAGCATTTATTTCAATTCTGTTTAGTTTCAGTAATTCCCTGTTTTTGTCAGTCAGTCCACTCGTTACTTTATGTTTTTTATTTTTCTTTAAAAAATCCATAAAAATCATATTACATGACTTTAGCTATCCCTAATAATCTGCAAAAAAATCGAAAGCATTTGAATTCATTTACTGTGTTCAAAGTTCAAAATGCCAAGTCGGGTTTTATGACCCAAAAAATGTTTCGAACATTTGGTCTCAACTTGTAAAATCGAGATCTTACTCATATGAGATCCGATTTTCTATCCAAAAAATTTCCCCTTGAACTCAAAATTGAGTCTAGTATTTAATATGATTTTATCAGATTTTTCTGATTTTTTTTCTGTCTGACAAAAATCCAAGAGTTCGGGACACGTATCATAGCCTAATTTAAGTCTTTGAGACTCTGGATCAACTTAAGTCGACTGGTTCCCTCTGGATATAGCTCCAAATCCAAATCTGTAAAAAGTAAACTTTACGTTATTAATGTTCTCTGCTTGATTTTGAAATTTTGCAATTTTTAGGACAGTCTTCATGTCAGTTCCGTATTTTTTATTTCAGTCTCCTGTTCTGGTATTTACATTTGTTCTTCTAGTTTATGCGTGCAGTGTTATATTTTTATTTCTCATCTCGTTAATCAAATGCTGAATTCATACAAATGAAAATTGTTTATATGCATGTCAGTAGTTCTCCATTTAATTTTCAGAAATTTTGATGATTAATTATTATTTTTTATCCATTTGCACATCAGATCCTGTTGATTTTGGTCCCGTCAGAACCAAATCTCTGTTACCAAACTCACCATAGGTCAAATTCTGGGGCTGTAAAAGCCAAAGATGTTCATTTTCATGTCCTTTAGTAGCCTGAAAAATATTAGTAGTAGATTTTTGCATTATTGCGTTAAATGCTATGTTTGGTTCGTACCCATATGCGAAATTTGCTTATTTTAGGGTTTTCTTTGAAATTTTGCATCTAGGCCATATCATTTCATGAATTTTATTATTCTATATTTTTTCTAAGGTTAGAGGGATGCTCTCTACCGAATTTGGCATGATTTGAAAACCGTTTTATGATCGGTTTAGCCGTATCATCAAATCGGGGTTCCTGCGGGACTCTGATCCGGGCAAAAAACAAGCAAAATTCATTATTTTGGCTAAGTTTCAAACACAAATTCTAATTTTTACAGTCCTAATATGTTTAGCAGCATGTCATCATGTCTCATCATGCATTTCATCATCATTTGGTTTAATTCAAATTTCAAAATCTCAAATTTTACCAAAATTCCTTCAAAAAACCTTGATTTTAAAGGTATAACTTCAATATTCCGGATATTTTGGTCATTTTGACCACAATTCCGAATTTCAAACTATTTATTACTGAATTTTCTTACATTTGCATCATTTCAAATATCAAGAAAGTGTGAAAATAGGGTTTATATCCAACTAAGTCCAATATTCTTAGGATATTATTGGAAAATCTTGGAAAAACCCACATATTTGAGCTAACCCCATTTCAAGTTTGGCAGGGACATTCAAAGGAAGGAGCTAAAATCTACAATTTTTCCTTTTCTTTTATTTTATTTAGTGATGTAATAATTAAATGAAATTTTGGAACAAGAGCTTTACTTTTCTGCTTAGATTAGGATGCATATCATATAGTTTGAATTTCTGTAATATCATGATTATGTGATTCATGCATTATATTTCCAAAATCACTATGGATGTACACGAATGGCACGTGCACCAACTCTTAGGGAGTTGGTGAACTCGATGGAGTCCATATTTATGGCCCTAGTCGGAATATGGACGAGACCCAGATTCAACATCTTTCTACTAGTCACACCGAGCCTATACTCCTAGGCTATCTTCCAAAAACTCACTACATGTCTTTGATCTTTACAAAATATTTTAGAATTAACTAAGTAAGTTACAAGCATATTTACGGCCATAGTCGGAATATGTGGTAATCTTACCTTAGTTTAATTTTAAAATTGCATATTTTCCTGAAAAGATGTTTTCATAAACAGACATTCATTCATTCAAATCATTTGCATCATGAAATCACCTGCATTTCTTATATTTTTTCTCAAGAAAATTTCATTCTAAGGAAATCGATTCCTCAAGAGACTCTGAAAATTTTCAAAGTTGGATTTCCCAAATTAAGTTTCCACGATTTTCCCTGGAAAATGTTCTTTTCTTAAGATTCATTTTCAAAAGGAGTTTCTCATCATTCTCAAGAATCAAAATCGATTTTCAAATATTTCAAGATTCTCAGAATTTCAATTTCCTGAGTTTTGATTTTCCTTCTCCAAAGAGTTTTCCTATGAATTTTCAATCATTTCCCAAAGAAATTTTTTAAAGTTGGAGTGTTCCGAACAAGCATTTTCCCATCAAATGTTTGCCTTTTCTCAAGAATTCTTTCTACTTTCCCAAGATTTCCATCCATTCATGATTTTCTGAAAATCTCTAGAAACTTCCTTAAGATTTTAAATCTTTTCATCAAGATTTTCTTGCGAAATCGATTTCCATCATCTGCCTTAAAAACATTTTTCAACTCCAAAATATTTTCCAAGCATACATCATGTTTTTCAACTTGCATTTTACAAAATTTCATAGCACATGCCTGAATTCTCTGTGCATTTAGGATAGAACACGATTTTGATAATTTAGCTAAGTCAAGCACACATTTGGTCCTTGGTTCGATTACCTCTGTTAAAGGTGGCAGGAACGGTCGAACCTCGTACCGACAAGTCGAGTCCCATTCCACGGAATATTTCCTGCAATTTCAAAATGCAGGCGAGTATTTCAAAATAATTTTCAAAATAATTTTCAAAACTCTGGCCCAGTTTGACTCGCAGGATCGATTCCCCTTTCTCTTGCAGGGAAGGAAAAAAATTTTGCAACGAAAACATGTTTGGCGACCGAGATGGGACATGTCCTCGTCTGATCAAAAGTGTGTTTGACTTAGTTCAATTATCAAAACTGTGTTATCAGAATGTCAGCTCTTTTACTTTCTGATATCATGCGAACCTAAGAGCCTAGATTCTGACCTAGCTGACATTCATTGCATATAGCTTAGGCATGGTTTGGTAGGAACAGATTGAGGAGATATTTTCATGCTCACATAGACTTAGGTCTAAACACAACTCTCCTTAATTTAGGATCTGAATGCAAACAATGTATGCTTCTTCAAAAGTTTTCAAAAATCTATCTCTCTAGGACTTAAAGCCCTCTATTTCTTGCATGTGATCATTTTTTCAAACCCCCTTACCTATCTTTACCCGGTCTTCACGTTCCTGGGCTCTCTTTTAGAACCCTAGTTCAGGACTGAGCCTCACAACTGGGCCACTTATTTGGGTTGACGCCCCCCTACCACGTACTAAGGGCCACAGTCCAAAGTATATCGGTAGGCGCTCAAGGATGTTGGAAAACTTTACCCTAGAACCGGAGTTGAAATTCTATGCCACGTACTTCGGGTCTCCACTCGAGTATATCAGCATAACTGGATTGGACAAAAATGATCTGAACTTAGAATCAGGATTAGGGTCCTATAGTTGCTTTTCAAAATGATGCATCTAGAGTCAGCCTTTTAGAGAGTGTTGTATGCGCATAAATGTATGGGCAGGATGTGATTGCATGCACCTTATTTTCTCAATTCCTCATATTTCCCATTTTTTTCCAAACTATTAGACCATTTTCCAAATATCCTCATTTTTTCATTTTCATAAAATATTTCTCTTATTTTATTCAAACTCTGGATGATTTTTCCAAACCATCTACTTTTTTTGTAACGCCCCGGATTTCCAAAACAAAGCTAAGTTAAAATTTTCATGAATTTCTTTTTTTTTTTCTTTGCAGCGGAACTTAGAAAAGCTTTTAGCAGCGGAATAAGACGATAATGAGTCGTCGGTTTTAGAAAACTCCGAGCACGTTGCAGGTATGTGGCCAAGCAACTCATTGACCACCAAAGTGTTCCATTTTATCGAAAGCACATGTTTATTACAACACTACTGCTTAGAAAAGCAGTGAAGGTTCAATAAAAAAGGAGGCAGTACAACTCTGTCTAGAGAAACCCTGGAACTTGATGCCGCCTTGCTCCGCATATCGCCACGCAGGTTCAACACCTGAAATCCCCATAAAACGGGGTCAGAACCACTGATGGTCTGGTAAGTAGGCAAACACCTATCTATTCAACTCAAGTAAATGCATAGACCACTCAGGGTCGCAGTTCGTAATACGACGCTCAAGCCTCCATGACTTAGCGTATATCGCACAAGCCTCATCAGGGCTATGAGTTGAACATCCACGCAAGTCGTCATGACTTCACATAAGCCTCTTCAGGGCTGTGAGTTAGAATAACCTCTCAAGTCTCTACGACTTAGCCTTGACTTCCTCAGAGTCACGAATGGATGTCTAGCTCAAGCCTTTATGCTTGGCACATCCGTATCCTACGAATCTAAGGACAGCTCTCCGAGCTTCACTTAGTCGTACGGATATCAATGGGGTTCTTTCCCAATCGGTCCAGTAGTATACCGACCATGACACCTTCACAAAGGTTATGCAGGACTGACTCAACAACGTCATCCACTCATACATTCAAAGTAGCGCTGTACCTAAGCTAATGCTTTGTTTCGATAATTGCACCTCCCCCTGGGCTTAGGGGACTCATATCTGGGCGACAACGCGACGATTTGGGGGTTGATTATTCTATGTATTTTAGATACCCCAGAGGCCTGTTGACCCCATCCCTAGTAGAACGGTACAGCATACCGGAAGAGATCCTTACTAGGTATCCGAATGCATTCTGCTACTGCAGTAGTTGGGTTCAATCCTTAGATATTTAAGGATAACCACGACCTCCATACCTCTGAGTGACGAAGGCCATCAATGAACTCTATCAGGTTCGGGTGAAATATATGTCACTCAAGGCTGCGCCATCACCGTCTTCCTCGGTGAGAAATTCTGAAAGGGGCCTGCCGGTCTTACAATTACTTGACGAACATTGCATGCCTATAGGGCAGCCTTTGAGAAGTATGTACCCGACCCCAATCAACCACACGGTTTTCACCGTGGAACAAAGATTTTATTCATATGCATGCTTAACTCTGCTCTCGGCACTTCGGCCTTGACGAGCACTTCACCTCTTTCGGTGGAAACAACACACTCCGGCTCAGCGGCCCTTACGAGTCTGGTTGTCTGATAATTCTCAATGAGCAAGCACATCACTCGATCTCTACGGATCGGCTACTCGGCGTATTTTTACGCAACGAGCTCAGGACCTCGTCAAGGCGCTACCACTACTTTGGCGCAACGGCTCTTACAAGTATGATGCCCTTGCAGGTGTCAGGGAGACGAGTCATTCTGACATCGTTCCAACAAAGGACATCATTGTGCCACTTAACTGGTTTTGGCAGCTCTTCTGCCAACCATTCTGTCAACACCTTCTCTGCTCTACCGGCAGTGGTGCGACGAACCTTTCTACATTGTAGAAGGCGTTCCATAACTGGGTAGCACTTCTGCTACGTTCTTTCTGAGCCATTCTTAGCTCCTTCAGGAATTTTAGCAGCACTTCCTCTCTTTTACGGAGAAAGCATGCGTTTCTTTTATCCATTTCAGCGGCATCTCCCCTCTTTGGAGGGAAATCGCTACGCTTAACTCGGGAAATGGATGCGCACCGTTGTGCGTACTTTGCATCCATCAAGGTTGCAGGAACCTTGGGCCATAGCCAGGCCATACGTAATTGATTTAGTCTTTACGTAAAGAGCATTTTGCCAAAAGGCGAAGCCTTTCCAATAGGGGCTTCATTCGTCAAGCAGAATCTTGTACGAGGAGCAGTAAGGGAATCGCATGGGCGATTTTGGAGTTGATCTCCGTTTGAACGCTCACTTACGCGCCATATATGTAATATAAGCAGAAGCCTGTGCTTTATACAGCGGCGGCGTAAAGGAAATGCATATACTATTGTTCAGGGTGTGTAACTGAACGAAATATCCTACATATATAACAAAGCAGAAGCCTTGGCATCGTTCGACGCGACGGCGTAAGTAAATGCATAATCGAAAGTGCAGTAATTGGAAGTACAGAAAGCAGGGAGCCTTGGCATCATACGACGCGACGGCAAAGATAAATTACATGGCCTGTGCGATATAAGACGCGTCGGCAGTATCAGCAGATATACACCTAGATCTGTATCCAACGATAGTTACGAGGCGAGCGAGTGAACACCGAAGTGTCCTAGAGGGCTCAACCAAGAACTAGGGTGAGATACTATTTTGAAGAACACATATACTGCGTATTCGAACATATATATCCGACGATAGTTACGAGGCGAGCGCGTGAACACCGAAGTGTCCTAGAGAGCTCAACCAAGAACTAAAGCAAGATACTACTTCAGAAAGTATATGCTATATACAAACAATCAAATACTTGAGAGAGATGGTTTAATGAAGCGAACTTACTTCAAATCGTGGAAGAAACGGCTCCGGGTTGCTTCTTCGGCTTTGAGCCTTCCTTCGAGAGGTCAGACTAAGTCAGATGAAGCTGACTTAGTTGAGAAAGAGGTAGAGTAGGTCAAGCTACTCAACCTAAGTGGTTTGAACCAAACTGGGTTCGATCCAAGTCAACTGGGTTCAGCAGGTTCGAACTCAACCCAAGTAGGCTAAGTCTCGGTTCAGAAATCCAAACCAAAAGTTGGACCAAAAGGGACTTTGACTTTGACTTCCAACCCAACTAGGTTCAAGTCAAGTCAACTGGGTTTGAGCTAGGTCAGGTGGGTTCAGACCTAGGTGAGGTGGGTTAGGACCAGGTCAAGCAGGCTCAGGCTAAGTCAGGCAGGTTCAGACCAGGTCAGGTGGGATCAGGTGGGCTAGGCTAGGTAGGGGAGGTTTGGAAAAGGAGGAGAGAGAGAGGGGTTGGCGATTTTTAAAGAGAGGGGGGCTCCTTTATTTATAGATTCTGAAACTTGGGCCCCAAGTTTCAGAATCTCCTCTTTACCCCTTGGCTTTTCAGAAATCCCTTCCATGGAAGGTGCTGGAAGGAGCTGGAAGGCTCTGGAAGGTGCTGGAATATTCTAGAATCTTCTAGAATATTTTCTGAGAAATATTTCTGTGGGTCCCACCCATATTTCTGTGGGTCCCGCAAGAATTTCGGGTTTTCGGCGATTTTTTTCCGAAAAATTCTGAGTACGCCATTATCTTCGTATTGATGCAACTAAGAAAGTTGGCTCGCAGGAATCCTTTGATTTTATTCAGGTAGGAAGTTATGGCTTCCAGTGTGTTTGAGCATATATTCGTGAAGATACGAATATCCTAAGTATATTTGGATCGCAGGAATCAGTTTGATTCGCTTTACGATAAAAACACTATTTTTCACTGGAAAAATGCCTCAGGAATTTATTCAGAGTTATCTGAAAAATTGCAGGTCTTACATCATTACCCCCTTAAAGGAATTTCGTCCGCGAAATTCAGTTAAGAGTACTAAGTGCGTAACTCGGGATATTTCTCCCATATGTTAGATTCATAATTTTATTCACTTAGTTCAACATCGTATTCATTTCAATCATAACCTCATATCATGATTCCTGATCAATGAGGTATGTTTCTCATATCTGAGTTCAAATTATGCTACAACCACGATAGTTTGTTGAATCAATGTTCTTCCAACCGGCTATTTAACATGGCCATCTTGTGTAACTATTTCATACACACAGATCATTCTTCTAGAGATTAACCATATTGGAATAAGTACCCTGTCAGACTACCTGGTATTGGAAACGTACCTCCTCACAGGTTCGCCTTCGTCAGACTTACCTGATATTGGATCAGTACACCCTCACAGAATCATACTAGCCAAGCTACTGGTTTTGGAACATATACACTCGCACGGAGCTGTATACCCTCACAGGCTCACTCTGGCTAGACGATCTGATCTTGAATATGTAAAACCTCACAGGACTCTCTTCTTGGGAACAATTCCTCGATGGTTTATTTTATTAAGTGACTTTTATCGTTCTAATTACGCAAACTTAATTTCTCAATCATGGGGTCTATAGCCATCAACCTTTGGGCATAAGCACTTAAGATTTTATTTTGACAAATCCAAAATTTCTTTAGAGAGCAAGGATACATATCGATCCAGATGACCGTACACAAGGTCATAAGCCACTTGTCTCAAGCATTCATTGGATCTTGTCTTTTAATCGCTTTTTACCCATTACAACTCTATCTATCAAGGTATCCAGATTCCTTGATATGGTCATCATTCGTGAGTTGTTCGGCTGTCACCGCATAGACACGACCTGCCACAGGTTTCTGCTCTATTCTGGATAGTGGCAGTCGTTGTTGTTGTATTTGTTGAGAGGGTCCTCCAGATCCCATATTTCTTCGTTGAAGATCTGAGGCCTTCTTGCGGCATTCGCTTACACGATGCCCTGGTTTGCCGCAATACAGGCAACCTCCCGTATCGCGAGGACAAACCCCTCCGGGATGATCTGAGCTACACCTTGGGCATCGAAAATTAGACTGTTGGTAGAGCTGATTGGCTTCTACCATCTGTAATGGCCGCTCGGCCGGTGGAGTAAAGTTGTTGTCTTGAAAATTCCTCTTATAAAAAGGTGGTCGTGAGTCCTGGCCACCTGGTAACGTCCTCTTATTGTTCCGACCATCAACTATGGGCCTCTTTGCTATAATCACCTTAGATCGCGCCCAATCCTCGCTAATCTTTGAAGATGCTGCTACAGCAGCTTGAAAAGTCGAGGGCATACTTGTTATTACACGAGATCGCAACCCTTCTTGCAATCCATTTATATATTTATCGGCCCTTTCTTGGTCAGTATCGAATAACGTGGAGCAATATCGTTCAAGGTTTTGAAATTTAGTGGTATAGTCCATCAGACTCATAACACCTTGCTCCAATTCCAGAAACTCCATCTTCTTCTTATTTCTGGAGTGTATCGGGAAGTAATTATCCAAGAAAGTTCTCCGAAAATCATCCTAAGGGATGACTTCAAGCTGAGAGAACTGGATTATCTTAGTGGTATCCCACCACTTCCGTGCATTGTCTTTCAGCCTATATGTGCCAAAGTTTGTCTTTTTCCCTTCCGGTACTCCAAGTACAAGGAAAGCGCGCTCTGTCTCCTCGATCCAGCTTTCTGCAAGCTCTGGATCGGCACTACCAACGAAAACAGGTGGGTCGAGTTTGAGGAACTTTTCATAAGTCACTCCTCCCAGATTCTCATTGCGAGGTGGGGTTGGTGCTTGCCTTGATTCATGAATGGCAGACACAAGCCTGTTGAGTGTTTCCAGTAGGAAGCCCTGTGTATGGGACTCCTCACTCGGCATGGTTCTCCTCGTCCTAGGAGCCATTTTATCTATTCACACAAATACACCCAAATCAGAGAGGGTATAAAATTTATACTTACAGTGCGATACCGCAAACACGACGGATCTTGAACCAGGTTTCTTAGACTCATGCTTTGATACCAATTCTGTAACGCCCCGGATTTCCAAAACAAAGCTAAGTTAAAATTTTCATGAATTTCTTTTTTTTTTCTTTGCAGCGGAACTTAGAAAAGCTTTTAGCAGCGGAATAAGACGATAATGAGTCGTCGGTTTTAGAAAACTCCGAGCACGTTGCAGGTATGTGGCCAAGCAACTCATTGACCACCAAAGTGTTCCATTTTATCGAAAGCACATGTTTATTACAACACTACTGCTTAGAAAAGCAGTGAAGGTTCAATAAAAAAGGAGGCAGTACAACTCTGTCTAGAGAAACCCTGGAACTTGATGCCGCCTTGCTCCGCATATCGCCACGCAGGTTCAACACCTGAAATCCCCATAAAACGGGGTCAGAACCACTGATGGTCTGGTAAGTAGGCAAACACCTATCTATTCAACTCAAGTAAATGCATAGACCACTCAGGGTCGCAGTTCGTAATACGACGCTCAAGCCTCCATGACTTAGCGTATATCGCACAAGCCTCATCAGGGCTATGAGTTGAACATCCATGCAAGTCGTCATGACTTCGCATAAGCCTCTTCAGGGCTGTGAGTTAGAATAACCTCTCAAGTCTCTACGACTTAGCCTTGACTTCCTCAGAGTCACGAATGGATGTCTAGCTCAAGCCTTTATGCTTGGCACATCCGTATCCTACGAATCTAAGGACAGCTCTCCGAGCTTCACTTAGTCGTACGGATATCAATGGGGTTCTTTCCCAATCGGTCCAGTAGTATACCGACCATGACACCTTCACAAAGGTTATGCAGGACTGACTCAACAACGTCATCCACTCATACATTCAAAGTAGCGTTGTACCTAAGCTAATGCTTTGTTTCGATAATTGCACCTCCCCCTGGGCTTAGGGGACTCATATCTGGGCGACAACGCGACGATCTGGGGGTTGATTATTCTATGTATTTTAGATACCCCAGAGGCCTGTTGACCCCATCCCCCTAGTAGGACGGTACAGCATACCGGAAGAGATCCTTACTAGGTATCCGAATGCATTCTGCTACTGCAGTAGTTGGGTTCAATCCTTAGATATTTAAGGATAACCACGACCTCCATACCTCTGAGTGACGAAGGCCATCAATGAACTCTATCAGGTTCGGGTGAAATATATGTCACTCAAGGCTGCACCATCACCGTCTTCCTCGGTGAGAAATTCTGAAAGGGGCCTGCCGGTCTTACAATTACTTGACGAACATTGCATGCCTATAGGGCAGCCTTTGAGAAGTATGTACCCGACCCCAATCAACCACACGGTTTTCACCGTGGAACAAAGGTTTTATTCATATGCATGCTTAACTCTGCTCTCGGCACTTCGGCCTTGACGAGCACTTCACCTCTTTCGGTGGAAACAACACACTCCGGCTCAGCGGCCCTTACGAGTCTGGTTGTCTGATAATTCTCAATGAGCATGCACATGACTCGATCTCTACGGATCGGCTACTCGGCGTATTTTTACGCAACGAGCTCAGGACCTCGTCAAGGCGCTACCACTACTTTGGCGCAACGGCTCTTACAAGTATGATGCCCTTGCAGGTGTCAGGGAGACGAGTCATTCTGACATCGTTCCAACAAAGGACATCATTGTGCCACTTAACTGGTTTTGGCAGCTCTTCTGCCAACCATTCTTTCAACACCTTCTCTGCTCTACCGGCAGTGGTGCGACGAACCTTTCTACATTGTAGAAGGCGTTCCATAACTGGATAGCACTTCTGCTACGTTCTTTCTGAGCCATTCTTAGCTCCTTCAGGAATTTTAGCAGCATTTCCTCTCTTTTACGGAGAAAGCGTGCGTTTCTTTTATCCATTTCAGCGGCATCTCCCCTCTTTGGTGGGAAATCGCTACGCTTAACTCGAGAAATGGATGCGCACCGTTGTGCGTACTTTGCATCCATCAAGGTTGCAGGAACCTTGGGCCATAGCCAGGCCATACGTAATTGATTTAGTCTTTACGTAAAGAGCATTTTGCTAAAAGGCGAAGCCTTTCCAATAGGGGCTTCATTCGTCAAGCAGAATCTTGTACGAGGAGCGGTAAGGGAATCGCATGGGCGATTTTGGAGTTGATCTCCGTTTGAATGCTCACTTACGCGCCATATATGTAATATAAGCAGAAGTCTGTGCTTTATACAGCGGCGGCGTAAAGGAAATGCATATATTATTGTTCAGGGTGTGTAACTGAACGAAATATTCTACATATATAACAAAGCAGAAGCCTTGGCATCGTTCGACGCGACGGCGTAAGTAAATACATTGCAGAAAGCAGGAGCCTTGGCATCGTTCGACGCGACGGCGTAAGTAAATGCATAATCGGAAGTGCAGTAATCGGAAGTACAGAAAGCAGGGAGCCTTGGCATCATACGACGCGACGGCAAAGGTAAATTACATGGCCTGTGCGATATAAGACGCGTCGGCAGTATCAGCAGATATACACCTAGATCTGTATCCAACGATAGTTACGAGGCGAGCGAGTGAACACCGAAGTGTCCTAGAGGGCTCAACCAAGAACTAGGGTGAGATACTATTTTGAAGAACGCATATACTGCGTATTCGAACATATATATCCGACGATAGTTACGAGGCGAGCGCGTGAACACCGAAGTGTCCTAGAGGGCTCAACCAAGAACTAAAGCAAGATACTACTTCAGAAAGTATATGCTATATACAAACAATCAAATACTTGAGAGAGATGGTTTAATGAAGCGAACTTACTTCAAATCGTGGAAGAAACGGCTCCGGGTTGCTTCTTCGGCTTTGAGCCTTCCTTCGAGAGGTCAGACTAAGTCAGATGAAGCTGACTTAGTTGAGAAAGAGGTAGAGTAGGTCAAGCTACTCAACCTAAGTGGTTTGAACCAAACTGGGTTCGATCCAAGTCAACTGGGTTCAGCAGGTTCGAACTCAACCCAAGTAGGCTAAGTCTGGGTTCAGAAATCCAAACCAAAAGTTGGACCAAAAGGGACTTTGACTTTGACTTCCAACCCAACTAGGTTCAAGTCAAGTCAACTGGGTTTGAGCTAGGTCAGGTGGGTTCAGACCTAGGTGAGGTGGGTTAGGACCAGGTCAAGCAGGCTCAGGCTAAGTCAAGCAGGTTCAGACCAGGTCAGGTGGGATCAGGTGGGCTAGGCTAGGTAGGGGAGGTTTGGAAAAGGAGGAGAGAGAGAGGGGTTGGCGATTTTTAAAGAGAGGGGGGCTCCTTTATTTATAGATTCTGAAACTTGGGCCCCAAGTTTCAGAATCTCCTCTTTACCCCTTGGCTTTTCAGAAATCCCTTCCATGGAAGGTGCTGGAAGGAACTGGAAGACTCTGGAAGGTGCTGGAATATTCTAGAATCTTCTAGAATATTTTCTGAGAAATATTTCTGTGGGTCCCACCCATATTTCTGTGGGTCCCGCAAGAATTTCGGGTTTTCGGCGATTTTTTTCCGAAAAATTCTGAGTACGCCATTATCTTCGTATTGATGCAACTAAGAAAGTTGGCTCGCAGGAATCCTTTGATTTTATTCAGGTAGGAAGTTATGGCTTCCAGTGTGTTTGAGCATATATTCATGAAGATACGAATATCCTAAGTATATTTGGATCGCAGAAATCAGTTTGATTCGCTTTACGATAAAAACACTATTTTTCACTAGAAAAATGCCTCAGGAATTTATTCAGAGTTATCTGAAAAATTGCGGGTCTTACATTTTTTCTCAGAACTTCAGGTGATTTAACATTCTTCAGTTCTACTGGATCTCGAATTTCCAGCTTCATTTTTATTCAGCCTGCAATTTTCTAAAATCATATATTTTTCTCTCATTGTTTTCTTGGATTCTCAATCCTTTTGTCTATTTGATGCTTCACCTTACTTTCCTTGCACATACCTTGATTATTGCAAGGGAAATTGTTTATCCACCTTCCCTCTTACCGTCTCCTTATTCTAAATCTGTTTGCGGATTGTTTTTCCAAGAGATATCTCTTTCCTTCAAAAATGGTATTTTCCTCGTGGTTGACGACCTCACCTAGGTAACAAGGCACATTTTTCATTGTTTATTTCTCTTGCAAATAATGACAACACAATTGTCGTGATTTCAATGGCGACTCCATCCCTAGTAATGGGATATTCTTTCAATTGTCTACCATATCATTTTCCTCCCAATCCAAAAATTTCCTAAGAGTCTAATCAAGACTTTATCCTGCAGAGAGCCTTCGCAGCATTTGATGGTTTAGACAAGGTCAGGGAAGAAGACCACACCAATTCAACGTATTATCTACTCCTCAACTTCAAAAGAAGAAATGGACTCGCTAAGATCAGTCAGGAGTCAGGGCCAACAAGAAGACGATGACATAGATCGTCAGATGTATGTCATGTTCCAGAAGATGATGAAGAAAATGATGAGCGAGCAAGCCGACATCAGTTCCGAGAAGAATCCTTTTAGCCAGAAACTCAAAGATCATGCAACTAAGAAGTCCACCAAGTCTTCTAAGAAACATGTTCAATCAGAAGACACTTCAGAAGAATCAACAGATGATACTGATAAAGATTGCGAGATTGTCCAGAAAATTACTCACAAGCCAAAAGTTCAAGCAGTGACAGATCCATTTCAAGCACAGTTCAAGGAAATGGCTAGAGTGGTAAAAGATCTGCAAGCCCGTGACAAGGGCAAGAAAGTCTTTACCAGTGAGGATTTTTATGTTGGTTTAGAAGGGGGATGAAAATCTGGAGAATCTTCCCCGTAAGTTCATCAAATTTGACAATTCTAGTGATCCCAAAGCCCACCTCGCCATGTTCTTTGTCGAGTGCTCCAAATTCAAGAAAGACAATAGAGCCCTATTTCTCTGTTTTCCTCGCAGCCTGGAAGGCACCACCGCCAAGTGGTACTCCGAGCATATCAATCCAATCGAACTACGAGAGTTCGATAAGGTGGTCAACCTATTCATTGAGTGATTTTTGTTCAACACTGAAGCGCTACCAACATTAAATCACCTTTGTAATCTGAAGCAGGGAGATAGTGAAAAAGCAAAGGACTTCATTCGCAGATGGAGAGAGACCTGCAATAAAATGAGGAGCCCAATTTCAGAGGAGCATGCACTCCAAATTATCCTGAACAACTTTTCACAGCCTTTGAGGAGTCTCATTTCTACCTCACCCTCCAAGTCTTCAATCGAACTCATTGAACGAGCCGAATGGCTCGAGATGCGAATGGAGAATGGGGTCTATGAGGGCATTACTATTGCAAGAAGCAGTCAAGATGCTAAGAAGAAGACTCACTTCACTTTTTCGGTCAATAATAGCAAAGGCAACAAGAATAATCATGGTAGCAGTTTGGAGAGATTCAAAAGGCAAAAAGGGAAGGACATTAACAATGATAAACCTCTCAAATCCAGCCCTCAGCATAAGGAGAAAGACCAGGAAAAATCAAAGCGCAATGATTGGAGCACTGATCGAAAATTCACCCCCCTGGATCAGACACTCGAGAGTATCCTGGAATATATGCTTGAAAAAGACATCGTCCGTCTGCCTAAAGTCGCTGATCCCCCTGCAATTATGGGCAGATTTAAAGAACAATTTTACAAGTTTCATCGAGCAGTAGGGCACGATATAGAAAATTGCTTCGTCCTTAAGAACATTGTTCAAGACTGCATTGACAAGAAGCTCCTCGTTGAAGATGAAAATGAGGACCAGTCATCCTGACTAAGCTTTTTACACAATCATTCCAGAAGCTGACAATGCCGGCACTTTCCCATTTCTCATCTTTCTTTTATTATTTCAAAAGGATAATGTAATCCCATTTTCTTTCCTTGATTTTAAAGCATCAATGAAATCATCAAACTTTCCAATAGCTTGGCACCATCTTATTTGTTTCTCCTTCCTTTTCACAATGTGTCTCTTGTGAGAAATGATCTTAAGGATGTCTCTCGGTCAAGAAGCATGTCGCCTTATTCATCAATTATCCTTCTTTTATTCAAAATCTTCGTCCCTAGTTACACTGGGGCATTTTTTTGAAAAATCTCAAAACATCCTGTATGCAGGTAGGATAAACCAATCTCTCATTTTGCATGTATATGCACCCACTTGCATTAATTTTGTATTTCATTTGCATCAATTTGCACTCATTCTTATTCATTTACATTAAATTTACATCAAAATTCCCATTGAGGATAAGGGATAAATCCTGAGACTATGAATGATTTCTCATCCTAATCATCAATCTCTAACTTCAGTTTACAATCTCTGCTGATTTTTCCTCAAAATTCTTCAGATATAATCCTCTTTCCAAAATCCAGTCCCCGCACTGGCAATTTGCAAAATTTTGGTCCTCTAATCAGGTTCTCCTCTGAAGATCTGAATTTCGATTCAGACCTCTTTTTCTTTCAAACCCAACTCTCAGGTTGGTCCATTTTTCTTTTAGAGATTCGAGTTCCGACTCGGATTTCTTCCTTTTCAAAATCCAACTTTCAAGTTTGTTTATATTTTTCCTTTGAAGATCCGAGTTCCGACTTGGGTTTTCCTTTAAATTATTTTTCGGTTGAAGATCCGAGTTCCGACTTGGGTTTTCCTTTAAATTATTTTTCGGTTGAAGATCCGAGTTCCGACTCAGGTTTTCCTTTAAATTATTTTTTCTTTGAAGATCCGAGTTCCGACTTGGGGTTTCCTTTAAATTATTTTTCCTTTGAAGATCTGAGTTCCGACTCGGATTTTCCTTCAAATTATTTTTTCTTTGAAGATTCGAGTTCCGACTCGGGTTTTCCTTCAAATTATTTTTCCTTTGAAGATCCGAGTTTCGACTCAGGTTTTCCTTCAAATTATTTTTCCTTTAAAGATCCGAGTTCCGACTCGGGTTTTCCTTTAAATTATTTTTCCTTTGAAGATCCGAGTTCCGACTCGGGTTTTCCTTTAAATTATTTTTCCTTTGAAGATTCGAGTTCCGACTCGGGTTTTCCTTTAAATTTTTTTTCCTTTGAAGATTCGAGTTTCGACTCGGGTTTTCCTTCAAATTATTTTTCCTTTGAAGATCCGAGTTTCAACTCAGGTTTTCCTTTAAATTATTTTTCCTTTGAAGATCCTAGTTCCGACTCGGGTCTTTTCTCAAATTATCTCTCCTTTATTGATTTGGGTTCCGACTTGAGATCTCTTTACCTTGTTTGAGCTCTAACTCGAGCTCTCTATTCTCCTTTGTTGATCCGGGTTCTGACTCGAGATCTCTTTACCTTGTTCGAGCTCTGACCCGAGCTCTTTATTCTCCTTTGTTGATCCGAGTTCTGACTCGTGATCTCTTTACTTTATTCGAGCTCTTTATTCTCCTTTGTTGATCCAAGTCACTTCGATCTTCAAGATTAGTCAATTTCTCAAATTTAGCCTTTTATCCACCAATTTCCAATTTTTGGATCATTCAATTCTTCAATTTCGACCCATGGGTCATTCAATTCTTCAATTTCAATCGTCAGGTCATCCAATTTCCATTTCCTCGTTCAGGATAAAGGGATAATCCTGAAACCATTCATAGAAGCGATCCAACTCTCTATAATGGTCTTCGTTCTTCATTGAACTGATAGTGTTCCAAGTGAACTGATAGTCATTCTTCATTGAATTGATAGTGTTCCCAAGTGAACTGATAGTCGTTCTTAATTGAACTAATAGTGTTCCAAGTGAACTAATAGTGTTTCAAGTGAACTGATAGTCGTTCTTCATTGAACTGATAGTGTTCCAAATGAACTGATAGTCGTTCTTCATTGAACTGATAGTGTTCCAAGTGAACTGATAGTCGTTCTTCATTGATCTGATATTGTTCTCAGTGCACTGATAGTCATCTCCTTTGGAAAGGAGATGATAATTTTCGTCACGGATGCGTTAAGCCGGACTTCAAATGCTCTCTTTCACCAAGAATTTCAAGAAACATTTTGCCAAATTGTCAATTACTTGTTGATCTCAAAAACTTTATTGCACAAATCTTTACCTAAGAATATCTTCAGCATTACTTCCAAATAGGAAAAGGCGAAGAAGGATTCAAAATTCAAATTCTTTCTATTGGCCAACCAAAAGGATGAAGGATAAATCCGCGATATGGTCAGAAAAGAAAATTCAATGTTATTGCAAAGCCATGAATGATTGATATTGATCGCAGTTATGGCACATCTCTAAAGATTATTCTTGTAAAGATGGGGCAGTGGAAATATCTTGAGTGCTAAAGAAAGAGAGAATTCACCCAAGCCCTGTCTCCTCAAAATCACCTAAGCTGTAATTAAATATCTACAAAAGGAATCTCTCAATTGTCGTCAAGATGAAGGCGAATTAGTCGAGTTAGATCCTCGAGGCCAAAGAAGATTTGGATCATCTCCAAGATGAAGAAGTTTGTGACGGATCCTTCCAGAGAAAGTCCAAAGCACTATCGAGATGAAGGCAGATGTGATGAACCTCCCAACAATCCTTAAAAGATATTTAATTTTCGCTATCATCCAGAGATCTCCAACCCATGAGCCAACATCATCAACATAACCCCTGAGGCAAAGAAGGATCGAAACATCTCCAAGTTGAAGGATTTTGTGATGTCCCCTTTCAAAAAGAGAAAAAGAGAGGGAAAAAAAAGAGAGAAAAAGTCAGGACATCTTCCATAATGAAGGACGATGTAATAAACTCCCCTGAAGCCCAAGAGAGCTCAAAAGAATGCAGAAAGATTATCATGAGAGAAACTCCCAGGATATCAAACTGCCAAATCTATCAAAAATCTTCTTTAAATTTATGAAATTCTATTATCAATATTCTTTCATCAATTGCTTTCATAATATTAAATTCTCACTTTCTTGTTCATATCAAGGAAATTGATAGCTTTCTTGAAGAAGGTCACTCGCAAGCAATTCAGATTCCAAATCTTGATTCTATGAAGTGAATCTCTTTTGGAGGTAATACTTCAAGTAGAAAAGAAGAAATATTTTTGCAACAATGTGCATCATTTTCAAATACTTTGAATCAACAACAAAATTTTCAACATTTTGACAATATTTTCTAGCTATCCTGGCGTGGAGTGAAAGCTTGATGTCCGTTTTAATACATCCCGATACCATTTTCATCTTTCTTTAGGACTTGATTACGAGAGTTTTCAAGATTCCTTCCCTTTTTTTTATAATCTGAGCGCTTGGGCTCTCAGATTCGCACACTTCCTTGTGTCTCCACTGTCCCACCATAGACAGTTCAATTTCGGTTTGAGGTCAAACCACCAATCATTTTCTCGCAAAAGGCAATTCAAAAGCTAATTTAGTCTAAAAAATGAGACGCCCAAGATCAATCCCTTTTCAAGCATTAGGGACTCCATTTTCCTTCCTTTTGCAAAAACCATGTTGAATTTATTGTGCAAAATCTGAAGGTTCCATCATGGTCTCTTCCTTCGAGGACTCCATCCATTTTTCGCCCAATCAGGTTAAGGGTACAAACTTGATCCTCATTTGATGAGGTATTCTATTTTCCGCCCGATCAGGTTAAGGGTATAAATCTGAGCCTCATTTTGATGAGGTATTTCATTTTTCCGCCCAATCAGGTTAAGGGTACAAACCTGAGTCTCATTTCGATGAGATATTCCATTCCCCAATCAAGCCGAAGGATCAAACCTGAGCCTTTTCCCATGCAAAGCATTTTGTGTCCCATCCAGGTTAAGGGCAAAAAACCTGAACTTCACCGCCATAGAGCGAATCTTTCCTCTTTGTTCCCCATTTCATATCTACCATCTTCACCAGGCTAATATCTCTATACCCAGTAAGATCCTTCTAACTGAAGCATTTTTTATATATAGCCCAAATTTGGTGTGTTTTTCTTTGCCACTAAGCTCGGCCACAAGTCGACTTAGTAGCAAAGAGGGGCTTCTGTAAACACCCCAAATTTTCACTTCCCCGACATTTCCACCAAACATCATCATTCATCCCCTCAGATTATCGGAGGGCAAAATGGTTATTTTTTGAGCCTAGAACTTGCAAAAGTCCAAGTTTTATATGCAACTCTCAAAATTTCTCTATTTTAGCTCAGATTTTCAAAGTTTTATTCCTGATAGGAGACGAGAATCTCCAAATCCTGGTTCAGGATTGCATTTCATAAGACATGTCATTGCATATCATTGCATGAGCATTTCATATCACTACACTGCACAACATGTCATTTCGAGGTCCAGAACTCTCGATTTCAAAACTTTCAATCCAGATTCGAATTTCAACTCTTTTCAAAATCAATTTCAAAACCCTGGGCCTTTAAAATTGCCAATTCTTCCCATTTTACCCCCAGGACTCTGAATCTCAAAAGATTTTCTCAAGAAAACGATCTGGATAGTTTTCAATATAGATTTTATCTTTGAACTTAGCCATTTTATCTCAGATGTTGCCCTTTTGTCAGCAATTTCAAATATCATTCTTTTACAAAATCGCCCTATAGGGGCCACCTCTTTTTAAAATTTCAGCAATTAGGCCAAGTATTTCTTATTTGCCAGTTAGTCTAAGTTTTTATGAAAATTCCAAAAAGAGGTTTTTACTTTCTTGCTTTTATTTCAATAAAGAAATGATGTGGGGTCCACCTTGAGGTGGCACCACATAGGCTTTCCTTTTGTAAAACTTAAATTTTGAAAAACCCCAAAATATAGGAGCCTTGTCTCTGAATTGGTGCCACTGGGCCCTTTCTTTCTCCTTCCATCCTCTGCCATGTGTCAGCATGGGGTTCACTCAGAAGTGGTGCCACATGTCATTTCCTCTCACCTTCCATTTCTTTGCCATGTGTCAGTGTGGGGTCACCCTGAGGTGACGCCACGTATCTCCCTCCCTGCACTCCCATTAATTGCCACTTGTCCTCCCTACATCTTCCTCTTTTTATCTTCTTACATATGTCAGTGTAGGGCCTCTTTAAGGTGGCGCCACATGTCTTTAGTCACCTTTTCTGATTTCATGCCACGTGTCAATGTGGAGCTTCCCTAATGTAGCGCCACATGTCAACCACCTTTATTTCTCTCTCCCTTGCCACATGGAACTCTGGGGTCACCCTGAGTCGCCACGTGTCCATCTCTCCTTTCTCTAGAAAAAACAAAATTGTCCACCCCCTGAGGTGGCGCCATCTGAAGTGTTTTCTTCTGCAGCTAACACATGTCAAGCTCTACTCTCCTCAGAAAAAGCAAGTGACACATGTCTCTCTCTGCTTTCCTCAGATAAAGAAAGTGACACATGTGTCTCTCTGCTTTCCTCAGAAAAAGCAAGTGACACATCTCTCTCTCTGCTTTCCTTAGATAAAGCAAGTGACACATGTCTCTCTCTGCTTTCCTCAGAAAAAGCAAATGACACATGTCTCTCTCTGCTTTCTTACGAAAAAGGCAAAATTCAAATATTCAAACTCTAGACTGAGGTGGCGCAAATCCTGAATTTTATTTATTTTAATCTGATTTGAGATGGCACCACATGTCCCTTTCCCTCTTTTTCCTCCCTCTTGCCACATGGCACTGTGGGGCCATCCTAAAGTGATGCCACATGGCCACCCTCCATTCTTCCAGAGCCAACCAAATTTAAATTTCAAATTCCTCCTAAGGTGGCGCCATTTGAAGAGCCTCCTCCAGCAAGCTGACACTTGTCAGGTGTGGAACCACCTTGAAATGCCACATGCCTGTCTCTGCTTCCTCTAGAAAAAGCAAAGGTTCAAAATTTCAATTTCCCTACTAAGGTGGCGACATCTGCTTCCTTTGTTCTTTCCTTCTGACACATGTCATTCTGGAGCCACCCTGAGGTGGCGCCACATGGCGGTCTCTCATTCTTCCTGGAAAACAAGACTTTGAATTTCAAATAAAAGCAAACTCCAAGGTGGCATCCTCTGAGGTGGCACCATATGGGAAGCTCCTGGAGAGAGAATCAGGCAAACCTTATTTTTGAATATTTTCAAATCCAGCTGAGGTGTCTTACTTACAAAAATTGCATTTTTATTTATTTCAAAAAATCCATAGCAGCATTCTCTGAGATGGTGCCACATGGAGGGTCCAGATGACCTCCAGTTTGAATTTCAAAATTTCTCCAGCAATCTACAAATCCCTAAACCACGCCCAGTCTAGGGGAGGCTTCTCTTTGGATCTGAACTTCAACCTAAGTCTTAATCTCAAGTCCCCTTTTCCTTCCCTGAAGTCCACGCCCCCTTTGGGCTCATCTGAGCCTTTGGCATCTAGAGTCTATTCTCAAGGAGCCATCCCGTAGCCGCCTGCCGCTGAAGCTCCAAAACATCAAAAGAACACAAAGTAAGCTCCCATTTGAGCTGATTATAATGAAATAATAGGCTCATTTCAATTTTCATACTGAATTTCATGGATTTCGCGTTTTTAAGAAGGGGTTGGTCTGAATGATGGATTGAACCATTCCCATAAAATGACATATATTAAGTAATATCATGCTTCCTTGATGATTTTTAACATTCATGGATTAGTTCGATTCAATTCATATTTTATTTCGTTAATTTAGCATATTTTAGGAATTAGTTAGTTCTTTTTTTAGCATTTATTTCAATTTTGTTTAGTTTCAGTAATTCTCTGTTTTTTTCAGTCAGTCCACTCATTATTTTATGTTTTTATTTTTCTCTAAAAATTCCAAAAAAATCATATTACGTGACTTTAGTTGTCCCTGATAATCTACAAAAAAATAGGAAGCATTTCAATTCATTTACTGCATTCAAAGTTCAAAATGCCAAGTCGGGTTTTATGACCCGAAAAACGCCGAATCCGTTTAAAATGTATGTCCACTCATTATGTTATATTTTTATTTTTCATCTCGTTAATCAAATGCCGAATACATACAAATGAAAATTGTTCATATGTATGTCAGTAGTTCCCCAATTAATTTTCAGAATTTTTTATGATTAATTATTATTTTTTATCCATTTCCACATCAGATCTTGTTGATTTTAGTCCCGTCAAAACCAAATCTCTGTTACCGAACTTACCATAGGTCAAATCTCGTGGCTATAAAAGCCACAGATGTTTATTTTCATGTCCTTTAGCAGCCTACAAAATATCATACATTTCTATGGTGGATTTTTGCATTATTGCGTTAAATGCTATGTTTGGTTCGTACTCGTATGCGAAATTTGCTTATTTTAGGATTTTCTTTGAAATTTTGCATCTAGGCCATATCATTTCATGAATTTTATTATTCTATATTGTTTCTAAAGGTAGAGGGATGCTCTCTATCGAATTTGGCATGATTTGAAAACCGTTTTATGACCGGTTTAGCCGTATCATCAAATCGGGGTTCGTGTGGGACTCTGATCCGGGGGAAAAACGAGCGAAATTCATTATTTTGGGTAAGTTTCAAACACAAATTCTGATTTTACAGTCCTAATATGTTTATCAGCATGTCATCATGCATTTTATCATCATTTGGTTCAATTCAAATTTCAAAATCTCAAATTTTACCAAAATTCCTTAAAAAAACCCTGATTTTAAAATTTTAACTTCAATATTAGGGGTATGTTTGTCATTTTGAACATAATTACGAATTTCAAACTATTTATTACTGGATTTTCTTACATTTGCATCATTTTAAATATCAAGGAAGTGTGAAAATAGGGTTTATATCGAACTAAGTCCAATTATCTCTGGATATTATTGAAAAATCTTGGAAAAACCCACATATTTGAGCTAACCTCATTTCAAGTTTGGCAGGGACATTCAAAGGAAGGAGCTGGAATCTTCAAGTTTTCCTTTTCTTTTATTTTATTCAGTGATGTAATAATTAAATGAAATTTTGGAATAAGAGCTTTACTTTTCTGCTTAGATTAGGATGCATATCGTATAGTTTGAATTTCTGTAATATCATGATTATGTGATTCATGCATTGTATTTCCAAAATCACTATGGATGTACACGAATAGCACGTGCACCAACTCTTAGTGAGTTGATGAACTCACTGGAGTCCATATTTACGGCCCTAGTCGGAATATGGACGAGACCCAGATTCATCATTTTTCTACTAGTCACACCGAGCCTATACTCGTGGGCTATCTTCCAAAAATTCACTGTATGTCTTTGATCTTTACAAAATATTTTAGAATTAACTAAGTAAGTTACAATCATAATAAGAGTTTCTCATCATTCTCAAGAATCAAAATCAATTTACAAATATTTGAAGATTCTCAAAATTTCAATTTCCTGAGCTTTGATTTTCCTTCTCCAAAGAGTTTTTCTATGAATTTCCAATCATTTCCCAAAGAAAATTTTCAAAGTTGGAGTTTCCAGAACAAGCATTTTCCCTTCAAATGTTTGCCTTTCCTCAAGATTTCTTTCTACTTTACCAGGATTTCCATCCATTCATGATTTTCTGAAAATCTCTAGAAACTTCCTTAAGATTTTAAATCTTTTCATCAGGATTTTCTTGAGAAATCGATTTCCATCATCTGCCTTAGAAAGATTTTCCAACTCCAAAATATTTACCAAGCATACATCATGTTTTCCATCTTGCATTTTACAAAATTTTATAGCACATGCCTGAATTCTCTGTGCATTTAGTATAGAACACGATTTTGATAATTTAGCTAAGTCAAGCACACATTTGGTCCTTGGTTCGATTACCCCTGTTAAAGGCGGCAGGAACGGTCGAACCTCATATCGACAGGTCGAGTCCCATTCCACGAAATATTTCCCGCAATTTCAAAACGGAGGCGAGTATTTCAAAATAATTTTCAAAACTTTGGTCAAGTTTGACTTTGAATCTGAATGGCTAGTTTTCTCGATAAATACCCAAAAACATTGTAACCATCAAAAGAGTAAACTAGAGAAATTTTATCAAAAAGTTCAATCAAGAAGAGACTGATATCTTGGTTATTTTGGACTAACACTTAGTGTGCACTATGCTTTTTACGGTTGGCTTCCCAATTTCTGAGGAAACAAGAGCCACCATCAAACTATCCCATGCTAATTGAGGAACCTGTAATTTTAAAATATAATTAAGAGACAAGCCTTAGAATTAGCTCAGTTGCATCGTGGAGGAAATGTGTTTGGGTATGGCTTGATCAACATACTAAAAGCTAATTGAGGAAATTTTCCTAAGTTTGATTAAGTAGACAACACAGGAAAAAAAGTCATGTCAAAAGTTGATTATACTATCTGTTTCTTGAAAATTTTCATTAGTGGCACCTGAGTTGCCTGAAACTGCACTTTGAAGACAGCCTTGATCTTGTTATTGTCGGTCCTCCATTTAGCTCCCTTAAAAATCTTCCCTTCACTTTTCAATGAAAGCCTTCTCCAACAAATTAACTGTCAATCATGCTAGAAAATCACCGTGTGGAATTGGTGTCACCTCAATCTTCTCCGACAACATCATTGGCGGAGAATGCAAGTTTATTCTAGGATCTCATCTTTGCATTACTAACAAGATGCAGATCAACCAATGCATCCAATAAGCCTGAGGAATTTGAAATGTTGGCATTAAATAAATGAGGGATCTGCATGTTCTCCTTGCAGTAAACCACCATTCTTTCTTTGACAAATAATAATAATAATAATAATAATAATGATAACAATGAAAAGAAAAAATAGTAATAATGTAACAATAGTAATTATTATAATGAATAATAATAACAGAATGAAAATAATATAGGTTAAAGAAAAAGATGTTAAAAGGTTGGATCAGAAAAGCAGAGGCTGACTGTCCCTTTTGTGAACTAGACATGAACTAATCAAGGATGACATTATCTGGTTAAGAAATGGTTTTAGCTAATCTACAGTTATTGTATTTTTAATGTCCCAAGACTATTCAGTTAGCATAATGCATAAAAAAGAGATGACGAGAGAGCCAAGTCAAATACAATATTGCAAAAGCTTTTGGTGTGAAGCAGTATCTATGAAGTTAGTATTCAGTTGCTAAAAAAAAAGGTTTATGGAGATGCTTGATAATTAATTAAGAACAATTACCAATCAATAGAATGTGTTTTTCTAAAAGGCAAAAGGCTAAAGATTGGACTGAAATTGAAGATACCTGGCAAAGATGGTCAAAGGCCAGTCTGTGGCTGCTTGAAAATTTTGTGATGCAGTTCACAATATAGATTGTTAGACTTATCTGTAATACAAAAATATCAAAGGGTTGAAGACAAATTCAAAACAATATAGAATCAAATGTAGTAACGCTTGGACATATTTTCTCCAGAAATACTTCTAACAAGTAATTGGTAAGTAAATTTAATGCTTTCATGAGTAAAAAATGGCCTTTCACACAAGGAAACTCAGTTCATCATGTCATTCACATAAGCAATCAGACTTTTTCTTTGTGAAGCCTTACAAAAAGCATAGTTTATAAGCATTTAAATGCTCAACACTATCATAATATCCAATCTAGGTGAGATATTCATATAAAACCAAAAAAGACCAAATTTACTACTAATACTATCTAATCCATGTAAATAATCTTCTCATATTAGTTGAAGATTATTTTGAAAGGCTTTAGCAACTTCATGTTATTGTCACTGGGAAAGCACTTCTCCTGGACATCCCCTAGGAGTTTTCACCATGCTTTAAGAAAGGAGGAAAAGACTAATATGAGAAATTGAAGAGCTCCAAAGCCTTAAAGCCATTTGCATGGTCAACAAATAAGCGGCCAAGTATGTCCTCAATGAAGAAAGATTGGATGGGCAACCCAATTCGACCAAGAGTTGGCTCGAGGGGCTCAGCCGAAAATGGGTGATCGTTGATGCAAATTTCATCAATCTTGGCAATTTGGGTGATTGATTTGGAACAAAAATATGCACACGGAAAGGAAGAAGGAAGAGTGTAGCGAGCAACCAGTAAGATTTTGATGAGTGTCTTGATATTTCTCAAAATGGTCATCCTGAAAGCAGGCATCACTTTGAATTCAAATGGTTAGTTTTCTCGATAAATACTCATAAACGCTGTAACCATCAAAATAGTAAACTAGAGAAATATTATCAAAACGTTCAATCAAGAGTAAACTGATATCTTGGTCATTTTGGACAAACACTTAGTGTGCACTCTGTTTTTCACGGTTGGCTTCCAAATTTTTGAGAGCCACCATGAAACTATCCCATGCTAATTAAGGAACCTGTAATTTTAAAATACAATGACCAAATAGGCCTTAGAATTAGTTCAGCTACATTGTGGAGGAAATGTGTTTGGGAATGGCTTGATCAACACACTAAAAGCTAATTGAGGAAATTTTCCTAAGTTTGATTAAGTAGACAACACAAGAAAAAAAGTCAATGTCAAAATTTGATTATGAAAATTTTCATTAGTGGTACCTGAGTTGCCTAAAACTGCACTCTGTAGACAGTCTTGCCTTGATCTTGTTCGTGTCACTCTTCCATTTAGCTCCCTTGAAAATCTTCCCCTCACTCTTCAATGAAAGCCCTATCCAGCAAATGTAATTGTCAATCATGCTAGAAAATCACCCGTGTGGAATCGTTGTAACGCCCCAAAATTTCAAACTTGCAAACCTTTCAGAAAAACAGACAAGAGACTAAAAAGAAATCTCTTCATCTCAGAGATGGTTTACGAAATCAGCGAAAGACTATACTTTTGTTAATTTCAGAAAGGCAAGCTGACAACTTTGGGCACGTTAGCTAAAAGAACCAAAATGCAAAACCCATGCTACTTGCAAACACTTGGAAAAGCCACTTTTATTTAAGAAGTTCTCCCAATAGTACAAAATTCGGATATCCCAAGGAAAATCCGTTACAAAACCCCAAACAACATGACGCGAGCTAAGAGCAGGAAGAAGAACGTCTTGGAGCCATCTTGCCATCTTGCCATCGCCTGTGGTGTACCTAATCATCACTTATACCCATAGAATGGGTTATAGTTTTGCAAAAAACTAGTAGGTGCACAAGAGAGACTACAGAAAACTGAATTATGTACATTTAATTCAGTAGGTTATGCAGTTTAAAGCAAATATGCAGTCAAACAGGTAAGCAATGCATGAGGTAAAATAGTGCAAGCGCGAAAGTAGTACAAGCGAGTAAGTAGTGCAATCAAATCAGTAGTGCAAGCAAATCAGTAGTGCAAGCTGATGATGCGTAAATATTATGTTTTCTTAACACATTTTCACTGCATAAATGCATCATCTATAGGTTTAAGGTCCACACTTAGGTGCATAATGATGTTATAGAGCTATGGTTCAAATTTCATCAAAATCGGACTTAAAATGAGGAAATTATGGCATATTACAGTGTAACAGGTCAAACCTCGGAGCAAATATGGAGATTCAGGATCCAAACCACCCATTTGGACCTTGGATCTGGACCAAAATGAATGTAGATCCTCTCCAGCCAGCCCATTCACGTTTTATCATATATGATTTGCTAAAAAAACCCTCCTACATGAGGTGCCCAGAAAAAATTATGTTTTTAATACCTTTTCTGAAAAAATATCAAAAAGAGGGCAAAATGTTAAAAGAGAGAAGACGCCCAGCCCATTGTTGTCTTTGCTTTTATTTTCGTGCCCTAGGGGCACGAATCTTGCTCACCTCCACCTTCTACCCAGCCGCCCCTCTCACCCATCTTCTTCCTCATCCATGAAGTCCATCTTCAATGGAGATGTCGCCCCTTTTTCTTCCATGCTCTTCTTTTCATATCATGTCCTTCTTCTCACCCTGCTGAAACTAACCATTGAGGTTGTTTCTTTGCAGCTGCAGCTGGAGTGTATCCGTCATGGTGGAGGTCCCGCTCTTCCATGGCCGGCCGGCCCTGAACCCCGGAGCACCACCAGTTGCGTTTCCCTACGAAGATAACAACAAAAGGATGTTAGACAACATCACCGAGGTCCTTCGTGGCACGAGATCATCGCAAAGTTCGTTCTTCCCTTCCCCTTAGTCGTCGGATCGCCCTGGAGGTTAGATCTTCTCATCCACTTCTTCTAGTTAAAACCCAAGTGTTGTGCATGTGTTGTATGTTATTTTCTGTGCATGAGCAGTGTATTTTTACTGTTTTGAACCCTAGCATAGATGGGTATGCAGAGACCAGCAGGTTGGGATTTAGGTGTTGTTTAATTGCTATAGGCGTTTGTAACTTTGTGTGATTCATATGTCGATTTCTATTTGTCTAGTTTTGTGATTTTTGTCCAGCATAGTAGTTCAAGTAGATGTCGGAAATTTCAGCTAGTTTTAGTCTTCATGTTTATCCGTTGAATTGTGTTGAATATCATTCTTTGTTAGGTGTATATGAATTAGATAATTTCAGTTTTTATCTAGCTGTAGTGTTTTCTGCATATTTTTTGTTTGATTTATTAGTTAATTGATTTAAGTTGCTGTGTAGATTCATGTAGTTATAATTTTAGCATAGATTTAGTGTTTATGAAATTCTGTTTTGATTTTTATGTTTAATCGATTGTAGTGTAGGCCTAAAGTGTATTTTCTGTTTTGATTAAATTACAGTCTAGTAGTTAGATTAGTGTTTTGTGTTTATTAGTTAAAAGCTCAGATTTAATCGTGTCTTAATATAGTTTAAATTAGATGTGTGATTTATGTTATAATGTAGTTACTATTATCCTGTAGAATTGCTGTAGTATTTTGTTTAATTAGATGTTTATGTAATTCTTGTTTTGTTTACCTTAGGTAGACAATTTCATGTTAATTTTAATGTTAGATGTATTTGATCTTAGATTTAGGCATAGGGTAAGTAGTATGTTTAATTTCATGATTTTTGTTTTACCCAAATTAGAATTAATTTAGTATGTCGATTTTGACTTAGCATTTAAAATAGTTGTATTCTTTTAATTAGCATTTTCCATTCTTGTCCCTTGAGTTAGGTGTACATAGGATAATTTAGCTAAGTTGATTTTAGATTATTGTAGATAATTAAGTAATCTTGTATTTTAGTTAAGGGCATGGTGGTCATTGTAGTTAGAATACGTTTTTGGTAAAGATCTTAGCCTCTCCAAATTCGTGGATTTCAATTTAGGAAAGTTTTAATAAATTTTATCCAGCCAAGAAATAAGGCTTTGCTCTCTTGTACCTGTTTGGAAATACAGTTTGGATCTAAAGTCCCTTTCTAAAACTCGTGTACAAGTGTTTTGGGAAAGTTTTTCAAGAAGGAATCAATGCTTTTGAAGAAAAAAAATGAAAAATGTATGGTCCATTAGCTGGACGGTTTTTGCAACTTGGAACTTTCCTATTGAGTTCTTAAGGGAATAATGGAAGAGGCAGTCATTCTCAATTTTGTGAATTAGCCTATAGGGCCCTTTTGCTAACTTACCTAGTTTGACCTAACCTAGATTTAATGCTAATTAATCTAGTAAGTTTTGAATTAGTTTTAAATTAGGTCTAATAAAGTCGTGTGATAGGTTTTAGGAAAGTCCCTTTAGTGTATTATGATTTTAGTAATGGTAGTTTCTATTAGAGTTAGGTGTTTAGATTAAATAGATTAAGTTTAATTTTAATGCCTTTCAATATCGGTTTTGGTAATTAATTTTTAATTGATAGGTTTTCTTTGTTATTAATGTTGATTTTAGTAGCCTAGTTAGTTACTCATCTAGGGTGGCGTGTAAATCAATGCCCTATCCTAAACCGCCACCCTAGCTAATTTCAATTAGTAGCTAACCCTAGTTAATATCTAACCTTAGTTAGTGGTTAACAATATTTAGTATCTAACTGACCCTAGCTAATCTTAGTTAGTTAGTTAACTCTAGTTAACCCTAACCATACCATCCTTAACCTTAGTTAACCATAGTTAGTACTTTACTCTAACTTAGTTCCTAACCCTAGTTAGACAAACATTAGGTTGTATTTGTGTTTTACTTAGGGTTTAGAATTAATATTAGAGTAGTTAGTAGGTTAGTGACATTAGATTAGAGTTATAACTTAGTGTAGAATAGATTACTAATAGTGATGTGTTTAGATTATGTTTTAACAGTCGTTGTTTAGTTCTTTTACTAATTTTATAATTAGTTTAATTGTTGTTCTTTTTCTGTATTTTAGCAGTAATTTAGAATAGTTCATGACTGTTTTTGTTTGTGGTTTAATGCTGAAATGTGAATTGTGGATTTACCTAAATGAATAGTGCACTGAATTTCAACACTGATTTTTACCATGTCGTGCACTCATTATTTTATGTAGATATTTTTAGAGTTTTCTGAAAATTCTTTTTCTATTCTCCACATCCATGTGTTCACTGCCTGAAGACCAAAATTCAACTCATTTTGAGTTGATTTGGTCTGGTTTTTAAGCGTTTTGTGAAAACAGCTTTTTCGGGTTTTTCAATTTCGGGTCCAGCAATTTCCAGAATTATCCTGATTTTGAAACGCTTATATCTGGAGGTCTAGAACGAATTTTCCAAATCCGTAAATGTGTCAGATTCTTGGATCTGTCAGTTACAGAATAGAAGTGATTTCGTGAAATTTGGAATTCGTTTTACCTTTCAAATCTGTTGTTTGTGAAAAGCTGTCAGAATCCACTTTTGCATTATTTAGGGACAAAACAATCATCTAGTGATTAGTTTGATTTAACATAGGTTTTAGTATTTCTTAGCATGTATTTAGTGAATTAGAGTTAGTTAGACTAATTAGAGTCCTTTGCTTAGTTAGTTTAATTAGATAATATATTTTTAGTTTTATTTATTTGTTTAGTTGTAATTTAATTTCAGAAATAGTTTAGAATTAATTGTAGTTTGTAATTTAGATTTTATGATGCATTATTACTAACTCTTTCTTTTCATTGTTTAGGTTGATAAGTTAGAACAGGTTTACAGGTGAATTTCAGATATGAAGTGCAACTGCACATGTGGTGAAAAGACAATTTTGCCCCTGGAGATCTGCAGAAGACTTAGCTTCCTGCTTTAGTTTATTTTCATAATTTAGATTGTTATTTTATTTAATTTGTAATCTTAACATAGTTGTAAACTTTGCGATATTAATAAATTGTTATTTTAGAATTAATTCAGAATATATCCTGTTCCCTGTGGATTCGACCTGTACTTGCCACTTCTGTGGAAAGTCGGTTTTTATTATCTTTGTTTGACGATTTTCCAAGTGTTTTATTGAAAATATTGTTTTAAAAATAGCGATTACAAAAACACAACCACAAGCGAATCAGTAGTGCAAGCAAGTCAGTAGTGCAAACAAATCAGTAGTGCAAGCAAGTGAATCTCACTACTCAACAACCAGTGTGAACAAACTTTATGTTTCAATATTACTGGCCTACGGGTAAGCGCAGGCAAAACGTAGAAACAAGTGAGACTAGTTCGGGCATCTGTTATTCTATGTATTTTGAATAACCCGAATAGCTAGTTGAGTCCGCTCCTAAAGGGACGGCTTTAGCCGAGAGAGGATTCCCCAAAGGCTGAAAAGCAGTGCCACGGATGCATTCAACTTTTGCAGAAGTGTTGAGCTCACTAATGTAGCCCCATTCCCCTAACTTTAATGACTGGGGAGGCCGAATCATTGCCCGTGAGGTGGTTGTTAACAACCTGTCCATTGGAGTTTTGTACTGCTCTGTCATCTCCCTTGACAGACAACAAGAAGTGAATGGGTGCATTAGGGGTTGCTTAACTAACCATCCATTCTATGTTGTGGTCTTTAAACCACTCGAGCATCTTGCTTGTGAAGGCAAATCAGTCACAATTTAAGTGATTACAGCATTGTGCATTTAGCACTATTTGAGGTCTCACGACCGTCTCATCCGATCATCGCAGTACTAGATGTGTCGTGCACGATTACAAGTACTATAGGATGAAGGGGGTATAGCTCCTCAATAGAAGCCTCAACAAGAGTGTTTCACAAAGATGTAAAGTTTATCAACTCTACTTTATCCTTTGAAACATCAGTACCTTGTGCCAACATTATGCATGCGATTTTCTAGAACCTCATCCGCTATCGGGGTATCTACATGCCTCGCATGACTCGATACCGGCCTCGATAGACGGGATACAGGTTTCTCAACAGGACCCCTTCTAAGTAGCTCGCTCGAACCCCAACTCGTCCGCAGGACTGCATACTCGAAGAGTCAGGATCCTTGCAAGGTATCCCTCTCCTTAGACGAGGATATAACGCTAGCTCCCAACTCAACTCTCGTCGCAAGAGAGAAAGTGGTAAATGCCCCTTGCATCCTCCACGAGGATGCCCTTAAGGCATATGCAAAGAGCAAGAACATGCATGTCATCTACAATAGTAAGTCAATACCAACACATATACAAAAGCAAGAGCCTAGGCACAGAGCGCGACATAAGGTAAAGGCGGTAAGCAGAAGTGCAACGCTAAACCTCGACGCGATGCGTGACGGCAAGTAAAAACTGATAGAAGGTAAAGGGCAAGGATTGCGAAACCGCATCCTTAAGTGAAGTGCATACTCGTATAAATATATATATTTGCATATATATATATATATATATATATATATATATATATATATATATATATATATATATATATATATATATTCATTTAATGATCATTTTTAGTTTAATTAAACTTAATTCAATTATCCAAGTTTTTCGTGCAATCTTCCCTTACCTTGGAGAGTTACGAGCTTGCTGGCGTTTGTGGATGTACACGATTGACGGCTCGGGTCCCGGAGCGCGAGTGAGATTCATCGTAGCTACAAATATGCGATATTAACATGCAAACCCAGACAAAAGCAAAAGCAAGGCAAAGACTCGACTTCTCTGATACATAGGGCTAGGGCCAACCGTCCCAATTGACTCAAAAAAAGGATGGGGCAGGGCCAAATGACCCTTGTTGCCAAAAGAGGGATGTAGTCAATGCGAGTAGATGACTCACGTTTACTGGGAATTCCTCGCTGGAGATCAACAATTGTAATGATCCGTCCCCATTATGATGTAGCTTCCAAATATTTCCCAAGCCTATCGGCCAAGGGTATAGGCTCGCGCACAAAGGGCAGGGGGCCATCGGCCCTTGCTGGCAAACAAAAAAGGCAGGGGCCAATGGCCTCTGCTAGAACAACTAAAAAGGGCAGGGGCCGATGGCCCCTGCCAGAACAGCCCAAAAGAGGCAGAAGCCTTCAGCCCCTACTGAAATAAACAAGGCAGGCAAAAAGGAACAGGGAGGAGAGGCTCAGCCCCTCCCCTGCCGTAGCAGAGAGCAGGGAGGAAAGGCTCGGGTCCTCCTCTGTCGTACGGAAGCAGGGAGGGGGCTCCGCCCCTCCCCTGCCATAACGGAAGAAGGGAGGAGGCTCAGCCCCCTCCCTCGCAAAAAGGGGGGTCACAGGGAGGTGGCTCAATCCTCCCCTCCCTGCGTAATGGAGAAACGAGGGGGATGGAATGAGAGAGAGAGAGAGACGAAAAGAAGAGAAGAAGAAGAACGTACCTGAGGAGGCTGCCAGAGAGAAGCCCACCGGAGTACGCATGTCGCCGATGGCTGCTGGTCATCGCGGGTCACTTGCGTCGGCGATAGTGGACGAGCAAGAGATAGAGTCAGGAAGAGATGAGAGGGCAAGAGGCAGTGAGGGGGGTTTCGTAACCCCCCTACCGCCTGCCTCACTATCTTTAATGACAACGAGAGGCGGTGGTTTGGGTCGGGTCCGGATCCGGCCCGAATCAAAAAAAATTTTTTTTTTTAGCGTTTTATATTCTACCCTCCTAAAAAAATAATTTCCTCCACGAAAATTCTATTGCATAGATTGGTCAAAATACAAGTCAGGGTATTTTTCCCTAATATCAGACTCAGGTTCTCATGTACATTCATTTATCCCATGGTGTTGCCAACGTACTTTTACAAGAGAAATCGTCTTCGATCTAAGCACTTGGTCTCGACGATCAACGATTGTCAGTGGTCTTTCCTCAAACGTCAAGTCTTTTTGGATATCCACATCATCATAATTAATGATGTGTGATGGGTCATGAACGTATCTTCTCAGCATAGATACATGGAAGACGTCGTGGATCTGAGCGTACTGAGGAGGCAACGCAATACGCTAAGCCGCCTCACCGATCCAACCCAGGATCTCAAAAGGTTCGACAAACTGGGGACTCAGCTTTCCCTTCTTCCCGAAACAGAAAACACTTTTTGTAGGAGATACCTTAACAAACACCATATCTCTTGTTAAGAACGCAAGCTCTCTACGTCGACGATTGGCGTAACACTTCTGCCAACTCTATGCGGTATGCAGACGTTCCCTCATCATCTACACTTGTTGAGTATAGTGCTGTAGCACTATAGGTGAATCTAGCATCCGTTCATCAACCTCATCCCAGTAAACAGGTGACCGACAAGGCTTCTTGTTTTCTTTAATTCTTGGAATTAATATTGTTTTCAAATTCTTGTTCTTTTATCATAGTTAATTCATGTTTCCTTCATTGATTTCTTGTTTTCATAGTTAGTTTAATGTCTTGTTAGTTAATTGAGTTAGTTGTTAGTTAATTTTGATTTTAAATTTAGTTCATAAAAGTGCTTAGTCATAATATTTTTTTAGCATTTAAATAAGTTGTTTAGTACAATTTCTATTTCGATCTCTTGTACTGCTCGTGTCCTTTTGACTTGTGCAGGATAGCACAGGAGTGGAGCAGAAACGATTGCATGACATGGAAAGTGCAAGAATAGAAGATGTTTTTCTCTTATTTTAGAATTTAGGAATTTAATTGGGTTTGTAAATATTGCACTTTACGCCCTCTGCGAAGGGTATTCATTTGTTGTAATAGCTAGTTGTTTTTACTTTTCTAAACATTTTACATTTCAATAATTCAACAATAAAGATTAGTTTAGACTGGTGTGTTTGAATACAACATATTCCCGTTCCCTGAGTTCGACCCGGTCTCATCCACTAGTGAGAACCGGTTTTTATTATTTGATGTCTGGTTTTCACATGTTTTTCATATAAAAATCTTTTCAAAATTTACAACGATTTAAAAGAAGACATCAAATTTTTGGCGCCGTTGCCGGGGAACGGCGTAATATTAGTATTCACTTTATTGCCTAGTGTTTGTGTGCATTTAGGTTTAGAACCACGTATGTGCATATCTTAGAGACGAGCTTACTTTTCTGCACAGCCCACCTATTAGGACCCCTTAGAGGTGACTGTGTACGATTGGTACCATACACATAGATTTCATATTTCGTATGCATAATCTCAGTTATGTGTAACTGCGTGGTGTTTGTTTAGTTTTTGTTGTTTTTAGTTCTCTCGCTTTGTGGTTTGCGTGGTTTGGCCGCTTAGTGCGTTAGTTAGGTAGAAAACCTAAAGTTAGGACGTGTGCTACACCGGTCTACTCTAAGGTGTACGCAATGGCTGACGATCATCAATTGATCCGTCCTTTGAGGGAGTACTTCATGCCAAATACGTATACTCCAGCCTCCTGCATCACGAGACCTGATGTAGGAGCGAGCCATTTTGAGATTAAGGCCAGTGTGATTCAAATGTTACCTTCGTTTTATGGCCTTAGCAATGAGGACCCATATCGTCATCTCGACGAATTCCTTGAGATTTGCTCGACTGTGCGAATTAATAACTATGGAGATGATGCTATGCGGTTGACTTTGTTTCCGTTCTCTCTCAAAGATAAAGCCAAGCACTGGCTAAAATCTCTAGAGACGGTTCGTATTACTACTTGGGAAGGAATGTAAAAAGAATTTTTAAAAAAATATTTCCCAATTAGTAAAACGAATCAGTTTCGTAAAGCTATAACCAGTTTTTCTCAAATTGAGGGAGAACAATTTCACGAGTCTTGGGAGAGATTGAAAGATCTTCTCCGCAAGTGTCCCCATCACCAGGTGCCTCGTTGGCAGTTGGTGCAGTATTTTTATGACGGGCTTACTGAAAAGCATCGTCAAATGGTTGATTCGTCTTGTGGGGGCACTTTTATGCTCAAGAGTGAAGATGAGGCATGGTCTCTATTTGAGACCTTGAGTGAAATCACGATGCATCATACCTTGTCTTCACGGCTCGATAGGACTACATCTCTGTCTAGTGGTCCTAGGAAAGTTGGGATTTCCGAAGTTGGGTCCGAGTTAGAATTGCGTACCAAGGTTGACCAATTGACTAGGAAGTTAGATCAATTCCTAGCCAATTCTTCGAGAAATCCAGTCGAAAGAGTGTGCGAGCTATGTGCTAGCCCTGCACACTGTGTTACGGATTGTCCGGCAGCACCATTATATCCTGAATTCGTTCAGGAGCAGGTGAATGTTGCCCAAGGTTTCGCTAAACCCATGCCCGATTCATTTACATCTTCATATAACACAGGTTGGAGAAACCAGTTTATTTTCCCATCCCATCAGCCCTCCCAGACACAGTATAGACCCAGTAACCCTTCACAAGGTTACTCGCATCCTATATTTCCACAAGTCCATCCCCAGTATTGTCTACCTTCTCCTCAGGAGCCCATTCCAAGTTCATCATTTCAAGAGAAGATGTTAGAAGCTTTTTTTGATATCAAGGCCACTCTGTGTTCCCATACGGAGTCAATAGCCAAGCTAGCGACTCAAATGGGACAGTTAGCTCAGACATTGAGTAGACAAAATCAAGGGAACCTTCATAGTCAGTCTGTTGTCACATCCAAGGGAGAGGATTCCATGTTATTTGACTTGCAACCTACTTCACATCATGAGCAAGTCAAATCTGTTACATCCCTTTAGTATGGGAAGGCGTGTCCCTCTACTCAGGAATCGACTCATGAACCTCATATCAATTCTACTGACGAGTCGATCTCCATGATACCTCAACAGAAGGGGCCTTACTCACAGCATACATTTTCATCATATAAAGCCGCATTTTCTCAGCCTTTAGGATCACCAATTTTGAGTAAGCAAGAGGTGCAGATGCATAAGGTGCTTGACCAAGTCAAGCCTGATCATATTCACCACTTGTCTGAAGTAGCGTTCATTGATACTCGGTCGGTCCTAAACTCTCGATTCTTGACTAGTCTCTCAGATGAGACTAATCTCTGTTCTTCACGTCGAGAGAGTTATGATCCTACATTTGGAGGTAGAAGGGATGGAAACACAGTGCGTAGTGTCACAGATGACACTCTTTTCTTCATAGAGCCCGGTTGAGTCTGACTTCATGTCCATTGATCTCATGGACGATGAAGGTTTTTCCAGGGATCCGTCTGGCTGGGGACGTGAAACTTAGCGCTTTATGGGAGGCAACCCATATCTTGTACATTATTCAGTTTACTTAGAATTTATAGATTTTATTATGTTTTTACTTTTTAGTTTTCTTCATGAGTTTTTCATATTCTTTTTGTTTCATTCATGGTTTCATGTTTTGTCATGTATACATTGCATTCATTACATTCATAGAACGTGCATTTTTAATTCATGTCAGGTTATTCTACTCTTTTCCCTCATTTATTTTTCTCATGAGCATTCACGTAGTTTCATTCAAGCATGGGGGAGTGCCACTGGGACAGTGTCATTCAAGCATGGGGGAGGGTGTAGTTTGCACACCTGGATATTTCTGTTTACGTTCTTGCACATGTTTACACATCTCTCATAAAAAGTAGATTTTTAAAGAAAAAGTTTGAACTTATATGAATGTTATTTCAAATCTGATGTTTTTAGAGGATTTTTAAGCCCCACGAAAAATTTTTTCTGGCATAAATCTAAAAATTATGGTTGTTTATGTGGATTTCGAGGAAATGATGATAGATACATGTTAGAGTTTATTTTGAATCATAAATATGAATATGCACAGTTCTATTTTTGAAAAACTAAGCAAATGAACAAAAGCATAAAAAATGAGCTCAAAAGAAAAAATATAGCATGTGTTAGGTTGTTTGGATAATTCCACAATCCTTAGTAGATGGAAATTAGATGTAAGTTGAAACTTTTAATTCCATTTCGGAAAAGGAGAGTGGAAAACTTTGTGATCCTACGTAACTGAGAACAGATACAAGTTGAAATATTTGACTCTCATGTTATAAAGGTGAATGAAGGAAGTCACTTTTATGTCTTAGTTGATATCTTTTGGTATGCATTGAAAAAGTATAGAAGATATTGACATTGCACAAGGCATAAAAGCAGACCACACGCAAGCTGTAAGAGAAGAATAAGTGCGCAAAAAGAAAAAGCGTGAAAAGAAAAAAGAGAGAGAAAAGAGCTTAAAAAGAAAGAAAACTTCAATGCTTAGAAGTGTGATTGAGAAAACCTGTGCAGAAAACATATGAGTGAGGATAAGTAAATAATAATATGTTTTTATTGGATTTTCTAAGAATAAAACATAAATAATTGTGATATTTAGAAAAGTGAAAGAAATTCTTTTTCTGTGGTGGTATATAAAAGACTCTAATTATATTTCGATTGTGAAATAATAGGAAATATTTGTGAAAACAAAGTCTTTAATTACTTACTGCTTATGAGGATGTGTAATATTATGCATACATGACAGAGATGTTTGTGGGTAGCATCACTGCAAACCCTCACGAGACCTTACTCGTCCACTGGGGTAACCCAGGGGTTGAAAGGGCTTGTTGCATGAGCTAAATGCAATCGTGATTCCTACGAAAGTGAGTTAGGTGATAGTTTGATTTCTTGCATTTTTCTAGTTTGCTCGAGGACTAGCAAAACATAAGCATGGGGGTATTTGATCATGCATATAATTCAGGGTTTATTAACATTTAAATATGCATGATTTTATGAAATAATGTTTCAAAAACCCAATTTTATGTTAGTTTTTGAGTAAATGTGCTAAAATGATTTAAAAATAGAAAATGCATGAAAAATAGTTTTATTTTACATTTTTATACATATTTTAGTTTTTGTTATATTCATAAGTAGTTTAGTTTTAGTTTGCAATTAAAAATGAAATAAAATAAAAAAATAGAAAAAAATAGTTTTTAAAATCATTTTAAATGTTTTTTTTTAGAAAAGAAAAAAAAATATAAATATAAATAGCTAGAATAGTTTTTTAGTTTTGATTTTAATTTTTGAAAACTTTATAATAAACTAGTTTACATAGTTTTTGTTTTTGCAAAAATTGAAAAAAAAAATATAAAATAACCAACCGGTTTACACGGTTTGGGTTTCTTGGAAAAAATTGAAAAAAATAATAATAGTAAACCGGCTGAACCGGTTTGAATTAAAAAAAAAAAATAAACAAACCGGTTTGACCCGGTTTGCATCTGTTACAAACCGGGCTAAACCGGTTTGTTGCTTTTAAAAACCCCCAAAAATCGTAAAAATCATGGCCTCCCCCATTTACGCCTGAAACCTCTCCTCTTTCCCTCTCTTTCCCTCTTTTCTCACTCTCCTCCACCAACACCGGGCCATTTCTGACCTCTTTCTTCCCCTTCTCCCTCTTGCTCTGTTCAAATCCAACCGGCGGTGGTGGAGCTTCCTTCCGGCGACGGCAGCGGTGGTGGAGGTCGCCAGCTTCTTCCCTCAGATTCATTCACGGTGAGTGCTGAGTTCTTCTTTCCTTCTTCTTCTCCTATTATTTCTTCTTCATCCTCTTATTCTTCTTCTTCTTCCTCTTCTTCATCCGATTCATTTACTTCTTCTTCCTCCGATTATTCTTCTTCTTCCAATTCCTCTTCTTTTTCTTCTTCTTCTGATTGATCTTCTTCTTCTTCAATTCTTCTTTAGATCATATTTTGGTTGCTATTTCTGTAAAACAAGGAAAAAAAAAACAGAAAAAAAAATATGTAAAAACGAAAGATAAAAAATTTCGATAGATCGGATGCTGATTACTTTTTCAATCCTTCCGTTAATTTGATTTTCAGTATTGTTTTAATTCAGTAATTGTGTTTTGATTTCCATTTTCATTTCTATTTCCTGTTTTTGCACTTTTTAAATTTCTGTATTAACCGTGTTCTACAATTTCTGTTTTCGTTGAGTTTGTGTTTTTGTCTAGTTGATGTATGTGTTGTTTTTCCTAATAGTGTTCATGTTTACTCTTTTTCACTTAATTGATTTTGTTGTTCTGTGTTCATTTGCTTGTTTGACATTTAATTTTGTGTATGCATTTGCTTTGGATTTGTTTGCTTCTAAATTTTTATCTTTACTTGTCATTTTCTAGTTTTGATTTTAGCTCAATCTCTGTTTTTTTTCAATTCTTTTCATTTCTAGTTTCGTATTTCCTGATTTTCTTATTTCAAGTCATTTTCTGTTTTTGTAATACTGAATTTTCCAGTTGAATTCATTCTAATTTTCTGTTTGTTTCATTCTTTAAATTCATGTTTTTACATTACAGTTAGTTTTTTTTATGCATTAAATTTCCTGTTTTCTTTAATTCTTGGAATTAATATTGTTTTCAAATTCTTGTTCTTTTATCATAGTTAATTCATGTTTCCTTCATTGATTTCTTGTTTTCATAGTTAGTTTAATGTCTTGTTAGTTAATTGAGTTAGTTGTTAGTTAATTTTGATTTTAAATTTAGTTCATAAAAGTGCTTAGTCATAATATTTTTTTAGCATTTAAATAAGTTGTTTAGTACAATTTCTATTTCGAACTCTTGTACTGCTCGTGTCCTTTTGACTTGTGCAGGATAGCACAGGAGTGGAGCAGAAGCGATTGCATGACATGGAAAGTGCAAGAATAGAAGATGTTTTTCTCTTATTTTAGAATTTAGGAATTTAATTGGGTTTGTAAATATTGCACTTTACGCCCTCTGCGAAGGGTATTCATTTGTTGTAATAGCTAGTTATTTTTACTTTTCTGAACATTTTACATTTCAATAATTCAACAATAAAGATTAGTTTAGACTGGTGTGTTTGAATACAACATATTCCCGTTCCCTGAGTTCGACCCGGTCTCATCCACTAGTGAGAACCGGTTTTTATTATTTGATGTCTGGTTTTCACATGTTTTTCATATAAAAATCTTTTCAAAATTTACAACGATTTAAAAGAAGACATCAAATTTTTGGCGCCGTTGCCGGGGAACGGCGTAATATTAGTATTCACTTTATTGCCTAGTGTTTGTGTGCATTTAGGTTTAGAACCACGTATGTGCATATCTTATAGACAAGCTTACTTTTCTGCACAGCCCACCTATTAGGACCCCTTAGAGGTGACTGTGTACGATTGGTACCGTACACATAGATTTCATATTTCGTATGCATAATCTCTGTTATGTGTAACTGCGTGGTGTTTGTTTAGTTTTTGTTGTTTTTAGTTATCTCGCTTTGTGGTTTGCGTGGTTTGGCCGCTTAGTGCGTTAGTTAGGTAGAAAACCTAAAGTTAGGACGTGTGCTACACCGGTCTACTCTAAGGTGTACGCAATGGCTGACGATCATCAATTGATCCGTCCTTTGAGGGAGTACTTCATGCCAAATACGTATACTCCAGCCTCCTGCATCACGAGACCTGATGTAGGAGCGAGCCATTTTGAGATTAAGGCCAGTGTGATTCAAATGTTACCTTCGTTTTATGGCCTTAGCAATGAGGACCCATATCGTCATCTCGATGAATTCCTTGAGATTTGCTCGACTGTGCGAATTAATAACTTTGGAGATGATGCTATGCGGTTGACTTTGTTTCCGTTCTCTCTCAAAGATAAAGCCAAGCACTGGCTAAAATCTCTAGAGACGGTTCGAATTACTACTTGGGAAGGAATGCAAAAAGAATTTTTAAAAAAATATTTCCCAATTAGTAAAACGAATCAGTTTCGTAAAGCTATAACCAGTTTTTCTCAAATTGAGGGAGAACAATTTCACGAGTCTTGGGAGAGATTGAAAGATCTTCTCCGCAAGTGTCCCCATCACCAGGTGCCTCGTTGGCAGTTGGTGCAGTATTTTTATGACGGGCTTACTGAAAAGCATCGTCAAATGGTTGATTCGTCTTGTGGGGGCACTTTTATGCTCAAGAGTGAAGATGAGGCATGGTCTCTATTTGAGACCTTGAGTGAAATCACGATGCATCATACCTTGTCTTCACGGCTCGATAGGACTACATCTCTGTCTAGTGGTCCTAGGAAAGTTGGGATTTCCGAAGTTGGGTCCGAGTTAGAATTGCGTACCAAGGTTGACCAATTGACTAGGAAGTTAGATCAATTCCTAGCCAATTCTTCGAGAAATCCAGTCGAAAGAGTGTGCGAGCTATGTGCTAGCCCTGCACACTGTGTTACGGATTGTCCGGCAGCACCATTATATCCTGAATTCGTTCAGGAGCAGGTGAATGTTGCCCAAGGTTTCGCTAAACCCATGCCCGATTCATTTACATCTTCATATAACATAGGTTGGAGAAACCAGTTTATTTTCCCATCCCATCAGCCCTCCCAGACACAGTATAGACCCAGTAACCCTTCACAAGGTTACTCGCATCCTATATTTCCACAAGTTCATCCCCAGTATTGTCTACCTTCTCCTCAGGAGCCCATTCCAAGTTCATCATTTCAAGAGAAGATGTTAGAAGCTTTTTTTGATATCAAGGTCACTCTGTGTTCCCATACGGAGTCAATAGCCAAGCTAGCGACTCAAATGGGACAGTTAGCTCAGACATTGAGTAGACAAAATCAAGGGAACCTTCATAGTCAGTCTGTTGTCACATCCAAGGGAGAGGATTCCATGTTATTTGACTTGCAACCTACTTCACATCATGAGCAAGTCAAATCTGTTACATCCCTTCAGTATGGGAAGGCGTGTCCCTCTACTCAGGAATCGACTCATGAACCTCATATCAATTCTACTGACGAGTCGATCTCCATGATACCTCAACAGAAGGGGCCTTACTCACAGCATACATTTTCATCATATAAAGCCCCATTTTCTCAGCCTTTAGGATCACCAATTTTGAGTAAGCAAGAGGTGCAGATGCATAAGGTGCTTGACCAAGTCAAGCCTGATCATATTCACCACTTGTCTGAAGTAGCATTCATTGATACTCGGTCGGTCCTAAACTCTCGATTCTTGACTAGTCTCTCAGATGAGACTAATCTCTGTTCTTCACGTCGAGAGAGTTATGATCCTACATTTGGAGGTAGAAGGGATGGAAACACAGTGCGTAGTGTCACAGATGACACTCTTTTCTTCATAGAGCCCGGTTGAGTCTGACTTCATGTCCATTGATCTCATGGACGATGAAGGTTTTTCCAGGGATCCGTCTGGCTGGGGACGTGAAACTTAGCGCTTTATGGGAGGCAACCCATATCTTGTACATTATTCGGTTTACTTAGAATTTATAGATTTTATTATGTTTTTACTTTTTAGTTTTCTTCATGAGTTTTTCATATTCTTTTTGTTTCATTCATGGTTTCATGTTTTGTCATGTATACATTGCATTCATTACATTCATAGAACGTGCATTTTTAATTCATGTCAGGTTATTCTACTCTTTTCCCTCATTTATTTTTCTCATGAGCATTCACGTAGTTTCATTCAAGCATGGGGGAGTGCCACTGGGACAGTGTCATTCAAGCATGGGGGAGGGTGTAGTTTGCACACCTGGATATTTCTGTTTACGTTCTTGCACATGTTTACACATCTCTCATAAAAAGTAGATTTTTAAAGAAAAAGTTTGAACTTATATGAATGTTATTTCAAATCTGATGTTTTTAGAGGATTTTTAAGCCCCACGAAAAATTTTTTCTGGCATAAATCTAAAAATTATGGTTGTTTATGTGGATTTCGAGGAAATGATGATAGATACATGTTAGAGTTTATTTTGAATCATAAATATGAATATGCACAGTTCTATTTTTGAAAAACTAAGCAAATGAACAAAAGCATAAAAAATGAGCTCAAAAGAAAAAATATAGCATGTGTTAGGTTGTTTGGATAATTCCACAATCCTTAGTAGATGGAAATTAGATGTAAGTTGAAACTTTTAATTCCATTTCGGAAAAGGAGAGTGGAAAACTTTGTGATCCTACGTAACTGAGAACAGATACAAGTTGAAATATTTGACTCTCATGTTATAAAGGTGAATGAAGGAAGTCACTTTTATGTCTTAGTTGATATCTTTTGGTATGCATTGAAAAAGTATAGAAGATATTGACATTGCACAAGGCATAAAAGCAGACCACACGCAAGCTGTAAGAGAAGAATAAGTGCGCAAAAAGAAAAAGCGTGAAAAGAAAAAAGAGAGAGAAAAGAGCTTAAAAAGAAAGAAAACTTCAATGCTTAGAAGTGTGATTGAGAAAACCTGTGCAGAAAACATATGAGTGAGGATAAGTAAATAATAATATGTTTTTATTGGATTTTCTAAGAATAAAACATAAATAATTGTGATATTTAGAAAAGTGAAAGAAATTCTTTTTCTGTGGTGGTATATAAAAGACTCTAATTATATTTCGATTGTGAAATAATAGGAAATATTTGTGAAAACAAAGTCTTTAATTACTTACTGCTTATGAGGATGTGTAATATTATGCATACATGACAGAGATGTTTGTGGGTAGCATCACTGCAAACCCTCACGAGACCTTACTCGTCCACTGGGGTAACCCAGGGGTTGAAAGGGCTTGTTGCATGAGCTAAATGCAATCGTGATTCCTACGAAAGTGAGTTAGGTGATAGTTTGATTTCTTGCATTTTTCTAGTTTGCTCGAGGACTAGCAAAACATAAGCATGGGGGTATTTGATCATGCATATAATTCAGGGTTTATTAACATTTAAATATGCATGATTTTATGAAATAATGTTTCAAAAACCCAATTTTATGTTAGTTTTTGAGTAAATGTGCTAAAATGATTTAAAAATAGAAAATGCATGAAAAATAGTTTTATTTTACATTTTTATACATATTTTAGTTTTTGTTATATTCATAAGTAGTTTAGTTTTAGTTTGCAATTAAAAATGAAATAAAATAAAAAAATAGAAAAAAATAGTTTTTAAAATCATTTTAAATGTTTGTTTTTTAGAAAAGAAAAAAATATATAAATATAAATAGCTAGAATAGTTTTTTAGTTTTGATTTTAATTTTTGAAAACTTTATAATAAACTAGTTTACATAGTTTTTGTTTTTGCAAAAATTGAAAAAAAAAAAATATAAAATAACCAACCGGTTTACACGGTTTGGGTTTCTTGGAAAAAATTGAAAAAAATAATAATAGTAAACCGGCTGAACCGGTTTGAATTAAAAAAAAAAAATAAACAAACCGGTTTGACCCGGTTTGCATCTGTTACAAACCGGGCTAAACCGGTTTGTTGCTTTTAAAAACCCCCAAAAATCGTAAAAATCATGGCCTCCCCCATTTACGCCTGAAACCTCTCCTCTTTCCCTCTCTTTCCCTCTTTTCTCACTCTCCTCCACCAACACCGGGCCATTTCTGACCTCTTTCTTCCCCTTCTCCCTCTTGCTCTGTTCAAATCCAACCGGCGGTGGTGGAGCTTCCTTCCGGCGACGGCAGCGGTGGTGGAGGTCGCCAGCTTCTTCCCTCAGATTCATTCACGGTGAGTGCTGAGTTCTTCTTTCCTTCTTCTTCTCCTATTATTTCTTCTTCATCCTCTTATTCTTCTTCTTCTTCCTCTTCTTCATCCGATTCATTTACTTCTTCTTCCTCCGATTATTCTTCTTCTTCCAATTCCTCTTCTTTTTCTTCTTCTTCTGATTGATCTTCTTCTTCTTTAATTCTTCTTCAGATCATATTTTGGTTGCTATTTCTGTAAAACAAGGAAAAAAAAAACAGAAAAAAAAATATGTAAAAACGAAAGATAAAAAAATTTCGATAGATCGGATGCTGATTACTTTTTCAATCCTTCCGTTAATTTGATTTTCAGTATTGTTTTAATTCAGTAATTGTGTTTTGATTTCCATTTTCATTTCTATTTCCTGTTTTTGCACTTTTTAAATTTCTGTATTAACCGTGTTCTACAATTTCTGTTTTCGTTGAGTTTGTGTTTTTGTCTAGTTGATGTATGTGTTGTTTTTCCTAATAGTGTTCATGTTTACTCTTTTTCACTTAATTGATTTTGTTGTTCTGTGTTCATTTGCTTGTTTGACATTTAATTTTGTGTATGCATTTGCTTTGGATTTGTTTGCTTCTAAATTTTTATCTTTACTTGTCATTTTCTAGTTTTGATTTTAGCTCAATCTCTGTTTTTTTTCAATTCTTTTCATTTCTAGTTTCGTATTTCCTGATTTTCTTATTTCAAGTCATTTTCTGTTTTTGTAATACTGAATTTTCCACTTGTTTTCATTCTAATTTTCTGTTTGTTTCATTCTTTAAATTCATGTTTTTACATTACAGTTAGTTTTTTTTTATGCATTAAATTTCCTGTTTTCTTTAATTCTTGGAATTAATATTGTTTTCAAATTCTTGTTCTTTTATCATAGTTAATTCATGTTTCCTTCATTGATTTCTTGTTTTCATAGTTAGTTTAATGTCTTGTTAGTTAATTGAGTTAGTTGTTAGTTAATTTTGATTTTAAATTTAGTTCATAAAAGTGCTTAGTCATAATATTTTTTTAGCATTTAAATAAGTTGTTTAGTACAATTTCTATTTCGATCTCTTGTACTGCTCGTGTCCTTTTGACTTGTGCAGGATAGCACAGGAGTGGAGCAGAAGCGATTGCATGACATGGAAAGTGCAAGAATAGAAGATGTTTTTCTCTTATTTTAGAATTTAGGAATTTAATTGGGTTTGTAAATATTGCACTTTACACCCTCTGCGAAGGGTATTCATTTGTTGTAATAGCTAGTTGTTTTTACTTTTCTGAACATTTTACATTTCAATAATTCAACAATAAAGATTAGTTTAGACTGGTGTGTTTGAATACAACATATTTCCGTTCCCTGAGTTCGACCCGGTCTCATCCACTAGTGAGAACCGGTTTTTATTATTTGATGTCTGGTTTCACATGTTTTTCATATAAAAATCTTTTCAAAATTTACAACGATTTAAAAGAAGACATCAAAAAGCCTCGAACTGCTCCCCATACAAATAGTGCTGTCATATCTTCAATGCGAAGACCACCGCTGCTAACTCTAAATCATGAGTCAGATAATTCTTCTTATGTATTTTAAGTTGGCACGATGCATAGGCGATCACTCTATCGTTCTTCATTAAGATGCAACCCAAGCCTGTCCCGGAAGCGTCAGTGTAAATCACGAAACTGCCTTGACCCGAAGGTAAGGCCAAAATAGGAGCAGTGGTAAGACGTTCTTTTAATATCTGAAAACTGCTCTTGCACATGTCGTCCCACACAAACTTAGTTTCTTTCTTCAGGAGCTTGGTCAAGGGTAGAGAGATCTTAGAAAAGTCCTGGATAAATCTTCAATAATACCCAGCTAATCCAAGAAAACTCCGGATGTCACGAACATTCCTCGGCTGCTGCCAACTGAGTACAGCCTCTACCTTCGCTGGATCCATTGACACACCTTCCTTGGAGATGACATGTCCCAAAAACATGATCTCCTTGAGCCAAAACTCACACTTAGAGTACTTAGCGAACAAACGCTCCTTTCGAAAGGTTTCGAGAATAACTCTCAAGTGCTCATGATGTTGCTCCCAGCTATCTGAATACAACAAGATGTCATTGATGAACACGATCACGAAGGTGTCCAAGAAGGGTTTGAACACCCTATTCATGAGATTCATAAATGTTGCATGAGCGTTAGTGAGTCCGAAGGGCATGGTCGTAAATTTGTAATGCCCATACCTGGTCCGGAAGGCCGTCTTGGAGATATCATCTCTCTTAATTCTGAGTTGATGGTACTCAGATCTAAGGTCGATCTTTGAGAAGGTCTTGGTGACATTTCATTTAACGACCAGTGAAGTAGCTGAAACCTTTCATTTAACGACCAGTGAAAACTGGGACCTTTCATTTAATGACCAACGAAGGAGTTGGAACCTTTCATTTAACGACTAGTGAAAAGTGGGACCTTTCATTTAACGACCAACGAAGGAGCTGGAACCTTTAATTTAACGACCAGTGAAAACTGGGACCTTTCATTTAACGACCAGCGAAGTAGCTGGGACATTTCATTTAACGACCAGCGAAGTAGCTGGGACAGTTCATTTAACGACCAGTGAAGTAGCTGAGACATTTTATTTAATGACCAGTGGAAACTGGGACATTTCATTTAACGACCAGCGAAGTAGCTGGGACTTTTCATTTAATGACCAGTGGAAACTGGGACATTTCATTTACTGACCAGCGAAGTAGCTGGAACCTTTCATTTAACGACCAGTGAAAACTAGGACCTTTCATTTAACAACCAGCGAAGGAGCTGGAACATTTCATTTAACGACCAGTGAAAACTGGGACCTTTCATTTAACGACCAATGAAGTAGCTGTGACTTTTTATTTAATGACCAGTGAAAACTGGGACATTTCATTTAACGACCAACGAAGTAGCTGGGACTTTTTATTTAAAGACCAGCGAAGGAGTTGGAACCTTTCATTTAACGACCAGTGAAAAGTGGGACCTTTCATTTAACGACTAGCGAAGGAGCTGGAACCTTTCATTTAACGACCAGTGAAAATTGAGACCTTTCATTTAATGACCAACGAAGTAGCTGGGACATTTCATTTAACGACCAGCTGTAAACACCCCAAATTTTCTTCATACATTCTCAAACAACCCTCCTCAGGCAGTGCCAACCCTGTTAGGTCAGTGTAGGAGTCAAACCCCGAGTCAGTTTTAGAAAATCACCATTATACCCATTTTCATTAGGAAAATTACCATTTTACCCCTAGGTCATCCCGGACCCCAGTCAGTCGGAGTCAACCAAGCTCATTGGTCAGTTCAGAACAGTCAGAATATCAGTCATTTCAAGCACATCTGAGCTCATAATGAATAAACCATTTTCATTTCTGACCATTCCTGCCAAAATGGGATCATTTCTTCAGAAATGAGCTCATTTCTCACTCAAATCCAAGCCAATTATCTCTGAGTCAGTCATTCATAGTCAGTCATATTCCTCAGAGTCTAACTTCAGCTCACCAGGAGTTCAAGCGCTCCAGTTTCAGTTCGAAATCATTTCTAGGTGTCCAGGAGCCCATTTTAGTCCATTTTAGCTCTTCTAGCTGAAATTGAGCCAAGTTTAGTCAGTTGAGCTAGTGTTTGAGCCTCGATTTTAGTTCACCTCAGTATTAATGACCTTTGTTTCAGCTCAAAGTCAGCTCAAGTTCATAATTCACTTCACTCCAGTGATCATTCCGTATCATTTCTCTAAAAATGGCAGCTTTTCTTGAAAATTCAGTCGAAAAGGTCAGTTGAGTCAGTGCCTGGTCAGTTCATTTGAGTTCTGAAACTCTAAAACTCAGCTCAATCTAGCTCATCTCAGTTCAATCCAGCTCGAACTTCAATTTTCAGTGTCACTCTGACCCAGTAGAGTCCCGAAAACCATTTCTTGAGCTATTTTGCAAATTTTATCAATTTTAATGCTTTTTAAACTGGTACAGCTGCCAATCGGGGTCTAACATCTAAAATTCTCCATTCAGGGTCTGCATTTCGCATGTCATTTCTCATCATTTCATATCATTTCTTAGTATTTCATAACATTTCATTTCATTTTCGAAGTCCAGAACTCCAGTTTTATAAATTTCAATCCAGATTGAGTTTTAAAAGTTTTCAGAAATCAATTTCAAACCTCGGGTTTCCAAAATTAACATTTTTACCCCCGGGAGTCTAAATTTGGAAATATTTTCTCACAAGAAAAATAATCTGGATTTCTTTCAAAATCAAATTTTTAAATTCTACATTGGATTTGCTTCGCAACGGGGTATTGAACTTCAAAATCCGAGCTCATTTCAAAAACTACCAAAAATAGCTCGTTTTGTTGGAAGCATTTTCTCGAGAAAAACAATTTGGATTTCTTTCAAAATTACATTTTCAAATTCTACATTGGATTTGCTTCGCAACGAGGTATTGAACTTTAAAATCGGAGCTCGTTTCAAAAACTGCCAAAAATAGCTCGTTTCGTCTAAAATTTTTCTAAAAAGACTATTTTGCCCCTCTAATCGTCAAAATGAATTTCAAAATCAAAATTTGTACCCTTATCCTGATTGGGCAGAAAATGAAATACCTCATCAAAGGAGGCTCAGGTTTGTACCCTTATCCTGATTGGGCGGAAAATGAAATACCTCATCAAAGGAGGCTCAGGTTCGTACCCTTATCCTGATTGGGCAGAAAATGAAATACCTCGATAAAAGGAGGCTCAGAGCAGCAGAACACGCTCAATCATATCGGCAGAGGGTAGCCAGACAATATGCAAAATTTGTCATTGAAAGGAAATTATGAGTCAATGATCTAGTACTCAGATCCATGGCTTATCTCAAGCGTCGCCCAAGTGACAAATGGTCAACGAATTGGGAAGGGCCCTATGTTGTCGAGGAAGCATTACCCCACAATTCATATCTGCTCATCAATGCTGATGGTGTGGAATTATCAGACTCCATCAATGCTCAACATTTGAAAAATTTCTATACTTAAATCCTCTATTCCATCCTTTGTAATTCCTCAATATACTTTCTTCAACAATGGTCAAATTCTTCTTTCCCAGTTACACTGGGGCATTATTTTGAAAATTGTTTTCAAAACATCTTGTATGCAGGCAGGATCAAACAAATCTCTCATTTTGCATGCAAATCGGAGCTCGTTTCAAAAACTGCCAAAAATAGCTCGTTTCGTCTAAAAATTTTCTAAATCTAGTGTTCGTATTGGTAATCTCTCAAAATCCAGTGCTCGTACTGGTAATCTTTCAAAACCCAGTATTCGTACTGATAATCTTTCAAAACATAATGCTTGTACTGGTACGTTTTCAAAATCCAGTGCTCGTACTGGTACCCTTTAAAAATCTAACACTCGTGTTGGTGTCTTGCCCATTGGTCGCGTTATTCGATCTCTTAGGTGCAGTCTTCACGCTGACCTTTCATCAGAATTCAAGTTCAATATCAATTATGTCAATTTCGACCTTCGGGTCATCCAATTTCTAATTTCCAAATTTCTAATTTCGACCTCTGGGTCACCTAATTCTCTATTTCAATCTTCGGGACATCCAATTTGATCAATCAGGCCTCCGGGCCACCCACTCTATCAGATTCTCAATTCAAGCCTTCGGGTTACAATCTTATCAGCATCAGTCATTCTCCTGCCTTCGATTTACAACTTTGTCAATATTTATCACTTACCAAGCCTTCGGGTTACAATTTCATTAATGTCCATCATTTTCAAGCCTTCGGGCCACAACTCTATCAATGTCAACTATTTTACCAAAAATAGCAAAATCCTGCTTTCGAGCTGGTCGGTCAACAAATCCTGCTTTCGAGCTGGTAAATCAAAACCAAACCTAACCTTTGAGTTGATCTCTTACTAAGTCTTTTCAGGATTCAATTTAGTCATGGATGTGTTGCGTTGCATCTCAAATGCTCACTTTCACAAGGGATTTCAAGAAAATTTTGCCAACTTGTCGTCGAATATTTGTCGATTTCAAAAATCTTTATTGCACAAAAACTTTACCTCAGAATACCTTCAGTACTACTTCCGAAAGGACAAAGCTTTCGCGAAAAAAGATTTAAAATTCAAAATCTTTCCATTGGTCAACCAAAAGGATGAAGAATAAATCCACGATATGGCCAGTAAAGAAAATTCAATGTTGTTGCAAAGCCATGAGTGATTGATATTGATCGCAGTCAATGGCACATTTTTAAAGGTCATTCTTGGAAAATAAAGCAATCGAAATATCCTGGGTGATACAGAAAAATCCACTCAATCTTTATATCTCCTCAATCACCTAAGCTGCAATTAAATATCTGCAAAAGGGATCTCTCAACTGTCGTCAAGATGAAGGCGAATTAGGCGAGTAGACCCCCGGGGCCAAAGAAGATTTGGATCATCTCCAAGATGACGGAGTTTGTGACGGATCCTTCCAGGGAAAGTTCAGAGCACCGTCAAGATGAAGGCGACTGCGATGAGCCTCCCGACAAACCCTAAAGGATATTTAATTTCTGCTATCATCAAAAGATTTTCAACCAATAAGCCAATAACTGTCGATATAATCCTTGAGAGAAAAGAAGGATCGGAACATCTCCAAGATGAAGGAGTTTGTGACGTACCCTTCCAAAAAAAGAGAGAGAGAAAAGTCAGGACATCTCCAAAATGAAGGATGATGTAATAAAATCTCCAAAAGCCTAAGAGAGCTCTAATTCTGCCAAAAAAAGAAAAAAAGTGGGCAGAAAGATCATCATGAGGAAAGAATCCCAGGATATCAGACTGTCAAATTTGCCAAAGAATCTTCTTTAATTTTGTGAAATTCTATTATCAATATTCTTTCACCAATTGCTCTCACAATATCAAGAATACTCTCTTTTCTGCTCATATCAAGGAAATTGATAGCTTCCTTGAAAGAAAGCCAATTGCAAGCAATTTGAATTCGAATCTTGATTCTATGGAGTTAAGCTCAATCGGAGGTAATACTTCAGGTGGAAAAGAGGAAAGATTTTCATACCAATATACATCAATTTCAAGCATTTTGAATCAACAAACAATTTTTAACATTTTGGCAATATTTTCTTACTATCTTGACATGAAGTGAAGAGCTTGATGTCCATCTTAACACATCCTGATATCACCTTTTATGTAACGCCCCGGATTTCCAAAACAAAGCTAAGTTAAAATTTTCATGAATTTCTTTTTTTTTTTTCTTTGCAGCGGAACTTAGAAAAGCTTTTAGCAGCGGAATAAGACGATAATGAGTCGTCAGTTTTAGAAAACTCCGAGCACGTTGCAGGTATGTGGCCAAGCAACTCATTGACCACCAAAGTGTTCCATTTTATCGAAAACATATGTTTATTACAACACTACTGCTTAGGAGAGCAGTGTAGGTTCAATAAAAAGGAAGCAGTACAACTCTGTCTAGAGAAACCCTGGAACTTGATGCCGCCTTGCTCCGCATATCGCCACGCAGGTTCAACACCTGAAATCCCCATTAAACGGGGTCAGAACCACTGATGGTCTGGTAAGTAGGCAAACACCTATCTATTCAACTCAAGTAAATGCATAGACCACTCAGGGTCGCAGTTCGTAATACGACGCTCAAGCCTCCATGACTTAGCGTATATCGCACAAGCCTCATCAGGGCTATGAGTTGAACATCCACGCAAGTCGTCATGACTTCGCATAAGCCTCTTCAGGGCTGTGAGTTAGAATAACCTCTCAAGTCTCTACGACTTAACCTTGACTTCCTCAGAGTCACGAATAGATGTCTAGCTCAAGCCTTTATGCTTGGCACATCCGTATCCTACGAATCTAAGGACAGCTCTCCGAGCTTCACTTAGTCGTACGGATATCAATGGGGTTCTTTCCCAATCGGTCCAGTAGTATACCGACCATGACACCTTCACAAAGGTTATGCAGGACTGACTCAACAACGTCATCCACTCATACATTCAAAGTAGCGCTGTACCTAAGCTAATGCTTTGTTTCGATAATTGCACCTCCCCCTGGGCTTAGGGGACTCATATCTGGGTGACAACGCGACGATCTGGGGGTTGATTATTCTATGTATTTTAGATACCCCAGAGGCCTGTTGACCCCATCCCCCTAGTAGGACGGTACAGCATACCGGAAGAGATCCTTACTAGGTATCCGAATGCATTCTGCTACTGCAGTAGTTGGGTTCAATCCTTAGATATTTAAGGATAACCACGACCTCCATACCTCTGACTGACGAAGGCCATCAATGAACTCTATCAGGTTCGGGTGAAATATATGTCACTCAAGGCTGCGCCATCACCGTCTTCCTCGGTGAGAAATTCTGAAAGGGGCCTGCCGGTCTTACAATTACTTGACGAACATTGCATGCCTATAGGGCAGCCTTTGAGAAGTATGTACCCGACCCCAATCAACCACACGGTTTTCACCGTGGAACAAAGGTTTTATTCATATGCATGCTTAACTCTGCTCTCGGCACTTCGGCCTTGACGAGCACTTCACCTCTTTCGGTGGAAACAACACACTCCGGCTCAGCGGCCCTTACGAGTCTGGTTGTCTGATAATTCTCAATGAGCATGCACATGACTCGATCTCTACGGATCGGCTACTCGGCGTATTTTTACGCAACGAGCTCAGGACCTCGTCAAGGCGCTACCACTACTTTGGCGCAACGGCTCTTACAAGTATGATGCCCTTGCAGGTGTCAGGGAGACGAGTCATTCTGACATCGTTCCAACAAAGGACATCATTGTGCCACTTAACTGGTTTTGGCAGCTCTTCTGCCAACCATTCTGTCAACACCTTCTCTGCTCTACCGGCAGTGGTGCGACGAACCTTTCTACATTGTAGAAGGCGTTTCATAACTGGGTAGCACTTCTGCTACGTTCTTTCTGAGCCATTCTTAGCTCCTTCAGGAATTTCAGCAGCACTTCCTCTCTTTTACGGAGAAAGCGTGCGTTTCTTTTATCCATTTCAGCGGCATCTCCCCTCTTTGGTGGGAAATCGCTACGCTTAACTCGGGAAATGGATGCGCACCGTTGTGCGTACTTTGCATCCATCAAGGTTGCAGGAACCTTGGGCCATAGCTAGGCCATACGTAATTGATTTAGTCTTTACGTAAAGAGCATTTTGCCAAAAGGCGAAGCCTTTCCAATAGGGGCTTCATTCGTCAAGCAGAATCTTGTACGAGGAGCGGTAAGGGAATCGCATGGGCGATTTTGGAGTTGATCTCCGTTTGAACGCTCACTTATGCGCCATATATGTAATATAAGCAGAAGCCTGTGCTTTATACAGCGGCGGCGTAAAGGAAATGCATATACTATTGTTCAGGGTGTGTAACTGAACGAAATATTCTACATATATAACAAAGCAGAAGCCTTGGCATCGTTCGACGCGACGGCGTAAGTAAAGACATTGCAGAAAGCAGGAGCCTTGGCATCGTTCGACGCGACGGCGTAAGTAAATGCATAATCGGAAGTGCAGTAATCGGAAGTACAGAAAGCAGGGAGCCTTGGCATCATACGACGCGACGGCAAAGGTAAATTACATGGCCTGTGCGATATAAGACGCGTCGGCAGTATCAGCAGATATACACCTAGATCTGTATCCAACGATAGTTACGAGGCGAGCGAGTGAACACCGAAGTGTCCTAGAGGGCTCAACCAAGAACTAGGGTGAGATACTATTTTGAAGAACGCATATACTGCGTATTCGAACATATATATCCGACGATAGTTACGAGGCGAGCGCGTGAACACCGAAGTGTCCTAGAGGGCTCAACCAAGAACTAAAGCAAGATACTACTTCAGAAAGTATATGCTATATACAAACAATCAAATACTTGAGAGAGATGGTTTAATGAAGCGAACTTACTTCAAATCGTGGAAGAAACGGCTCCGGGTTGCTTCTTTGGCTTCGAGCCTTCCTTCGAGAGGTCAGACTAAGTCAGATGAAGCTGACTTAGTTGAGAAAGAGGTAGAGTAGGTCAAGCTACTCAACCTAAGTGGTTTGAACCAAACAGGGTTCGATCCAAGTCAACTGGGTTCAGCAGGTTCGAACTCAGCTCAAGTAGGCTAAGTCTGGGTTCAGAAATCCAAACCGGAATCTGGACCAAAAAGGACTTTGACTTTGACTTTAAACCCAACTAGGTTCAAGTCAAGTCAACTGGGTTTGGACCAGGTCAAGTGGGTTAGGACCAGGTCAGGCAGGCTCAGGCTAAGTCAGGCAGGCTCAGACCAGGTCAGGTGGGCTCAGGTGGGCTAGGCTAGGTAGGGGAGGTTTAGGAGAGAGAGAGAAGGCAAGAGAGAGAGGGGGGGTCGATTTTTATGAGAAGAGAGAGAGTGGGGAGGGCTATTTATAGCCCAAGCCCACCTCCTCTTGGGTTTTCTCATGCCCAAACTACCCCCTTGGCTTCTTTTTAATTCCAAGAGGTTCCTTGGTGTGGGGCCCACTTGGATATTCCATGGGATATTTTTGTGGGTCCCACCAGATATTTTCTGAGGAATATTTCTGTGGGTCCCACCAATATTTCCGTGGGTCCCGCAAGAATTTCGGGTTTCCGGCGATTTTTTCCGAAAAATTCTGAGTACGCCATTTTCTTCGTATTGACGTAACTAAGAAAGTTGGCTCGTACGAATCTATTGATTTCGTTTAGTTAGGAAGTTATGGCTTCCCGAGTATTTGAGCATATATTCGCAATTCGACGAATACCCTAAGTATAACTGGCTCGTACAAATCGATCTGATTTGTATTTAGGGTTCAGATGTTATTTTTACTTGAAAATGCCTCGTGAATTTCTTCAGAAAGATACTGAAAAATTGCGGGTCTTACATCATTACCCCCTTAAAGGAATTTCGTCCGCGAAATTCAGTTAAGTGTACTAAGTGCGCAACTCGGGATATTTCTCCCATATGTTAGATTCATAATGTTATTCACTTAGTTCAACATCATATTTATTTCAATCATAACCTCATATCATGATTCTCGATCAATCGAGGTATGCTTCTCATATCTGAGTTCAAATTATGCTACAACCACGATAGTTTTGTTGAATTAATGTTCTTCCAACCGGCTATCAATATAGCCATCTTGTGTAACTATTCCATACACATAGATCATTCTTCTAGAGATTAACCATATTGGAATAAGTCCCCTGTCAGACTACCTGGTATTGGAAACGTACCTCCTCACAGGTTCGCCCTCGTCAGACTCACCTGATATTGGATCAGTACACCCTCACAGAATCATACTAGCTAAGCTACTGATTTTGGAACATATACACTCGCACAGAGCTGTATACCCTCACAGGCTCACTCTGGCTAGACGATCTGATCTTGAATATGTAAAACCTCACAGGACTCTCTTCTTGGGAACAATTCCTCGATGGTTTATTTTATTAAGTAAGTTTTAACGTTCTAATTACGCAAACTTAATTTTTCAATCATGGGGTCTATAGCCATAAATTTTGGGCATAAGCACTTAAGATTTTTATTTGACAAATCCAAAATTACTTTACAGAGCAAGGATACATATCTATCCAGATGACCGTACACAAGGTCATAAGTCACTTGTCTCAAGCATTCATTGGATCTTGTCTTTCAATTGCTTCTTACCCAACACAACTCTATCTATCAAGGTATTCAGATTCCTTGATACGATCATTATCCGTGAGTTGTTCGGCTGTCACCGCATAGACACGACCTGCCACAGGTTTCTGCTCTATCCTGGGTAGTGGCAGTCGTTGTTGTTGTATTTGTTGAGAGGGTCCTCCAGATCCCATATTTCTTCGTTGAAGATCTGAGGCCTTCTTGCGGCATTCTGTTACACGATGCCCTGGTTTGCCGCAATACAGACAACCCCCTGTATCGCGAGGACAAACCCCTCCGGGATGATCTGAGCTACACCTCGGGCATCGAAAATTAGACTGTTGGTAGGACTGATTGGCTTCTACCATCTGTAATGGCCGCTCGGCCGGAGGAGTAAAGTTGTTCTCCTGAAAATCCCTCTTATAAAAAGTTGGTCGTGATTCTTGGCCACTGGGGAACGTCCTCTTGTTGTTCCCATTACTTGCTACCGGTCGCTTCACTACGACCCCTTTGCATCGCTCCCAGTCTGCACTAATCTTTGAAGCTGCTGCCACAGCGGCTTGAAATGTTTGGGGCATGCTAGTTATGACTCGAGATCGTAGCCCTTCCCGAAATCCATTGATATATTTATCGGCCCTCTCTTGGTCAGTATCGAATAACCGAGAGCAGTACCGCTCAAGGTTCTGAAACTTGGTAGTATAGTCGATAAGACTCATACCACCCTGCTCCAATTCCAGAAACTCCATCTTCTTCTTGTTTCTGGAGTGTAATGGAAAGTAATTATCCATGAAAGCTCTCCGGAAGTCAGTCCAAGGAATGACTTCAACTTCCGAGAACTGGATAATCTTAGTGGTATCCCACCACTTCCGTGCGTTGTCTTTCAGCCGATACGTGCCAAAATTGGTTTTCTTTTCCTCTGGTACTCCCAGTACTAAGAAGGCACGTTCCGTCTCTTCGATCCAACTCTCCGCGAGCTCAGGATCGGCTCTGCCAATGAAAACTGGCGGGTCAAGCTTGAGGAACTTCTCATAAGTTACTCCTCCCAGGTGCTCGTTTCGTGGTGCGACTGGTTCTGTCCTCGTTTCACGGATGGCGGTAACCAGGTTGTTGAGTGTCTCTAACAGGAATCCTTGCGTATGAGACTCCTCGCTTGGTATGGTTCTCCTCGTCGTAGGAGCCATTTATCTATGCACACACAAGCACTTGTTTTTAGTTTCTCGATGTATATGAGGAAGTAAAAGCTTTATTTACTTAATATACATCACATTTACACAAGCATTGCCTTAAACAAAACGTCATGCCGCACTGGCAGACTTTAGGCAATGAGAAACTATATACATGAGTCTACTGACTCCAAAACATCACCAGTCTCTTTAAGACTTGGATTTCTTTGATGAAGACGAACTCCAAAAGGTCCATCTATTGCCACATGGCCTTGGTGCAGGCACTACTAGCTTTGGCTTGGGCGGCACTTCCGCACTAGCAAGCGAATACTGGGGATATATGAGAGACTCCAGTCCACTTTCCCAGTCAGCAAGATCAAGACTCTGGGAATCTGGAATAAGGATTGGCGAACAGAAAGAATCTCCTCTTTTGTTCCTGCCATTTAAGCTCGGCATATGTGATGCCGGATGGTAGCTTGGCGAGTGATAGACTTCTGCAGGGAAGTTCAAATCAAAATCCCTCAGCCTTGGTAATTCATCAAAAGATGTTGGGGTATGGTTGCTCCCAACACTAGAGTGATGCGGTCCACTGACACGCGAAGTCTCATCCCTGAGACCCTTTGAAGCCCGCCGACCCATATCGGCGGTATATTTCCTTTGGCATTCGTTGGCGGAATGCCCATCTTCGCCACAGTATTGGCAGTCTTGGACTTCATACGGGCATATCCACTCATCGTGCATGACCTTGCAGCGATAGCAATATCCACGCGAGTCATGAGTTGCCATCTATACAAAGATGCACCCAGATCAGAACAAAAGTATAAAAACATATACTTACAGTGCGATATCGGTACCATGACGGATCTTGAACCAGGTTTCTCAGACTCATGCTCTGATACCAATTCTGTAACGCCCCGGATTTCCAAAACAAAGCTAAGTTAAAATTTTCATGAATTTCTTTTTTTTTTCTTTGCAGCGGAACTTAGAAAAGCTTTTAGCAGCGGAATAAGACGATAATGAGTCGTCAGTTTTAGAAAACTCCGAGCACGTTGCAGGTATGTGGCCAAGCAACTCATTGACCACCAAAGTGTTCCATTTTATCGAAAACATATGTTTATTACAACACTACTGCTTAGGAGAGCAGTGTAGGTTCAATAAAAAGGAAGCAGTACAACTCTGTCTAGAGAAACCCTGGAACTTGATGCCGCCTTGCTCCGCATATCGCCACGCAGGTTCAACACCTGAAATCCCCATTAAACGGGGTCAGAACCACTGATGGTCTGGTAAGTAGGCAAACACCTATCTATTCAACTCAAGTAAATGCATAGACCACTCAGGGTCGCAGTTCGTAATACGACGCTCAAGCCTCCATGACTTAGCGTATATCGCACAAGCCTCATCAGGGCTATGAGTTGAACATCCACGCAAGTCGTCATGACTTCGCATAAGCCTCTTCAGGGCTGTGAGTTAGAATAACCTCTCAAGTCTCTACGACTTAACCTTGACTTCCTCAGAGTCACGAATAGATGTCTAGCTCAAGCCTTTATGCTTGGCACATCCGTATCCTACGAATCTAAGGACAGCTCTCCGAGCTTCACTTAGTCGTACGGATATCAATGGGGTTCTTTTCCAATCGGTCCAGTAGTATACCGACCATGACACCTTCACAAAGGTTATGCAGGACTGACTCAACAACGTCATCCACTCATACATTCAAAGTAGCGCTGTACCTAAGCTAATGCTTTGTTTCGATAATTGCACCTCCCCCTGGGCTTAGGGGACTCATATCTGGGTGACAACGCGACGATCTGGGGGTTGATTATTCTATGTATTTTAGATACCCCAGAGGCCTGTTGACCCCATCCCCCTAGTAGGACGGTACAGCATACCGGAAGAGATCCTTACTAGGTATCCGAATGCATTCTGCTACTGCAGTAGTTGGGTTCAATCCTTAGATATTTAAGGATAACCACGACCTCCATACCTCTGACTGACGAAGGCCATCAATGAACTCTATCAGGTTCGGGTGAAATATATGTCACTCAAGGCTGCGCCATCACCGTCTTCCTCGGTGAGAAATTCTGAAAGGGGCCTGCCGGTCTTACAATTACTTGACGAACATTGCATGCCTATAGGGCAGCCTTTGAGAAGTATGTACCCGACCCCAATCAACCACACGGTTTTCACCGTGGAACAAAGGTTTTATTCATATGCATGCTTAACTCTGCTCTCGGCACTTCGGCCTTGACGAGCACTTCACCTCTTTCGGTGGAAACAACACACTCCGGCTTAGCGGCCCTTACGAGTCTGGTTGTCTGATAATTCTCAATGAGCATGCACATGACTCGATCTCTACGGATCGGCTACTCGGCGTATTTTTACGCAACGAGCTCAGGACCTCGTCAAGGCGCTACCACTACTTTGGCGCAACGGCTCTTACAAGTATGATGCCCTTGCAGGTGTCAGGGAGACGAGTCATTCTGACATCGTTCCAACAAAGGACATCATTGTGCCACTTAACTGGTTTTGGCAGCTCTTCTGCCAACCATTCTGTCAACACCTTCTCTGCTCTACCGGCAGTGGTGCGACGAACCTTTCTACATTGTAGAAGGCGTTTCATAACTGGGTAGCACTTCTGCTACGTTCTTTCTGAGCCATTCTTAGCTCCTTCAGGAATTTCAGCAGCACTTCCTCTCTTTTACGGAGAAAGCGTGCGTTTCTTTTATCCATTTCAGCGGCATCTCCCCTCTTTGGTGGGAAATCGCTACGCTTAACTCGGGAAATGGATGCGCACCGTTGTGCGTACTTTGCATCCATCAAGGTTGCAGGAACCTTGGGCCATAGCTAGGCCATACGTAATTGATTTAGTCTTTACGTAAAGAGCATTTTGCCAAAAGGCGAAGCCTTTCCAATAGGGGCTTCATTCGTCAAGCAGAATCTTGTACGAGGAGCGGTAAGGGAATCGCATGGGCGATTTTGGAGTTGATCTCCGTTTGAACGCTCACTTATGCGCCATATATGTAATATAAGCAGAAGCCTGTGCTTTATACAGCGGCGGCGTAAAGGAAATGCATATACTATTGTTCAGGGTGTGTAACTGAACGAAATATTCTACATATATAACAAAGCAGAAGCCTTGGCATCGTTCGACGCGACGGCGTAAGTAAAGACATTGCAGAAAGCAGGAGCCTTGGCATCGTTCGACGCGATGGCGTAAGTAAATGCATAATCGGAAGTGCAGTAATCGGAAGTACAGAAAGCAGGGAGCCTTGGCATCATACGACGCGACGGCAAAGGTAAATTACATGGCCTGTGCGATATAAGACGCGTCGGCAGTATCAGCAGATATACACCTAGATCTGTATCCAACGATAGTTACGAGGCGAGCGAGTGAACACCGAAGTGTCCTAGAGGGCTCAACCAAGAACTAGGGTGAGATACTATTTTGAAGAACGCATATACTGCGTATTCGAACATATATATCCGACGATAGTTACGAGGCGAGCGCGTGAACACCGAAGTGTCCTAGAGGGCTCAACCAAGAACTAAAGCAAGATACTACTTCAGAAAGTATATGCTATATACAAACAATCAAATACTTGAGAGAGATGGTTTAATGAAGCGAACTTACTTCAAATCGTGGAAGAAACGGCTCCGGGTTGCTTCTTTGGCTTCGAGCCTTCCTTCGAGAGGTCAGACTAAGTCAGATGAAGCTGACTTAGTTGAGAAAGAGGTAGAGTAGGTCAAGCTACTCAACCTAAGTGGTTTGAACCAAACAGGGTTCGATCCAAGTCAACTGGGTTCAGCAGGTTCGAACTCAGCTCAAGTAGGCTAAGTCTGGGTTCAGAAATCCAAACCGGAATCTGGACCAAAAAGGACTTTGACTTTGACTTTAAACCCAACTAGGTTCAAGTCAAGTCAACTGGGTTTGGACCAGGTCAAGTGGGTTAGGACCAGGTCAGGCAGGCTCAGGCTAAGTCAGGCAGGCTCAGACCAGGTCAGGTGGGCTCAGGTGGGCTAGGCTAGGTAGGGGAGGTTTAGGAGAGAGAGAGAAGGCAAGAGAGAGAGGGGGGGTCGATTTTTATGAGAAGAGAGAGAGTGGGGAGGGCTATTTATAGCCCAAGCCCACCTCCTCTTGGGTTTTCTCATGCCCAAACTACCCCCTTGGCTTCTTTTTAATTCCAAGAGGTTCCTTGGTGTGGGGCCCACTTGGATATTCCATGGGATATTTTTGTGGGTCCCACCAGATATTTTCTGAGGAATATTTCTGTGGGTCCCACCAATATTTCCGTGGGTCCCGCAAGAATTTCGGGTTTCCGGCGATTTTTTCCGAAAAATTCTGAGTACGCCATTTTCTTCGTATTGACGTAACTAAGAAAGTTGGCTCGTACGAATCTATTGATTTCGTTTAGTTAGGAAGTTATGGCTTCCCGAGTATTTGAGCATATATTCGCAATTCGACGAATACCCTAAGTATAACTGGCTCGTACAAATCGATCTGATTTGTATTTAGGGTTCAGATGTTATTTTTACTTGAAAATGCCTCGTGAATTTCTTCAGAAAGATACTGAAAAATTGCGGGTCTTACATTTTACCTCCTTGAGAGAGTAACCTTTATCATCTTTCGCGTTGTTGAAAGATTAGCCTTTTCTGTGAAAGGATCGCCTTTGTTAACTTTCGCGTTGTTGAAAGAATTCATCTTTTGCGTTGTCAAAAGAATCGCCTTGCTCCTTTGGATCGCCTTAGCATCTTTCGCGTTGTTGAAAGAATCGCCTTGTTCCTTTGGATCGCCTTTTTCCATCTTTCGCGTTGTCGAAAGAATTCATCTTTTGCGTTGACAAAAGAATCGCCTTACTCCTTTGGATCGCCTTTTCATCTTTCGCGTTGTTGAAAGAGTCGCCTTGCTCCTCTGGATCGCCTTGTCATCTTTCGTGTTGTCGAAAGAATTCATCTTTTGCGTTGTTGAAAGAATTCATCTTTTGCGTTGTCAAAAGAATCGCCTTACTCCTTTGGATCGCCTTGTCATCTTTCGTGTTGTTGAAAGAATCGCCTTGTTCCTTTGGATCGCCTTTTTCCATCTTTTGCGTTGTCGAAAGAATTCATCTTTTGCGTTGTCAAAAGAATCGCCTTACTCCTTTGGATCGCCTTATCATCTTTCGCGTTGTTGAAAGAATCGCCTTGCTCCTTTGGATCGCCTTTTTTCATCTTTCGCGTTGTCGAAAGAATTCATCTTTTGCGTTGTCAAAAGAATCGCCTTACTCCTTTGGATCGCCTTATCATCTTTCGCGTTGTTGAAAGAATCGCCTTGCTCCTTTGGATCGCCTTTTTCCATCTTTCGCGTTGTCGAAAGAATTCATCTTTTGCGTTGTCAAAAGAATCGCCTTACTCCTGTGGATCGCCTTGTCATCTTTCGCGTTGTTGAAAGAATCGCCTTGCTCCTATGGATCGCCTTGTCATCTTTTGCGTTGTCGAAAGAATTCATCTTTTGCGTTGTCAAAAGGATCGCCTTGCTCCTCTGGATTGCCTTGTCATCTTTCGCGTTGTTGAAAGAATCGCCTTGTTCCTTTGGATCGCCTTGTTATCTTTCGCGTTGTCGAAAGAATTCATCTTTCGTGTTGTTGAAAGAGTCACCTTATTCCTCTTCAAGAAAATTGTCTTATTCACCATCCAACTTACCATTTTCATTTTCTTCCCAATCAGGATAAGGGTACAAACCTGAGCCTCATTTGATGAGGTATTTCATTTTCTGCCCAATCAGGATAAGGGTATAAACCTGAGCCTCCTTTGATGAGGTATTTCATTTTCTGCCCAATCAGGATAAGGGTACGAACCTGAGCCTCCTTTGATGAGGTATTTCATTTTCCGCCCAATCAGGATAAGGGTACAAACCTGAGCCTCCTTTGATGAGGTATTTCATTTTCTGCCCAATCAGGATAAGGGTACAAACCTGAGCCTCCTTTGATGACGTATTTCATTTTCTGCCCAATCAGAATAAGGGTACAAACCTGAGCCTCCTTTGATGAGGTATTTCATTTTCCGCCCAATCAGGATAAGGGTACAAACCTGAGCCTCCTTTGATGAGGTATTTCATTTTCTGCCCAATCAGGATAAGGGTACAAACCTGAGCCTCCTTTGATGAGGTATTTCATTTTTCTGCCCAATCAGGATAAGGGTACAAACCCGAGCCTCCTTTGATGAGGTATTTCATTTTCTGCCCAATCAGGATAAGGGTACAAACCTGAGCCTCCTTTGATGAGGTATTTCATTTTCCCCGCCCAATCAGGATAAGGGTATAAACCTGAGCCTCCTTTGATGAGGTATTTCATTTTCTGTCCAATCAGGATAATGGTACAAACCTGAGCCTCCTCGGATGAGGTATTTCATTTTCCGCCCAGTCAGGATAAGGGTACAAACCTGAGCCTCATTTTGATGAGGTATTTCATTTCCCGGTCAGGTTAAGGGTTAAACCTGAGCTTCGTTTCTACACGAGGTATTTCATGACCCATCCAGGTTAAGGGAAAAAACCTGAATCTCACTTCTTTGAAGTAAATTTCTCTTCTTCATTCTTCATTTCATATCTACCATTTTCATCAAGGCTAATATCTTCATACCCAGTCAGATCCTTCTAACTGGGGCATTTTTATAGCCCAAATTTGGTGTGTTTTTCTTTGCCACTAAGCCCGTCTTCAAGCCGGCTTAGTAGCAAAGAGGGGCATCTGTAAACACCCCAAATTTTCTTCATACATTCTCAAACAACCCTCCTCAGGCAGTGCCAACCCTGTTAGGTCAGTGTAGGAGTCAAACCCCGAGTCAGTTTTAGAAAATCACCATTATACCCATTTTCATTAGGAAAATTACCATTTTACCCCTAGGTCATCCCGGACCCCAGTCAGTCGGAGTCAACCAAGCTCATTGGTCAGTTCAGAACAGTCAGAATATCAGTCATTTCAAGCACATCTGAGCTCATAATGAATAAACCATTTTCATTTCTGACCATTCCTGCCAAAATGGGATCATTTCTTCAGAAATGAGCTCATTTCTCACTCAAATCCAAGCCAATTATCTCTGAGTCAGTCATTCATAGTCAGTCATATTCCTCAGAGTCTAACTTCAGCTCACCAGGAGTTCAAGCGCTCCAGTTTCAGTTCGAAATCATTTCTAGGTGTCCAGGAGCCCATTTTAGTCCATTTTAGCTCTTCTAGCTGAAATTGAGCCAAGTTTAGTCAGTTGAGCTAGTGTTTGAGCCTCGATTTTAGTTCACCTCAGTATTAATGACCTTTGTTTCAGCTCAAAGTCAGCTCAAGTTCATAATTCACTTCACTCCAGTGATCATTCCGTATCATTTCTCTAAAAATGGCAGCTTTTCTTGAAAATTCAGTCGAAAAGGTCAGTTGAGTCAGTGCCTGGTCAGTTCATTTGAGTTCTGAAACTCTAAAACTCAGCTCAATCTAGCTCATCTCAGTTCAATCCAGCTCGAACTTCAATTTTCAGTGTCACTCTGACCCAGTAGAGTCCCGAAAACCATTTCTTGAGCTATTTTGCAAATTTTATCAATTTTAATGCTTTTTAAACTGGTACAGCTGCCAATCGGGGTCTAACATCTAAAATTCTCCATTCAGGGTCTGCATTTCGCATGTCATTTCTCATCATTTCATATCATTTCTTAGTATTTCATAACATTTCATCACATTTCATTTCATTTTCGAAGTCCAGAACTCCAGTTTTATAAATTTCAATCCAGATTGAGTTTTAAAAGTTTTCAGAAATCAATTTCAAACCTCGGGTTTCCAAAATTAACATTTTTACCCCCGGGAGTCTAAATTTGGAAATATTTTCTCACAAGAAAAATAATCTGGATTTCTTTCAAAATCAAATTTTTAAATTCTACATTGGATTTGCTTCGCAACGGGGTATTGAACTTCAAAATCCGAGCTCATTTCAAAAACTACCAAAAATAGCTCGTTTTGTTGGAAGCATTTTCTCGAGAAAAACAATTTGGATTTCTTTCAAAATTACATTTTCAAATTCTACATTGGATTTGCTTCGCAACGAGGTATTGAACTTTAAAATCGGAGCTCGTTTCAAAAACTGCCAAAAATAGCTCGTTTCGTCTAAAAATTTTCTAAAAAGACTATTTTGCCCCTCTAATCGTCAAAATGAATTTCAAAATCAAAATTTGGACCCGCTCTGAGATGGCCCATTCATTTGCATTTCTATTTTATTAAAAAAAAAAAAGATGCTTCTTTTTATTTGTTTATTTTTGTTTTTATTGATTTTTATTTATTTTTTTTTTATTTTATTTTTATTTTTTTTAGAGAGGTGGGACCCACAAGGTGGTTGCCCAAACCTCCAGCCCTATTTCTTTCTCTCTTTCCTTTTTCTTTTTCCCTCTCTTTCCCTTTCTTCTTCCTTTCTTCCTTTTCTTCTTCCTCTTCTTTCCCTTTTCCTTCTTCCCTTCTTTCTTTCTCTCTTTTTCCCCAACCTCCAACCCATTCACGTAAAGGGGAGATTTCCTTTTTCATTAGGTCATTAAGACCTAGGTTAGAAGGCAATTAAAACCTAAGTTTAAAACCAAAAAAAAAGGGAAGCACAAAAAAAGAACGGTGGCCTCTCTCCCATCTCACGCCTCTCTATCTCTATCTCTCTCTCTCTCTCTCTCTCTCTCTCTCTCTCTCTCTTCTTCTCTCCTTGGCTGTGACAGCCACACCAACCCTCACAGCCCCTTCAAGAACCAGCCGGCACTTCCAAGCTCCCTCCTGAACCTCCAGCCACAATCATTGGCAGTCATTGCCACAGCTGCAGCTCCCTCCATTGGTGTACCGTAGCAACAGGTTCAACATCATCTCCGGCCATAGCCGGCGCTCCACCACCGGTTCAGCATAGTAGCAGCACCACCATCTCCAAGACACCCAGCTATTTGCAGTCTCCTACACCAAGGTAGCAAGCCTCCTCTTCCAACAGTGCAGCCATTGCTCCAGCTACCTGCTGCAATCACCTTCAACCGAGCACCTCTCCCCGCCATCTTCTTCAATCATTGCTTCCAGCTACTTCGAGACCTCCAACCGTGTAGCAAGCTAACATAAGGTTCATTCAAAACTCAAATTTGAAAGATGTTTTTGAGTTTAAAATCATAGAAGATAGGGATGCTCTTGTGTAGGCCATATGAACGAGATGATCAATCCAATTCGATGGATTAGGTCCCCCTTTTCAAATGGCCAAAATCAATGAAGTGCTTCATGCCTCCCTAATATTTTATTAAATTTTTTTTTTTTGTTTTTTTGTTTTTTTTTTTATGCCTTATCATCATCATGCAGATCTTATATTTCCTTCACATTTAATGTTGCATTTAGTTTTGTTCCTTGATTTACTAGTCATTTAGCTTAGTTCTATTAATAGTTAATGATTAGTTCATAGGTTTTAGATTCACATGCAGAATTCAGTTGTTACCGCATATATATATTTTCGTTCAAAAATTCTAAAAATTTTGTGGTAGTTATATTGTGGTGTCTGCGATGTCCTGTCAAAAACTTAGGTCTGTTCAGGTTCCGGAACCTTTCTAAACTAATCAAATTCTAAACCGGGTTTTCTGCTTCTCTAAATTTTCAATTTCTCATGTAGCAAAAAAAGAACCTCCGGCACCACCCTTGTGGGAGATCCGGATAGTCTTCTAAAAATCACAGTAGATTCATGATTGAATCTACTAATGATCTGGAAATTTTGAGATTTTTCCAATTAGTTTTGACCTCTGTAAAAAATCGGATTTCTCAGACCCCTGGGAAAATCTCGATTTTCCTTTGTCAGGGTATAGACAGACCCTAATGCATCAAGTCCGCCAAATCTGTAGCTTGTCTGCAAAAACTTTCAACATGAAAGTTGTTCCTAACATAATTTACTGACATTTCCCAAAATTTGAGAATTTTTGAATCTGTTTCATTAATTTTCCCGGATTTTCTCTTTCTGTCTAACAGATTCCAATGTCCAGAAATTCCAGAGATTTAGATCTCTGATAACAGCATTCCCTTTTCCAAACTGTAATCCAAATCCCAATTCTGTAAAAATAGAAAATTTTCCTCAGTTTGTCAGGGACATTTTCCCACAATTTCAGCCATTTTCCCATTTGTATGCTTTTTTCCCCATATTTTCTACCAAAACCTGTCTGTTTCCTTCATTTACTAGAGTCGCCGGATTCCGATCCGACTTGCCGGAGTGGTACAGCTCCGACCATAGGTCAAAAACAGAAAGTGTAAAATGCAAAAATCCTTGCCTTACTGTCCTCTGTCACTCCATAAAATTTGGGAAATTTTTATGGAAGTTTGATATCCTAAATCCCCTTTAGAATCAATATTTTAGGCAAAAATCATGAAATTTAGGGTTTTTATTTGAATTTCCATATTTAAAAATACAAAAAAATTATATTTTCGAGCTCCATTCTGTTTTTAGGGTTATTTTAAGTGTCCATGCCAAATTTGGTTTAATTCCAAGTTCATTTGCTCCATGTGTTAGTTTATCTTTAAATTCAGAAGCGAAAATCAAGCGAAAATCAGGTTAAATTCGATATTTTATGATATTTTCGCCATTTTAGGGTTTTTATCATGTACATAAGCATGTAGAATCATATTAGGGTTAATTTTAATCTCCTTTGCATTTCATATTTTTCAATTTTGCAAAATTTATTTCAGAAAACCCTGGTTTCAAGGCCATAGTCTTGTTATTGGGGGTATTTTGGTCATTTTGACCTAAATTTCGAAATTTCAATTTCTAATTCTCCCAAAATTTCATGCATATCATCATATTTCATCATATTATGTTTGATTTATTTTATTTGATTTTCAAATTTCCAAAATTTACAAAAATTCTTTCAGAAAACCCTGATTTCAAGGTCATCAGGGGTATTTTGGTCATTTTGACCCCAATTTCGAATTTTCAAGTTTATTTTCAAAATTTATTCATTATTTATCATGTTTATATCAAATGGGGTATGATTTTGGGTATATATCTGAATAATATCCGATAATTTCCCATATTTTCGGATAAATTCAGAAAAACCTACATTTTTGTGCTAACCTTGTTTTCTAGTTTTGCAGGAACATTCAAGAAGAAGACTTAGATTTTTTTTTTCTTTTTATTTCAATTCAATGTAACATCAAATGTAATAATTTGGAATAAGAGTTACATTTCTGCTTAGAATAGGGTTGCATTGCATATAGTTAAATTTCTGCAAAATTTTAATATGTGATGTATGATTCATGCACATTATTTCAAATTCACTATGGTTTACACGAATGGCACGTGCACAAGCTCTTATGGAGTTTATAAACTCGGTGGGATTTGTATTTATGGCCATAGTCAGAATACGAAGAAAACCAAGATTTATGATCTTCATATTAGCCACATTCAGCCTACACACTTAGGCTAACTTCAAAATGCACTGCATTTTTCAAAGTCTTAAAAGGATTTCCCAATTTCTCAATTGAAATTCCCTTTTCAAATTCATATTCATTCATTCATATCATTCAAATTGCATTATTTTCAAACTCATTTTCCAATTTCAATTTCAGAAAATTCAATTTTCTCAAGAATTTCCAAGTCTTTCTCAGGATCTGATTTTCTCAAAATCCTAAGTTTTCAAATGACATTTCAAAGCATTTCCCAAGTTCAAATCAAGATTTTCCTATGTTTTCAAATTCTCAAATTTCAAAATCCCAAGTTTTTAGAAATTTATTTTCTCATATTTTCCAGTTTTCTTGAGAATTCATTTTCCATTTCAAAAGTCATTTTCCAATGAATTTCTTGATTTTCTCAGAATTCTCAAATCTATTTTCTCAGAAAAGCAATTCCAAATTTCAAAATCAATTTTCTAAAGTTCAAATTTTCCTGAGAAATCACTTTCCAATGCAAATTTCTGATTTCCAATAAAATTCAATGATTTTCCCAGGAATTCCATTTTCAAGCATTTTCCAGTCCTTTTCTAAATGCATTTCAATTTTCCAAAGCAAACATCATATTTTCTCAAACTTGCATTATTTTCAAAATTCCATAGCACAAGCCTGATTCTCTGTGCATTCTAGGAAAATAGAGCATAATTTAGCTATTTGAGTCAAATTAAAGCACGTAATTGATCCTTGGTTCAATTACCCCTGGTAAAGGCGCCAGGAACGGTTGAACCTCGTACCGACAGGCGGATCCCATTCCACGGAATTTTCCCGCAAATTTTCAAAACGGAGGCGAGTAATTTTTAAAACCAATTTCAAAACTTTGGTCGAGTTTGACTCGCGAAATTCATTTCTCTCTCGCAAGGGAGGAAAAAAATTTTGCGATGATAACAGGTTTGGCGACCGTGATGGGAGAATTTTAGATGTTAGACCCCGATTGGCAGCTGTACCAGTTTAAAAAGCATTAAAATTGATAAAATTTGCAAAATAGCTCAAGAAATGGTTTTCGGGACTCTACTGGGTCAGAGTGACACTGAAAATTGAAGTTCGAGCTGGATTGAACTGAGATGAGCTAGATTGAGCTGAGTTTTAGAGTTTCAGAACTCAAATGAACTGACCAGGCACTGACTCAACTGACCTTTTCGACTGAATTTTCAAGAAAAGCTGCCATTTTTAGAGAAATGATACGGAATGATCACTGGAGTGAAGTGAATTATGAACTTGAGCTGACTTTGAGCTGAAACAAAGGTCATTAATACTGAGGTGAACTAAAATCGAGGCTCAAACACTAGCTCAACTGACTAAACTTGGCTCAATCTCAGCTAGAAGAGCTAAAATGGACTAAAATGGGCTCCTGGACACCTAGAAATGATTTCGAACTGAAACTGGAGCGCTTGAACTCCTGGTGAGCTGAAGTTAGACTCTGAGGAATATGACTGACTATGAATGACTGACTCAGAGATAATTGGCTTGGATTTGAGTGAGAAATGAGCTCATTTCTGAAGAAATGATCCCATTTTGGCAGGAATGGTCAGAAATGAAAATGGTTTATTCATTATGAGCTCAGATGTGCTTGAAATGACTGATATTCTGACTGTTCTGAACTGACCAATGAGCTTGGTTGACTCCGACTGACTGGGGTCCGGGATGACCTAGGGGTAAAATGGTAATTTTCCTAATGAAAATGGGTATAATGGTGATTTTCTAAAACTGACTCGGGGTTTGACTCCTACACTGACCTAACAGGGTTGGCACTGCCTGAGGAGGGTTGTTTGAGAATGTATGAAGAAAATTTGGGGTGTTTACACCAGCGAAGTAGCTAGGACAGTTCATTTAACGACCAACGAAGTAGCTGGGACATTTTATTTAATGACCAGTGGAAACTAGGACATTTCATTTAATGACCAACGAAGTAGCTGAGACTTTTCATTTAATGTCCAGTGGAAACTAGGTCATTTCATTTAACGACCAGCGAAGTAGCTGGAACCTTTCATTTAACGACCAGTGAAAATTGGGACCTTTCATTTAACGACCAGCGAAGGAGTTGGAACATTTCATTTAAGGACCAGTGAAAACTGGGACCTTTCATTTAACGACCAGCGAAGTAGCTGGGACTTTTTATTTAATGACCAGTGGAAACTGGGACATTTCATTTAACGACCAGCGAAATAGCTAAGACTTTGCATTTAACGACCAACGAAGTAGCTGAAACATTTCATTTAACGACCAATGAAAACTAGGACCTTTCATTTAACGACCAGCGAAGTAGCTGGGACTTTTTATTTAATGACCAGTGGAAACTGGGACATTTCATTTAACGACCAGCAAAGTAGCTGGGACTTTTCATTTAATGACCAGTGGAAACTGGGACATTTTATTTAACGACCAGCAAAGTAGCTGGAACCTTTCATTTAACGACCAGTGAAAACTGGGACCTTTCATTTAACGACCAACGAAGGAGCTGGAACATTTCATTTAACGACCAGTGAAAACTGGGACCTTTTATTGAACGACCAGCGAAGGAGCTGGAACATTTCATTTAACGACAAGTGAAAACTGGGACCTTTCATTTAACGACTAGCGAAGGAGCTGGAACATTTCATTTAACGACCAGTGAAAACTTGGACATTTCATTTAACGGCCAGCGAAGTAGCTGGGACTTTTTATTTAATGACTAGTGGAAACTGAGACATTTCATTTAACGACCAGCGAAGTAGCTGAGACATTTCATTTAACGACTAGTGAAAACTAGGACTTTCATTTAACGACCAGCTAAGTAGCTGGGACATTTCATTTAACAACCAGTGGAAACTGGGACCTTTCATTTAACGACAATCGAAGTAGTTGGGACTTTTCATTTAACGACCAGTGAAAACTGGGACTTTTCGTTTAACGACCAGCGAAGTAGCTGGGACATTTCATTTAACGACCAGTGAAAACTGGGACCTTTCATTTAACGACCAATGAAGGAGCTGGAACCTTTCATTTAACGACCAGTGAAAATTGGGACCTTTCATTTAACGACCAATGAAGGAGCTGGAACCTTTCATTTAACGACCAACGAAGGAGCTGGAACCTTTCATTTAACGACCAGTGAAAACTGGGACCTTTCATTTAACGACCAGCGAAGGAGCTGGGACATTTCATTTAACGACCACCGAAGTAGCTGAGACAGTTCATTTAACGACCAACGAAGTAGCTGGGACATTTTATTTAATGACCAGTGGAAACTTGGACATTTCATTTAACGACCAGCGAAATAGCTAGGACTTTTCATTTAATAACCAGTAGAAACTGGGACATTTCATTTAACGACCAGCGAAGTAGCTGGAACCTTTCATTTAATGACCAGTGAAAACTGGGACCTTTCATTTAACGACCAACGAAGGAGCTGAAACATTTCATTTAACGACCAGTGAAAACTGGGACCTTTCATTTAACGACCAACGAAGTAGCTGGGACTTTTTATTTAACGACCTTTGATTTAATGATTTGATCTAAGATTGAGACTTTCTAAATAGCACGAGGACTGAGTTTTGTGAATAAACTTGATCTTTAGACTTGAAGATTTTGAGAAGTAACCCTGTGCGAGGACTGGGTTTTCCAAATGAGCCTGGTCTTTGAAAATTTAGCAAAATAACCTGTGCGAGCATCGGGTTTTTCAACTGAGAGTCGGGAAGGAGACTGACATTTTAAAATATTTAGAGATTGAAGCAGGAATGATTGCCGAGATTTCAGGATTATCCCTTATCCTGAAGGAAAAATAGAATAGGCATTTGATGAGAATTTAGGATAAATGATTCAGGTTTATCCCTTAACCTGAAGGGTAAATAGAATAGACATTTGATGAGAATTTAGGAAAATGATTCAGATTTATCTCTTAACCTGAAGGGGAAATAGAATAGACATTTGATGAGAATTTAGGAAAATGATTCAGGTTTATTCCTTAACCTGATGGGGAAAAAGAAGATTTTGAGAGAACCTGAGACTTGACTTTGGAATGGATATGACAAGATTTATGATTTATGATCTATGATTTAGATGGACTAGCACAATTAGCTGTACGTGGTCTAATTTTCAGGATTAACTCCTTATCCTGAACGGGGACAAGAAAGAATAAAATTTGAGAAGACAGAAGGATATAGAATTTTGATGAAAATTTGATGAAAATGGAGAAAATTTGAGGAAATTGATTTGTTTTGTAAAAAGAATTCTCACAAGCAGCATTGTTGCTCCTATGAGTGATCTCAAAATTATCCCTTATCCTCAATAGAAAGAAGAATACCTCGAATGCCGAGGTTCAGGTTTATCCCTTAACCTGAAAGGGGAAAAGAATAGAATTTATAAAAAGTGGGGAAAAAATCAAATAAATTTATGAAAATTTTCTTTTTGAAAAGAATTCTCACAGGTAGCTATGTTGCTTCTATGAAAAGGATCTCAGGATTATCCCTTATCCTGAATGGGACATAGAATGAAATTTAAGGAGAATTTAATGAAGAAAAATTGGTATAAATTCAGAAAATCAAATAAAGATTGATAAAACTTGTGTTTGCAAAAGAATTCTTATAGGTAGCATTATTGCTCCTACGAGGGGTTTCAGGATTATCCCTTATCCTGAATGGGAACACCTCGGACAACGAGGGTCAGGTTTATCCCTTAACCTGAGCGGGAACACCTCGGACAACGAGGGTCAGGTTTATCCCTTAATCTGAAAGGGTAGGAGAAAGAATAGAATTTTTTTGGGGAAAATTAATAAAGAGAAATTGATAGACATTTACAAAATCGAGAAAAATTGAAAAATTGTCTTTACAAAAGAATTCTCATAGGTAGCCTTATTGCTCATATGAGGGGTTTCAAGATTATCCCTTATCCTGAATGGGAACACCTCAGACAACGAGGGTCAGGTTTATCCCTTAACCTGAGGGGAAAAAAGAATAAAAGAATACCTCATTGAAAAGAGGCATCAGGTTTATCCCTTAACCTGAAAGGGTTAAGAGTTGATAAAATTTAATAGAATAGGGGAAAAATTGATAAAACTTGATAAAATTGACGTAAACTTGATAAAAATATGAATAAAATAAATGAAACTGATAAAGATAATAAAATTTAACTGAAAATTTATAAGATTTTGAGAAAAATGAGTTTTTGTGATCCTGCCTGCATATGGGATCTTGAAAGGAAAAAATGTTCATTTAAAAGGTAAGTGAGAAATCATTTTTGGGAAGAGGATCAACCATGAGAAGACTAATCAGTGCGAGATTTGATCCTTCAAAACGGGAATCATCATGAGAGATCATCATGAGGTTTGATTTTAAAGATAGTGGTTCAAAACCAATTTTGAAAAGGAAAACCAACACGAGGGATGACTTTGAAGACAATGGTTTTAAAACCCAATTTGGAAAAGGAAAATCAATGTGATAGTTTATTTTGAAAAAGATTAGATCAAAATATTAAACTTTTGGTGATCATGAAGACTTTTGCAGAAATTTTTGAGATTTTATGATTTTGAAAAATCCTCATAGGTAATATCATTTCTCACATGAAGGAGGAAAACGAATTTTGGAAAATAGATGACAAGGATTTTAAAATTTTGAAAAATAGCAGGCAGGATCAAAAGATTTGAATAAATCAGGAGAAGGAAAGGACAAATACCCCTAGGTTCTTGAAAACAAAGAGGAAATTTTGAATAATATATACCCAGGGTTTTAAAAAATATAGGGAAGATATAAAATATCACACAATCACAGATATACAAACAAGGATGCACAAACAACATTCCCTAAAACTGACTCTAAATGTAATATTTTAAAATGGCTGATAGGGCCTTAATCCTAACTCTAAGATTTAGATCATCTGATTCCAATCAAGATATGCCGATGTACCCAGGCTGAAGCTCGAAGTACGTGGCATAAAAATATTTTTCCGGTTTTAATTTAATGGCTTCCCAACATCCTTGAGCACCTACCAATATACATCAGACTATGTCTTTTAGGTACGTGGTAGGGGGGGCGCAAACTCAAATAAGTGGTCCAGTTATGAGGCTCTCTCCTGAACTATGGTTCAGTGAGACAGCCCAGCAACGTGAAGACTGGGACAATATAGGTAGGGATGTTTTCAAAAAACATGTTCAACATGCAAATAAAACCAGAAAGCTCTAATGCAAGTCCTAAAGAGATAAATTTAAATGAAGAGAAGCATACACTTGCATACATTGTTTGCATTCAATCCCTAAAATTGAGGAGAGTTGTATTTTCAATCCTAAATCTAATGTGAACATGGAATAATCTCCTCAATATGGTCCTACCAAACCATACTTAGATCCTATATGCAATGATGTCAGCTTAGGACAGAGTCTAGGCTCCTAAGGTTTGCATGGAAATATAGCCGACATATGTTAGAATAAAGACTTAGATTATATAAAAAAAGCAAAGCAAAGGCACAAATTCAACCGGACGAAGATGAGTCCCATCACGGTCGCCAAAACTGTGATCATCGCAAAAAAAAATCCTATCTTGGGGTTTCTCTCTCTTTCTTTTCTTTTTCCTTTCTGACCTCTATTTCTCATTTTTAAGAGGAGAAATGAAAAGACAGAAAAGAAGAGAGAAGGGAAAAGAAAAGAAAAGAGAAGAGGAACTCTTTTGTGGGGTCTCACTTGACCTTGATTTGAAAATATTTAAGAAAATTACTCGCCTCCGTTTTGAAATATTTTGCGGGAAAAATGAAGAGACGGGATTCGCTCCTCGGTACAAGGTTTGACCATTCTTGACGCCTTTACCAGGGGTAATCGAACCAAGGATCGAATATATGCCTTTTTGCTTTGCCTAAATATTATCCAAGAATTTATCCTAAGTCTAAATGCACAAAGAATCATACTTGTGCAATGCAAGGATGTATGTTTTTTTTTGAAAAATGATTTGAAAAATTTCCAAGTTTTCTGAGATGAATTTGATAATAGAGTGAAGAAATCGTTTTTGAATGGTTGAATCTAACTTATAACTTGAGATAGATTAGGAAGGATATTTCGAAATTCTAAGTCTTTGAAATAATCAGAGTTGGAAAAATAAATCTTTGAATTTGAAAAGAATAATTGGAAGATGAGTGAAAAAGAAATGAAGCTTCAAAGTTAGAAATAGACTTTGAATCTGAATTTTAAACTTGGATTTTAGGAGAGGAGTTGAATATTTAAAGTGGAATTGAATTCTAGATTTAATGTTGAAAATCAGGATGGAATTTGGACTTGAGCAATCCAAATGGGATTTTTTTTTAAATAGAAATAGATTTAAGAAGTCCAGATGGGATTTGAAAGTGGAATTGGATTTGAAATCGGGAAATCAGAATAGAATTTGAATCCATAGTCTGAATCCAAAAATGGAATTTGAATCTGAAATATGAGATCCAATGATGAAGTTGAATTCTGGATCCTAAAGGGAATTTGGATCTGAAGTCTGAGATCCAAGGTGAAGTTGGATTCTGGATCCTAAAATGGATTTTGAAGTCTGAGATCCAAGATGGAATTGGATTCTGGATCCTAAATGGAATTTGGATCCGAAGTCTGAGGTCTAAAAGTGGAGTTGGCACTTGGAAATCTGAATCTAAGTTTAGGATCTAACTTTGGATTTGGATTTTGAAAGTCCAAATGGGACTTTTGAAGATGGATCTGGGTTTTGAAAACCCAGATTTTGAATTTAAAACTTAGGAAGATTTAGATTTTGAGATTCAGAATCAATCTCAACTTTGATTTTGTAATTTGAAGATAAGAAGATAAATTTGATTTTGAATTTGAAATCAGAAGATGAATCCGAAACTTCAAAGTTAAATTGAATTTTGAATTTGAATTTTGAATTGAATTGGAAATTTGAATTTTGAAAAGGAATTTGGAATCTCAAAGTTGATTTGAACTTTGAAGTTTGATTTATATTAGAATTTTTGAAGTTTTGAAATGAATTTGAAATTTCAAAGTCAATTTGGACTTTGAAATCGAATTTTGAATTTTGAAAAATAAGATAAAATTGAATTTGATTCTATAGAATAGAATTGATTTGAGAAATGAAGAAAGATACTCAAAATCACTTGGAGTTTTTTTTTTTTTTTGAAAAGAAATTTTGAAAATATGATACAATTCTATCCTAAATGATGAGTGAATTTAAATAATCTTGAAATTGGATTTGAAAATATTATTTTATTCTTTAAATGAATGTAAATAAGATTAATTATATAATACACTCCTGACTATGGTCATTGAATGTATTATATAATAATCATATCTAAATTCAAATGAAGAATAAAACACATTTTGTTGCTTTTATAGAGTTTAAAATAAAATTAATTCTCAATATATCCTGACTATGGCCATTGATATATGTATTGAATCAATTTTAGACTAAACTCTGATAAAAGAGGAAAATCTTTAAAAGAAATATGATGAATTTTGAAAAGGATCCAGTGTGGATCCAGGGTCATTTTATAAAAGATAAAAATCCTAAGTTTTGTTTACATCCTGACTATGGCCATTGATGTAAATCATCAACTTAAGGTTAGTTACCTTTTATAAAATGCTGCACGTACCATTCGTGTTTCACCATCGTGAGATTTTGGAAAACAAAGATAAAAAGCATGAAGACAAGCAATGTATGATATTTACAATGCTCATTTATCCTATCTAGAAGCTGGAAATGTAAATTTTCATTAAGACTTAACTTATTACAACACATAAAATTGAATTTACAACCCCAAATAATGACATTTTCCACATATTCCCTGCAAATACCGAGTTAGCATAAAAAAAATACATATGGAAAGAAAACAACACTTCATATACAAGATGATGAATGCTCCTATATCTAAAAGAAGAGTGCATGTGAGACGCATGGGACTAAGCATATACATATGAGGGTGGATCTGTGTAACCATGCATGAAGATGTATATATGAAGACAGCACATATACATATATAAGTATATACATATATCCCTATGACTAGAAAGCCTATGCAAATTTTCAAATACATTCATACATATAATATATATATATATATATATATGTATAAGGGGAACTTTGAAATGCAGGGATGAGCATTATATACATAAGGTAAAAGATGTTGCTAAGTAAGGGTGGAAACAGCTGATAAACATAGGTATTTGCAATGTAGGACAAAGATGCTAAAGTGGTAGTGTTGTAAAAACACAATGGCTGGAAGTGATGGAGCGCTAGTGAAAAAGCTACAGTAGCTATGATGGTGCTGTTGTAAAGAGGTGGACCGGGGGTGAATATGGCCGATAGTGATCTGCTATGTTTTGCAGAGAATAGGAGTGATATGCAGCAGGAATGCTGTTGTGAAGAAAACAATAAGGGTGTGTGGGTGATCAGTATAGATGTTGGGTAAGAAGTGGATGTTATGCAGCTTGTAAGCATATTGTTGAATGTGTATGTATGATAGGTAAGTGGGAAGTGATGGTGCACACAGGAATGGTGTTGTGAATGGGGCAGTGAAGGCAACAAGTGATTTAACTTATGACAGGGGATTGGGTAAGAGACGCAGGAAGTGTGAATGTAAAAGGGGTGACAATAAAGTGCTAGGTGCAGGTGAAGGTGCACTATTGCTATGAAGGCAACAAATGTGGCAGGTAGAGTGTGCATAAAAAAAATGAGGTTGAAAGTGTAAGTGTGATGGAGTGTAATGCTATAATAAGTAGTGAATACTGTAGGTAGAAGCGAGACAATCTGGTAGATGCAACAGGAAAGTACAACAGTGGATGTTGTGTGAATTGTAGCAAATGGTGCATTTTTTTGGATTTACAGTCAGTGAACAACATACCTTTGTAGGGTAGCTTTCAGCAAGTGTTAACAAAGTGCGTTTGCAGAGCAAATTTTTACTGAATGCTAACAGGGTGCAGTGCATGTTTAATAGATAAATGTGAATGTGGTTGTTGCTGTAAGCAATGTAAAAAAAAAAAGTGTGGGCAACATCATGCTTGCTATGCCTTGGGGTGCACTGTGGATATTGCAGTCGTACGAGAATTATGCGATTTAGCCTATGGATATTGCAGTGGTGCATGACCTGCGCAACCTTGGACTCCATGGTGAGTTGTTAGCGAGATGAGTTCGCTTATGGATGCCAGGTGTGGGTTGTGAACCTTGGCACTGCTTGTGAGTTAAGCCTTACATGCCAAATGCTTCTAACTGTCTCATCCTAGCGTCAGAGCATACAATGTTCGAATCATCATAGGACAGTTCTTTCGCCTATGACACGATGCATAAAATTGTTCACTTGTACTTTATGTTCTGTGATGCATAATAGTCACTCATGCTTTGACTACTTACATGTATGCTAGTTACAGTCTTTCATATTGATACACTGTACTTTATGTTCTGTGATGCATAATAGTCACTCATGCTTTGACTACTTACATGTATGCTAGTTACAGTCTTTTACATTGATACACTTGTACTTTATGTTCTGTGATGCATACCTTGTTACAAATGTTGATTCAGTGCTAATTCATGTTCTTTGATGCATGCTACATTATTAATAGAAATTGTCAATAATGTTCCATGGGTAGATACCACTGTTCTATACTTGTTCATGCTGCAATTGCTCAAATATTGTATGTTGGCATGTAATGTTTACCTTGTATAGCTTGTTTCTGATTTCCACACCTTTGGCATATCATGATGGTTTGTCTCACCAGCTCGAAAGAGTACTGACCCCGTTTTATGGGGATACAGGTTTACTTGAGCGTGCGATGGAGCTGGGTGTGCTGCAGCGGACTTTTGAACCCACACTTTTGAACCTAGCTTGTTGGATCCTGGCAGTGTTTGTTTTTTTTATAAGGGACTGGTTGTACAATTTTTGTAAAGATGTAATTAATAAAGTTGCTTCATTCAATGTTGTTTCACTCTCGTAGTGGCCGCCCAGGGTTTTTCCTCTTGTTAGTATCCCCTTTTGGTTTCTTCCGCGCTTGCGTACTCATTTTCAAAAGTTCAAAAAAAAAAGTAAAGGGGGTTCACTCAAAAATTTAAAAAGGGTTTTACAAGTCGGGAAATCTGGGGGCACTACAGGAGTTGTCCAAGATTCTTCCATTCTTGTTTTGATCTGAGCGCCTGGGCTCTGAGATTTGCACACTTCATTGTGTTCCCCACTGTCCCACCATAGACAGTTCTCGTTCAAGTTAAGGGTTAAACATGAATTTTCTGCAAAAAGGTCATCTGTCTTTAAAGCCATTCAGTCTCAGCAATGAGACGCCCAAGATCAATCCCTTTTCAAGCTTTAGGGAACCCCCTTTCTTCCTTTTGCAAATCTTTCTCGGATTTATTATGCAAAATTCAAAGGTCCCATCATGGTTTCTTCATTTGAGAATTCCGTTTATCATCCCCTTTCAGGTTAAGGGTTAAGTCTGAGCCTCATTTTTCTATGAGGTATCGTCCCTTTTCAGGTTAAGGGTTAAGCCTGAACCTCGTTTTTCCACGAGGTATCGTCCCCTTTCAAGTTAAGGGTTAAGCCTGAGCCTCGTTTTTCCACGAGGTATTGTCCCCTTTCAGGTTAAGGGTTAAGCCTGAGCCTCGTTTTTCCATGAGGTATCATTCCCTTTCAGGTTAAGGGTTAAGCTTGAGCCTTGTTTTTCCATGAGGTATCGTCTCCTTTTAGGTTAAGGGTTAAGCCTGAACCTCATTTTTCCATGAGGTATCATCTCCGATCAGGTCAAGGGGTTAAACCTGAGCCTCATTTTTATGAGGTATTTCGTTTCCCGTCCCATCCAGGTTAAGGGCTAAGCCTGAGCCTCATTTTGATGAGTTCAATCTTCTTCTTTGTTCTCTATTCCCTATCTATCACCATCATCTAAATTAAGTCTTTCACACCTAGCTAGAATTTTCTAACTGGGGCATTTTTATAGTCCAAATTTGGTGTGTTTTTCTTTGCCACTAAGCTCGGCTTACAACCAGCTTAGTAGCAAAGAGGGGCATCTGTAAACACCCCAAATTTTCACCCTCATCCAGTGTTTATATATTTCATGTGTCATTGCATATCATTGCATGCATTATGCATACCATTTCATTGCACTGCATAGCATTGCATGTCATTACATCTCATTTTCGAGACCCAGCACTCCTGTTTTCAAAATATTTAATCCAGATTCGAGTTTTAAAACTTTTTTTTCAAAATCAATTTTAAAACCTGGGTTTTTAATCAACATTTTGTCATTTGCCAACCCCTAGGACCTTATATTTGGAGGTGTTTTTCTCAAAAAATAATCTGGATTTGTTTTAAACTCAATTTGCAACTAATTTCAATTCTCAGATGAGAACCATTTAGGTGTTGTCGCTTCTGGATTCCTTCATTTATCAAAAATCTCAAAAATTTGAGTCCTAGTTGGATCAGGACTCTGTATTTTCATCTATTTGAATCTTTTTAAAACACCATTCTGATTTTAAACTAGTCATGGTCATATCCCTTGTCCGTTTCCTCCGTTTTGGCCAAAATCTTAGAGTCCTAGTTGGATCAGAACTTTTTTTCTACAATCCCAGTCGGATCAGAACTCTACCTTTTACTACCTTTTTTTACCTGTTTAGGAGAAAACCTTTCAAAATCTTCTGTTTTAGCCAAAAATCCTAGAGTCCTAGTTGGATTAGGACTCTTCTTTAAGAATCCTAGTCGGATTAGGACTCTTCTTGAGAGTTTCAGTCAGATTAGGACTTTGTCTTTTGTCATTATTTTTACCTGTTTTTAGCCAAATCTTTCAAAATGAGTCAAAACTCAGAATTTCAGTCAAAACAGGACTATGTTCAGAGAGTCCTAGTTGGACCAGGACTTTGATCCTGATTTCAATTTTGAGAGAAATCTTTCAAAAATCTTTTCATCTATTAAAGTTGTTATACTTTTATCAAAGAATTTCAAAATTCTGAGGTTTTATCCCAGAGTCCTGATAAAATCAGGACTCTACCCTAGAGTCCTGATCAAATTAGGACTCTATCCAAAGCTGGTTTTCGCACTTCATTTTCACTGGTTTTCAAAATTTTTGTTTAAATTTCATCATTTACTTATCATAAAAACCAAAATTCTTAGAGTTCTGATCGAATCAGGACTCTGAATCAAAACTTCATGTTTATCCTGTTTTTAACTGTTTTTCAAAATTCTCTCATTTGTTTTCTCAGAAAATCAAAAAATCTGAGAATCCTAGTTCAACTAGGACTCTGTCCCCAGAGTCCCAGTTGAATCAGGACTTTGTTTTATTTTAATATTTGTTATTGTTTTCACTATTTTCACAAATTCTTTCATGTGTTTTTCAGAAAATACCAAAAAAATCTAGAGTTTCACTTCGATGAGGACTCTGTCCCAGAGTCCTAATCTAGTTAGAAGTCTATTCTAAAGTTTGCTTTCACTTCTATTTTCATTCATTTCCATTTGTTTTCAAAAATTAGGTCATTTTGCAGAGTCTCGGTTGATTTAGGACTCTATTTCAAAGTTTCGGTTGAGTTAGAACTCTAACCTTGACTGCATTTTTGAACTTGTTTTTACCAGTTTTGATAAAATCTTTCAAAAACTTCTTCATTTGGCTTTTAAAATCCCAAAATCTCAGAGTCTTAAAGTTTCAGGGCTCTAGCCCAGAGTCCTAGTTCGCTTAGGACTTTATTTTCAAACCTTTGAATTCCATTTATTGATTTTAACCCCTTTTCAAAGCTATTTTCAGTCTTTATTTCAAATTTTTCAAAACTTCGATGTGGGGCCTACTCAGTTGGTGACATATCCAGAGGAGTTCTGACTCAGTCAAGACTCTGTACCATTTCAAAACTTTCAATCTCAAAGTATACTTTTGAATCTCTTTTGAAAAACTTCTCAATTTCAGGTTTTAAAACCGTTTTTGAAAATTCAAGTGGGCCCCACTCGGGGTGGCGCCACATTTGAAGAAGTCAAGGTTAGACTAGGGTTAGTCATTGTCCTAGTTAGGTTAGGGGTTTAGAAGAGTCAAAATCAATTTTGAAAATCCATTTTATTTAAGTTTTAAACCATTGGTTTTTAAAGGTTTTAAATTCAAGTTTTAAAAAACCAAATGTGGGTCCACACTAGGTGGCACCACATTTGGACTTTCTAGGGTTTAATTAGGTGTTAATTAGGGATTAATTATAGTCCATTTAGGTTAGAATCCTCTAGAAAAATCGTTTCCCTTAGTGGATTTATTAGAAAGAGTTCTGAAAAAAAGGAAAACCTCTTAATTAACCCTAATTAAGTGACTTTTTGAAAACCTATAAAAGAGGGACTTCAAGAGGTCAAAAGGGGATAGATTTCTCTCAAATTTTCGTGGACTCTCTCCTCTCTCCAGCATCTCTCCTTCCTTCATTGTTGCAGCCCCAAGGTAAGGCTTTATTTAATTTATTTTATTATTTTCATCATTTTTATTACTTTATTTCATTAAAATAACCATTATCGTCTCTTTTAGCATGATTTTTCTTTTCTTTTATTTCAAAAAAATCATGTGAGGACCTCAAGATGATGTTAAGCTGATGTTTAATGGTGCCTTACACGTTTTGATTCATTAACAATGTTTTATTTTTTTATTTATTATGCTAAACGCCCGAAAAAGATTACGATTCACCCGTTTAATGGGTAGAATCCATCTTTTAATAGGTAAATCAAAATCTAACCATGGATTCCTTGTGTTTTATTTATTTTTTTAGCATATTAATGTTTATTACATGTGTTTCATCATCAAAATTAATTTTGTTTTGTTGTTTAGATAAATTTTATGGTTTTTCATGGTTAAATCATATTTTTTTTGGTGTTTCTTAATTTTCTGTAGATTTTAATTTCAGATCAGTAAAAAGCATGTTAGTTTATATTGAAATAATGGTTAGAAATTACTGGTTTTTTTATATGTGATACACAAATATGTAAGTGAACTACGGTAAAAAAATCAGACATTTTGGGATTCGATAACTTTGTTATTAAAATACAAAGTCAAATCGGGATTTCTGTTGATTAAAATCGTTATTTAAATTCAAGCATAACTTGCAGTTGTGTTATTTCTTTCATTTGATATTCGATTCAAGATACGTAAAGTGCAGTGGCTTCATATTGATGTGAAGTATTTATTGCAAAATTTTGATAATTTTTTGCTTCTGTTTGGTATTTTTTCTCTGACAGAAAGTCGGATTCAAAATTTAAAACTCGTTAAGGTTTACCAAAACCCTAATCAGACTTGTAAAAATCGTAGATCTCAAACCGTAGATCTGATTCATGATATGTAAAAAAGGAAGTTCATTGTTTTTTTGTATACTATTTACTTCCTAAATTTCAAAAAGTTTTTATAAAGGCTGCTATTTGTTTTTGTATTTTCAACTGGAAGTACCTGTTTTAACCAATGTTATATTCATTAAATTTTAGTCCAGATTGCCGGAAGAGTATCTCGCTCATTGGAGATGATGTTTCCAATCTATAAAAAGTACATTCTCTATTTTCTTGTTTAATTTACCTCTGTAAAATTTCATCATATTTATTGTAGATTGATCCTTGATTCGGGTCTAACTCTGAAACTGGTCTGTGACTATGGGTAAAAATAGCTTATTTTTGGGTTTTTATGTAATTTTCGAATTGGAATAATGTCAAAAATATATTTTTATGATTCCAATATGATGTTAGGGTTATAAAAAGTGCAGGTGACGATTTTTATGAATTTTGGAATCCATTTGATGCTTGAATGGATCAAATTGCAAAATAGGGTAACTGCAGGATCCTGAAACACTGCCAAAATCGTGATATTTGTGATATTTCTTGATTTTCGTGTATAAGCTCACAATTTTAGGGTTTGTTCATATTTAGAATCATATTAGGATGTTTCATGTTTGATTTTATGTTTATTTCAATCATAAATTTCAAGTTTTTACTAAAATCTATTTCAGAAAACCCTGATTTTCAAGGCCATAGTCTTGCTATCTCGGGAATTTTAGTCATTTGACCTCAATTTTGAAATTTTAAACCCTAATTTTCATGTTTTTAATCATGTCATATCATAATTGGTTTAATTTATCCTCATTTGAATTTCAAAAGTTGTATTTTACAAAATATCTTTCTGAAAACCCTGGTTTCAAGGCCATAGACTTGTTATCAGGGGTATTTTGGTCATTTTGACCCTAATTTCGAATTTTCAAATCTCATCTTTATTATTTATTTAGTTTTATGTCATATTTTATTAAGTTTATATCAGGAAATCATGGAAAAATGCTTATATCTAGCAAAATCCTGTAATTTCTAGATATTACTGGATAAATCTAGAAAAGCCAACATATCGTCACTAACAAGTTTTTTAGTTTTGTAGAGATATTGAAGACTTTATTTTTCTGTATTTAAATTCAATTAGTGATGTAAATTAAATGTAAACTTTGGAATAAGAATTTCAATTTTTGCATAGATTAGGATTTGCATTACATATAGTTTTAAACTTTGATATATAACTACAATATATGCCAATTCATGCACATTTTTTACAAATCCACTGTGGTCTACACGAATGGCATGTGCACTAGCTCTTATGGAGTTGACAAACTCGGTGGAATTTGTATTTATGGCCATAGTTAGAACACGAATGAGACCCAGATTTGTGATCTTCGTATTAGCCACATTCAGCCTACACTCTTAGGCTAACTTCAAAATGCACTGCATTTCTCAAAAATACAAAAAGGATTTTTCTCAATTTCTCAAAATCAAGTCTTTCAAATCCATATTCATTCACAAATTTCAATTCCAACTTAGAGAAATCGATTTTCTCAAAATTTCTAAGTCTTATTTAAAAATCGATTTTCTCAAAACATTGATTTTCCAATGATATTTCAGGCATTTCCCAAGTTCAAAATCCTGATTTTTCAAGTTATATTTCAAACTTTGAATTAAGAAAAATCAAGTTTTTCTAAAGTTATTCCAAATTTCATTGATTTTCATAAAACCCTTATATTTCTTCAGAAATTGATTTTCACTTTCTCAGAAACATTCTCTCAATCATGATTCATGATTTTCAAAGTGACATCTTTTTCAAGAATTTTCCAAGTATTTCAAATCTCAGAAGCAAACATCATGTTTTCAAATTTTCATTTTCAGAAATTCATGGCACATGTCTGATTCTTTGTGCATTTAGGAAATAGAACACGATTTAGACAAGTTGAGCAAAACTAAGCACACAATTGATCCTTGGTTTAATTACCCCTGGTAAATGCAGCAGGAACGGTTGAACCTCGTACCGAAAGGCGAGTCACATTCTCCGAAATTATCCCGCATTTTAAAATGGAGACGAGTTATTTTTAAAATCTTTTTTAAAGGTCAGTTTGACTTGCAAAAGTAAAAATTTTGCGATGATAACAGGTTTGAAGACCGTGATAGGACATGTCTTCACATGATCAATTGTGTGCTTAACTTAGTTCAAATTGTCAAAATCGTGTTCCATGGAATGTTAGCTTTTATTTCATGATATCATGTGAACCTCGGAGCCTAGACTTGAACCCAGCTGACATGGATTGCATGTAGACTAGGCATGGTTTGGTAGGACTATATTGAGGAGGATTATTCATGCTCACATAGACCTAGGTCTAATACAACACTCCTCAATCTAGGATTTGTATGAAAACAATGTTTGCTTCTTCTAAATTTTAAAATCTCTATCTCTGTATGTTTTAGAGCCTTTTGATTTTTTTGTGTGTGATCATGTTTTCAAAAAGCACCCCACCTATCTTTACCCGGTCTTCACGTTGCTGGGCTTTCTTCCAGAACCATAGTTCGGGACAAAGCCTCACAATTGGGCCACCTATTTGGGTTAACACCCCCCTGCCACGTACTAAGGGCCATAGTCCAAAGTATAACAGCAGGTGCTCAAGGATGTTGGAAAACTTGAACCTAGAACCGGAGAAATTGATTTCATGCCACGTACATCGGACCTTGGCTTGAGTATATAGGCATAGCATGATTGGACACAGATGATCTGAACCTTAGAGTTAGGATTAAGGTCCTACAACTATTTTAAAACTTGTGCATCTAGAGTCAGCTTTTAGAGAATGTTGTATGTGCATACTTGATTGTACAGAATGTGATTGAATGTCAGTTTCTTTCATTACATTTTTTCATAAGTTTTTCTAAAAACATTGGACGATTTTCAAAAGTCCCTGATTTTTTCATTTGTTTCCATATACTATCTAAAAATTCCTATTTTATTCAAACCCTGGATGATTTTTCAAATTCTCCTTTATTTTCCTCAAAACTCCAGGTGATTTTCCATCCTTCCTTCCTTCTGGATCTCGAATTTTTCAGCTTCATTTTTTTTCTGCCTGCAATTTTTCAAAATTTCTGTATTTTTTTTAGTCTTATTTCAAATTTTCCATGTTTTCCAGTCTGATGGCATCCAGTGAACTCGATTTAGTCTTTTCTAAGGGTCATATCTCCTACGAGGTGCGACAAGGTCTTCTTGAACATCGAGTCCTCAGCACCGGATCCTTCCTTTCCCAGTGGTATTATTCATGGCTCAAGAACTTTTCGCGTATGTTTCTGGACCATTTGGACGATTGTGGATTGAAACTGGCATCCGCAGTGGGAAAATAGATAGTCAACGGCAATTTGATCCATGCACTGGCAGAGCGGTGGAATCTAAGTACTAGTACCTTCTGGTTCCCATGGGGGGAGATGACTTTATTAATGGACGAATTCTCAGAGATTATGGGATTACCGGAACCAGCTGATCAGCCTAAAGATCCACTGAAGAAATAATTTTTGATCAATGTCAAGGGTCTGGATCCCCGAGATGCTTTAGCTCGCATGACAGGACGCAAGTCTTGGCCCTTGATAGAGGAGAATGAAAATGAATATGTGGACCTGCTCAAAATCTACAAACAGTATGGGGCATGTGTGGAAGTCAGTTCCTTATCTTGAACAGCTCGAGAAAGAATCCAGCACGCGATGGTTTTATGCACTGTGGGATTAGCTCTCTTTCCAGATGGACAGAATTACATGGATATCAGGATAGTTCAACTTCTGCGAAGGTGGGGAAGTCGACAGACCTGCCGCCTCTCCATAGCCATGGTCGCACTCGCTTTTCTGTACTGAGGGTTGACCTGTTTCACACTCGAAGAATCAATTCTAGTCGAAGGATGCACCTATGCATTGCAATCTTGGTTTCTCCGGCATGTGCCAGCCTGAGCCAGTTCATTCAGATACAATGGTGAAAAGATTCTTCCAGTTGCACGATACCGATTCTTGATTGATAACCTTCAGGAGGAAGAAGTCGTGTGGGACTACTTTGATCATCAGGAATCGTCTCTGAAATATACTTATGCATATGGTAAGTGATTCAGGTTACTTGGCTAATTCTTCTGCGCATACTACCATCCAGAGCGGTGTGTCAGGCAGTTCTCTTAGAGACTAAAGCGCATAGAAATTCGTCTACTAGTACTTTGTCAAAATTCGGTCTTCATACTGGTTGCAACATAAATCTCACATTGAGGATCAGACTCAATCTTCAGATCTGCGAACCAAACAATCTTTATCAGGCCTTTGGGTCACTCCATTCTGTTAATCTGACCTTTGGGTCACCAATTTTGTCAGACCTCTGGTCATCCATTTTACCAAGCAAACCTTTGGGTTATTAAATCCTATCAATGTCGATCATATTTGTCTGACCTTTAAGTCGTATCCTGCAATCATAGTCTTTCAAGATTCGACCTTTATGTTGAATTCGTCTGCCAATTAGTTCAGAATCAATCATTTTCTCTTACAAGGGACCCTTTTTCTAGGGAGAGTTCGAGGGAGCTCGTTCTTTTTGCATGTCTTTATTGTTTGTTCGTTGAACCCCTTTTTCTAGGGAGAGTTTGAAGGGACTCATGTTTCACGAACAGTTTGCAAAACAATCTTTATTGTCATACAAGGAACCCTTTTTCCAGGGAGAGTTTTGACGAAAACTCGTCCTCCTTGTAATCCTGAATGTCTTTTGTTAGGCCACCCCCATCATCGCGGACCCTTTTTCCAGGGAGAGTGTGATGGACTCATTCCTCAATGATATCCTTCCAACCTTTGTTAGTGGCCCCCTTTCCATAAGAGAAGCCTAGAAGTAGGGAGTTTTGACGAAAACTTTATTTCTCTTCGAAAGTTTATTTTGCAAACACCTCCTCTTCAGGGAAGAGAGGAGTATCTTTTTATTACCCTTTTAGGTAAGGGTCAAGCTTGAGTCTCTCCTTTAGGGAAAGGAGAGGAGAATCTAGCCAAGGATGTGTCATTTAAATCTCAAGTGATTTCTTTCACCAAGGATTTCAAGAATATTTTGCCAATTTGCTATAAAAAAATAACAGTTGTTGATCTCAAAAAAATCTTTTATTGCATAAAAATAATTACCTCAAATTACCATCAGTATTACTTCAAAAAGAGTGAAGCTTTTGCGAAGAAGGATTCAAATCTAAATTCTTTTTATTGACCAACCAAAGGGATAAAGAATAAATCCTCGATATGGTCAGCAAAGAAAATTCAATGTTGTCGCAAAGCCATAAGTGATTGATATTGATCGAAGCAATGACACATTTTTAAAGATCATTTTTGTAAGGATAAGGCAGTCAAAATATCCTGGGCGATACAGAAAAATCCATTCAATTTCTATATCTCCTCAATCACCCAAGCTGTAATTAAATATCTGCAAAATGGATCTCTCAATTGTTGTCAAGATGAAGACGAATTATGCGAGTTAGATCCCCGGGGCCAAAGAAGATTTGGATCATCTCCGAGATGAAGGAGTTTGTGACGGATCCTTCCAGGAAAAGTTTAGAGCACCATCAAGATGAAGGCGACTGTGATGAGCCTCCCTACAAACCCTAAAAGATATTTAATTTCAGCTATCATCAAGAGACCACCAGCCAATAATCCAATATCGTCAATATAATCCTGTAAACACCCCAATTTTTCACTCACCTCCCTAACATCTCCCTCAATTAGCACATTTCAGTTGTCCGGAAGCAATGAAAGGCAAAATGGTCATTTTCTGAGTTTAGACCTTGCCGAAAGTCTAAAATTTCTATATTTAGGTTCATAGACATCTTCAAACTGCAAATTTTCAAAATCCTTCTCTGGACAAAAAGCTAGAATTTCCAAGTCCGGGCTCAGAGTAGCATTTCTTGAAACATGTCTTTGCATCGCATTGCATGAACACTTTGCATCATTTCACTGCATAGCATGTCATTTTGAGATCCAGAACTCCTGATTTTCAAAATTGTCAATCCAGATTTGATTTTTAAACTTTTCAAAATTGATTTTTAAAACCCTGGGTCTTCAAAATTGCCAATCTTTCCCATTTTACCCCCAGGACTTTTTAATTACAAAAGTTTTTTTTCCTTTCAAGAAAACAATCTGGATATTTGGATATTGATTTTAAAGATTTTATCTCAAAACTTTTTGCAAAAAGATTTTAAATCTCTTTACAAAATTTTTTACATTTACTTTATCCATATTTTTGCCCTGAAAACCCAATTTTTCCAAATTCTTGAAAACAAATAATGTTTTATCTCGTATTTTCAAATAATTGGAGCGGGACCCGCCTTTGAACTAGCATCATACTCAGACTCCCAGGTAAGTTTCTTATTCTCAAGCGGGACCCACCCGAAGATTGAACCAATTTGCAAATTCTTCTTAATGTTATTTGTTTATTTATTATTTTATTTTTTTTAGTTAGTGGGCCCACACACATGTGGCACCCCAATTGAAAATAAAAGATTTTCCAAAACAAAATAAAACTTTATTTTCCAAAAGGATTTTAAAAGTAGGTTGAGGTGGCATTTCCATAAAAGCCTCTCATTTATTTCAACATTCATTTTTTTATTTTATTCCTTTTTTTTGATTTGTTTAAATAAATTTTCGTTTTAAGAAGGATGCAGCCTTAAATGGCACAACTGAATTTCCCTAAAGAAATAAATTTAATTTTGCCTAAAACTTATGTAAATGAAACCAAATTTTGAAAAAAAATAGGGAATGCACCCCTCTTGAAAACGACTATTTTAAAAAAATTTCAAAAAAAAAAGAGGTAATGGAACCTCATGAATGGGGGTTGCGTTTTTCTTCAAGGGGCTAATTTTTTTTTTAAAAGGGGAAGGCTATTGATTCATCAGGGGAGGAGGAGCTGGCCGATTGAGGCTGAAGAGAGAGGAGGAGCTGGCCGATTGAGGCTGAAGAGAGAGGAGGAGCTGGCCGATTAAGGCTGAAGAGAGGGGAGAGCCGATTGATTGTTATTTTTTTCTGTTTTGCAGGTGTTTCCCGCTGAGCGTGGAGTTCTCTTCCACCTCCAACGACTACTGTTCATCTTCTTCAACCCACCAGAGGCTGCCACACACCACCAGCCGCAGGGGATCCATCAGCTAAACTGCATTTACTTCAGCCCAGTCAGCAGGAAGCCAAGTTGCTCCCCATCCATCTCCAGCCCCATTGAAACTCCATCTAGCAAAAACACAGGAGCTTCTCTGCCGTGAAGTACCCTCTGCTGGGCGGTGAAGTCTGGCCCTTGGGGATTCTGTTATTTCACCCAAATTGCAAGAACCCCCCCATTTGTTGTCTGTGTGGTGGAGGCCTTCCGATTTCCTTCAGCCCAATAGAAGAAGATCCGATCGTTTGGTGTAGGGCATCCAGCAGGGGTTTCACAAAACTTTTCACTGATTCCCTTCAGTCCAGCAGAAGAAGATCGCCCCTTTCATCGTTGGTTACAGCTTCATCGAGTGCAGGAGATCCACAAGCTGGATCAACGTATTGATACAAATTTGCTGTCAAAGAATATTGATCAGCTGGATCGATCAATGCAAATCTGGTACGTACTGTGTAATTGGGTCAATCAATTTTTTTTTTCTTTTTATTATTGCATGTTCTGTTTTGTTTGATATTCCAGATGCTTGTTTGTTCATTCCTGTATGTTTCTTGTAATTTGGTTCTTAATGTTAATTATTCTACACATGATCGCCTATGGTCTTTATTTTGAATATCTAATAGGCTTCAAAATTGCAGAAATCTGATATGCATGTATTTGAATAGTCTTACTAATATTATTTCAGCATCCTTAGTTAATAGCTTTGATTGGTTACGTAAATTTGAGTTTGCAGAAACTAAAATAATAGTAAACAGCATATAGTTTTAACTTCCTCAGTAACTGCTATTGCAGATTTTACTGTAGTATAGCCTGTTGTTATTCTAGCATTTACTTGTTTCTAGACTCAACTTCATTGGCATTTATACTCATTACTTGTTCTATTTTTTTTTTTACAACACCCTGCACTAATTCCTTGTGGTTGCCACTTGTTACAACATCACTCCATGGCATTAGCCATTCCAGCACTACACCACCCTCACCTATGCTGTACACCTCCAACACTTCAGCCATTGTTTACATTTCCATCATATTAAGCTATAGCTTTTGTACCTAAATATATGATCTGCTTTAACACTTCCCTATACACCCATCTGATGCTGTTAGCATTTGAGCATTTGCCCTATAAAATCCAACTGCAGTAATGATAGATGTGAGGCTCCAACTTGTGGAAATAAGCTAAGCAAAAGAGTCATTTTATGTTCGTTTGGTTTGCTGTGACTTGTGGTCACAATATGATATTCAAATTTCTTTTATTCAAGTAATGTAATGTCTTTAAGATCTAGACGTTATTCATTGCCATTCATCTAATTCCTTGGATTTGTTTAGATCATTTCTCTATATACATCAAAATTTGATCATGACTATTGCTAGTGTAGCAATACATGCATTTAACCCATCCTCTTTTTCTGCAGGTATGCAGTCTGGATAATTAGCCACATTCATGAACGGATATATCCATATCCGTTCATGATCTCTATACCATCTTTTGCACCCTTCATTATTGGTATATAGGGAAGATCCATATCCATTTTTACTGAGAAATACATTATAATTTGGGAAATACGGCTGTGCGAAATCACCTACAGAAACTGTATATACTTGTATTTTCTGATTTTACCCATTATATGGAATTTCCATTAATATGTATATTTTCTCATTATATATATATATATATATATATATATATATATATGTATATATATATATGTATATCTACCTATATGTATACGTATATATGTATATATATATATATGTTATGTATATATATACATATATATATACTTATATATATATCCCTTCATGTGCACTTATTTCCATATATGAACATCCATGTATCTATTTTCTCATATAAATACACCTCCATTGTTACATGTCATTTAGCACCAATTTTAGCATTTTGATATATATATATATATATCTCTTCGTTGTATATATTATATACATATACCCATTTTCTTGGTTATCTTGTACTAATTCTCATTTTGCAGGAAAATTTGGAGAAGGCTGATTCTTTTTCATTATGTATTTTTATTTCATTTATTTTGACTCACGTCAGAGATGTAATAATCAAACTTGGAATAATATTTACTTTTACTGCTTAGATTAGGCCGCATCCCATGTAGTTTGATTTCAGCAATATCCTGATGCTATGATGCATATATCTCAATTTTCACAATTCACCATGGATGAACACGAATGGCACGTGCATCAACTCTTAGAGAGTTGATGAACTCGGTGGAATCCATATTTACGACCCTAGTCGAAATATGGACGAGACCTAGATCCATCATCTCTCTACCAGTCACATTGAGCCTACACTCTTAGGCTATCTTAAAAATGCACATCATATTTCTAAATTTTCAAAATATTGTGAATTAACTCAAGTAAACTCTAAACATATTCATGGCCACAGTCAGAATATGTGAAGGATTTACTTTGGCTTAATCCACATTTTTCCAACAAAATTTTCAGAAATCTTTTCAAAGTGCATTCATTCATTCAAATCATCTGCATCATCTGTTTTTCTCATGATTTTCTCTAGAAATTTTCACTTCATGGAAATAGATTTCTCAAGAAACTATGAAGATTTTCGAAGTTGGATTTTCCAAATCAAAGTTTTCCTGTGATTTTTCTTGAAAATATTATTTTCTTAAGATGCTTTCAAAAAGAAAATTTTCATTTTTCTCAAGAATCCAAGTTGATTTTCAGACATTTCAAAAGACAAGATTCTCAGGATTTCAATTTCCTAAGTTTTGAATTTCCTTCTCCAAAGAGTTTTCCTACAAATTTTCCATCATTTTCCTAAAAAAATTCTCAAAGTCCGAGTTTTCCTGACAAGTGTTTCCTTTTCAAATGTTCATCTTTTCTCAAGAATTCCTTCCATTTTCTCAAAATTCTCATTTCTTCATGATTTTCCAAATCTTTATAAACTTTCTCGAGATTTTCCCGAGATTCTCATTCCTTCATGGTTTTCTAAATCTTTATAAACTTTCTCAAGATTTCAAATCTTCTTCGTCTGAGTTTCCTGAGAGATTGATTTCCATCTTTTCTTGAAAAATTTTCAACTCCAAATATTTTTTAAGCATACATCATATTTTCCAACTTGCATTTTACAAGATTGCATAGCACATGCCTGAATTCTCTTTGCATTTAGGATAGAATACAATTTCGATGATTTAACTATGTCAAGCACAATTTTTGTCCTTGGTTCGATTACCCCTCTTAAAGGCGGCAGGAACGGTCGAACCTCGTACCAACAGGTCGAGCCTCATCCCATGGATTTTCCCGCAATTTTCAAAATGGAGGCGAGTATTTCAAAACATTTTCCAAAATCCGGTCAAGTTTGAATCGTGAAAGCATTTCCCTCTCTCTTCCGCAAGGAAGGGAAGACGGGAAAAATTTTGCGATGATAACAAATCCCTGAAGTAAAGAAGGATCCGAACATCTCCAAGATGAAGGAGTTTGTGACGTACCCTTCTAAAAAGAGAAAAAAAGCTAGGACATCTCCAAAATGAATGATGATGTAATGAATTTCCCAGAAACCCAAAAGGCTCCAATTCTGTCGAAAAAAAAAGAGAGTGCAGGCAGAAAGACCATTCTGAGAAAAGAATCCCAAAATATCAAACTGCCGAATCTGCCAAGAATCTTCTTTAATTTTGTGAAATTCTTTTATCAATATCCTTTCACCAATTGCTTTCACAATGAGAATCCTTTCTTTTTTGTTCATATCAAAGAAATTGCTAGCCTTCTTAAAAGAAAGTCAATTACAAGCAATTTGAATTCGAATTTTAATTCTACGAAGTTAAGTCCCGTTGGAGGTAACACTTCAGGTAGAAAAGAGGGAATATTTTTCATGTAAATATACTTACATCTCAATCATTTTTCAATCAACTACACTTTTTATCTTATTGGCAATCTTTTCAAGTTATCCTGACATGAAGTGAGAACCTGATGTCTATTTTGATGTATCTAGGCGTTGTTGTTATCCATTTTAGGATCGGATGATGGGAGTTGTCCAAGATTCTTCCCTTCTTGTTTTGATCTGAGCGTCTGGACTCTGAGATTAGCACACTTCATTGTGTTCCCCACTGTCCCACCATAGACAGTTCCCGTTCAGGTTAAGGGTTAAACCTGAATTTTCTGCAAAAAGGTCATCTGTCTTAAAAGCCATTCAGTCTCAGCAATGAGACGCCCAAGATCAATCCCTTTTCAAGCTTTAGGGAACCCCCTTTCGTTCTTTTGCAAATCCCTCTCGGATTTATTGTGCAAAATTCGTAGGTCTCATCATGGTTTCTTCATTTGAGAATTCCGTTTATCGTCCCCTTTCAGGTTAAGGGTTAAGCTTGAGCCTCATTTTTCTATGAGGTATCGTCCCCTTTCAGGTTAAGGGTTAAGCCTGAACCTCATTTTTCCATGAGGTATCGTCCCCTTTCAGGTTAAGGGTTAAGCCTCAGAATCGTTTTTCCATGAGGTATCGTCCCCTTTCAGGTTAAGGGTTAAGCCTGAGCCTCGTTTTTCCACGAGGTATCGTTCCCTTTCAGGTTAAGGGTTAAGCTTGGGCCTTGTTTTTCTACGAGGTATCGTCTCCTTTTAGGTTAAGGGTTAAGCCTGAACCTCATTTTTCCATGAGGTATCGTCCCCGATCAGGTCAAGGGGTTAAACCTGAGCCTCATTCTTATGAGGTATTTCATTTCCCATCCCATCCAGGTTAAGGGCTAAGCCTGAGCCTCATTTTGATGAGTTCAATCTTCTTCTTTGTTCTCTATTCCCTATCTATCACCATCATCTAAATTAAGTCTTTCACACCCAGCCAGATTTTTCTAACTGGGGCATTTTTATAGTCCAAATTTCATATGTTTTTCTTTGCCACTAAGCTCGGCTTACAACCGACTTAGTAGCAAAGAGGGGCATCTGTAAACACCCCAAATTTTCACCCTCATCCAGTGTTTATATATTTCATGTGTCATTGCATATCATTGCATGCATTATGCATACCATTTCATTGCACTGCATAACATTGCATGTCATTACATCTCATTTTCAAGACCCAGCACTCCTGTTTTCAAAATATTTAATCCAGATTCGAGTTTTAAAACTTTTTTTTCAAAATCAATTTTAAAACCTGGGTTTTTAATCAACATTCTGTCATTTGCCAACCCCCAGGACCTTATATTTGGAGGTGTTTTTCTCAAAAAACAATCTGGATTTGTTTTAAACTCAATTTTCAACTAATTTCAATTCTCAGATGAGAACCATTTAGGTGTTGTCGCTTCTGGATTCCTTCATTTATCAAAAATCTCAAAAATTTTAGAGTCCTAGTTGGATCAGGACTCTGTATTTTCATCTATTTGAATCTTTTTGAACCTTTTTAAAGCACCATTCTGATTTTAAACCAGTCATGGTCATATCCTTTGTCCGTTTTCTCCGTTTTGGCCAAAATCTTAGAGTTCTAGTTGGATCAGAACTTTTTTTTCTAGAATCCCAGTCGGATCAGAACTCTACCTTTTACTACCTTTTTTTACCTGTTTAGGAGAAAACCTTTCAAAATCTTCCGTTTTAGCCAAAAATCCTAGAGTCCTAGTTGGATTAGGACTCTTCTTCAAGAATCCTAGTCGGATTAGGACTCTTCTTGAGAGCTTTAGTCAGATTAGGACTTTGTCTTTTGTCATTATTTTTACATGTTTTTAGCCAAATCTTTCAAAATGAGTCAAAACTCAGAATTTCAGTCAAAACAGGACTATGTTCAGAGAGTCCTTGTTGGACCAGGACTCTGATCCTTATTTCAATTTTGAGAGAAATCTTTCAAAAATCTTTCCATCTATCAAAGTTATTACACTTTTATCAAAGAATTTCAAAATTCTGAGGTTTTATCCCAGAGTCCTGATCAAATTAGGACTCTATCCAAAGTTGGTGTTCGCACTTCATTTTCACTGGTTTTCAAAATTTTTGTTTAAATTTCATCATTTACTTATCAGAAAAACCAAAATTCTTAGAGTTCTGATCGAATCAGGACTCTAAACCAAAACTTCAAGTTTATTCTGTTTTTAACTGTTTTTCAAAATTCTCTCATTTATTTTCTCAGAAAATCAAAAAATCTGAGAGTCCTAGTTCAACTAGGACTCTGTCCCTAGAGTCCCAGTTGAATCAGGACTTTGTTTTATTTTAATAAATATTCTTTCTATAAAAAGATTTAGCATTTATAGAGAAATCATGTCTAGGCTTATAAGCATTATAAGTTCCATGATTAGATGCATTTCTATTAGAACTAGAAAATTTAGTTCTATGAACAAATGGTTGAGAATATTGTCGTTGATATTTCACCACATAGTTTGGTCTATTTTGAGTATCAAAGAAACTATATCCCAATCTGGTTTTATTAACCGAGCATCTTTGAGAACCAAGAAGTCTTTCTAGATTCTCTTGACCATTTGTGAATTTGGTCACTATAGAAAGAAGATCATTTGATTTTTCTTTTAGACTCGTTATTTCTTTTTGTAAGAGATTGGTTCTAACTCCAATTTCTTTTATCTCAAATGCTTGACAAGAGTTTTCCTTCTTAAGGTCTTCTATCTCTTGAAGTAACACTTTGTTTTGAGAGTCAAGAGTTGAATTTTCAGTTTTTAACTATTTGTTTTTAGAACTAAAACTCTTAAATTTAGCATATAAATCATTAAATGCTTCTAATAAATCATCATAGTCAAATTGACTTACCGAGTCTTTTTGTGCTACAAAGCATATGTTGGCGACTTCTTCATTTGATTCTTCATCGGAAGAGGAGTCACTATCATCCCAACATGCTTGAAATGCTTTTTTCTTCTTGAATTGGTCCTTAGGCTTGATTTTGAGAAGAGGACAATCTTTCTTGATATGTCCTGCATTTTTGCAATTAAAGCACTTGACTTCATTTGGATTGAAAGAATCCACTTTTTTTGAAATCTTCTCTTTTTGATGAATCTTCTGAATTGCCTTGTAATGAGGGCAATATCTTCATCCTCATCTTCTTCTGAATTTTCAGAGTCAGAAGTAGCCTTAAAAGCAAGAGATTTCTTCTTGGGTTCTTCTTCTTGTTTGTCTTGAAGTTGGACTTCATATGCCATTAAGTTACCAACCAAATCTTCAAGAGTGAGAGTGTTTAAATCATTTGCTTTCTCAATAGCAGTGGTTTTTCTCTCCCATTCAAGAGTTAAACACCTTAGGATCTTTCTGACTAAATCTATTTGTGAATATTCTTTTCCAAGGGATTTCAGAGTGTTAGTGATATCAGTCATTCTTGTTACCATGTCCGATATAGATTCATTTTGCTTCATTTTAAACAATTCAAATTTATGAACTAAAGAAGCGATTTTAGATTCCTTTACCTTTGACGTACCTTCGTGAGTCACGAGAAGAGTATGCCAGATTTTATTTGCTATAGAGCATTGAGAGATGCGATTGAACTCTACCTTGTCAACGGCACAATACAATGCATTCATCGCCTTGGCATTAAGTGAAGCAGTCTTCTTTTCTTCATCGGTTCATTGACTGAAATCAGTTGATGACATTTGGCACTTTTCTGAAACAACTCTCCAAATTTCGAGATCCATGGATTATAAGAATATTGTCATTCTCACTTTCCAGTATCCATAGTTTGTTCTGTCGAAGAAAGGATGACGAATAGAGGAGCATCCTTCTTTGTGCTGAGATATTATAGTTGTCATGCTAGATGATGGTCAAATCAAAATAATAGCAAACCTTGCTCTGATACCAAATGAAAGTGCAGTAGGATCGAGGTAATGAGCACTAGAGGGGGGTGAATAGTGCTTTTAAGAATTGTCTGCGGAATATTGACGAATTTTGCAATTTGAAAAGCAAACACACAAAGAACATAATAATTTATCCTAGTTCGGTCTTTCCCGACCTACATCCAGTCCCCAAGCAAAAACTCGCTTTAGAATTCCACTATCAACTTTGTGTAACTACAAGATCATACAGACCAAATCCGGTCTCACTTTCAGTAATACACCTACTGAAAGCAAACAACTCCTTTAAACCAAGGAGTCCTTCCTTTTACAGAAAATTAAAACAAGTAACAACTTACAATACAACCTATGAGCCCTTCTTTTGAATGAAAATGAGATGTAATTGGCTTTTGAGGTTGTTGAAATACTCTGCTCACGAATTCGCTATCTCTCAAAGAAATTTGAGTGAAAAACTGAAGTGAAAAATATCATGTGAGTGAGAAAATGAATATGAGTGAAAAGCAAAGAGTAATTAATTCAAATTGATTGAATTGAAGTACTTTTGAGTGTAAAATGCACTCATATTTATAGTTGAAAGTTTCCATACGTTGAGGGTATGAAAGGGTGTCAAAACAATCTATTTTGAAAGATCAAAATGTTTGAAAAATGAAAAGACACGCCTTTTTGAAATTTCAGGAAAAACGGCAAAATTAGTCGACTAGAATAGTAGTTAGTCGACTAATAATTAGTTATTAGTAGACTGACAGTTATCGTCGGTCGACTGATCTGTTCATCGATCCGTTTGAAAATCTAAACTTTTGAGTCGACTAGAGAAAAGTTAGTCGACTGATAATATCATCAGCAGACCGAAAAACCTTTCAGTCGACTGCTGCTAAAATATCCTGAAAAACATACGTTCGGTCTGATCGACTGATAAAAGCATTAGTCGACTGCTGCTAAATTTCTAGAAAACACATGTTCTGTCCAGTTGATTGATAAAACCTTCGGTCGACTAATTTGACAAAAATGACTATTTAGAAAATATGGCGCAAAAGAATTAGTCGACTAGTGAGTCTATTGGTCGACTAATAAACACGAAAATTTAAGAAAAGAGTTTTCTAAAAAGATTTTCCTGAAGGGTTCTTTTAGAAAAGTTTTTCTAAGGACTTTTTAGGTGAAATGCAACCTAAATATGTGTTACGACAATGAATCCATACATGATACTTCAAGTACAAGGTTTTGATGATGAGCAAGTGGAATCAACTGCATTTCAGCTAAGGCTATGAAGAAATTGAAGAATTCAGTGAAGAATCTTTGAAGACTAGTGTGCATATGTTTAATTCATTAAAAGTTTTAGATTCTTGTAAGAGCCTTACTTAGAGTGCATATTTAGGTTGCATTTCACCTTAAAAGTCTTTAGAAAAACTTTTCTAAAAGAAACTCTTTTGAAAATCTTTTTAGAAAACTCTTTTCTTAAATTTTCATGTTTATTAGTCGACCAATAGACTTATCAGTCGACTAATCCTTTCGCGCCATATTTTCTAAAAAGTCATTCTTGTCAAATTTGTCGACCGAAGGTTTTATCAGTCGACTGGACAGAATGTCTCTTTTCTGAAAAATTAGTAGCAGTCGACTAATGGTTTTATCAGTCGATTGAACTGAAGATGTGTTTTCTGAAAAAATTTAGCAGCAGTCGACTAATGCTTTTTATCAGTCGACCGAACAGAATGTTTGTTTTTCAGAAGTTTTTAGCAGTAGTCGACTAAAAGGTTTTTCAGTCTACTGATGATATTATCAGTCGACTAACTTTTCTCAAGTCGACTAAGTTTCAAAAGTTCAGATTTTCAAACGGCTCGATTAACAGATCAGTCGACCGACGATAACTGACAGTCTACTAATAACTAACTATTAGTCGACTAACTGATGTTTCAGTCGACTAATTTTGCCGTTTTCCTGAAACTTCAAAAAAGGCGTGTCTTTTCATTTTTCAAACATTTTGATCGTTCAAAATGGACAGTTTTGACACCCTTTCATACTCTCAACGTATGGAATATTTTAACTATAAATATGAGTGCATTCTACACTCAAAAACATCAAATTCAATAGAATTATATTGAATTACTTCTTGCTTTTCACTCCTATTCATTCAAGTATTTGTTTTCTCACTCACGTGATATTTTCACTTCATTTTTTCACTCAAATCACTTTGAGAGATAGTGAATTCGTGAGTAGAGTGTTTCAACAACCTCAAAAGCCAATTGTATCTCATTTGCATTCAAAAGGAAGGCTCATAGGTTGTATTGTAAGTTGTTATTTATTTTCTGTAAAAAGAAGGACTCCTTGGTGTAAAGGAGTTGTTTGCTTTCAGTGGGATTGTTACTGAAAGTGGGACCGATTATGGTCTGTGTGATCTTGTAGTTTACAAGGTTGATAGTGGAAAATCTCAAGCGGGTTTTGCTTGGGGACTGGATGTAGGTCGGGTTTGACCGAACCAGGATAAAATATTGTGTTCTTTGTGTGTTTGCTTTGAGATTTGCAAAATCATTCAATATTCCGCAGAAATTTTTAAAAGCACTATTCACCCCCCCCTCTAGTGCTCGTTGCCTCGATCCTAGTGCACTTTCATTTGGTATCAGAGCACAGGTTTGCTATTACTTTGATTTGACCATCATCTAGCATGGCAACTACAACATCTCAGCACAAAGAAGGAAGTTCCTCTGTTCGTCCTCCTTTCTTCGGCGAAACAAATTATGGATACTGGAAAGTAAGAATGACAATATTCTTGCAATCCATGGATCTTGATATCTGGAGAGTTGTTTCAGAAAAGTATCAAACTCCATCAACTGATTTCAGCCGATGGACCGATGATGAAAAGAAGACTGCTTCACTTAATGCCAAGGCAATGAATGCCTTATATTGTGGCGTTGACAAGGTAGAGTTCAATCGCATCTCTCAATGTTCTACAGCTAATGAAATCTGGCATACTCTTCTCGTAACACACGAAGGTACGTCAAAGGTAAAGGAATCTAAAATTGCTTCTTTAGTTCATAAATTTGAATTGTTCAAAATGAAGCAAAATGAATCTATATCGGACATGGTAACTAGAATGACCGATATAACTAACACTTTGAAATCCCTTGGAAAAGAATATTCACAAGTGGATTTAGTCAGAAAGATTCTAAGGTGTTTAACTCCTGAATGGGAGAGAAAAACCACTCCTATTGAAGAAGCAAATGATCTCCATACTCTCACTCTTGAAGACTTAGTCGGTAACCTAATGGCATATGAGGTCCAACTTCAAGACAGACAAGAAGAAGAGCCTAAAAAGAAATCTCTTGCTTTTAAGGCTACTTCTGACTCAGAAAATTCTGAAGAAGATGAAGATGAAGATATTGCCATCATCACAAGACAATTCAGAAGATTCATCAAAAAGGAAAGATTTCAAAGAAAGGCAAAGAAAGCAGATTCTTCCATTCCCAATGAAGTAAAGTGCTTTAACTGTAAAAAGGCAGGACATATCAAGAAAGATTGTCCTCTTCTCAAATTCAAGCCCAAGGACCAATTCAAGAAGAAAAAGGCATTTCAAGCTTGTTGGGATGATAGTGACTCCTCTTCCGATGAAGAATCAAATGAAGAAGTCGCCAACATGTGTTTTGTAGCACAAGAAGATTCGGTAAGTCAATTTGACTATGATGAGTTATTTGAAGCATTTAATGATTTATATGCTAAATTTAAGAGTCTTAGTTCTAAAAATAAAGAGTTAAAAACTGAAAATTTAACTCTTGACTCTCAAAATAAAGTGTTACTTCAAGAAATAGAAGATCTCAAGAAGGAAAATTCTTGCCAAGCACTTGAGATAAAAGAAATTGGAGTTAGAACCAATCTCTTACAAAATGAAATATTTAGTCTTAAAGAAAAGTCAAATGATCTTCTTTCTATAGTGACCAAATTCACAAATGGTCAAGAGAATCTAGAAAAACTTCTTGGTTCTCAAAGATGCTCGGTTAATAAAACCGGATTGGGATATAGCTTCTTTGATACTCAAAATAGACCAAACTATGTGGTGAAAAATCAAAGACATTATTCTCAACCTTTTGTTCATAAAACTAAACTTTCTAGTTTTAATAGAAATGCATCTAGAAATGATTATTCTAGAAATGTTTATTCTAAATTCTTTTATAGAAAAAATATTTATTATCAAAGGAAACCAAAATCCAAATGGATATGTGTTCCTAAGACTAACTCTCATGGACCCGAAAATAGAAAGGGGTCAAATGCTCTGTTTTCTGATTTTGTTGTAGGTACACAACATAAGGAGCAAATGGATATTGGACAGCGGCTGTTTCAAACATATGACTGGAAGGCCGGAGTTATTTTCCACCCTCCAAAATAAGGATGGAGGAACCGTCACCTTTGGTGACAATAACAAGGGAAAAGTGATAGGTATTGGTAATATTGGTAATCCAAAATTTCCCTTAATAGAAAATGTTCTTTTAGTGGATGGTTTAATGCATAATTTAATATCTATTAGTCAATTATGTGATAAAGGTTTTCATGTTTCTTTTGAAAATGATTTATGCTTAATTTCTGATTTTCAATCTAAAAAGATCATTTTTAAAGGTAAAAGAAGAAACAATGTGTATGAACTATATCTAGATGAATTACCCTCTTTTAATAAAAAATTTCTTATTGTTTCAAATGAAATTCAATGGTTATGGCACAAGAGACTTGGACATGTTAATTTTAAAATTATTTCAAAATTATCCAAGAATGATCTTGTAAGAGGCCTACCTAGAATACCATATAAAAAGGATCACTTATGTGATGCTTGTCAAAAGGGTAAACAAATTAAGAGTTCTTTTAAAGCTAAAGATATAGTTTCAACAAAACGTCCTCTTGAACTTTTACATTTAGATCTATTTGGACCATCTAGAATTCAAAGTTTGAATGGTAGCAAGTATGCTTTTGTTATAGTAGATGATTATTCTCGGTTTACATGGGTGATTTTTCTAAAAAGCAAAAATGATGCTTTTTCAGAATTTTCTAAACTTTGTAGAAGAATTACAAATGAAAAATCTACATCTATTATTAAAATTCGTAGTGATCATGGTGGTGAATTTGAAAATGAATCTTTTCTAAAGTTTTGTGATTTACATGGTATATCTCACAACTTTGCTTTTCCTAGAGCGGCTCCACAAAATGGAGTTGTTGAAAGAAAGAATAGAACTTTGCAAGAATGTTCTAGAACCATGCTTCAAGATAAAAATTTACCAAAATATTTTTGGGCTGAAGCAATTAATACAGCATGTTATGTCTTAAATCGTGTTCTTATTCGACCAATTTTACATAAAACATGTTTTGAATTGTATTATGATCGTATACCAAAGATCTCATATTTCAAAATTTTTGGTAGTAAATGTTTCTTGTCAAATACCAAAGATAATCTTGATAAGTTTGATTCAAAATCAGATGAATCAATATTTCTTGGATATTCTTCTAGAAGTAAAGCATATCGTATTTTCAATAAAAGAACATCTTGTATTGAAGAATCTCTACATGTTGCATTTGATGAGAATTGTGAGCAGGTTATTCTTCTAAGCGAAGAAGAAGAAGCAACACTTTAAGAAGAACCCTTGATAGAGAGTACTTCTCAAGAAAATATTCCTCTTCAACCGGTTTGGAAAGAAGTTCCTAATCATCCACATGAACAAGTTATTGGTGAAATAAAGAGTGGTGTCCAAACTAGAAGGCAGTTAGAAAAATAAATTGCAAATGTTGCTTTCATATCTAAATTAGAACCAAAGAATATCAATGAGGCATGTGATGATGAATTTTGGCTTTTAGCCATGTCTGAAGAACTTAACCAATTTACTAGGAATCATGTTTGGGATCTAGTTGATAGACCAAAGGATCATCTAGTAATTGGAACAAGATGGGTCTTCCGAAATAAGCTGGATGAAAATGGTGAAGTCATTCGTAACAAAGCAAGGCTAGTGGCACAAGGCTATAATCAAGAAGAAGGCATAGATTTTGATGAAACCTATGCACCAGTGGCTCGATTAGAGTCAATTCGTATGATGCTTGCTTTTGCTAGTTACATGAACTTCAAGTTATATCAAATTGATGTTAAGAGTGCATTTTTAAATGGACACATCAATGAAAAAGTTTATGTAGAGCAATCCCCAGGCTTTGAAAATGAGAAATATCCAGAAAAGGTATACAAATTGAAAAGAGCTCTGTATGGACTCAAACAAGCACCAAGAGCGTGGTATGAAAGACTACGAAATTTTCTAGAACAATCTGGTTTTTCCATTGGTCGGGTAGACTCCACTTTATCTATTAATCATTTTAATTCAGATATTCTTATTGTGCAAATTTATGTTGATGACATAATATTTGGTTCTACTAATGATTCTCTTTGTAAAGAATTTGCTAAGGCTATGCAGGAAGAGTTTGAAATGAGCTTGATGGGCGAATTAAACTACTTCCTTGGACTTCAAATAAAGCAAACTGAAGAAGGAATCTTCATCAATCAGGGTAAGTATACAAAAGAACTTCTCAAGAGATTTGGGATGGACTCATCGAAATCAAGAAGGAATCCTATGAGTACAACTACTTCTCTTGATAAAGATGAAAATGGTAAAAGTGTAGATACTAAGCTCTACAGAGGTATGATCGGATCTCTATTATACTTAACTGCTACTCGACCTGATATTATGTTTAGTGTTTGTATGTGTGCAAGATTTCAATCTAATCCAAAGGAATCTCATTTAACTGCAGTAAAACAAATTCTTCGTTATTTGAAAGATACTTCAGATTTCGGTTTGTTTTACCCAAAATCATCTTCCTTTGATTTAGTTTCATATAGTGATGCAAATTTTGCAGGAAGTAAATCTGATCGCAAGAGTACTAGTGGAACTTGTCATTTCTTGGGAAATTCCTTAGTCTCTTGGTTTAGTAAAAAGCAAAATTCAGTATCACTCTCAACAACTGAAGCTGAATATATAGCGGCTAGTTTAGCATGTTCACAAGTACTTTGGATGAAACAGACCTTAAAAGATTTTGGTTTAAACTACTCCACAACAACTATTTATTGTGATAACACTAGTGCTATAAATCTTTCGAAAAATACTATTCAGCACTCAAGAACTAAGCATATTGAAGTTAGACATCATTTTTTAAGAGATCATGTGTTAAAAGGAGATATTTCGTTAAATTTTATTTCCACTAAAGAACAACATGCCGATATCTTCACTAAACCTCTTAAAAATGAAGATTTTATGTGAATTAGGAGAGAAATAGGTATTTGCTCGTTTGTGGATTTATAAAAATGCTGATTTTTGAACAAAATCTCAAAATCGCACTATATTAGTCGACCGATAAAATTCTAGTCGACTGGCGTTTTTATATTTTGGAATGTATCGCATCATATTAGTCGACCGATATAGTTCTAGTCGACTGATGATATTTTTAGAATAAGTCGCACTTGTTTAGTCGACCAATAAAGTTTTAGTCGACTAAATTTTTTTTTTAAAAATTTAAGTGAAGGGACCCAACACCCCTTGGATTTGTTTTAAAACCCGTTTTTTTTAAAAGAGGCATCGTTTCACTTCGTACCTTTTCATTTTTTTTTTAAAAACGAAACCCTTAAACCGAAAACCCCTCTTTCTCTTTTGCCTCTCTCTCTCTCTTCCGAAAAACCCTAGGAGTGTCGTTCGATTCCATCTTCGTCGACGCCGGAATCTTCTGGCTGTGATCTTCAAACACCGGAATCCTCTTGTAGTGACTGGCGCATCTTCAAAAACACGCCGGAACTCTCTTGCCGTGACAGTGCATTGCCGGAGTCCCCTTTTGGCCGACCTCTCCTCGCCATCAGCCACTGCATCGTCCTTTTTTATCGCCGGAAAGCTTTTTCCTTTGCCGGACGTCATTTGGAAGCCGACATTTTGGTAACCATGCCTCGCACGAAGTCTGCATCTGCAAAAGGTTTAGGTTCTCCTCCTCCTACACCTACTTCAAGACATGGTTTTTCACTAAGATTACTTCGCAATCCTCTTCTCTATGACACTTTTGGATCAATTTCTGCACTACCTATTTTACCAGACCGAAATGTTCTATTTCACTTGTTTTCTCGTTACAAAATAAGAGAATTATTTCCTGGTATTTCACATCTTTTTTATGCTTATGCAGACACCCTTCACTATCCTTTTCTTATTCACTTGTTTTACACGAATTTACAAATGAATCATGAAACTGGAGTTTTGTCTTCTCTTGTTCGTGATGTTGAAATCGAGTTTGATTCAAAATTACTTGGAGAAATTCTTGAAATTCCACCTTCAGACACTCTTTTCAACACTATTGAATTGAATGATGAAAGAGTTTTTGAACAAATTCTTCTTCCAGAAGCACCTCACTGCCCTCCTTTCAAAAATACTAATCTTCAAACTCGTGCACGCATTGCTGGACGAATCGTTGCCCACAATGTTTTACCCAAAACTGGTTCTTTTGATTATTATTCCACAGATCTATCTACGGATCTTTATGTTTTATTTGGAAATATTTCTATCAACTGGGCCAATGTGTATTTTACAAACTTGTGGAAACAAAAACCATTTCTTCCTTATGGTTGTCTTTTAACCCGTATTTTTAGACATTTTAAAGTTCCTTTAACAAATGAAAAGTACATTGAGCAAAAAGAGTTCTTTGATCAAACAATTTTTAAAAGAATAAAAATTAAATATCTGCCTCCTTTAAATGTTGATCAAACTGAACCATCTGATCCTAATGAACCATCTATTTCTGAACCTTCACCCTCTGCGACACCTTCATCTCATGCAAAAAGAAAGAAATTTTCGACAAATCAATACCATGATGAAGTTATGCAGAGACTGGAAGCTTTGGAGCTGCATCAACACACCTTTCGTGAAGATGTGACTCAACAACTTGCTTCAATTCAGAAGGATGTAACTGCTATTAAGGATTTGCTAAACTCTCTTTTCTGATCGTTGATCTTTGAAAAACTTACTTTATGGGTTGTAATATTTTTAAACTTGTAATCTCTATTTTGCTTATGCTATTTTTGCCCTTACTCTTTTTTATTCTGACAAAGGGGGAGAAAAAGATAAAGATAGCATTACATGAAAATTGCAGAAGATCTTGAGAAAAAGATGATAGCAATTACATTACAGTAGATCTTGCATGAGAAATGCAAAATTAAGAGAAAAAGAAAGCTTTGAATGAATGTATTTCTAAATACATGAAGAAATGATGAATGGAAATGCAAACCAATCAATATGTGATATATGTGCTTTAAATGTGCTAACTTTTAATGTTTTGCAGCATATTGATAGGGGGAGTAAAATCTCCATCTATGCATCTTAATGCTTCATCTTTGATTAAGTTTGTCATCATCAAAAAGGGGGAGATTGTTATGACAATGAAGCCATACATGATACTTCAAGTACAAGGTTTTGATGATGAGCAAGTGAAATCAACTGCATTTCAGCTAAGGCTATGAAGAATTCAGTGAAGAATCTTTGAAGACTAGTGTGCATATGTTTAATTCATTAAAAGTTTTAGATTCTTGTAAGAGCCTTACTTAGAGTGCATATTTAGGTTGCATTTCACCTTAAAAGTCTTTAGAAAAACTTTTCTAAAAGAAACTCTTTTGAAAATCTTTTTAGAAAACTCTTTTCTTAAATTTTCATGTTTATTAGTCGACCAATAGACTTATCAGTCGACTAATCCTTTCGCGCCATATTTTCTAAAAAGTCATTCTTGTCAAATTTGTCGACCGAAGGTTTTATCAGTCGACTGGACAGAATGTCTGTTTTCTGGAAAATTAGTAGCAGTCGACTAATGGTTTTATCAGTCGACTAAACAGAACATGTGTTTTCTGAAAAAATTTAGCAGCAGTCGACTAATGCTTTTTATCAGTCGACCGAACAGAATGTTTGTTTTTCAGAAGTTTTTAGCAGCAGTCGACTAAAAGGTTTTTCAGTCTACTGATGATATTATCAGTCGACTAACTTTTCTCAAGTCGACTAAGTTTCAAAAGTTCAGATTTTCAAACGGCTCGATTAACAGATCAGTCGACCGACGATAACTGGAAGTCTACTAATAACTAACTATTAGTCGACTAACTGATGTTTCAGTGGACTAATTTTGCCGTTTTCCTGAAACTTCAAAAAAGGCGTGTCTTTTCATTTTTCAAACATTTTGATCGTTCAAAATGGAGAGTTTTGACACCCTTTCATACTCTCAACGTATGGAATATTTTAACTATAAATATGAGTGCATTCTACACTCAAAAACATCAAATTCAATAGAATTATATTGAATTACTTCTTGCTTTTCACTCCTATTCATTCAAGTATTTGTTTTCTCACTCACGTGATATTTTCACTTCAGTTTTTCACTCAAATCACTTTGAGAGATAGTGAATTCGTGAGTAGAGTGTTTCAACAACCTCAAAAGCCAATTGTATCTCATTTGCATTCAAAAGGAAGGCTCATAGGTTGTATTGTAAGTTGTTATTTATTTTCTGTAAAAAGAAGGACTCCTTGGTGTAAAGGAGTTGTTTGCTTTCAGTGGGATTGTTACTGAAAGTGGGACCGGTTATGGTCTGTGTGATCTTGTAGTTTACAAGGTTGATAGTGGAAAATCTCAAGCGGGTTTTGCTTGGGGACTGGATGTAGGTCGGGTTTGACCGAACCAGGATAAAATATTGTGTTCTTTGTGTGTTTGCTTTGAGATTTGCAAAATCATTCAATATTCCGCAGAAATTTTTAAAAGCACTATTCACCCCCCCCTCTAGTGCTCGTTGCCTCGATCCTAGTGTACTTTCATTTGGTATCAGAGCACAGGTTTGCTATTACTTTGATTTGACCATCATCTAGCATGGCAACTACAACATCTCAGCACAAAGAAGGAAGTTCCTCTGTTCGTCCTCCTCTCTTCGGCGAAACAAATTATGGATACTGGAAAGTAAGAATGACAATATTCTTGCAATCCATGGATCTTGATATCTGGAGAGTTGTTTCAGAAAAGTATCAAACTCCATCAACTGATTTCAGCCGATGGACCGATGATGAAAAGAAGACTGCTTCACTTAATGCCAAGGCAATGAATGCCTTATATTGTGGCGTTGACAAGGTAGAGTTCAATCGCATCTCTCAATGTTCTACAGCTAATGAAATCTGGCATACTCTTCTCGTAACACACGAAGGTACGTCAAAGGTAAAGGAATCTAAAATTGCTTCTTTAGTTCATAAATTTGAATTGTTCAAAATGAAGCAAAATGAATCTATATCGGACATGGTAACTAGAATGACCGATATAACTAACACTTTGAAATCCCTTGGAAAAGAATATTCACAAGTGGATTTAGTCAGAAAGATTCTAAGGTGTTTAACTCCTGAATGGGAGAGAAAAACCACTCCTATTGAAGAAGCAAATGATCTCCATACTCTCACTCTTGAAGACTTAGTTGGTAACCTAATGGCATATGAGGTCCAACTTCAAGACAGACAAGAAGAAGAGCCTAAAAAGAAATCTCTTGCTTTTAAGGCTACTTCTGACTCAGAAAATTCTGAAGAAGATGAAGATGAAGATATTGCCATCATCACAAGACAATTCAGAAGATTCATCAAAAAGGAAAGATTTCAAAGAAAGGCAAAGAAAGCAGATTCTTCCATTCCCAATGAAGTAAAGTGCTTTAACTGTAAAAAGGCAGGACATATCAAGAAAGATTGTCCTCTTCTCAAATTCAAGCCCAAGGACCAATTCAAGAAGAAAAAGGCATTTCAAGCTTGTTGGGATGATAGTGACTCCTCTTCCGATGAAGAATCAAATGAAGAAGTCGCCAACATGTGTTTTGTAGCACAAGAAGATTCGGTAAGTCAATTTGACTATGATGAGTTATTTGAAGCATTTAATGATTTATATGCTAAATTTAAGAGCCTTAGTTCTAAAAATAAAGAGTTAAAAACTGAAAATTTAACTCTTGACTCTCAAAATAAAGTGTTACTTCAAGAAATAGAAGATCTCAAGAAGGAAAATTCTTGCCAAGCACTTGAGATAAAAGAAATTGGAGTTAGAACCAATCTCTTACAAAATGAAATATTTAGTCTTAAAGAAAAGTCAAATGATCTTCTTTCTATAGTGACCAAATTCACAAATGGTCAAGAGAATCTAGAAAAACTTCTTGGTTCTCAAAGATGCTCGGTTAATAAAACCGGATTGGGATATAGCTTCTTTGATACTCAAAATAGACCAAACTATGTGGTGAAAAATCAAAGACATTATTCTCAACCTTTTGTTCATAAAACTAAACTTTCTAGTTCTAATAGAAATGCATCTAGAAATGATTATTCTAGAAATGTTTATTCTAAATTCTTTTATAGAAAAAATATTTATTGTCAAAGGAAACCAAAATCCAAATGGATATGTGTTCCTAAGACTAACTCTCATGGACCCGAAAATAGAAAGGGGTCAAATGCTCTGTTTTCTGATTTTGTTGTAGGTACACAACATAAGGAGCAAATGGATATTGGACAGCGGCTGTTTCAAACATATGACTGGAAGGCCGGAGTTATTTTCCACCCTCCAAAATAAGGATGGAGGAACCGTCACCTTTGGTGACAATAACAAGGGAAAAGTGATAGGTATTGGTAATATTGGTAATCCAAAATTTCCCTTGATAGAAAATGTTCTTTTAGTGGATGGTTTAATGCATAATTTAATATCTATTAGTCAATTATGTGATAAAGGTTTTCATGTTTCTTTTGAAAATGATTTATGCTTAATTTCTGATTTTCAATCTAAAAAGATCATTTTTAAAGGTAAAAGAAGAAACAATGTGTATGAACTATATCTAGATGAATTACCCTCTTTTAATAAAAAATTTCTTATTGTTTCAAATGAAATTCAATGGTTATGGCACAAGAGACTTGGACATGTTAATTTTAAAATTATTTCAAAATTATCCAAGAATGATCTTGTAAGAGGCCTACCTAGAATACCATATAAAAAGGATCACTTATGTGATGCTTGTCAAAAGGGTAAACAAATTAAGAGTTCTTTTAAAGCTAAAGATATAGTTTCAACAAAACGTCCTCTTGAACTTTTACATTTAGATCTATTTGGACCATCTAGAATTCAAAGTTTGAATGGTAGCAAGTATGCTTTTGTTATAGTAGATGATTATTCTCGGTTTACATGGGTGATTTTTCTAAAAAGCAAAAATGATGCTTTTTCAGAATTTTCTAAACTTTGTAGAAGAATTACAAATGAAAAATCTACATCTATTATTAAAATTCGTAGTGATCATGGTGGTGAATTTGAAAATGAATCTTTTCTAAAGTTTTGTGATTTACATGGTATATCTCACAACTTTGCTTTTCCTAGAGCGGCTCCACAAAATGGAGTTGTTGAAAGAAAGAATAGAACTTTGCAAGAATGTTCTAGAACCATGCTTCAAGATAAAAATTTACCAAAATATTTTTGGGCTGAAGCAATTAATACAGCATGTTATGTCTTAAATCGTGTTCTTATTCGACCAATTTTACATAAAACATGTTTTGAATTGTATTATGATCGTATACCAAAGATCTCATATTTCAAAATTTTTGGTAGTAAATGTTTCTTGTTAAATACCAAAGATAATCTTGATAAGTTTGATTCAAAATCAGATGAATCAATATTTCTTGGATATTCTTCTAGAAGTAAAGCATATCGTATTTTCAATAAAAGAACATCTTGTATTGAAGAATCTCTACATGTTGCATTTGATGAGAATTGTGAGCAAGTTATTCTTCTAAGCGAAGAAGAAGAAGCAACACTTTAAGAAGAACCCTTGATAGAGAGTACTTCTCAAGAAAATATTCCTCTTCAACCGGTTTGGAAAGAAGTTCCTAATCATCCACATGAACAAGTTATTGGTGAAATAAAGAGTGGTGTCCAAACTAGAAGGCAGTTAGAAAAATAAATTGCAAATGTTGCTTTCATATCTAAATTAGAACCAAAGAATATCAATGAGGCATGTGATGATGAATTTTGGCTTTTAGCCATGTCTGAAGAACTTAACCAATTTACTAGGAATCATGTTTGGGATCTAGTTGATAGACCAAAGGATCATCTAGTAATTGGAACAAGATGGGTCTTCCGAAATAAGCTGGATGAAAATGGTGAAGTCATTCGTAACAAAGCAAGGCTAGTGGCACAAGGCTATAATCAAGAAGAAGGCATAGATTTTGATGAAACCTATGCACCAGTGGCTCGATTAGAGTCAATTCGTATGATGCTTGCTTTTGCTAGTTACATGAACTTCAAGTTATATCAAATTGATGTTAAGAGTGCATTTTTAAATGGACACATCAATGAAAAAGTTTATGTAGAGCAATCCCCAGGCTTTGAAAATGAGAAATATCCAGAAAAGGTATACAAATTGAAAAGAGCTCTGTATGGACTCAAACAAGCACCAAGAGCGTGGTATGAAAGACTACGAAATTTTCTAGAACAATCTGGTTTTTCCATTGGTCGGGTAGACTCCACTTTATTTATTAAACATTTTAATTCAGATATTCTTATTGTGCAAATTTATGTTGATGACATAATATTTGGTTCTACTAAAGATTCTCTTTGTAAAGAATTTGCTAAGGCTATGCAGGAAGAGTTTGAAATGAGCTTGATGGGCGAATTAAACTACTTCCTTGGACTTCAAATAAAGCAAACTGAAGAAGGAATCTTCATCAATCAGGGTAAGTATACAAAAGAACTTCTCAAGAGATTTGGGATGGACTCATCGAAATCAAGAAGGAATCCTATGAGTACAACTACTTCTCTTGATAAAGATGAAAATGGTAAAAGTGTAGATACTAAGCTCTACAGAGGTATGATCGGATCTCTATTGTACTTAACTGCTAGTCGACCTGATATTATGTTTAGTGTTTGTATGTGTGCAAGATTTCAAGCTAATCCAAAGGAATCTCATTTAACTGCAGTAAAACAAATTCTTCGTTATTTGAAAGATACTTCAGATTTCGGTTTGTTTTACCCAAAATCATCTTCCTTTGATTTAGTTTCATATAGTGATGCAAATTTTGCAGGAAGTAAATCTGATCGCAAGAGTACTAGTGGAACTTGTCATTTCTTGGGAAATTCCTTAGTCTCTTGGTTTAGTAAAAAGCAAAATTCAGTATCACTCTCAACAACTGAAGCTGAATATATAGCGGCTAGTTTAGCATGTTCACAAGTACTTTGGATGAAACAGACCTTAAAAGATTTTGGTTTAAACTACTCCACAACAACTATTTATTGTGATAACACTAGTGCTATAAATCTTTCGAAAAATACTATTCAGCACTCAAGAACTAAGCATATTGAAGTTAGACATCATTTTTTAAGAGATCATGTGTTAAAAGGAGATATTTCGTTAAATTTTATTTCCACTAAAGAACAACATGCCGATATCTTCACTAAACCTCTTAAAAATGAAGATTTTATGTGAATTAGGAGAGAAATAGGTATTTGCTCGTTTGTGGATTTATAAAAATGCTGATTTTTGAACAAAATCTCAAAATCGCACTATATTAGTCGACCGATAAAATTCTAGTCGACTGGCGTTTTTATATTTTGGAATGTATCGCATCATATTAGTCGACCGATATAGTTCTAGTCGACTGATGATATTTTTAGAATAAGTCGCACTTTTTTAGTCGACCGATAAAGTTTTAGTCGACTAAATTTTTTTAAAAAAAATTTAAGTGAAGGGACCCGACACCCCTTGGATTTGTTTTAAAACCCGTTTTTTTTAAAAGACGCATCGTTTCACTTCGTACCTTTTCATTTTTTTTTTTAAAACGAAACCCTTAAACCGAAAACCCCTCTTTCTCTTTTGCCTCTCTCTCTCTCTTCCGAAAAACCCTAGGAGTGCCGTTCGATTCCATCTTCGTCGACGCCGGAATCTTCTAGCTGTGATCTTCAAACGCCGGAATACTCTTGTAGTGACTGGCGCATCTTCAAAAACACGCCGGAACTCTCTTGCCGTGACAGTGCATTGCCGGAATCCCCTTTTGGCCGACCTCTCCTCGCCATCAGCCACCGCATCGTCCTTTTTTATCGCCGGAAAGCTTTTTCCTTTGCCGGACGTCATTTGGAAGCCGACATTTTGGTAACCATGCCTCGCACGAAGTCTGCATCTGCAAAAGGTTTAGGTTCTCCTCCTCCTACACCTACTTCAAGACATGGTTTTTCACTAAGATTACTTCGCAATCCTCTTCTCTATGACACTTTTGGATCAATTTCTGCACTACCTATTTTACCAGACCGAAATGTTCTATTTCACTTGTTTTCTCGTTACAAAATAAGAGAATTATTTCCTGGTATTTCACATCTTTTTTATGCTTATGCAGACACCCTTCACTATCCTTTTCTTATTCACTTGTTTTACACGAATTTACAAATGAATCATGAAACTGGAGTTTTGTCTTCTCTTGTTCGTGATGTTGAAATCGAGTTTGATTCAAAATTACTTGGAGAAATTCTTGAAATTCCACCTTCAGACACTCTTTTCAACACTATTGAATTGAATGATGAAAGAGTTTTTGAACAAATTCTTCTTCCAGAAGCACCTCACTGCCCTCCTTTCAAAAATACTAATCTTCAAACTCGTGCACGCATTGCTGGACGAATCGTTGCCCACAATGTTTTACCCAAAACTGGTTCTTTTGATTATTATTCCACAGATCTATCTACGGATCTTTATGTTTTATTTGGAAATATTTCTGTCAACTGGGCCAATGTGTATTTTACAAACTTGTGGAAACAAAAACCATTTCTTCCTTATGGTTGCCTTTTAACCCGTATTTTTAGACATTTTAAAGTTCCTTTAACAAATGAAAAGTACATTGAGCAAAAAGAGTTCTTTGATCAAACAATTTTTAAAAGAATAAAAATTAAATATCTGCCTCCTTTAAATGTTGATCAAACTGAACCATCTGATCCTAATGAACCATCTATTTCTGAACCTTCACCCTCTGCGACACCTTCATCTCATGCAAAAAGAAAGAAATTTTCGACAAATCAAGACCATGATGAAGTTATGCAGAGACTGGAAGCTTTGGAGCTGCATCAACACACCTTTCGTGAAGATGTGACTCAACAACTTGCTTCAATTCAGAAGGATGTAACTGCTATTAAGGATTTGCTAAACTCTCTTTTCTGATCGTTGATCTTTGAAAAACTTACTTTATGGGTTGTAATATTTTTAAACTTGTAATCTCTATTTTGCTTATGCTATTTTTGCCCTTACTCTTTTTTATTCTGACAAAGGGGGAGAAAAAGATAAAGATAGCATTACATGAAAATTGCAGAAGATCTTGAGAAAAAGATGATAGCAATTACATTACAGGAGATCTTGCATGAGAAATGCAAAATTAAGAGAAAAAGAAAGCTTTGAATGAATGTATTTCTAAATACATGAAGAAATGATGAATGGAAATGCAAACCAATCAATATGTGATATATGTGCTTTAAATGTGCTAACTTTTAATGTTTTGCAGCATATTGATAGGGGGAGTAAAATCTCCATCTATGCATCTAAATGCTTCATCTTTGATTAAGTTTGTCATCATCAAAAAGGGGGAGATTGTTATGACAATGAAGCCATACATGATACTTCAAGTACAAGGTTTTGATGATGAGCAAGTGGAATCAACTGCATTTCAGCTAAGGCTATGAAGAATCTTTGAAGACTAGTGTGCATATGTTTAATTCATTAAAAGTTTTAGATTCTTGTAAGAGCCTTACTTAGAGTGCATATTTAGGTTGCATTTCACCTTAAAAGTCTTTAGAAAAACTTTTCTAAAAGAAACTCTTTTGAAAATCTTTTTAGAAAACTCTTTTCTTAAATTTTCATGTTTATTAGTCGACCAATAGACTTATCAGTCGACTAATCCTTTCGCGCCATATTTTCTAAAAAGTCATTCTTGTCAAATTTGTCGATCGAAGGTTTTATCAGTCGACTGGACAGAATGTCTGTTTTCTGGAAAATTAGTAGCAGTCGACTAATGGTTTTATCAGTCGACTAAACAGAACATGTGTTTTCTGAAAAAATTTAGCAGCAGTCGACTAATGCTTTTTATCAGTCGACCGAACAGAATGTTTGTTTTTCAGAAGTTTTTAGCAGCAGTCGACTAAAAGGTTTTTCAGTCTACTGATGATATTATCATTCGACTAACTTTTCTCAAGTCGACTAAGTTTCAAAAGTTCAGATTTTCAAACGGCTCGATTAACAGATCAGTCGATCGACGATAACTGACAGTCTACTAATAACTAACTATTAGTTGACTAACTGATGTTTCAGTGGACTAATTTTGTCGTTTTCCTGAAACTTCAAAAAAGGCGTGTCTTTTCATTTTTCAAACATTTTGATCGTTCAAAATGGACAGTTTTGACACCCTTTCATACTCTCAACGTATGGAATATTTTAACTATAAATATGAGTGCATTCTACACTCAAAAACATCAAATTCAATAGAATTATATTGAATTACTTCTTGCTTTTCACTCCTATTCATTCAAGTATTTGTTTTCTCACTCACGTGATATTTTCACTTCAGTTTTTCACTCAAATCACTTTGAGAGATAGTGAATTCGTGAGTAGAGTGTTTTAACAACCTCAAAAGCCAATTGTATCTCATTTGCATTCAAAAGGAAGGCTCATAGGTTGTATTGTAAGTTGTTATTTATTTTCTGTAAAAAGAAGGACTCCTTGGTGTAAAGGAGTTGTTTGCTTTCAGTGGGATTGTTACTGAAAGTGGGACCGGTTATGGTCTGTGTGATCTTGTAGTTTACAAGGTTGATAGTGGAAAATCTCAAGCGGGTTTTGCTTGGGGACTGGATGTAGGTCGGGTTTGACCGAACCAGGATAAAATATTGTGTTCTTTGTGTGTTTGCTTTGAAATTTGCAAAATCATTCAATATTCTGCAGAAATTTTTAAAAGCACTATTCACCCCCCCCTCTAGTGCTCGTTGCCTCGATCCTAGTGCACTTTCATTTGGTATCAGAGCACAGGTTTGCTATTACTTTGATTTGACCATCATCTAGCATGACAACTACAACATCTCAGCACAAAGAAGGAAGTTCCTCTGTTCGTCCTCCTCTCTTCGACGAAACAAATTATGGATACTGGAAAGTAAGAATGACAATATTCCTGCAATCCATGGATCTTGATATCTGGAGAGTTGTTTCAGAAAAGTATCAAACTCCATCAACTGATTTCAGCCGATGGACCGATGATGAAAAGAAGACTGCTTCACTTAATGCCAAGGCAATGAATGCCTTATATTGTGGCGTTGACAAGGTAGAGTTCAATCGCATCTCTCAATGTTCTACAGCTAATGAAATCTGGCATACTCTTCTCGTAACACACGAAGGTACGTCAAAGGTAAAGGAATCTAAAATTGCTTCTTTAGTTCATAAATTTGAATTGTTCAAAATGAAGCAAAATGAATCTATATCGGACATGGTAACTAGAATGACCGATATAACTAACACTTTGAAATCCCTTGGAAAAGAATATTCACAAGTGGATTTAGTCAGAAAGATTCTAAGGTGTTTAACTCCTGAATGGGAGAGAAAAACCACTCCTATTGAAGAAGCAAATGATCTCAATACTCTCACTCTTGAAGACTTAGTTGGTAACCTAATGGCATATGAGGTCCAACTTCAAGACAGACAAGAAGAAGAGCCTAAAAAGAAATCTCTTGCTTTTAAGGCTACTTCTGACTCAGAAAATTCTGAAGAAGATGAAGATGAAGATATTGCCATCATCACAAGACAATTCAGAAGATTCATCAAAAAGGAAAGATTTCAAAGAAAGGCAAAGAAAGCAGATTCTTCCATTCCCAATGAAGTAAAGTGCTTTAACTACAAAAAGGCAAGACATATCAAGAAAGATTGTCTTCTTCTCAAATTCAAGCCCAAGGACCAATTCAAGAAGAAAAAGGCATTTCAAGCCTGTTGGGTTGATAGTGACTCCTCTTCCGATGAAGAATCAAATGAAGAAGTCGCCAACATGTGTTTTGTAGCACAAGAAGATTCGGTAAGTCAATTTGACTATGATGAGTTATTTGAAGCATTTAATGATTTATATGCTAAATTTAAGAGTCTTAGTTCTAAAAATAAAGAGTTAAAAACTGAAAATTTAACTCTTGACTCTCAAAATAAAGTGTTACTTCAAGAAATAGAAGATCTCAAGAAGGAAAATTCTTGCCAAGCACTTGAGATAAAAGAAATTGGAGTTAGAACCAATCTCTTACAAAATGAAATATTTAGTCTTAAAGAAAAGTCAAATGATCTTCTTTCTATAGTGACCAAATTCACAAATGGTCAAGAGAATCTAGAAAAACTTCTTGGTTCTCAAAGATGCTCGGTTAATAAAACCGGATTGGGATATAGCTTCTTTGATACTCAAAATAGACCAAACTATGTGGTGAAAAATCAAAGACATTATTCTCAACCTTTTGTTCATAAAACTAAACTTTCTAGTTCTAATAGAAATGCATCTAGAAATGATTATTCTAGAAATGTTTATTCTAAATTCTTTTATAGAAAAAATATTTATCATCAAAGGAAACCAAAATCCAAATGGATATGTGTTCCTAAGACTAACTCTCATGGACCCGAAAATAGAAAGGGGTCAAATGCTCTGTTTTCTGATTTTGTTGTAGGTACACAACATAAGGAGCAAATGGATATTGGACAGCGGCTGTTTCAAACATATGACTGGAAGGCCGGAGTTATTTTCCACCCTCCAAAATAAGGATGGAGGAACCGTCACCTTTTAGTGACAATAACAAGGGAAAAGTGATAGGTATTGGTAATATTGGTAATCCAAAATTTCCCTTGATAGAAAATGTTCTTTTAGTGGATGGTTTAATGCATAATTTAATATCTATTAGTCAATTATGTGATAAAGGTTTTCATGTTTCTTTTGAAAATGATTTATGCTTAATTTCTGATTTTCAATCTAAAAAGATCATTTTTAAAGGTAAAAGAAGAAACAATGTGTATGAACTATATCTAGATGAATTACCCTCTTTTAATAAAAAATTTCTTATTGTTTCAAATGAAATTCAATGGTTATGGCACAAGAGACTTGGACATGTTAATTTTAAAATTATTTCAAAATTATCCAAGAATGATCTTGTAAGAGGCCTACCTAGAATACCATATAAAAAGGATCACTTATGTGATGCTTGTCAAAAGGGTAAACAAATTAAGAGTTCTTTTAAAGCTAAAGATATAGTTTCAACAAAACGTCCTCTTGAACTTTTACATTTAGATCTATTTGGACCATCTAGAATTCAAAGTTTGAATGGTAGCAAGTATGCTTTTGTTATAGTAGATGATTATTCTCGGTTTACATGGGTGATTTTTCTAAAAAGCAAAAATGATGCTTTTTCAGAATTTTCTAAACTTTGTAGAAGAATTACAAATGAAAAATCTACATCTATTATTAAAATTCGTAGTGATCATGGTGGTGAATTTGAAAATGAATCTTTTCTAAAGTTTTGTGATTTACATGGTATATCTCACAACTTTGCTTTTCCTAGAGCGGCTCCACAAAATGGAGTTGTTGAAAGAAAGAATAGAACTTTGTAAGAATGTTCTAGAACCATGCTTCAAGATAAAAATTTACCAAAATATTTTTGGGCTGAAGCAATTAATACAGCATGTTATGTCTTAAATCGTGTTCTTATTCGACCAATTTTACATAAAACATGTTTTGAATTGTATTATGATCGTATACCAAAGATCTCATATTTCAAAATTTTTGGTAGTAAATGTTTCTTGTTAAATACCAAAGATAATCTTGATAAGTTTGATTCAAAATCAGATGAATCAATATTTCTTGGATATTCTTCTAGAAGTAAAGCATATCGTATTTTCAATAAAAGAACATCTTGTATTGAAGAATCTCTACATGTTGCATTTGATGAGAATTGTGAGCAGGTTATTCCTCTAAGCGAAGAAGAAGAAGCAACACTTCAAGAAGAACCCTTGATAGAGAGTACTTCTCAAGAAAATATTCCTCTTCAACCGGTTTGGAAAGAAGTTCCTAATCATCCACATGAACAAGTTATTGGTGAAATAAAGAGTGGTGTCCAAACTAGAAGGCAGTTAGAAAAATAAATTGCAAATGTTGCTTTCATATCTAAATTAGAACCAAAGAATATCAATGAGGCATGTGATGATGAATTTTGGCTTTTAGCCATGTCTGAAGAACTTAACCAATTTACTAGGAATCATGTTTGGGATCTAGTTGATAGACCAAAGGATCATCTAGTAATTGGAACAAGATGGGTCTTCCGAAATAAGCTGGATGAAAATGGTGAAGTCATTCGTAACAAAGCAAGGCTAGTGGCACAAGGCTATAATCAAGAAGAAGGCATAGATTTTGATGAAACCTATGCACCAGTGGCTCGATTAGAGTCAATTCGTATGATGCTTGCTTTTGCTAGTTACATGAACTTCAAGTTATATCAAATTGATGTTAAGAGTGCATTTTTAAATGGACACATCAATGAAAAAGTTTATGTAGAGCAATCCCCAGGCTTTGAAAATGAGAAATATCCAGAAAAGGTATACAAATTGAAAAGAGCTCTGTATGGACTCAAACAAGCACCAAGAGCGTGGTATGAAAGACTACGAAATTTTCTAGAACAATCTGGTTTTTCCATTGGTCGGGTAGACTCCACTTTATTTATTAAACATTTTAATTCAGATATTCTTATTGTGCAAATTTATGTTGATGACATAATATTTGGTTCTACTAAAGATTCTCTTTGTAAAGAATTTGCTAAGGCTATGCAGGAAGAGTTTGAAATGAGCTTGATGGGCGAATTAAACTACTTCCTTGGACTTCAAATAAAGCAAACTGAAGAAGGAATCTTCATCAATCAGGGTAAGTATACAAAAGAACTTCTCAAGAGATTTGGGATGGACTCATCGAAATCAAGAAGGAATCCTATGAGTACTACTACTTCTCTTGATAAAGATGAAAATGGTAAAAGTGTAGATACTAAGCTCTACAGAGGTATGATCGGATCTCTATTATACTTAACTGCTAGTCGACCTGATATTATGTTTAGTGTTTGTATGTGTGCAAGATTTCAAGCTAATCCAAAGGAATCTCATTTAACTGCAGTAAAACAAATTCTTCGTTATTTGAAAGATACTTCAGATTTCGGTTTGTTTTACCCAAAATCATCTTCCTTTGATTTAGTTTCATATAGTGATGCAGATTTTGCAGGAAGTAAATCTGATCGCAAGAGTACTAGTGGAACTTGTCATTTCTTGGGAAATTCCTTAGTCTCTTGGTTTAGTAAAAAGCAAAATTCAGTATCACTCTCAACAACTGAAGCTGAATATATAGCGGCTAGTTTAGCATGTTCACAAGTACTTTGGATGAAACAGACCTTAAAAGATTTTGGTTTAAACTACTCCACAACAACTATTTATTGTGATAACACTAGTGCTATAAATCTTTCGAAAAATACTATTCAGCACTCAAGAACTAAGCATATTGAAGTTAGACATCATTTTTTAAGAGATCATGTGTTAAAAAGAGATATTTCATTAAATTTTATTTCCACTAAAGAACAACATGCCGATATCTTCACTAAACCTCTTAAAAATGAAGATTTTATGAGAATTAGGAGAGAACTAGGTATTTGCTCGTTTTTGGATTTATAAAAATGCTGATTTTTGAACAAAATCTCAAAATCGCACTATATTAGTCGACCGATAAAATTCTAGTCGACTGGCGTTTTTATATTTTGGAATGTATCGCATCATATTAGTCGACCGATATAGTTCTAGTCGACTGATGATATTTTTAGAATAAGTCGCACTTTTTTAGTCGACCGATAAAGTTTTAGTCGACTAAATTTTTTTAAAAAAAATTTAAGTGAAGGGACCCGACACCCCTTGGATTTGTTTTAAAACCCGTTTTTTTTTTAAAGAGGCATCATTTCACTTCGTACCTTTTCATTTTTTTTTTAAAAATGAAACCCTTAAACCGAAAACCCCTCTTTCTCTTTTGCCTCTCTCTCTCTCTTCCGAAAAACCCTAGGAGTGCCGTTCGATTCCATCTTCGTCGACGCCGGAATCTTCTGGCTGTGATCTTCAAACGCCGGAATCCTCTTGTAGTGACTGGCGCATCTTCAAAAACACGCCGGAACTCTCTTGCCGTGACAGTGCATTGCCGGAATCCCCTTTTGGCAGACCTCTCCTCGCCGTCAGCCACCGCATCGTCCTTTTTTATCGCCGGAAAGCTTTTTCCTTTGCCGGACGTCATTTGGAAGCCGACATTTTGGTAACCATGCCTCGCACGAAGTGTGCATCTGCAAAAGGTTTAGGTTCTCCTCCTCCTACACCTACTTCAAGACATGGTTTTTCACTAAGATTACTTCGCAATCCTCTTCTCTATGACACTTTTGGATCAATTTCTGCACTACCTATTTTACAAGGCCGAAATGTTCTATTTCACTTGTTTTCTCGATACAAAATAAGAGAATTATTTCCTGGTATTTCACATCTTTTTTATGCTTATGCAGACACCCTTCACTATCCTTTTCTTATTCACTTGTTTTACACGAATTTACAAATGAATCATGAAACTGGAGTTTTGTCTTCTCTTGTTCGTGATGTTGAAATCGAGTTTGATTCAAAATTACTTGGAGAAATTCTTGAAATTCCACCTTCAGACACTCTTTTCAACACTATTGAATTGAATGATGAAAGAGTTTTTGAACAAATTCTTCTTCCAGAAGCACCTCACTGCCCTCCTTTCAAAAATACTAATCTTCAAACTCGTGCACGCATTGCTCGACGAATCCTTGCCCACAATGTTTTACCCAAAACTGGTTCTTTTGATTATTATTCCACAGATCTATCTACGGATCTTTATGTTTTATTTGGAAATATTTCTGTCAACTGGGCCAATGTGTATTTTACAAACTTGTGGAAACAAAAACCATTTCTTCCTTATGGTTGTCTTTTAACCCGTATTTTTAGACATTTTAAAGTTCCTTTAACAAATGAAAAGTACATTGAGCAATAAGAGTTCTTTGATCAAACAATTTTTAAAAGAATAAAAATTAAATATCTGCCTCCTTTAAATGTTGATCAAACTGAACCATCTGATCCTAATGAACCATCTATTTCTGAACCTTCACCCTCTGCGACACCTTCATCTCATGCAAAAAGAAAGAAATTTTCGACAAATCAAGACCATGATGAAGTTATGCAGAGACTGGAAGCTTTGGAGCTGCATCAACACACCTTTCGTGAAGATGTGACTCAACAACTTGCTTCAATTCAGAAGGATGTAACTGCCATTAAGGATTTGCTAAACTCTCTTTTCTGATCGTTGATCTTTGAAAAACTTACTTTATGGGTTGTAATATTTTTAAACTTGTAATCTCTATTTTGCTTATGTTATTTTTGCCCTTACTCTTTTTTATTCTGACAAAGGGGGAGAAAAAGATAAAGATAGCATTACATTGAAATTGCAGGAGATCTTGAGAAAAAGATGATAGCAATTACATTACAGGAGATCTTGCATGAGAAATGCAAAATTAAGAGAAAAAGAAAGCTTTGAATGAATGTATTTCTAAATACATGAAGAAATGATGAATGGAAATGCAAACCAATCAATATGTGATATATGTGCTTTAAATGTGCTAACTTTTAATGTTTTGCAGCATATTGATAGGGGGAGTAAAATCTCCATCTATGCATCTAAATGCTTCATCTTTAATTAAGTTTGTCATCATCAAAAAGGGGGAGATTGTTATGACAATAAAGCCATACATGATACTTCAAGTACAAGGTTTTGATGATGATCAAGTGGAATCAACTGCATTTCAGCTAAGGCTATGAAGAATTCAGTGAAGAATCTTTGAAGACTAGTGTGCATATGTTTAATTCATTAAAAGTTTTAGATTCTTGTAAGAGCCTTACTTAGAGTGCATATTTAGGTTGCATTTCACCTTAAAAGTCTTTAGAAAAAATTTTCGAAAAGAAACTCTTTTGAAAATCTTTTTAGAAAACTCTTTTCTTAAATTTTCATGTTTATTAGTCGACCAATAGACTTATCAGTCGACTAATCCTTTCGCGCCATATTTTCTAAAAAGTCATTCTTGTCAAATTTGTCGACCGAAGGTTTTATCAGTCGACTGGACAGAATGTCTGTTTTCTGGAAAATTAGTACCAGTCGACTAATGGTTTTATCAGTCGACTAAACAGAACATGTGTTTTCTGAAAAATTTAGCAGCAGTCGACTAATGCTTTTTATCAGTCGACCGAACAGAATGTTTGTTTTTCAGAAGTTTTTAGCAGCAGTCGACTAAAAGGTTTTTCAGTCTACTGATGATATTATCAGTCGACTAACTTTTCTCAAGTCGACTAAGTTTCAAAAGTTCAGATTTTCAAACGGCTCGATTAACAGATCAGTCGACCAACGATAACTGGCAGTCTACTAATAACTAACTATTAGTCGACTAACTGATGTTTCAGTCGACTAATTTTGCCGTTTTCCTGAAACTTCAAAAAAGGCGTGTCTTTTCATTTTTCAAACATTTTGATCGTTCAAAATGGACAGTTTTGACACCCTTTCATACTCTCAACGTATGGAATATTTTAACTATAAATATGAGTGCATTCTACACTCAAAAACATCAAATTCAATAGAATTATATTGAATTACTTCTTGCTTTTCACTCCTATTCATTCAAGTATTTGTTTTCTCACTCACGTGATATTTTCACTTCAGTTTTTCACTCAAATCACTTTGAGAGATAGTGAATTCGTGAGTAGAGTGTTTCAACAACCTCAAAAGCCAATTGTATCTCATTTGCATTCAAAAGGAAGGCTCATAGGTTGTATTGTAAGTTGTTATTTATTTTCTGTAAAAAGAAGGACTCCTTGGTGTAAAGGAGTTGTTTGCTTTCAGTGGGATTGTTACTGAAAGTGGGACCGGTTATGGTCTGTGTGATCTTGTAGTTTACAAGGTTGATAGTGGAAAATCTCAAGCGGGTTTTGCTTGGGGACTGGATGTAGGTCGGGTTTGACCGATCCAGGATAAAATCTTGTGTTCTTTGTGTGTTTGCTTTGAGATTTGCAAAATCATTCAATATTCCGCAGAAATTTTTAAAAGCACTATTCACCCCCCCTCTAGTGCTCGTTGCCTCGATCCTAGTGCACTTTCAATATGCACTCTAAGTAAGACTCTTACAAGAATCTAAGACTTTTAATGAATTTAACATTTGCACACTAGTCTTCAAAGATTCTTCATCGATATCTTCAATGCCTTCATTGCCTTAGCTGAAATGCAGTTGATTTCACTTGCTCATCATCAAAACCTTGTACTTGAAGTGTCATGTACGGCTTCAGTGGCGTAACACTAATAATATGAGATGACCTTGATGAGTAGCTCTACGTGAATGGCTGGTGGCTAGGGAAAGGAAGGGAGGAAAGAAGGAAAGAAAGGGAAGAAAAGAAAGGAAAGAAAAGGAAGAAGGGAAAAGGAAAGAAGAGGAAGGAAAGAAAGGAGAGGGAAAAGAAGAAGAAGGAGGGTGCTTGCATGAGTGTGCTGGAGAAGAAAGAAAGGAGGAAGGAAAGAAGAAAAAGAAAGAAAGAAGAAGAATAAAGGAAGAAAAGAAAGAAAGAAGGAAAAGAAGGAAAGAAAAGAAGGAAGAAAGAGGAAAGGAGAAGAAGAAAGAAAGGAAATGGAGAGGAAGAGAGGGGCTAGGGGGGTCGACCCCTTTGTGGGTACCACTTTAGGTAAAATAAAATAAATAAATAAAGAAATAAAGAAATAAAGAAAATAAAGAAAAAGTGATTTTTTTTCCTTTTTTATATATAAATTAAAACAGAAAATGCAAAGGGATGTGTCATCTCAGAGCGGGTCCAAATTCCACTTTTGAAATTCATTTTGACAATTAGATGGGTAAAATAGTCTTTTAAAAAAATTTCCAGACGAAACAAGCTATTTTTGGCAGTTTTTGAAACGAGCTCGGATTTTGAAGTTCAATACTCCGTTGCGAAGCAAATCCAGTGTAGAATTTGAAAATTTAATTTTGAAAGAAATCCAGATTGTTTTTCTCGAGAAAATATTTCCAAATTTAGACTCTCAAGGGTAAAAATGTCAATTTTGGAAACCCAAGGCTTGAAATTGATTTCTAAAAACTTTTAAAACTCAATCTGGATTGAAATTTATAAAACTGGAGTTCTGGACTTCGAAAATGAAATGAGATGTGATGAAATGTTATGAAATGCTGAGAAATGATATGAAATGATGAGAAATGACATGAAATGCTATGCGAAATACAGACCGTGAATGAAGAATTTTGGATGTTAGACCCCGATTGACACTTGTACCAGTTCAAAAGGTGTTAAAATTGATAAAATTTGCAAAATGGTTCAAGAAATGGTTTTCAGACTCTACTGGGTCGGAGTGACACTGAAAATTAAGGTTTGAGCTGGATTAAACTGAAATAAACTAGATTGAGTTGGGTTTTAGAGTTTCAGAACTCAAGTGAATTGACCAGACACTAACTCATCTGACCTTTTCGACTAAATTTTTAAGAAAAGCTGCCATTTTTAGAGAAATGGTACGAAATGGTAACTGGAGTGAAGTGAATTACAGACCAGAGTTGGGTTTGAGCTAGAAGAAAGGTCAGTAATACTGAGATGAACTAAATTTGAAGCTTGAACATTAGCTCAACTGACTGGACTCAGCTCAATTTCAACTGAAAGAGCTGAAACAAGCTAAAATGGGCTCCTAGACACATGGAAATGGTTTTAAACTAAAACTGGAGCACTTGAGCTCCTGGTGAGCTCAGGCTAGACTCAGAGGAGTATGACTGACTGTGACTGACTGACTTGGAGACAATTGGCTTGGATTTAAGTGAGAAATGAGCTCATTTCTGAAGAAATGATCCCATTTTGGCAGGAATAATCAGAAATGAAAATGGTCTATTCATTGTGAGCTTAGATGAGCTTGAAATGACTGATATTCTAACTATTCTGAACTGACCAATGAGCTTGGTTGACTCCGACTGAGGTCTGAGATGTCCTAGGGGTAAAATGGTAATTTTCCTAATGAGAATGGGTAAAGTAGTAGTTTTCTGAAACTGACTCGAGGTTTGACTCCTATACTAACCTAACAGGGTTGGTACTGCACAAGGAGGGTTGTCTGAAATGAGTGTAGAAAATTGGGGGTGTTTACAGATGCCCTTCTTTGCTACTCAGCCTGCTTGAGAACGAGCTTAGTGGCAAAGAAAAACACACCAAATTTGGGCTATAAAAATGCCTCAGTTAGAAAGATCTGACTGGGTATGAAGAAATTAGCTCTGATGAAAATGGTAGCTATGAAATGGAAAATGAAGAAGAGAAATTTACTTTAAAAGAAGTGAGATTCAGGTTTTGCCCTTAACCTGGATGGGATGGGAAATACCTCGTGTAGAAACGAGGCTTAGGTTTGACCCTTAACTTGACCGGGAAATGAAATACCTCATCAAAATGAGGCTCAGGTTTAACCCTTAACCTGACCGGGAAATGAAATACTTCATCAAAATGAGGCTCAGGTTTAACCCTTAACCTGACCGGAAAATGAAATATCTCATCAAAATGAGGCTCAGGTTTAACCCTTAACCTGACCGGGAAATGAAAATGATGGGATTCTTGAAAGAAGAACCCATAATGGAACCTTCAGACATCTGCATAATGAATCTGATAGGGGTTTTGCAAAATGATGAAATTGGAGTCCCTAAAGCTTGAAAAGGGGTTTGATTTTGGGTGCCTCATTGCTGAGACTAAATAACTTTTGAAATTGATGACCTTTTGCGAGAAAATGATTGGTGGATTAACCTCAAGCCAAAATTGGACTGTCTATGGTGGGACAGCGGGGACACAAGAAAGTGTGCGAATCTGAGAGCCTAGGTGCTCAAATTATATCATCAGAAGGGAAGGAATCTTGAAAACTCCCGTTATCAAGTCCTAAAAGGGATAACAACTGATGTCAGGCTGTGCCAAAGATGAACCTCAAGCTCTCGCTTCACGCCAGGATACCTAGAAAATATTGTCAAAATGTTTGAAAATTATTGTTGATTTAAAATGATTGAAAGTGATGCATATTGTTTTGAAAATATTCCCTCTTTTCTACCTGAAGTATTACCTCTGATTGGGCTTAACTCCGTAAAATCAAGATTCGAATTCAAATTGCTTGCGATTGACTTTCTTTCAAGGAAGCTATAAATTTCCTTGATATGAACAGAAAAGAGAGTATTCTTGATATTGTGAAAGCAATTGGTGAAAGAATATTGATAATAGAATTTCACAAAATTAAAGAGGATTCTTGGCATATTTGGCAGTCTGATATCCTGGGATTCTTTTCTCATGATGATCTTTCTGCCCACTTTTTTTTTTATTGGTAGAATTAGAGCTCTCTTGGGTTTTTTAGGGATTACATCATCCTTCATTTTGGAGATGTTCTGACTTTTCTCTCTCTTTTTTTTTGGAAGGGTACGTCACAAACTCCTTCATCTCAGAAATGTTCTGATCCTTCTTTTCTCTCAGGGATTATATTGACGGTTATTGGCTCTTTGGTTAGAAATCTCTTAATGATAGCAGAAATTAAATATCCTTTAGGGTTTGTTGGGAGGCTCATCGCAGTCGCCTTCATCTTGACGGTGATCTGAACTTTCCGTGGAAGGATCCGTCACAAACTCCTTCATCTTGAAGATGATCCAAATCTTCTTTGGCCCCGAGGGTCTAACTCGCATAATTCGTCTTCATCTTGACGACAATTAAGAGATCTCTTTTGCAAATATTTAATTGCAGCTTAGGTGATTGAGGAGATATGGAAATTAAATGGATTTTTCTGTATCACCCAGGATATTTCGACTGCCTTATTTTCCAAGAATGATCTTTAAAAATGTTCCATTGACTGCGATCAATACCGATCACTTATGGCTTTGCAACAACATTGAATTTCCTTTGTTGGCCATATCGAGGATTTATTCTTCATTCTTTTGGTTGGCCAATAGAAAGATCTTGAATTTTGAATCCTTTTTGGCAAAAGCTTTGACCTTTCGAAAGTAATATTGAAGGTATTCTCAGGTAATGTTTTTGTGCAATAAAGATTTTTGAAATCAATAAATATTTAACGATAAATTGGCAAAATGTTCTTGAAATCCTTGGTGAAAGTGAGCATTTAAAGCATGACTCAACGCATTCATGACAAAAATTCTCTTCTCCTTTCCCCAAAGGAGAAGATTCATAAATGGGAAATAAAAATTACTCCTCTCTTCTCTGAAGAGGAGGTGTTTGCAAAATGAACTTTCGAAGAGAAATTAAGCTTTCGTCAAAACTTCCTAACATTAGGATTCTTTTATAGAAAGGGGGGCGGTAATGGTGAGGTCGTTGAATTGGTCACGAAGGAACGAGTCCATCATACTCTCCCCGAAAAGAGGGTCCTTCATGATGAAATGGCCTAGTATGAAATTGTGGTCACAAAAAAAGCGAACTTTCATCGAAGCTCTCCCTGAACTAAGGGTTTCTTGTATGGAATTGGAATTTTGTTTTGCAAACGGTTCACATAGACACGAGTCCCTTCAAACTCTCCCTGAAAAGGGGATAGGTGAACAAAGGATAGCATGCGAAAAGAACGAGCTCCCTTGAACTCTCACTGTAAAAAGGGTCTCTCGCAAGAGGAAATGACTGAAATTGGTATTGGGTGACAAAAAGGGTCGAAAATGGAAATTGAAAATTGGAAATTAGAGATTGGAAATTGATTGACCCGAAGGTCGAAATTGGAATTGATTGACCCAAATGTCAAAATTGGAAATTTGGAAATTGATTGACTTGAAGGTCGAAATTGAAAATTTGGAAATTGGTTGACCCGAAGGTCAAAATTGGAAATTGGATGGCCCGAGGGCTGAAATTGGTAATTGGGTGGCCCAAGGGCCGAAATTGGTAATTAGAACTTGATATTTGATGAATGATCAGCACAAAGACTGAGCCCAAGAGGTCGACTGACACGACCAACCAGTGAGACACTAACACGAGTGCTTAATTTTGAAAGAATACCAGTATGAATACCGGGTTTTGAAAATATGCCAACATAGACATTGGATTTTGAAAATATACCAGTTCGAGCGCTGGGTTTTGAAAGTATACCAGTTCGAGCTCTGAATTTCAAAAATGTACCAGTTCGAGCACTGGATTTTAAAAATGTACCAGTTTGAGCACTGGATTTTGAAAACATACCAGTTCGAGCACTGAATTTTGAAAATGTACCAGTTCAAGGCACTGGGTTTTGAAAACATACCAGTTTGAGCTCTGGATTTCGAAAATGTACCAGTTCTAGCATTGAATTTTAAAAATATACCAGTTTGAGCACTGGATTTTGAAAACACACCAGTTCGAGCACTAAATTTTAAAAATGTACCAGTTCAAGGCACTGGGTTTTGAAAATATACCAGTTCGAGCACTGGATTTTGAAAACATACCTTATTTTTAAATTGAGACTTTGAATTTTTGAAAGAGACCTATGCTCTTAAAGTATTTGGGAATTGTAACGAGAATGATTGTCGGGGTCTCAGGATTATCCCTTATCCTGAATGGGTAATGAACTTGATGCAGATGCATGCCAATGAATACCGATACCAATGAATGCAGATGTATGCAAATATGAAAATGATATAAATGAGTGCACATGCGTGCAAAATGAGAGCTTTGTTTATCCTGCCTGCATGCAGGGTATTGTAAACACCCCAAATTTTCACTCACCTTCTGGACATCGCCATTAATCATCATATTTCAGTTCTTCAGATGTAATGAAGGGCAAAATGGTCATTTTCCAAGATTGAACCTTGCAGAAGGTCCAAAATTTCATTCTTGAGCCTCAAAATTTCTATATTTAGGTTCAGAGACATCTTCAAATTGCAAAATTTCAAAATCCTTTTTCTGGACAAAAAGCTAGAATTTCCAAGTCCGAGCTCAGAGTGACATTTTATAGAACATGTCTTTGCATAGCATTGCATCATTTCATTGCATATCATGACAGTTTGAGATCCAGAACTCCTGATTTTCAAAATTGTCCATCCAGATTTGATTTTTAAAACCCTGGGTATTCAAAATTACCAATTTTTTCCATTTTACCACCAGGACTTTGAATTACAAAAATTTTCTCAAGAAAAACAATCTGGATATTTGGATATTGATTTTAAAGATTTTATCTCAAAACTTTTTGCAAAAGATTTTAAATCTCTTTAAAAAGTTTTTTACTTTTATCCATATTTTTTGCCTCAAAAAACGATTTTTTCCAAATTCTTGAAAACAAATAATGTTTTATCTCGTATTTTCAAATAAATGGAGCAGGACCCGCCTTTGAACTAGCATCATACTCAAAATCTCAGGTAAGTTGTTTATTCTCAAGCGGGACCCACCCGAAGTTCATACCAATTTGCAAATTTTTCTTTTTAATTTCTCAATATTTATTTATTTATTTTTAGTTAGTGGGCCCACACACATGTGGCACCCCAATTGAAAATAAAAGACTTGCAAAAACAAAACAAAACTTTATTTTCAAAAGGATTTTAAAAGTGGATTGAGGTGGCATTTCCATAAAAGCCTCTCATTTATTTCATTATTCATTTTTTTTATTTTATTTCTTTTATTTCTTTTACTAATTTTGCTTACTTAAAATTGTAAAAGGAAACGGCCCAAACGGCGCCACAGCCATATTTTCAAAAAAATTTCATTTTACCCAAAACTTAGGTAAATGAAGCACATTTTTTTGAAAAAAAGGCAGGAGGCGCCCTTTTGAAAACGGCTACCTTTAAAGCTACAATTTAAAAAAAAAAAATCAACGAAAGGTAACGGATTTTCAAAGGGGAAAGGAAGTTGGATTTTTTTCAAAGAGGAGGAAAATCTTTAAAAAGGGGGCTGAACCGATTGAAAAGGGGAAAAAAAAAAGATCGTGATTCTTGGTCTTCTTGGGTTTTCGCAGGAGTTTTCTTTCCAGCAGTAGAAGAAGCAGAGAGTGGGGAGCCTTTTCTTCATTCATCTCCAGCCAACGTTTTGCCCATTTCTTCAACCCATCCACTCCAAACCATTCTTCAGCCAACGTTTTGCCCCTTTCTTCAACACATCCATCTCCATTTCATCCCAGCCGCAGCCCATCATCCATCTTCATTTCATCCCAGCCGCAGCCCATCATCCATCTCCAACGTCTTCATCCATTTCCAGCCCAACCTCATTTCAGCCCAGCAGAAGACGTGGTCTTCATCCCCTTCTTCAAGCCACTAGAGGCTGCCATACACCACCAGCCATAGGGGATCCATCAGCCAAACTGCATCTACAGCAGCCCAGCAGGAGAACGTGGCTGCCATCACCTTCAGCCCATCAACGTTTTACCCATCTTCCTTCAGCCGCAGGACATTGCCCCTTTCTTGCTGGTGCAGGGAATTCACATGAAGGTCTCCTCCAACAGCAACTACATTGTGAGTCCCTCTTCATCTTCTTCATTCTTCTTCTTCTTTGTCTTTTCAATTTATTTCTGTTTTATAAAAAAAAAGAAAAAGAAAAACCCATTTCTCTATTGTTTTTCCTGTTTCAATGCATCATGTAATTTTTGTTTTCTGTTTTAGTCTAGATTAGCTAATATTGTTTTACATTTCATTTCATGTAATTGGCTTTGTGAATGGCTGAAAAAAATTCATTTTCTGCAAGGAGCTGTGTGAATGGTTGTGTGAAAAATCATTTCCTGCAAGTAACTGTGTGAATGGCTGCAAAAAGATCATTTCCTGCAATTGGCTGTGTGAATGGCTGCAAAAGATCATTTCCTGCGATTAGCCATATGAATGGCTGTGTGAAAAATCATTTCATGCAAGTAACTGTGTGAATGGCTGCAAAAAGATCATTTCCTGCTATTAGCTATATGAATGGCTGTGTGAAAAAAATTATTTCCTGCGATTAGCTATATAAATGGCTGTGTGAAAATCATTTCCTGCTATTAGCTATATGAATGGTTGCAAAATGATTCATTTCCTGTAATTAGCTATGTGAATGGCTGCAAAAAGATTCATTTCCTGCAATTAGCTATGTAAATGGCTACAAAAAGATTCATTTCTTGCCATTAGCTATGTGAATGGTTGTGTGAAAATCGTTTCTTGCCATTAGCTATGTGAATGGCTGTGTGAAAATCATTTCTTGCCATTAGCTATGTGAATGGCTATGTGAAAATCATTTCTTGTCATTATCTATGTGAATGGCTGTGTGAAAATCATTTCTTGCCATTAGCTATGTGAATGGCTGTGTGAAAATCGTTTCTTGCCATTAGCTATGTGAATGGCTGTGTGAAAATCATTTCTTGCTATTAGCTATGTGAAAGGGCTGTGTGAAAATCATTTCCTACAATTGATTTTGTAAATGGCTGTGTGTGTGAATGGTTTATGAAAGTCATTTCATACAATTGATTTTGTGAATGGCTGTATGAAAACCAACTATTTTGATTGCGTGAATGGCTTATGGAATCATTTCCTGCATGTATCCATTTTTTTTTCTCTGCTGCAGGTGTGCAGTCATGATAATTAGTCATCTTCATGAACGGATATATCCATATCCATTCTTGATCTATATACTATCTTTGGCATGCTTTGTTATTGGTATATGGGGAAGCTCCATACCCATTTTTATTGAAAAATACATTATAATTTAAGAAATATGGCTTCGCGAAATCCCCTACAGAAACTGTATATACCTGTATTTTCTGATTTTACCCATTATATGGAATTTTCCTTTATATGTATATTCTCCTATTATAGATATATATATATATATATATATATTGATATGTATGTATATCTACCCATATGTATACGTATATATGTATATATATATGTATATATATATGTATATATGTATATATATATACATATATATATACTTATGTATATATATATCCCTTCATGTGCATTGGATATCACATATATTTTTCTCTTTTCTTTTACTTTTTGCAAATATATCTTCATTATCATATATCATTTATCATAAATTCAAGTATTTTTATATCTACATGTATACCTTTGTTGTATATAATATATATATATATATATATATATATATATATATATATATATATATATATATATATATATATATATATATATATATATATATATGTCCATTCCCTTGGTTATCTTGTACTAACTCTCATTTTGCAGGAAAATCTAGAAGATGCTGATTCCTTGGCTCTATTTCATTTTTTTTTTACTTTATGTTATGCAATGTAACAATCCAATGTAAACCTTGGAATAAGATTTATTTTTACTGCTTAGATTAGGCTGCATCTCATATAGTTTGATTTCAGTAATATCCTGATTATATGATGCATACATCTCAATCTTTCAAAATTCACCGTGGATGAACACGAATGGCACGTGCACCAACTCTTAGAGAGTTGATGAACTCGGTGGAGTCCATATTTACGGCCCTAGTCGAAATATGGACAAGACCCAGATCCATCATCTTTCTACCAGTCACATTGAGCCTACACTCTTAGGCTATCTTGAAAATGCACCTCATATTTCCAATGTTTTCAAAATATTGTGAATTAACTCAAATAAACCCTGAATATATTCATGGCCACAGTCAGAATGTGTGAAGGATTTACTTTGGCTTAATCCATATTTTTCCAACAAAATTTTCAGAAATCTTTTCAAAAGTGCATTCATTCATTCAAATCATCTGCATCATTTGTTTTTCTCATGATTTTCTCAAGCAATTTTCACTTCATGGAATCGATTTCTCAAGAAACTATGATGATATTCGGAGTTGGATTTTCCAAATCAAAGTTTTCCTGTGATTTTTCTTAAAAAGTTATTTTCTTAAGATTCATTTTCAAAGAGAATTTTCATCTTTCTCAAGAATAAAAAGCTGATTTTCAGATATTTTAAAGATAAAATTCTCAAAATTCCAATTTCCTAAGTTCTAAATTTCCTTCTCCGATGAATTTTCCTATAAATTTTCTATCATTTTCTTAAGAAAATTCTCAAAGTTCGAGTTTTCCCAACAAGTGCTTTCCTTTTCAAATATTCATCCTTTCTCAAGAATTCCTTCCATTTTCCCGAGATTTTCATTTCTTCATAATGTTCCAAGTCTTTCTAAACTCTCTTAAAATTTTCCTGAGATTCCTATTTCTTCATGGTTTTCCAAATCTTTCTCAACTTTCTCAAGATTTTCTTGAGATTCTCATCTCTTCAAGATTTTCCAACTCTTTATAAACTTTCTCGAGATTTCAAACCTTCTTCGTCTGAGTTTTCCTGAGAGATTGATTTCCATCTTTTCCTGAGAAATGCTTTTCAATTCCAAATGTTTCCTAAGCATACATCATATTTTCCAATTTACATTTTTACCAAATCTCTTAACACATGCCTGAATTCTCTGTGCATTTAGGGTAGAACACGATTTCGATAATTTCACTAAGTCAAGCACAATTTTGGTCCTTGGTTCGATTACCCCTGTTAAAGGCGGCAGGAACGGTCGAACCTCGTACCGACAGGTCGAGCCCCATCCCATGGATTTTCCCGTAATTTTCAAAACGGAGGTGAGTATTTCAAAACAATTTCCAAAATCCGGTCAAGTTTGAATCGCGAAAGCATTTCTCTCTCTCTTCCGCAAGGAAGGGAAGACGGGGAAAAATTTTGCGACGATAACAGGTATTTGTAGATAAAAACAAAATTTTAAAAATGCCCCAGTATAACTGGGAAAGAAGAATTTAACCATTATTGAACAAAATTTGGAGGAATTACAAAGAATAAGGCATGATTTAAATATAGATTTTTTTTAAATGTCGATCATTGATGGGATCTGGTAATTCCACTCCGTCGGCATTGATGAGCCGATATGAATTGCGGGGTAATGCTTCTTTGACAACATAAGGACCTTCCCAATTTGGTAACCACTTGCCACCTGAGCGGTGCTTGAGATAAGCCGTTGATATGAGCACTAGCTCGTTGACTCGAAATTTCCTTTCAATGACGGATTTTGCATATTGTTTGGCTATCCATTGACGATACGATTGAGCATGCTCTGCTGCTCTGAGCCTTCTTTCATCTAGCAAATCAAGTTATACTAGCCGTTGTTGCTGATACTGATCAAGAGGTAATTCTAGAAGTGATGCAAATTTCAGGGTAAGTTTCTGAACATGTAGAGGCAGTACTACTTCAGTTTCGTAGACAAGTTCTCACGTAGTAGCCCACAACGCATCATGAATCTTCTCATGCTAGTAACGGCCTATTTCCAAAGTTCGCTCCAGGATTCGAATCAGAATCTTATTGGTGGCCTCTGCCTTATCATTCCCTTGAGGATAATAAGGAGCAGAGAAATGATGGTGGATTCTTAATTTTGAGCAAAATGTCCTCATTCTCTCATTCTTGAAATAACTGCCATTGTCGACACAATATCATGCGGTATACCAAAACGACGTAGGATATTCTTGTGGATGAATGAGACCACATGTCGACCTTCTACTGTGTGTAGAGTGACTGCTTCTACCCATTTAGTAAAATATTCTGTTGCGGCAAGAAAATATTTGTGGCCATTTGAAGCAGAAGGAGTAATGGGGCCTACAACATCAAAAGCCCACATAGAAAATGGCCATGGCGAGATGACATATTGCAAATATGTCGCTGGTGCATGAATGAAAGGTGCATGCATCTAACATTGAACGCACTTCTTCACAAAACGATAGCAATCTTGTTGCATAGTTCTCCATTAATATCTTGCTCGGATGATTTGTTTGACAAGAGTTTGGTAGCCAAGATGACCACCGCAAATGCCTTCATGTGCTTCTTGCATAACTTTTTTGGCTTCTTCTTCGTCCAAACATCAGGAATATTCAGAATTAAATCCACGACAATAAAGGACATCAACAAGAATAAAATATCAAGCAGACATGCGTTGAATTGCTCGCTGCTCTTTCTTTGAGAGTTATGGAGGAAATTCGCGAGTTTCAATGAAATTTTTGATGTCATGATACCAGGGCTTTTTCTTTTGCTCAGCCTGGTTTATCTGCTCTACTGGGACGAAACCAGGTTGATCAAGTCTGCCAATTTCAAAGGAGCGACAAGATTCTCCGCTCTTGAAAGACATGATGGATCCCAAATTGGCTAAATTGTCTGCAACTTGATTGAAATCTCTCTTGACGTGGAAAAGTTGGAATTCTTCGAATTTGTTGCAAGAGCTGAGACAATCTTCTGATAAAAAAGTAATTTCTGATCCTTCACTTGCCATTCGGCTAGGAACTGATTGACGACGAGCAAAGAGTCGCCATAGGTCTGCACTCTTTTGACATTGAGTCTTGTACAATTTTCAGACCTTGTATCAAAGCTTCATATTCGGCCATATTATGAGTGCACTGAAAATCCAGTTTGAGAGAAAAGGGGATCATCTCCTTCTTTGGTGTGATTAGCAGAATCCTGATTCCTATGCCTGCCATATTCTTGGAACCATCAAAGAATAAATTTCAAATTGGGGATTGTTGAATATTGCAGATCCGCTCATCGGAGAAATCATCCTCGACTCTAACATCCTTTGCTAGAGGAAAATCTGTCAATTGATCTGCAATTGCTTGGCCTTTGATGGATTGCTGAGAGACATACTCCAGATCATATTGCATCAATAGGACTTGCCATTTTGCAATCCGTCCGCTGAGAAATGGTTGCTCGAGAATGTACTTGAGAGGATTTAATTTGGATAGAATGTTGACTTCAGATGCCAGCAGATAGTGTCTCAACTTCTGACACATCCAAACTAGAGCTAGACATGTCTTCTCTATCTGAGAGTATTTCTTCTCATAATCAATGAAGGTCTTGCTCACATAGTAAATGGTATGCTCTATTAGACTGGCTTCTTCATACTGTGCCAAGAATCCGCCACAAGCAACTTGATTAACTGAAATGTATAGCAATAAGGGTTTCCCCAATTCTGGCGGCTTTAAAACAGGAGGATTAAGAAGCTATTTCTTGATGCGTTCGAACGATTGCTGACACTCTGGTTCCCATTCGAACCTCACTCCTTTTTTGAGCAAATGATTAAAAGGTTCACATCTCATGGCCAAATTGGATATGAATTGCTGGATTGATTGCATACGTCTCTAAAGGCTACGCAATTCTTTGAGATTAGTCGGGAGCGGCATGTCAATGATGGCCTTGGCCTTAGCGGGATCAACTTCTATCCCCTTTTTGCTGACTAGAAAACCTAACAACTTGCCAGATTCGACTCCAAAAACACATTTTTGCGGATTGAGTCTTAGCTTATAAAGAATGAGCCGCTTGAAAACTTGATTGAGAGCTTCGATGTGATCTTCCTCTTCTTTGGATTTCACCAGAATATCATCAACATACGCATCCATTATTTTATGCATCTGATCATGGAAAATGACAGCCATAGCACACTGATAAGTGGCTCCAGCATTCTTAAGCCCAAATGGCATGAACGTATAACAAAAAGTGCCCCAAGGAGTAGTGAAAGATGTCTTGGACTGATCATGAGCGGCCAATTTGATCTGATTATATCTAGAATATTCGTCCATAAAAAAGAACATAGCGTGACCTGTCGTGCTGTTGATCAAGAGATCAATATTAGGAAGCGAATAATCATCCTTAGGAGTTGCTTTATTGAGATCTTTGAAGTTGATACAAATTCGAACCTTGTCATTCTTCTTGGGAACAATGACAATACTTGCTAGCCAATCTGGATAGTCAATGGTTCGAATGAACCTTGCTCTGAGTAGGTCTTCCAGACCTTCCTCAACTTGTTGTTCCACTCGGGGATCCATTTTTCTTAGCTTCTCCTTAACTGGCTTAACATCTGGATTTAGAACGAGGCGATGTTCAACCAATTTGGTATTCAGACCTGGCATGTCCTCATACGTCCATGCAAACACTTCTTCATGTTGCTTGAGAAAATTCGTGAGCCTTTCTTTCTCTTCCGGGCTCAAACTGCTGTCAATCTTGAGAATTTTGGGATCGTCTTCTAATCCAATATTGATATTCTCAGTCGGATCTTGAACTAAGGATGATGGCTCATCTTGTTTCTGAATTGATGCAAATTCTGGTAATTCTTGAAGAGCTGAATCGAATTCTGTGGGTTCTTCTAACTGCTTTGTAGTCTGACTGCATTCTGCTCTTATTTTGACCAGATGGATTACTGCCGGCTTCGAAAAGGCATTTGGATTAAGAACGAGCTTCTTGATAGATCGGGAAGACATTCTGAAAATTGGAGAATAAATTGATTCAGGGAAATCGCCCATTATAAAACAAATTGCTTTTATTGAGAAAATAATTTGAAAAATAAAAGAGCAAAATAATGACAATTTTGCAAAGATTTGATAATGAGAAGTAAAGAGACAAATGACATCCAGATAGATGAAGAAAATTTGCAACTTTATTGAAAGATTGAATTGATCCGAATGACAATGATGAAAACGGAACGGGATATCATCCCAACAAAAGAATAGTAATGAAAAGACAAGCAGATTCTTTCAATGTGTCCCCTTGACGAAAATAGTGCCCTTCTAAGATCTTCTGCCATTGAAGCCTAATCCGGCTCTTTTAGGATAGTGCTAAGGAATTACAGGCTCGAGACAACCATCTCCATTTTTGCCCAGGCCTTGAAAAGGCTGATAGCCATGCTTCACCAATAGATCGAATCCCTTTTTAGCCTTCATAAATTGAGAGAACAGAGGATGATCCTTGAATGTGCTGTAGTCAATTCGTCCTCCAATTTTGAAAAACTGTGGGCCTCTTCATCGAGTCATAACCACTATATGCTCTGGTTGTTCTGTCATCTGCTGTATTTCCGAATTTTCTTCAAAACTGACCTCTTTAATGCCCCTAATACTAGAGATATCAGTAGTGAAAGTGGGTCTAGGAACCATGGATTGTGCTAGTCTCTGCTCTGGATCTTCGCCCAAGAGCATTGTGATCATTTCACCTTTTGACCACTTGACACACTAATGCAGAGTAGACGGCACCACATTCGTATTGTGGATCCACGGTCGTCCCAACAATAGATTATATGTGGGCGGCACATTGACCACATGAAAGAGAACTGAATAGACCGAGTAGTCAATGAAAATTTCCAAGAAGATTTTTCCTTTCGCTGTCTGACCATGATTATCGAACCCGTAGATGGTGATTGGGTCCGGGATGTATTCCTCCTCTTTGATGCCCAAAGCTTTGGCTGTCATTTCTGGGCATATATTGAGGCTACTGCCTCCATCTATCAGCACATGGGAAACCATCATTCCTCTAGCTCAAATCACAACATATAAAGCGTTGTTGTGGAATACATGCGGCTTCAGAAGGTCTTCATCTGAGAAAGTAATTGGAGTATTTGTCATGGCCTGATTAACTATCTGGGCCATGTCTTCAAGAGTTATGCTCGGTTTCACCTTGATTTTCTGCAATAGATCATCCAACACTTGCTGATGCTTGGCGGAAGCTTGGGCTAGATTCAAAATTGAGACATTGGACAATGCAGTTATCGGCTTTTGAGTTGTTGTCTTATTTTTCTCTGAGGCGGGCTTAATGAAGTGTTTGGGGAACCATGGTATTTTTTTAGCCACCTCAGGAGATACCCCAGCGGGCTTGGCAGATACCTTTATTTTGCCAAAGGCTGAGATAAGGTCCATTTTTTGAGCTTTGGACTGAGCCTGCTGCAGCACAAGGACCTGATGTTGAGCTTGCATATCTTTTTCAGAGCATGGTCTGATATGCTCTTGTGGTTGAAAAGGCTGCTCAGAAATAACCACTGTAGAATGATGAGAAAACGGTTTCTTCAGAATTTCCATATTCTCATCTTCGACACCCTCTATCAGAAGATTATTGTCAATGAGATTCTGAACAATATTCTTGAGAATGAAGCAATTCTCAGTATTATGCCCCACTGTTTTGTAACATTTGCAAAATTGATCTTTGAATTTCCCCATGGGCACAGGGGGATCGACCAACGTAGGCAACTTGACCATCTCTTTGGTCAACATGTACTCGAGCACAGTCTCGAAAGATTGGTCTAGTGGAGTGAACTTCCTATCATAGCTCCATCCTTCATGCTTTACTTTTTCACAGGGCTTTGGTCCCTGCTCTAATTGCAATGGCTTGTTGAACTGGGGGATAGATTTTCCTTTCTGATTATTCTTATGAGGGTTTGAACTCCCTACACCATAACAAAAGTCTCTATTCTGCCCCTTGCGGTGGTTTCATTTGTCATTTCTGACAGAGTGAATGAAATGAGTCTTTTTCTTCTGCTCATTCTGACTGTTGCTCTTAGTGAAAGTGAAGCCTTCATAGACTCTGTTCTCTATGCTCAACTCGATCCATTCGGCTCGCCTTGTCAATTCAATGAACGTCCTGGATGGTGCAATAGAGATGAAGCCTCTTAGAGGCTGTGAGAAATTGCTCAGAATTAGGGACAGAGCATGCCCCTCTAATATGGGGTCCCTCATCTTGTTGCAAGCCGATCTCCAGCGGTAAATAAAATCTCTGGCCTTTTCATTTTCTCTTTGTTTGAGGCCACAGAGATGACTGAGGGTGGGAAGTGCCTCAGCATTAAAGAGGAATCGCTCGATGAACATGTTTACCACCTTGTCAAATTCTTTCAGTTCGATCGGGTTGACATGTTCTGAGTACCATTTTGCTGCAGTTCCCTCCAGACTGCGAGGGAAACAAAGGAAAAATGCCCGGTTATCTCACTTGAATTTGGCACATTCAGCAAAGAACATAGCTAGATGTGCCTTGGGGTCGTCAAAACCATCAAATTTGATAAACTTTCTGGGGAGATTCTCGAGATTGTCGTCTCCATCCAAACCATCATAGAAGTCTTCGCTGGTGAAGATTTTCTTGCCCTTGTCGCGGGTCTGCAGATCTCGAACCATTCTGACTACATCTTTGAATTGCGGCTGGTCAGAGTTATTGACAGACTACTCTTTGAATTTATGGGCTGACCCTTGCCTTTGAGTTGATTTTTGAAATGTCTAATGAGTCTCAAATTCTTCATCTGAATCCTTCACTGATTCTTCTTCATCAGTTGTATCAACATTCTGAATAAACTTCTTGGCTACCTTTGAGGCCTTCTTCACTGCCCATCCTTTTGCCTTTTGCTTGACTTGGGTTTGCTCTCCACTGGCTTCAACTTGCTCTGCCAGCATCTTGCTCATCATCTTTTTGAACATTACATACATTTGAGGATCAATGTCATCCTCGACCTACTGCCCTTGATTTCTGCCTGAACGCGGGGAATCCATTTCTTCTTTTAAAGCTGTTGAATGTGCCATGCCTTTGACTGGTGCAGTTTTCTTCCCTGACCTTGTATGAACCATTAAATATCATGAATGCTCTCTGCATGGCAAAATTGATGGTTAGGCTTTTGAAAGAGATTTTGACTGGAAGAAAATATTTGTTGAGAATTTTGGTAGACAATTGAAAGAGTATCCCATTACTAGGGTTTGAGTCATCGCTGGGATTAAGACAATTGCGTTGTCATTCCTTTGTAAAGAAAATAAACAACTGAAAATCATGCCTTGTTACCTAGGCGAGGTCGTCAAACCAAGAATTGAAGAATTTAAAAAAAAATTATTCATTGAAGAGAAAACATGATTGCATCAATAATAAACTTGAGAAAGAGGGGGCGAACAGACAATTTGCCGCCACTCTTTATAATTAGCAGAGACACGAGGACCGGGAAAAAGTGGAAGAGTAACAAAAGAGTCCCAACCATATCTGGCAGAATGGTATGTTTCAGACCACTATGCTGATGTAAGGTCAAACTTTGGCACAACTCTTGATAGCAACCACATCTCTATGCGCTTCTGTCTCTGAGAAAACTGTCGAACACACCGCTCTGGATGATAATAAGCGCAGAAGAATGGACCAAGCAACTTGAATCTCTTGCCATATGCATAGGTGTATCTGGGAGGTGATAACTACCGATCAAAATAGTCTCATACCACTTCTTCCTGCAGATGATCAATCAGGAACCCGTACCGTGCAACTGGAAGAAGCTCCTTGCCGTTGTATCTGAACAAACTAGCTCTGGTCGGCACATGCTGAAGAAACCAAGACTGAAGTGCATAAGTACATCCCTCGACTAAGATGGACTCTCCAAGCGTGAAACGAGTCAATCCTCTGTATAAAAAAGCAAGCGCGGCCATGGCTATTGAAAGACGATTGGTCTGTCGACTTCCTCATCTTCTCAGAAGTTGTACTATTCTGACATCCACATAATTATGTCCGTCTAGAAAGAAAGCGAGTCCCATAGTGCACAGAACCATCGCATGCTGAATTCTCTCTTGAGTTGTTCTAGATAATGAGATGACTTATGCGAATGCCCCACACTGTCGGTAGATATCGATCAGGCTCACGTACTCATTCCCATTTTCTTCAATCAGTGGTCAAGACTTGCGCCCTATCATGCGAGCTAAAGCATCTTTAGGGTCCAGACCCTTGACATTGATCAGAAATTGTTGCTCTAATGGATCTCCAGGCTGACCGGCTGGCTCAGGCAATCCCATGATCTCTGAAAATTTATCCATTAATAGGGTCATCTCGCCCCACGGGAACCAGAACATGCAAGTGCGCGGATTCCACCGCTCTGCTAGTGCATGAATCAGATTGCCGTTGACTGTCAGTTTTCCCACTACGGATGCCAGTTCCAACCCACAATCGCTCAAATGGTTCAGAAACATACGAGAGAAGTTTTTGAACCAAACATAGTACTATCGGAGGAAGAAGGGTCCGGTGTTGAGAGTTCGATGCTCAGAAAGACTTTGTCGCACCTCGTAGGAGATGTGACCCTTAGAAAAGACAAAGTCGAACTGAATGGATGCCATTGGACTGAAAGATAGTAAGATTGGAATTAGACTTTTGGAAAAGTACAAGAATTTTGAAAATTGCAGGTAGGATAAAATAAAAAGCTGGAAATTCGAAGTCCAAACGAACGAAAGAATGGAAAATCACCTGAAGTTTTGAAGAAAAGGTGAATAATTTGGAAAAATTGTCCAGGGTTTTTGAGAAAAAAGAAGATATTTCATAAAAGATGGAAAATGAGGTATTTTGGAAAATTGTCCGGTATTTTGGAAAAATAGGAAAAAATATGAGAAAATAGGACGAAAATGAATATCATACATTCAATCACAAACAATTATGCACATACAACAATCTCTAAGAAGCTGACTCTAAATGCATTGATTTTGAAAGAGCTTTAGGACCCTAATCCTGACTCTAGGCTCAGATCAACTGTGTCCAATCATGCTATGCCGATATACTTGAGCCGAGGCTCGATGTACATGGCATAAAACTCATCTCTGGTTCTAGGTTTGTGTTTTCCCAACATCTTTGAGCGCCTGCCAATATACGTTGGACTATGGTCCTTGGTACGTGGCAGGGGGTGTTAGCCCAAATAAGTGGCTCAGTTGTGAGGCTCTGTCCCAAACTATGGTTCTGGAAGAGAGCCCAACAACGTGAAGACCGGGTAGACATAGGTGGGGTGGATTTTTAAAACATGAGCACATGCAGACAAACAGAGGGCTCTAAAACCTAAAGAGATAGAGATTTTGAATTTTTTTGAAGAAGCAAGCATTGTTTTCATACAATTCCTAGATTGAGGAGTGTTGTATTTCAGACCTAAGTCTAAGTGAGCATGAATAATTCTCCTCAATATAGTCCTACCAAACCATGCCTAGTCTACATGCAATTCATGTCAGTTGGGTTCAAGTCTAGGCTCCTAAGTTCACATGATATAAGAAAATAAAACTGACATTTTGTAGAGCACAATTTTGACAATTGAGCTAAGTCAAATCACATAATTGATCAGACGAAGACAGGTCCCATCTCGGTCGCCAAACCTTTATCATCGCAAAAAAATTTCCCTCTCTTGCGAGAAAGAAACGATCCTACGAGTCAAACTCGACCAAAGTTTTGAAAATAGTTTTTGAAAATTAACTCGCCTCCGTTTTTGAAAATTTGCGGAAAAATTCTGTGGAATGGGATTTGCCTGTCGGTACGAGATTCAACCGTTCTTGGCGCCTTTACCAGGGGTAATTGAACCAAGTATCAAATGTGTGCTTTGACTAAGTTAAATTATCTAAATTATGCTCTATTTTCCTAGAATGCACAGAGAATCAGGCATGTGCTATGGAATTTTGAAAAAGATGCAAGTTTTGAAAGAATAATGTTTGCTTTGGAAAATTGAAATGTACTTGAAAAATAATTGGAAAAGTGCTGGAAAATGGAATTCTTGGGAAAATCATTGAATTTCATTGAAAATCAGAAATTGAATTGGGAAAATGAATTCTCAGGAAAACTTGAATCTTAGGAAAATCGATTTTTGAGATTTGGAATTGCTTTTCTGAGGAAATGGATTTGAGAATTCTGAGAAAATCAAGAAGTTCATTGGAAAATGATTTTTTTTTAAATGAAAAATGGATTCTCAGGAAAATTAGATCTTTGAGAAAATCGATTTCTGAAAACTTGGGATTTTGAAATTTGAGAATTTTAAAACATTGGAAAATCTTGATTTGAACTTGGGAAATACTTTGAAGTCTCATGTGAAAATTTAGGATTCTGAGAAAATCAAATCTTGAGAAAGACTTGGAAATTTTTGAGAAAACTGATTTTTCTGAAATGGAATTGGGAAATGATTTTGAAAATAATGCAATTTGAATGATATGAATGAATGAATATAAATTTGAAAGGGAATTTCATTGAGGAATTGGGAAATCCTTTTGAAACTTTGAGAGATGCAGTGCATTTTTGAAGTTAGCCTAAGAGTGTAGGCTGAATATAGCTAATATGAAGATCATAAATCTTGGTTTTCTTTGTATTCTGACTATGGCCATAAATATGAATCCCACCGAGTTTATAAACTCAATAAGAACTTGTGCATGTGCCATTCGTGTCAACCATAGTGGATTTGGAAAAATGTGCATGAATGATACACTCATATATTGAAATTTTGCTGAAATTAAACTATATGCAATGCAATTCTATTCTAAGCAGAAAATGTAACTCTTATTCCAAATTATTACATTTGATATTATATTGAATTCGAAATGAAATAAGAAAATAAAATCTTCTTCTTGAATGTTCCTGCAAAACTAAAAAACAATGTTAGCACAAAAATGTAGGTTTTTCTGAATTTATCCAAAAATATTAGAAATTATTGGATACTATTCAGATATAAACCCAAATTCATACCCCTTTTGATAAAAATGATAAATAATGAATAAATTTTGAAAATAAACTTGGAAATTCGAAATTGGGGTCAAAATGACCAAAATGCCTATGATGACTTTGAAATCAAGGTTTTCTGAAAGTTTTGTAAATTTTGGAATTTTGAAAATCAAATGAAATAAATCAAACATAATATGATGAAATATGATGATATGCACAAAAAATTATGGAATTAGAAATTGAAATTTCGAAATTTGGGTCAAAATGACCAAAATACCCCTGATAACAAGACTATGGCCTTGAAACTAGGGTTTTCTGAAATAAATTTTACAAAAATGGAAAATATGAAATGCAAATGATATTGAAATTAACCCTAATATGATTCTACATGCTTATGTACATGAAAAAAAAGCCCTAAAATGGCAAAAATATCATAAAATATCAAATTTAACTTGATTAACGCCTGATTTTCGCTTCTGAATTTATAGATAAACTAACATATAAAGCATATGAACTTGGAATTGAGCCAAATTTGGTATGGACACCTAGACTAACCCTATAAACATAATGGAGCTCAAAAATTTAATTTTTTTATATTTTCTTAATATGGAAAATAGCTAAAAATCTTAAAAAATCAAAATTTTGCCTAAAATGTTGATTCTAAATGGGATTTAGGATATCAAACTTCCATAAAAATTTCCCAAATTTTAGGAGGTGACAGAGAAAAGTAAGGCAAGAACTTTTTATTTTTACACATTCTGGTTTTAACCTATGGTCGGAGTTGTACAGCTCCAGCAAGTCGGATCGAAATCCGACAACTCTAGGATTTGGGGGAAACAGACAGGTTTCGGGAAAAAATATGGGGAAAATAGCAGACAGATGGGAACATGGCTGAAATTGTTGAAAAATGTCCCTGACAAACGGAGGAAAATTTGATTATTTCACATCATTGGGGTTAGGGTTACGATTTAGAAATGGGCACACTATTGTCAGAGACCTAGATCTTTGAATATTTTTTATATTGAAATCTGTCAGTCAGAAAAATAAATCCGGGAAAAATACTGAGATAATCCAAAAAATCCGTAAATTTTAAGAAATTACAGAAAAATGGGTTAGTAACAACTTTTGTGTTAACAGTTTTTGCAGACAGGCTACGGGTTGAAAGAACACGGCACATTAGGGTCTGTCTATACCCTGACAAGGAAAAATTGAGGTTTTCCCAAGTGTCTGGAAAAATCGATTTTTGAAAGAGATCAAATCTGCTTGTAAAGATATCAAAATTTCCAGATAATTAGTAGATTTCATTGTGAATCTACTATGATTTTTAGAGGATGATTCAAATGCCCCACGAGGGTAAATCCGAAGGTTCTTGTCTGCTAAAACAGAAACTGGAAGTTGTAGAAATGGGAAATCTCAGTTTGGGATTTGATTTGTTTGAGGAGATTCCGAAACCCAAATTGATTTAAGTTTTTGATAAGACATCACAAACATAAAGAGCCAAGCATAAAAAAATTTCGAGATTTATCGATCAAAAATTGAGCATAAAATGATGACTAGATTGGACAGCTAAATGGAAAACCTATAAACTAACAAAATATGCATTAATGAAACAAGTGAAATATATCTAATGAAATAAATAAAAAGCAATACCTAAATTATACAATTTATATGAAAACAAAACAAATTAAAAGCATGGAGGAAAAATATTGATTTGATATAGCCATTGAAATGAGGGGTTCAATCCATTGGCTGGATGAATCCTCTCATTTATGTATGCTTTATCATGAAAAGTAAAAGAAGAAAACAAAACTCATTGTTTCCTATCATCTAGCATCACCAAGAGGGCCTTACTTCGATGGACAATCAAAAGGCAAACCATACGGCACTTGGCAAGATCGACACAAACATAAATATGCCTTACCTTGGGAGCAGTTGCAGCTATGGAGACCTGGAACACTGGTTGGCGGCTGCAAGTGTTGTCACCTAAAGGAGGTTGCAGCTAGTGGAATTGATTGATGTTGCAAGGAGATCTGGAACAATTCTGGATCTGCTGCTATGCTGGAATGGGTGCTGAAATTTTTGCTGATGAAGACCTGAAATCTGGACTTGAAGAGGCTGCAAGAGGGAGCTGGGAGTGAGAATGGCAATGTGGCAGCACTGTTGGTGAGCTGGAGAAATGGCAGCAATGCCTGCTGTGGTTGGAGTAAGAGGACTTGAAAAAGGTGGCTGGGCTGGGCATCCAAGGAGGTGGCTGCTGCTTCAAGGTGGTGGTTGTGTGTTGCTGCAATCAGAGGTGGGGGTGCTGTGTAATGAGAGAGAGAGAGAGAGACGTCAAGAAGGCTAAAGAGGCAGCCGTTCCTCCCTTTCTTTATGATAACTTAGGTTTTTAATCAACTAAAAACCTAAGTTTCTAATAATATGAGATGACCTTGATGAGTAGCTCTACATGAATGGCTGGTGGCTATGGAAAGGAAGGGAGGAAAGAAAGGGAAGAAAATAAAGGAAAGAAAAGGAATAAGGGAAAAGGAAAGAAGAGGAAGGAAGAAAGGAGAGGGAAAAGAAAAAGAAGGAGGGGGCTTACGTGAGTGTGCTGGAGAAGAAAGAAAGGAGGAATAAAAGAAGAAAACGAAAGAAAGAAAAGAAAGAAGAAGAAGAAAGGAAGAAAAGAAAGAAAGAAGGAAAAGAAGAAAAAGAAGAAAGAAAGAATGAAAGAAAAGAAGGAAGAAAAAGGAAAGGAGAAGAAGAAAGAAAGGAAATGGAGAGGAAGAGAGGGGCTAGGGGGGTCGATCCCCTTGTGGGTTCCACCTTAGGTAAAATAAAATAAATAAATAAATAAATAAAATAAAGAAAATAAAGAAAATAAAGAAAAAGTGATTTTTTTTCCTTTTTTATATATAAATTAAAACATAAAATGCAAATGGATGGGCCATCTCAGAGCGGGTCGAAATTCCACTTTTAAAATTCATTTTGACGATTAGAGGGGTAAAATAGTCTTTTCAAAAAATTTCTAGACGAAACGAGCTATTTTGGCAGTTTTTGAAACGAGCTCGGATTTTGAAGTTCAATACCCCGTTGCGAAGCAAATCCAGTGTAGAATTTGAAAATTTAATTTTGAAAGAAATCCAGATTGTTTTTCTTGAGAAAATATTTTCAAATTTAGACTCTTAGGGGTAAAAAGGTCAATTTTAGAAACCTAGGGCTTGAAATTGATTTCTAAAAACTTTTAAAACTCAATCTGGATTGAAAATTTTAAAACTGGAGTTCTGGACTTCGAAAATGAAATGAAATGTTATGAAATGCTCAGAAATGATATGAAATGAAGAGAAATGACTTGAAATGACTTGAAATGCTATGCGAAATGCAAACCCTGAATGAAGAATTTTTGATGTTAGACCCCAATTGACACTTGTACCAGTTTAAAAGGTGTTAAAATTGATAAAATTTGCAAAATGGTTCAAGAAATGGTTTTTAGACTCTACCAGGCCGGAGTGACACTAAAAATTAAGGTTTGAGCTGGATTGAACTGAAATAAACTAGATTGAGCTAGGTTTTAGAGTTTCAGAACTCAAGTGAACTAACCAGACACTGACTCATCTGACCTTTCTGACTAAATTTTCAAAAAAGTTGTCGTTTTTAGAGAAATGGTACCGAATGGTAACTGAAGTGAAGTGAATTACAAACCAGAGATGGGTTTGAGCTAGAACAAAGGTCAGTAATACTGAGATGAACTAAATTTGAAGCTCGAACACTAGCTCAACTGACTGGACTCAGCTCAATTTCAGCTGAAAGAGCTGAAACAGGCTAAAATGGGCTCCTAAACACTTGGAAATGGTTTGAACTAAAATTGGAGCACTTGAGCTCCTGGTGAGCTCAGGCTAGACTCAAGGGAGTATGACTGACTATGAATGACTGACTTGGAGACAATTGGCTTGGATTTAAGTGAGAAATGAGCTCATTTCTGAAGAAATGATCCCATTTTGGCAGGAATGGTCAGAAATGAAAATGGTCTATTCATTGTGAGCTCAAATGAGCTTGAAATGACTGATATTCTAACTGTTCTGAACTAACCAATGAGCTTGGTTGACTTCGACTGAGGTCTGGGATGTCCTAGGGGTAAAATGGTAATTTTTCTAATAAGAATGGTAAAGTAGTAGTTTTCTGGAACTGACTCGGGGTTTGACTCCTACAGTGACCTAACAGGTTTGGTACTGCATGAGGATGGTTGTCTGAAATGAGTGTGGAAAATTTGGGGTGTTTACACTCACCAGCGAAGGGGATCCAACCGCGGGTTGGCTGCAGAGCGAAGTTACCATAACAAGAGGACGACCGACGATAAGGTCGTCGGTGTGGGTCAGGGGAAAAGAGTGCGAGCGAGGAGGTTGTGGAGGGGGAAGACGAGAGGGGGAGGAAGAAGAGGAGTTCAGCGAGGGTCGCCGGTGAGGGGAACTCCGACGGCTGTCGGCCAGAGGCTGGAGGTCAGATGGGATTGGAGAGAGGGCGAAGAGGGATGAGGGCGGCGGCGACAAAGCTAAAGGGGGAAGGGGGGCTTGCAATCGAAGCGAAAACCCTAACCCCGACGGTCTTAGGCTCGCGGTGTGGGGGGCATGCCTGGTTCGGATCCGAACCCGACCCGGGTCCGACTTTTTGTTTTGTTGAAAACCTTGGGTTTTATAGTTACTTGTATTTTTGACGTCCCAATACTATTCAGTTAGCAGAATGCATAAAAAAGAGATGATGAGATAGCCAAGTCAAATACAATTTTGCAAAAGCTTTTGGTGTGAAGCAGTATCTATGAAGTTAGTATTCAGTTGCTAAAAAAAAAGGTTTATGCAGAAGCTTGATAATTAATTAAAAACAGTTACCAATCAATAGAATGTGTTTTTCTAAAAAGAAAAAAGTTAAAGATTTAACTGAAATTGGAAATACCTGGCAAAGACAGTCAAAGGCCAGTTTGTGGCTACTTGAAAAATTTGTGATGGAGTTCTCAATATAGATTGTAAGACTTATCTATAATTGTTTTTGCAGCTAGTAAGTATAAACACTTTTTCCCTGGTGGTACTATACTTGGTTCAAAAACTTCTCACGTATAAAAATAAAAAAAGATAAACAAAATTGATTTCCTAAAGTGGAGAAAGTATGAGGTCTATTTCCCTGCAATTTTATAAAGTTATAGTATATATTTTTACCTTCTGATGGAAAATTTATTTATCTTTTTTTATTTTTATCTTTTGTTTAAATTTTTTCTTTTTTCGACTAGTGCAACTGTGACAATACTTTTCTTGGCGCACCTTTATGCTACAAATTGCCTTTATGAATGGCAGATCATGTATTAGACTTTCTAATGGAAAATTCACTGAATTTCTCTCCGCTTTTGTTTTAACAGTCTATCTCTGAATTTTTTACAAAGTCAAATAGTATATACTATATCTCTTGATGGAGTTCATTTAATTTTTTTTTTGTTCTCATATATACTTTTAGATTGACACATTGGTTTGGAATTTCAATATGGTCAGAGGAAAGTATTAAACTTTTGTTATATATATATATATATATATATATATATATATATATATATATATATATATATATATATATATATATATATAACTAGGATAGTAACTAGGTTAGTTTAGTTTGGTTCCTTTTTGTTTTTTAGTTGGGATGAGACTAGTCAACCCATAGAGTCGGGAGTCCAACGACTCTCCCTTTTGGAGCTCCAACTTTGTGTATAAATAGGGGGCAAAACCACCATAATATGTATGCTTCTTGCATGAGTCTTGATCAATAAAATATTATTTTTATTCCTTGTGCTTGCCCCTTTAGTGGGTGTTTGTGTGTGAGCTCATTTTATGACTTGTGTATGTTCTTTTGGTACTTTGGTGGAACTGTTTTGAGTGTCCACTTTGTTGTTTGGTGAATATCTTCAAAGGACCTTGTTTTCTTATATGGTATCAGAGCATTGAAATGAAAATGAAAACAAGGTCCTTCTAATTCCAATCTTCCTATCTTTTAGTCGAATGACATCCAGTCAGCTCGACTCTGTCCTTCCTGAGGGTCATATCTCCTACGAGGTGCGATAAAGTCTTCCCGAGCATCGAGCTCTTAGCACCAGACCCTTTTTCCCCCGGTGGTACTATACTTGGTTCAAGAACTTCTCCCGTATGTTTTCGTACCACTTGAGCGATTGCGGGTTGGAGCTAGCATCTGGAGTAGAAAAGTTCATAGTCAACGGTAATCTGATCCATGCGCTGGCAGAGTGGTGGAACTCACGCACTTATACTTTCTGGTTCCCATGGGGCGAGATGACTCTGCTGATAGATGAGTTTTCAGAGATCTTGGGACTGCCCGAGCCAACCGGTCAGCCTGGAGATCCATTGGAGCAACATTTTTTTATCAATGTCAAGGGTTTGGACCCCCGAAATGCTTTAGCTCGCATGACAAAGCATAAGTCCTGGCCGCTGATTGAGGAAAATGAAAATGAATATATGAACCTGATCGAGATCTATCGACAGTATGGGGCATTCACAGAAGTCAACTCATTATCCAGAACAACTCGAGAAAGAATTCAGTATGTGATGGTCGTATACACTGAAGGGCTCGCTTTCTTCCCAGATATACATATGTGTATGAAAAGCAGTTCAAGCTACTTGGCCCATTTTCCTGTACCTACTACTATCCAGAGCAATGCGCCAGGCAATTTTCTCAAAGACAGAAGCGCGTAGAAGCTCAACTACTATCGGGGGTTATGCCAGAGTTCGATCTTGCATCAGCACAGTGGTCTGGAACATACCATTCTGCCAGATATGGCTGGAATTCTTTCATCATTCTCACTCTTTTCTCCAGTACTCGTGTCTCTGCTGATCATTAAGAGTGATGGCAGACTGTCTATATGCCTCATCTTTCTCAAGTCTACTATTGATGCAATCATATTTTTCCTTTAATAAAAAAAAATCCTTCAATTTTCATTCTATCATGGTTTGACGACCTCGCCTAGGTGACAAGGCATATTTGCAGTTGTTCATTCTCCTCGTAAAGAATGGCAACACAATTGTCATGACTTCAGTGGTGACCCAATCCCTAGTAATCGAATGTTCTTCCAATTATCTACCAAATTCTCATCAAATATTTTTCCTATATTCATTTCTATCCTAAATCTTCATCATCAAAATTTAATCATCCATCTCATTCTGCAGAGAATATCGGTATTCCCAAGTGGTCCAGATCAGATAAGAAGACGCTGCTATATCAAGTGCATCAGTGATTTTTAAAGCATCAAGTAAAAAGAGATGAATTCTCCAAGAACTGTTAGAAGACAGAGTCAGAACTGACAGAGATGACATTGATCCTACTGCATATCAAATGTTCAAGAAAATGATAATTAGGATGATGTTTGAGCAAGCTGAAGACAGTCTCAGAAAGGCTCCCCTCAAGGAAAAGACATATATCTCAATCTCGCAGAATATCATTGGCAAGAGCAGCAACGCAGAAAGTTCCAAGTCCAGCAGAAGCAGCAATGGAGGCAAAAAGGGAGAAGCTTTCAAACAAGACAACAAGCCCTTCTCGTTAGACTCTCACCAGAAATCTCAGCAAAAAGAAAAGATAAAGCGGGATGGCTGGGGTTACGATCACCAGTTTACTCCTCTCGAACAGTCTCTCGATGAAATCCTTGAATATATGTTGGCCAAAGAATTGGTAAAGCTCCCAAGAGTCACAAATCCTCCCACAATCATGGGAAGATTCATGGACCAATTCTGCAAATTCCATCGGGCAATAGAGCATGATACCGACCACTGTTTCATCTTCAAGAACATTGTCCAAGATTATATCGACAAGAATTTCTTCGTTGAGGATGCGAAAGCATATCAGTCAACTGTCTCAGCTAAGTCTCAATAGAAGTCAAGCACTCGGCAAAAAGTACAGCATAACAGTCAAAACTAGAACCGCAAGATGGCCCCATTGGGTCAAATACTTTAGAGCTTTTTGAAATACATGCTCGCAAAAGATATGGTCAGACCTCCAAAGGTTCACTTTACTCTTTCTGCCAATGATAGCAAAAGCAATAAGAAAAATCATGATAACTATTCAGAGGGATCTAAGGGCCAAAAAGGAAAGTTCTCCAATAAGGATAAGCCTCTTTAATCTAGTCCTTAGCATAAAGAGAAAGATCAACAAAAGCCAAAGCGCAAGGATTGGAGTACAGATCGGAAATTCACCCCTTTGGACCAGACACTCGAAAGTGTTCTGAAATACATACTCGCAAAAGATATGATCTGTTTACCCAAAGCAGCTGATCCTGTAACAATCATGGGTAGATTTAAAGAAAAAATCTGCAAATTTCATCGGGCAATAGGGCATGTGTGAACACCCCAAATTTTTCAAAATATTATAAATATTCCCTTTTTGCCCCTAACCCCATTTTCTGGGTAATTGAGTCACTTTTAAATCTAAATTCCATTTTATTTCTCAAATTTTTCTGAAATTAAATTCATTTTATATATCTGACTCAATTTCGGATCTGGATCCAGATAAAAGATCCAAATCTGAGCTTCGTTGTCCAATTTTTAAATTAAATTCTCAAAATTACCAAAATAACCTTTTAAAATGGCTCAGACAGTTCATCCGGTATCCATTTGGATCCATCGCGTTATATTCCTTGATTTGAGGTTTAAAACTTGAATATTTTCTCAAAACTTGGGTCCAAACCCATTTTCTGAAGAAATTTCCCCAAAATAGCCTTGGAAACCTTCTTTTGTAAATATTTCTCCAAAAATACAAAAAAATTAGTTTAAATCTTTGTTTTTCCGTAAATTTTAGGATTTTATTTCAAAAATATCAAAAAAATATAGAAAATGAAGAAAAGAACAATATATATATAGATAGAAAAAAATAGTTTTTTAAAGAATCACTTTTTAGAAAAAACTCGTAAAGGAACAGCCTTTTGGTAAAAGCCCTTTTTAACGAAAATTTCTTTAGGGTTTCATAAACCCTCCCTCTCGCGGTCCATCGCATTCTCTCACTTTCTCTCGCACACTCTCCTCTTCCAGAAGTTTCCCCAACAAATTCGCTCAAGAAACCCTCAATCGCCAACCACCCAGGCGACTCTCCTCCACCCATCACTAACGGACCTCCCTTCTAGACACTTCCTCCTCTTCTTTAAGAATCGGCAAAGGAAAACCCGGAGGGGTATCCATTTTCCATCCCTTAACCCCTTCAATCTGTTTCCCCTCTCAATACACTTCATTGACATCCATCCCTCATCTCACCACTTACACATTTTTCTTCCCCTGATCTTTCCTCTCGATTCCTTTTCCTTAGTAGTAGAAGCAGAAGGAAAGCCTTCCTTATCTCCATCCTTCAAGATCCTTTGTAAACCAGAAATTATTTTAGAACCCCTGCAGAGTTTAGGTGAATATCCCTTCTTCCTCTTTCTTTTCTCTGGTTTTTCCTATTAACTTCCAATTTCGGCCACCATTAATACACCATGGATGACGATTGAGTTGCATATAGCAACCCCAACGCATCCCAGTGTAATAGCGACGAAACGAATGGTTCCAACAATTTTTTTTTTGTTGTTGATATAAATGCAAGTTTCTTTAGATTTTTATGCTCTTCTGTAATTCGTGGAATTGTTTCTTTACCTTTGTAGGTTTTATTCATTTTTCTTTCCTTTCTTTCCGTTATTTTTATTCTCCAGTTTGTTTACATTCTTGCATCGCTCCCTGTTATGTATTTTTTACCCTCGTTAGCTGGCATTCGGAAGTAGCTAAACTTCCCTTTTAGCTAAATACACTTTATTTGCATCTTTGTGAATGGCAATCTAGAGCTACCGATCCACTCAAGTGATCTATCTTCTATGAAATTACGTTTATGCAATTAATGACAGGAAGGGGTCATCCTTCACGGCGATTTCTTCTTATTCTGAATATATATATATATATATATATATGCAGTTTGGGATTTCGGAAGTGTTATCTCTTCAAATTGTCGTTCTCCTTTATCTCATCCTCAAGCAATGATTGTGTTTATGTTTCGTAGATATCCCATTTAGAAGTTTTTTTTGAATATTTAATCATCCACGTTTTGAATCACCTGTATTAGGTTTAAGTGTCACATTAGGATTATTCTTCTCTGTTCTATCAGATCTGCTCCTGAGAGTTCAAAATTTGGTGATGGTGGCTGCATCAATTTTTTTATTATTATTATAAGGTGGTAATAGGATGGATCTGGGTGACGACAAAATTTCAGTGTGTTTACCCAGAGGGGTATAGGATTAACCTTCTGATTGAGGCAATTCTAGTTCAATAGTTGTGGAGAGCCCATATGCAAGGTCTGTTGAATTTTTTTTAATATGACTACAGTTCGATAATAACAATGGCATTGATATGCTGGGTTCTGAGCATGGTAAAAAAAAAAAGATTCAGAAAATGGTTTTGTTGGCCAAACGAGCCTCCTGAATCTACAAGACTGCAAGAGATACCATCTCATGGTGAAGAATGTGCGTCAGACAATCATCTTTCTGCCTTTCCCCCTTTTCCTTTGTTGCAGAGTTCTAATGATGTAGCTTCTGGCCCAGCTCGTTCTTTTATTCTGACTGCATAAAAATGGTTGTCAAAGATGATATACTGGTAGTATGGTGCCTGCAGGGTCTGTTTATAATATTGGCATGGCCTTCATGTGATGCCATGATGCATGGATTCAATGGAGTAAGAGGTAACAACATCCACATAGAGGTAATTTGTTATAATCTTCAGCAGTAGCTCATATTCTTCAAAGATCCATGGACATTATCTAGTTTGAAATCTCATATCATTACTAACTTATTCTCCCTTATTTATTTTTTATTTATTTTTACTGCATTTGTCTCACCCTGTTATAATGCTAAGTCTGTGTGTTTTCCTGTTAGAGTCTGTAATGACGTCTAATTAGATATTCTATTTATCATACTCACATGGTTAGCCTCACATCAATGCACGCTGCTGTCATGAAATTTAGGAAAGGTTTTATACTGATAAAGCCTTGGTTGCTTTGTTTATATCAATATATCTTTTTAATATGTTTAATCATTTGGTTGCCGCTAGTATGAAAGGTTGCAAGACCTCGTGTGGTCTTTGTAAGATGTCCATCACAGAATTCTTAAATAAGATAGGGTCATTGTTTCCTTGTCTCAGGAAGCATCTTGACACTGCAGTATATGTGCTGAAGGAGGGCTCTGAAACCTATCAAAAACCATTGGGGAAATAAATCTGAATCAGCTGGTAATCCAAGCATAGCTCAACCTACGCAAAATCAATCTGCTGTGAACAAATTAAGGTATTGCAAATTAATGTGTTACTATCTATTAACTTACTGTGCAATGCTCCATTTATCGAAAGAGTTTCTCAAGGCTCTAACCAATCTTGGTTGCTGAAAGAGTTGGCGAGCTGCTCAGGATTATCCTGTGCTCACTGGTAGCCTCAATTTCACCCATGCACATGGGGAGGCTGAAAAGGGAGATGTCCTTGAGGAAGATAATGCATCAAAAGTTTATTATGGCAAAAGCATTTGAGAAAGAAGACAGTGATTCCATTATATGGAGTTTTATATGTGCATTTGCTGTGTTTTCTATGGTTTAGCTCAATCAGGATTGGAGAGCATTATGATGGTCAATCTCTTGCTCAATGTGGTATACATCTCTTGAAAGATATGGTGGTGGATCTAGCCAATATAATTATTTATTTGAAGCTTATAACTATTGACAGTGATGTCTACAGCAAAATGAATGATGTGGGTTTTAGTACTGTGTTCATTGTCAACTAGAAGCATTTTAAAGAAATCAGGTATTCTGCATTTTTTTTTTGTTTTATCTTAAACATTGTTACATTACATCCTGTTATAATGTATCCTACTTATCGTGCTACCTGCAATGATGCTACTCACCATAAATTTCAATTTCACGCCTATCTGGCTGGAGCAACGCACATACCACCATCCCTTCATATGTTATGCACAACATAGCATGTATATATCACCAACCTTGTTACCTGCACCAAATCCACTACCTGTCGTCACCTTGTCTTCTAGCACATCCCCCTCTCTTGCCTTCACTCTTAGTCGTTCACCACTCATTTTCATCTGCACAGTAACATTACCCCCTGCACATAGGAGTGTCTTGAGTTATGCATCTGTTTCTATGCCGGAAGTTATGCATTTGTTCTATGCCCGAAGTCACGCTTTTGTTTCTATGCCAAAAGGTATGCATCTGTTTCCATGCCATAAATTATGCATTTTTTTATGCCATAAAGTTATGCATCTGTTACCATAGCTTCAGTCCAGGCATGCCATTTATATACTTGACTTATATCATTTCCAAGCATATGCCATGTTTCATACATCCTGCATATTGTCCAGCATACTGTCCAGCTGTCTATTATGCCTACAAGGCATGCACTGTTCGTGGCACTTCACCTTTGCTATACCCATGTTATACCTGTGTTAACATCTTTTTTTTTTTCTCACAGTGGTTCACCGGGAAACACTGTGGTTTTTCCACTGTTATGGTAGTTCATCCAGGACTACCATAACTGTCTTTCCTTTTGCAGTGGTTCACAAGGAACCACTGTGGTTTTTCCACTGTTATGATAGTTCATCCAGGACTACCATAACTGTCTATCCTTTTGCAGTGGTTCACAAGGAACCACTGTGGTTTTTCCACTGTTATGGTAGTTCATCTAGGACTACCATAACTAACTTTCCTTTTACAGTGGTTCACAAGGAACCACTGTGGTTTTTCCACTGTTATGGCAATTTATTCTTTTACAGCGGTTCACAAGGAACCACTGTGGTTTTTCCACTGTTATGGCAATTTATTCTTTTACAGCTGTTCACAAGGAACCACTGTGGGTTTTTTTTTCTTCACTCATCGCATGTAGATATTCATTCAAGTATGGCATTGTCTATATATATATACATGTATATGTATATACCTACATACATATATGTATACATTTCCTGACCAATGCAGGTGTGCCATATGCCTTTCACATTCACAATGGATAAAATCTCTCGTGTGAGATTTAGAACAGTTATTTACATTCGTACTTTTTTTTATTATTCCCCTTTCATGCTAATTTTTTTTTTCTCTTGCAGGATCATGAGAAAAGTTTGAATTGGGAATTTTTGATGTTTTCAATTCCAGGTGTTGTAATAAGTTATATGTTTAATGAAAATTCTACATTGTAAGTCTTAGATTAGAATGGATGAGCATATAAATAACATTTGTTTTATTATTTTCCTTTGTTTCTGAAAACTCACAAATGGAAACACGAATGGCACGTTCACCATTCTAATGGGAGATGACTAATCCTAAGTTGATGATTTGCATCAATGGCCATAGTCAGGATGTGAACAAAACTTATGATTTTTATCTTTTATAAAATAACACTGGGTCCACACTGGATCCTTTTCAAAATTCATCATATTTTCTTTAAATATTTTCTTCTTTTATCAGAGTTTAGCTTAAAATTAATTCAATATATATATCAATGGCCATAGTTAGGATATATTGAGAATTAATTTCATTTTAAACTCTATAAAAGCACCAAAATCTGTTTTATTCTTCACCTGAATTTAAATAAAGATTATTTTATAATACATTCAATGACCATAGTCAAGGATGTATTGTATTTTCAATCTTATTTTAATTCATTTAAAGAATGAGATATGTTTCTTTTCAAAATCCCATTTTAAAATTCTTTAAATTCATTCATCATTTAGGATAGAATTGCATCATATTTTCAAAATTCATTTTCCAAAATTTCAAGTAATCTCAAATATCTTTCTTCAATCTCTATTTCAATCCATTCTTCTATCTTATTTCAAGGATTTAAACTTCAATTTCAAAGTCCAATTTGACTTTGAGATTTCAAATTCAATTTTATATTCAAAATTACATCTTAAAATTCAATTTCAAAGTTCAATTTAACTTTGAGATCTCTGATTCATCTTCTGATTCCAAATTCAAACTTCAAATTCAAAGTCCAAATTTGACTTTGAAATTCATTTGTATATTCAAGATTCAATTTCTAAATTTCAAATCAAATTTCAAAGTTCAATTCAACTTTCGAATTTTGAATTCATTTTCAGGATTCAAATTTGAATTCAAATTTGAATTCAAATTAACATCGCAAATTTCAAAGCTCAATTTAAACTTTGAAATTCCTGAGTCATCTTCTAAAGTTAAACTTCAAAAATCCAATTCTAGATCTCGAACCCAATTCCACCTTGGATCTCAGACTTCAGATCCAAATTCCATCATTGGATTCCAAATCTTGGATCTGATTCCATTTAAAATCCAGAATCCAACTTCACCTTGGATCTTAGACTTCAGATCCAAATTCCACCCCAAACTTCAAAACCAAATCCATTCTAGGATCCAGAACTCAAACTCCACTTTGGATCTCAGACTTCAGATCCAATTCTATTTTAGGATCCTGAATCCAATTCCATCATTTGGATCTCAGATTTCAGATCTAATCAGGATCCCAAATCCAGAATTCAAATCTCATCTTAGATTTTCAACCCTATTTAGAATTCAAACTTTGGATTCAAATTCTATCTTAATTTCAGATTTCAAATCCAAATCCACTTTCAAATCTCATCTGGACTTCTTAAATCCATTTCTATTTATACCATTTAAATCCTGATTTCAAATCTTAAATATGGAATTCAATTCCACTTTAAATATTCATCTCCTCTCCTAAATCCAAGTAAAAAATTCAAATTCAAAGTCAATTTCTGACTTTGAAACTTCATTTCCTTTTCACTCATCTTTCAATCATTCTTTTCAAATTCAAGAGTTATCTTCCCAACTCTGATCATTTTCAAAGACTTAGAACTTCAAAATATCCTTCCTGATCTATCTCAAGTTCTAAGTTAGATTCTACCATTCAGAAACCATTTCTTCACTATCAAGTTCATCTCAAAACACTTGGGAATTTTCAAAAACATCTTTCAAAAGAGCATACATCCTTGCATTGTACAAGCATGATTCTTTGTGCATTTAGACTTAGGATAAATTCTTAGATAATATTTTAGCAAAGCAAAGAGGCATAAATTGGATCCTTGGTTCGATTACCTCTGGTAAAGGCGCCAGGAACGATCGAACATCGTACTGACGAGCGAATCCCGTCTCTCTATTTTCCCGCAAATATTTCAAAACGGAGGCGAGTAATTTTTTAAATATTTTCAAATTAAGGTCAAGTGAGACCCCGCAAAAGAGTTCCTCTCTCTTCCTCTTTCTCTTTCTCTTCTCTTATCTCTTATTTTTTCTGTCTTTTATTTTACTCCCTTCAAAAAGGAGGAAAATAGAGGTTAGAAAGAAAGAGAGAGAAAAAAACCAAGAGAGGAAAATTTTTGCAATGATCACAGCATGACACTGAGAATTTTTTCGTCTTAAAGAATATCATTCAAGATTACATCGACAACAATATCCTTATTGAAGATAAGGAACCAGTCGACCATCCTAAGCAAGTTTTCTAAGAAATTGCAACATCAAGACTATGTAACTTTCATCATTTTGTCATTTTGAAGGGACAACACAGTCCAAGTTCTCTTATCAATTTATTATTTTCTTCTTCAATGCATTAATAAAATTATCAATTTTCCTCATAAGCTTGTTCTCCCTCTCTGTAAAATGTCATTTCATGAGGAATGACCCTCTTCATAGTCCCTCCTGAATCGATCAAAAGTCAGTTGCTTTGTTATTTTCAAAGAGCATTCTTCAAACATCAATTTTCTTCCTTTTATCCAAAATGTGTTTCCCCTATTACACTGGGGCATTATTTTGAAAATTATCTTTAAAACGTTCTGTATGCAGACAGAATCACATAAATCTCTCATTTTGCACGCATGCACACCCATTTACATCATGTTGCATTCATTTGCATTTGCATACATTCATTTGCACTCATTTGCATTAAATTCATTTACCCTTCAGGTTAAGGGATAAACCTGAGTTGCCCATTCAGGATAAGGGATAAATCCTGAGACCCCGACAGTTTTCCAAGTCGTCGTGAGGGTGAGGACTCAAAATCTTCTATCAGAATCAATTGGTAATTTTTCAAAAACCCAGTGTTCGTGCTGGTAATTCTTCAAAACCCAGTGTTCGTGCTGGTAATTCTTTAAAACCCAGTGTTCGTGCTGGTAATTTTTCAAAACCCAATGTTCGTGCTGGTAATTTTCCAAAACACAGTGTTCGTGCTGGTAATTCTTCAAAACCCAGTGTTTGTGCTGGTAATTCTTCAAAACCCAGTGTTCGTGCTGGTAATTCTTCAAAACCCAATGTTCATGCTGATAATTCTTCAAAACCCAGTGTTCATGCTGGTAATTTCTCAAAACACAGTGTTTGTGCCCGTAATTTCTCAAAACACAGTGTTCGTGCTGGTAATTTTCCAAAACCCAGTGTTTGTGCTGGTAATTTTCCAAAACTCAGTGTTCGTGCTGGTAATTCTTCAAAACCCAGTGTTCATGCTGGTAATTTTCTAAAACCCAGTGTTCGTGTTGGTAATTCTTCAAAACCCAGTATTCATGCTGGTAATTTTCCAAAACCCAGTGTTCATGCTCGTAATTTTTTAAAATCCATTGTTCATGCTGGTAATTTTTTAAAAACCTAGTGTTCGTGCTGGTAATTTTTCAAAAACCCAGTGTTCGTGCTGATATTTTTCCAAAACCCAGTGTTCGTGCTGGTAATTTTTTAAAAACCCAGTGTTCATGCTGGTAATTTTCCAAAATCTAGTGTTTGTGCTGGTAATTTATGATTATCGCAAAATTTTTCCTCTTTGGTTTCTCTCTCTTCATTCTCTTTTCCTTTCTAACCTCTATTTTCCCTTTTTGAAGGAGAAAATAAAAGACAGAAAAAAATAGAGAAGAGAAAAGAAGAGAGAAAGGAACTCTTTCGTGAAGGTCTCACTTGACCTTAATTTTGAAAATATTTTAGGAAATTACTCGCTGCCGTTTTGAAAATTTGTGGGAAAAATGGAGAGACGGGATTCGCTCGTCGGTACGAGGTTCGACCGGTCCTGACGCCTTTACCAGAGGTAATCGAACCAAGGATCGAATTTATGCCTTTTTGCTTTGCTAAAATATCATCTAAGAATTTATCCTAAGTCTAAAATGCACAAAGAGTCATGCTTGTGCAATGCAAGGATGTATGCTCTTTTGAGAAAAAAAATGATTTGAAAATGTCCAAGTGTTTCTGAAATGAATTTGATAATGAAGTGAAGAAATGGTTTTTAAAAGTTAAATCTTATTTAGAACTAGAGATGTATCTGAAAAGATATTTGAAGTTCTAAGTCTTGAAATAATCAGAGTGGGAAAAATAAATTTTGAATTGAAAAGAATGAAGAGAAAGGGGATTTTGAAGCTGAGATAGAAAAAATGAAGTTTCAAAGTCAACATGGACTTTGAATTTGAAATTTGAATCCGGATTTCGAAGTAGAGATGGAATTTTGAAATGGAATTGAATTTCAGATTTTAAAATTCGAAATCAGGATGAAATTTTGGATTTAAGAAATCCAAATGGAATTCTGAAAATAGAATTGGATTTAAGAAGTTCAAATGGGATCTGAAAATAGGATTGGTTTTGAAACATGGAATTGGGAGTGGAACTGGATCCGGAATCTGGAATCCTAAATGGAATTGGATCCGAAGTTTGGAATTCAAAATGGAGTTGAATCCGAAATCTGGAATCTAAATGGATTGGATCCGAAGTCTGAGATTCGAAATGGAGTTGGATCCGAAATCTGGAATCCTAAATGGAGTTGGATCTGAAATCTGGAATCTCAAATGGAGTTGGATCCAAAGTCTGAGATCCGAAATGGAGTTGGATTCGAAATATGGAATCCTAAATGGAGTTGGATCCGAAGTTTGAGATCCAAAATGTGTTGAGAAACTCTGTTTTGATGTCACATAATATGATACACTGTCTTATTTGATTTCATATGATATGATAATGTCTTCTTGAAAAATGTTATATAATGACTGGATATGTTTTGCCATATATCTAACGAGTATTTGATGCAAGGATATCTCACTCAAAAAGGATGGAGACCTCTTGTTCAAGTACAACTATGGTGCAATCATACTCCTTGAAGAAAAAGCTTGATGAGCCATGCATTTCTAAAGTCCATTTAAAGATATCGGCTACCTCAAGTTGAAGATTTTTTTCTTCTTTAGAGTCATATGTAACAGAACCTTCAGAAGCATGCATATTGCATATTACATACTCATTCATAAAAGCTATTTCATAAAAGTATACGATAGTTTCAAAAAGCTCCTTTTTGAAAACAAATAATTGTACCTTCTTACAACCCTTTATGAAAAATGTATTTTGACATGATTTCAAAATGTAATAATTGTACCTTATATCATATACAAGACAACTTGAAAAGTAATGATTTTAAAAGTAGGAAAAAGACAAAACATGAAATCGGCTACACAAAGAAAACAAATATAATATGTTTTGAAAAGACTCTAGTTACCTTCTTTAAAGAAATGATTTCAAATATAGGAAAAAGACAAAACATGAAATCGGCTACACAAAGAAAACAAATATGTTGTGAAAAGACTCTAGTTATCTTCTTTAAAGAAATGATTTCAAATATAGGAAAAAGACAAAACATGAAATCGGCTACACAAAGAAAACAAATATAATATTGGTTTTGAAAATACTCTAGTTACCTTTTTACAAACCCATAGAATGTCGACTTACTTGAAGTCATCATTCTCTTTGTATAGCATTAAATACCTCCTGTAAGTAGGGATGGCAGTGGACCGGGGGAAAGCGGGGCCCCGCCCCGCCTCGCCCCGTTTGGACCGGGGATGAAGGGTATGAAACGGGGATGGAGGCGGGGATGAAGGTTAAAATCCATCCCCGTCCGGGGGTGGAGGCGGGGATGGACTGGCACGTTCCCCCGCCCCGCCCCGCCCCGCCCCATCCCCGCCCCGGCCCCGCCCCGGCCCATCCCCGCCCCGCCCCCGGCCCATCCCCGTCCCGGCCCCGCCCCATCCCCGCCCCCAACTCAGATGAACTGTTTACTAACCCTAACTCCCTTCCCTAATTTCCTAACCCTGGAGCCGGGCGACGTTACTGTGCACGTAGGACGCCGGGTTCTCGATAGCGTACCGGACTCCGGCCTGGGCGGCGAGGTGCATCACGTGGGTGAAGGCGACGAGGTCGAAGAGCTTGGCCAGGAGCCGGGCGTCGTTGATGTCGCCGGCGATGACGAAGACGCCGTGGTCGCCGAGGATTCGACGGCGGGCCTTCTTGAGCGAGGGGTCGTAGTAGTCGTTGAAGTTGTCGAGGCCGACGACACCGTCACCGCGCTTCCGGAGGGCGAGCGAGACGTGGGTGCCGACAAAGCCAGCGGCGCCGGTGACGAGCACGCTCATCCCGCGGGGTCGGGGACGGGGGCGGGGTCGGGACGGGGACGGGGCGGGGGCGGGGCGGGGACGGGGACGGGGCGGGGACGGGGACGGGGACGGGGCGGGGGTGGAGGACATGAAACGGGGATGAAGGCGGGGGTGGAGGATAAAATCCATCCCCGCCGCGGAGGCGGGGCGGGGGTGGAGGATAAAATTTTGAGGCGGGGCGGGGGTGGAAACCTTGTCCCCCGCCCCGCCCTACTGCCATCCCTACCTGTAAGAAATCCTTGTTAAATATCCTTCTCAGGAATGTCGACTTACTTGTAGTCTTCATTCTCTCTGTAGACTTTGAAAAACACAACATAAAGAAAACTCTTGACATGACTATGTACAAATAAATATCTCAAAGCATTTATTGTACTTACACTCATTTAAAGTAAAAAAGTACTTATGTACCTCAAATCATTAATTAGAATAAAGACAAAACTACATAATAGCTTACAATCCAACGTTCAATGTACTATTGTAAGAAATAGACTTTTTACATAAAATATGTATTACCTAAAATATTACAACGACTAGTGTACCCTATATGTTACTTTTATGGAAAGAAGACCTTCTCGAATTTCTCTAAAGATGTTTTTGAAATGACATGACATTTCACATCTCAAAAAGGCTACGATTTCAAAAAGCCAACGACTATTTTTTTAAGCTATAAAAACACACTCAAATGAACTATTCAAACAACGAATGGAATAGACAAGTGAGCTTACAACGAGAAAAATTCCTATTCGATATTTGAAAGAGAGCCTAGAAAAAAAGAGAGAAAATAAAGAGAAAAAATAAAAAATAACTCTTTGACAAAGAGTATCTTTTGAGTGAAAAGAACAGAACATTCTGAGAATCCTTCATTCGTGCATTCATATCATTTTGAAGGTTCTATATGAAGTATTGTAACTTTATGTTATTTATTGTATCCCTTCTTTGTTGAAAGAAGTAGACCTATGAGAAAGAGGGTGTTGCCCTTCTCTGTTGAGAGAAGAAGACCTCTGTGTAAGAGGGTGTTGTCCTTCTCTGTTGAGAGAAGAAGACCTCTATGTAAGAGGGTGTTGTCCTTCTCTGTTGAGAGAAGAAGACCTCTGTGAAAGAGGGTGTGCCCCTTCTCTGTTGAGAGAAGAAGACCTCTGAGGAAGAGGGTGTTGTACTATTTATCTGGTGACTCGGATGTTATAGTGGAAAGCTCAAGTGGTTTGCTTGGGGACTGGATGTAGGTCAGGGTTTTGACCGAACCAGTATAAATCCTGTGTTTATTGTGTTGTGCCTTATTGCTTTATTTTTTATTATATCAACTTGCATCGTATTTCACTATTCACCCCCCCCCTCTAGTGGAATTTCAAAATGGAGTTGAATCCGAAATCTGGAATCCTAAATGGAGTTGGATCCGAAGTCTGGGATCCAAAAATGGAGATTGGATTTGGAAATCTGGATCCAAATTGGAATTGGGTTCTAAATTTAGAACCCAAGATGGATTTTGGATTTTTGAAGATCCGAAATGGGACTTTTGGAGATGGATCTGGATTTTGAAAATCCAGATTTGAATTAAAAGTGGGCGTTTAAACTTTGGGAAAAATCGGATTTTGAGATTCAGAATCAATCTCAAAACCTTGATTTTGATTTGAGAATCAAGACTCAATCTTTAGATAGCACTTTGAAGATGAAGAATAAGTTTGATTTTGAAGTTTGAATTTTGGAATTTAGAAGATGAATCAGAAATTTCAAAGTTTAAATTAAACTTTGAAATTTGATTTGAAATATTAAATTGAATTTTGGAATTGAACCCTAAAAATGAATTTTCCAAAGTTGAATTGAACTTTGGAATTTGATTTGAATTTGAAGTGGAATTTTGAATATAAAAATGGTTTTGAAATTTCAAAGTCAAATTGGCTTTTTGAAATTGGATTTTGAATCTTGAAATGAGATAGAAAGATGAATTGAAATAGAAATTTGAAGCTTGATTTGAGAAATAAAGAAGATATTTGAAGATATATCTCAAAATCACTTGGATTTTGAAAAAGAATTTTGAAAATATAATGCAATTCTATCCTAAATGATGAAATGAATTGAAGAAATTTTGAAATTGAATTTGAAAAGCATATTTCATTCTTTAAATGAATCAAAATAAGATTGAAGATATAATACATCCCTGACTATGGTCATTGTATGTATTATATAATAATCATATTTAAATTTAAGTGAAGAATAATACATTTTAGTGTCTTTATAGAGTTTAAAATGAAATTAAATGCTAGATAGAGAATTATAATGGAGACTGAGGATGATCGGAGGAAACAGAAAAAGGTAGATGAGTATACCAATGCTCAATTACTAAAAATTTACAGTAGTGCTTCAATGAATTGAATGCAAAGTAATCAAATAACTAAGATGCATTAGGAAGAACATATGATGAACAAACACCACGAAACATGAAGTTCAGAACAGGACGAGGGTTATTATGTAGCAGAGGGAATAGGGAGATTACATACGACATATTGATATGGTTTAGGACCTAGCTGCAGAAAGGGAAATTCGTCTGATGAAAATTAACAGCATTAAAGATGAATGGTGCTGAGAAAATGTAAAAGGGGAAAAGCGTAAATGAAAAAAAAGACACAGAGGTAACGTGAATAGCTATTGCAATAAGCAAATATGCAGCAATTTGTAATCAGCAAATGGACCAATACTGGGTCAGATAGAAATAAAAAAAGAAATAAAATAAAATAAAAGGAAATAAAATAAAAGGGGGAATCAAAATACAGCAAATCGATGAATAACACCTGACCAAATGCTATATGCCATCGGATTCATTAGGAAGATCCTTTGCATTGCAGATGAGGATCCCACAATAGATCAGACAGGAATTTTACAGCGAATCTGGATCAGATGATTTCTCACACCAAGTTGAAATGAGAGGGCGCCATACTCAAGCCAGAGTAAATGTTCAGATCTGCCTTCACGGTAGATCAGGAACCAAGCAATGGATGCAAAGTTTTATATACGCATAAATGGATGATTCTGAAGATGATGAATTATACGTGTATGATGATGAATTAACAAGCGATATCAAATTTGATATAAACAAATACACGTAAATCAAAGAGATGTAAGAAGTAGATCTAAAGAAAAAAAAAAAAAAAAAGAACAAAATATAGGAACACGAACATTCCATTGCTATTGCACTCTGTAAACTGATTTGTTATATACAAATCAGATTTACAGGGTGCGCATTTATTGGAACAAAATGAGAAATCAAAAGGAAAATCCGGATTAGAGGGAGAAGGAGTTATTTACCTTGCTTGCTTATGTTCTGAAGGAAGAGGCTGGATCAACTTCCTTGTTCGCAGGACTTCTGAAGGAGGGAGGATGGCTTTTCCTCCTTTCTACTGGATCTTCCTACTGCTGGAGAAGAAGAAGGGGAAATTGAGAGAAAAGGGAAAATCAGGGGATTGAAATAAAGCGTGAAGGAGAGGAAGAACGTGATGGAGAGGCAGAGGATGGATGAAGAAACGGAGGCCTGCGGCTTCTGTTTTATAACAGAAGGCCGTTAGGCCTTCTTTGAATTTGGTCCTTTCAATTTTATAAGATTTCCAGAATAAGGTTTCTTGAAAAGAAGTCTTTTCAAAAGGGTGGTTTTCACTAAAAGAATAACTTTCAAAAAGGGGATTTCTAAACTAATTTTTTGTATTTTTCTTTTCTTTTTTTATTTTTTTGCTTTTTTTCTTCATTTTCTATATTTTTTTTTGGTATATTTGAAATAAAATTCTAAAACTAAGGAATTTTTAAACTAAATTTACAAATATTTACAAAAGAAAGGATTTCTGAGAATTTGGGGTTATTTTGGGGAAATTTCTTCAGAAAATGGGTTTGGATTTAGGTTTTGAGAAAATATTCGAGTTTTGAACCTCGAATCAAGAAATACAACGCGATGGATCCTAACGGATACCGGACAAATTGTCTGAGCCTTTCAAAAGTTATTTTGGTAATTTTGAGAATTTGGTTTTAAAAATTGGATAACGAAGCTCATATGTGGATTCTAATATTGGATCCGGATCCGAAATCGAGTTAGATATAGAAAATTGATTTGATTCCAATAAATTTGATAAATAAACTAGGATTTTGATTAAAAAAATGACTCAATTATTTAGAAAATGGAGGCCAAGGGCAAAAAGGGAATATTTACAACATTTTGAAAAATTAGGGGTGTTCACATAATTCTCCAAAACCCAGTATTCATACTGATAATTTTTCAAAACATAATGCTTGTACTAGTACATTTTCAAAATTCAGTGTTCACACTGGTATACTTTAAAATTCAGTGTCCACATTGATCTAGTTTTCCTTCGGGATTCGAGTTCTGACTCGAATTTTCTTTCCTTCCAATTGATCTAGTTTTCCTTCGAGATTCGAGTTCCGACTTGGATTTTCTTTCCTTCCAATTGATCTAGTTTTCCTTCAGAATTCGAGTTTCAACTCGAATTTCCTTTCCTTCCAATTGATCTAGTTTTCCTTTAAGATTCGAGTTCCGCCTCGAATTTCCTTTCCTTCAGATTGATCTAGTTTTTCTTCCGAATTTGAGTTCTAACTCGAATTTCTTTTCCTTTCAATTAATCTCGTTTTCCTTCGGGATTTGAGTTCTGACTCGAATTTCTTTTCCTTCCAAATTAATCTACTTTTTCTTTAGGATTCGAGTATTGACTCGAATTTCTTTTCCTTCCAAATTGATCTACTTTTCCTTCAGGATTCGAGTTCTGACTCTGTAAACACCCCAAATTTTCACCCTCATCCAGTGTTTGTCCATTTCATAAGTCATTACAGATCATTGCATGTCATTGCATGTATTCTGCATAGCATTGCATGTCATTGCATCTCATTTTCGAGATCCAGCACTCTTGTTTTCAAAACATTCAATCCAGATTTGAATTTTAAAAGCTTTTATTTCAAAATCAATTTCAAAACCTGGGTTTTTATTCAACACTCTGTCATTTTCCAACCCCAGGACTTTATATTTCGAAATATTTTCTCAAGGAAACAATCTGGATTCATTTCAAATTCAAATTTTAATCGATTTCAATTCACAGATGAGACCCATTGAGGTGGTGTCGCTTCTGAATTCCTCTATTCATCAAATTTCTCAAATTTTTGAAAGTTTCAGTCTGATCCGGTCAGGAGTCTGTTTTGAAGTCTATTTTACTTCCATTTTCAATCTTTTCCGTTTGTTTTCGAAATTGAGGTCATTTTATAGAGTCCAGTTAGTTCAGGATTCTATTTTAGAGTTCGGTTGAGTTAGGAGTCTAACCCTGACTGTGTTTTCTGACTTATTTCATCATTTCTTGATAAAATCTTTTGAAAATTCTTTCATTTGGCTTTTAAAATTTAAAATCTCAGAGTCCTAAGAGTTCAGGACTCTAACCCGGAGTTCCAGTTCGCTTGAGACCCTATTTTCAAAGATCTTGAATTTCAAATGTCGATTTTAACCCTTTTTCAAAGCCATTTTCAGTGTTTATTTCAAAATTTCTAAAACTCGATGTGGGCCCACTCAGTTGGCACCATATCTAGAGGAATTCTAATTCAGTTAGGACCCTATGCTATTTCAAAAATTCTAATTTTAAAATTGCTTTTGAAAATCCTTTTGAAAACTCCTTCAATTTCAAGTTTTAAAATCATCTTTTTGTAAAAACTCAAGTAGGGCCCACTCGGGGTGGCGCCATATTCGAGTCAGCCAGGGCTAGACTAGGGTTAGTTGATGTCTTGGTTAGTGTTATAGGTTTAGAAGAGTCAAAACTATTTTGAAAAACTCATTTTTGAAAGTTAGTTTTTAAAACTAGTGTTTTTAAAGGTTTTTAAAGGTGTTTTAAAAACCCAATGTGAGAAAATGCCAAGTGGCACCACATTTGGGGGATTCTTAGGTTTAGCTAGGGGTTAATTAGGGATTAATTGGGATAATTTAGGTCAAGGGCATATAGGTAACTCCACCCAAAAATCGCCCCCCCCCCCTTTAGAGTCCAAAATTTTCAAAATTGTCAATTTTTAAACCTAATTTTTTTATTATAAATAGATGCATAAGGGGGGTCGATTTTCTCATCTCTCTCCCATTGGATTCTTGGAGCTTTTCTCTCTTCTCCAGCACCTCCACCTTCCTCCATTGCAGCTGCAAGCACCAAGGTAATATTTTTAATATTTTTTAGTTTTATTTAATACTTTTTCATGTTTTAAATCAATTTTAGCCATTGGTGTCATCCCCTTCATGGATTAAACCATGGATTCAACCTCAAGAATCATCAAGAATCAGCAAGAACGATCCAAGAAGGTGATCTAACCCTGTTTTGTATGATTTACAGAGATTTTAATCCGTTAGAATTGATTCTAATATGATTCTTTACATTATTAACCAATAAAATATATGATTTACCCCTTTTAATGGGTTAAATCTATGTTTTAAAGGTGATATCAAATTCCAGCCATTGATTCCCTGTTTTTATTTTATTTTCATGGTTTATTCATGTTTGTTTTACGTTCTATAGCATAGAAATAATTTTATTTACTGTTTTATGGTTTATTTTATTGATTTACATTAGTTAATGCATGGTTTTTCAAGTTTCTTAAATTTCTGGGTGTTTTAGGTTTAGAACAGTAAAGATGATGTTATTTCGGATTGAAGCACTCATTGTTTATTTCTGATTTTTTTATATGTGATGCATGCATGAGTTATTGAGCTACTGTAGAAAAATCAGAGGTTTTGGATCTCGGGAACCCTGTCAAAAAAATCAGACATCAAATAGGGTTTTAAAAGCTTTAAAATCGTGGTTAAAATCAAGAAGCTAACTTGCTGTTATGATATTTCTCTCATCTTATATCCGATTTTAGATATGTAAAGTGCTATGGATTCACATTGAGTACATCTGTCTGCTGGGAAATTTTCGGATTTTTTGATCACTGTTTAGTATTTTTCCCCTTTTAGAGAATCTGTTTTTAAATTTAAAACTCGTTAGGGTTTACCAAAACCCTAATCAGACTTGTGTTAGTCATAAATCCCAAACCACAGATCCGATTCTAGATCTGTAAAAAGTGAGTATTGTTATTTTTCTGTCTACTATTTAACACTAAAATTTATGAGATTTTTGTTTAGTATTGCTATTTATGTCTGTATTTTCAATCTGGAATAGCTGTTTTAATCCCTGTTAAGAGTGATATATTTTAGCTCAGATTGCCGGAAGGGTTTCTCCCTAACCAGAGATGATTTTTACGATCTGTAAATTGGGAAATCTTTGTTTTCCTTCCTAGTTAGGCTCTGTAAAATTTCAAAAATTTTCATAGAGATTTGACCCCTGGTTCGGGTCTTGGACTGAGACTGGTTGGTGAACTAGGTCAAAAATACATATTTTTAGGGTTTAATGCAATTTTCGGATTAATTTAATGTCAAAAAATTATTTTTATAATTCCAATTCGACAATAGGGTTATAACAAGTGCAGGTACCAATTTTTATGGATTTTGGAATCCATTTGATGGCTGAATTAAGCAAATTGCAAAACCGGGTTCCTGAAAGATCCAAAAACACTGCAAAAATCACAAAATTTGTGATATTATTGGATTTTCGTGCATAAGCATATGGTTTTAGGGTTTTATTATGTTCATAAGCATCTTAGGATACTTTAGGTTTAATTTTGTAGTTATTTGATTTCATTTAGCTCATAAAACCCAAATTTTTACCAAAAATCTATTTCTAAAAACCCTGATTTCAAGGCCATAGTCTTGCTATCGGGGGCAATTTGGTCATTTGACCTAAATTTCGAAATCCCTAACCCTAATTTCATATTTTTAATCATGTCATAGCATGTTTGGTTTGAGTTTATTCCATTCAAATTTCAAAACTTGCATTTTATCAAAATATCTTTCTAAAAACCCTAATTTCAAGGCCATAGTCTTGTTATTAGGGGTATTTTGGTCATTTTGACCCCAATTTCGAAATTTCATATCTTCTCTTTCATATTTATTCAATTTTATTTCATACTTTATCATTTTTATTTAAGGGAATCAAGGAAAAGGCTTATATCTAGCAAAATCCAACAATTTCCTGATATTGTTGGATAAATCTAGAAAAGCCAACATATTTTCATTAACCAAGTTTTCTAGTTTTGCAGGTACATTGAAGACTTTATTTTTCATGTATTTAAATTTCAATAGTGATGTAACTTGTAATTAAACTTTGGAATAATAATTTACATTTCCTGCTTAGCTTAGGCAGCATTGCATATAGTTTATTTTTTTAAATAATGTTAATGTGTGATGGATGATGATTCATGCATATTCAAACTCACTATGGTCTACACGAATGGCACATACACTAGCTTTTATGAAGTTTATAAACTTGGTGGAATTTGTATTTATGGCCATAGTCAGAATACGAATGATACTTAGATTTATGATCTTCACATTAGCCACTTTCAGCCTACACTCTTAGGCTAACTTCAAAATGCACTGCATTTCTCAAAAATACAAAAAGTATTTCTCAATTCCTCAAAATCATATTCATTCATTCCATGCATTTGCCAATTCCAATTCAAAGAAGTTCATTTTCTCAAAATCTCCCAAGTCTTATAGCAAAATCGATTTTCCCAAAGACATTGAATTTCAAAGGATATTTCAAGTATTTCCCAAGTTCCAAATTCAAATTTTCTAAGTTAGAATTTCAATTTCCAAGTTTGAATTCAGAGAAACCAAGTCTCTCAGAATCGATTTTCACTAAATGTCAAGGATTTCTCAAAATCGATTTTTATTTCTCTCAGAAGTATATTTCAAATCCTAATTCACGATTTCTCATTTGATATCATTTCCAAGATTTACATTTTCTGAATATTTCAATCATTCAAAGCAAACATCATGTTTTCAAATGTGCATTTTCTGAAAATTCATAGCACATGCCTGATTCTATGTGCATTTAGAAATTAGAATATGATTTAGACAAGTTGAATAGAGTAGAGCATAAGATTGATCCGTGGTTCAATTACCCCTGTTAAAGGTGGCAGGAACGGTTGAACCTCGTACCGACAGGCGAGTCCCATTCTACGGAATTTTCCCGCATTTTAAAACGGAGGCGAGTTATTTTCAAAAACTTTTCAAAGGTCAGTTTGACTTGTAAAAGTAAAAATTTTGCGATGATAACAGGTTTGGCGACCGTGATGGGACCTGCCTTCGCCTGATCAATCTAATGCTCTACTTAGTTCAAATTGTCAAAATCGATTTCCATGGAATGTCAGCTTTGCTTTATGATATCATGTGAACCTAGGAACCTAGACTTGAACCCAGCTGACATGGAATGCATATAGACTAGGTATGGTTTGGTAGGACCATATTGAGGAGAATTATTCATGCTCACATAGACTTAGGTCTAATACAACACTCCTCAATCTAGGTTTGTATGAAAACAATGTTTGCTTCTTCAAATATTTCAAAAATCTATCTCTTTAGGACTTAGAGCCTTCTATTTGCTTGCATGTGCTCATGTTTTCAAAAAACCACCCCCACCTATATTGTCCCGGTCTTCACGTTGCTGGGCTCTCTTCCAGAACCATAGTTCGGGACAGAGCCTCACAACTGGGCCACCTATTTGAGTGAAAACCCCTCTGCCACGTACCAAGGGCCATAGTCCAACGTATATCGGCAGGTGCTCAAGGATGTTGGAAAACTTGAACCTAGAACCGGAGAAATTGATTTTATGCCACGTACATCGAGCCTTGGCTTGAGTATATAGGCATAACTGGATTGGATACAGATGATCTGAGCCTTAGAGTTAGGATTAAGGTCCTACAGCCATTTCAAAATTTGTGCATCTAGAGTCAGCTTTTAGGGAATGCTGTATGTGCATACTTGTTTATGCAGAATTTGATTGAATATGTTATTTCCTTTTTATTTTCCATATTCTCCCCAATTTTCTAAAATACTGGACGATTTTCTCAAAATTCCCCAATCTATGTCCATGTACTGTCCATGTTTTAAACCTTGGACGATTTTCCAAATACTTCATTTATTTCTTCATATTTCATCAAACCCTGGACGATTTTCATGAAATTCTTCTATTTTCTTCAAAACTCCAGGTGATTTCCCATCTTTCCTTTCTTCTGGATCTTGAATTTTCTGCTTCATTTTATCCTGCCTGCAATTCTCTTTCAAAATTCCTGTATTTTCCCAAGTCTTATTCCAATTTTCTATGTCTTCCAGTCTGATGGCATCCAGTCAGCTTGATTCAGTCTTCCCTGAGGGTCACATCTCCTACGAGGTGCGACAAAGTCTTCCCGAGCATCGAGTCCTCAGCACTGGATCCTTCTTTCCCCGGTGGTACTATTTATGGTTCAAGAACTTCTCTCGTATGTTTTCGGACCACTTGGACGATTGTGGGTTAGAACTGGCGTCCGCAGTGGGAAAGCAGACAGTCGAAGGCAACTTAATCCATGCACTAGCAGAGCGGTGGACTCCAAGCACTTCTACCTTCTGGTTCCCGTGGGGCGAGATGACAGTACTGATGGATGAATTTTCAGAGATTATGGGATTGCCCGAGCCAGCCGGTCAGCCTGGAGATCCATTGGAGAAACAGTTTCTGATTAATGTTAAGGGTCTGGACCCTAAAGATGCCTTAGCTCGCATGACGGGACGCAAGTCTTGGCCATTCATAGAGGAGGATGGAAACGAATATGTGGACCTGCTCGAAATCTACAGACAGTATGGGACATTTGTGGAAGTCAGCTCGCTGTCCAGAATAGCTCGAGAGAGAATTCAGCACGCGATGGTTCTGTGCACGGTGGGATTAGCTTTCTTTCCCGATGAACGGAATTACATGGATATCAGAATAGTTCAGCTTATGAGGAGATGGGGAAGTCGACAGACCAGCCACCTCTCAATAGCCATGGCCGCACTCGCCTTTCTATACCGAGGGTTGACTCGTTTCGCACTCGAAGAATCGATTCTAGTCGAAGGGTGCACCTATGCCTTGCAGTCTTGGTTCCTCCGACATGTGCCAGTCCGAGCCAGTTCCTTCAGATACAATGGTGAAAAGCTTTTGCCAATTGCGCGATACCGGTTCTTGTTCGACAACCTTCAAGAGGAAGAGGTCATATGGGACTACTTCGATCGTCAGGAATCACCTCCCAGATATACTTATGCATATGGCAAGCGATTCAGGCTACTTGGTCCTTTCTTCTGCCCCTACTACCATCCGGAGTGATGTGTCAGACAGTTCTCTCAGAGGCAGAAGCGCGTAGAGATTCGTCCACTAGCAGGGGTTCTGCCAGAATTCGACCTTGCATCAGATCAGTGGTCCGGAGCATACCATTCTGCCAGACATGGCTGGGATTCCTTTGTCAGTCTTACTATTTTTCCTGGTCCTCGTGTGTCTTCTGATTTTGTAGAGTGGTGGAAAATTGTCTGTCCCCCTCCCCTCTGTCAAGTGTATTATTGATAAAATCATGTTTTTCCCCTCAATAAAAATTCCTTTATTTTACATTGGTTTGACGACCTCGCCTAGGTAACAAGGCATATTTTCAGTTGTTTATCTTGCAAAAAATAGCAACACAATTGTCGTAATCCCAACGACGACTCAATCCCTAGTAATGGGATATTATTTCAATTGTCTACCAAAATTCTCAACAAATATTTTCCTCCAAACCAAATTTCCGTCAGAAGCCTAACCATCAGTTCTACCTTGTAGAGAGCATCAGTAATATCCAAGAGAAAATTTGTGATACCCGATGGTTCATACAAGATCCAGAAAGAAAACCACATCAGTTGAAGGCGTCGTGTACTCAGTAGCTTCAGAAGAAGAGATGGACTCACCTCGATCCATCCAAAGTCAGGGTCAGCAGGCGGATGATGGCATCGATCCCCAAATGTACGTCATATTCAAAAAAATGATGACCAAGATGCTGGCAGAGCAAGCTGAAGCCAGTGCTGAACAGACTCACATCAAACAGAAGGATAGGGATCACACAACCAAGAATGTGAAAATCATTAAAAAGCAGAATCGCCATGAGGAAATGTCTGATGAGTCAGAATCAGCAGATGATACTGACAAAGAGTATGAAAACAAGCAAGAATTCAAAAGGTCGACTCAGGGGCAGGGGTCGGCCTACAAATCCAAGAATCAGTCTGTTGACGACCCTACGCAGTCACAACTGAAAGATGTGATGAAGATGGTTAAGGATCTTCAAGCTCGTGACAAGGGCAAAAGAGTCTTTACAAGTGAAGACTTCTATGATGCACTGGATGGGGATGATGATCTCGATAACCTCCCCAAGAAATTCATTAAGTTTGATGGTTCGGGTGACCCAAAGTCACACCTCGCCCTTTTCTTTGCAGAGTGTTCCAAGTTCAGGAGGAATAACCGAGCCTTATTTCTTTGTTTCCCTCGCAGTCTGGAGGGTATTGCAGCAAAATGGTATTCAGAGCATATTAATCCCATAGAGCTGAAAGAGTTTGATAAAGTCGTCAATTTGTTTATTGAGCGCTTTTTATTCAATGTTTTAGCACTCCCAACTCTCAGTCATCTTTGCAGTCTGAGGCAGAAGGAAAACGAGAAGGCCAGGGATTTCATTCACTGATGGAGATCCGCTTGCAATAAGATGCGTGAGCCAATAGCAGAAGGACACGCACTATCTTTGATCCTGAGCAACTTCTCGCAACCCCTGAGGGGACTGATTTCTATATCGCCATCGAAGAGCTTCATAGAACTGACAGAACGAGCTGAATGGATTGAGTTGAGTATGGAAAATGGATCTTATGAAGGTTTCATATTCACCAAAAGCAGCAGTCAGCAGGAATCTAACAAGAAAACCCATTTTACCTACTCTACCAGCAACAACAAGAACCATTATAAGGGAAATGTGAAAGATCACAGCTCTGGCCCAGGGGGACCAAACCCCAACAAAAATGAGCAAAAAGGTGAGTCGATTCCCCAGTATGATAAGCAACCTCAGCGATCTTTTGAGCAAGGGTCGAGACCTCAAGAAAAGTCGAAGCACGACAACTGGAGTTTTAAACGTGACTTTACTCCCCTAGATCAACCGCGTGAAGAAATCCTTGAATATATGTTGGCCAAAGAGATGATTAAGCTCCCAAGAGTCGATGATCCTCCTATCACTAGGGGAAGATTTAAAGATCAATTCTGCAAGTTTCATCGGGCCATGGGGCATGATACCGAGTACTGCTTCGTTCTCAGGAATATTATTCAAGACTATATCGATAAAAATATCCTTGTGGAAGGCAAAGAAGAAGATAAAGCAACCAGCTCATCAGCCTCTTAAGAGCGACAAGGCCATCACTCTTTCATTCTTGCATTTTGCTTTCGTCATTTTGTATGGATGGCATGGTCTCATCTCTTTCATCAATAAAATTATCAATCTTCCTCATAGTTTGGCATCATCTTTTGTATTTCTCCTTCTTTACAAAATTTCTTTTTACAAGGAGTAACCTCTTTTAGAGTGTCTCCCGAATTCATCAAGAAGCACATCGTCAATCTTTCCACTGTTATCTTCAGAGAACATTCCTCAAATATCAATTATTTATCCTTTCATCCAATATCTTACTCCCCCATTACACTGGGGCATTATTTTAAAAAATTGTCTTCAAAACATCCTGTATGCAGGCAGGTACAAGCAAATCTCTCATTTTGCACACATGTGTACTCATTTACATTATTTTGCATTTGCATGCATTCATTTGCATTTTTGCATACATCAACTTGCATCAATCCAATACCCATTTAGGATAAGGGATGAATTCTGAGACTCGTGGCATTTGCCTAGGTCAGCGTGAGGGTAAAAGATTGAAAATCTCATATTACAATCATCAAGCGCTTTCTAAACACCAACCTTTTTCAAGTTCGTCCTGCGGGCCGAGTTTTTATCAAAACCATTTTTACCGGTCAACCTTCAGGTGAAGCGAACTTCCTAAATCCAGTTTTCGCTGGTCGAACTTCTAAATCCAGTTTTCACTGGTCGAACTTCCTAAATCCAGTTTTCACTGGTCGAACTTCTTAAATCCAGTTTTCACTGGTCGAACTTCCTGAATCCAGTTTTCACTGGTCGAACTTCCTAAATCCAGTTTTCACTGGTCGAACTTCCTGATTCCAGTTTTCACTGGTCGAACTTCCAAAATCCGGTTTTCACGTGTCGAACTTCCTGAATCTAGTTTTCACTGGTCGAACTTCCTAAATCCGGTTTTTAGTGGTCGAACTTCCTGAATCCAGTATTTCACTGGTCGAACTTCTTGAATCCAGTTTTCGCTGGTCGAACTTCTTGAATCCAGTTTTCGCTGGTCGAACTTCCTGAATCCAGTTTTCACTGGTCGAACTTCCTAAATCCGGTTTTTACTGGTCGAACTTCCTGAATCCAGTTTTCACTGGTCGAACTTCCTGAATCCAGTTTTTACTGGTCGAACTTCTTAAATCCAGTTTTCACTGGTCGAACTTTCTAAATCCAGTTCTCACTGGTCGAACTTCTTAAATCCGGTTTTCACTGGTCGAACTTCCTAAATCCGGTTTTTACTGGTCGAACTTCCTAAATCCGGTTTTTACTGGTCGAACTTTTTGAATCCAGTTTTCACTGGTCGAACTTCCTGAATCTGTTTTTACTGGTCGAACTTTCTAAATTCAGTATTCACTGGTCAGACTTTTTCAAAGCCCAGCGTTCGTGCGGGTACTTTTTTCCAATGCTCATGCTGGTATCCTTCCAAAATCCAGTGCTCGTACTGGTAGCCTTTTAAAATCCAGTGCTCGAACTGGTATCTTTTAAAAATCCAGTGCTCGTACTGGTAATCTTTCAAAATCCAGTGCTCGTACTGGTAATCTTCCAAAAATCCAACACTCGTACTGGTAATCTTCCAAAACCCGGTATTCGTACTGGTAATTTTTTAAAACATAATGCTAGTATTGGCACATGTTCAAAATCCGGTGTTTGCACTGGTACACTTTAAAATTCAGTGTCCACTAATTTAGTTTTCCTTCGGGATTCGAGTTCCGACTCGAATCTTCTTTCCTTTTGGTTAACCTAGTTTTCCTTTGGGATTCGAGTTCCGACTCGAATTTCCTTTCCTTCTAATTGATCTAGTTTTCCTTCAGGAATTCGAGTTCCGACTCAAATTTCTTTTCCTTCTGACCGGTTTAGTTTTCCTTTGGGATTCGAGTTCCGACTCGAATCTTCTTTCCTTCTAGTTGATCTATTTTTCCTTCGGAATTCGAGTTCCGAATCGAATTTCTTTTCCTGCCAACCGGTCTAGTTTTCCTTTGGGATTCGAGTTCCGACTCGAATTTCCTTTCCTTCTAATTGATCTAGTTTTCCTTCAGGAATTTGAGTTTCGACTCGAATTTCTTTTCCTTCTGACCGGTTTAGTTTTCCTTTGGGATTCGAGTTCCGACTCGAATCTTCTTTCCTTCTAGTTGATCTAGTTTTCCTTCGGAATTCGAGTTCCGACTCGAATTTCTTTTCCTGCCAACCGGTCTAGTTTTCCTTCAGGATCCGAGTTCCGACTCAAATCTTCTTTCCTTCTAGTTGATCTAGTTTTCCTTCAGAATTCGAGTTCTGACTCGAATTTCTTTTCCTGCCAACCGGTCTAATTTTCCTTCAGGATCCGGGTTCCGACTCAAATTTCTTCTCTTTCCAAATTGATTTACCTTTCCTTCAGGATTCGAGTTCCGACTCGGATTTCTTTTTCTTCCATAATGGACCTGGTTTTCCTTCGAAGATTCGGGTTCCGACTCGAGTTTTCTTTTCCTTCAGAGTTGGTCTAGAAAATTCAAGTTCCGACTTGAATTTTCTTTCAAAATCCAATTCATCTAGTTTTCCTTGAAGAATTGAATTCTGATTCGAATCTTCCCTCAAAAACCTAGTTTAGCACCTGGTCCATTCAAAGCTCACAAGTTGGAATCATTCCTTCTTGGGCTATGATCCTTAGGTTGAATTCCTATGGAATTGATAGTTCGTAGGTCGAACCTCTACGGGACCAATGCCGTTCTCAATTGAACCAATGTCGTTCTTAGGCTGAATCCCTATAGAACCCATGTCATTCTCAGTAAACCAATTCACAATTTCGACTTTTTTAGCCAATCAATTTCCAAATTTCCAATTTCCAATTTCCAATTTCCAATTTCCAATTTCCAATTTCCAATTTCCAATTTCAAATATCAAAATTCAAAATTCCAATTTCCAAAATTTGACCCTTTTGAGTCACCCAATACCCAATTTCAATTATTTTCTCTTGCGAGAGACCCTTTTTATAGGGAGAGTTCGAGGGAGCTCGCTCTTTTCGCATGCTATCCAATTTGTTCACTTAGCCCCTTTTCAGGGAGAGTTTGAAGGGACTCATGTCTTTGTGAACCATTTGCAAAACAAAATTCCAAATTTCACACAAGGAACCCTTTTTATAGGGAGAGACTCGACGAAGACTTGCTTTCCTTGTGGCCCCATAATTTTAGACTAGGCCATTTCATCATGAAGGACCCTCTTTTTGGGGAGAGTGTGATGAACTCGTTCCTTCATGACCAATTTACCAACCTCACCAATTCCGGCCCCCTTTCCATAAGAGAAGCCTAATGTTAGGAAGTTTTGACGAAAGCTTAATTTCTCTTCGAAAGTTCGTTTTGCAAACACCTCCTCTTCAGGGAAGAGAGGAGTAATTCCCAATTCCAATTTCTGAATCTTCTCCTTTGGGGAAAGGAGAAGAGAATTTTTGTCATGGATGTGTTGCGTTGTGCTTCAAATGCTCGCTTTCATAAAAGGATTTCAAGAAAATTTTGCCAATTTGTCATTAAATATTTGTTGATTTCAAAAATCTTTATTGCACAAAATTATTACCTCAGAATACCCTCAGTATTACTTCCGAAAGGGCAATGCTTTCACGAAAAAGGATTCAAAGTCCAAAATCTTTCTATTGGCCAACCAAAAGGATGAAGAATAAATCCGCGATATGGCCAGTCAAGAAAACTCAATGTTGTTGCAAAGCCATAAGTGATTGATATTGATCGCAGTCAATGGCACATTTTTAAAGACCTTTCTGGAAAAATAAAGCAGTCGAAATATCCTGGGTGATACAGAAAAATCCACTCAATCTCCATATCTCCTCAATCACCTAAGCTGCAATTAAATATCTATAAAAGGGATCTCTCAATTGTCGTCAAGATGAAGGCGAATTAAGCGAGTCGACCCCCGGGGCCAAAGAAGATTTGGATCATCTCCAAGATGACGGAGTTTGTGACGGATCCTTCCACGGAAAGTTCAGATCACCGTCGAGATGAAGGCGAGTGTGATGAGCCTACCAACAAACCCTAAAAGATATTTAATTCCAACTATCATCAAGAGATTTCCATCCAAAGAGCCAATAACTGTCAATATAATCCCTGAGAGAAAAAAAGGATCGGAACATCTCTGAGATGAAGGAGTTTGTGACGTACCCTTCCAAAAAAAAAAAAAGAGAGAAAAAGCTAGGACATCTCCAAAATGAAGGATGATGTAATTCCTGAAAAATCCAAGAGAGCTCCAATCTGCTAAAAAGAGAGTGCAGAAAGATCATCATGAGAAAAGAATCCCAGGATATCAGACTGCCGAATCTATCAAGAATCTTCTTTAATTTTGTGAAATTCTTTTATCAGTATTCTTTCACCAATAGCTCTCGCAATATCAAGAATACTTTCTTTTCCGTCCATATCAAGGAAATTGATAGCTTCCTTAAAAGAAAGCCAATCGCAAGCAATTTGAATTCGAATCTTGATTCTACGGAGTTAAGCCCAGTCAGAGGTAATACTTCAGGTAGAAAAGAGGGAATATTTTAAAAACAATATGCATCACTTTCAATTATTTTGAATCAACAATAATTTTCAACATTTTGACAATATTTTCTAGCTATCCTGGCATGAAACGAGAGCTTGAGGTTCATCTTTGGCGCATCCTGACACCATCCCTTTTTAGGACTTGATTACGGGAGTTTTCAAGATTCCTTCCCTTCTTTGGTATAATCTGAGAGCGCGGGCTCTCAGATTCGCACACTTCCCTGTGTCCCCACTGTCCCACCATAGACAGTCCAATTTCGGCTTGAGGTTAAGCCACCAATTTCAGCAAAAGGCAATTTCAAAAGCTATTTAGTCTCAGCAATGAGACGCCCAAAATCAAACCCTTTTCAAGCTTTAGGGACCCCAATTTCCTTCCTTTTGCAAAACCCCTATCGGATTCATTGTGCGGAAATCCGAAGGTTTCATCACGGTCTCTTCTTTTGAGGATTTCGTCCATTTTTCCGCCCAATCAGGTTAAGGGTACAAACCTGAGCCTCCTTTGATGAGGTATTCCATTTTCTGCTCAATCAGGTTAAGGGTACAAACCTGAGCCTCCTTTGATGAGGTATTCCATTTTCCTTCCAATCAGGTTAAGGGTACAAACCTGAGCCTCATTTGATGAGGTATTCCATTTTCTGCCCAATCAGGTTAAGGGTACAAACCTGAGCCTCATTTGATGAGGTATTCCATTTTCATCGCCCAATCAGGTTAAGGGTACAAACCTGAGCCTCCTTTGATGAGGTATTCCATTTTGTGCCCAATCAGGTTAAGGGTACAAACCTGAGCCTCCTTTGATGAGGTATTCCATTTTCTGCCCGATCAGGTTAAGGGTACAAACCTGAGCCTCCTTTGATGAGGTATTCCATTTTATGCCCGATCAGGTTAAGGGTACAAACCTGAGCCTCCTTTGATGAGGTATTTCATTTTCCGCCCGATCAGGTCAAGGGCACAAACCTGAGCTTCACTTTGATGAGGTATTTCATTTCCCGGTCAGGTTAAGGGTCAAACCTGAGCTTCGTTTCTACACGAGGTATTTTCTGTCCCATCCAGGTTAAGGGCAAAACCTGAATCTCATTTCTTTTTGAAGTAAAATTTTCTTCTTATTCTCCATTTTATATCTATCATCATTACTTGGATTAATTCTTTCATACCCAGTCAGACTCATCTAACTGGGGCATTTTTTTTTGTGGTTCAAATTTGGTGTGTTTTCTTTGCCACTAAGCTCGGCTTTCAACCGGCTTAGCAGCAAAGAGGGGCATCTGTAAACACCCCAAATTTTCACCCTCATCCAGTGTTTGTCCATTTCATAAGTCATTGCATGTATTCTGCATAGCATTGCATGTCATTGCATCTCATTTTCGAGATCCAGCACTCTTGTTTTCAAAACATTCAATCCAGATTTGAATTTTAAAAGCTTTTATTTCAAAATCAATTTCAAAACCTGGGTTTTTATTCAACACTCTGTCATTTTCCAACCCTAGGACTTTATATTTCGAAATATTTTCTCAAGGAAACAATCTGGATTCATTTCAAATTCAAATTTTAATCGATTTCAATTCACAGATGAGACCCATTGAAGTGGTGTCGCTTCTGAATTCCTCTATTCATCAAATTTCTCAAATTTTTGAAAGTTTCAGTCTGATCAGGACTCTGTCTCGGAGTCCTGATCCGGTCAGGAGTATGTTTTGAAGTCTGTTTTACTTCCATTTTCAATCTTTTCTGTTTGTTTTCGAAATTTAGGTCATTTTATAGAGTCCAGTTAGTTCAGGATTCTATTTTAGAGTTCGGTTGAGTTAGGAATCTAACCCTCACTGTGTTTTCTGACTTATTTCATCATTTCTTGATAAAATCTTTTGAAAATTCTTTCATTTGGCTTTTAAAATTTAAAATCTCAGAGTCCTAAGAGTTCAGGACTCTAACCCGGAGTTCCAGTTCGCTTGAGACCCTATTTTCAAAGATCTTGAATTTCAAATGTCGATTTTAACCCTTTTTCAAAGCCATTTTCAGTGTTTATTTCAAAATTTCTAAAACTCGATGTGGGCCCACTCAGTTGGCACCATATCCAGAGGAATTCTAATTCAGTTAGGACCCTATGCTATTTCAAAAATTCTAATTTTAAAATTACTTTTGAAAATCCTTTTGAAAACTCCTTCAATTTCAAGTTTTAAAATCATCTTTTTGTAAAAACTCAAGTAGGGCCCACTCGGGGTGGCGCCATATTCGAGTCAGTCAGGGCTAGACTAGGGTTAGTTGATGTCTTGGTTAGTGTTAGAGGTTTAGAAGAGTCAAAACTATTTTGAAAAACTCATTTTTGAAAGTTAGTTTTTAAAACTAGTGTTTTTAAAGGTTTTTAAAGGTGTTTTAAAAACCCAATGTGAGAAAATGCCAAGTGGCACCACATTTGGGGGATTCTTAGGTTTAGCTAGGGGTTAATTAGGGATTAATTAGGATAATTTAGGTCAAGGGCATATAGGTAACTCTACCCAAAAATTGCCCCCCCCCCTTTAGAGTCCAAAATTTTCAAAATTGTCAATTTTTAAACCTAATTTTTTTATTATAAATAGATGCATAAGGGGGGTCAATTTTCTCATCTCTCTCCCATTGGATTCTTGGAGCTTCTCTCTCTTCTCCAGCACCTCCACCTTCCTCCATTGCAGCTGCAAGCACCAAGGTAATATTTTTAATATTTTTTAGTTTTATTTAATACTTTTTCATGTTTTAAATCAATTTTAGCCATTGGTGTCATCCCCTTCATGGATTAAACCATGGATTCAACCTCAAGAACCATCAAGAATCAGCAAGAACGATCCAAGAAGGTGATCTAACCCTATTTTGGATGATTTACAGAGATTTTAATCCATTAGAATTGATTTTAATATGATTCTTTACATTATTAACCAATAAAATATATGATTTACCCCTTTTAATGGGTTAAGTCTATGTTTTAAAGGTGATATCAAATTCCAGCCATTGATTCCCTGTTTTTATTTTATTTTCATGGTTTATTCATGTTTGTTTTACGTTCTATAGCATAGAAATAATTTTTATTTACTGTTTTATGGTTTATTTTATTGATTTACATTAGTTAATGCATGGTTTTTCAAGTTTCTTAAATTTCTGGGTGTTTTAGGTTTAGAACAGTAAAGATGATGTTATTTCGGATTGAAGCACTCATTGTTTATTTCTGATTTTTTTATATGTGATGCATGCATGAGTTATTGAGCTACTGTCGAAAAATCAGAGGTTTTGGATATCGGGAACTCTGTCAAAAAAATCAGACATCAAATAGGGTTTTTAAAGCTTTAAAATTGTGGTTAAAATCAAGAAGGTAACCTGCTGTTATGATATTTCTCTCATCTTATATCCGATTTTAGATATGTAAAATGCTATGGATTCACATTGAGTAGATCTATCTGTTGTGAATGTTTCAGATTTTTTGATCACTGTTTAGTATTTTTTCCCTTTTAGAGAATCTGTTTTTAAATTTAAAACTCGTTAGGGTTTACCAAAACCCTAATCAGACTTGTGTTAGTCATAAATCCCCAACCACAGATCCGATTCTAGATATTTAAAAAGTGAGTATTGTTATTTTTATGTGTACTGTTCACCACTAAAATTTCAGAGATTTTTGTTTAGGATTTCTATTTATGTCTGTATTTTCAATCTGGAATAGCTGTTTTAATCCCTGTTAAGAGTGATATATTTTAGCTCAGATTGCCGGAAGGGTTTCTCCCTAACCAGAGATGATTTTTCTGATCTGTAAATTGGGAAATCTCTGTTTTCCTTCCTAGTTATTCTCTGTAAAATTTCATAAATTTCCATAGAGATTTGACCCCTGGTTCGGGTCTTGGACTGAGACTGGTTGGTGAACTAGGTCAAAAATACATATTTTTAGGGTTTAATGCAATTTTCGGATTAATTTAATGTCAAAAAATTATTTTTATAATTCCAATTCGACAATAGGGTTATAACAAGTGCAGGTACCAATTTTTATGGATTTTGGAATCCATTTGATGGCTGAATTAAGCAAATTGCAAAACCGGGTTCCTGAAAGATCCAAAAACACTGCAAAAATCACAAAATTTATGATATTATTGGATTTTCGTGCATAAGCATATGGTTTTAGGGTTTTATTATGTTCATAAGCATCTTAGGATACTTTAGGTTTAATTTTGTAGTTATTTGATTTCATTTAGCTCATAAAACCCAAATTTTTACCAAAAATCTATTTCTAAAAACCCTGATTTCAAGGCCATAGTCTTGCTATCGGGGGCAATTTGGTCATTTGACCTAAATTTCGAAATCCCTAACCCTAATTTCATATTTTTAATCATGTCATAGCATGTTTGGTTTGAGTTTATTCCATTCAAATTTCAAAACTTGCATTTTATCAAAATATCTTTCTAAAAACCCTAATTTCAAGGCCATAGTCTTGTTATTAGGGGTATTTTGGTCATTTTGACCCCAATTTCGAAATTTCATATCTTCTCTTTCATATTTATTCAATTTTATTTCATACTTTATCATTTTTATTTAAGGGAATCAAGGAAAAGGCTTATATCTAGCAAAATCCAACAATTTCCTGATATTGTTGGATAAATCTAGAAAAGCCAACATATTTTCATTAACCAAGTTTTCTAGTTTTGCAGGTACATTGAAGACTTTATTTTTCATGTATTTAAATTTCAATAGTGATGTAACTTGTAATTAAACTTTGGAATAATAATTTACATTTCCTGCTTAGCTTAGGCAGCATTGCATATAGTTTATTTTTTTAAATAATGTTAATGTGTGATGGATGATGATTCATGCATATTCAAACTCACTATGGTCTACACGAATGGCACATACACTAGCTTTTATGAAGTTTATAAACTTGGTGGAATTTGTATTTATGGCCATAGTCAGAATACGAATGATACTTAGATTTATGATCTTCACATTAGCCACTTTCAGCCTACACTCTTAGGCTAACTTCAAAATGCACTGCATTTCTCAAAAATACAAAAAGTATTTCTCAATTCCTCAAAATCATATTCATTCATTCCATGCATTTGCCAATTCCAATTCAAAGAAGTTTATTTCCTCAAAATCTCCCAAGTCTTATAGCAAAATCGATTTTCCCAAAGACATTGAATTTCAAAGGATATTTCAAGTATTTCCCAAGTTCCAAATTCAAATTTTCTAAGTTAGAATTTCAATTTCCAAGTTTGAATTCAGAGAAACCAAGTCTCTCAGAATCGATTTTCACTAAATGTCAAGGATTTCTCAAAATCAATTTTTATTTCTCTCAGAAGTTTATTTCAAATCCCAATTCACGATTTCTCATGTGATATCATTTCCAAGATTTACATTTTCTGAATATTTCAATCATTCAAAGCAAACATCATGTTTTCAAATGTGCATATTCTGAAAATTCATAGCACATGCCTGATTCTATGTGCATTTAGAAATTAGAATATGATTTAGACAAGTTGAATAGAGTAGAGCATAAGATTGATCCTTGGTTCAATTACCCCTGTTAAAGGTGGCAGGAACGGTTGAACCTCGTACCGACAGGCGAGTCCCATTCTACGGAATTTTCCCGCATTTTAAAATGGAGGCGAGTTATTTTCAAAAACTTTTCAAAGGTCAGTTTGACTTGTAAAAGTAAAAATTTTGCGATGATAACAGACTCGAATTTCTTTTTCTTCCAAATTGATCTACTTTTCCTTCAGGATTCAGGTTTCGACTCGAATTTCTTTTTCTTTAAATCCAAATTGTATAAATTCTTCCTTTAGAATTCGAGTTCCGACTCAAATTTCCTTTCCTTCTGAAATTTTCTAGTTTTTCCTTTCGGGTTCGAGTTCTGACTCAAATTTTCTTTCCTTTAAATCCAAATGGGTCTAGTTTTTCCTTCGAAGATTTGAGTTTCGACTCAAATTTTCTTTCCTTCAAAACCAAACTTTCTAGTTTTCCTTTAAAGACTCGGGTTCGGACTCGAATTTTCCAGTTTTCCTTACAGGATATGAGTTTTGACTCGATCGTTCTTTCAAAACCAACTTCTGAGTTGGACTTACCCTCAAAATCCAACATTGTGCTAGGACTTACCTTCAGAATTCCAATTTCGTATTGGATTTACCTTTAGAGTTCAGGTTCGTGTTGGACCTTCATCCAGAACCCCACTGATGTGTCAACTCAGATTGTTGAGAAACTATATTTTGATGACACACAATATGATACACTGTCATATTTGATTTAATATGATATAATAATATGTCTTCTTGAAAAATGTTATATTATGACTGAATATGCTTTGCCATGTATCTAACAAGTATTTGATGCAAGGATAACTCACCCAAAAGGATGGAGACCTCTTGTTCAAGTACAATCGTGGTGCAATCATACTTCTTGAAGAAAAAGCCTGATGAGCCATGCATTCTTAAAGATCATCTAAAGAGATCGGCTTCCTCAAGATGAAGACTTTTTTCTTCTTTAGAGTCATATGTAACAGAACCTTCAGAAGCATGCATATTGCATATTACATACTTTATCATAAAAGTCACTCATTCCCAAAAGCTATATTTCATAAAAGTATACGATAGTTTCAAAAAGCACCTTTTTTGAAAACCAATAATTGTACCTTCTTACAAACCTTTATGGAAAAGATATTTTGACATGATATATTAGCTCATGATTTCAAAAAGCAATAATTGTACCTTCTATCATGTATAAGACAACTTGAAAAGAAATAAAAAGAAATGATTTCAAGTGTGTAAGAAAAAGACAAAACATAGAAATTGGCTAGACAAAGAAAAATAAATATAATATGTTTAGAAAAGACTTTAGTTACCTTTTTACAACTCAAGAATGTCGACTTACTTAAAGTCATCATTCTCTTTGTAAAACATTTAGTACCTCCTCTAAAAATCTTTTTAGAAATAACTATTTTAATCCTTCTCAAGAATGTCAACTTGCTTAAAGTCTTCATTCTCTCTGTAGACATTAAATAGCACATCATAAAGCAATTCTTGATATGACTATTTACAAATAAAGATCTCAAAGCATTTATTGTACTTACACTCATTTAAGTAAAGAAGTGACAATTTCTAAATAAAATACTTAAGTACTACAAATCATTAATTAGAATAAAGACAAAACTACATGATGGCTTACACATCCAACGTTCAATGTACTATTATAAGAAAAAGACTTTTTACATAAAATATATCATACCTAAAATATTACAACGACTAGTGTACCCCAAATACTACTTTTATGGAAAGAAGACTTTTTCAAAAATCCATAAAGATGTTTTTTGAAATGACTTGACATCTCACATCCCAAAAAGACTATCATTTCAAAAAGGCAACGACTATTTTTCTAAGGCTATATAAACACAATCAAATTACTTATTTAAAATGGACATGTGAGCTTACAACGAGAAAAATTCCTATTCGATATTTGAAAGAGAGCCTTGAAAAAGAAAAAGAAAAGAAAGAGAAAAAGTCAAGAATAACTCTTTGACAAAGAGTATCTTCTGAGTGAAAAGAACAGATCATTCTGAGAATCCTTCATTCGTGCATTCATATCATTCTGAAGGTTCTATAGGAAGTATTGTAAACTTTCTGTTATTCACTGTATTCCTTCTTTGTTAAGAGAAGAAGACCTCTGTGAAAGAGGGTGTGCCCCTTCTCTGTTGAGAGAAGAAGACCTCTGAGGAAGAGGGTGTTGTACTATTTATCCGGTAACTCAGATGTTATAGTGGTAAGCTCAAGTGGTTTGCTTGGGGTTTGGATGTAGGTCTGGGAATTGACCGAACCAGTATAAATTATGTGTTTTATGTGTTGTGCCTTATTGCATTTTATTTTTATTTTATTGATCTTTATAGTATTTCACTATTCACCCCCCCTCTAGTGGAATTTTATTTGGTATCAGAGCATGTTTGCTGGTTTCGACATAACAAGTCTTCCAACACAAATGTCATCTACCTCTTGTGCTCGTGATATTGAAGGTCAACACGCATCTCGTCATCCTTTCTTCAACGGCTCCAACTATGGATACTGGAAATGCATAATGGCTATATTTCTCAAATCCATAGATTTTGCTCTATGAAAAATTGTTGAGCATCCATACACATCTCCATCCGTAGACTATAGCTTATGGTCTGATGAAGAAAAGAAAATGACAAATCTAAATGCAAAGGCTATGAATGCCTTATATTGTGCCATTGATCAAAATGAATTCAATAGAATATCTATTTGTGAATCTGCATATGATATTTGGCATTCTCTGGAGGTTATTCATGAAGGAACCAACAAAGTGAAAGAAGCCAAAATCTCATCTCTTGTCCGAAAATATGAGCTGTTCAAAATGAACAAAGATGAACCCATCCCAGAGATGTTTACAAGATTCACCAACATCACCAACGACCTGAAATCTCTGGGAGAAACCTATTCCCAGACAGATAAGGTGAAGAAAATCTTCAGATCTCTCACAACTGATTGGGAGAAAAAGACTACAGCAATTGAAGAAGCTCAAGATTTATCCAAGCTTGCCCTGGATGACTTAATAGGCAATCTTATGGCCTATGAAGTCCATATGAAGGAAAGAAGGGAAAAGGAACAACCTACAAAGAAAACTCTAGCCTTCCCAGCTCTTTCTGAGAATGAGGACTCAGAACAAGAATCTGAAATTGCGCTACTCACAGGAAAATTTTAGCGCTTCATGAGAAAGAATCGGCTTCAAAATAAGCACAAGGAAAGAAAAGAATCTAAGAAAGATTCCATGTGCTATCAGTGTAACAAGCCAGGCCACATGAAACGTGACTATCCTCTCCTAAAAAGAAAATCCAAAACCGAGGAACCAAAGAAAAGGTTCTTCAAGAAAAAGGCTCTGCATGCTCAATGGGATGATTCAGAACCATCCATAAGTGAAGAGTCAAGTGATAATGAAGCTGAAACCGCCAACATGTGCTTCATGGCAGAAAGCTCTGTAAGTGAATCCCTTGATTTTTCTTTTGAAGAACTTCAAAATGCTTTTCAAGATCTTTTTGAAGAATCAAGAAAAACGATTCTCAAAAATAAAAATATGAAATATGAAAATCTAGAGCTTATGTAGAAAAATGAAAAACTCAGTATTGAAAATTCTGAGTTGAAAAAGAAAAATTGTATGCTTACTTTTGAAATCTCTTCTACTAGCTCCAAAACTATAAAACTTCAAGTAGAAATTTCTCAACTAAAAAGTAAAACTGAAAACCTTATGAAAACGGTTTTCAAGTTTACCAAAGGGAAAGAGAACCTGGATAAACTCCTATCCTCTCAAAAATTCTCTTTTTACAAGAATGGTGTTGGTTACTCTCACATGAATAAACCTTCTTGTATAAATAAAAAGATTGTTTTCATCAAAGGTTCTGCTGAACCTAAGCAGAAGCATTACAATTTTCATACTTTATACTCCTCTAAAGTTATAGACAAACCCAAATCAAAATGGATATGGGTTCCTAAGTCTAACAAAAAGGGACCCGATTGGGTACCACAAAGGATTTTTACTTGATATTTTGCAGGCTCCAAAGAAGAAGAACAGATGGATACTAGACAGTGGATGTTCAAAACACATGACAGGACATCCAGATCTTTTTGTTGTTCTTCATCATAAAGAAGGAGGAACTGTCACCTTTGGAGATAACAACAAAGGTTTGATAATTGGTATTGGTAATATTGGCAATATTGATAAACCTCTTATCAAAGATGTTCTCCTTGTTAAAGGCTTAAAACATAACCTTCTAAGTATAAGTCAAATGTGTGACAGAGGTTATAATGTTAGCTTTAAACATGATGCATGTCTTATAGCAGACACCAATGAAAACATCATTTTAAAAGGTATAAGAAGAAATAATAAATATGAATTATACCTAGAAAACATTATTGAACATTGCCTTATAGCTAATAATGAAACTCAACATTTATGGCACATGAGAATGGGTCATGTCAACTCCAAATATGTCTAAATTAGCTAAAAACAAGTTAGTACGCGGGTTTCCTAAAATATCTTTTAAAAAGGACTATTTTTGTTATGCATGTCAACTATAAAAATTGTCAAAATCATCTTTCAAATCAAAAAATATTGTTTCAAGTAAAAGACCTTTAGAGCTTCTCCACCTGGATCTTTTTGGCCCTTTGTGATTATCGCAAAAATTTTCCTCTCGTAATATTCTCTCTCTTCCTTCTCTTTTTCTTTCTACCCTTTATTTTTTCCTTTTTGAAGGGAGAAAATAAAAGAAAGAAAAGAAGAGAGAAGAGAAAAGAAGAGAGAAGAGAAAAGAGAAAAGAAGAGAGAAGAGTGAGAGAACTCTTTTGTGGGGTCTCACTTGACCTTAATTTTGAAGATATTTAGAAAATAACTCGCCTCCGTTTTCAAATATTTGCGGAAAAACTAGGAGACGGGATCCGCTCGTCGGTACGAGGTTCGACCGTTCCTGGCGCCTTTACCAGAGGTAATCAAACCAAGGGTCAAATTCATGCCTTTTGCTTTGCCTTAATATTACCTAAGAATTTATCCTAAGTTTAAAAGCACAAAGAATCATGCTTGTGCAATGCAAGGATGTATGCTCTTTTTGAAAATGTTTTTTAAAAAAATTCCCAAGTGTTTCTGAAATGAATCTAATAATGAAGTGAAGAAATGATTTCTAACTTTAGAACTTTAAGATTTAAAGTTCTAAGTTTTTAGAGTAATCAGAGTTTTGAGAATAAATCTTGGCTTTGAAAGGAATAATTCTGAAGTTGAGACAAAAGGAGAAGAAAGGAAATTTCAAAGTCATAAATGGACTTTGAATTAGAATAGAGATGAAATGAAATTGAATTCTAACTTTGGAGTGTGAAATCAAAATGAAATGTGGGAAATCTAAATAGAATTTGGGAAATGGAATTGATTGGAAAGTTGGAATTCAAGATGAAATTTGAATCTGAAGTTTGGATTCTACTATAAGATCAAAATTGAATTCTGGATTTAAAATCCAAAAATGAGAATTGGGTTTGAAATCTGGGATGAAAATGGAATTGGATTTAAGAATTAGAATAGAAGTTTATTTTGAAATCAGGAATTCAAAATGGGATTTGAATTCAAAGACTGGATTCTAAATAGAGTTGAGATTTAAAATTGAATTCTGGATCTAGAATCTGAAATGGGAGTTGAACCTGAAATTTGAGATCCGAGATGGAATTGGATACTATATCCTAAATGCAATTGGATCTGAAGTCTAAGATCCAAAGTAGAATTGGTTCTGGATCCTAAAATGGATTCGGATCTGAAGTTTGAGATCCAATGTAGAATTGGGTTCTGGATCCTAGAATAGATTTTGGATCTAAAATCTGAGATCCAAAGTAAAATTGGAATCTGGATACTAGAATGGATTTTGGATCTGAAATCTGAGATCCAAAGTGGAAGTTGAATTCTGGATCCTAAATGGATTGTGGATCTGAAGCCTAAGATCCAATGATGGGAGTTGAATTCTGGATCCTAAAATAGAATTTGGATCTAAAGTCTGAGATCCAAAAGTGGGGATTGTACTTGGAAATTTGGATCCAAGTTGGGATTAAGATATGACTTTGGACTTGGAATTTCAAAATTGATTTGAAAATTTTGAATGAATTTCAAAGTCAAATTGGACATTGAATTTGAAACTTGATTTTGGAAATTAGAAAATAAATCAAGAATTTCTAAGTTAAATTGAATTTTGAATTTGATTTCAAAGTCAAATTTTGGACTTTGAAGATGAGATAGAATTGATGAAATCGAAATAGAAATTGAAGAAAAGATATTCACAATCACTTGGGTTTTTTTTTTTTTTAAAAGGGGAATTTTGAAAACATGATGCAATTCTATCCTAAATGATGAATGAATTTAAATAACTTTGAAGTGGGAATTTGAAAAGCTATTCCATTCTTTAAATGAATTAAGAATGAGGTTGAAGATATAATATATCCCTGACTATGGTCATTGAATATATTATATAATAACCACATTTAAATTCAAGTGAAGAATAAAATACATTTTTGGTGCTTTTATAGCATTTAAAATGAAATTAACTCTCAATATACCCTGACTATGGCCATTGGAATATGTGTTGAGTTAATTTTAAATTAAATTCTAATAAAAGATGAAAATATTTAAAGAAGATATGATGATTTTTTGAAAAAGGATCTAGTGTAGATCCGGTGTTATTTTATAAAAGATAAGAATTCTAAGTTTTGTTTACATCCTGACTATGGCCATTGATGTAAATCATCAACTTAGGATTAATTACCTCTTACGAAATGGTGCACGTGCCATTCGTGTTTCACCATTGTGAGATTTTAAAAATATTAAAAGAGGAAAATGTCATGAATCAAGTAATTCTAGAAGATATGTACATGTTCATGCATTCTATTCTAAGACAAAGAATGTAAATTTTCATTGTATCTAGCTATTACAATCATTGAAAAGAGACTTGAGATGATTGGATTCTAATATAAGGGAGGAAATCAACATTTTCCATATATCCCTGCAAAGCACTTGATTAGTAGAAGAAAATATCACTTTATTTTTAAAGATGCGAAATGAGATGCTCATATGGACATATGACCAGTGATATATGCCTATATACATACCTGTATATACATGCATATATATATATATATATATATATATATATATATATATATATATATAATGTACCTATATATGGCCTACATGCAATGTAGATGAAATATGCCAATCATATACGTAATACAATCAAATGACTAGGAAATGGCAGAGAAATCATGCAAGAGATTTCCGATATGTTGTTTATAACAATGCAGTGGATGGTGCATGGTGCACCATCATTCAAAAAATTAATCCACAGTTCATGAATAGCAATGTTTTTAAGGAAACTAATCTGCTGCATAATTGATGGATTACTTGATAGTGGATTGGTCTACAGTGAATATGAGATGATTTGCAACAAAAAAAACCCACTGTATTCAAACTAAATGATGGCTGTGGTGGAAGCCTTTGGCTGTGTACATAGTAGAAAGTGCTTGATGACTGTGGACCTAGTGTACAGGTACACCTGATTTATATAATGTGCACGCCTCTAGCAAAAGCAATGTGAAGGAGAAATGGTGTGATAGTATAAAACAACACAGCTGCGATAGCCTGTGAAACCTGTCCAAGGCATATTAAAATCACATGTATATCTGGTATGGTTGCATCTTTCGATAACAGTAAGGTCAAGAATGATGAGGCAGATGTGATTGATGGACATCCACCGCCAAATTTTCTCAACGCAAGCATGTAATTTTATTACGCATGCTGCATGAAGTCGTGCACATGTGTGCCTATGCCTGATAAGTGCTTCATTTCCAATTTACAAGAAACTTTCAGATATCAACAAATTCCAGAGTAAAACATAATAATACATCTTGTACCAGTGACCATTGTAAATGTTGCTTTTCAACAGTGAGGCAAACCTCAAAGTTGCCTTCATACTCTTTATATCATCACTGCCAAGGTTTACATTTGCTTACATCAAGCTTAACTAATGTAGAGGTTTACTGAGCATGCTAAACAAAAGCTTTAATTCCAATTTCACGAGAGAACAACAGATTCATATATGCTTCATCATGGTAACCATCTAAATTAAATTAAAAGAAAACTTGGGATTAAGACTTTATCACTGCAAACCATCTGTATGGACATATACGACCTAAAAGATATTTGCAAATCCATCAAAAGCAATGTCAAAAATTCAAAAGCCAAGAAGAACCTGGTGACTTGTCTGGATTAGTGACTTCCTTTTCAATTGGAGATACAGACATTGATAAAGCAGCTAGTTCCTTTCTTGTAGTTCAGAGCCAAATAAAGTAGATCACATGTTTTTATTTTAGGCATTCTCTGATAATCTGGTAGAAAGATACACCATCTTCTAATCTGGGGGCTTTGTCATCTTTTGCAGCTGTATTGATATGGGTCTTTGTCATGTTTTGATTCAGCTTCTTGACAACCCGGAATCTGCAAGCTCTGTTTCTTCTTTCCCCTTTTCATGAATGTGAGGAAATCTTCCAAGATCATTACCTTCAGTGCCTTATCTGGTTTCAGACCTGCATAGTGAATGTTTGTTGTGCATCCTTGATTTACATCCTGAACGTAACGTATGCCTACCCAACTACTGATGGGACGGAGGGTACATAGCATTCAGGCGAACATGGCATTCTAATAATTCCTGCACACTCAAGTAAATCATTATTCTGAGGAAGATTTATGATCTCTGGGTTAGTCCCTCATAAATCGTCTGGGCAAAAGTCTACAGAACCCATTGCATGCTGATGAAGAAGCCAGCTGTTATGTATTGATATTCCCTGCTGATTCCCTGAACCTTTATTGGTGTTTCTGGATAAACCCGATACACACAGCAGAGAGTGTGACCTTCCTGATCCTCTTTTTCCATTGTCAGAAGGCTTGAATGAACTGATATGAATAGTTCAAAACCATCAGAGATACTTATCAATGTTAGAAACACCCAAAAGCAGCACACTTTCTTGAAATCAGTGGGCATGTAATTCATTTTCTTCGGTCGCAAGCCAATTTGAACCAGACCATTTCAAATCAAATGTGCTTTGGGTCACCTGAATCAGGATGGTAAGGGACCCCTTTGTGATTACTGTTATATCTCATACCCCACTCTCATTTCTTGTTTGTTTTACAGTTTCCACGTAACTAGCGGCTGTCTGATATGCTATGGTGCAACACAAATGGATAAAGTTTCTGCAGATGATGTCTACATGCTGCAAAAATGGTGGTAAAAGTATGAGGTGACCAGACGTGAGCAGAGACATGCTGCAAATGAGAACGTAATGGGTGTGCAAGTGTTGCAGTGAGTGACAATAAATAAATGGGGTGGATAAATGTTGAAAGTGAAATGATGATGTGATCACAAGTATAGCCTGTGCATAGGAGATATGATGGTTAAGACATGTAACAAGGTACAGATGATATAAGTATACTGTTTGCAGAAAATAAAAATGGCATATACATTGAAATGAGTATACTAATGTTGGTATTACTGAAACCCAGTTGGTGTTAATTCACAGGATGATCGATCAACACATGAATCAATAAAATACATAAGTCAAGAAAAATGATAGATTGGGATATGTACAGGGGATGTTGTGAAGGTGAATATAGGAAAAGCATATATGTGCACAGTATGATGGCAAATGAAGTGTTATATGAAGGGTATCGTGAGATCATGTGGTTACAAACACCCACTGAGTGACTGACCCCACATAAAGATTTACATAATAAGACATACACCTGGAAAACAAATGCATGGTGATTCACACGATGAATGGTTAATTTTATTAATATGATTGAAAAAACGAAATGATGCCAATAAAATCTATGCATAAGAGTGAATGGGATACAACCTCTACTGATTCAGCTTAAAATATGAACATCTTACCGAAATGAGATTACAAACTCCATCAATGATCCATTACCAGTATGCACAATAACCCAAAGCATGACTGAATCAGAAAAATGAGGGGTCAGAATCACAAACCTGGATTTACATGGTGCCTACAGGACATGAATTTGCAATGAATGTTGCCAACGTAAGTACATACTTCTTTTGCATTCTTGAGTGTAAAGGATTCATCCTAAAATCGAAGGTCTTCAGCTAGAACAAGTTCTGATGAGAAAGGCTTTTTCAAGCAGAGGATGGAATTGTCGTAACTCCCTTATGCTTCAGATTTTTCCATAGAAACAACAAACGAATTTGGATATACTACATTTCTGGATTTTAGACTGCAGTTACTGTGATGATCAGGCACTGGAACTCTCTACTTGGTAAATCTCCAATGTTTCAATCATTAACCTGATTTGACTCAAGTCTTCCACAGCCCATCCTTTATTTGTCTTTTCCTCTTCACTGTCGATGATGATGCTTTCGCATATAAAAAGTAAAATTGCAGTATAACCTGACCTAACAAAATATTACCTTCAACTGGATAAAATTGACCTCTTGTAAAAGACTAGATCAAAAGTCATATGCCATCAGTTTTTAAATAATGGTACCTCTATTTTTACCAACCCATTCTAATGGATTGGGGATCCATTAAAAATATTCACTACTTGCGTAAAGTATATCAATAGTGGAAGGAATTGAAGGATCAATGTTGATCTCCATGTCCTGACTATCACCGAATTTGAACAACAACAAAAAAAACTTATAATATCCAAACAAGGGAGGCAAATGCTTATTTTCTGAGTTGCAGGAAACAGCCGATGCCATTCTACCTCCTTAAATGTCAAACTGTGGAAAACCATCTTTCAGTCCCTTCTCAAGAAAACATAACAATAATTTATTAACAAGTATCACCAAAAGAAAGACTCGTCAAAGAGAACTGCCGAAATCTCCAAAAAGGATTAGATCTATTTTGGTTTTAAGCCATGGTACCTGGTTATATCAAGATATAGACGAGTAAATGTATTCATAAAATATAATTGATTAATGGACAAGAGATCTGGTGCGAACTAGAAACCACAGAACGAAACTAACAGACGATCAACATAAAAAAAAATGAATAAGAGGCAACATTGGAAGCCCTTCTTGATTTATCCATTGACCATCTAGCGTGGGATGCGAAAAGCAAATCAAAACAATATGCTGCTAAAGCCGAACTAATGAAGTTAAATAAAGCAAAAAAAATAAGATCTCCCAACAGAGGGCGTGAACGGAGATTAAACAGCATAAATGCACACTTAGATGCATGTAAACTGGAGAAAAACTGAGGTAAATTAGAGACAAACAACAAAACAAAAACAAAGAAAGGAAAAACAAGACGAAAGGAAAGACAAAACAAAATAAAAGAAAAGAAAAGAAATGTCGAAATATAGTGGTTCCGTTGATGTTGCACGATGTGACCCGATATTGCTATATGCAAAACCGGATTTACAAGGGGGCGTTAATGGGGCTTGAAACAAATGAACAAAAAGAGGGAAAATCTGAGACAAAAATGAGAAAGAATACTTACTGTAACTTGCTTGAAGGTGATCGGCTTTCTTCAGTCAAGTGGGAGAAAAACCAGAGAGATCGGAAGAAAAGAAGAAGAAGAAGAGGAGAAGGGAAGGAGAAAGGAATGAGGAAAGAAGGAAAAATTGAGATGGAGGGAAAAACGGATTAAGAGGAAGGAGGAAGGTACGGAGGTGAAGAAGCGGTAGTGAAGAAGGAAGGAAGGTGCTGGGGTGAGAACAGATGGGTAGGTTTTTCTTCTTTGCTGATTTTAAAGAAGATGGAGAAGATTCGGGAAGAAGAGGTTATGAATTGACGGTTGATGGAGAGGAAGAGGATCGGTGATGGAGGGTTGGGAGGAGAAGAGGGTTTTGGTGGTTTGTGAATGGAAGCCGAGAAGGGGAGAGAGGCCAGAGTGAAGAGAGAATGGAGGGGGGGGGGGCTCTTTTTCCTCTTTTTCTTTACGAAGGAAAACCCTAAAAGAGGGTTTTGCAGAAGACCCCCCTTCGATTTTCAAATTTTTACAAAAAAAAGGGCTCCTGAGGTTTTTAGCAAAAAATGATTTTTAAACTCATTTGTTTTTCTCATAGTTTTTGCAATTTTTTTTTTTGATTTTTGTGTTATTTTTCAATTTTTTTGTATTTTTAGAATAAAATCCTAAAGTTTGTGAGAAAAAAAAGATTAAAACTAATTTTTTTGTGTTTTTGCAAAAAATATTTACAAAAGGGAACTTTTCTGAGAATTTAAAAGCTATTTTGAGAAAATTTCTTCAGAAATGGGTTTGGATCCGGATTTTGAAAAAATATGGATTTAAAACACTGGATTCGGATCCGGAATTGAATTTGAATATATCAATATGGAATTTAATTCAGAAAATCTGAAGAATGACTGAAATTTAGCTTTGACATTGCTTTGATTTTATCAGAAAATGGGGTTAGGGGCAAAAAGGGTCACTTTTACAAAACTTTGAAAAATTTGGGGTGTTCACAGATGCCCCTCTTTGCTACTAAGCCATTTGAAAGCCGAGCTTAGTGGCAAAGACAACACTCCAAATTTTGAAAATGCCCCAGTCTGCAGATCTGAAGTGGGTGTGGAAGAATTATTTTAAAAAATATGGCTCTTCAGGCTTGAAACCTTATCCTAAATGGTTTTGGGGAGACGAAATCCTCGAAAATAATACGATTGAGTAGAAAATGAGGAAATCGTGATGGGACTTTGGGTGAAAATCTCGAAATGGTGGAAATAAAAATTTTGATCAAGCCTCATGGGTGAGACAAGATACTCTTTTTGGACTGATTCAGGTTTAGCCATTAACCTGGATGGGACGAAGATATATCAAAATGAACTGAATGAGGAAAGGATTATGCGAAGACCTTGATGGGACATTTTTGGAAAATGTCTCGTGAAATGAAGCTCAAATAGGATCCTATCCTGGATGGATATATGAAGCATGAATTCCTCGATGGGAAGAACTATGATGGGACTGGAGGAAAATATCTCGTCAAAACGAGGAATCTCGTTGAAATGAGACTCAGGTTTAACCCAAACCTAAAAGGAAGATACCTCGCGAAGCAAGGTTCCGGGTTAACTCTTAGTCTGAATAGAAAATCTACCATACGAATTTCTCAAATGGAGAAACCATAATGGGACCTTCGGAACTTGGACGAACAAATCCGAAAGGGGTTTTACGAGAGGAGGAAAATATAGGGTTCCCTAAAGCTTTAAAAAGGGGAAGAAATTGGGCGTCTCATTGCTGAGACTGAAATAGCTTTTGAAATCTATGACCTCTTGCAGAGGGTTCAGGTTTGACCCTTATCCTGAGTGGGGGAAATCTACCATACGGATTTCTCAAATGGAGAAACCATAATGGGACCTTCGGAATTTGGACGAACAAATCCAAAAGGTGTTTTTGCGAAAGGAGAAATATAGGGTTCCCTAAAGCTTTGAAAATGGGAAGAAATTGGGCGTCTCATTGCTGAGACTGAAATAGTTTTTGAAATCTAATGATCTTTCGCAAGAAATTTCAGGTTTGACCCTTAACCTGAGTGGGGGAAATCTACCATACGGATTTCTCACCTGAAGAAACCATAATGGGACCTTCAGAATTTGGACGAACAAATCCGAAAGGGGTTTTTGCGAAAGGAGAAATATAGGGTTCCCTAAAGCTTTGAAAAGGAGAAGAAATTGGGCATCTCATTGTTGAGACTCAAATAGCTTTTGAAATCAAATGATCTTTCGCAAAGGGTTCAGGTTTGACCCTTATCCTGAGTGGGAGAAATCTACCATACGGATTTCTCGAATGGAGAAACCATAATGGGACCTTCGGAATTTGGACGAACAAATTCGAAAGAGGTTTTTGCAAAAGAAGAAATATAGGGTTCCCTAAAGCTTTAAAAAGGGGAAGAAATTGGGTGTCTCATTGCTGAGACTGAAATAGCTTTTGAAATCAAATGATCTTTCGCAGAAAATTCAGGTTTTGACCCTTATCCTGAGTGGGTCGTCCATACGGAATTCTTCAATGAGAAAACCGTGATGGGACAGGAAGAGATACTTCCTTCAGAGGCAACTCTTTTGGGAAATATAAACAACGCTAGGTTGCATCAAAATTAATAATGAATGTTTATTTCATTCTTGGAATAGCTAGAAAATTTTGACAATAAAATAAAATTATAGCTGATTCAAATGCTTGAAAATGTACACGTATGTGCAAAAGATATTCACTCTTTTACCTAGAGCATTTCCCCCAAATGAGGTTAACTCCTCCGTTCTAAGAGTCAGATTCAAATTTTTAGCGCTGATGATTTTCTTCAAGGAAGCTATCCATTTCCCTGATATGAGAATAGAAGGAATATTCTTAATTTCATAAAAGCAAGTAATGAAAAGATATTGATAAAAGAATTTTGCATGAGAAAAGATGACTTCTGGAAACTTTGGCAGTTTGATATATGGTTGTTTTCCCACGATGATCTTTTTGCACTCTTTTTGAGTCATTGGGCTTTCCGGGCTTTTTACATCATCCTTCATTTTGGAGATGTCCTGACTTTTCTCTCTTTTTCAGGGAAGGGTACGTCACAAACTCTTTCATCTTGGAGATGTTCTGATCCTTCTTTTATCTCAGGGATTCTATTGATGATATTAGCTCAAAAGATCTTTAGATAATAGCAGAAATCAAATATCTTTTAGGGTTTGTCGGTAGGTTCATCGCACTCGCCTTCATCTCGATGGTGATCTGAACTTTCCTTGGAAGGATCCTTCACAAACTCCTTCATCTCGGAGATGATTCAAATCTTCTTTGGCCTCGGGGGTCTAGCTCGCATATTCGTTTTCATCTTGACGACAGTTGAGAGATCCCTTTTGCAAATATTTGATTGCTGCTTAAAACGAATGAGAAGATATGGGTTAAGTGAATTCTTTTTATCGCTGAGGATATTTCCACTGCCTGATTGCCAGAAAGCTATTTTTAAACATGCGTCATAGCCATGATCAATATCAAATCACTTCTGACCTTTCAATATCATTGAACATTTTTTTCACAAAACATATCGAGGACATTTCTTACATCCTCTTGGTTGATCAACAGGAAAAGATTTGAATTTTACCTCTTTTTCGCAAAAAGTTTCACCTTTTTGGAATGAATACTAGAGGTGATCTGAGAAAATTCTTTTGTGTAATCAGATTTTTAGAATCAACAAACGCTTTTAGCAAATTGTCAAAGTTTTCATGAATTTTTTGTGAAATAATTACTTAATATAGATTTTGATGAGTCCTTGAGTTGCAATCTTTGATTTTGAAAATACATGACCAGCAAAAAGATGAAACCTTTGAAATACATGACCAGCAGAAGCTGGAACGTTTGAAATACATGACTAGCGAAAGCTGGAACGTTTGAAATACCTGACCAACGAAAGCTGGAACGTTTGAAATACATGACCAGCAAAAACTGAAACATTTGAAATACATGACCAGCCAAAGCTGGAACATTTGCAATACATGACCAGCAAAAGCTGGATCTTTTGGAAATACATGACCAACGAAAGTTGGATCTTTTGGAAATGCATGACCAGCAAGATGCTGGATCTTTTTAGAAATACATGACCAACAAAAGTTAGATCTTTTGGAAATACATGACCAGCGAGATGCTGGATCTTTTGGAAATACATCAGATTTAAGTCAGAACTTGAATTTTGTAAAAGGAAAGAATTTTGATCAGAATACTGAATTTAGAAGGTTACCGGCGCGAGAACCGGATTTTCCAAATGAGCTCAACATATGATTGAAAATTTTGAGAAATAACTAGTGCGAGGACTGGGTTGTGAAGATGAGCTAGGAAAGTAAAATTTGATGAGAGATTCTGAATTCAATGGACCATCACATTCTAACTGCATGTGGTCTATTTTCAGGATTTATCCCCTTATCCTGAATGGGGGAAGGAAAGAAATACCTCGTTAGCAGGAGGCATCAGGTTTATCCCTTAACCTGAAGGGGTAAGAAGAATTTTCAAAGAGAATAAACCTGAATTTTTGAATTTTGAAATGGATTAGCCGAAAGGCTGGAATTTGGAAGAAGGTCCTGCCTGGCAGTTGGGGTTTTTTTTGAAAAAGAAGAGAGTCCAAGTCGGGACTCGTGTATCTAGAAAGGAAGATAAAATAAGAGGAGAGAACCCGAGTCGAAACTCGGATGTTTAAGATAAAAGATAAGAGAGAAGTTTTTGAGTTTTTGGAAAACTCGAATTCTCGACGCAACGATTGGTTCCAACGTGAGCATTGGATTCAAAAAGAAGTCCTGGTCGGAACTCAGAATTTCAAACGAAAGTAATAGAGGAAAAACCTGAGCTGAAATTTGGATAAAAGATAAAGAGGAACCCGAGTTTTGAAAACTCAAATTTCTAAAGAAATGATTGATTTCCAATGCGAGGATTGGATTCAAAAGGAAATTCTGGTCGGAACTCAGAACTTTAAACGAAAAAAATAGATGAAAAACCCGAGCTGGAACTCGGATAAAAGATAAAGAGAAACTCGAGTTTTGAAAACTCGAATTTCTAAAGAAATGATTAATTTCCAATGCGAGGATTGGATTCAAAAGGAAGTCCTGGTCGAAAATCAGAACTTCAAACGAAAATAATAGATGAAAAACCAGAGCTGGAACTCGGATACAAGATAAAGAGAAACCCGATTTTTGAAAACTCGAATTTCTAAAGAAATGATTAATTTCCAATGCGAGGATTGGATTCAAAAGGAAGTCCTGGTCGGAACTCAGAACTTCAAACGAAAATAATAGATGAAAAACCCGAGCTGGAACTCGGATACAAGATAAAGAGAAACCCGAGTTTTGAAAACTCAAATTTCTAAAGAAAAGATTAATTTCCAATGCGAGGATTGGATTCAAAAGGAAGTCCTGGTCGAAACTCAGAACTTCGAACAAAAATAATAGAGGAAAAACCCGAGCTGGAACTCCGATAAAAGTTAAAGAGAAACCCGAGTTTTGAAAACTCAAATTTCTAAAGAAATGATTAATTTCCAATGCGAGGATTGGATTCAAAAGGAAGTTCTGGTCGGAACTCAGAACTTCAAACAAAAATAATAGATGAAAAACCCGAGGTGGAACTCGGATAAAAGATAAAGAGAATCCGGAGTTTTGAAAACTCAAATTTCTAAAGAAATGATTAATTTTCAATGCGAGGATTGGATTCAAAAGGAAATCCTTGTCGGAACTCAGGACTTCAAATGAAAGAATAAAGGGAGAAGCCCAAGTGAGAACTCAGGTTTTTGACAGAAAGTTTTTAATCAAAAGATTGAGTTTTGAAAATTTGCTAGTGCGAGGACCGGACCTAGGATTGAGAATGACCATTTAGAGGACTGAATTATTTGTATGTGATCTGATTGCCCCCTTATCTTGACTGAGGAGAAAATAAAATTTGAGAAGAACTAATGAGAAGAGATAGAGATTGATGGAAGATTTGACAAAAGAGTAGAATCAAGGAAATTTCATGGAAATGATTTTTGTAAGGGAATTCTCACAGTTAGCATTATCACTCCTATGAGGGGTTTCAGGATTATCCCTTATCCTGAATGGGAAGGGAAGTTAATAAAAGGCTTGATAAAGAAAAGAATCGACAAAATTTTGAAAAAGAAAATAAAACTAATAAAACTGGATAAAGAAAAAGATTTGGCAGAGATTAATGAAGCTTTAAAAGAAGAAGAAAGACATTTAGGACGATCCCTTATCCTGAAGCAAGAAGGACCTCGTAGGATGAGTTTTCAGGTTTATCCCTTAACCTGAAGGGGGGGGCAAAGAAGGAAAAAGAAATACCTCATGGGAAAAGAGGCATCAGGTTTATCCCTCGAAAGGGAAAATTTTTGAATTCAGAATTGACAAGAAGAATTAAAAAAATGGATGAATAAAATTTAATAAAATTTAATAAAATTTGATAAAGACGAAAAACTGATAAGACTGAAAGAAGATTTGATAGATGAAAAATTTGATAAAAGTTATAGGAAAAAGAGTTTGATCCTCCCTGCATGTGGGATCTTTAAAGAATATGAGAAAAATCATTTTTTTGAAAAGAGGATTAAGTGTGAGAGCTGATCTTTTAAAAGGGATCATTCATGAGAGATCATCATGAGGGTTAATTTTTTTTTAAAGCAATGATTTGAAAACCAATTTTTAGAAAATATGATCAACACGAGGGTTGATCTTTTGAATGCAATGATTCGAAATTAAATTTTTAGAAAATATGATCAACACAAGGGTTGATCTTTGAATATAATGATTTGAAACACAATTTTTAGAAAATATGATCAACACGAGGGTTGATTTTTTTAATGCAATGATTCGAACTCAATTTTTTTTAGAAAATATGATCAACACGAGGGTTGATTTTTGAATATAATGATTCGAAATCAATTTTTAGAAAATATGATCAACACGAGGGTTGATTTTTGAATGTAATGATTCAAACTCAATTTTTTTTAGAAAATATGATCAACACGAGGGTTGATTTTTGAATGTAATGATTCGAAATCAATTTTTAGAAAATATGATCAACACGAGGGTTGATTTTTGAATGTAATGATTCGAAATCAACATTTTAGAAAATATGATCAACACAAGGGTTGATCTTTGAATGTAATGATTCGAAACCAACTTTTTAGAAAATGTGATCAACACAAGGGTTGATCTTTGAATGTAATGATTCAAAATCAATTTTTTTAGAAAATATGATCAACATAAGGGTTGATCTTTGAATATAATGGTCTGAAAAACCTATTTTTGGGAAAGATGATCAATACGAGGGTTGATCTTTGAAAAAGGTTGGATTAAAATATTTGAATTAAAATTTTCATGATTTTTGAAAGACCCTCATAGGTAATATCATTTCTCTCATGAATGATGTCAGGATTGTCCAATATTTTGAAAAGGAAAAAGAATTTAATGCCCCAATATAGCAAAAAGAAGGAAGTATTGAATATCAAAGATATAAAGAAAATCGACATTTCATTGATAAGCAAAAGTTGATAACAGAACTGAATATTTACAAGTATTTTAACTAAAAGAAGTCACAAAGACTGGGCTGACTTGCCCCTGTAAAGTGATTGTCAAAAGAAAGTGAAAGCGAGAAACTCTTGATATTCTCAACTCTCCGAGTGGTCTGGAAAAGGTTCGGTTGGAACTGCAGTCTGCTCTTCTCCTTCCTCTGGCACCAGAAGCTCTTTGTCAATGTAGTCTTGCATAATATTTTTGAGGACGAAACAACGCTCTGTGTCATGCCCCCTTGCTCGATGAAACTTGCGAAAGCGATTCTTTCATTTCCCTTTGGTGGCAGAGGGATCATCCTGCTTTGGGAGTTTGATCATTTCTTTCTCGAGCAGGTATTGAAGAATTTCTTCGATCGACTGACCTAGAGGGGTAAGCTGACGATCATAACCCCAACCCTCATGCTTTTCTTTCTTCGGCTTGCTTGATTTCCACCGAGTGTTGACCCCTGCCTGGTAGCTGGACTGAGCTTGCATGTTTAGGAGATCTGGATGCCTTTTTTCCTCGTTTTTGACAAAGAGATTCTTATCAAGGCAGTCTTGCACTATATTCTTGAAGATGAAACAATGCTCAGTGTCATGCCCTATTGCTCGATGGTACCCACAGAATTGGTCTATATATTTTCCCATGATTGTGGAAGGGCTGGCGGCTTTTGGGAGCTTGAGTAATCCGCTAGACAACATGTATTCGAGGACTTTGTCGAGCGGTTCATTTAAAGGAGTGAAATCTCGATCCTTGCTCCAATCCTTGCGCTTTGGTTCTTCTTGATTCTTGCCTTTTTGCTGAGGACTGTATTGAAGAGGTCTATCATGGTTTTCACAATATTTCCCAATCTGGCCTTTACACTCTCCCAAGTTGTTGCCTTGGTTGTTTCCCCTGCTGACTTTAGAATTTTCTGCATTAATATTGCTGTGTTCATTTATGGGGAAAGTGACAGGTGCCTTTCCTTCTGTGGGAGCTTTTCCGCAACTGGCTTCAGCTTGTTCAGACAATATCTCAACCATCATCCTTTTGAATAATTGGTATATCGCAGGATCAATCTCACTTTTGTTGTCCTGAACTCCCTCTCTGACAAACTTTTGAGAATCCATTCCTTACTCTCTCTGCTTGTAACTGGGATGTTAGAGCCGTGCAATCTTTGATCTTTGCCCTAAATCAACTGATAATGCCAATGCTTTCTCTGTAGGGCAAAAATGGGGTTTTTAAAAAAGATCTAGGAAGAAATTTTAATAAAGAAGGAAATCATAATCTGAAAATGAAAATATCCCATTACGAGGGATCGGGTTGTCACCAAAATTTGCGACAACCACAAAAAAAGGATAAACAAGTAAAATATGAACAAAGATTTAATTTTGAAAAAGGACATCTCCTGACAAAAGATATTTTATTGCAAAAGAAGGTAAGAAATATAGAGAAAAGGAATTTCAAAGATTTAAGATTTGAAGAATTTGCAGGCAGGATAAAAAAGAATTAGAAGAAAAAGGAAAATACACCTGGGTTTTAAAAGCGAAGAGAAAATTTTGAATAATATATACCCAGGGATTTTTTTTTTTAGGAAATATAAGGAATATACAATATCATACAATCACAAATATACAAAAGATGCACAAACAACACTCCCTAAAGGCTGACTCTAAATGCAATATTTTGAAATGGCTTGTAGGACCTTAATCCTAACTCTAGGGTTCAGATCATCTGATTTCAATCAAGATACGCCGATATACTCAAGCTGAGGCTCGAAGTACGTGGCATAAAAATATTTCTCCGGTTCTAAGCTAATGGCTTCCCAACATCCTTGAGCACCTACCGATATACCTCGAACTATGGCCCTTAGGTACGTGATAGGGGGCGTGAACCCAAATAAGTGGTCCAGTTGTGAGGCTCTCTCCCGAACTATGGTTCAGTGAGACAGCCCAGCAACGTGAAGACCGGGACAATATAGGTAAGGGATGTTTTTGAAAACATGATCAACATGCAAATAAATTAGATGGCTCTAATGCAAGTCCTAAAGAGATAGATTAAAATGAAGAGAAGCATACACTTGCATACATTGTTTTTGCATTCAATCCCTAAAATTGAGGAGAGTTGTATTTCAGACCTAGATCTAATGTGAGCATGGAATAATCTCCTCAATATGGTCCTACCAAACCATACTTAAATCCTATATGCAATGGTGTCAGCTTAGGATAGAGTCTAGGCTCCTAAGGCTTGCATGAAAATGAAGCTGACATTTGAAGAATAAAGACTTAGATAATATCAAAGCAAAATGAAAAGGAAAAAATTTGACCGGACGGAGACGAGTCCCATCTCGGTCGCCAAAACTGTGATTATCGCAAAATTTTTCCTCTCGTAATATTCTCTCTCTTCCTTCTCTTTTCCTTTCTACCCTTTATTTTCTCCTTTTTGAAGGGAGAAAATAAAAGAAAGAAAAGAAGAAAGAAGAGAAAAGTGAGAGAAGAACTCTTTTGCGGGGTCTCACTTGACCTTAATTTTGAAGATATTTAGAAAATAACTCGCCTCCATTTTGAAATATTTGCGGGAAAACTGGGAGACAGGATCCGCTCGTCGGTACGAGGTTTGACCGTTCCTGGCGCATTTACCAAAGGTAATAAAAAACCAAGGGTCGAATTCATGCCTTTTGCTTTGCCTTAATATTATCTAAGAATTTATCTTAAGTCTAAATGCACAAAGAATCATGCTTGTGCAACGCAAGGATGTATGCTCTTTTTGAAAATGTTTTTAAAAAAAATTCCCAAGTGTTTCTGAAATGAATCTAATAATGGAGTGAAGAAATGATTTCTAACTTTAGAACTTTAAGATTTAAAGTTTTAAGTTTTTATTGTAATTAGAGTTTTGAGAATAAATCTTGGCTTTGAAAGGAATAATTCTGAAGTTGAGATAAAAGGAGAAGAAAGGAAATTTCAAAGTCATAAATGGACTTTGAATCAGAATAGAGATGAAATGGAATTGAATTCTAACTTTGGAGTTTGAAATCAAAATGAAATGTGGGAAATCTAAATAGAATTTGGGAAATGGGATTGATTGGAAAGTTGGAATTCATGATGGAATTTGAATCCGAAGTCTTGATTCTAATTTAAGATCAAAATTGAATTCTGGATTTAAAATCCAAAAATGAGAATTGGGTTTGAAATCTGAGATGAAAATGGAATTGGATTTAAGAATTAGAATAGAAGTTGATTTTGAAATCAGAAATTCAAAATGGGATTTGAATTCAAAGTCTAGATTCTAAATAGAGTTGAGATTTAAAATTAAATTCTGGATCTAGAATCTGAAATGGGAGTTGAACCTGAAATTTGAGATCCGAGATGGAATTGGATACTATATCCTAAATGGAATTGGATCTGAAGTCTGAGATCCAAAGTAGAATTGGTTCTGGATCCTAAAATGGATTCAGATCTGAAGTCTGAGATCCAATGTAGAATTGGGTTCTGGATCCTAGAATGGATTTTGGATTTGAAATCTGAGATCCAAAGTAAAATTAGAATCTGGATCCTAGAATGGATTTTGGATCTGAAATTTGAGATCCAAAGTGGAAGTTGAATTCTGGATCCTAAATGGATTGTGGATCTGAAGCCTAAGATCCAATGATGGGAGTTAAATTCTGGATCCTAAAATAGAATTTGGATCTAAAGTCTGAGATCCAAAAGTGGGGATTGTACTTGGAAATCTGGATCCAAGTTGGGATTAAGATCTGACTTTGGACTTAGAATTTCAAAATTGATTTGAAAATTTTGAATTTTGAATGAATTTCAAAGTCAAATTGGACTTTGAATTTGAAACTTGATTTTGGAATTTAGAAAATAAATCAAGAATTTCTAAGTTAAATTGAACTTTGAATTTGATTTCAAAGTCAAATTTTGGACTTTGAAGATGAGATAGAATTGATGAAATCGAAATAGAAATTGAAGAAAAGATATTCACAATCACTTGGGTTTTTTTTTTTTTTAAAGGAGAATTTTGAAAACATGATGCAATTCTATCCTAAATGATGAATGAATTTAAATAACTTTGAAATGGGAATTTGAAAGGCTATTCCATTCTTTAAATAAATTAAGAATGAGGTTGAAGATATAATATATCCCTGACTATGGTCATTGAATATATTATATAATAACCATATTTAAATTCAAGTGAAGAATAAAATACATTTTTGGTGCTTTTATAGCATTTAAAATGAAATTAACTCTCAATATACCCTGACTATGGCCATTGGTATATGTGTTGAGTTAATTTTAAATTAAATTCTAATAAAAGATGAAAATATTTAAAGAAGATATGATGATTTTTTGAAAAAGGATCTAGTGTAGATCCGGTGTTATTTTATAAAAGATAAGAATTCTAAGTTTTGTTTACATCCTAACTATGGCCATTGATGTAAATCATCAACTTAGGATTAATTACCTCTTACGAAATGGTGCACGTGCCATTCGTGTTTCACCATTGTGAGATTTTAAAAAAATTAAAAAGAGGAAAATGTCATGAATCAAGTAATTCTAGAAGATATGTACATGTTCATGCATTCTATTCTAAGACAAAGAATGAATATTTTCATTGTATCTAGCTATTACAATCATTGAAAAGAGATTTGAGATGATTGGATTCTAATCCAAGGGAGGAAATCAACATTTTCCATATATCCCTGCAAAGCACTTGATTAGTAGAAGAAAATATCACTTTATTTTTAAAGATGCGAAATAAGATGCTCATATGGACATATGACCAGTGATATATGCCTATATACATACCTGTATATACATACGTATACATATATATATACATATATATATGTATATAATGTACCTATATATGGTCTACATGCAATGTAGATGAAATATGCCAATCATATACGTAATACAATCAAATGACTAGGAAATGGCAGGGAAATCATGCAAGAGATTTTCGAGATGTTGTTTATAACAATGCAGCGGATGGTGCATGGTGCACCATCATTCAGAAAATTAATCCACAGTTCATGAATAGCAATGTTTTTAAGCAAACTAATCTGCTGCAAAATTGATGGATTACTTGATAGTGGATTGGTCTACAGTGAATATGAGATGATTTGTAACAAAAAAAACCCACTGTATTCAAACTAAATGATGGCTGCGGTGGAAGCCTTTGGCTGTGTACATAGTAGAAAGTGCTTGATGACTGTGGACCTAGTGTACAGGTACACCTGATTTATATAATGTGCACGCCTCTAGCAAAAGCAATGTGAAGGAGAAATGGTGTGATAGTATAAAACAACACAGCTGCGATAGCCTGTGAAACCTGTCCAAGGCATATTAAAATCACATGTATATCTGGTATGGCTGCATCTTTCGATAACAGTAAGGTCAAGAATGATGAGGCAGATGTGATTGATGGACATCGACTGCCAAATTTTCTCTACGCAAGCATGTAATTTGATTACGCATGCTGCATGAAGTCGTGCACATGTGTGCCTATGCCTGATAAGTGCTTCATTTCCAATTTACAAGAAACTTTCAGATATCAACAAATGCCAGAGTAAAACATAATAATACATCTGGTACCAGTGACCATTGTAAATGTTGCTTTTCAACAGTGAGGCAAACCTCAAAGTTGCCTTCATACTCTTTATATCATCACTGCCAAGGTTTACATTTGCTTACATCAAGCTTAACTAATGTAGAGGTTTACTGAGCATGCTAAACAAAAGCTTTAATTCCAATTTCATGAGAGAACAACAAATCCATATATGCTTCATCATGGTAACCATCTAAATTAAATTAAAAGAAAACTTGGGATTAAGTCTTTATCACTGCAAACCATCTGTATGGACATATACGACCTAAAAGATATTTGCAAATCCATCAAAAGCAAAGTAAAAAATTCAAAAGCCAAGAAGAACCTGGTGACTTGTCTGGATTAGTGACTTCCTTTTCAACTGAAGATACAGGCATTGATAAAGCAGCTAGTTCCTTTCTTGTAGTTCAGAGCCAAATAAAGTAGATCACAGGTTTTTATTTTAGGCATCCTCTGATAATCTGGTAGAAAGATACACCATCTTCTAATATGGAGGCTTTGTCATCTTTTGCAGTTGTATTGATATGGGCCTTTGTCATGTTTTGATTCAGCTTCTTGACAACCCGGAATCTGCAAGCTCTGTTTCTTCTTTCCCCTTTTCATGAATGTGAGGAAATCTTCCAAGATCATTACCTTCAGTGCCTTATCTGGTTTCAGACCTGCATAGTGAATGTTTGTTGTGCATCCTTGGTTTACATCCCGAAAGTAACGTATGCCTACCCAACTACTAATGGGACAGAGGGTACATAGCATTCAGGCGAACATGGCATTCTAATAATTCCTGCACACTCAAGTAAATCATTATTCTGAGGAAGATTTATGATCTCTGGGTTACTCCCTCATAAATCGTCTCGGCAAAAGTCTACAGAACCCATTGCATGCTGATGAAGAAGCCAACTGTTATGTATTGATATTCCCTGTTGATGCCCTGGACATTTATTGGTGTTTCTGGATAAACCCGATACACACAGTAGAGAGTGTGACCTTCCTGATCCTCTCTTTCTGTTGTCAGAAGGCTTGAATGAACTGATATGAATAGTTCAAAACCATCAGAGATACTTATCAATGTTAGAAACACCCAAAAGCAGCACACTTTCTTGAAATCAGTGGGCATGTAATTCATTTTCTTCGGTCGCAAGCCAATTTGAACCAGACCATTTCAAATCAAATGTGCTTTGGGTCACCTGAATCAGGATGGTAAGGGACCCCTTTGTGATTACTGTTATATCTCATACCCCACTCTCATTTCTTGTTTGTTTTACAGTTTCCACGTAACTAGCGGCTGTCTGATATGCTATGGTGCAACACAAATGGATAAAGTTTCTGCAGATGATGTCTACATGCTGCAAAAATGGTGGTAAAAGTATGAGGTGACCAGACGTGAGCAGAGACATGCTGCAAATGAGAACGTAATGGGTGTGCAAGTGTTGCAGTGAGTGACAATAAATAAATGGGGTGGATAAATGTTGAAAGTGAAATGATGATGTGATCACAGGTATAGCCTGTGCATAGGAGATATGATGGTTAAGACATGTAACAAGGTACAGATGATATAAGTATACTGTTTGCAAAAAATGAAAATGGCATATACATTGAAATGAGTATAGTAATGTTGGTATTACTGAAACCCAATTGGTGTTAATTCACAGGATGATCGATCAACACATGAATCAATAAAATACACAAGTCAAGAAAAATGATAGATTGGGATATGTACAGGGGATGCTGTGAAGGTGAATATAGGAAAAGCATATATATGAAGGGTATCGTGAGATCGTGAGATAATGTGGTTACAAACACCCACTGATTGACTGACCCCACATAAAGATTTACATAATAAAACATACACCTGGAAAACAAACGCATGATGATTTACACGATGAACGGTTAATTTTATTAATATGATTGGAACAATGAAATGATGCCAATAAAATCTATGCATAAGAGACTGATTCAGCTTAAAATATGAACATCTTACCGAAATGAGGTTACAAACTCCATCAATGATCCATTACCTGTATGCACAATAACCCAAAGCATGATTGAATCAGAACAAATGAGGGGTCAGATTCTCAAACCTGGATTTACATGGTGCCTACAGGACATGAATTTGCAATGAATGTTGCCAACGTAATTACATACTTCCTTTGCATTCTTGAGTGTAAAGGATTCATCCTGAAATCAAAGGTCTTCAGCTAGAACAAGTTCTGATGAGAAAGGCTTTTTCAAGCAGAGGATGGGATTGTCGTAACTCCCTTATGCTTTAGATTTTTCCATAGAAACAGCAAACGAATTTGGATATACTACATTTCTGGATTTTAGACTGTAGTTACTGTGATGATCAGGCACTGGAACTCTCTACTTGGTAAATCTCCAATGTTTCAATCATTAACCTGATTTGACTCAGGTCTTCCACAGCCCATCCTTTATCTGTCTTTTCCTCTTCACTGTCGATGATGATGCTTTTGCATATAAAAAGTAAAATTGCAGTATAACCTGACCTAACAAAATATTACCTTCAACTAGATAAAATTGACCAACTGTAAAAGAATGGATCAAAAGTCATATGCGACCAGTTTTTAAATAATGGTACCTCTGTTTTTACCAACCGATTCTAATGGATTGGGGATCCATTAAAACTATTCACTACTTGCGTAAAGTATATCAATAGCCGAAGAAATTGAAAGATCAATGTTGATCTCCATGTCCTGACTATCACCGAATTTGAACAACAAAAAAAAAAACAAAAAAAAACTTATAATATCCAAACAAGGGAGACAAATGCTTATTTTCTGAGTTGCAGGAAAGAGCCGATGCCATTCTACCTCCTTAAATGTCAAACTGTGGAAAACCATCTTTCAGCCCCTTCTCAAGAAAACATAACAATAATTTATTAACAAGTATCACCAAAAGAAAGACTCGTCAAAGAGAACTGTCGAAATCTCCAAAAAGGATTAGATCGATTCTGGTTTTAAGCCATGGTACCTGGTTATATCAAGATATAGACGAGTAAATGTATTCATAAAATATAATTGATTAATGGACAGGAGATCTGGTGCGAACCAGAAACCACGGAAGGAAACTAACAGACGATCAACATAAAAAAAAATGAATAAGAGGCAACATTGGAAGCCCTTCTTGATTTATCCATCGATCATCTAGCGTGGGATGCGAAAAGCAAATCAAAACAATATGCTGCTAAAGCCAAACTAATGAAGTTAAATAAAGCAAAAAAAATCAGATCTCCCAACAGAGGGCGTGAACGGAGATTAAACAGCATAAATGCACACTTAGATGCATGTAAACTGGAGAAAAACCGAGGTAAATCAGAGACAAACAACAAAGCAAAAACAAAGAAAGGAAAAACAAGACGAAAGGAAAGACAAAACAAAATAAAAGAAAAGAAAAGAAATGTCGAAATATAGTGGTTCCGTTGATGTTGCACGATGTGACCCGATATTGCTATATGCAAAACCGAATTTACAAGGGGGCGTTAATGGGGCTTGAAACAAATGAACAAAAAGAGGGAAAATCTGAGACAAAAATGAGAAAGAATACTTACTGTAACTTGCTTGAAGGTGATCGGCTTTCTTCAGTCAAGTGGGAGAAAAACCAGAGAGATCGGAAGAAAAGAAGAAGAAGAAGAGGAGAAGGGAAGGAGAAAGGAATGAGGAAAGAAGGAAAAATTGAGATGGAGGGAAAAACGGATTAAGAGGAAGGAGGAAGGTGCGGAGGTGAAGAAGCGGTAGTGAAAAAGGAAGGAAGGTGCTGAGGTGAGAACGGATGGGTAGGTTTTTCTTCTTTGCTGATTTTAAAGAAGATGGAGAAGATTCGGGAAGAAGAGGTTATGAATTGACGGTTGATGGAGAGGAAGAGGATCGGTGATGGAGGGTTTGGAGGAGAAGAGGGTTTTGGTGGTTTGTGAATGGAAGCCGAGAAGGGGAGAGAGGCCAGAGTGAAGAGAGAATGGAGGAGGGGGCTCTTTTTCCTCTTTTTCCTTACGAAGGAAAAACCCTAAAAGAGGGTTTTGCAAAAGACCCCCCTTCGATTTTCAAATTTTTACAAAAAAAAGGGCTCCCGAGGTTTTTAGCAAAAATTGATTTTTAAACTCACTTGTTTTTCTCGTAATTTTTCCAATTTGTTTTTTTTGGTTTTTGTGTTATTTTTCATTTTTTGTATTTTTAGAATAAAATCCTAAAGTTTGTGAGAAAACAAAGATTAAAACTATTTTTTTGTGTTTTTGCAAAAAATATTTACAAAAGGGAATTTTTCTGAGAATTTAAAAGCTATTTTGAGAAAATTTCTTCAGAAATGGGTTTGGATCCGGATTTTGAAAAAATATGGATTTAAAACACTGGATTCGGATCCGGAATTGAATTTGAATATATCAATATGGAATTTAATTTAGAAAATCTGAAGAATGACTGAAATTTAGCTTTGACATTGCTTTGATTTTATTAGAAAATGGGGTTAGGGGCAAAAAGGGTCATTTTTACAAAACTTTGAAAAATTTGGGGTGTTCACACCCTTCTAGAGTAGCTAGTCTTAATCATAATAAATATGCTTTTGTCATTGTAGATGATTACTCAAGATTTACTTGGGTTATATTTTTGAAAAACAAAAGTGATACGTTTTGTGAATTTGAAATTTTATGTAAAAAATTACAAAGTGAAAAATCTTGTTCTATTATAAAAATTCATAGTGATCATGGAGGAGAATTTGATAATGAACTTTTTATGAATTTTTGTAACTTGCATGGTATTTCTCATAACTTTGCCTTTTCCTAAAGCTGCACCTCAAAATGGTGTAGTAGAAAGAAAGAATAGAACCCTTCAGGAATCTGCTAGAACTATGCTCCAACATAATAATCTTGCTAAATCTTTTTGGGCAGAAGCTGTTAATACTCATGCTATATAACAAATAGAGTTGTTATTAGGCCCTTATTAAATAAAACTCCTTATGAATTATTCTATGACAGAACTCCAAGAATAGACTATTTTAAAGTCTTTGGATGTAAATGCTTTATCCTTAATACAAAAGATAGCCTGAATAAATTTGATGCTAAATCTGTTGAAGGCATATTCTTAGGATATTCAAGTCATAGTAAATCATACAGAGTTTTTAATAAGAGTTCATATACTATTGAAGAATCTATGCATGTCAGTTTTTGTGAATCTATTGATCAATCTGTTCTTAAGCAGACTAACGATGATGATGTTGAAAGTACAGATTTATTCCTAGATAACACAACTAAATCTAATGAAGATGATCATCAAAGAACATTTGTTGAAATCCGAGATCATCCTCAAAAGCAAATTTTGAGAGACCTGACCAAGGGGGTTCAAACTAGAGCTCAGCTGGAACGGATTGCAAACATGGCATTCATTTCTCAACTTGAACCAAAGAAGATTGATGAAGCCATCATCGATGAGTTCTGGTAGTGCCATGACTGAAGAGCTGAATCAATTCCAAAGAAATGATGTTTGGGATCTTGTACCAAGACCAAAGGATCATCAGATCATTGGGACAAGATGGATCTTCAGAAACAAGCTAGATGAAACAGGTAATGTTATAAGAAACAAGGCAAGACTAGTAGCTCAAGGATAAAACCAGGAGAAAGGTATTGACTTTGATGAAACATTTGCTCCTGTTGCTAGACTTGAATCTATTAGAATGTTTTTAGCATATGCAAGCTATATGGATTTCAAACTATATCAAATGGATGTTAAAAGTGCTTTTCTAAATGGTTTTATAAATGAAGAAGTTTATGTAAAACAACCTCCAGGCTTTGAAAATGAACAATATCCAGATCATGTTTTCAAACTAAAACGTGCCTTATATGGATTAAAACAAGCACCTCGTGCTTGGTATGACAGACTCAAAACTTTTTTATTAAAAACTGGTTTTTCTGTAGGCAAAGCAGACTCTACTCTATTTGTGAAAATAGTGAATAATCATACCCTAATTGTTCAAATTTATGTGGACGATATCGTCTTTGGATCTACTAAACAGCACTCTCTGTGAAGATTTTTCTAAGTCCATGCAGAAAAAATTTGAAATGAGTATGATGGGAGAACTCACCTACTTTCTTGGACTGCATATTAAGCAAACCAAGGATGGAGTCTTCATCAATCAATCTAAGTATGCTCATGAACTTCTGAAGAGGTTCAACATGAACTCAATTGCTTCAAACAATACTCCTATGAGCACAACTACTGTTTTGGACAAAGATGAAGATGGTAAGTCTGTGGACACAAAGGTATACCAAGGTATGATAGGATCACTACTTTATTTAACTGCTAGCCTTTCAGATATCATGTTCAGTGTTTGCTTGTGTGCTAGATTTCAGTCAAATCCAAAAGAATCACATCTTAAAGCTATAAAAAGAATAATGAGATATTTAAAAGACACAGTTGATTTTGGATTATTTTATTCAAAATCTTCTACATTTGATTTAATCTCATACAGTGATGCTGACTTTACAGGAAGTAAATCTGATAGAAAAAGCACAAGTAAAACATGTCATATGCTAGGGCACTCACTAGTTTCATGGTTCAGTAAGAAACAAAACTCTGTATCATTATCAACTACTGAAGCTGAATACATAGCTGCTAGCCTAGCATGCACACAAGTCATCTCGATGAAATAAACTTTAAAAGACTTTGGTTTAAAATTTGAAAATACAACTATTTTCTGTGATAATACTAGTGCTATAAATTTATTTAAAAATCCTATTTTACACTCACAAACTAAGCATATTCAAATAAGACACCACTTCTTAAGAGAACAAGTCTTAAACAACATAATCAAACTCGAATTTATACCCACTAATCAACAGTTAGCAGACATCTTCACTAAACCTTTAAAACACGAAGACTTTACACGAATTAGAAGAGAATTAGGAATATGCAAAGTAAGTGACTTATAATTAATCACACTTATTTGGATTAAAACATCTTACGAGTTCTGTTAAAGTTTTATTTTAAAAACCGATTCCTTCTTATCGATCTTTTCTTTTATCTATCATATACATTTTCTTTATAGTCAAACTGTGTCTTCATATTCACGTATATTCTAAACATTCATAAAAACACTTTCATCATGACACATTCTTTATGTCTTTCAACTTGTCATCTTTCAAGTACACATCAATAATATCTCATTGTCCTATTTCTTTTCACATATATCCATAAGAACCATTTACATTAAGTAAATCTATCATGACATCGTTCACATCACTCATCTTATAACACCTTCTTAATCACTTTTGTCTTTTTGTGAAAACCTCTCTTACGACAAGCCAGCCCATCTCCAACATGATATTATATTCCTCACTTATTACTACCCATTGTTTTTCGTTTCTTATCATCAAATGAAATATCCGTTTTCATTACTTCCTTTCATCCTATCAAGACACTTCACTAATCGTTATGTCTATATGTAACTTAAACAAAGAATAACATTATAAGAAATCTTGTTTTTTAAACTTGAGTCAGAATCGAATGTTTATCCTTCTTATTTTTTTGTTTTCTTCATTCACCACCTTTTTCAAAGTTAAGTTCTTTAATATTTCTCGTACAGTTTTACTATTTAATGCTTTATGTCATCTTTTATATCATATCTTAAGTACAATCTACTTTTGTCTTTTTATCCTTCACCTTTTATAAAAATTATTCTGAAAACTCATTATCGACAACTTGTCCTTCATTTTTTTATAAGTACTTTTAGTACCATCCTTTTCTCTCTCTATCTCATACAAAGTGAGCCTCCATCTGTAACTATTGACCCCTTTACATTTTTTTTTAAATTCATCTTTTTCAAAAACCATGAACTCCCTCCAAACGAGATTTATTGAAACCATGTCCTTTAAGCAAAACATCAATTCATGTCAATCATAACTTTACTTTATGTCATACATCTCATATCTAACCTCAAGTGATTGTTGTCCTTTATGACCACTATTATCTCACTCCAAATTCGTATATAGCATCACCTCTCTTTATGACTATTCTCACTCCTTCCACGCATATCCATAAAAACACTTCTTAAATAAGAAATTATTGCATCTCTCACTCATATATCCTTTTTGTCTTATTCCAAACTCCTTCTTCACGAATTTAGAATGCTTTCACATAAAGTAAAAACATTGTATAAAAAGTTGTTTGTTCGATTAGGCCATTATTTTTTTTTTATCTCATCACTTCCTCACACGAAAATCTTTAAAATCTATAGATTACTCACCTTCTTGACTTTATTCATTCATCACAGATCTATTCTAATGGGGCACTCCATACTCAAAGCATGACACATCCCACTATTCGATAAACTCTTCCATAGCAATTTTTCTCTATATAGAAAAATGATTTGTATAACTTTGTTCTTCTTGTCATTCACACTAATATAATACACTATCTTCCAAAAATTGATTTGATTTATCATTCACAAGCCTCTTAAATTACAACTCACGAATTTCTTCTTTCAAAAATCATTCACTTCAAATGTCATTGATTTCGTATCACAATTATTTTCTTCCTTCTATTTAATAGATTGGTTCATCCCTCACCATTCCACTCGAATTTCTCTATCCAAGCTATCATTCTTTCCAAGCTCTTCTTTCTAAGTCTCTCTTTGATCAAATGGCATCCTCTTCCACATCCGACATTAACATGCTTGAAGCTTCGGAGTTGAGATTTCCAGATCTCATTCACACATATCACTCCATTAACTCCATGACCATCCAACCAGGCAAGTTTGTTCATCTTAAAGCCTTTCCATCATTTGATTTACTAACTTCACTTTCCGAATTTATTCATGTCCTAGCCTCTCCAAAATTAATGACCATCTATCCACATCTCATCAAAGTGTTCTACACAAACCTTTCTGTCGACCATGATCACTCTACTATCACTTCCATGGTTCGTGGAAAAGTCTTCTCCTTTGACATGTCTAAGTTAGGCCACATTCTGAATATATCTTCCTACGGGATTGAGCTCCCCAACATAGTTCCTCTCGACCAAACCGTGTTTAAGAAAGTCCTCCTCTCCACTCGCTCCACCCACTTTCTGTGGCATAAAAGCAACTTAAAGCCTCATGCTCTGTTGTTGTCCAAAATTCTTTCCTCCAACGTAGTCCCTAAGTCGCCCTCTAGGGGATTTATTGCCAATGAAATCTCCCTTCTTCTTTATGCAATCTTCTGTGCCTTTCCCATCAACTGGTCTAGTGTCATCTTCCATAACATGATTAACTTCCGTTCCTTTCACTCTCTTCATTTCGGGTACTTCATCACCCTCATTCTTGAATTCTTCCAAATACCACTTGCAACCGATGCCGTCTATCACTCCAACCGCACGTTTGATGACTCCTCTCTCCATGAGGAAGAGTCCTCTCACCTAAACTCTGACAACGAAGGCCCTCAAGAAGCAAATCCAGCAGCAACTTCTGACCTTGACATCTTCTCAGCACTTGTCAATGTACAGAACACCCAAGATCTCCTTCTCAAGAGTCAAGCATCACTGCAAATCGGCCACGATGCATTACTTAGGAAGTTTCACCCCTCATCCGGCTCAAAATGAACTCTTTATTCATGTCATCTGTAATAACTTTATATACTTTTTTCCATTTGGTCTGTAATAACTCTACTTACTCTGATCCCCTCCTTTTTGTCCATGACAAAGGGGGAGAAAAACCTGTCTCTAATAGTGGAGAAAAATACTCTTTGACATTTTTCAATATTCTTATGATATTATTATTACTTTGCATAATATCTTTTTGACAGAGGGAGCATATTTTGTCATCATCAAAAAGGGGGAGAATGTTGAGAAACTATATTTTGATGACACATAATATGATACACTGTCATATTTGATTTAATATGATATGATAATATGTCTTCTTGAAAAATGTTATATTATGACTGGATATGCTTTGCCATGTATCTAACGAGTATTTGATGCAAGGATATCTCACCCAAAAGGATGGAGACCTCCTGTTCAAGTACAACCGTGGTGCAATCATACTTCTTGAAGAAAAAGCTTGATGAGCCATGCATTCTTAAAGATCATCTAAAGAGATCGGCTTCCTCAAGATGAAGACTTTTTTCTTCTTTAGAGTCATATGTAACAGAACCTTCAGAAGCATGCATATTGCATATTACATACTTTATCATAAAAGTCACTCATTCCCAAAAGCTATATTTCATAAAAGTATACGATAGTTTCAAAAAGCACCTTTTTTGAAAACCAATAATTGTACCTTCTTACAAACCTTTATGGAAAAGGTATTGTGACATGATATATTAGCTCATGATTTCAAAAAGCAATAATTGTACCTTCTATCATGTATAAGACAACTTGAAAAGAAATAAAAAGAAATGATTTCAAGTGTGTAAGAAAAAGACAAAACATAGAAATCGGCTAGGCAAAGAAAAACAAATATAATATGCTTAGAAAAGACTTTAGTTACCTTTTTACAACTCAAGAATGTCGACTTACTTAAAGTCATCATTCTCTTTGTAAAATATTTAATACCTCCTCTAAAAATCTTTTTAGAAATAACTATTTTAATCCTTCTCAAGAATGTCGACTTGCTTAAAGTCTTCATTCTCTCTGTAGACATTAAATAGCACATCATAAAACAATTCTTGATATAACTATTTACAAATAAAGATCTCAAAGCATTTATTGTACTTACACTCATTTAAGTAAAGAAGTGACAATTTCTAAATAAAATACTTAAGTACTACAAATCATTAGTTAGAATAAAGACAAAACTACATGATGGCTTACACATTCAACGTTCAATGTACTATTATAAGAAAAATACTTTTTACATAAAATATATCATACCTAAAATATTACAACGACTAGTGTACCCCAAATACTACTTTTATGGAAAGAAGACTTTTTCGAAAATCCATAAAGGTGTTTTTTGAAATGACTTGACATCTCACATCCCAAAAAGACTATCATTTCAAAAAGGCAACGACTATTTTTCTAAGGCTATATAAACACATTCAAATTACTTATTTAAAAAGGACATGTGAGCTTTGTTAACACCCCAAATTTTTACCCTCATCCAGTACTTACAGTTCAGGTGTCATTGCATATCATTGCATGCATTCGATATACCATTTCATTGCATTGCATGGCATTGCATGGCATTGCATGGCAATGCATGGCATTGCATGGTATTACATGTCATTACATCTCATGTTCGAGATCCAGAACTCTTGTTTCAAAATATTTAATCCAGGTTTGAGTTTTAAAAAAAAAATTCTTTCAAAATCAATTTTAAAACCTGGGTTTTTAATCAACATTCTGTCATTTGCCAACCCCCAGGACCTTATATTTTGAAGTATTTTCTCAGAAAACAATCTGGATTCATTTCAAACTCAATTTCAATTGATTTCAATTCTCAGATGAGGCCCATTTAGGTGGTGTCGCTTCTGGATTCCTTCATTTATAAAAAAAATCTCAAAAATTTTAGAGTCCTAGTTGAATCAGGACTCTGTATTTTCATCTTTTTGAACCTTTTTAAAACTCCATTTGAATTTTAAACCAGTTACGATCAAATCCCTTGTCCATTTCCTCTATTTTGGCCAAAATCTTAGAGTCCTAGTTGGATCAGGACTCTTCTTCCAGAGTCCAGTCGGATTAGAACTCTACTTTTTACTACCTTTTCTACTTGTTTTGGAGAAAACCTTTCAAAACCTTCTGTTTTGGCCAAAATCCTAGAGTCTTAGTTGGATTAGGACTCTTCTTCAAGAGTCCAATCGGATCAGGACTCTTCTTTAGAGTTTTAATCGGGTTAGGACTCTAATCTTTTACAACTATTTTATCCATTTTCAATCAAATCGTTCAAAATCTTTCAAAATGAGTCAAAAATTCAGAGTTCTAGTTGAACCAGGACTCTGTTTAAAGAGTTCTAGTTGGATCAGGACTCTGATCGTGATTTCAATTTTGAGAGAATCTTTCAGAAATCTTTCAATCTACCAAAACTATTATACTTTTATCAAAGAATTTCAAAATTCTAAGGTTTTAGCGTAGAGTCCTGATCAAATCAGGAATCTACCCCCAGAGTCTTGATAGAAACAGGACTCTATCCAAAATTTGTTTTCATACTTTATTTTCACTAGTTTTCAAAAGCTTTGCCCAAATTTCATCATTTGCTTATCAGAAAACCAAAATTCTTAGAGTTCTGATCGAATCAGGACTCTTTCTCAGAGTCCTAATCAGGTCAGGACTCTGAACCAAAACTTCAATTTTATCCTGTTTTCAACTGTTTTTCAAAATTCTCTCATCTGTTTTCTCAGGAAATCCAAAAATCTGAGAGTCCTAGTTTAATTAGGACTCTGTCCCCAGAGTCTCAGTTGAATCAGAACTCTGTTTTATTTCAATATTTGTTATTGTTTTCACAAGTTCTTTCAACTGTTTTTCAGAAAATACCAAAAAAATCTAGAGTTTCAGTCCAATCAGGACTCTGTCCCAAAGTCCTAATCTAGTCAGGAGTTTGTTCTAGAGTCTGTTTTTACTTCTAATTTCATTTATTTTCATTTGTTTTTCAAAAATTAGGTCATTTTGTAGAGTCCAGTTGATCTAGGACTCTATTTCAGAGTTCTGATCGATATAGGAGTCTAACCCTGACTGTATTTTCTGACTTTTTTCACCATTTTCGATTAAATCTTTTCAAAAGCTCCTTCATTTGGCTTTTAAAAAACCAAAATCACAGAGTCCTAAAAATCCAGGACTCTAACCCGGAGTTCCAGTTCGCTTGAGACTCTACTTTCAAAACTTTGAATTTCAACTATTGATTTTAACCCTTTTTTAAAGCCATTTTTAGTATTTATTTCAAGTTTTTCAAAACTTCGATGTGGGGCCCACCCCGTTGGCGCCGTATCTCGAGAAGTTCTGACTCAATCAAGACTCTGTACCATTTCAAAACTTTCAATTTCAAAGTCTACTTTTGAATCTCTTTTGAAAAACCTCTCATTTTCAAGTTTTAAAATCGTTTTTGAAAATTCAAGTGGGGCCCACTCGGGGTGGCGCCACATTTGAAGAAGTCAAGGTTAGACTAGGGTTAGTCATTGTCCTAGTTAGGTTAGCGGTTTAGAGGAGTCAAAATCAATTTTGAAAATCCATTTTATTTAAGTTTTAAACCATTTGTTTTTAAAGGTTTTAAATTCAAGTTTTTAAAACCAAATGTGGGTCCATACTAGGTGGTGCCACATTTGGACTTTCTAGGGTTTAATTAGGTGTAAATTAGGGATTAATTAGAGTCCATTTAGGTTAGAATTCTCTAAAAAAATCGTCCTCCCCATGTAGTTTATCAAAAACAATTAAAAAGAGTCCAAAAAATCAAAACTCTTCCTAAACAAATCCAAAAAAAAAATCTATAAATAGGGGACCTAAAGGGGGCTCTTTTTCTCTCAAATTTTCATGGTCTCCCTACTCTCTCCAGCTCCTCTCCTTCCTCCATTGTTGCAGCCCCAAGGTAAGGAGTTATTTAATATTATTTTATTATTGGTTTTTTATGATTTTTCAATAGATTTCACCATGGAAACTCCCCTTTCTTGGATTTAACCATGGATTCAACCTCAAGAACCTCAAGTTCAATTTAAGAAGATGATCTAACCCTGTTCCATGCTGTTTTCCATGATTCTAATCCATTAGAATTGATTATTGCATTATTTTTTATATTCTTAACCAAGAAAACATGAGATTTATCTGATTAAATGGATTAAATCCATGGTTTCAATGGTAAAAGCAATTCCAGCCATGGATTCCTTGTTTTTATTTATTTTTTTACTTATTTATGTTTATTACATGTGTTTTATCTTATAAATTAATTTCGTTTTGCTGTTTGGTATGTTTTATTATTATTTTCATTAGTTAAAGCATGATTTATTAGGTTTTATCAAATTTCAGTGTGTTTTTAGTTTAGAACAGTAAAAAGCATGTTATTTCGGATTGAAATACTCACTATTAATTTTTGATTTTTTTATATGTGATACATAGATGTGTAAATGAACTACTGAAAAAAATCAGAGGTTTTGGGATTCGGGAACCCTGTCAGAAAAATCAGACATCAAATCGAGATTTTCAAGCTTTAAAATCATTGTTAAAATTAAGAGGGTAACTTGCTGTGATATTATTTTTCTCATCCGATATCCGATTTGAGATCCGTAAAGTGCTGTGGATTCATGTTGAGATGATATATTTACTGTGAAAATTTGGTATTTTTTGGCCTCTGTTTAGTAATTGTCCTCTGACAGAAAGCCTGATTTTAAATTTAAAACTCGTTAGGGTTTACCAAAACCCTAATCAGACTTGTAATGGCCATAGATCTCAAACCACAGATCCGATTCATGATCTGTAAAAAAGGAGTTTCATTATTTTTCTGTTTACTGTTCACTACGAAAAGTTCAGAAATTTTTTATTAGGTTTTCTATTTATTTCTGTATTTTCAATCCTAAGTAGCTGTTTTAACCCCTGTTAGATTTGTCAGATTTTAGTTCAGATTGCTGGAAGGGTTTCTCCCTAACCGGAGATGATTTTTCCAATCTGTAAATTGGAAAATCTCTGTTTTTTTTCTAGTTTATCTCTGTAAAAATTCAGAAGTTTTCATGGAGGATTAATCCCTGATTCGGGTCTAACTCTGATACTGGTTTGTGACCTAGGTTAAAAATAGCTTATTTTAGGGTTTTAATGCAATTTTTGGATTAAAATAATGTCAAAAAAATTATTTTTATGATTTCAATCTGACTTTAAAGACATAACAAGTGCAAGTACCAATGTTTATGAAATTTGGAATCCGTTTGATGCCTAAATTGATCAAATTGCAAAACAGGGTCCCTGAAAGATCCAAAAACACTGCCAAAATCATGATATTTGGGATATTTCTTGATTTTCGTGTGTAATTTCATGTTTTTAGGGTTTACTCATGTTTAGAATCATATTAAGGTGTTTCATGTTTGATTTTGTGTTTATTTCAATCATGAATCCCAAGTTTTACCAAAATTTATTTCAGAAAACCCTGATTTCAAAGCCATAGTCTTGCTATCAGGGGTAATTTGGTCATTTGACCTAAATTTCGAAATCCCTAACCCTAATTTTCATATTTTTAAGCATGTCATATCATATTTAGCTTGATATATTTTTATTTGAACTTCAAAACTTGAATTTTACCAAATATCTTTCTGAAAAACCCTAATTTCAAGGCCATAGTCTTGTTATTAGGGGTATTTTGGTCATTTGGACCCCAATTTTGAAATTTCATATCTTATCTTTCTTATTTATTCAATTTTATGTTTCATCATTTTAATTTAAGGGAATCATGGAAAAAGGCTTATATCTAGCAAATTCCAGCGATTTTCAGATATTGCTGGATAAATCTAGAAAAGCCAACATACCTTCACTAACAAAGTTTTCTAGTTTTGCAGGAACATTGAAGACTTATTTTTCTTTATTTCCTGTATTTAAATTCAATTAGTGATGTAAATTAAATGTAAATTTGGAATAAGAATTTCAATTCCTGCATAGAATAGGATGCATTGCATATAGTTTTAAGCTTTGATATATAACTGCTATGTTTTTCATTCATGCACATATTTTAAATCCACTATGGTCTACACGAATGGCACGTGCACTAGCTCTTATGGAGTTGACAAACTTGGTGGAATTTGTATTTATGGCCATAGTTAGAATACGAATGAGACCCAGATTTGTAATCTTCGTATTAGCCACACTCAGCCTACACTCTTAGGCTAACTTCAAAATGCATTGCATTTCTCAAAAATACAAAAAGGATTTCCTCAATTCCTCAAAATCAAGTCTTTCAAATCCATATTCATTCATTTCATTCATTTGTAAATTCCAATTTCAATTCAGAGAAATCAATTTTCTCAAAATTTCTAAGTCTAATTCTAAAATCGATTTTCTCAAAACATTGATTTTCCAATGATATTTCAAGTATTTCCCAAGTTCCAAATTCGATTTTCCAAGTTATATTTTCAATTTCAAAGTTTGAATTCAAAGAAATCAAGTTTTCCAAAGCTATTTCACATTTCTCAAAATCGATTTTCACAAAAACCTCTAGTTTCTTCAGAAATCGATTTTCACTTTCTCAAATACAGCATCTCAATCATGATTCACGATTTTCAAGTGATATCTTTTCCAAGAATTCTCCAAATATGTTCCAATATTCAAAGCAAACATCATGTTTTCAAATATGCATTTTCAGAAATTCATAGCACATGCCTGATTCTTTGTGCATTTAGGAAACAAAATATGATTTAGACAAGTTGAGCAAAGTTAAGCACACAATTGATCCTTGGTTCAATTACCTTTGGTAAAGGCGCCAGGAACGGTTGAACCTCGTAACGACAGGCGAGTCCCATTCTTTGGAATTATCCCGCATTTTAAAACGGAGGCGAGTTATTTCAAAATCTTTTTCAAAGGTCAGTTTGACTTGCAAAAGTAAAAATTTTGCGATGACAACAGGTTTGGCGACCGTGATGGGACCTGTCTTCGCCTGATCAATTGTATGCTTAACTTAGTTCAAATTGTCAAAATCGTATTCCATGGAATGTCAACTTTTATTTAATGATATCATGTGAACCTAGAAGCCTAGACTTGAACCCAGCTGACATGGATTGCATATAGACTAAGTATGGTTTGGTAGGACCATATTGACGAAGAAATTTTCATATTCACATAGACTTAGGTCTAATACAACCCTCCTCAATCTAGGAATTGTATGAAAACAATGTTTGCTTCTTTAAATATTTCAAAATTCTATCTCTTTAGGTTTTAGAGCCTTATGACTTTCTTGCATGTGCTCATGTTTTCAAAAACCACCCCAACTATCTTTACCCGGTCTTCACGTTGCTGGGCTTTCTTCCAGAACCATAGTTCGGGATAAAGCCTCACAACTGGGCCACCTATTTGGGTGAAAACCCCCTTGCCACGTACCAAGGGCCATAGTTCAACGTATATCGGCAGGTGCTCAAGGATGTTGGAAAACTTGAACCTAGAACCGGAGAAATTGATTTTATGCCACGTACATCGAGCCTCAGCTCGAGTATATAGGCATAGCATGATTGAACACAAATGATTTGAACCTTAGAGTTAGGATTAAGGTCCTACAACTATTTCAAAACTTGTGCATCTAGAGTCAGCTTTTAGAAAATATTATATGTGCAGGATGTAATTGAATGTGTTATATTCATTTCCTTGTTATTTTCTATATTTTCCTAATTTTTCAAAATACTGGACGATTTTTCAGAAATCCCCAATCCATTTCCATATACTGTCCATGCTTTAAACCTTGGACGATTCAAATACTTCATTTTCCATTTTATGAAGTATTCCTTCATATTTCATCAAACCCTGGACGATTTTCCAAATTTCCCTTAATTTCCTTCAAAACTCCAGGTGATTTTTCATCCTTTCTCTTCTGGATCTCGAATTTCCTACTTCATTTTATCCTGCCTGCATTTTTTTCAAAATCTCTATATTTTCCCAAGTCTTATTCTAATTTTCCGTGTTTTCCAGTCTGATGGCATCCAGTCAGCTTGATTCAGTCTTCCCTGAGGGTCACATCTCCTACGAGGTGCGACAAAGTCTTTCCGAGCATCGAGTCCTCAACACTGGATCCTTCTTTCCCCGGTGGTACTATTCATGGTTCAAGAATTTCTCTCATATATTTCTGGACCACTTGGACGATTGTGGGTTAGAACTGGCGTCTGCAGTGGGAAAGCAGACAGTCAACGACAATTTGATTCATGCACTAGCAGAACGGTGGAATCCGAGCACTTCTACTTTTTGGTTCCCATGGGGCGAGATGACAGTGCTGATAGATGAATTTTTAGAAATCATGGGATTGCCTGAGTCAGCCGGTCAGCCTGGAGATCCATCGGAGAAACAATTTTTGATCAATGTCAAGGGTCTGGATCGCCGAGATGCTTTAGCCCACATGACAGGACACAAGTCTTGGCCATTGATCAAGGAGAATGAAAATGAATATATAAACCTACTCGAAATCTACAGACAGTATGGGGCATTTGTGGAAGTCAGTTCCTTATCTCGAACAGCTCGAGAAAGAATTCAGCATGCGATGGTCTTGTGCACTGTGGGATTGGCTCTCTTTCCAGATGGACGAAATTACATGGATATCAGGATAGTTCAACTTCTGCGAAGGTGGGGAAGTCGACAGACCAGCCGCCTCTCCATTGCCATGGCCGCACTCACCTTTTTATACCGAGGGTTGACTCGTTTCACACTTGGAGAATCGATTCTAGTCGAAGGATGTACCTATGCTCTGCAATCTTGGTTCCTCCGGCATGTGCCAGCCCGAGCCAGCTCATTCAGATACAATGGTGAAAAGCTTCTTCCAGTTGCGCGATATCGGTTCTTGATCGATAACCTTCAGAAGGAAGAAGTCGTATGGGACTACTTTGATCGTCAGGAGTCACCTCCCAGATATACTTATGCATATGGCAAGCGGTTCAGGCTACTTGGCCCATTCTTCTGTGCATACTACAATCCGGAGCGGTGTGTCAGACAGTTCTCTCAGAGACAGAAGCACATAGAAATTCGCCCACTATTAGGGATCTTGCCAGAGTTTGATCTCACATCAGATCAGTGGTCCGGAGCATACCATTCTGCCAGACATGGCTGGGATTCCTTTGTTACTCTTACTATTTTTTTTGGTCCTCGAGCGTCCTCTGATTATCAGGAGTGGTGGAAAATTGTGTCCCCCTCCCCTCTGTCAAGTGTATTATTAAAATCATATTTTCAATAAAATTCCTTTAATCTTCATTTCACCTTGGTTTGACGACCTCGCCTAGGTAACAAGGCATATTTTCAGTTGTTCATTTTGCAAAGAATAGCAACACAATTGTCGTAACTCCAGCGACGACTCAATCCCTAGTAATAGGATATTATTTCAATTGTCTACCAAAATTCGTAACAAATATTTTTCTCCAACTAAATTTCCTTCAAAAGCCTAATCATCAATTCTACCTTGCAGAGAGCATCAGTGACATTCAAGAGAACATTTTGTGATACTCGATGGTTCACACAAGGTCCGGAAAGAAAACCTCATCACTTGAAGGTGTTGCATACTCAATCGCTTCAGAAGAAGAAATGGACTCACCCCAATCAGCCAAAAGTCAAGGACAACAGGTTGAGGATGACATTGATCCTCAAATGTATGTTATGTTCAAGAAAATGATGACCAAGATGGTGGCAGAGCAAGCTGAGGCCAGTGCTGAGCAGACTCAGATCAAGCAAAAGGTTAGGGGTCACACAGCCAAAAATGTGAAAATCAGTAAAAAGCAGAATCGCCATGAGGAAGTACTTGATGAGTCAGAATCAGCAGATGATACTGATAAAGAGTATGAAACCCATCAAGAATTCAAAAGGACGACTCAGGGGCAAGGGTCGGCTTACAAATCCAGAAATCGGTCCGTTGACGACCCTACTCAGTCACAACTCAAAGACATGATAAAAATGGTTAAAGACCTGCAGGCCCGCGACAAGGGCAAGAAAGTCTTCACGAGCGAAGACTTCTATGATGGTCTGGATGGGGATGATGATCTTGATAATCTCCCCAAGAAATTTATCAAGTTTGATGGTTCGGGCGATCCAAAAGCACATCTCGCCCTATTCTTCGCAGAGTGTTCCAGGTTCAAGAGGAATAATCGTGCCTTATTTCTTTGCTTCCCTCGCAACTTGAAGGGTATCGCGGCAAAGTGGTATTCAGAGCATATCAACCCGATAGAGCTGAAAGAGTTCGATAAAGTGGTCAATTTATTTGTTGAGCGCTTTCTATTCAATGCTGAAGCACTCCCAACTCTCAGTCATCTTTGCGGCCTCAAGCAGAAAGAAGATGAGAAGACCCAAGATTTTATCCACCGATGGAGGTCAGCTTGCAACAAGATGAGAGACCCGATATCAGAAGGGCATGCATTGTCACTAATCTTGAATAATTTTTCATAACCCTTGAAAGGTCTCATTTCCATGGCACCGTCAAAAACCTTCATCGAATTGACAGAACGAGCCGAGTGGCTCGAGCTAAGCATGGAAAATGGAGTTTATGAAGGCTTTATCTTTACACAAGGTAACAATCAGAGTGAGCAGAAGAAGAAGGCTCACTTCACTCTTTCTGCCAATGATAGCAAAAGCAACAAGAAAAATCATGATCACTATTCAGAGGGATCCAAGGGCCAAAAAGGAAAGTTCTCCAACAATGATAGGCCTCTTCAATCTAGTCCTCAACATAAAGAGAAAGATCAAGAAAAGCCAAAGCGCAAGGATTGGAGTACGGATCGAAAGTTCACCCCTCTGGACCAAACACTAGAGGGTGTTCTGGAATACATGCTTGCAAAAGATATGATCCGTTTACCTAAAGCAGTTGATTCCGCAACAATCATGGGCAGATTCAAAGAAAGATTTTGCAAATTTCATCGGGCAGTGGGGCATGACACTGAGAATTTTTTCGTCCTAAAAAATATCATTCAAGATTGCATCAACAAGAATATCCTTATTGAAGACGAGGAAGATACTAGTCGACCATTCTGAGCAAGTTTTCTAAAAAATTAACAATGTCGAGACTATGTCACTTTCATCATTTTGTCATTTTGAAGGGACAATGCAGTCCCAGTTCTTCTATCAATTTGTTATTTCCTTCTTCAATGCATTAATAAAATTGTCAATCTTTCTTATGGCCTGGCGTCACCTTTTATATTCTTCATTTGCAAATATTTAAATGTCTTCTTACAAGGGGTAACCTCTTTCAGAGTGCCTCTCTGATCAACCAAGAAGCTTATTATCAGTTTTCACCTCGTTATCTTCAGAGAATTATCATCAAATATCAATTATTTATCCTTTCTTATTCCCCCATTACACTGGGGCATTACTTTGAAAATTGTCTTCAAAACTTTCTGTATGCAGGCAGGATCAAACAAATCTCCCATTTTGCACGCATGTGCACCCATTTATATCATCTTACATACATTTGCATTTGCATGCATTCATTCGCATTCATTTGCATTTGCATCAAACTTCTCCGCTCAGGAGAAGGGGTTAATCCTAAAAACAGGCCTTGAGAAGTTAACTATGATGGTCCATTCAAATCATGAACTAAGAATTTTTATTTCCCAAATTCAAAACCCATAAGTTGAACCCTTCCTTCTTAAATTGTGATCCTTAGGTTAAATCTCTATGGAATTGATAGTTCGTAGGTCGAACCCCTGCAAAACCGATGTGATCCTTAGGTTAAATCCCCATGGAATTGATAGTTCGTAGGTCGAACCCCTGCGAAGTCAATGTGATTTGTAGGTTGAACGCCTGACAAACCAATACGACTCATAGGTTGAACCCCTTTGTGAACCAAAAGTCCTTCTCGACCCAGTGGTTCTTAGGCTGAACCCCTTTAGAACCAATCTCGTTCTCAAAATTTCAATCTGTAGGTTGAAGTCTTACTAATCCCTGGTTCTTAGGTTGAACTCCTTCGGAACTAATCCCATTGCCAAAAATTTGATTTATAGGTTGAAGTCCTTCTGATCCACGTTCTTAGGCTGAATCCCTATTAAACCCATGTCGTTCCTAGTGAACCAATGCCGTTCTCAATTGAACCAATGTCGTTCTTAGGCTGAATCCCTATTGAACCCATGTCGTTCTCAATGAACCAATGTCGTTCTCAATTGAACCAATGTCGTTCTTAGGCTGAATCCCTATTGAACCCATGTCGTTCTCAATGAACCAATGTCGTTCTCAATTGAACCAATGTCGTTCTTAGGCTGAATCCCTATTGAACCCATGTCGTTCTCAGTGAACCAATGTCGTTCTCAATTGAACCAATGTCGTTCTTAGGCTGAATCCCTATTGAACCCATGTCGTTCCCAGTGAACCAATGACGTTCTCAATTGAACCAATGTCGTTCTTAGGCTGAATCCCTATTGAACCCATGTCGTTTCCAGTGAACCAATGCCATTCTCAATTGAACCAATGTCGTTCTTAGGCTGAATCCCTATTGAACCCATGTCGTTCCCAATGAACCAATGTCGTTCTCAATCGAACCAATGTCATTCTTAGGCTGAATCCCTACAAAACCCATGTCGTTCCCAGTGAACCAATGTCGTTCTTAATTGAACCAATGTCGTTCTTAGGCTGAATCCCTATTGAACCCATGTCGTTCCCAGTGAACCAATGTCGTTCTCAATCGAACCAATGTTGTTCTCAATCGAACCAATGTCGTTCTTAGGCTGAATCCTTATTGAACCCATGTCGTTCCCAGTAAACCAATTCACAATTTTGATCTCCGGGTCATCCAATTTCCAATTTCAAATGACGATCTTTTGAGTTAATCAATTGCCAATTTTTAAATTCCCAATTACCAAATTTCAAATTTCCAAATTTTCAATTTCCAATTTCAAACTTTCAAATTTCCAATGTCCAGATTTCCAATTTCCAATTTCCAATTTCCAATTTCCAATTTCCAATTTCCAATTTCCAATTTCCATTTTCAAATACCAAATTTCAGAATCCAAAAATTCAAATTTCCAATTTCCAAATTTGACTCTTTTGGGTCACCCAATATCCAATTTTAATCATTTTCTCTTGCGAGAGACCCTTTTTATAGGGAGAGTTTGAGAGAGCTCATTCTTTTCGCATGCTATCAAATTCATTCACTTAGCCCCTTTTCAGGGAGAGTTTGAAGGGACTCGTGTCTTTGTGAACCGTTTGCAAAACAAAATTCTAATTTCATACAAGGAACCCTTTAGTTCAGGGAGAGCTTCGACGGAAGTTCGCTTTCCTTGTGACCATAATTTCAGACTAGGCCATTTCATTATGAAGGACCCTCTTTTCGAGGGGAGTATGATGGACTCGTTCCTTCATGACCAATTCACTAACCTCACCAATACCGGCCCCCTTTCCATAAGAGAAGCCTAATGTTAGGAAGTTTTGACGAAAGCTTAATTTCTCTTCAAAAGTTCGTTTTGCAAACACCTCCTCTTCAGGGAAGAGAGGAGTAATTTCTAATTTCAATTTCTGAATTGTCTCCTTTGGGGAAAGGAGAAGAGAATTTTTGTCATGGATGTGTTGCGTTGCACCTCAAATGCTCATTTTCACAAGGGATTTCAAGAAAATTTTTCCAATTTGTCGTCGAATATTTGTTGGTTTCAAAAAATCTTTATTGCACAAAATTATTACCTCAGAATACCCTCAGTATTACTTCCGAAAGGACAAAGCTTTCGCGAAAAAGGATTCAAAGTTTGAAATCTTTCTATTGGCCAATCAAAAGGATGAAGAATAAATCCGCGATATGGCCAGCAAAGAATATTCAATGTTGTTGCAAAGCCATGAGTGATTGATATTGATCGCAGTCAATGACACTTTTTTAAAGACCATTCTTGAAAAATAAAGCAGTCGAAATATCCTGGGTGATACAGAAAAAATCCACTCCTCAATCACCTAAGCTGCGATTAAATATCTGCAAAAGGGATCTCTCAATTGTCGTCAAGATTAAGGTGAATTAAACGAGTAGACCCCCGGGGCCAAAGAAGATTTGAATCATCTCCAAGATGACGGAGTTTGTGACGGATCCTTCCAGAGAAAGTTCAGATTACTGTCGAGATGAAGGCGAGTGTGATGAACCTACTGACAAACCCTAAAGGATATTTAATTTCCGCTATCATCAAGAGATTTCCTGCCAAAGAGCCAATAACTGTCAAGATAATCCCTGAGAGAAAAGAAGGATCAGAACATCTCTGAGATAAAGGAGTTTGTGACGTACCCTTCCAAAAAGAAGAGAGAAAAGTCAGGACCAAAATGAAGGATGATGTAATTCCTGAAAAACCCAAGAGAGCTCCAAGTCTGTTAAAAAGAGAGTGCAGAAATATCATCGTGAGAAAAGAATCCCAGGATATCAGACTGCTGAATCTATCAAGAATCTTCTTTAATTTTGTGAAATTCTATTATCAATATTCTTTCACCAATGATTTTCGCAATATCAAGAATACTTTCTTTTCTATTCATATCAAGGAAATTGATAGCTTCCTTGGAAGAATTCCAATTGCAAGCAATTTGAATTCGAATCTTGATTCTATGGAGTTAAGCCCAGTTGAAGGTAATACTCCAGGTAGAAAAGTGAGAATATCTTCAAAACAATGTGTATCATTTTCAATTACTTTGAATCAACAATAATTTTCAACATTTTGACAATATTTTCTAGCTATCCTGGCATGAATCGAGAGCTTGAGGTTCATCTTTAGCACATCCTGACACCATCCCTTTTAGGACTTGATAACGGGAGTTTTCAAGATTCCTTCCCTTCTTTGGTATAATCTGAGCGCCTGGGCTCTCAGATTCGCACACTTCCCTGTGTCCCCACTGTCCCACCATAGACAGTCCAATTTCGTCTTGAGGTTAAGCCACCAATTCCAACAAAAGGCAATTTCAAAAGTTATTTAGTCTCAGCCATGAGGCGCCCAAAATTCAATCCCTTTTCAAACTTTAGGGACCCCAATTCCATCTTTTTGCAAAACCCCTGTCGGATTTATTGTGCAAAATTCGAAGGTTCTATCACGGTCTCTTCTTTCGAGGATTTCATTCATTTTCTGCCCAATCAGGATAAGGGTACAAACTTGAGCCTCATTTGATGAGGTATTTCATTTTTCGCCCGATCAGGATAAGGGTATAAACCTGAGTCTCATTTGATGAGGTATTTCATTTTCTGCCCGATCAGGTTAAGGGTATAAACCTGAACCACATTTGATGAGGTATTTCATTTTCCACCCAATCAGGTTAAGGGTACAAACCTGAGCCTCCTTTGATGAGGTATTTCATTGCCCGGTCAGGTTAAGGGTATAAACCTGAGCCTCATTTGATGAGGTATTTCATTTTCCACCCAATCAGGTCAAGGGGCTAAACCAAAGCCTCATTTTGATGAGGTATTCTATCTCCCGTCCCATCCAGGTCAAGGGCAAAACCTGAATCTCACTTCTTTTGAAGCAAAATTTTCTCCTTATTCTCCATCTACCATCATCACTTGGATTATTTCTCTCATACCCAGCCATATTTTTTTAACTGGGGCATTTTTTATAGTCGAAAATTGGTGTGTTTTTCTTTGCCACTAAGCTCGGCCCTATACCGGCTTAATAGCAAAGAGGGACATCTGTAAACACTCCAAATTTTCACCCTCATCCAGTACTTACATTTCAGGTGTCATTGCATGCATTCGACATACCATTTCATTGCATTGCATGGCAATGCATGGCATTGCATGGTATTACATGTCATTACATCTCATGTTCGAGATCCAGAACTCTTGTTTTAAAATATTTAATCCAGGTTTGAGTTTTAAAAAAAAAATTCTTTCAAAATCAATTTTAAAACCTGGGTTTTTAATCAACATTTTGTCATTTGCCAACCCCCAAGACCTTATATTTTAAAGTATTTTCTCAGAAAACAATCTGGATTCATTTAAAACTCAATTTCAATTGATTTCAATTCTCAAATGAGGCCCATTTAGGTGGTGTCGCTTCTGGATTCCTTCATTTATAAAAAAAATCTCAAAAAGTTTTGAGTCCTAGTTGAATCAGGACTCTGTATTTTCATCTTTTTGAACCTTTTTAAAACTTCATTTGGATTTTAAACCAGTTAGGGTCAGATCCCTTGTCCATTTCCTCTATTTTGGCCAAAATCTTAGAGTCCTAGTTGGATCAAGACTCTTCTTCCAGAGTCCAGTCGGATTAGAACTCTACTTTTTACTACCTTTTCTACTTGTTTTGGAGAAAACCTTTCAAAACCTTCTGTTTTGGCCAAAATCCTAGAGTCTTAGTTGGATTAGGACTCTTCTTCAAGAGTCCAGTCGGATCAGGACACTTCTTTAGAGTTTTAATCGGATTAGGACTCTAATCTTTTACAACTATTTTATCCATTTTCAATCAAATCATTCAAAATCTTTCAAAATGAGTCAAAAATTCAGAGTTCTAGTTGAACCAGGACTCTGTTTGAAGAGTTCTAGTTGGATCAGGACTCTGATCCTGATTTCAATTTTGAGAGAATCTTTCAGAAATCTTTCAATCTACCAAAACTATTATACTTTTATCAAAGAATTTCAAAATTCTAAGGTTTTATCCCAGAGTCCTGATCAAATCAGGACTCTGCCCCCAGAGTCCTCATCGAATCAGGACTCTATCCAAATTTGGTTTTCATACTTCATTTTCACTGGTTTTCAAAAGCTTTGCCCAAAATTCATCATTTGCTTATCAGAAAACCAAAATTCTTAGAGTTCTGATCGAATCAGGACTCTTTCTCAGAGTCCTAATAAGGTCAGAACTCTGAACCAAAACTTCAATTTTATCCTGTTTTCTACTATTTTTCAAAATTCTCTAATTTGTTTTCTCAGAAAATCCAAAAATCTGAGAGTCCTAGTTCAATTACGACTCTGTTCTCAGAGTCTCAGTTGAATCAGAACTCTGTTTTATTTCAATATTTGTTATTGCTTTCACTGTTTTCACAAGTTCTTTCAACTGTTTTTCAGAAAATACCAAAAAAATCTAGAGTTTCAGTCCGATCAGGACTCTGTCCCAGAGTCCTAATCCAGTCAAGAGTTTGTTCTAGAGTCTATTTTTACTTCTATTTTCATTTGTTTTCATTTGTTTTTCAAAAATTAGGTCATTTTGTAGAGTCCAGTTGATTCAGGACTCTATTTCAGAGTTCTGATCGATATAGAAGTCTAACCCTGACTGTATTTTCTGACTTGTTTCACCATTTTCGATTAAATCTTTTCAAAAGCTCCTTCATTTGGCTTTTAAAAAACCAAAATCACAGAGTCCTAAAAATCCAGGACTCTAACCCGGAGTTCCAGTTCGCTTGAGACTTTACTTTCAAAACTTTGAATTTCAACTATTGATTTTAACCCTTTTTTAAAGCCATTTTTAGTATTTATTTCAAGTTTTTCAAAACTTTGATGTGGGGCCCACCCCGTTGGCGCTATATCTAGAGGAGTTCTGACTCAATCAAGACTTTGTACCATTTCAAAACTTTCAATTTCAAAGTCTACTTTTGAATCTCTTTTGAAAAACCTCTCATTTTCAAGTTTTAAAATCGTTTTTGAAAATTCAAGTGGGGCCCACTCGGGGTGGCGCCACATTTGAAAAAGTCAAGGTTAGACTAGGGTTAGTCATTGTCCTAGTTAGGTTAGCGGTTTAGAGGAGTCAAAATCAATTTTGAAAATCCATTTTATTTAAGTTTTAAACCATTGGTTTTTAAAGGTTTTAAATTCAAGTTTTTAAAACCAAATGTGGGTCCATACTAGGTGGTGCCACATTTGAACTTTCTAGGGTTTAATTAGGGATTAATTAGAGTCCATTTAGGTTAGAATTCTCTAAAAAAATCGTCCTCCCCATGTGGTTTATCAAAAACAATTAAAAAGAGTCCAAAAAATCAAAACTCTTCCTAAACAAATCCAAAAAAAAAAAAATCTATAAATAGGGGACCTAAAGGGGGTCAAAGGGGGCTCTTTTTCTCTCAAATTTTCGTGGTCTCCCTCCTCTCTCCAGCTCCTCTCATTCCTCCATTGTTGCATCCTCAAGGTAAGGAGTTATTTAATATTATTTTATTATTTTTTTATTGGTTTTTTATGATTTTTCAATAGATTTCACCATGGAAACTCCCCTTTCATGGATTTAACCATGGATTCAACCTCAAGAACCTCAAGTTCAATTCAAGAAGATGATCTAACCCTGTTCCATGCTGTTTTCCATGATTCTAATCCATTAGAATTGATTATTGCATTATTTTTTATATTCTTAACCAAGAAAACATGAAATTTATCCGATTAAATGAATTAAATCCATGGTTTCAATGGTAAAAGCAATTCCAGCCATGGATTCCCTGTTTTTATGTATTTTTTTACTTATTTATGTTTATTACATGTGTTTTAGCATATAAATTAATTTTGTTTTGCTGTTTGGTATTTTTTATTATTATTTTTATTAGTTAAAGCATGATTTATTAGGTTTTATCAAATTTCTGTGTGTTTTTAGTTTAGAACAGTAAAAAGCATGTTATTTCGGATTGAAATACTCACTGTTAATTTTTGATTTTTTTATATGTGATACATGGATGTGTAAATGAACTACTGAAAAAAATCAGAGGTTTTGGGATTCGGGAACCCTGTCAGAAAAATCAGGCATCAAATCGGGATTTTCAAGCTTTAAAATCATTGTTGAAATCAAAAGGGTAACTTGCTGTGATGTTATTTTTCTCATCCGATAACCGATTTGAGATCCGTAAAGTGTTGTGGATTCATGTTGAGATGATATATTTACTGTGAAAAATTGGTATTTTTTGTTCTCTATTTAGTATTTGTCCTCTGACAAAAAGCTTGATTTTAAATTTAAAACTCGTTAGGGTTTACCAAAACCCTAATCAGACTTCTAATGGCCATAGATCTCAAACCACAGATCCGATTTATGATCTGTAAAAAAAAGTTTCATTATTTTTCTGTTCACTGTTCACTTCTAAAATTTCAGAAATTTTTGATTAGGTTTGCTATTTATTTCTGTATTTGCAATCCTAAGTAGCTGTTTTAACCCCTGTTAGATTTGTTAGATTTTAGTTCAGATTGTCGGAAGGGGTTCTCCCTAACCGGAGATGATTTTTCCGATCTGTAAATTGGGAAATTTATGTTTTTCTTCCTAATTTATCTCTGTAAAAATGTAGAAGTTTTCATGGAAGATTGACCCCTGATTCGGGTATAACTCTGATACTGGTTTGTGACCTAGGTTAAAAATAGCTTATTTTAGGGTTTTAATGCAATTTTTGGATTAAAATAATGTCAAAAAAATTATTTTTATGATTTCAATCTGACTTCAGAGACATAACAAGTGCAGGTACTAATTTGTATAAAATTTGGAATCTGTTTGATGCCTAAATTGATCAAATTGCAAAACAGGGTCCCTGAAAGATCCAAAAACACTGCCAAAATCATGATATTTGGGATATTTCTTGATTTTCGTGTGTAGTTTCATGCTTTTAGGGTTTACTCATGTTTAGAATCATATTAATGTGTTTCATGTTTGATTTTGTGTTTATTTCAATCATGAATCCCAAGTTTTTGCCAAAATTTATTTCAGAAAACCCTGATTTCAAAGCCATAGTCTTGCTATCAGGGGTAATTTGGTCATTTGACCTAAATTTCGAAATCCCTAACCCTAACTTTCATATTTTTAAGCATGTCATATCATATTTAGCTTGATATATTTTTATTTGAACTTCAAAACTTGCATTTTATCAAATATCTTTCTGAAAAACCCTAATTTCAAGGCCATAGTCTTGTTATTAGGGGTATTTTGGTCATTTGGACCCCAATTTTGAAATTTCATATCTTATCTTTCTTATTTATTCAATTTTATATTTCATCATTTTAATTTAAGGGAATCATGGAAAAGGCTTATATCTAGCAAAATCCAGCAATTTCCAGATATTGCTGGATAAATCTAGAAAAGCCAACATACCTTCACTAACAAAGTTTTCTAGTTTTGCAGGAACATTGAAGACTTTATTTTTCTTTTTTTTCTGTATTTAAATTCAATTAGTGATGTAAATTAAATGTAAATTTGGAATAAGAATTTCAATTCCTGCATAGAATAGGATGCATTGCATATAGTTTTAAGCTTTGATATATAACTGCTATATTTTTCATTCATGCACATATTTCAAATCCACTATGGTCTACACGAATGGCATGTGCACTAGCTCTTATGGAGTTGACAAACTTGGTGGAATTTGTATTTATGACCATAGTCAGAATACGAATGAGACCCAGATTTGTAATCTTCGTATTAGCCACACTCAGCCTACACTCTTAGGCTAACTTCAAAATGCACTGCATTTCTCAAAAATACAAAAAGGATTTCCTCAATTCCTCAAAATCAAGTCTTTCAAATCCATATTCATTCATTTCATTCATTTGAAAATTCCAATTTCAATTCAGAGAAATCAATTTTCTCAAAATTTCTAAGTCTTATTCTAAAATCGATTTTCTCAAAACATTGATTTTCCAATGATATTTCAAGTATTTCCCAAGTTCCAAATTCGATTTTCCAAGTTATATTTTCAATTTCAAAGTTTGAATTCAAAGAAATCAAGTTTTCCAAAGCTATTTCACATTTCTCAAAATTGATTTTCACAAAAACCTCTAGATTCTTCAGAAATCGATTTTCACTTTCTCAAATACAGCATCTCAATCATGATTCACGATTTTCAAGTGATATCTTTTCCAAGAATTCTCCAAATATGTTCTAATATTCAAAGCAAACATCATGTTTTCAAATATGCATTTTCAGAAATTCATAGCACATGCGTGATTCTTTGTGCATTTAGGAAACAGAATATGATTTAGACAAGTTGAGCAAAGTTAAGCACACAATTGATCCTTGGTTCAATTACCCCTGGTAATGTCGCCAGGAACGGTTGAACCTCGTACCGACAGGCGAGTCTTATTCTTCGGAATTATCCCGCATTTTAAAACGGAGGCGAGTTATTTCAAAATCTTTTTCAAAGGTCAGTTTGATTTGCAAAAGTAAAAATTTTGCGATGATAACAAGCTTACAACGAGAAAAATTCCTATTCGATATTTGAAAAAGAGTCTTGAAAAAGAAAAAGAAAAGAAATAGAAAAAGTCAAGAATAGCTTTTTGACAAAGAGTATCTTCTGAGTGAAAAGAACAGAACATTCTGAGAATCCTTCATTCGTGCATTCATATCATTCTGAAGGTTCTATAAGAAGTATTGTAAACTTTCTATTATTCACTGTATTCCTTCTTTGTTGAAAGAAGTAGACCTCTGTGAAAGAGGGTGTTCCCCTTCTCTATTGAGAGAAGAAGACCTCTGTGAAAGAGGGTGTGCCCCTTCTCTGTTGAGAGAAGAAGACCTCTGTGAAAGAGGGTGTGCCCCTTCTCTGTTGAGAGAAGAAGACCTCTGAGGAAGAGGGTGTTGTACTATTTATCCGGTAACTCGAATGTTATAGTGGTAAGCTCAAGTGGTTTGCTTGGGGACTGGATGTAGGTCTGGGAATTGACCGAACCAATATAAATTTTGTGTTTTATGTGTTGTGCCTTATTGCATTTTATTTTTATTTTATCGATCTTTATAGTATTTCACTATTCACCCCCCCTCTAGTGGAATTTCACGGATATCAAGCAATTTCTTTCACCAAAGATTCCAAGAATATTTTGCCAATTTGTCATTAAATATTTGTTGATTTTAAAACCTTTATTGCATAAAAGAATTACCTCAAAATTACCTTCAGTTTTACTTCTAAAAGGACAAAGCTTTTGCGAAGAAGGATTCAAAATTCAAAATCTTTCTATTGGCCAACCAAAAGGAGAAAGAATAAATCCTTGATATGGCCAGCAAAGAAAATTCAATGTTGTTGCAAAGCCATAAGTTCCCATGCCAAATTTGGCTCAATTCCAAGTTTATTTGCCTTATATGTTAGTTTGCTTTTAAATTCAGAAGCGAAAATCATGTAAAAATCAAGTTAAATTCGATATTTTGTGATATTTTTTCCACTTTAGGGTTTTTATCATGTAAATAAGCATGTCATGTCATATTAAGGTTAATTTTAATCTCATTTGCATTTCAATTTCTCATTTTTACAAAAATTATTTCAGAAAACCCTGGTTTCAAGACCATAGTCTTGTTAACAGGGGCATTTTGGTCATTTTGACCTCAATTTCAAAATTCCAAACTTCAATTTTCCAAAATTTCATGCATATCATCATATTTCATCATATTGTGTTTGATTCATTTCATTTGATTTTCAAATTTCCAAATTTTATAAAAATTCTTTCAAAAAACCTTGATTTCAAGGTCATCAGGGGTATTTTAGTCATTTTGACCCCAGTTTCGAATGTCCAAGTCCATTTTTGAAATTTATTACTTATTTCTCATGTTTATATTAAAATGGGTATGAATTTGGGTTTATATCGGAATAATATCCGATAATTTCCAATATTTTTTGGTAAATTCAGAAAAACCTACATTTCTATGCTAACATTGCTTTCTAGTTTTGCAGGAACATTCAAGAAGAAGACTTAGCTTTTATTTTTTTATTTCAATTTAATGTAAAGATGTAATAATTTGAAATAAGAATTTACATTTCCTGCATAGAATAGGATTGCATTGCATATAGTTTGATTTCTGAAAAATTAAATATCAGATGTATAATGCATATGCATATTTTCCAAATCCACTATGGTTGACACAAATGGCACATGCACAAGCTCTTATGGAGTTTATAAACTCAGTGGGATTTGTATTTATGACCATAGTCAGAATACGAAGAAAACCAAGATTTATGATCTACGTATTAGCCACATTCAACCTACACTCTTAGGCTAACTTCAAAAATGCACTGCATTTCTCAAAATTCAAAAAGATTTCCCAATTCCTCAATGAAATATCTTTTAAATTCATATTCATTCATTCAATTTGCATTATTTTCAAACTCATTTCCCAATTCCATTTCAGAGAAATCGATTTTCTTAAGAATTTCCAAGTCTTTCTCAAGATTTGATTTTCTAAGAACTCTTAGTTTCCAAATGACATTTTAAAACATTTCCCAAGTTCAAGTCATGATTTCCCAAGATTTACACATTCTCAATTCTAAGTTTCCAATCTCAAAATCAATTTTCTCAGATTTTCCATTTTCTTGAGAATCCATTTTTCATTCAGAAGTCATTTTTCAATACAAAATTCGGATTTCCAATGAAGTTCAATGATTTTCTCAAGAATTCCATTTTCAAGCACTTTTCCAGTCATTTTTCAAGTATATTTCAATTTCCAAAGCAAACATCATATTTCTAAAACTTGCATTACTTTCAAAATTTCATAGCATAAGCCTGATTCTCTATGCATTCTAGGAAAAATAAAGCATAATTTAGATAATTTAACTTAGTCAAAGCACACATTTGATCCTTGGTTCGATTACCTCTAGTAAAGGCGCCAGGAACGGTCGAACCTCGTACCGACAGGCAGATCCCATTCCATAGAATTTTTTCATAAATTTTTAAAACAAAGGCAAGTAATTTTTAAAATCAATTTTCAAAACTTTGGTCAAGTTTGACTCGCAGAATCGTTTCTCTCTCGCAGAGGGAAGGGAAAAATTTTGCGATGATAACACGTTCCACCAATATTTTTGTTGCAAATCCTTAAACATTTTTGTTCCACCTGGATGAATTGTATATCTCGACATGTGAGCTTCATCAAGAATCTCCTTCTTCAACTCAGGGTCGCTCGGAACCCAAAGTCGATCTCTCATACAAATACCGCCATCACCTGATATACTCATGAATGCATCTTCTTGCCTTGCTAGGGCTAGAAACTTACCATATTGGTCATCAAGCTTCTGAGCTTCCACAATTCTAGGAAAAAACTCTGATCGAATTGTCAGACCAGACAATTTGATTGATCCACTACCAACCGAAAAAGGCTTCCAAGCTGCAAAATCTTCAATCAGTTTCTGGCTCCACACGAGACTAGCTAGAACACCGCTCATCTTGCGGCTAAGCACATCTGCCACCACGTTCGCCTTACCAGGGTGGTAAGACAATGTAAAGTCGTAATCCTTGATAAACTTGAGCCAACGTCGTTGTCTCATGTTCAACTCCTTTTGAGAGAACAAATACTTGAGACTTTTGTGGTCTGAAAAGACCTCGAACGATCCTCCATACAAATAATGCTGCCAAGATTTCAAGGCAAACACAACTGCTGCTAATTCCAAATCGTGTGTCAGGTAATTTCTCTCATGAACCTTCAACTGTCTTGAAACATAAGCAATCACCCTGTCGTGCTGCATTAGCACGCAACCCAAACATGTAACAGAGGCATCTGTGTACACCACAAAACCACCTCTGCCGAAAGGTAAAGCTAACATCGACGAGGTTGTCAGCTTTGACTTCAAGATATGGAAACTGTCTTCACAAGCGCTATTCCACTCGAACTTGATGCCTTTACGCAAAAGCTTTGTCAATGGTAAAGCAATCCTTGAAAAGTCTTGGATGAATCGTTGGTAATATCCTGCTAACCCGAGAAAACTACGAATCTCTGAAACATTTTGAGGCTGCTTCTAGTCTAGCACTACTTCAACCTTCGCTGGATCAACTGACACTCCGTCCTTGGATATCACGTGACCCAGAAACATAACTTGCTCAAGCCAAAACTCGCACTTGGAGAACTTGGCAAACAAACGATGCTCACGAAGTATACTCAAAATTATACGCAAATGTTCTCGATGCTGCTCAGGACTCTCTGAGTAGATCAAGATGTCATCAATAAACACAATCACAAACATATCCACAAATGGACGAAAAATCTAGTTTATCAAATCCATGAATGCAGCTGGTGCATTTGTGAGGCCAAAAGGCATCACCACGAACTTATACAAACCATATCTCGTTCTGAAAGCTGTCTTCGCAATATCTTCCTCTCTAATACGAAGTTGATGATAACCTGATCTGAGGTCAATCTTCGAGAAAATCTTTGCTTTCTGTAACTGATCAAAAAGGTCTTCGATCCTAGGTAACAGGTATTTGTTCTTAATTGTCGCTTGGTTGAGCATCCGGTAGTCAATGCACAACCTCAAAGATCTGTCTTTCTTCTTTACGAACAACACTGGTGCACCCAAAGGGGATGCACTGGGTCGAATAAAACCTTGTTCCAAAAGTTCTTCCAACTGCCGCTTCAACTCTTCAAGCTCTGCCGAAGCCATACAATAAGGTGCCTTGGAAATAGGAGTAGTTACTGGCAACAACTCGATATAAAATTCGATCTCTTGCTTTGGAGGTAAACCGGGCAATTCCTCTAAGAACATATCGGGGAACTCCCGAACTACGTCTTTGTCTTTGATCGAAATTATCCCAGGCTCCACTAGGGTGATACTGACCAGAAACAAAGTACCCTAGTTCCGTAAATACTGTTGGGCTTTAAAAGCAGAAATCAAACGGCTATCTCGCAATGGTTGAGGAAGCTTGATCTCCAAAACAGGACGATCAGACTGAAAAAGAACAACCTTGCCTTCTCGACAGAAAACTTGAGCATTATACTCAAATAACCAATCCATGTCTAAAATGACATCAAACTCAATCATGTCTAGCAGGATTACGTCAACTGACAAGTTTTGTCCTGCCACTGACACCTCGATGCTCAGAATATAGGAATCACAAAATGATTGGTCACCTGTTGGAGTACGAACCTCCAATGGGTAATTCAAGGACTCTACGATCAAAGGCAATGTTCTAGCAAATTTGATAGATATAAAGGAATGCGAAGCACCATAATCAAATAACGTAAAGGCTGTATGACCTGCAACTGGAATAGTACCTTGGACCAACTCGCCTTTGGTCACTTGTTCTACTGTTGCTGCGTAGGCACATCCTGCGATAGTCTTCTAGTTGCCTTGCTTCTGCTGTTGTTGCGGCTGATGTTGTCTCTGCTGAATTGGCTGTGATGTTCCTGGTGCATTTCTCCTTTAATCATCCGATTGCTTCTTCTGGCAATCCTTTATGTAGTGCCCCATCTGTTATCATCGCAAAATTTTTCCCTTCTCTTGCGAGAGAGAAATGATTCTGCGAGTCAAACTCGACCAAAGTTTTGAAAATGTTTTGAAAATTACTTGCCTCCGTTTTGAAAATTTGCGGAAAAATTCTGTGGAATGGGATCCGCCTGTCGGTACGAGGTTCAACCGTTCCTGGCACCTTTACCAGGGGTAATTGAACCAAGGATCAAATGTGCACTTTGACTAAGTTAAATCATCTAATTCATGCTCTATTTTCCTAGAATGCACAAAGAATCAGGCTTGTGCTATGGGATTTTGAAAAGATGCAAGTTTGAGAAATATGATGTTTGCTTGGAAAATTGAGATGCATTTGAAAAATGATTGGAAAAGTGCTTGAAAATGAAATTCCTGGGAAAATCATTGAACTTCATTGGAAATCAGAAATCTGCATTAGAAAATGAATTCTGAATGATTGATGGATTCTCAGGAAAAACTTGAACTTTTGAGAAAATCGATTTTCAGATTTGGATTAATTTTTTGAAAAAATGGATTTGAGAATTCTGAGAGTCATGAAGTTCATTGGAAAATGACTTTTGAAATGGAAAATGGATTCTCAGGAAAATTAGATTTTTAAGAAAATCGATTTCTGAAAACTTGAGATATTGAAATTTAAGAATTTTAAAACATTGGAAAATCTTCATTATCTTGGGAAATACTTTGAAATCTCATTTAAAAATTTAGAATTCTGAGAAAATCCAATTCTAAGAAAGACTTGGTAAATCCTTGATTTTTCTAAAATTGAAATTGGAAAGTGAATTTGAAAATAATGCAATTTGAATGAATGAATATGAATTTGAAAGGGAATTTTAATTGAGGAATTGTGAAATCCTTTTGAAACTTTGAGAAATGCAGTGTATTTTTGAAGTTAGCCTAAGAGTGTAGGCTGAATTTTGCTAATATGAAGATCATAAATCTTGGTTTTATTTGTATTATGACTATGGCTATAAATACGAATCCCACCGAAATTATAAACTTCAAAAGAGCTTGTGCACGTGCCATTCATGTCAACCATAGTGGATTTTGGAAAAAAGTGCATGAATGATGCATCAGATATTAGAATTTTGTAGAAATCAAACTATATGCAATGCAGTCCTATTCTAAGCAGAAAAGTAACTCTTATTCCAAATTATTACATTTGATGTTACATTGAATTGAAATAAAAGAATAAAAGCTAAGTCTTCATCTTGAATGTTCCTGCAAAACTAGAAAACAATGTTAGTACAAAAATATAGGTTTTTCTGAATTTATCCAAAAATATGGGAAATTATCAGATATTATTCAGATATAAACCCAAAATCATACCCCCTTTCATATAAACATGAGAAATAATGAATAAATTTTGAAAATAAACTTGGAAATTCGAAATTGGGGTCAAAATGACAAAAATGCCTCTGATGACCTTGAAATCAAGGTTTTCTGAAAGAATTTTTGTAAATTTTGGAATTTTGAAAATAAAATGAAATAAATCAAACATAATATGATGAAATATGATGATATGCATGAAAATTTATGGAATTAGAAATTGAAAATTCGAATTTTAGGTCAAAATGACCAAAATACCCCTGATAACAAAACTATGGCCTTGAAACCAGCGTTTTCTGAAAGAAATTTTATAAAAATAGAAAATTGAAATGAAAATGAGATTTAAATTAACCCTAATATGATATGACATACTTATTTACATGAATAAAACCCTAAAATGGCGAAAATATCATAAAATATCAAATTTAACTTGATTTTCGCTTCTGAATTTAAAGACAAACTAACATATAAAGACAATGAACTTGGAATTGAGCCAAATTTGGCATGAACACCTAGACTAACCCTAGGAACAGAATAGAATCAAAAATATATTTTTTTTATTTTCTTAATATAGAAAATAGCTAAAAATCCTAAAAAATCAGAATTTTGCCTAAAATGTTGATTCTAAATGAGATTTTGGATATCAAACTTCCATAAAAATTTCCCAAATTTTATGGGGTGACAGAAGACAGTTAGTATAAGATTTTTGCCTTTTACACATTTTGGTTTTGACCTATGGACGGAGCTGGACAGCTCCGTCAATTCGGATCGGAATTCGGCGACTCTAGGATTTAGGACAAACAGACAGATTTCAGGAGAAAAGGAAAAATAGCAGACAGATGGAAAAATGGCTAAAATTATGGGAAAATGTCCTTGACAAATGGAGTCAAATTTTCTCTTTTTACAGTATTGGGATTTGGGTTACGGTTTGGAAATGGGCACACTGTTATCAGAGACCTAGATCTCTGGAAATTTTGGATATCAGAATCTGTCACACAGAAAATATAATTTTAGGAAAAATACTTGGACAATCCAAAAAAATCCCAAATTTTGGAAAATGACAGATAAATGGGTTAAGAACAACTTTTGTGTTGAAAGTTTTGACATACAACTCATGGATTGAACATAAACAACACGTTAGAATCTGTCTATACCCTAACAAGGAAAAATCGAGGTTTTCCCAGGGGTCTGGGAAAATTCATTTTTTGACAAAGGCTAAATCTACTGATAAAAATCTCAAAATTTTCAGACAGATAGTATATTCCACTATGGATCTACTGTGATTTTTAGGGGGAAATTCAAATCTCTCATGAGGGTGAATCCGAAGGTTCTTGTCTGCTAAAGCGGAAATTGGAATTTCTGAGAAGTCCAAAACCTGAATTAGGATTTTACTTTGTTCATGGGGTTACAAAAATTGAATGAAACCAATTTTTTTACAGGAAATTAAGAACATATAAATCTAACAATATTAAAATTTCAAAAATTTATTTATGGAATGTTAAACAAGAAATGATGACTGGACTGAATGCTTAAGATTCAAACCTATAGACTCTAATCAAAGCACTAACAAAATATGCTATATGAATGAAACATTAATTCAAATAACAAAATGAACTTAAATGCAATGTAAAAACTATATGGAAAAAGATAAAACGAAAATTTAGAGAGGCATAAAGTATTTCATTGGTTTTGGCTATTGAGAGGAGGGACTTGATCCATTCGTCGAACATATCCCTTCCTCTATGCAGCCCACAATCATGAGAAGCCCATGAAGTTCTAATAAAAAATCAATAGAGCATATGCAGGCTTACCTTAGATTGGTTTGGATCAGCTGAAATGGAGGTGATGTGGTAGTGGTTCTGCTTTAAGGTAGAGGGGATGGAGCTATGGTAGCTGCACTAGTTGAAAGAAAAGGTGGTGCTCTTGCTGCTTTAAGAGGTGTAGGTGTGGCTGGAACTTGAAGACAAAGCTGCTGCTGGATGTTGTAGTGGAGAACCAAGATAGAGCTGGCTGTGATGAAGGAGGTTGCAGGTGGCTGGATGTTGTTGTTGAAGGAGGTGAAGAGAGAGAGAGAGAGAGATCAATGGGCTACAACCGTGAGAGTCCCCTTTTTCCTTTTCTTTTTGGCCTTTAACTTAGGAAAAAATCCTCCTCTCTCTAGGTTTTGGTTGGGTTAATCAAAAAGGAGCAAAAGGGTTTACGTGAAGATGGTTGGGCAAGAGGAAAAGAAGGAAGGAAGGAAGGGAAGGGAAGAGGGAAAGAAAATAAAGAAAATAAAGAAAAAAAAGGAAAGAAAAGGAAGGGAAGAAAGGAAAGGGGAAGGAAAAGAGAAAAGGAAAGAAAAGGGAAGAAAGAAGAGGGAAAGAAGAAGGAGGATGGGCTGGAGGGGATGTACGTGAGTGGAGGGAGAAGGGAAAGAAGAAGAAAGAAGGAAAAAGGAAAAGAAAGGAAGAAAGAAAAAAAGAAGAATAAAAGGAAGAAAAAGAAAGAAAAGAAGAAGAAAAGGAAGAAAAAGAAAGAAAAGAAGAAAGAAAAGAAGAAGAAAAGGAAAGAGAAAGAGGAAGAAGAAAAGGAAGGGAGAGGAGGCTGGAGGTTTGGGCGACCACCTTGTGGGTCCAACCTTAGGTAAAAAAAAAGAAGAAAATAAAAAAAAATAAAGAAGAAAATATAATATTTTTTTTCTTTTTATATGTAAATTAAAATGGAGAATGCAAATGGATGGGCCATCTCAGAGCGGGTCCAAATTCCACTTTTGAAATTCATTTTGACGATTAGAGTGGTAAAATAGTCTTTTTAGAAAATTTCCAAACGAAACAAGCTATTTTTGCCAGTTTTTGAAACGAGCTCGGATTTTGAAGTTCAATACCCCGTTGCGAAGCAAATGCAGCATAGATTTTGAAAATTTGAGTTTGAAATAAATCCAGATTGTTTTTCTTGAGAAAATTTTTCCAAATTTAGAATCTTGGGGGTAAAAATGTCAATTTTGGAAACCCGGGGTTTGAAATTGATTTCTGAAAACTTTTAAAACTCGATCTGGATTGAAATTTATAAAACTGGAGTTCTGGACTTAGAAAATGATATGAAATGATGAGAAATGACATGAAATGCTATGCGAAATGCAGACCCTAAATGAAGAATTTTGGATGTTAGACCCCGATTGGCATTTGTACCAGTTCAAAAAGTGTTAAAATTGCTAAAATTTGCCAAATGATTCAAGAAATGGTTTTCGAACTCCACCGAGCTAGAGTGACACTGAAAATTGGGGTTTGAGCTGAATTGAACTGAAATGAGGTGGATTGAGCTGGGTTTTAGAGTTTCAGAACTCAAATGAACTGACCAGACAATGACTTAACTGACCTTTCTGATTAAATTTTAAAGAAAAGCTGCCATTTTTAGAGAAATGGTACGGAATGGTCACTAGAGTGAAGTGAATTACGAATCTGAGCTGGGTTTGAGCTAGAACAAAGATCAATAATACTGACATGAACTAAAATTGAAGCTCAAACACTAGCTCAACTGACTGGATTTAGCTCAATTTCAGCTGAAAGAGCTGAAACGGGCTAAAATGGGCTCCTTAGACACTTGAAAATGGTTTTGAACTGAAACTAGAGCACTTGAACTCCTGATGACCTCAAGTTAGACTCTGAGGAATATGACTGACTGTGAATGACTGACTTGGGGACAATTGACTTGGATTTGAGTGAGAAATGAGCTCATTTCTAAAGAAATGATCCCATTTTGGCAGAAATGGTCAGAAATGGAAATGGTTTATTCATTGTGAGCTCAGATGAGCTTGAAATGATTGATATTCTAACTGTCCTGAACTGACCAATGAGTTTGGTTGACTCCGACTGACTGGGGTCCGGGATGACCTAGGGGTAAATTGGTAATTTTCCTAATAAAAATGGGTAAAGTGGTGATTTTCTGAAACTGACTCGAGGTTTGACTCCTACACTGACCTAACAGGGTTGTCACTGCACGAGGAGGGTTGCCTGAGCATGGATGAGGAAAATTTGGGGTGTTTACACCATCTTGCCTCAATAGAGACATCTGCCCGTATCACGTGAGCAAGGTCGACCCGGATGATCGAGAAGACACTTTGGACAACCTGCTGCTGCTGTTATCTGCCTTTGAGGCTGCTGAGACTGGTGTTGCTGTTGTTGGTGCTAGGGTCATCGATTCTGATACTATTGCTGCTGGTTATGGTTGTTGTTGTTTCTATTCTTCTTTGAAGGTGGATGAAATTTCTTCCCACCTTGGTCTCTGAAACTGACGCTTTTTAGGGCAACTCTTTTGGCCTTGCTGCTGCTGTTGTTCCTTAAAAGGCTGAGTCCTCTGGGACTCGGACCAATCCTATTCTAGAAGTGAGGTTGTCTCAAGAGCCTCATCCACAATCGTAGGTGAACGAGTATACACCTTGGTACGTAACACTGGCTTCAAACCTCGAGCAAATTTCAGCGCTCGGTCCTTCTCGGTAGCATAAAGATTAGGACAGTATTTCTCAAGACTACAAAAACAAGTAACGTACTCCGCCAACGTAGAATTCCCTTGATGTAGGTCAAGAAATTCTTACATCTTCTTGCTCCTCTCATGAGCCGGGAAATATGCTGCGAAAAAGGTCTCTACGAACTGCTCCCATGTGACTGGCTAATTATTGAACTTGATCTCCCAGGTGGTAGCCCACCACCTCTCAGTATCTTTTCGAAGATGATACGTCTCGAAATCAACCTTTTGATCGTCGTTCACTTGTAAGACACCAAAAATCTGTTCTATTTCTCGCACACAATCTTTTGCTGCCTCTGGTGTCGATTTCCCGTCAAACGAAGGAGGGTTCATACCCATGAACTGCTTGTATGGAACTGCAGTAGCAAAAACTTAGGCAGGTGTCCCCTGTCCTTGGGCAGTCTACTGAATGTGATCGCCCATGTTCCGCATAGTCTCATCCTGACGGCCAACCACCTCCGTGAGGTTGTTGAGCGTCTCCATCAGGTCGTCGCAACGCGCATGCCATGCCATCATTAAATAAGCAAACAACGTGTAAGCAACAAGACCAGTTCTTAAATGTAGAAATTTCATTACATTAATAATAAAGCTTCATGCATTACATGACAAAGATACCCCTCATAATCGACAGGGTTACCAAAATACTACTCATAACTTAAGCAAAACTCCAAAAATGGAACACCGACTCAGTGTTTTCAACAAAACAACATGACATCATCAAGACCTGCTAGTATAAAAGTCTCGGTAGTCCATCCGGCTTTCACAACATTGCGACCTGATACGGGGAGGAGAAGCAGGAGTTTTCAAAGGCATATCCGATATATCTTGGACTTTCATGAGTAATGGCGGCGTAGGAGGATCGGACACATACTCTGATGAAACCACATAAGGATAAGATTCTGGAGAATACTGAGGAGAGTCTGGCGATCCACGCCTATCTCCTTTCTGACTGTCCACTTCGATAATTTCTGGTCTAGTGACCGAGGTTACATCATCAATATTGTCGGCATTGCTCTTTCAGATCTCATCTCAAAGCTTTGTTTGCCATTCTTCTTCGATATGCCCTCGAAGACCACAGTAGAGGCAATCGCACAACTCACGAGGACAGATTTGTCCCACGTGATCCACAAGACACCTGGCATACGGAGGTGCCTGCTGTGCCAACATGTGAACACCATGAGCTAAGTGTTGCACAACTCTATCAAAGGACTCCCCACCTCGGACTAAGTCTTGAAGAGCGTCCAAAATCTTATTGTAACTTGGGTTTGTCGACATCTACTCATGCACAACAACCAAGAATACAATTCTATCTAAGAAGTAAGTGTGAGTGATGGTGGCATAGGTGCAGCTGTGCTAAAACTGCAGCCGCCTTTAAGAAGCCTAGGACAAAATGTGATGGTGATGTAATGCTTGACAGCAATGGGAATGTGTAATGCTGATGGACATGTGCTGGGTGGGAAATAAATGATAACTATGTAGGTGCGGAAACGGAGGATGCAAAGGATCCATATGCCATTGATGAGCTGCAAAAAATACAGAACATGTAAATAACATATAATGAAATAAAGAGAAATATGCTGGATAGAAGGGAAATTCCTGAAACAGAAACAAATACAACAGATAATCAGGTCAATTACTGTCGAGATTAAAATAAAAGAAATGTAGAATGAGCTAAATAAGTAAAGGCTATAGGAGACCAAAGCCCGATCAAGGGACATGCATATACTACAAAATGTAAATCTGAAGGCACGATAAAGACGACTTAGGTAATAGATGCCATTTGTCGAGCGAACCCATGGTTAGAGGCTGGATCTCAAAGCCACTCTGATCTGAATCTCATATCACTAACTACTGAAAAAGGCTGTTGGGGGGGGGGGGGGGGTGTGCCAGAACAATGCGTGTGAGGTACAGGAGGTGGCAAATGTTCTTTAAGTCAGGCACAGATGAAGCTTCGTATTCAATATTAACACATGCTTCCTTACCAAAAACAGAAGGCCCTCAAACTGGATGTGTATATGATACAGTGAATTTACCGAAATTCAGTTAAAAATCATAATGAACTTTCAGCAAAGCAAAGATTAGAATTTAACATTCAGTAGTGAAACCCCTGCAAAATCAGCATCTAAAAATCAATAGTTAAGAGTAAAGCACAGTGGAAATTCACAATGAATTTCGAGCATCTAAACTTGGCGCCATTGCCCAATCTCAGTGAATTTTAGATCCTCATGCAGCAGGCTTCCAAGTCTGTTGAAATCACAACAATTAACTATTGAAAGACCAGGTACAAGCAATTCCAAACTCAACTTTGGCCAGAATAATGCAATAAATAGCGATTTGAAACATGATTGAATCGAGATTTACTGGAGGTCGATCAAAATTCTGAGGATTAGATGGATCGAGCCTAACAGGATACCCATATATCAGAATATTCCTGATTGATGTCCGGAATCGTTTGTTTGGTTGGCTCAAGACATGTACTGATAAACAATCGACAAATCCTTACCTTATCAGTCGACCTGATTCTGAGTCTTCATGTCTCGAAATTGTTATCATGAATCAGAATGTGCCCAACAAAATGAAATAAAATCTTAAAAAGAAAAACTGTGAAATGAAACACAACGGGAGACCATAATGCAAATGAAGATCTAGTCATAGAGCCATTAATGTGCATTGATGCTATTGCAGTGGAATGATATTGAAGTTTAAAGGGGTAACATATGCTGCAATTTACAGAGAAAAAAAAAGGAAGAAAGTAGATCCTGTAAATGTAAATGCAGTAAAAAAAAATGTCTATCCATTAAAGCATTATAATACGATAGCCTGAAATCGTGGAGACATTGCAATATAGGTCAGCAGTTGTAAATTAAAGCAAAATTGAGGATTAATGGGAAATCTGGACCGAGATTCAGATGAATCTCATCAGATTATTAAATCTGGGCCCAAAAACTCGTAATGTAAACAAACCAGAGGGGCAAAAGATATGTTGGAATAGGAATTTGCTTCGTAAATGTCGCACAGGAGTGGACTGAAGATGCTATCAGCAACTCAGTACCACCGAGTGTGCTTTTAACGAAATGCCGAATGAAAAATTAAGGGAATCAACAGAAAAGAAAAACAAAAGCAGAGAAGGGAAGAGTAGCTCTTACCGGATAGCTGAAGGGTTAATTGATCGTGGCCTCACAGGTATTCTGAAGTTTGGAGGTAATCCAGATGAGACTTTAGCTGCAAGTCTTCTTTAGAACTCAAGTGAAGAAGAGGAAGCGTGAAATGGGAAAAGGGGATGGGGCTCCGGCGGATGAGTGGAAGAATGGGTGATTGAAGGGAGAGAAAAAAAAGGGTGCAATAGAAAAACTGGATGCCTCTGAAGAGAAATTGATGGATAATCGATGCCCTCAAAGGGGTTAGGAGGGTTCTTCTTAAAGGAAACATGGAAGGCTCCAGAGAGGGAAGGTTTGTTGAGGATTAAGGGTGGAGAGCGAAGATGGTTGTTGAGGATCGAAGGTGGAGAGCGAAGATGGCTGTTGAAGATGGAGGGTAGAAAATGAGAGGGAGGAGTGCACGGGAATGAAGTCGTTTGCACTTTTCCTCTTTTCCAAAAAGCGGATCCTTTTCAAGAAACTTTTGTAAAAATGGTTTTTCAAGTGAGGTTTTTAGCAAAAATAGCTTTAAAAATCTTGAAACCATTCGTTTTTCTCGTAGTTTTTCTATTTTTTTTGTTTTTTTATGTTATTTTTCCATTTTTTTTGTATTTTTAGGGTAAAATCCTAAGATTTACGAGAAAATAAAGTTTTAAGACTATTTTTTTTGCATTTTTGCAAAATATTTACAAAGGAGGGTTTTCAAAGCTATTTCTCTGAAAAATTCTTCAGAAAGCGAATTTGGACCCAGAATTTGAGATGATATTCAAGGTTTGGACCTCGAATCAAGAAAATATAAAATAGTGGATCCAAATGGATGCCGGATGAGCTGTTTGAGCCATTTAGAAAATGTTTTTGGTATTTTATAATTTCAATTTGTAAATTGAGTAACGAAGCTCAGATTTTGATTTTAAACACTGGGTCTGGATTCGGAATCGAGTTTGAATATATCAATATGGAATTTAATCCAGAAAATCTGAAGAATAACTGAAATTTGGTTTTGACATTGTTTTGATTTTCTCAGAAGATGGAGCCAAGGGCAAAAAGGTCATTTTTACAAAACTTTGAAAAATTTGGGGTGTTTACAGATGCCCCTCTTTGCTACTAAACCGGTTGAAAGCCGAGCTTAGTGGCAAAGATAACACTCCAAATTTTGAAAATGCCCCAGTCAGCAGATTTGAACTGGGTGTGGAAGAATTATTTTGGAAACATGACTCTTCAGGCTTAAAACTTTATCCTAAATGGTTTTGGGGAAACGAAATCCTCGAAAATAACATGTCTGAATAATAGAGGATGAGGAAATCGTGATGGGACTTTGGGTGAAAATCCTGAAATGGTGGAAAATAAGGATTTTGCTCAGGTCTCATGGGTGAGACAAGATACGCTTTTTTGAACGATTCAGGTTTAGCCTTTAACCTGGATGGGGCAAAGATATATCAAGATGAATGGAATGAGGAAAGGAATACATGAGGACCTTGATGGAAAATTTTTGCGAAAATGCCTCGCGAGATGAAACTCGAGTATGATCCTTTCCTGGATGGATGAACGAGGCATGGATTCCTCGATGGGAAGAACCATGATGGGACTGGGAGAAAATATTTCGTCAAAACGAGGAATTTTGTAGGAACGAGACTCAGGTTTAACCCAAACCTGAAAAAGTAAGATACCTCATGGTACGAGGTTCAGGCTTAACCCTTAACCTGAAGGGGACAGCCAAATGGAATCCTTGAAATGAAGAAACCATAATGGGACATTTGGAGTTTGGACGAACAAATCCGAAAGGGGTTTGCGAAAGGACAAAGATGGGGTTCCCTAAAGCTTGGAAAAAGGGGTGAACTTGGGCGTCTCATTGCTGAGACTAAATCAGCTTTTGAAATTAATGACATTTTCGCAGAAAATTCAGGTTTGACCCTTAACCTGAGTGGGAACGATCATACGGAATCCTCGGATGAAGAAACCGTGATGGGACAGGAAGAGATACTTCTTCTGAAGGAGGCAACTCTTTTTGAAAATATAAACAACGCTAGGTTGCATCAAAATGGATATTGAATATTTATTTCATTCTTGGAATAGCTAGAAAATTTTGCCAATAAGATAAAAATTGGAGCTGACTCAAATGCTTGAAAATGTGCTCGTGTGTGCAAAAGATATACTCTCTTTTACCTAGAGTATTTCCTCCAATGAGGTTAACTTCTCGGTCTTTAAGAGTCAAATTCAAAATTTTAGCACTGATGATTTTCTTCAAGGAAGCTATCCATTTCCCTGATATGAGAATAGAAGAAATATTCTTAATTTCATAAAAGCAAGTAGTTAAAAGATATTGATAAGAGAATTTTGCATGAGGAAAGATGACTTCTGGCAATTTTGGTAGTTTGATATCTGGGTGTTTTCCCATGATGATCTTTTTGCACTCTTTTTGAGTCATTGAACTTTCTCGGGTTTTTAACATCATACTTTATTTGGATGTGTCCTGACTTTTCTCTCTTTTTCGGGGAAGGGTACGTCACAAACTCCTTCATCTTGGAGATGTTTTGATCCTTCTTTTATCTCAGGCATTATATTGATGATATAGGCTCAAAGGGTTTTTAGATGATAGCAGAAATCAAATATCCTTTACGGTTTGTCGGTAGGTTTATTACACCCGCCTTCATCTCGATGGTGATCTGAACTTTCCCTGGAAAGATCTTTCACAAACTCCTTCATCTCAGAGAAGATCCAAATCTTCTTTGGCCCCAGGGGTCTAGCTTGCCTATTCGCCTTCATCTTGACAATAGTTGAGAGATCCCTTTTGCAGATATTTGATTACAACTTTAAATGAATAAGGAGATATGGATTGAGTGAATTCTTTTATAGCTCAAGATATTTCCACTGCCTAATTGCCAGATAGTCATCTTTAAACGTGTGCCATAGCCATGATCAATATAAATTCGCTTCTGGCTTTTCAACATCATTGAAGATTTCTTTCACTGATCATATCGAGGACGTTTCTTACATCCTTTTGGTTGATCAGCAGGAAAAGATTTGAATTCTACCTCTTTTTCATAAAAAGTTTCACCTTTTTTGGAAAGAATGCTAGAGGTAATCTGAGATAATTCTTTTGTGTAGTCAGATTTTTTGGAATCAACAATTGGTTTTAGAAAATTGGCATAATTGATGTCTTTTTTTATAATCGTTGTAATTTTGAAAAGATTTTCATATGTAAAACATGTGAAAACCAGACATCAAATAATAAAAACCGGTTCTCACTAGTGGATGAGACCGGGTCGAACTCAGGCAACAAGAATATTTCGTATTCAAATACACAAATCTAAACTAATCTTTATTGCCGTACTATTAAAATGTAAAATGTTCAAGAAAGGTAAAAACAACTAACTATTACAATAAATAAATACCCTTCGCAGAGGGCGTAAAGTGCAATATTTACAAACCCAAAATCAAATTCCTAATTCTAAATTGAAAATAACAACTTCTACTCTTGTGCTTCCCATGCCACACATGCGCTTCAGCTCCAATCCTGTGCTATCCTGCACAAATCAAACGAACACGAGTAGTACCAGAGATAGAAACTAAAACTATACTAAACTGACTAAATGCTAAAAATACAAAGGAAATTAGGCAAGAATTCTAAATGACAATTTCAAATGAAAATGAATTCTAATTAAATCTAACTAACTAATTACTGATTACAAACTAATTAACTAACAATTTACTTAACTCACAACTAATACTACTCAATTAACTAATGTCTATCAGTTAATGAACTAATCACTTAACTAATAGTAAAGTAACTACTTATGAAAGTATATGAAATCAAAACAGGGAATCAATGAATGAGAAAGACAAGAAATTCAATACATAAACACACAGGAAAAACTAAGATTAGATGTAATGTAAAACAGAGAACTCAGCATGTAAAAATAGGGAAAACAAAGATTGAACAAACAAAAATTTAGAGAATGAACACAAAGAATTCATATAGTGAAGAAACACGAAAATCAAGGAATGGAAAAATAGGAAAGATGCAAATGCTAAACAGGGAATTAGAAAATTAAACAAAATAGGAAAATCAACTTTAAACACAAATTGAATGTATTAAAAGAAAACAAGAAATGACATGTAAAAATAAGAAATGAACTATAAACCAAAATATGAAGGACTTTTAGAAAGAAAAAAAAAATTGATAATCGAGATGTAAGAACAGACAAGAATTTAGAGAGAATGAAAGGCAGATTCAACATGTAAGAAAATTATATGAATAGTAAACAGGAAAATTAACAAACTCACATCTAATGAAAAACGGATTCAGCATAAAAAAAAACCCAGGAAAAAGACTGTAAAACAAAACAGGAAATGATTAAACCAAACTATGTAAAAACATGAAATTACAATATTAAAAACATGAAGAAAGAAGAAATTGGAAGGTGCAGCAAATAGTAAAACTGATTTTAAAAACAAACAGGAAATTGCAGAATTAAAAACTTAATCAAAGAAGACAATTCACGATATTCAATTCACGAAAACTAATGAAATGCACACAAAACATAGAATGCAATCAATTAACAGAAAAAAAAACTACAGAAAAAGAAACACATAAAAACAAATGATGAATGAACAAAACAGCAAACGAAGATCAATATACAAAATTGTAAAAGGAACATTCGACTGATGCAGAAGCAGAAATTCACAGAATGAAAAAATATAATGCACAATCAGACTTATAAAACTAATCTCGAATCTAAAACTTGTTGAAAACAGGAATCCGATACTAAATTCAAGTAGAAAAATCGATACGATGGAAAAAAAAAATCTGGAATATCTACAGAATTTACTCTAATGCTTTTCTTCTTTTTTTTATTTTCTCATTTTTTTTTTTTTTACACAGAATTAATGGAAGAAGATGAAGAAGAAGAGGAAGAAGAAGAAGAAGAAGAAGAATAAGATGCAGAAAACTTACCGTGAACAGAAGTGTTAGAAAAGAGTGGCGGCCTCCACCTCGTGCGCTGCTGCCGACTGAAGAAGTCTGCCACCGGATCGAGGATGATAAGAGAAAGGTAGGGGAAAAGAGAGGGAAAAGGAACCGATAGAGCAGAGAGAGGGAAAAGATTTGAAACAGAGAGGGAAAGAGAGACAATGGCGCACAGGATGAGAGACGGGTTGTTTTTTCCCCTTTCTCGAGTTTTTAAAGAAGGCAAAAATCGATTTGTTACAAAATTTTTTCCAGTTTTTCAAAAGGTCATAAAATTTATTAAAAATTCTACAAACCTATTAAAAAAATATTTACAACATTCTATATTAGTCTAATTCTAATTTTTTTCTTTTATTTTAGAAAGAAAAAATAACTACTCTAATATGTATCTAAAAAAAATTCTATTTCTTTTTATAAAGAAAACTAACAATATACAAATGTATACTAAATTGCAAAATAAAGCTATTTTTTCACTATTTTTCTATTTTTTTATTAAAATGCTCTATCAAGCATAAAGATGGGTTTTTTAATTGATTTTAATATGAAATCATGCATATTTTATGTAAAATTTACCTAAAAATCTATGCATGATCAAATACCCCCATGCTTATGTTTTGCTAGTCCTCGAGCAAACTAGAAAAATGAATGAAACCAACTATCACCTAACTCACTTTCGTAGGAATCACGGTTGCATTTAGCTCATGCAACAAGCCCTTTCAACCCCTGGGTTACCCCAGTGGTCGAGTAAGGTCTCGTGAGGGTTTGCAGTGATGCTACCCACAAACATCTCTGTCATGTATGCAAAATATTACACATCCTCATAAGCAGTAGTTAATTAAAGACTTTATTTTCACAAATATTTCTTGTTATTTCAAAATCAAAACATCATTAGAGTCTTTTATGTACCACCACAGAAAAAGAATTTCTTTCACTTTTCTAAATATCACAATTATTTAAGCTTTATTCTTGGAAAATCCAATAAAAACAAGTTATTATTTACTTATCCTCACTCATATGTTTTCTACACAGGTTTTCTCGGTCACACTTCTAAGCACTGAACTTTTCTTTCTTTTTAAGCTCTTTTCTTGATTTTTCATTTTTCACGCTTTTTCTTTTTGCGTATTCATTCTTCTCTTATAGTTTGCATGTGGTCTGCTTTTATGCCTTGTGCAATGTCAATATCTTCTATACTTTTTCAATGTATACCAAAAGATATCAACTAAGACATAAAAGTGACTTCCTTCATTCACCCTTGCAACGTGAAAGTCAAACATTTCAACTTGTATCTGTTCTCAGCTACTTAGGATCACGAAGTTTTCCACTCTCCTTTTTGAAATGGAATTAAAAGTTTCAACTTACATCTAAGTTCCATCTACTAAGGATTGTGGAATTATCCAAACAACCTAACGCATGCTTCTTTTTCACTTTTGAGCTCTTTTTTTTACGCTTTTGTTCATTTGCTTAGTTTTTCAAAAATAGAACTGTGCATATTCATATTTATGATTCAAAATAAATTCTAACATGTATCTATCATCATTTCTTCGAAATCCGCATAAACAATCATAATTTTTAGATCTATGTCAGAAAAAAATTTCGTGGGGCTTAAAAATCCTCTAAAAACATCAGATTTGAAATAACATTCATATAAGTTCAAACTCTTTCTTTAAAAACCTACTTTTCATGAAAGATGTGTAAACATGTGCAAGAACGTAGACAAAAATATTCAAGGTGTGTAACTACACCCTCCCCCATGCTTGAATGACACTGTCCCAATGGCACTCCCCCATGCTTATATGAAACTAATTGAATGCACATGAGAGGAAATAAATGAGGGAAAAGAGTAGAATAACCTGACATGAATTAAAAATGCACGTTCTATGAATGTAATGAATGCAATGTATACATGACAAAACATGAAACTCATAGAAAAAGATAGACAACAAAAAATAAAACCAAAGAAAATCTACAATCAACTCATAGAAAGAGATAGAAAACGAAAAATAAAACCAACGAAAATCTACAAAGCCTAATAACGAATGTAATACTATACAAAATATGGGTTGCCTCCCATAAAGCGCTATGTTTGACGTCCCCAGCCAGACGGATCCCTGGAAAAACCTTCATCGTCCATGAGATCAAATGGACATGAAGTATCGCTAAATGAGGCTCTATGAAGAAAAGAGTGTCATCTGTGACACTACGCACTGTGTTTCCATCCCGTCTACCTCTAAATGAAGTATCAAATCTCTCTCGACATGAAGAACAGAGATTAGTCTCATCTGAGAGACTGGTCAAGAAATGAGAGTCTAGGACCGACCGAGTATCAATGAATGCAACTTCAGACAAGTGGTGAATATGATCAGGCTTGACTTGGTCAAGCACCTTCTGCATCTGCACCTCTTGTTTACTAAAAACAATCGGTGATCCTAAAAGCTGAGAGAATGGGGCTTTATGAATATGTGATGATAATGCATGTTGTGTGCCTGGCCCCTTCTTGTTGAGGTATCATGGAGATCTACTCGTCAGTAGAAATGATATGGGGCTCATGAGTCGATTCCCGAGTGGAGTGACACGCCTTCCCATACTGAAGGGATGTAACAAATTTAACCTGCTCATGATGTGAATCATTGGGATGCAGGTTAAATGACATGGGCTCCTCTCCCTTGGATGTGACAACAGATTGACTATGAAGGTTCCCCTGGCTTTGCCGATTGAAGGTCTCAACCAACTGTCCCATTTGAGTCTCTAGCTTGGCTATTGACTGCGTATGAGAGCTCAAAACTTGTAATATCCTATCTTGGAAGGATTGACTAGGTGAAGGCTCATGAGAATGGGGTTGAGTATAAGCAGGTTGGGCTGGGTGATGAACCTGTGGAAAAATGGGATGCGAGTATCCTTGTGAAGGGTTACTGTGTCTATACTGTGTCTGGGAGGGCTGATGGGATGGGGAAATGGACTGGTTTCGCCAACCTGGGTTATATGATGATGTAAATGAATCAGGCATGGGTTTAGCGAAACCTTGGGCAGCATTCACCTGCTCTTGAATGAATTCAGGATATAATGGAGCTGCCGAACAATCTGAAACACAATGTGCAGGGCTAGCACATAGCTCGCACACTCTTTCTACTGGATTTCTCGAGGAATTGGCTAGGAATTAATCTAACTTCCTAGTCAACTGGTCAACTTTGGTATGCAATTCTAACTCAGACCCTACTTTGGAAATCCCTATTTTCCTAGGACCACTAGACGGAGATGTAGTCTTATTGAGCGGTGAAGACAAGGTATGATGCATCATGTTTTCACTCAAGGTCTCAAATAAAGACCACGCCTCGTCCTCACTCTTGAGCATAAATGTGCCTCCACAAGACGAATCAACCATTTGACGATGCTTCTCAGTAAGCTCGTCATAGAAATACTGCACCAACTGCCAACGAGGCACCTGGTGATGGGGACACTTGCGGAGAAGATCTTTCAATCTCTCCCAAGACTTGTGAAACTGTTCTCCCTCAATTTGAGAAAAATTGGCTATAGCTTTATGAAACTGATTCGTTTTACCAATTGGAAAGTACTTTTTGAGGAATTCGCGCTGTATTCCTTCCCAAGTAGTAATCTGAACCGTCTCAAGAGATTTTAGCCAGTGCTTGGCTTTATCTTTGAGAGAGAACGGAAACAAAGTCAACCTCATAGCGTCATCTCCAAAATTATTGATTCGCACAGTCGATCAAATCTCAAGGAATTCGTCGAGATGACGATATGGGTCTTCATTGCTAAGGCCATAAAATGAGGGTAACATTTGAATCACACTGGCCTTAATCTCAAAATGGCTCGCTCCTACATCAGGTCTCGCGATGCAGGAGGCGAGAGTATACATACTTGGCATGAAGTACTCCCTCAAAGGACAGATCAATTGATGATCGTCAGCCATTGAGTACACCTTGGAGTACACCGGTGTAGCACATGTCCTAACTTTGGGTTTTCTACCTAACTAACACACTAAGCGGTCAAACCACGTAAACCACAAAGCGAGTAAACTAAAAACAACAAAAACTAAACAAACACCACGCAGTTACACATAACAGAGATTATGCATAAGAAATATGAAATCTATGTGTACGGTACCAATCGTACACAGTCACTTCTAAGGAGATCCTAGTAGGTGGGCTGTGTAGAAAAGTAAGCTTGTCTCTACGATATGCACATACGTGGTTCTAAACCTAAATGCAACACAAACACTAGGCAATAAAGTGAATACTAATATTACGCCGTTCCCCGGCAACGGCGCCAAAAATTTGATGTCTTTTTTTATAATCGTTGTAATTTTGAAAAGATTTTTATATGTAAAACATGTGAAAACCAGACATCAAATAATAAAAACCGGTTCTCACTAGTGGATGAGATCGGGTCGAACTCAGGCAACAAGAATATTTCGTATTCTAATACACAAATCTAAACTAATCTTTATTGCCATACTATTAAAATGTAAAATGTTCAAGAAAGGTAAAAACAACTAACTATTACAACAAATGAATACCCTTCGCAGAGGGCGTAAAGTGCAATATTTATAAACCCAAAATCAAATTCCTAAATCTAAATTGAAAATAACAACTTCTACTCTTGTGTTTCCCGTGTCACACATGCGCTTCAGCTCCAATCCTGTGCTATCCTGCACAAATCAAACGAACACGAGGAGTACCAGAGATAGAAACTAAAACTTTACTAAACTGACTAAATGCTAAAAATACAAAGGAAATTAGGCAAGAATTCTAAATGACAATTTCAAATGAAAATGAATTCTAATTAAATCTAACTAACTAATTACTGATTACAAACTAATTAACTAACAGTTTACTTAACTCACAACTAATACTACTCAATTAACTAATGTCTATCAGTTAATGAACTAATCACTTAACTAATAGTAAAGTAACTACTTATGAAAGTATATGAAATCAAAACAGGGAATCAATGAATGAGAAAGACAAGAAATTCAGTACATAAACACATAGGAAAAACTAAGATTAGCTGTAATGTAAAACAGAGAACTCAGCATGTAAAAATAGGGAAAACAAAGATTGAACAAACAAAAATTTAGAGAATGAACACAAAGAATTCATATAGTGAAGAAACACGAAAATCAAGGAATGGAAAAATAGGAAAGATGCAAATGCTAAACAGGGAATTAGAAAATTAAACAAAATAGGAAAATCAACTTTAAACACAAATTGAATGTATTAAATGAAAACAAGAAATGACATGTAAAAATAAGAAATGAATTATAAACCAAAATATGAAGGACTTTTAGAAAGAAAAAAAAACTGATTATCGAGATGTAAGAACAGACAAGAATTTACAGAGAATGAAAGGCAGATTCAACATGTAAGAAAATTATATGAATAGTAAACAAGAAAATTAACAAACTCACATCTAATGAAAAATGGTTTCAGCATACAAAAAACAGGAAAAAGACTGTAAAACAAATCAGGAAATGATTAAACCGAACTATGTAAAAACATGAAATTACAATATTGAAAACATGAAGAAAGAAGAAATCGTAAGGTGCAGCAAATAGTAAAACTGGTTTTAAAAACAAACAGGAAATTACAGAATTAAAAACTTAATGAAAGAAGACAATTCACGATATTCAATTCACGAAAACTAATGAAATGCACACAAAACATAGAATGCAATGAATTAACAGAAAAAAAAAACTACAGAAAAAGAAACACATAAAAACAAATGATGAACGAACAAAACAGCAAACGTAGATCAATACAAAAAATTGTAAAATCAAAGGAACATTCAATTGATGCAGAAGCAGAAATTCACAGAATGAAAAATATAATGCACGATCAGACTTATAAAACTAATCTCGAATCTAAAACTTGTTGAAAATAGGAATCCGATACTAAATTCAAGTAGAAAAATCGATACGATGGAAAAAAAATCTGGAATATCTACAGAATTTACTCTAATGCTTTTCTGCTTTTTTTTATTTTCTTGTTTTTGTTTTTGTTTTTTCTTTTTACACAGAATTAATGGAAGAAGATGAAGAAGAAGAGGAAGAAGAAGAAGAAGAAGAGGAAGAAGAAGAAGAAGAAGAATAAGAATAAGATGCAGAAAACTTACCGTGAACAAAAGGGTTAGAAAAGAGTGGCGGCCTCCACCTCGTGCGCTGCTACCGACTGAAAAAGTCTGCCACCGGATCGAGGATAAGAAGAGAAAGGTAGGGGAAAAAGAGAGGAAAAAGAATGGGAAAAGGATCCGGCAGAGCAGAGAGAGGGAAAAGATTTGAAACAGAGGGGGAAAGAGAGACAATGGCGCACAGGATGAGAGACAGGTTGTTTTTCCCCCTTTCTCGAGTTTTTAAAGAAGGCAAAAATCGATTTGTTACAGAATTTTTTCCAGTTTTTCAAAAGGTCATAAAATTTATTAAAAATTCTACAAACCTATTAAAAAAATATTTACAACATTCTATATTAGTCTAATTCTATTTTTTTTCTTTTATTTTAGAAAGAAAAAATAACTACTCTAATATGTATCTAAAAAAAAATTCTATTTCTTTTTATAAAGAAAACTAACAATATACAAATGTATACTAAATTACAAAATAAAGCTATTTTTCTCTATTTTTATTATTTTTTTATTTTTTTTATTAAAATGCTCTATCAAGCATAAAGATGGGTTTTTTAATTGATTTTAATATGAAATCATGCATATTTTATGTAAAATTTACCTAAAAATCTATGCATGATCAAATACCCCCATGCTTATGTTTTGCTAGTCCTCGAGCAAACTAGAAAAATGAATGAAACCAACTATCACCTAACTCACTTTCGTAGGAATCACGGTTGCATTTAGCTCATGCAACAAGCCCTTTCAACCCCTGGGTTACCCCAGTGGTCGAGTAAGGTCTCGTGAGGGTTTGCAGTGATGCTACCCACAAACATCTCTGTCATGTATGCAAAATATTACACATCCTCATAAGCAGTAGTTAATTAAAGACTTTATTTTCACAAATATTTCTTGTTATTTCAAAATCAAAACATCATTAGAGTCTTTTATGTACCACCACAGAAAAAGAATTTCTTTCACTTTTCTAAATATCACAATTATTTAAGCTTTATTCTTGGAAAATCCAATAAAAACAAGTTATTATTTACTTATCCTCACTCATATGTTTTCTACACAGGTTTTCTCGGTCACACTTCTAAGCACTGAACTTTTCTTTCTTTTTAAGCTCTTTTCTTGATTTTTCATTTTTCATGCTTTTTCTTTTTGCGTATTCATTCTTCTCTTATAGTTTGCATGTGGTCTGCTTTTATGCCTTGTGCAATGTCAATATCTTCTATACTTTTTCAATGTATACCAAAAGATATCAACTAAGACATAAAAGTGACTTCCTTCATTCACCCTTGCAACGTGAAAGTCAAACATTTCAACTTGTATCTGTTCTCAGCTACTTAGGATCACGAAGTTTTCCACTCTCCTTTTTGAAATGGAATTAAAAGTTTCAACTTACATCTAAGTTCCATCTACTAAGGATTGTGGAATTATCCAAACAACCTAACGCATGCTTCTTTTTCACTTTTGAGCTCTTTTTTTTACGCTTTTGTTCATTTGCTTAGTTTTTCAAAAATAGAACTGTGCATATTCATATTTATGATTCAAAATAAATTCTAACATGTATCTATCATCATTTCTTCGAAATCCGCATAAACAATCATAATTTTTAGATCTATGTCAGAAAAAAATTTCGTGGGGCTTAAAAATCCTCTAAAAACATCAGATTTGAAATAACATTCATATAAGTTCAAACTCTTTCTTTAAAAACCTACTTTTCATGAAAGATGTGTAAACATGTGCAAGAACGTAGACAAAAATATTCAAGGTGTGTAACTACACCCTCCCCCATGCTTGAATGACACTGTCCCAATGGCACTCCCCCATGCTTATATGAAACTAATTGAATGCACATGAGAGGAAATAAATGAGGGAAAAGAGTAGAATAACCTGACATGAATTAAAAATGCAGGTTCTATGAATGTAATGAATGCAATGTATACATGACAAAACATGAAACTCATAGAAAAAGATAGACAACAAAAAATAAAACCAAAGAAAATCTACAATCAACTCATAGAAAGAGATAGAAAACGAAAAATAAAACCAACGAAAATCTACAAAGCCTAATAACGAATGTAATACTATACAAAATATGGGTTGCCTCCCATAAAGCGCTATGTTTGACGTCCCCAGCCAGACGGATCCCTGGAAAAACCTTCATCGTCCATGAGATCAAATGGACATGAAGTATCGCTCAATGAGGCTCTATGAAGAAAAGAGTGTCATCTGTGACACTACGCACTGTGTTTCCATCCCGTCTACCTCTAAATGAAGTATCAAATCTCTCTCGACATGAAAAACAGAGATTAGTCTGATCTGAGTGACTAGTCAAGAAATGAGAGTCTAGGACCGACCGAGTATCAATGAATGCAACTTCAGACAAGTGGTGAATATGATCAGGCTTGACTTGGTCATGCACCTTCTGCATCTGCACCTCTTGTTTACTAAAAACAATCGGTGATCCTAAAAGCTGAGAAAATGGGGCTTTATGAATATGTGATGATAATGCATGTTGTGTGCCTGGCCCCTTCTGTTGAGGTATCATGGAGATCGACTCGTCAGTATAAATGATATGGGGCTCATGAGTCGATTCCCGAGTGGAGTGACACGCCTTCCCATACTAAAGGGATGTAACAAATTTAACCTGCTCATGATGTGAATCATTGGGATGCAGGTTAAATGACATGGGCTCCTCTCCCTTGGATGTGACAACAGATTGACTATGAAGGTTCCCCTGGCTTTGCCGATTGAAGGTCTCAACCAACTGTCCTATTTGAGTCTCTAGCTTGGCTATTGACTGCGTATGTGAGCTCAAAACTTGTAATATCCTATCTTGGAAGGATTGACTAGGTGAAGGCTCATGAGAATGGGGTTGAGTATAAGCAGGTTGGGTTGGGGGATGAACCTGTGGAAAAATGGGATGCGAGTATCCTTGTGAAGGGTTACTGTGTCTATACTGTGTCTGGGAGGGCTAATGGGATGTGGAAATGGACTGGTTTTGCCAACCTGGGTTATATGATGATGTTAATGAATCAGGCATGGGTTTAGCGAAACCTTGGGCAGCATTCACCTGCTCCTGAACGAATTTAGGATATAATGGCGCTGCCAAACAATCTGAAACACAATGTGCAGGGCTAGCATATAGCTCACACACTCTTTCTACTGAATTTCTCGAGGAATTGGCTAGGAATTGATCTAACTTTCTAGTCAACTGGTCAACCTTGGTACGCAATTCTAACTTAGACCCTACTTCAGAAATCCCTATTTTCCTAGGACCACTAGATAGAGATGTAGTCCTATTGAGCCGTGAAGAAAAGGTATGATGCATCGTGTTTTCACTCAAGGTCTTAAATAAAAACCACACCTCATCCTCACTCTTTAGCATAAAAGTGCCCCCACAAGACGAATCAACCATTTGACGATGCTTCTCAGTAAGCTCGTCACAGAAATACTGCACCAACTGCCAAAGAGGCACCTGGTGATGGGGACACTTGCAGAGAAGATCTTTCAATCTCTCCCAAGACTCGTGAAACTGTTCTCCCTCAATTTCAGAAAAACTGGTTATAGCTTTATGAAACTGATTCATTTTACCAATTGGAAAGTACTTTTTGAGGAATTCGCGCTGCATTCTTTCCCAAGTAGTAATATGAACCATCTCAAGAGATTTTAGCCAGTGCTTGGCTTTATCTTTGAGAGAGAACGGAAACAAAGTCAACCTCATAGCGTCGTCCCAAAAATTATTGATTCGCACAGTCAAGCAAATCTCAAGGAATTCATCGAGATGACGATATGGGTCTTCATTGCTAAGGCCATAAAATGAGGGTAACATTTGAATCACACTGGCCTTAATCTCAAAATGGCTCGCTCCTACATCAGGTCTCGTGATGCAGGAGGCGGGAGTAAACGTACTTGGCATGAAGTACTCCCTCAAAGGACAGATCAATTGATGATCGTCATCCATTGAGTACACCTTGGAGTAGACCGGCGTAGCACATGTCCTAACTTTGGGTTTTCTACCTAACTAACACACTAAGCGGTCAAACCACATAAACCACAAAGCGAGTAAACTAAAAACAACAAAAACTAAACAAACACCAGGCAGTTACACATAATAGAGATTATGCATAAGAAATATGAAATCTATGTGTACGGTACCAATCGTACACATTCACTTCTAAGGGGATCCTAGTAGGTGGGCTATGCAGAAAAGTAAGCTCGTCTCTACGATATGCACATACGTGGTTCTAAACCTAAATACAACACAAACACTAGGCAATAAAGTGAATACTAATATTACGCCGTGTTATCATCGCAAAATTTTACTTTTGCAAATCAAACTGACCTTTGAAAAAGTTTTTTTGAAAATAACTCACCTCCGTTTTAAAATGCAGGAAAATTCCGTAGAATGGGACTCGCCTGTCGGTACGAGATTCAACCGTTCCTGCCACCTTTAATAGGGGTAATTGAACCAAGGATCAATCTTATGCTCTACTCTATTCAACTTGTCTAAATCATATTCTAATTTCTAAATGCATATAGAATCAGGCATGTGCTATGAATTTTCAGAAAATGTCCATTTTGAAAACATGATGTTTGCTTTGACTGATTGAAATATTTAGAATAGTTATCACATGGAAAATCGTGAATTGGGATTTGAAATATACTTCTGAGAGAAATAAAAATCGATTTTGAGAAGTCATTTAGTGAAAATCGATTCTGAGAGACTTGATTTCTCTGAATTTAAACTTTGAAATTGAAATTCTAACTTAGAAAATTTGAATTTGGAACTTGGGAAATACTTGAAATATTCTTTGGAATTCAATGCTTTTGGGAAAATCGATTTTGCTATAAGACTTAAGAGATTTTGAGAAAATGAACTTCTTTGAATTGGAATTTGAATTGGAATTGGCAAATGCATGAAATGAATGAATATGGATTTGAGGATTTAAGAAATACCTTTTGTATTTTTGAGAAATGCAGTGCATTTTGAAGTTAGCCTAAGAGTGTAGGCTGAATGTGGCTAATGTGAAGATCATAAATCTAGATATCCTTCATATTCTGACTATGGCCATAAATACAAATTCCACCAAGTTTATAAACTTCATAGAAGCTAGTGCATGTGCCATTCGTGTAGACCATGGTGAATTTGTAAGAATATGCATGAATCATCATTCATCACACATTAACATTATTTAAAAAAATAAACTATATGCAATGCTGCCTAAGCTAAGCAGGAAATGTAAATTCTTATTCCAAAGTTTAATTACAAATTACATCACTATTGAAATTCAAATACATGAAAAATAAAGTCTTCAATGTGCCTGCAAAACTAGAAAACTTGGTTAATGAAAATATGTTGGCTTTTCTAGATTTATCCAACAATATCAGGAAATTGTGGGATTTTGCTAGATATAAGCCTTTTTGCCATGATTCCCTTAAATCAAAATGATAAAATATGAAATAAAATTGAATAAATAAGGAAAATAAAATATGAAATTTCGAAATTGGGGTCCAAATGACCAAAATACCTCTAATAACAAGACTATGGCCTTGAAATTAGGGTTTTTAGAAAGATATTTTGATAAAATGCAAGTTTTGAAATTTGAATGTAATAAAATAAGCTAAATATGATGTGACATGCTTAAAAATATGAAAATTAGGGTTAGGGATTTCGAAATTTAGGTCAAATGACCAAATTGCCCCTGATAGCAAGACTATGGCCTTGAAATCAGGGTTTTTAGAAATAGATTTTGGTAAAAACTTAGGTTTTATGCACTAACTGAAATCAAATGAGCACAAAATTAAACCTAAAGCATCCTAATATGACTATGAACATGATTAAATCCAAAAAATATATGCTTATGCACGAAAATCCAATAATATCACAAATTTTGTGATTTTTGCAGTGTTTTTGGATCTTTCAGGAACCCGGTTTTACAATTTGCTTAATTCAGACATCAAATGGATTCCAAAATCCATAAAAATTGGTACCTGCACTTGTTATAACCCTAATGTCGAATTGGAATTATAAAAATAATTTTTTGACATTAAATTAATCCGAAAATTGCATTAAACCCTAAAATATGCTATTTTTGACCTAATTCACCAACCAGTCTGAGTCCAAGACCTAAACCAGGGGTCAAATCTCCATGGAAATTTATGAAATTTTACAGAGACTAACTAGGAAAAAAAACAAATATTTCCCAATTTACATATCGGAAAAAGCATCTCCGGTTAGGGAGAAAACCTTCCGGCAATCTGAGCTAAAATATATCACTCTTAACAGGGATTAAAACAGCTATTCCAGATTGAAAATATAGACATAAATAGCAATTATAAACAAAAATCTCTGAAATTTTAGTGGTGAACAGTAGACAGAAAAATAATAATACTCACTTTTTACAGATCTAAAATTGGATCTGTGGTTTGGGATTTATGACTAACACAAGTCTGATTAGGGTTTTGGTAAACCCTAACGAGTTTTAAAATTAAAAACAGATTCTCTAAAAAGGGAAAAATACTAAACAGTGATCAAAAAATCCGAAAATTTCACAGAAGACAGATCTATTCAATGTGAATTCATAGCACTTTACAGATTTAAAATCGGATATAAGATGAGAGAAATATCATCACAGAAAGTTACCTTCTTGATTTTAACCACGATTTTAAAGCTTTAAAAACCCGATTTGATGTCTGATTTTTTTGACAGGGTTTCCGAGATCCAAAACCTCTGATTTTTCTACAGTAACTCAATAACTCATGCATGCATCACATATAAACAAATCAGAAATAAAAAATGAGTGCTTCAATCCGAAATAACATCATCTTTACTGTTCTAAACCTAGAACACACAGAAATTTAAGAAACTTGAAAAACCATGCATTAACTAATGTAAATAAATAAAATAAACCATAAAACAGTAAATAAAACTTATTTCTATGCTATAGAACGTAAAACAAACATGAATAAACCATGAAAATAAATTAAAAACAGGGAATCAATGGCTGGAATTTGATATCACCTTTAAAACATAGATTTAACCCATTAAAAAGGGTAAATCATATATTTTATTGGTTAATAATGCAAAGAATCATGTTAAAATCAATTCTAATGGATTAAAATCTCTGTAAATTATCCAAAACAGGGTTAGATCACCTTCTTGGATTGTTCTTGCTGGTTCTTGATGGTTCTTGAGGTGAAACCATGGTTGATCTTCCATAAGGAGGGGTGTCCAAGCCTAAATCTAGGTTTAAAGCATTAAAAAGCATTAAATAAAATAAGAAAAGTGAAGAAGTTCATACCTTGGAGTTGCAGCAATGGAGGAAGGGCTGGAGAGGAGAGAGAAGCTCCAAGAATCCAATAGGAGAGAGATGGGAAAATCGACCCCCCTTATGCCTCTATTTATAATAAAAAAAATTAGGTTTAAAAGTTGACAATTTTGAAAATTTTGGACTCTAAAGGGGGGGGGGGCGATTTTGGGGTGGAGTTACCTAACTACCCCTAGTCTAAATTATCCTAAATAGTTCCTAATTAACCCCTAGATAAACCTAAGAATCCCCCAAATGTGGTGCCACTTGGCATTCTCTCACATTGGGTTTTTAAAACACTTTTAAAGACCTTTAAAAACACTAGTTTTAAAAACTAACTTTCAAAAATGAGTTTTTTCAAAATGGTTTTGACTCTTCTAAACCTCTAACACTAACCAAGACATCAACTAACCCTAGTCTAGCCCTGACTTACTCGAATATGGCGCCACCCCGGGTGGGCCCTACTTGAGTTTTTCAAAAAGCGATTTTAAAACTTGAAATTGAAGGAGTTTTCAAAAGATTTTCAAAAGTAAACTTAAAATTAGGATTTTTGAAATGGCATAAGGTCCTAACTGAGTTAGAATTCCTCTGGATATGGTGCCAACTGAGTGGGCCCACATCGAATTTTGAACATTTTTGAAATAAACACTGAAAATGGCTTTGAAAAGGGGTTAAAATCAGTATTTGAAATTCAAGATCTTTGAAAATAGGGTCTCAAGCGAACTGGAACTCCGGGTTAGAGTCCTGAACTCTTAGGACTCTGAGATTTTAGATTTTAAAAGCCAAATGAAAGAATTTTCAAAAGATTTTATCAAGAAATGATGAAATAAGTCAGAAAACACAGTCAGGGTTAGACTCCCAACTCGACCGAACTCTAAAATAGAGTCCTGAACTAACTGGACTCTGTGAAATGACCTAAATTTCGAAAACAAACGAAAAAGATTGAGAATGGAAGTAAAACAAACTTAAAAACCAAACTTCTGACCGGATTAGGACTCTGAGACAGAGTCCTGATCGGACTAAAACTTTCAAAAATTTGAGAAATTTGATGAATAGAGGCATTCAGAAGCGACACCATCTAAATGGGTCTCATCTGTGAATTGAAATCGATTAAAGTTTGAATTTGAAAGGAATCCAGATTGTTTTCTGAGAAAATATTTCGAAATACAAAGTCCTGGGGTTGGAAAATGACAGAGTATTGAATAAAAACCCAGGTTTTGAAATTGATTTTGAAATAAAGCTTTAAAATTCAAATCTGGATTGAATGTTTTGAAATAGGAGTGCTGGATCTCGAAAATGAGATGCAATGTCATACAATGCTATACAGAATACGTGCAATGACATGCAATGATCTGTGATGACTTATGAAATGGACAAACACTGGATGAAGGTAAAAATTTGGTGTGTTTACACACCGTTCTCCGGCAACGGCGCCAAACAATTGATGTCTTTTTTTATAATCATTGTAATTTTGAAAAGATTTTTATATGTAAAACATGTGAAAACCAGACATCAAATAATAAAAACCGGTTCTCACTAGTGGATGAGACCGGGTCGAACTCAGGCAACAAGAATATTTCGTATTCAAATACACAAATCTAAACTAATCTTTATTGCCATACTATTAAAATGTAAAATGTTCAAGAAAGGTAAAAACAACTAACTATTACAACAAATGAATACCCTTCGCAGAGGGCGTAAAGTGCAATATTTACAAACCCAAAATCAAATTCCTAAATCTAAATTGAAAATAAAAACTTCCACTCTTGTGCTTCCCGTATCACACATGCGCTTCAGCTCCAATCCTGTGCTATCCTGCACAAATCAAACGAACACGAGTAGTACCAGAGATAGAAACTAAAACTATACTAAACTGACTAAATGCTAAAAATACAAAGGAAATTAGGCAAGAACTCTAAATGACAATTTCAAATGAAAATGAATTCTAATTAAATCTAACTAACTAATTACTGATTACAAACTAATTAACTAACAGTTTACTTAACTCACAACTAATACTACTCAATTAACTAATGTCTATCAGTTAATGAACTAATCACTTAACTAATAGTAAAGTAACTACTTATGAAAGTATATGAAATCAAAACAGGGAATCAATGAATGAGAAAGACAAGAAATTCAGTACATAAACACACAGGAAAAACTAAGATTAGCTGTAATGTAAAACAGAGAACTCAGCATGTAAAAATAGGAAAAACAAAGATTGAACAAACAAAAATTTAGAGAATGAACACAAAGAATTCATATAGTGAAGAAACACGAAAATCAAGGAATGGAAAAATAGGAAAGATGCAAATGCTAAACAGGGAATTAGAAAATTAAACAAAACAGGAAAATCAACTTTAAACACAAATTGAATGTATTAAAAGAAAACAAGAAATGACATGTAAAAATAAGAAATGAATTATAAACCAAAATATGAAGGACTTTTAGAAAGAAAGAAAAAACTGATAATCGAGATGTAAGAACAGACAAGAATTTAGAGAGAATGAAAGGCAGATTCAATATGTAAGAAAATTATATGAATAGTAAACAGGAAAATTAACAAACTGACATCTAATGAAAAACGGATTCAGCATAAAAAAAAACAGGAAAAAGAATGTAAAACAAAACAGGAAATGATTAAACCGAACTATGTAAAAACATGAAATTACAATATTGAAAACATGAAGAAAGAAGAAATCGGAAGGTGCAGCAAATAGTAAAACTGATTTTAAAAACAAACAGGAAATTGCAGAATTAAAAACTTAATGAAAGAAGACAATTCACGATATTCGATTCACGAAAACTAATGAAATGCACACAAAACATAGAATGCAATGAATTAACAGAAAAAAAAACTACAGAAAAATAAACACATAAAAACAAATGATGAATGAACAAAACAGCAAACGAAGATCAATACAGAAAATTGTAAAATCAATGGAACATTCGACTGATGTAGAAGCAGAAATTCACAGAATGAAAAAATATAATGCACAATCAGACTTATAAAACTAATCTCGAATCTAAAACTTGTTGAATACAGGAATCTGATACTAAATTCAAGTAGAAAAATCGATACGATGGAAAAAAAATCTGGAATATCTACAAAATTTACTCTATTGCTTTTCTTCTTTTTTTTATTTTCTCGTTTTTGTTTTTTTTTCTTTTTACACAGAATTAATGGAAAAAGATGAAAAAGAAGAGAAAGAAGAAGAAGAATAAGATGCAGAAAACTTACCGTGAGCAGAGGGGTTAGAAAAGAGTGGCGGCCTCCACCTCGTGCGTTGCTGCCGACTGAAGAAGTCTGCCACCGGATCGAGGATGAGAAGAGAAAGGTAGGGGAAAAGAGGGAAAAGAATGGGAAAAGGATCCAGCAGAGCAAAGAGAGGGAAAAGATTTGAAACAGAGGGGGAAAGAGAGACAATGGCGCACAGGATGAGAGACGGGTTGGTTTCCCCCCTTTCTCGAGTTTTTAAAGAAGGCAAAAATCGATTTGTTACAAAAAATTTTCCAGTTTTTCAAAAGGTCCTAAAATTTATTCAAAATTCTACAAACCTATTAAAAAAATATTTACGACATTCTATATTGTCTAATTCTAATTTTTTTCTTTTATTTTAGAAAGAAAAAATAACTACTTTGATATGTATCTAAAAAAAAATTCTATTTCTTTTTATAAAGAAAACTAACAATATACAAATGTATACTAAATTGCAAAATAAAGCTATTTTTCTCTATTTCTCTATTTTTTTTATTTTTTTTATTAAAATGCTCTATCAAGCATAAAGATGGGTTTTTTAATTGATTTTAATATGAAATCATGCATATTTTATGTAAAATTTACCTAAAAATCTATGCATAATCAATAATGTTCCAGAATCCTTTTGCGAGATAACCACTCAATATAAATTTTGATGAGACCTTTAGTTGAATCTTTGATTTTAGAAATATATGACCAGCAAAAGCTGAAACCTTTGAAATACATGACCAACAAAAGCTGAAACCTTTGAAATACATGACCAGCAGAAGCTGGAACCTTTGAAATACATGACCAGCAAAAGCTAAAACCTTTTGAAATACATGACCAGCGAAAGCTGGAACCTTTGAAATACATGACCAGCAAAAAGCTGGAACCTTTGAAATACATGACCAACAAAAAGTTGGAACCTTTGAAATACATGACCAGCAAAAGCTGGAACCTTTGAAATACATGACCAGCAAAAGCTGGAACCTTTTGAAATACATGACCTGGAACCTTTGAAATACATGACCAGCAAAAGCTGGAACCTTTTGAAATACATGACCAGCAAAAGCTGGAACCTTTGAAATACATGACCAGCAAAAAGCTGGAACCTTTGAAATACATGACTAGCAAAAGTTGGAACCTTTGAAAATACATGACCAACGAGTGTTAGATCTTTTCAAAATACATGACCAGCAGGAACTGGATCTTTTGAAATATTTGACCAGCGAGAGCTGGGTTCTCTGAGATATATTAAATTTTGGGAAATTTAAGTCAAAACTTGAATTTTGTAGAAGGAGGGACTTTGATCAGAAGACTGAATTTAGAAAGTTACCGGTGCGAGAACCAGATTTTCCAAATGAGCTCAATATATGATTGAAAAGTTTGAGAAATAACCAGTGCGAGGACTGGGTTTTGAAAATGAGCTAGATTTTCAAAATGAATTTAGAAGGTAAAGATTCTTGGTGTGAATTAATGGGCCATCATAGTTTAGTTGCATGTGGTCGGCTTTCAGGATTTATCCCCTTATCCTGAACGGGGGAAATAATAAAAAAGAATACCTCATTGAAAGGAGGCATCGGGTTTGTCCCTTAACCTGAAAGGGTACCTTTTAAAGATAAAGATTGATGAAAACTGTTTAAAACTTGACAAACATTGACAGTAACTTGATGAAAACTTGAAAAGATAAACCATATGAATGAAATCATTTTAGATTGCAAGATTATTTGAAAAGTATAGTATTTGAGAAAAGAATTTTGTCTAATCCTGCCTGCATATGATGAAGAAAGATGATTATAGATCAAAAATAAAAATGCCCCAGTGTTATCATCACAAAATTTTTAACTTTTGCAAATCAAACTGACCTTTGAAATAGTTTTTGAAAATAACTCGCCTCCATTTTTAAAATGCGGGAAAATTCCGTAGAATGGGACTCGCCTGTCGGTACGAGGTTCAACCGTTCCTGCCACCTTTAACAGGGGTAATTGAACCAAGGATCAATCTTATGCTCTACTCTATTCAACTTGTCTAAATCATATTCTAATTTCTAAATGCACATAGAATCAGGCATGTGCTATGAATTTTCAGAAAAATGCACATTTGAAAACATGATGTTTGCTTTGAATGATTGAAATATAAAATGTAAACCTTGGAAAATCGTGAATTGGGATTTCAAATATACTTCTGAAAGAAATAAAAATCGATTTTGAGGAATCCTTGACATTTGGTGAAAATCGATTCTGAGAGACTTGGTTTCTCTGAATTCAAACTTGGAAATTGAAATTCTAACTTAGAAAATTTGAATTTGGAACTTGGGAAATACTTGAAATATCCTTTGAAATTCAATGTCTTTGGGAAAATCGATTTTGCTATAAGACTTAGGAGATTTTGAGAAAATGAACTTCTTTGAATTGAGATTGGAATTGGCAAATGCATGAAATGAATGAATATGGATTTGAGAAATTGAGAAATACTTTTTGTATTTTTGAGAAATGCAGTGCATTTTAAAGTTAGCCTAAGAGTGTAGGCTGAATGTGGCTAATGTGAAGATCATAAATCTAAGTATCATTCATATTCTGACTATGGCCATAAATACAAATTCCACCAAGTTTATAAACTTCATAGAAGCTAGTGCATGTGCCATTCGTGTAGACCATGGTGAATTTGCAAAAATATGCATGAATCATCATCCATCACATATTAAAATTATAAAAATAAACTATATGCAATGCTGCCTAAGCTAAGCAGGAAATGTAAATTCTTATTCCAAAGTTTAATTACAAATTACATCACTATTGAAATTCAAATACATGAAAAATAAAGTCTTCAATGTACCTGCAAAACTAGAAAACTTGGTTAATGAAAATATGTTGGCTTTTCTAGATTTATCCAACAATATCAGGAAATTGTGGGATTTTGCTAGATATAAGCCTTTTTGCCATGATTCCCTTAAATCAAAATGATAAAATATGAAATAAAATTGAATAAATAAGGAAAATAAAATATGAAATTTCGAAATTGGGGTCCAAATGACCAAAATACCTCTAATAACAAGACTATGGCCTTGAAATTAGGGTTTTTAGAAAGATATTTTGATAAAATGCAAGTTTTGAAATTTGAATGTAATAAAATAAGCTAAATATGATGTGACATGCTTAAAAATATGAAAATTAGGGTTAGGGATTTCGAAATTTAGGTCAAATGACCAAATTGCCCCTGATAGCAAGACTATGGCCTTGAAATCAGGGTTTTTAGAAATAGATTTTGGTAAAAACTTAGGTTTTATGCACTAAATGAAATCAAATGAGCACAAAATTAAACCTAAAGCATCCTAATATGACTATGAACATGATTAAATCCAAAAAATATATGCTTATGCACGAAAATCCAATAATATCACAAATTTTGTGATTTTTGCAGTGTTTTTGGATCTTTCAGGAACCCGGTTTTACAATTTGCTTAATTCAGCCATCAAATGGATTCCAAAATCCATAAAAATTGGTACCTGCACTTGTTATAACCCTAATGTCGAATTGAAATGATAAAAATAATTTTTTGACATTAAATTAATCCGAAAATTGCATTAAACCCTAAAATATGCTATTTTTGACCTAATTCACCAACTAGTCTCAGTCCAAGACCTGAACCAGGAATCAAATCTCCATGGAAATTTATGAAATTTTACAAAGACTAATTAGGAAAAAAAACAGAGATTTCCCAATTTACAGATCGGAAAAATCATCTCCGGTTAGGGAGAAACCCTTCCGGCAATCTGAGCTAAAATATATCACTCTTAACAGGGATTAAAACAGCTATTCCAGATTGAAAATACAGACATAAATAGCAATTCTAAACAAAAATCTCTGGAATTTTAGTGGTGAACAGTAGACAGAAAAATAATAATACTCACTTTTTACAGATCTAAAATCGGATCTGTGGTTTGGGATTTATGACTAACACAAGTCTGATTAGGGTTTTGGTAAACCCTAACGAGTTTTAAATTTAAAAACAGATTCTCTAAAAAGGGAAAAATACTAAACAGTGATAAAAAAAATCCGAAAATTTCACAGCAGACAGATCTACTCAATGTGAATCCATAGCACTTTACAGATCTAAAATCGGATATAAGATGAGAGAAATATCATAACAGCAAGTTACCTTCTTGATTTTAACCACGATTTTAAAGCTTTAAAAACCCGATTTGATGTCTGATTTTTTTGACAGGGTTCCCGAAATCCAAAACCTCTGATTTTTCTACAGTAACTCAATAACTCATTCATGCATCACATATAAAAAAATCAAAAATAAACAATGAGTGCTTCAATCCGAAATAACATCATCTTTACTGTTCTAAACCTAGAACACACAGAAATTTAAGAAACTTGAAAAACCATGCATTAACTAATGTAAATAAATAAAATAAACCATAAACAGTAAACAAAAATTATTTCTATGATTTAGAACGTAAAACAAACATGAATAAACCATGAAAATAAATTAAAAACAGGGAATCAATGGCTGGAATTTGATATCACCTTTAAAACATAGATTTAACCCATTAAAAAGGGTAAATCATATATTTTATTGGTTAATAATGCAAAGAATCATGTTAAAATCAATTCTAATGGATTAAAATCTCTGTAAATTATCCAAAACAGGGTTAGATCACCTTCTTGGATTGTTCTTGCTGGTTCTTGATGGTTCTTGAGGTGAAACCATGGTTGATCTTCCATAAGGAGGGATGTCCAAGCCTAAATCTAGGTTTAAAGCATTAAAAAGCATTAAATAAAATAAGAAAAGTGAAGAAGTTCATACCTTGGAGTTGCAGAAATGGAGGAAGGGATGGAGAGGAGAGAGAAGCTCCAAGAATCCAATAGGAGAGAGATGGAAAAATCGACCCCCCTTATGCCTCTATTTATAATAAAAAAATTAGGTTTAAAAATTGACAATTTTGAAAATTTTGGACTCTAAAGGGGGGGGCGATTTTGGGGTGGAGTTACCTAACTACCCCTAGTCTAAATTATCCTAAATAGTTCCTAATTAACCCCTAGCTAAACCTAAGAATCCCCCAAATGTGGTGCCACTTGGCATTCTCTCACATTGGGTTTTTAAAACACTTTTAAAAACCTTTAAAAACACTAGTTTTAAAAACTAACTTTCAAAAATGGGTTTTTCAAAATGCTTTTGACTCTTCTAAACCTCTAACACTAACCAAGACATCAACTAACCCTAGTCTAGCCCTGACTTACTCGAATATGGCGCCACCCCGAGTGGGCCCTACTTGAGTTTTTCAAAAAGCGATTTTAAAACTTGAAATTGAAGGAGTTTTCAAAAGATTTTCAAAAGTAAACTTAAAATTAGGATTTTTGAAATGGCATAAGGTCCTAACTGAGTTAGAATTCCTCTGGATATGGTGCCAACTGAGTGGGCCCACATCGAATTTTGAACATTTTTGAAATAAACACTGAAAATGGCTTTGAAAAGGGGTTAAAATCAGTATTTGAAATTCAAGATCTTTGAAAATAAGGTCTCAAGCGAACTGGAACTCCGGGTTAGAGTCCTGAACTCTTAGGACTCTGAGATTTTAGATTTTAAAAGCCAAATGAAAGAATTTTCAAAAGATTTTATCAAGAAATGATGAAATAAGTCAGAAAACACAGTCAGGGTTAGACTCCCAACTCGACCGAACTCTAAAATAGAGTCCTGAACTAACTGGACTCTGTGAAATGACCTAAATTTCGAAAACAAACGAAAAAGATTGAGAATGGAAGTAAAACAGACTTAAAAACCAAACTTCTGACCGGATTAGGACTCTGAGACAAAGTCCTGATCGGACTAAAACTTTCAAAAATTTGAGAAATTTGATGAATTGAAATCGATTAAAGTTTGAATTTGCAAGGAATCCAGATTGTTTTCTGAGAAAATATTTCAAAATACAAAGTCCTGGGGTTGGAAAATGACAGAGTATTGAATAAAAACCCAGGTTTTGAAATTGATTTTGAAATAAAGCTTTAAAATTCAAATCTGGATTGAATGTTTTGAAATAGGAGTGCTGGATCTCGAAAATGAGATGCAATGTCATACAATGCTATGCAGAATACGTGCAATGACATGCAATGATCTGTGATGACTTATGAAATGGACAAACACTGGATGAAAGTAAAAATTTGGTGTGTTTACACCCAGTATTATGGAGAAGAATGTAAGAATTGATAAAAGATCATTGTGTTATTAAAATGATTCTTTGGATAGTACAAAAGGCTGAAATGAACATTTTAAGTATAAAACTTCTTCAGATGCAGAGCATTGACAGGATCTGGCATCTCCACCCCATCTGTGTTGATTAGATGATATGAATTGCGAGGCAATGCTTCCTTCACCATATAAGGGCCTTCCCAATTGGGTGACCACTTGCCCCGTGATCTATGCTTAAGATGAGTTGTCGATCTGAGCACCAAATCATTAACTCGAAATTTTCTCTCAATGACGGACTTGGCATAGTGTCGAGCTATCCTCTGTCGATAAGCTTGAGCATGCTCTGCTGCCTTGAGCATCTTCTCATCCAGTAAATCTAGTTGCACCAATCTCTGCTGCTGATACTGATCGAGTGACAATTTTATAAGGGAAGCAAATTTAAGAGCGGGCTTCTGGACATAGAGAGGCAACACTACTTCAGTTCCGTAAACAAGTTCTGAAGGAGTGGCATTGGTTGGAGTCTGAATGGTGGTTCGGTATGCCCAAAGCGCATCATGAATTTTTTCATGCCAATCTTGACCTGTTTTCATAGTCCTTTCCAAAATGCGGATCAGAATCTTATTGATAGCATCTGCTTGGCCATTCCCTTGAGGATAATAAGGAGCTGAGAAATGATGGAAAATTTTGAATTTAGAACAGAAGGTTTTCATCCTCTCATTTTTGAAATGACTTCCATTGTCTGAAACAATATCATGTGGTATGCCAAAGCGTCAAAGAATGTTCTTGTGAATGAAAGAAACCACATGGCGGCCTTCTACTATGCACAGAGTGACAGCTTCAACCCATTTTGTGAAATACTCTGTCGCAACCAGAAAGTATTTGTGGTCGTTGGAACCAGAAGGGGTAATTGGGCCTACGACGTCGAAAGCCCACATAGAAAATGGCGAAGGAGAAACAACTGATTGCAGATATGTGGCCGGCGCATGAATGGAAAGTGCGTGCATCTGGCACTTGACGCACTTCTTCACGAATCGATGGCAGTCCTGCTGCATGGTATTCCAGTAGTACCCTGCTCGGACGATCTGCTTGACGAAAGTTTGATAGCCAACATGGCCACCACAGATCCCTTCATGTGCCTCTTGGATGAATTCCATAGCTTCTTCTTTGTCTAAGCATCTTGCATACTCAGAACTGAACCCACGGCAGTAGAGGACATTCGCAAGAATGAAATAACGGGTAGACATATGCTGAATTGCACGTTGCTCCCTTTTTGGTTTTTCTAGTGAAAATTCACCAGTCTTAATGAAATTTTTTATATTTTGATACCAAGGCTTCTCCTTCTGATTGACCTGGTTTATTTGCATGGTTGAAATGAAAGCAGGTTGCTCAAGTCTGCCAAATTCGAAAGAACGACATGATTCGCTGCCTTTAAAGTATAAGATGTAGCCCAAGCTAGCTAAGTCGTCAGCTATCTTATTGTGCTATCTTCTGATGTGATTGAGCTGAAATTCTTCGAAGTTGTCCACAAGGGCTAGGACGATCTTCTGATGTGATTGAGCTGAAATTCTTCGAAGCTGTTCACAAGGGCTAGGACGATCTTCTGATACAGAATCAATTTTGAATCTTTCACCTGCTATTCAGTGTTAACTTGACTGACAACAAGTAGTGAATCGCCAAAGGCATGCACTCTCTTGACATTGAAACTTTATAGAATTTTGAGGCCTTGTATTAGAGCTTCATACTCGGTCATATTATGAGTGCATTGGAAACCAAGCTTGAGAGAGTAAGGGATCATTTCTTTTTTTGGAGTGATCAACAAGACTCCAATCCCTATGCCAGACATATTTTTAGATCCATCGAAGAATAGGTTCCAAACTGGAGGTTGTTGGACATTGCAGATGTGAACATCAGGAAAATCATCCTCTGCTTTAATTTCTTCTGTCAAAGGAAAATCTGCCAACTGATCTGCGATTGCTTGGCCTTTAATCAACTTTTGAGAAACATACTCTAAGTCATATTGCATTAGAAGGACTTGCCACTTCGCAATCCGTCCAGTAAGAAATGGTTGTTCAAGAATGTATCTGAGAGGATTAAGTTTTGATAGAAATTTGATTTCAGAAGCCAACAAGTAATGTCTTAATTTCTGGCACATCCAAACCAGAGCTAGACAAGTTTTCTCCATCTGAGAATACTTCTTCTCATAATCAATGAAAGTTTTGCTCACATAGTAGATGGCATGCTCTATCAAACTGCCTTCTTCATACTATGTGAGGAATCCACCACAGGCATTCTGATTGACGGAAATATACAGTAAGAGAGGCTTCCCCAACTTTGGCGGCTTAAAAACTGGTGGATTAAGGAGATACTATTTGATGCACTCAAACGAGAGTTGGCATTCAGATCCCCATTCGAATTTAACTTCTTTTCTTAGTAAATGATTGAAGGGTTCACATCTCATAGCCAAATTAGAGATGAATCTGCGAATAGACTGAGTACGCCCTTAAAGGCTTCGCAGTTCTCTGAGATTAGTTGGATGTGGCATGTCAATAATGACTTTTGCTTTGGCCGGGTCCACCTCTATTCCTTTCTTGCTGATAATGAAGCCGAGCAATTTGTCGGACTCAACTCCGAAAACACATTTATGAGGATTAAGTCTCAATTTATAAAGAATGAGTCTTTCAAAAACTTGACCAAGAGTATCGAGGTGATCCTCTTCTTCTTTAGACTTAACTAGAATGTCATCCACATATGCATTCATATTTTTGTGCATTTCGTCATGGAAAATAACGGCCATTGCCCTTTGATAAGTTGCCCCGGCATTTTTGAGCCCAAATGGCATCACTGTATAGCAGAAGGTTCCCCATGGTGTAGTAAATGAAGTTTTTGACTGATCACGAATGACCAACTTGATCTGATTATAGCCTGAATATCCATCCATGAAAGAAAACATGGCATGACCCGTTGTGCTATCGATCAACAGGTCAATGTTGGGAAGTGGATAATCATCCTTCGGGGTAGCCTTATTGAGATCCCTGAAATCAATGCAAATCTGAACTTTTTCGTTCTTTTTAGGAACAATCACGATATTTGCCAACCAATCGGGGTAATCTATGGCTCGGATAAAGCCTGCCTTCAATAAATCTTCAAGTCCCTCTTTAACTTGCTACTCAATTCGAGGGTCTAACTTCCTCAGTTTCTGCTTGATTGGTCTAGAATCTGGTTTCAACTTGAGTTGATGCTCAACCAGCTTGGGGTCTAGTCCTGGCATATCTTCATAAGTCCAGAAAAATACTTCTTGATGTTGCTTAAGGAATTGAATGAGTCTTGCTTTTTCATCTCCATTCAGACTCAAACCGATTTTGAGGATTTTTGGATCATCTTCCAAACCAATGTTGATATCCTCAGTTGGATCTTGAACCAAAGATGATGGTTCATCCTACTTCTGAATGTGAGCAAATTTTGGCAATTCTTGGATAGTTGAATCAAACTCTGCTAGCTCTTTGGTCTGCTCTGTTGCCTGGCTGACCTCTGCTCTGCCTTCTATCTTAGGAATCCTTGCCAATTTTAAATATTTGGGATTGATAATGAATTTCTTCATTGATTCAGGAGTTATAATCCTAAAAATGCCAAGAAAGGTTTTTAAGGAGAAAGTATAAGCCAAAAACAAGCTTTTTGTACAAAGCAAAGAATAATGACACATACAAAATATAAGAAAGAATGATAGATGCTCAAATATGAAGGAAGATTAAATTTTCATTGATTGGAAGCAAGATATTTACAAGATTTGACAAAAAGATGGGATTGTGTTGTCCCTACAAGATTATCAGAAAAATAAGAAAAGAAAGCAGAAAAACTGAGGCATCATCTTCTCATTTGTTTCCTCTGACAAAAACTGTTTCTTGACTGGATGCTTGGCCGGTGAACCCCAACCCTGAACTGTCTGCATGTTGAACGGGAATGATAGGCTCCACTATGCCGTCCTCATTCTTCCCTATGCCTCGGAATGACTGGTATCCATGTTTTATCAACAGATCAAATCCTTTTCTTGCTTTGGAAAATTGTGGAAATAGAGGATGATCTTTGAAGGAGGTGTAGTTGATACATCCTCCTAACTTGAAGAAACAAGGTCCTTGCCATTGGACTACTACTGCCATATTTTCTTCTTCCATGACATCTTTCAGCTTCAGCATTTCTAAGCTCTAGCTGAGGTTGATTTCATTCGCTTCCCGGATGCTCGGAATATCCGCTGTAAATGTTGGGCGGGGAATCATAGGCTGTGGCAACCTCTCTTCAGGATCTTCGCCCAGAATGGTGGTAATCATTCCTCCCTTGGACTATTTTATGCACTGATGGAGGGTTGATGGAACGACATTAGCATTGTGGATCCATGTTCGTCCCAACAAAAGATTATAAGTGGGCGGCACATTGACAACATGGAATAAGACTGTGTGCACTGAATAATTGATGAAAAATTCCAAAAAGATCTTGCCTTGGCAGTCTGCCCGTGATTGTCGAAGCCATAGATTGTAATAGGATCAGGTATGTATTCCTCTTCTTTTAATCCCAAGGACTTCGCTGTCATCTCTGGGCAAATGTTGAGTCTGCTACCTCCATCAACAAGTACGTGCGGGACAGTCATGCCACTGGTTCTCACCACGATGTATAATGCATTGTTATGGAATGAATGAGGCTTTGGCAAGTCCTCATCTGAAAAGGTGATAGGTGCGTTAGTCATCGCCTGATTTACAATTTGTGCCATATCTTCTAGCGTAGTGCCTGGCATCACCTTAATTTTTCTCAACAAATTATCTAGCATTTCTTGATGCTCAGAAGAATCATGAGTTAATTCAAAGATGAAAATGTTGGAGAGAGCTGTAATCGGCTTCTGGAGATTATTGGTTCGCTCTTCTGCTGCTTTAGAGGCTTCTGCTTCATCTGCGCAGACTTCTTTCTTAAGGAATCTTTTTTGGAAAAACTTGAGTTTTTTCGCTCTCAACTGATGCATTCATTTGGTTCAAAAATGAGAAGATTGTCATCTTCTGAGATGTAGGGTGATCTTGATGCAGAACCATCGCCTCATGCTGAAGACTTATGTCTTCACTGAAGCATGAATGTATATGGCTTTGTGGAAGAAATGAATGTTCTGAAATGGCTGCGGCGGAATGTTTTGGGAATGGGGCGGACAAGATTTCCATTTTGCTTTCCTCTTCATCTTCTATGAGGATGCTTTTATCAATGCAGTCCTGGATCAAGTGCTTCAGGACGAAGCAATGTTCTGTATCATGTCCCATTGCCCTGTGGAATTTACAGATCTGCTCTTTGAATTTTCTCATGATCACTGGTGGATCTGCAACTTTAGGAAGTTTCACCATTCCATGGGACAATAGATATTCCAAGACCTTTTCTAGAGGCAAGTCCAAAGGAGTAAATTTCTGATCCTTGCTCCAATTGATGTGCTTGGGCTTTTCCTGAAGATCCCCTTTTTGTTGAGGATTGCTTGAAAGAGGCTTATTATCGTTCTTGAAGAACTTTCCTTTTCTCCCTCTGTTCTGATCAGGCTTCGTGCCACTGTTGTTACCATTCTTGTTGCTATTGCCCTGATTGTCACCTGGAGCATCGGTTGAGTAGGTAAAATGGGCTTTCTTTTTTTGATCCTGGACATTCTTGGCCAGAGTGACGCCTTCATATATTCCACTCTCCACTCCCATTTTGAGCCATTTTGCTCGTTCTGTTAGCTCAATGAATGATTTGGATGGGTATGGAAAGATGAGGCTCTTCAAAGGCCGAGATAAATTGTTGAAAATGATTTGGAGGGCATGTTCCTCGAAAATAGGATTCCTCATTTTATTACAAATACTCCTCCATTTGTGAATGAAATCCCTGGCCTTTTCATTGGGTTCCTGCTTGAGGTTGCACAAATGATTCAGCGTGGGTAGAGCTTCTGTATTGAACAGAAAGCGCTTGACAAACATATTGACAACTTTGTCAAAGTCCCTCAATTCAATGGGATTGACATGCTCGGCGTACCACTTGGCAGCTATCCCCTTCAAACTGTGGGGAAAACATAGGAAGAGGGCTTGGTTATCCTCGCTGAACCTGGCGCATTCTGCGAAAAACATAGCCAAATGAGTTTTAGGATCGCCGGTTCCGTCGAACTTAATGAATTTCCGGGGGAGATTCTTCAGATTGTTATCCCCTTCCAAGCCGAAGTAGAAGTCCTGCCTGGTATATGATCTTTTCTCTTTGTCTCGGATTTGCAGATCCTTGACTATCTTGGTTAATGCTTGGATCGGATCCTCTGCGGGGGCCCCGTACTTGGGTTTGCTTACTGGCACAGGTTCTTCAACTGCCCTCTTAGGCTGTCGCAGATGCTTGGGGATATACATCAATTGCTCTTCTTCTTCAGAGTCTTCTTCTGGCGATTCCGAATCTTCTAAGGTGCTGTCACGCTGCATTTTTTGCTTACTGATTTTGACAGGCTTTTTCATGGGCTTTTTCTTAATCTTGCTTTTAGAAGCTGCTTTCCTTGGACTAGCCTTAGCCTGCTCTGCCATCATTTTGGTCATCATCTTTTGAAAAACTCTGTACATAGCAGAATCAACATTGCTCTCTTCTCTTGAGTCATGTTTCTTGGATGATCTGGGAGAATTCATTTCTTCTTTCTCGTTGTCGCTGTGTTGCTGCACAGTCTGCTTACCAGCTCTAGTTTGAACCATCTTAGGACGCCAAAGTTTTCCTACAGAATACGAGAATGGTTAGAGTATGGAAGAGACTTTTTGCAAAACCACCATTTTTGAGGAAAGAATGAAGGGTTTTGGTAGACAATTTTAAGAGATTATCCCATTACCCGGGATTGGGTCATCACAAGACTTGTGATAATTGTGTTACCATTTTTATGATAACGGAGAAATGTGCCTTGCTACCTAGGCAAGGTCATCAACCATGATAAAGATTTTGAAGAGAAGTAGGAGGAATGTCCCATTTACCCGGGATTGGGTTGTCACCAAAATCGTGACCATTTGTGTTATAAAACAAAATACAAGAAATAAAATTTGGCCCAAAAGGTAATTTTTATTGATAGTAATATTCAAAGACAGAGAGAGGGTGGGCAGACAGTTTGCCACCACTCTTGGTATTCAGAAGATACATTTGATCCTGGAAATTCAGATAGAGAAATGAAGGAATCCCAAGTATATTTGGTGACATGGTATGCCTCAGACCACTGATCCGACTGTAGGTTGAACTCTGGCATGTTGCCTGTCGGGAAGCGGATGTTGGAGCGAACATGCCGCTGCAAAAATTGTGTGAGACATCTTTCTGGCTGATAATCAATGCAAAAGAAAGGGTCAAGCAATCTGTAGCGCTTGCTGCGAGCATAAGTGTAACGAGGAACTGATTCTTTTCTGTCGAAGAAATCCCAAATAATCTCCTCCTGATGCAGTTTCTCGATCAAGACTCGATATTGAATGGCCGACTTTAGCTGCTTACTGTTGAATCTGAAAGAACTGGCCTTTGATGGCACATGTCGCAGGAACCATGACTATAGGGCATAAGTGCATCCTTCCACCAGAATGGTCTCTCCAAGGGCAAAACGAGCCAAGCCTCTGTAAAGAAAGGCCAAGGCTGCCATAGAAACTGATAGCTGACGGGTCTGCTTGCTTCCCCATCTTCGAAAGAGTTGGGCAACTCTGATATCTATGAAATTCTGACCATCTTGGAAGAAAGCTAATCCCACTGTGCATAGGATCATGGCATGCTGAATTCTGTCTTTTGTTGCTCGAGACAAAGTGTCAACCTCTTCGTAAGCTCCGTACTTGCGATAGAGTCCGAACAAGTCAATGAACTGATTCCCATCGATCTCAGTGAGAGGCCAGGATCTGCTCCCTGTTGCTCTGGCCAAAGCTTCTCGAACATCTACCCCTTTGATGTTGATCAGGAACTGCTACTCGATAGGATCATTTGGCTGACCAGCTGGTTCGGGCAATCCCATAATATTATTGAATTCGTCCATCAGTAGAGTCATCTCTCCCCAGGGAAACCAAAATTTGCAGGTACGTGGATTCCACTGTTCTGCCATAGCCTGAATCAGAGCTCCATTGATGATTCGCTTGCCCACTGTCAATGCCATCTCCAATCCACAACCATCCAAGTGGTCTGGGAACATACGCGAGAAGGTGGCGAACCAAGAATAATACCACCGAGGGAAGAAAGGATGAGACTGGAGGACCCGATGATCCGGGGATCCATCTTGTATCTGATAGAAGACATGATCTCTAGGAAAGACATCATCGAGAGAATCGGATGCCATCGAAATGATACTGGGGCAAAGAAGAATGAAGAGAATTAGATAGAATGCAGGACTTACGGATAGACTCTTGAAGAATCAAACCTAGAAATTTTTGAAAGATCGAGGAATTTTTAAAGGAAATTTTCCAGGGTTTTTGAAGAAAAGTTGATCTAAAAAGGGAAAAGAAATGTAGGTAGAAGAAAATATACACCTGAGGTTTCTCAAAAATAGGAGAAATTTAGAATAATACACCCAGGGTTTTTGAAAAGGTTTGATACATATATATAATAAAATAAGAAAAACATCGCATAACCCAAGCTGCACAAACAAGGATGCGCACACAACACTCCCAAAAGGCTGACTCTAAATGCAGTATTTTTTTAAATGGCTGGTAGGACCTTAATCCTAACTCTAAGGTTTTAGATCATCTGATTTCAATCAAGATACACCGATATAGTCAAGCCGAAGCTCGAAGTACGTGTCATAGAAATATTTCTCCGGTTCTAAGGTAATGGCTTCCCAACATCCTTGAGCACCTACCGATATACCTCGGACTATGACCCTTAGGTACGTGGCAGGGGGGCGTGAACCCAAATAAGTGGTCCAGTTGTGAGACTCTCTCCCGAACTATGGTTCAGTGAAACAGCCCAGCAACGTAAAGACCGGGACAATATAGGTAGGGAGGTTTTAAAAAATATGTTCAACATGCAAGAAATCAGATGTCTCTAATGCAAGTCCTAAAGAGATAGATTAAAATGAAGAGAAACATATACTTGCATACATTGTTTGTATTCAATCCCTAGAATTGAGGAGAGTTGTATTTCAGACATAAGTCTAATGTGGGCATGGAATAATCTCCTCAATATGGTCCTACCAAACCATACTTAAATCCTATATGCAATGATGTCAGCTTAGGACAGAGTCTAGGCTCCTAAGGTTTGCATGGAAATGAAGCTGACATTTGTAGAATAAAGACTTAGATAATATCAAAGCAAAGCAAAAGGCACAAATTCGACCGGACGGAGACAAGTCCCATCACGGTCGCCAAAACTGTGGGTGATGGTGACATAGGTGCACCTGTGCTAAAACTGCAGCTGCCTTTAAGAAGCCCTGGACAAAATGTGATGGTGATGTAATGCTTGACAGCAATGGGAATGTGTAATGCTGATAAACATGTGTTGGGTGGGCAATAAATGATAACTGTGTAGGTGCGGAAATGGAGGATGCAAAGGATCCATATGCCATTGATGAACTGCGAAAAATACATAACATGTAAATAACATCTAATGAAATAAAGAGAAATATGCTGGATAGAAGGGAAATTCCTGAAACAGAAACAAATGCAACAAATAATCAGGTCAATTACTGTAGAGATTAAAATAAAAGAAATGTAGAATGAGCTAAATAAGTAAAGGCTATAGGAGACCAAAGCCTGATCAAGGGACGTGCACATACTACAAAATGTAAATCTGAAGGCACGATAAAGACGACTTAGGTAATAGATGCCATTTGTCCAACGTACCCATGGTTAGAGGCCGGATCTCAAAGCCACTCTGATCTGAATCTCAGATCACTAACTACTGCAAAAGGCTGCTGGGGGGTGCTAGAACAATGCGTGTGAGGTACAGAAGGTGGCAAATGTTCTTTAAGTCAGGCACAAATGAAGCTTCGTATTCAATATTAACACATGCTTCCTTACCAAAAACAGAAGGCCCTCAAACTGGATGTGTAAGTGATACAGTGAATTTACCAAAATTTAGTTAAAAATCATAATGAACTTTCAACAAAGCAAAGATTAGAATTTAACATTCAGTAGTGAAACCCCTGCAAAATCAGCATCTCAAAATCAATAGTTAAGAGTAAAGCACAGTGGAAATTCACAATGAATTTCGAGCATCTAAACATGGCGCCATTGCCCAATCTCAATGCATTTTAGATCCTCGTGCAACAGGCTTCCAAGTCTGTTGAAATCACACCAATTAACTGTTGAAAGACTAGGTACGAGCAATTCCAAACTCAACTTTGGCCAGAATAATGCAATAAATAGCGATTTGAAACATGATTGAATCGAGATTTACTAGAGGTCGATCAGAATTCTGAGGATTAGATGGATCGAGCCTAACAGGATACCCATATATCAGAATATTCCTGATTGATGTCCAGAATCGTTTGTTTGGTTGGCTCAAGACATGTACTGATAAACAATCGACAAATCCTTACCTTATCAGTCGACCTGATTCTGAGTCTTCATGTCTCAAAATTGTTATCATGAATCAGAATGTGCCCAGCGAAATGAAATAAAATCTTAAAAAGAAAAACTATGAAATGAAACACAACGAGAGACCATAATGCAAATGAAGATCCAGTCATGGAGCCATTAATGTGCATTGATGCTATTGCAGTGGAATGATATTGAAGCTTAAAGGGGTAAGATATGTTGCAATTTACAGAGAGAAAAAAAGGAAGAAAGTAGATCCTGTAAATGTAAATGCAGTAAAAAAAATGTCTATCCATTAAAGCATTATCATACGATAGCCTGAAATCGTGGAGACATTGCATTATAGGTCAGCAGTTATAAATTAAAGCAGAATTGAGGATTAATGGGAAATCTAGACCGAGATTCAGATGAATCTCATCAGATTATTAAATCTGGGCCCAAAAACTCGTAATGTAAACAAACCAGAGCGGCAAAAGATATGTTGGAATAGGAACTTGCTCTGTAAATGTCGCACAAAAGTGGACTGAAGATGCTATCAGCAACTCAGTACCACCGAGTGTGCTTTAACGAAATGTCGAATAAAAAATTAAGGGAATCAACAGAAAAAAAAAACAAAAGCAGAGAAGGGAATAGTAGCTCTTACCGGATAGCTGAAGGGTTAATTGATCGTGGCCCCATAGGTATTCTGAAGCTTGGAGGTAATTCAGATGAGACTTTAGCTGCAAGTCTTCTTTAGAACTCAAGTGAAGAAGAGAAAGCGTGAAATGGGAAAAGGGGATGGGGCTCCGGCGGATGAGTGGAAGAATGGGTGATTGAAGGGAGAAAAAAAAAGGGTGCAATAGAAAAACTGGATGCCTCTGAAGAGAAATTGATGGATAATTGATGCCCTCAAAGGGGTTAGGAGGGTTCTTCTTAAAGGAAACATGGAAGGCTCCAGAGAGGGAAGGTTTGTTGAGGATTAAGGGTGGAGAGCGAAGATGGCTGTTGAGGATCGAAGGTGGAGAGCGAAGATGGCTGTTGAAGATGGAGGGTAGAAAATGAGAGGGAGGAGTTCCCGGGAATGAAGCCGTTTGCACTTTTCCTCTTTTCCAAAAAGAGGATCCTTTTCAAGAAACTTTTGTAAAAATGGTTTTTCAAGTGAGGTTTTTAGCAAAAATAGCTTTAAAAAGCTTGAAGCCATTCATTTTTCTCATAGTTTTTCTATTTTTTTGGTTTCTTATGTTATTTTTCCATGTTTTTTGTATTTTTAGAGTAAAATCCTAAGATTTACGAGAAAATAAAGTTTTAAGACTATTTTTTTTGTATTTTTGCAAAATATTTACAAAGGAGGGTTTTCAAAGCTATTTCTCTGAAAAACTCTTCAGAAAGCGAATTTGGACCCAAAATTTGAGGTGATATTCGAGGTTTGGACCTCAAATCGAGAAAATATAAAATAGTGGATCCAAATGGATGTCGGATGAGCTGTTTGAGCCATTCAGAAATTGTTTTTGGTATTTTATAATTTCAATTTGTAAATTAAGTAACGAGGCTCAGATTTTGATTTTAAACACTAGGTCCGGATCCGGAATCGAGTTTGAATATATCAATATGGAATTTAATCCAGAAAATCTGAAGAATAACTGAAATTTGGTTTTGACATTGCTTTGATTTTCTCAGAAGATGGAGCTAGGGGCAAAAAGGTCATTTTTACAAAACTTTCAAAAATTTGGGGTGTTTACAGTAAGGAACATACAAATAAAAAAAATTTAAATTTACATACTTACAGTGCGATGAACGATGCATATTGAAGTCTTGGACCACACTTAAACACTGCTCTGATACCAATCTTTATGGCGCCCCAAACCCTGACCTTGGAAAAACCTTTGAATTTCTATGGATTTTTTTATTTTTTTATTTTTGATTTTACTATAAACAATAGAAAGAAAGGGAAAGTGGTAACTAGATAACAAGGCCGCAAGTCTGAGCGGGCCACAGGTAAGTAAAGCATACATGTCTACCATAAAAAAAATACAAATCTTAAGTTTAAAGAGGTATACAACCCATCAGTTTAAAGATTACAAAATAAAGGAAAGTACTATAAGTCTGTCAAAAATAGGGAGAACATCCCCTCAAAACCCAAAACCAAATAGAAGCAGGATCTGTAGCTAAGTGTGGGTCCCCAAGCCTCCACCATGTGTCATCGCATCGCTGCTGTACCTATTTATCACATGCATCCTCATAAAACGGGGTCAACACTCTTTCGAGGTGGTGAAGAATCAACAACATAGCATATATCTCAAGGAAAAATAGGAAGCAAGAATAGGAAACAGATGAACAACATATATATGTGTCTGTGTCAAGTAAGTACATATGTAACAAGTGATAACAAGGTAAAGTAGTGAACAAAACTGAACAACTACTAAACGTGAATAGATAAGCAAAAGTAAAAAAAACGTAACACGTACTGAAGCAGTGAAACAAGTAAAGCAACTACTACAGTATGTTAGCTGTGATTGGTTAGTCTTTAAGTTCTTCTGATTACTCCTTTGGGTACGCGAAGGAACCTCACATTCTATGAGTCATGCACCCGGCATCTGTTATTTAAATTATAAGGTGGTAACCGGGGGTGCTACATACCGAGTAAACCTTATGCGAGTAGCACGCAGCTGAAAGAAACTCTCGCATAGGTAAGGATTGCAATCCATACTACTGTAGTAGAGATGTCCTAAAAAGGTAACCTCGACCTCCCTGACTCTAAGTGATTGGAGGTCAAAGGACGCTACAGTTCCTGTCAAAACAAGTGTCGTAGTAACGACAAGTCACTCAGGGTTATACCATCCACCCTCTCCAAGGTGAACCATCTGTGAATGGGGCGCGACAGGTTTAGCTTTCTTAGGTTCATAAATCAGTCATACCTTCTTTCGAGGTGTTATTGCCTCGTGGTCCCTGCGGGGTACGCAAACGAGGACTTAGCCTGCCCATCCACGTGCTCAGCCTCACACGGCTATCAAGAGCACATCGCTCACGAAAGTGATCCAAACACCACTTTATTATTTTCATATTTAGGGTATAGACACGCATGAGTTCACTCACGAACAAGAGCCACTCTAACAGAGTTCAAGCCACTAAAGTGCTACTCATACCCTATGGTGTTCAAGTTTTTGTGTGTCAATCTTTTCATTACACGAACAAGGTGCACTTTGTACGCTCTTCAATGCCTCAAGCACGAATCTCACAATGTACCAGTCAAGGTACGCACTAAGCAGTATGAGTGTCAAGATGTGTTCCGTGCGAGGTGCGAACTAAGTACCACATGATTTCAAGTTACTCTCGTGACATAAGCAACAGAGGCATAATACAAGTGCATAACTGAGAAACAATAATGCAATTACATGATAATGTGCGTGTGAGTGTACAATTCCATACTTTCAAGAGGTATGCACATATTGTAAACATATTTGCAAGTTCATTAAGTTGGAATAGGTATTGCCAGCCTTTCATTTCACTTTTCAAGTAGCTAGAACTACAGTGTCATAATTTTGGCAAATCTTACATAGAGAGACCACTCACATCGGAAAGATTCATGATCTTGGTACATTCAAGTGTTGAGATGGAAATCTAAGTGATTCCATACGTATATGACTCACATCATAATTACACGGTGTGTCACCGCTCTTGCGGGTGAAACGATACATCACGAAGGTCAAGCATATATTTTTACCTCTCTGGTTTACGTAGTTTGACACATTTACGTGTCAAGTATGAAATCTGGAAAATTCCCATCTAATGGGGATTACATTAGCATTTCCACAATTTTGGGTGCCGCGTATGTGGAACCTGCTAATGATATGACGATGAATTCTAAGTTTCATGATGGGTAAAAAAAGACTTTATATTCGAGTGGATGGCACGGAGCTCACCCGATTACTCGTATTAAATTATGGAAACGGAAACCATAGAAGGTGCGAGGCTCACTACGGACTCATAGTCAAATCTGGGCCATCCAACTGGGCAACCACAAGGTATAACACCTATGTGGTACAACCACAATTGGAGCCTAAGGGGTCACTGCCGAGACAATTGGACAAGGCACAAGAGTGCCATGTGTCTGATGGGGTTCATCTAGGTAGCGGACTCGCATCGTTTGACAAACACACACACACACACACACACACACACACATATATATATATATATATATATATCCAGCTGAACCACTTTTGTCTATGACATCCACGGTGCCCTAATCAAATGCGGCCCGATCAATGAGCAAGGGCGCAAAAACATGGGGAAAAAGGATTCGGGTTTGGTCCTTTGGACCAGACCACACAGGTCTGCTGGGGGGTAAGGTATGAACTCACGGTTCAGAGTGGTCCCAAAGCGGTACAGTAGGTGTTCAACGTACTAACCTGGAGAGGCCAGCATTGAAAGGTTACCGTGGTGCCAGGGCCAAACAAGGTGAAATGGGTTTGGTCGTCTGGACCAGACCACACGTATTCAAAGGAGGCTGTAGACTGAACCTAGGGTTTAGTCCAGTCATGCAAGGCAGTCCAAAAAGAGAGGGACAGTGGTCCCGAAACAGGGTGGTTTGAGTGCGCCTAGCACTCGATGGGTCATGAGGCACCAAGGCTGAATGGCTGGGCTGCGACATGGGTCTGGTCCTTTGAGCCAGACCACTCGGTTTAGTCCCCCTCCCTGGTCTGAACTCCAGTGGTTCAGACCGGGCTGGTAACGCCCCAGATTTCCAAAACAAAGCTAAGTTAAAATTTTCATGAATTTTTTTTTTTCTTTGCAACGAAACTTTAGAAAGCTTTTAGCAACAAAATCAGACGATAATGAGTTGTCAGTTTTAGAAAACCCCGAGCATGTTGCAGGTATGTGGCCAAGCCACTCATTGACCACCGAAGTGTTCTATTTTATCGAAAACCCCATGGTTATTACAACATCACTGCTCGAATAAGCAGTATGGGCTCAATAAAAGGAAGCAGTACAACTCTGTCTAGAGAAACCCTGGAACTCGATGCCGCCTTGCTCCGCATATCACCACGCAGGTACAACACCTGAAATCCCCATTAAACGGGGTCAGAACCACTGATGGTCTGGTAAGCATGCAATCATATAACCATTCAACTCAAGCAGTGTGTTTGACCACTCAGGGTTGCAATTCGTAATAGCGACGCTCAAGCCTCCAAGACTTAGCGTATATCTCAAGAGCATCCTCAGGGCTATGAGTTGAACATTCGCTTGAGTCCTCATGACTTAGAGCAAGCTTTTTTGGGGCTGTGATTTGAATAACCGCTTAAGTCTCCATAACTTAGCCATGACCTCTTCCGGGTCTCGAAGGGATGTCTAGCTCATGTCTTCATACTTGGCACATTTGTATACCACGCATGTAAGGACAGCTCCTCGAGCTTCGCTTAGTCATGCGGATACAACACGGGACTTTGCCCAGTTGGTTCAGTCGTATACCGAACATGACACCTTCACAAAGGTTATGCAGGACTGACTCAACAACGTCATCCACTCATACATTCAAGCATCGCTGAACCTAAGCTAATGCATTGTTTCGATAATTAACCTCTTCCACCCTTGGTACGCGGGCAAAGCAATTGTCCGGGCATCAACTCGATGTTCTGGGGGTTGATTATTCTATGTATTTTAGATACCCCAGAGGCTTGTTGACCCTATCTATAGTAGGCCAGTGTGTTTCAACTGAGAGAACCCTACTAGGCCAATATTCGGATGCATCCTCTACTTGCAGTAGTTGAGTTCAATCCTTAGTTCTTAAAAATAACCACGACCCCAAAACCCATGAGTGACAGAGGCCATCGTGGACTCTATCAGGTCCAAAGTAAAATACGTGTCACTTAAGGCTGTACCATCACTGTCATTCCACAGTGAGCATAATTCCTGAAGGGGTCTGCCAGTCTTACAATTACTTGGACAGATATAAGCATGCCATTCATGCAGCCCGTGCCTCAGCACTACGAGAGTATGTACCCGACCCCATTCAGTCCGCCCCAACACAGTCATTAACTGAGGGGGTACCCCTAACACGATTTTCAACCGCGGGGTATGTGTGACCTTAAGTCTTATTCATATGCATGTAGAACACTGCTCTTGGCCCTACGGCCACCGCGAGCATCATACCTCTTTGGGTGGAAACAACACACTCTGGCTCTTCGGCCCTTACGAGTCTGGTTGCGTAACCGTTCTCAGTGAGCATGCATATGACTCGATCTAAATAGATCGGCTACTCGGCGTATTTTTACGCAACGAGTCCAAACCTAGCCAAGGCGCAACCTCTACTCCGGTTCAGCGGCCCTTATGAGCAAGGTGCCCTCGTAGGCACAGGGATACGAGTCATTCTGGCATCATTCCATCAACGGACGTATGTTGAACAACTTTTGTTTTCTTCTATCAAAATAAATTTTTTAACATTAATATCTTCTTAGTTACTAATAGACCATGAGTTTGGTGGTGTTACCTATGGTCATTTATTGAAGTCCTTATTTCCTAGTACTTCCCTTTAAGAACAGAAACTCAGCACAATTTATCATCTGGCATGTTCTCATCTTACAGGTTAGCATCAGGTAAATGTTCATCATGGGTTGCTTTTAGTTTTTCATTCTATCAATCAACAAAATTTGTTGTGGGAAAATTGCTTTATCATTCAATCTGCAGGTAATCGTTCATTATTTGGGTGCATTAGCACTTAGAACTGGGCTCTTGATAAGACTAATTAGCAATGCCATTGAGCTCACTTTTGTCTCACATCCATCCATTTCCTGTGTTGCACAACATTACAGCCATTCTACCTCTTGTGCGTTTTCACCTACAACAGCATATCTCCTGCACATTGGTAGGTTATGCATTTACCCATTCCCTTTTCTGCAGGTGTGCACTCTTGAGAATGAGCCATATTCATGGATGGATATGTCAATATCCATTCATGATTTCTGGACCATCTTTGGCATGCTTTGTTATTGATATACAAGGAAGCTCCATACCCAAATTTTACTGAGAAATATGTTATAATTTGGGAATTACGGCTTTGTGAAATCACCTACAGAAACTGTATATACCCTGTATTTTCTGATTTTACCCATTACATATAGAATTCTAATTACTACATGTATTTTCTCATTACACGTATATATATCTATATATATATATATATCTATGTATATCTACATATATATATATACATGTATATACATATATATATATATGTATATCTATCTATATATATATATATACTTATATAAATGTAAGGATATCTTCATGTGCACTTGTTTTCACATACAAGTATTTATGTAGATATTTTTCTTTTTCTTTTTTGTAAATACATCTTCATTATCACATGTCATTTAGCACAAATTCAAACATTTAGATATAACCATGTATATCTTCATTGTACATATTATATATATACCCATTTCCTTGGTTATCTTGTACTAATTCCCATTTTGCAGGAAAATCTGGAGGATGCTGATTCTTTTATACCATGTTTTTTTTTTTTTTATCTTTATTTTGACTTATGTCAGAGATGTAACAATCAAACTTGGAATAATATTTACTTTTACTGCTTAGATTAGGATGCATCTCATGTAGTTTGATTCCTGCAATATCCTGATTCTATGATTCATATATCTCAATTTTCAAAATTCACTATGAATGAACACGAATGGCACGTGTGTAAACACCCCAAATTTTCACTCTTATCCAGTGCTTACATTTCATGTGTCATTGCATATCACTGCATGAATTCAACATACCATTTCATCGCATTGCATGGCATTACATGTCATTACATCTCATTTTCGAGATCTAGCACTCTCGTTTTCAAAATATTTAATCCAGACTTGGGTTTTTAAAACTTTTCTTTCAAAATTAATTTTAAAACCTGGGTTTTTAATCAACATTATGTCATTTGCCAACCCCCAGGACCTTACATTTTGAAATATTTTCTCATAAAACAATCTGAATTCATTTCAAACTCAATTTCAATTGATTTCAATTCTCAAACGAGGCCCATTTAGGTGGTGTCACTTCTGGATTATTTCATTTATCAAAAATCTCAAAAATTTTAGAGTCCTAGTTGGATTAGGACTCTGTATTTTCATCAGTTTGAATCTTTTTGAACATTTTTAAAATATCATTCTGATTTTGAACCAGTTATGGTCCTATCCCTTGTCCATTTTCTCCATTTTGGCCAAAATCTTAGAGTCCTAGTTGGATCAGGACTCTTTTTCCAGAGTCCTAGTCGGATCAGAACTCTACTTTTCACTACCTTTTTACCTGTTTTCGGAGAAAACCTTTCAAAATCTTCTGTTTTGGCCAAAATTTCAGAGTCCTAGTTGGATCAGGACTCTTCTTCAAGAGTCCAGTCGGATCAGGACTCTTCTTCGGAGTTTCAATTGGATTGAGACTCTAATCTTTTACAGCTATTTTATTCATTTTCAATCAAATCTTTTAAAATCTTTCAAAATGAGTCAGAAACTCAGAGTTTCAGTTAAAACAGGACTCTGTTCAGAGAGTCCTAGTTGGATCAGGACTCTGATCCTGATTTCAATTTTGAGAGAATCTTTCAGAAATCTTTCAATCTACCAAAACTATTACACTTTTATCAAAGAATTTCAAAATTCTGAGATTTTATCTCAGAGTCCTGATCAAATCGGGACTCTCTCCCAGAGTCCTGATTGAAGTAGGACTCTATCCAAAATTTATTTTCTCACTTCATTTTCACTAGTTTTCAAAAAGCTTTGGTTAAATTTCATCATTTACTTATCAGAAAAACCAAAATTTTTTAGAGTTCTGATCGAATCAGGACTTTTTCTCAAAGTCCTAATCAGAATAGGACTCTGAACCAAAACTTCAATTTCATCCTATTTTTAATTGTTTTCCAAAATTCTCTCATTTGTTTTCTCAGAAAATCCAAAAATATGAGAGTCCTAGTTCAATCAGGACTCTGTTCTCAGAGTCTCAGTTGAATCAGAACTCTGTTCTATTTCAATACTTGTCATTGTTTACATTGTTCTTTCATTTGTTTTTCAGAAAATACCAAAAAAATCTAGAGTTTCAGTCCGATCAGGACTCTATCCCAGAGTCCTAGTCCAGTCAGGAGTCTGTTTTGAAGTTTGTTTTTACTCTATTTTTTATTTATTTCCATTTGTTTTCAAAAAAATAGGTCATTTTGTAGAGTCCAGTTAATCCAGGACTCTATTTCAGAGTCCTGATTGAGTTAGGAGTCTAACCCTGACAGTATTTTCTGACTTATTTCATCATTTTTGATAAAATATTTTCAGAAACTCCTTCATTTGGATTTTAAAATCCAAAATCTCAGAGTCCTAAGAGTTCAGGACTCTAACCCGGAGTTCCAATTCGCTTGAGACTCTATTTTCAAAGATCTTGAATTTCAAATACTGATTTTAACCCCTTTTCAAAACCATTTTCAGTGTTTATTTCAAAATTCTTCAAAACTCAATGTGGGCCCACTCAGTTGGCACTATATCAAGAGGAGTTATGACTTGGTTAGAACCCTATGCCATTTCAAAAATTCTAATTTTAAGATTGCTTTTGAAAATTCTTTTGAAAACTCCTTCAATTTCAAGTTTTAAAATCACTTTTTGAAAAACTCAAGTAGGGCCCACTCGGGGTGGCACCATATTCGAGTAAGTAAGGGCTAGACTAGGGTTAGTCAGTGTCTTGGTTAGTGTTAGGGGTTTAGAAGAGTTAATATTTATTTTGAAAACTCATTTTGAAAGTTAGTTTTTAAAACTAGTGTTTTTAAAGGTTTTTTTTAAAAGGTGTTTTAAAACTCAAATGTTAAAAATGCCAAGTGGCATTACATTTGGGGATTTTTTAGGAGAGTCTAGGGGTTAATTAGGTATTAAATAGGATAATTTAGGCTAGGGGTAGGATAGTAACTACACCCCAAAATCGCCCCCCTTAGAGAGTCCAAAAATTTTAGAAAACTTGATTTTTTTTAACCTAAAAAATTTTCTTTATAAAGAGGCCCCATGGGGGATGATTTTTCCAGCCACCTCCTATTGGATTCTTGGAGCTTCTCTCTCCTCTTCTGCCTTCCTCCATTGCTGCAACTCCAAGGTAAATAATTTCTTCAATTTTTAATATTTTATTTAGTGTTTTTAATGATTTAAACCTAGATTTAGCCTTGGACACCCCTCCCTATGAAGATTCAACCATTGTTTCACCTCAAGAACCATCAAGAACGGTACAAGAAGGTGATCTAACCCTATTTTGTGTTTTACAGATATTTTAATCCATTAAAAGTGATTTGAGCATGATTTTTTGCATTATTAACCAATAAAATACATGATTTACCCTTTTAATGGGTTAAATCTATGTTTTAAAGGTAATATTGAATTTCAGCCATTGATTCCCTGATTTTATTTTATTTTCATGGTTTATTCATGTTTTTTTTACGTTTTATAGCATAGAAATAATTTTTATTTACTATTTTATGGTTTATTTTATTGTTTTTCATTAGTTATTGCATATTGTCTCAAGTTTCTTAGATTTTTGTATGTTTTTAGTTTAGAACAAAAACGAGCATGCTGTTTTGGATTGAAATACTTGTTTTTTATTTCTGATTTTTTTATATGTGATGCATGCATATGTGATTAAACTACTGTAAAAAAATCAGAGATTTTGGACTTCAGGAACCCTGTCAGAAAAATCAGACATCAAGTCGGGTTTGTAAATCTTTAAAATCGTTGTTAAAATCAAGAAGGTAACTTGCTGTGATGATATTTTTCTCATCTTATATCCGATTTTAGATCTGTAAATTGCCATGGATTCACATTAATTAGATCTTTTTACTTTGAAATTTTCAGAATTTTTTATTACAGTTTAGTATTTTTCCTTTGTCAGAGACTCTGATTTTCAATTTAAAACTCATTAGGGTTTACCAAAACCCTAATCAGACTTGTGTTATTTATAAATCCCAAACCAAAGATCCGATTCATGATCTGTAAAAGGTGAGTACTATTATTTTTCTAATATATGTTTACTATTAAAAGATCAAATATTTTGAATGAGGTCTTCTATTTATCCCGGAATTTTCAATTGAAAGTATCAGTTAGGACCAAAGTTAAAATCAATATATTCAAGTCCGGATTGTCGGATGGGGATCTCCCTGATCCTAAGTGCTTTTTCAGATCTTTAAATAGGAAAAGTTCTGCTTTCCTGTATATTTGGTCTCTATAAAATTTCATAGATTTCCATGGAGGTTTGGCTCCTGGTTCGGGTCTTGGACTGAGACTGGTTGGTGAACTAGGTCAAAAATAGCATATTTTTAGGGTTTGATGCTATTTTTGGATTAATTTAATGCCAAAAAAATAATTTTATAATTCTAATTTGATATTAGGGTTATAAAAACGACAGGTACCAATTTTGAGGATTTTTAGAATCCGTTTGATGCTTGAATGGCTTGAATTGCAAAACAGGGCACCCGAAGAATTCCAAAACACTGCAAAAATCACAAAATTTGTGATATTCTTGGATTTTCGTGTATGATCATATATTTTTAGGGTTTAATCATATTCATAATCATATTAGGATACTTTAGGTTAAATTTGATGTTCATTTGATTTCATTTAGTGCATAAAACCTAAGTTTTACCAAAATATTTTCTAAAAACCTTGATTTCAAGGCCATAGTCTTGCTATCAGGGGCAATTTGGTCATTCGACCTAAATTTCGAAATCCCTAACCCTAATTTTCATATTTTTAATCATGTCATAGCATATTTAGTTTGATTTATTTTCATTTGAACCTCAAAACTTGCATTTTATCAAATATCTTTCTAAAAACCCTAATTTCAAGGACATAGTTTTGTTATTAGGGGTATTTTGGTCATTTTGACCCCAATTTCGAAATTTCAAATTTTATTTTCATATTTATTCAATTTTATTTCATATTTTATCAATTTTGATTTAAGGGAATCATGGAAAAGGCTTATATTTAGCAAAATCCAGTAATTTCTAGATATTATTGGATAAATCTAGAGAAGCCAACATATATTCACTAACCTAATTTTCTAGTTTTGCAGGGATATTGAAGACTTTATTTTCAGTCATTTAAATTCAATAGTGATGTAAATTAAATTAAATTTGGAATAAGAATTTAAATTTCAGCTTAGACTAGGATTGCATTGCATATAGTTTAATTCTGCAAATATTAAATGTCTGATGAATGTATCATTCATGCACATTTTCATAAATTCACTATGGTCTACACGAATGGCACATACACTAGCTTTTATTAAGTTTATAAACTTGGTGGAATTCGTATTTATGGCCATAGTCAGAATATGAATGATACCCAGATTTATGATCTTCACATTAGCCACATTCAGCCTACACTCTTAGGCTAACTTCAAAATGCACTGCATTTCTCAAAAATACAAAAAGTATTTCTCAATTCCTGAAATCCATATTCATTCATTTCATGCATTTGCCAATGCCAATTCAAATCTCAATTCAAAGAAATTCATTTTCCCGAAATTTTCTAAGTCATACTCAAAAATTGATTTTCTCAAAATATGGATTTGCCAATGATATTTCAAGTATTTCCCAAGTTCCAAATTCGATTTTATAAGTTATATTTTCAATTTCAAAGTTTGAATTCAAAGAAATCAAGTTTTTCCAAGTTATTTCACATTTCTCAGAATCAATTTTTCACAAAATCCCAAGATTTCTTCATAAACCGATTTTTACTTTTCTCAAAAGTACATTTCAAATCCCAATTCATGATTTTTCATGTGATATCTATTCTAAGTGTTTCAGTTATTCAAAGCAAACATCATGTTTTCAAATATGCATTTTCAGAAAGTTTATAGCACATGCCTGATTCTATGTGCATTTAGAAATTAGAATATGATTTAGACAAGTTGAATAGAGCAGAGCAGTAGATTGATCCTTGGTTCGATTACCCCTGTTAAAGGTGGCAGGAACGGTCGAACCTCGTACCGATAGGCGAGTCCCATTCTTCGGAATTATCCCGCATTTTAAAAACGGAGGCGAGTTATTTTCAAAAACTATTTCAAAGGTCAGTTTGACCCGCAAAAGTTAAAAATTTTGCGATGATAACAGGTTTGGCGACCATGATGGGACCTGTCTTCGCCTGATCAATCTAATGCTCTACTTAGTTTAAATTGTCAAAATCGATTTCCATGGAATGTCAGCTTTACTTTATGATATCATGTGAACCTAGGAGCCTAGACTTGAACCCAGCTGACATGGACTGCATGTAGACTAGGTATGGTTTGGTAGGACCATATTGAGGAGAATTATTCATGCTCACATAGACTTATGTCTAATACAACACTCCTCAATTTAGGAATTGTATGAAAACAATGTTTGCTTCTTCAAATATTTCAAAATTCTATCTCTTTATGACTTAGAGCCTTCTGTTTGATTGCATGTGCTCATGTTTTTCAAAAACCACCCCACCTATATTGTCCCGGTCTTCACGTTGCTGGGCTCTCTTCCAGAACCATAGTTCGGGACATAGCCTCACAACTGGGCCACCTATTTGGGTGAAAACCCCCCTGCCACGTACCAAGGGCCATAGTCCAACGTATATTGGCAGGTGCTCAAGGATGTTGGAAAACTTGAACCTAGAACCGGAGAAATTAATTTTATGCCACGTACATCGAGCCTTGGCTTGAGTATATAGGCATAACTGGATTGGATACAGTTGATCTGAACCTTAGAGTTAGGATTAAGGTCCTACAGCTATTTCAAAATTTGTGCATCTAGAGTCAGCTTTTAGGGAATGTTGTATGTGCATACTTGTTTGTGCAAAATGTGTTATAGTCATTTCCTTGTTATTTTTCATATTTTCCCCATTTTCCAAAATACTGGACGATTTTTCCAAAAATCCCCAATCCATTTCCATATACTGTCCCTGTTGGACGATTTCTCAAATACTTCATTTTATGAAGCATTTCTTTATATTTCAGCAAACCCTGGACGATTTTCCAAATTTCCCTTAATTTCCTTCAAAACTCCAAGTGATTTTTCATCCTTTATCGCTTCTGGTTCTCGAATTTCTGCTTCATTTTATCCTGCCTGCAATTCTCTTTCAAAATTCCTGTATTTTCCCAAGTCTTATTCCAATTTTCTATGTCTTCCAGCCTGATGGCATCCAGTCAGCTTGATTCAGTCTTCCCTGAGGGTCACATCTCCTACGAGGTGAGACAAAGTCTTCCTTAACATCGAGTCCTCAACACCGGATCCTTCTTTCCCCGGTGGTACTATGTATGGTTCAAGAATTTCTCTCGTATGTTTCTGGACCACTTGGACGATTGTGGGTTAGAATTGGCATCCGCAGTGGGAAAGCAGACAGTTAACGGCAATTTGATCCACGCACTGGCGGAGCGGTGGAATCCGAGCACTTCTACCTTCTGGTTCCCATGGGGAGAGATGACAGTACTGATAGATGAATTTTCAGAGATTATGGGATTGCCCGAGCCAGCCGGTCAGCCTGGAGATCCATTGGAGAAACAATTTTTGATCAATGTCAAGGGTCTGGATTCCCAAGACGCTTTAGCTCGCATGACAGGGCGTAAGTCTTGGCCATTGATAGAGGAGGATGGAAACGAATATGTGGACCTGCTCGAAATCTACAGACAGTATGGGGCATTTTTGGAAGTCAGTTCCTTATCTCGAACAGCTCGAGAAAGAATCCAGCACGCGATGGTCCTATGCACTGTGGGATTAGCTCTCTTTCCAGATGGATGAAATTACATGGATATCAGGATAGTTCAACTTCTTCGAAGGTGGGGGAGTCGACAGACCAGCCGCCTCTCTATAGCCATGGCCGCACTCGCTTTTCTATATCGAGGGTTGACCCGTTTCACACTCGGAGAATCAATTCTAGTCGAAGGGTGCACCTATGCGTTGCAATCTTGGTTCCTCAACCCGAGCCAACTCATTCAGATACAATGATGAAAAACTTCTTCCAGTTGCGCGATACCGATTCTTGATTGATAACCTTCAGGAGGAAGAGGTCGTGTGGGACTACTTTGATCGTCAGGAATCACCTCTCAGATACACTTATGCATACGGCAAGCGATTCAGGCTACTTGGCCCATTCTTCTGCGCATACTACCATCTAGAGCGGTGTGTCAGGCAATTCTCTCAGAGATAGAAGCACATAGAGATTCGTCCACTATCAGGGGTCTTGCCAGAGTTCGATCTCACATCAGATCAATGGTCCGGAGCATACCATTCTGCCAGACATGGCTGGGATTCTTTTGTTACTCTCACTATTTTTCCTGGTCCTCGAGTGTCCTCTGATTATCAGGAGTGGTGGAAAATTATTTGTCTCCCTCCCCTTTGTCAAGTGTATTATTAAAATCATATTTTCAATAAAATTCCTTTAATCTTCAGTTCATCTTGGTTTGACGACCTCGCCTAGGTAACAAGGCATATTTTCAGTTGTTTATTTTGCAAGGAATAGCAGCGCAATTGTCGTAACTCCAGCGATGACTCAATCCCTAGTAATGGGATATTATTTCAATTGTCTACCAAAATTCTCAACATATATCTTCCTCCTACCAAATTTCTTTTAAAAGCCTAACCATCAATTCTGCCTTGCAGAGAGCGTTAGCAACCTCCAGAGAGTTGTCATGACAGTCAATGGTTCATACAAGGTCCAGAAAGAAAACCACTTCAGTTGAAGGCATTGCATACTCAGTCGCTTTAGAAGAGGAAATGGACTCACCCCGTGGTCAAGGTCAGCAAGCAGAAGATGACGTAGATCCCCAGATGTACGTCTGTGAACACCCCAAATTTTTCAAAATATTGTAAATATCCCCTTTTTGCCCTTTTCCCCCATCTTTAGGGTAATTGAGTCAGCTTTAAATCTAAATTCCATTTTTTTTTATTATTTCTCAAATTTTGTTGAAATTAAATTCAATTTATATAGCTGACTCAATATTCGGATCCGGATCTACATCAAAATCCAAATATGAGCTTCATTATCCAATTTTAAATCAAATTATCAAAATTAACAAAAATAACTTTTTGAAAAGCTCAGACACTTCGTCCGATATCCGTTTGGATCCATCACGTTATATTTCTGAATTCGAGTATCAAAACTCGAATATCTTCTCAAAACCTGGGTCCAAACCCATTCTTCTGAAGGAATTTTCCTGAAATAGTCTAAAATTCTCAGGAAAATACCTTTGTAAATATTCTTTTTAGAAAAATACAATTTTTTTTTTTTTTTTTAGGTTTTAGTCTTTGTTTCTCAGTTTTTCATTCCAAAATATAAAAAAAAATAGAAATATTGAAAAAAAAAACACAAAAAAAAAATCAAAATCAAAAGTAAATGAAGGAAGTTGCAGTGGTTTTTGAAAACTCGTTTTTTGAAAAAAAAATCATTTTAGAAAAACATCTTTTTGAAATTGTTTTTAAAAGAGCCCTTTTTCGTAAAATTGGTGGCTTAGGGTTTTCCTGCGTAGGAGAGGAGAGGGCGGCGCCTCTGAGGGAGGAGAGTTTTCCTCCATGGCCTCCACCCTCCGATCCTCTTCCTCCATCAACCAGCACCCTGAACCCTTCATCTTTAACCACTTTCCTCCTTCACGAAGCCTCCACCAAACCCTTCAGAACTCCCCCCCATGTGCATCCTACATCCTTCAAACCATCCGATCTCCAACAACTTCTTCCTCCTTCGTTCATCACGAACGAACTCGTTGGCCTTCCACCCCCCCTCTCGCCCGAGCTCCACGATCGCGCAACCATCAGCCCCTTCATGACCCTCCGATCGATGTCTTCAGCTCCTCAGCCATCAATCCCCAACTGCATCGCACATTCTAGAAGCCCCTCTCCCTCTATAAAGAGGATAGGCAAAAGGAGAAGGGGCATCGAGAATCCAGCTTCTACCCTTTCCACGCTTCGGCTCTTCTTCTTCTCCATTTTCTTTCTTTCCTCTGTTCTTCTTTCCCATCAACTGAAGGAAGCCGCACCAGTCCCAGGATTTCCAAGCAATCCATCCGATCGAATATCAGTAAGTGTGGGAATTACAGTCCTCATCTGCATCAATTAAAGAAAATCGGTGGATCATCCCCGCAATCAGAGAAGAGGCACCAATATTCGACCAGGCAAAACATCATCCTCAAATCTTCATCAGCACCTCTTTCTCCCATTCTTCAGAACTTCTGTAAATCAGGTAGATTTTTCCTCCGTTTTCTTCACATCCTCCTCTTTATATACTTGTCGCGGATCTACTATCGACGCATCATTGATGGTGTCGGTCTGTCTACTGCAGTATCGACCCATCAAGTGCTACAGCTACCGGAATCAGGCGATTCCAACATTTTTTTTTTTGTAAATATGAACGGTAGTTTATAATCAATATTCTTTTCTGTTTACTCTTCCATTTCTTTGTGCTGTTCCATATCCCGATTTGATCATCGCATTCATGCATGGTTTAAATTTTATAGGATCATTTCTTACTTCCTATAATCGTTATTTGGTTTCCCTTCACCATCGCATGTTACAGCATCTATACCTAGCATTTCCCTTCTTTGATCTTTATTCAATTGCTTTGATTTAATCATTTTCGGGGTTCATCGTTGCTGGCAAAAAAAAAAAAAAACATACTGAAAGTCAGATTCAGTGTGAATCAAGCTTAAGGTCTATTTCACAAACAGAGCACTGGCTCACGATAAAATCCTTAATTCAACTTACCCCTACATTGTTTGCATTTACGTTACCATGGGTAAATTCATGATCTGCATTTCCGCAGACTTACGATAGTGTATTTCTGTGGTAATCTTTCAGTCTCATCACCTTTGGGTGTCCCGAGTTCGTAAACTTTCCATATCCTAGTCGAGTGATATTTCTTTTCTTCAAAAAAAAAAAAAATCAATCGTCTCATTCACAATTGTCCTAAGCCAAATGATAATAGGATGTGACGTTGCTCCTTCACCTGCAGAAGGAATTCAGTTTCCTTAAATGCTCTTAACATAGGCCAGGCTCTGTTGGTAGCTTTAGCATGGTTGCTGGAGTGTCGTCCCTGGATAGCGCATCTGTCATGAGGGGTATCCACCTTAGCTGAATTTCCAATAGCTGATCTAAGTTACCCTAGCAAATGTAACCCATCAAGCTTTCCAAAACCAGCGTCCCCTGATTCTCATTTGTACAAATCCCTTTCCATTTGCTTGTTGAAATCATCATTCCTGGGCATGACCTCAGGTAGCCTTGAATGTCATTGCATTGAGAAGATAGTATAGCATTGGTTATTGATGGATGATGGTACTCAATACAGGACAATTTAGGGGGCATTGATTTCATTTCATCCTGTTTATTCAATACATTTCATTATTTTTTTTTTCTTTCCTTCTCTTTTCTTGCTTTTCTATACATGTTGTTGGATATTGCCTCATGTCAATCATGTCATCCACCATAATCCGCTAAATCGGAACCTCAATAACATGAGTATGGAGTATAGCTAATTGTATTGTGTAGATCCAGCTCGTCAAGGTCACCTGCTGACAAGAGTGAAGTTGGCCAGTGTATGTGAAAGGCTCTATTTCGTGAAAATGTTCCAGGAAGTGCAGCCATCGTATGGTGTTGCCTCCCATATCTGAAGGTGTTGCAGAGAAAGAATCACAACACGCCATTTAGCTTTTACTGCATTTTATTCCTGTTCATTTCATGATATCATCCGTTTTGATCAGTAGCATATGCCATGTCATTCTATTGTTTACAGATATGCATCTGTGCTATTTGATATATATATATATATACTTTTGTGGGTTTTTACATCTTCTGCAAATACATCTCTTATTCAACATTATCTTCATCTACTTACATCTCTGCTGTTAGAGGTTTTTAAGGGCTTAGATTTAAAATAACAGAGGTTTTCTTAGGAATTTTGGTGACAAATTAAGAGGATGGTGTGTTCGGGTTTAATTTGGGTAACCTTTAGCTTTGAGAATGTTAGTTTCTTCTTCAGTCTTACGGGTTTGCTGACATATGGCTGCTTTGAGGCTTAGTTCCATGAGATTCCAATTCATATATCAGTTGGTGAATGTTAATTAATGTTCTGGGGTAGGGATAAAAATTTGTTGAGATTTGATGATATTTATGCATAACTGATGCTTTGAGAGAAGATTGATGTTTTCAGAGAGGAACTGGTGGCTTTAACTAGGGCTCCCTAGTTAATGTTTGGTTTTAATCTTCTAAAAGAATTAAGGTTTAGAGATGCTTAAATTTGAAGTCATGGAAGGTACAACAGATATCTTGTCTGTTATCATGTACATAACATGTCCCCTTATGGCCATGTTCTGTGGGAAGATTCAATAAGGAGCCATAGGAGACTGCTAGCGATGAATCAGTTCATGCATCCCAGAATCTTGTTTTTGTCGGCTGTCTACAGAGTTAATCCCTTAGCAAATCCCAGTAGCAATAAATTTAGATGTTCGGTGGAATCACTGGTACCTGATTTCGTTCATTTACAAGGAGTATGGATTGATAAAGAGAAGAGGTTGATTTTTCTAACTGTGAAAGATGTTGATTTGTCAATTGTTAATACAAAGGCTGATCTTCTGGTTCTACTTTGTCCAACACTGATATTCCACATGTCGTTTATTGAAAGGAAAGTAGACTATCATGTTATGTAGTATGCCACTTTCTGTCAAGCACCATCGTCAATGTCATAGAGTTCCATCAGCCACATCTGGTATGTATTTTAGTTGCTCTTGCATCCTTCATACTGAATTATATTCATAGTAGTTACAGGTCATCTAATGAACAAAAGGATAGTATTGAATCTTCCCCTTGGCTCCTTAAAGAGTAACCAAAATTTGCTGTTAGAGATATCAGTGAAAGCAAGGAACCACCTAGGGTGCTTCCTGCTGTCGGTAACCATGAGGTCTCTTGATCTATGGAGTTTTGCATCCACTGGATGTGTGCTCCCTGAATACTGGTCTCAAGGCTCTTTTGAATGTTGAATTGAGTGGGAGCAAGTTTCACAACAGGTTCAAGGCTGCTCCACCACCAAAGTCGTCATATAAATTACCTTGCAGGACCCCATCTGCTTGGAAATTGAAACAGGAGGAGTAAAGACTGGCCCTATGAAATGAGTTTGAAAGTTATTTCCCCTGCATTGAGAGGTTCAAACTTCACAGCGTATATGTGGGTCCATCACCAATGACGAGATACAAGGCAAAGATGAATGTGTCTTGAAAGGTTAGGTAAGCAGAGAGATGGTCCTTCATTCACAGGGAACACTTCCACTGTCTTCCTCATTTTTTTTATCAGCATATATTCACGACAGTAGCTCTGTTTTCATCCACCTGTCCCACCTCGCTACTTCACAACCTGTCCCTGTTACATTAGACTCCTCTTCAATACAGCCCATGGTCACTTCCCTCGGCATATGCATATCACCTACGCTCCTAATTCAGCAAACATCTGTTACAACACCACTGTCCTTTTACACCTGCTATACCTATCTATCACAGCCATGGCATCCATGATTGTTGTTACCTCTTGCTCCTTTCCACTAAGTTTAACTGTCCCCTCATTTTCTCCACCTACACACATTCAAAACCTCTCACACACTTGCATAACCACTGCATTGTTATAGCAGCACCCTGCTGAAACATCATTTCATCTTTTTTTTTCTTTCTCTCTCAATCAGCATGCACTCTATCCATCCACTTAGGTATCATATCTTCATTACAGCTTAGGTTTTTCACATAGTCGACCCAAGCCTATCATTTAGGCTGTGTGAACACACCCTTTTAGTTAGTCTAAGTATACCATTTTCGCATGTGCATAGTATCTCATTCGACGTTTTATCTCATGTCCCTTGCATATTACATATATATTATCACTATTTCCATGAGCACATATAGCATGCATTCTAGTTCCAAAACAAACCCTCAGCTTTCCTTTTCATACTTTATGCTTTGCCTTATGCTAATTCTATTTCTGCAGGGAATGTGCAAGAAACATTGGTTTCCTTAGAAATTCATTATTTTCATTTCAGCTCGGATTGTAATAGCTAGATGTAATAAGAATTTACCTTTCCTGCTTTAGACAGAATGAATGAGCATTGTAGATATCATGAATTATTTGTCTTTCATACATCTTTACCTTTATTTTTCAAATTCTCACATTGGTGAAACACGAATGGCACGTGCACCATTTCATAAGAGGTAAAATCAATCCTAAGTTGATGATCCACATCAATGGCCATAGTCAGGGTGTGGACAAAACTTAGGATTTTTATCTTTTACAAAATAACACTGGATCCACACTGGATCCATTTTCAAAACTCATCATATTTTCCTTAAATATTTTCTTCTTTTATCAGAATTTAACTTAAAATTAATTCAAAATATATACCAATGGCCATAGTCAGGGTATATTGAGAGTTAATTTCATTTTAAATTCTATAAAAGCACCAAATGTGTTTCATTCTTCACCTGAGCTTAAATATAGATTATTATATAATACATTCAATGACCATAGTCAAGGATGTATTATATCTTCAATCTTATTTTAACTCATTTAAAGAATGGAATAGCTTTTCAAAAACCAAATTCAAAATTCTTCAAATCCATTCATCATTCAGGATAGAACTGCATCATATTTTCAAAATTTCTTTTTCAAAACCCCAAGTAATATCCTCTTCAATCAACCTTCAATTCTTGTAAAAACCAATTCATCTTTTCATTTTCAAATTCTATTTCATTTTTTTCAATCTCAAAGTCCAATTTGACTTTGAAATTTCAAAATTCAATCTTTATATTCTTGATTCACTCCAAATTCAAGCTCCAAATTCAAAGTCCAAATTGACTTTGAAGTTCATTTATAAATTCTCAAATCAATTTTGAAATTCCAAAATTCCAACTCAATTCAAAATCCAATTTCAAAGTTCAATTTAAACTTTGAAATTTCTGATTCATCCTCTGATTCAAAATCAAGTTTTCTTCAAGTTTTAAACCAAAGTTGAGATTGACTTTGAATCTCAAAATCCAAAACATTCCTAAGTTCAATCTGGGTTTTCAAAACCCAGATCCATCTTCAAAAAGTCCCATTTGGACTTTCAAAACCCAAAATACAAAGTTAATCTCAACTTGGATCCAGATTTCCAAGTGTAAAACTCTATTCCTCTTTGGATCTCCCATCACGGATCCAAATTCCATTTAGGATCCAAATCCTTATTCCCCTTTGAATCTCCAATCATAGATCCAAAATTTCTCTTAGGATCCAGATCATCATTCTACATTCGGATCTCAGACTTCAGATCCACTCCATTTTAGGATCCAGAACCTAAATCCATCTTGGATTCCAAAGCTTGGATCCCATTCTGTTTAGGATCCAGAGTCCAACTCTACTTTGGATCTCAGATTTAGCTCCAAATTCCAATTCTTAGGATCCAGAATCCAACTCTACTTTGGATTTCAGACTTTAGATCCAAATCCATTCTAGGATCCAGAATCCAATTCACCTCGGATCTCGGACTTTAGATCCAAATCCATTCTAGGATCCAGAATCCAATTCTACTTTGGATCTCAGACTTCAGATCCAATTCCCTCTTAGGATCCAGGGCCCAATCCTATCTTGGATCTCCAACTTCATGTCCCAATTCCATTCCAAATACTCATCCAAGTTCAAACTTCTAAATTCAAAGTCCATTTATGACTTTGAAAAATTCCTTCATTCTCTTTCTATTTCAAGACTCCAAAATCAATTTCCAAATTCCAGCTTTATTTTTCCAAGCTCCTGATTATTCTAAAAACTTAGAACTTTAACCTTAAGTTCTAAGTTAGAAAACATTTCTTCACTTTATCGGATTCACTTGGGATTTCTTCAAAACATTTTCAAAAGGAGCATACATCTTTGCATTTGCACAAGCATGATTCATTGTGCATTTAGAGTTAGAATAAACTTCTTAGTTATATTTAGGCAAAGCAAAAGGCATAGATTCGATCCTTGGTTCGATTACCCCTGGTAAAGGCGCCAGGAACGGTCGAACCTCGTACCGACGAGCGAATCCCGTCTCTCCATTTTTCCCTGCAATATTTTCAAAAACGGAGGCGAGTTAAATTTCTAAATATTTTTCAAATAAAGGTCAAGTGAAAACCCGCAAAAGAGTTCCTCCTCTTTCTTTCTTTCTTTTTCTCTTCTCTTTCTCTTTTCTTTCTTTTATTCTTCTCCCTTCAAAAAGGAGAAAAATAGAGGATAGAGAAGGAAGAGAGAGAATATTACGAGAGGAAAAATTTTGCGATGATCACAGTTTTGGCAACCGAGATGGGACTCATCTTCGTCCGGTTGGATCTATGCCTTTGCTTTACTTTAATATTTTCTAAGTCTTTATTCTAACATATGTCAGCTACATTTCCATGCAAACCTTAGGAGCCTAGACTCTGTCCTAAGCTGACATCATTGCATATAGGATCTAAGTATGGTTTGGTAGGACTATATTGAGGAGATTATCCCATGATCACATTAGACTTAGGTCTTAAATACAACTCTCCTCAATTCTAGGGATTGAATGCAAACAATGTATGCAAGTGTATGTTCCTCCTTATTTAAATCTATCTCCTTAGGACTTGCATTAGAGCCTTCTGATTTTATTGCATGTTGATCATATTTTAAAAACATCCCTACCTATATTGTCCCGGTCTTCACGTTGCTGGGTTGTCTCACTGAACCATAGTTTGGGAGAGAGCCTCACAACTGGACCACTTATTTGGGTTCGCGCCCCCCTACCACGTACCTAAGGGCCATAGTCCGAGGTATATCGGTAGGTGCTCAAGGATGTTGGGAAGCCCTTACCTTAGAACCGGAGAAATATCTTATATGCCACGTACTTCGAGCTTCAGCTTGAGTATATCGGCATACCTTGATTGGAATCAGATGATCTAAACCATAGAGTTAGGATTAAGGTCCTACAAGCTGTTTCAAATATTGCATATAGAGTCAGCCTTTAGGGAGTGCTGTGTGCGCATCCTTGTTTGTGCAGCTATGATTATGCGATGTTTTCCTTGTGTTCTCCTATGTATATCAACCTCTTTTAAACCCTGGGTGTACTATTCAAAAATTTTCCTCTATTTTCCAAAACACCAGGTGTATACTTTTCCTTTTACCTACATTCTTTTCTCTTTTGTGTCAAAATTTTCCTTAAAAACCCTGGAAAGTCTTTTCCTGAGCCCCTTGATCTTTCGAAAATTTCCAGGATTTGTGTCTATCCTTTTTTCCATCATCAAAAGTCTATCCGTAAGTCCTGCATTCTATCTGACTCTTTTCTTCCCTTTTGCCTCAGTATCACTCCGATGGCATCTGAATCTCCCGATGCTATCTTTCCTTGGGATCATGTCTTCTATCAAATAAGGGATGGAACCCCAGATCATCGGGTCATCCAGTCTCGTACCTTCTTTCCTCAGTGGTACTATTCTTGGTTCACCGCCTTCTCGCGTATGTTCCCAGACCACTTGGATGATTTTGGATTGGAAATGGCATCGGCAGTAGGCAAGCGAACCATCAACGGCAGTCTGATTCAAGCTATGGCAGAGCGATGGAATCCGTGTACCTGCACGTTTTGGTTTCCGTGGGGAGAGATGACTATGCTAATGGACGAATTCAATAATATCATGGGATTGCCAGAACCAGCTGGTCAGCCAGTGGATCCAGTCGAGCAGCAATTCTTGATCAATGTCAAAGGGGTAGATGTTCGAGAAGCATTGGCCAAAGCTACAGGGAGCAGATCCTGGCCTCTCACAGAGATCAGCGGAAGTCAGTTCATCGACCTATTAGAACTCTACAACAAATATGGGGCCTACGAAGAAGTCGATACCTTATCTCGGGCAGCGAAAGAAAGAATCCAACATGCCATGGTCCTATGCACAGTAGGGCTGACATTCTTTCAGGATGGTCAGAATTTCATCGATATCAGAGTCGCCTAGCTCTTTCGAAGATGGGGAAGCAAGCAGACCCGTCAGCTTTCAATATCCATGGCAGCTCTAGCTTTTCTCTACAGAGGTTTAGCTCGTTTCGCCCTCGGAGAGACAATTTTGGTGGAAGGGTGCACGTACGCCTTGCAGTCGTGGTTCCTGCGACATGTGCCGTCAAAAGCCAGTTCTTTCAGATTCAGCAACAAGCAGCCGAAGTCAGCCATTCAATGCCGAGCTTTGATCGAGAAACTGCATCAAGAGGAAATCGTTTGGGACTTCTTCAACAGAAGAGAGACCGTTCCTCGCTACACCTATGCTCGTGACAAGCGTTACAAACTGCTCGGCCCTTTCTTCTGCGTAGACTATCAGCCAGAGAGATGTCTCAGACAGTTTTTGCAGCGGCAGGTTCATGCCAACACTCGCTTCCCGACAGACCGCATGCCAGAGTTCGATCTACGGTCGGATCAGTGGTCTAGAGAGCATACCACGTCGCCAAATACACTTGGGACTCCTTTATTCTTTTGTCTATATTTCCTGGTCCTAATGTATCATCAGAGTATCAAGAATGGTGGCAAACTGTCTGCCCACCTTCTCTTTGTATTTAAATTTCGTCATCAATGAAAATGCAAGCTTTTATTCTGATAAAAAAAAACATTTATGGCTAAATCTTATTTTTCATATAGTTACGGATTCATCCCCAGTGATGAGACCCATTTGGTCTATTCTTTTATCCCTCGTCATGACAGACGACCTCGCCTAGGTCATAAGCCGCATTTTGTCACCATAAAAGGATGACGCGATCATTGCAAAATTTTGTCAATTCCTTCCCTCATGTTTTTTCCTAAAAGAAATCACATTTCCAAAAATTTCCTCCAAACCCTAATCATTCTTTTCACCTTCATCAGGAAATCACTGGCATTTGCAAAATGGTCGTAACAAGGGCAGGAAAAGAAACAGTTCCTCAACACAGTGACAGTGAGGCCGGAGGGATGGATTCCCCCAAATCAGTCAGGGGACAGAATTAGAATCAAGCAGATGATATAGATCCAGCCATGTATAATATGTTCAAAAGAATGATGACCAAAATGATGGCTGAGCAGGCCGCTGCAGAGCCCGAATCAATCAATAAGCCCGTCCCGACTAATGACCCGATGCAGGAGCAGATGAAAGAAATGAATCGGGCCATCAAGGATATTCAGGCTAAAAGCAAGGGCAAGCAGACCTACTCCGGTGAAGACTTTTATCATGGTCTGGACGGGGATGACAATTTGGAGAATCTCCCTCGCAAGTTCCTTAAATTCGACGAAACTAGCAACCCCAAGGCTCATTTGGCCACCTTTTATGCCGAATGCGGCCGCTTCAGGAAAGATAATCGGGCATTATTCATCGGCTTTCCTCGCAGCCCAGAAGGGGTAGCAGCCAGGTGGTATGCAGACCACATTAATCCTATCGAACTACGAGAGTTCGATAAAGTCGTCAACTTGTTCATTGAGCGCTTCATGTTTAATGTTGAAGCCTCACCAACCCTCAATCATCTGTACAATTTAAAACAGATGGAGAATGAGAAAGCCAGTGAATTCATCCACAGGTGGAGAAGCACCTGTAACAAAATGAAGGTTCCCATCCCGGAGGAGCACGCCCTGCAGATTATTCTGAATAATTTTGCTCAGCCTCTGAGGAACCTCATTTCCACATCGCCCGCTAAGTCATTCATCAAACTGATTGAGAGAGCCGAGTGGCTCGAGACCGGCCTGGATAATGGCTTGTACGAGGGTTACCCTTTCGTCCGAGGAAACCCTGAGCAAAAGAAAAAGGCTCATGTCGCTTATTCCACGGATTTTTCCGACAACAGCAGTAGCTCTGGCAAAAAGAAAAGCAAGAAGAATCGTAGCAAGAACTCAAGACATCCCAGGGCCGAAAGGACAAACTCGGCAGCCAGAAGGGAAAATTTGTTAAGCCTGTCCAACCAGTGCCCCAGCCAGAAGCGAAGCAGACAGAAAAGCCAAAGCACGAAGATTGGAGTTATGATCGGGAGTTCTCAGCCTTAGAACAGTCCCGCGAAGACATCTTAGAATATATGATGTCGAAAGGAATGATTAAGCTCCCCAAGGTGGCGGACCCTCCCGTCGTTATGGGTAAATGGACAGAAAAATTTTGCAAATTCCACCGGACTGTGGGACATGACACCGAGCACTGTTTTGTCCTCAAAAACATCTTTCAGGATTGTATTGACAAGAACATGCTAATTGAGGACGAGAATGAGCCGCAGCCAGAAGTCTTGTCCAAACCATTCCCTAAACATTCAGCTTCGGTCGTCTCAGAGCAAGCATTCTCTTTGCAAGGCAGTATCCAACCATGTTCCAGGCAGGACAGTCAGGATCAACATCAGGTCCTCGTCCTTCGCCAGGCACAGTCTTCCGTCAAGAGGGCGGATATCACCACATTTTCCAGCAAACCAACAAAGGCAACGACCAAAGTGGTCCCCAGGATCCCGAAGCGATTTATCAAGAAAGAAGAGGCTTCAGGGTCAGTTCTGAAGCCGATTACTGCATTATCCAACATCTCTATCTTGGACCTGACTCAAGCTTCATCTGAGCACCAGCAAGTGCTAGAAGATCTTCTCAGAAAGATCAAGGTCAAGCCTAGCACAACTCCTCAAGATATGGCTCAGATCGTCAATCAGGCCATGACGAATGCACCAATCACCTTTTCTGATGAGGATTTGCCAAAGCCTCATTCGTTTCATAACAATGCCCTATACATAGTAGTGCGGACCAGGGGCATGACAGTCCCTCATGTGCTAGTCGACGGGGGCAGCAGCCTAAATATCTGTCCAGAAATGACAGCTAAGGCGTTGGGTTTAAAAGAAGAGGAATACACCCCGGATCCGATCACGATCTACGGTTTTGATAACCATGGGCAGACAGCCAAGGGGAAGATATTTCTCGAAATTTTTATCAACTATTCGGTGCATACGGTCCTGCTTTATGTAGTAAATGTGCCACCTACGTACAACCTACTACTTAGGCGCACTTGGATTCACAATGCCAATGATGTCCCATCAACTTTGCACCAATGTATCAAGTGGTCGAAGGGAGGCATGATCACTACGGTCCTAGGAGAGGATCCGGAAGAGCGACTCCCGCAGCCGATGATTCCCCGTCCCACTTTCACTGCCGACATCCCGAGTATCCGGGAAGCCGAAGAGATTGATCTGAGTGAAAGTCTGGATATGCTAAATTTGAGAGAAATCCAGTCTACAGAAAATGTCACCGCAGTTGTCCAGTGGCAGGGACCTCGCTTCTTCAAGCTAGGAGGACGCCTCGATTGCACTTCATTTAAAGATCACCCTCTGTTTCCTCAATTTTCAAAATCAAGGAAAGGATTTGATCTCCTAATGAAGCACGGTTATCAGCCTTTCAGGGGCCTAGGCAAAAATGAAGACGGCATTCTGGAGCCGATCATCCCTGTTCAGCATGTCACCGGCACAGGCTTGGGTTTCACAGGTCAGTCATCCGGCAGAAAGACCATCTTCGTCAAGGGAGCTCAGTAATGAAGACAATGCCAGTGTTTTCTGTTCTCTTTCCTTTTTGTCATCTTGTAAGGGCAAGATCCGCCCCAATTTCTTTCCTTTTCTCAAACAGTCGCTTGTAAATCTCAAAATTTACTTAATCAATGAAAAGTTTGTTTGCTCTGTTCATCTTGGTGTACACAAATCCTCTACTTATATCCTTATTTATGTTGTCATTCTCTATCTCTGTACAAAAGGTTATTTTTCGGATATTTTACGTTTTTCTCAAAAGCCTCCTTTTCACTTACAGGATTGCCGGGATCATGGCTCCTAAATCTTTCAAAAGGCTCGTCATCAATACCAACCTTTTCCAAAATAAACCAGCCAGAGCATGCAAAGCGAAGGTAGGGGCAGAAGTCAGCAAAATGACAGAGCAGATTGAAGAATTGGCAGAATTCGACTCGACGATTCAAGATTTGCCAGCATTCAGAAGCAGGATGAACCATCGCCGTTGGTTCAGGATCCAACAGAGGATGTCAATATTGGTTCAGAAGATGATCCAAGAATCCTCAAAATTGGTTCTAGTCTAAGTTTAGATGAGAAGGAAAGGCTCAACTACTTCCTCAAACAGCATAAGGAAGTCTTCGCTTGGACTTATGAAGATATACCAGGTTTAGATTCCAAGTTAGTCGAGCATCGCCTTATGTTGAAGCCGGATTGCAAACCAATCAAACAGAAACTCAGAAAAATGGATCCTCGAGTGGCACCACAAGTTAAAGAAGGACTTGAAGAGTTATTAAAAGCAGGATTCATCCGGACTATTGAGTACCCAGATTGGTTGGCGAACATTGTGGCAGTCCCCAAAAAGAACGGCAAAGTTCGGATTTGTATTGACTTTAGAGATCTGAACAAAGCAACCCCGAAAGATGATTATCCACTCCCCAACATCGATCTTCTGATCGATAGCACGACAGGCCATGCCATGTTCTCCTTCATGGATGGATACTCGGGCTACAATCAAATCAAATTGGCCGCTCGAGACCAATCCAAAACTTCTTTTACCACGCCTTGGGGTACCTTTTGTTATACAGTCATGCCGTTTGGACTCAAGAATGCTGGGGCAACCTATCAGAGGGCTATGGCAGTGATCTTCCATGACCAGATGCACAAGAACATGGATGCCTACATGGATGACATCCTGGTCAAATCTAAAGAAGGAGAGGATCATCTCGATGCTCTCGGCCAAGTCTTCAAAAGACTTATCCTCTACAAATTACGACTCAATCCGCAGAAATGTGTCTTCGGGGTAGAGTCAGGCAAGCTGCTTGGCTACATGATCAGCAAGAAAGGCATAGAGGTGGATCCTACCAAGGCAAAGGCGATCATTGACATGCCGCCTCCCACCAACCTCAAAGAACTGCGAAGCCTTCAAGGTCACATTCAGTCTATACGGCGCTTCATCTCCAATCTGGCCATGAGATGCGAGCCCTTCAATCACTTATTAAGAAAAGAAGTGAAATTCAAGTGGGGACCAGAATGTCAGCTCTCATTTGAGCGCATCAAGCAGTACCTTCTCAATCCACCAGTTCTGAAGCCACCCGAACTTGGAAAGCCGCTGTTCTTATATATTTCTGTCAACCACAATGCTTGTGGCGGATTTCTTGCGCAATATGAGGAAGGCAGCCGGATAGAGCATGCCATCTACTACATCAGCAAGATCTTCATCGATTACGAGAAGAGATATTCTTAGATGGAAAAGACATGTCTAGCCTTAGTGTGGATGTGTCAGAAGCTGAGACATTATCTAATGGCATCAGAAATCAAAATTTTGTCAAGGCTCAATCCTCTCAAGTACATCCTTGAGCAGCCTTTTCTTACTGGGCAGATTGCGAAATGGCAAGTCCTCCTGATGCAGTATGACTTGGAATATGTTTCTCAGAAGTCAGTCAAGGGTCAGTTCATCGCAGATCAGTTGGCAGATTTCCCGTTGACAGAAGAGATCAAAGCAGAAGATGATTTTCCTGACGATCGCATCTGCAGTGTTCAGGAATCTCCACTCTGGACTCTATTCTTTGATGGAGCCAAAAATATGTCTGGCATAGGGATTGGGATTTTGTTGATCACTCCTGAAAAGGAGATGCTCCCATATTCCCTCAAGCTCAATTTCTAATGTACTCATAACATGGCCGAGTATGAAGCTCTAATATAAGGCCTCAAAATTTTGCAAAGCTTTGATGTCAAGAGAGTACACGCCTTCGGCGACTCATTGCTTGTTATCAGCCAAGTTAATGTTGAATGGCAAGTCAAGGATTCAAAGTTAATCCCTTATCAGAAGATTGCCTTAGCTCTCATAGGCAACTTTGAAGAATTTCAGCTCAATCATGTCAAGAGGGAATACAATCACATAGCTGATGGTTTAGCCTGCTTAGGCTCTATTTTGTCTTTTAAAGACAGTCAATCCTGTCGTTCCTTCGAGATCAGCAGACTTGATCAACCTGCCTACATTCCAGCTGAGCAAGTGAACCAGGCCGCTCAGAAATTAAAGCCTTGGTATCAAGACATCAAAAGCTTTATTGAAACCGGTGAGTTTCCAGCAGAAATGCCAAGAAAGGAGCAACATGCGATTCAACGCATGTCAGTCCGCTATTTTATCCTTGCCAATACTCTCTACCGTCGTGGGTTTAGTTCTGAGTATGCCAGATGCTTAGACAAAGATGAAGCCATGGAAGTTATCCAAGAGGCGCACGAAGGAATTTGTGGTGGCCACGTCGGCTACCAAACACTCGTCAAGCAGATTATTCGTGCAGGGTACTACTGGAAGACCATGCAACAAGATTGCCATCAATTTGTAAGGAAATGCGTCAAGTGTCAAATGCACGCACCTTCCATTCATGCGCCAGCCACATACTTGCAATCCGTGGTCTCTCTTTGGCCCTTTTCGATGTGGGCTTTCGATGTAGTTGGTCCAATCACTCCTTCTGCATCAAATGGCCACAAATACTTCCTCGCAGCCACAGAATACTTCACCAAATGGGTCGAAGTTGTCACTCTGCGAACAGTAGAAGGCCGACACGTGGTTTCATTTATTCATAAAAATCTTCTCTGTCGCTTCGGCGTCCCACATGATATTGTGTCAGATAATGACAGCCATTTCAAGAATGAGAAGATGAAGACCTTCTGCTCGAAGTTCGGGATTCATCACCACTTCTCAGCTCCTTACTACCCCCAAGGGAATGGCCAGGCTGAGGCCACCAACAAGATTTTGATCCGCATTCTGGAAAGAACTGTGGAGACATGCCGTGATTGGCACGAGAAGATGCACGATGCACTTTGGGCGTACCGAACCACCATTCGGACCCCAACCAATGCTACGCCTTCCGAGCTTGTTTATGGGACAGAGATAGTGTTACCTCTACATGTTCAGAAGCCCGCACTCAAATTTGCGTCGCTCACTAAACTTTCACTTGATCAGTATCAACAGCAGAGATTGGTACAGCTTGATCTATTAGACGAGAAAAGACTCAAGGCAGCAGAGCACGCTCAAGCCTATCGTCAAAGGATAGCTCGGCACTACGCCAAATCGGTCATTGAGAGAAGATTTTGAGTTAATGATCTTGTGCTCAGATCGACGGCTCATCTCAAGCACCGGCCGAAGGGCAAGTGGTCACCCAATTGGGAAGGCCCTTATGTGGTTAAGGAAGCATTGCCCCATAATTCCTACCGTCTGATCAATGCAGATGGAGCGGAACTACCAGATCCTATTAATGCCCTACATTTGAAGAGATTTTACACTTAAATTCCTAGCCTTTTGTACTCTTCAAAAATCTCTCTAAAAAAAGCGATGATTTTTCTATTAAATTCTCACATCTTCTCCCTGATACTGGGGCATTTTTATTTTTGATCTATACATGTCTTCCTTCGTCATATGCAGGCAGGATTAGACGAACTCTTTTTCTGAAAAACTTGTCAATTTTTCAGTTGATCTATTTTTATTTGGCATCTATTTCATTTTCCAATTTAATTGAATTTTCATCGATTTGTTCATTTTGTCAAGTTTTTATCAAGTTTTTATCAAACTTTTAAATTTTATCGATCTTTTATTTTATATCCCTTTCAGGTTAAGGGATAAAACCTGAACTACTTCCCATAAACTCTTCAATTCATATCAATCTTTTATTCATTCTTCTCCAGGATAAGGGAAAATCCTGAAGTAATCAAAGTTCAGACCATCTTGGGTCAAGAGTCTTGAATAAATCTTTGTAATCGGCGGAATCTATTCATGCTTTTTGTCAATCCTTTCAATTCGACTCTTGGGTAGGAATTATCTCCTTCTCAACCGGGTTCCGACTCGGATTTTCCTTTTTGTATATTCTTATTTTTTTTTTCTTTTTTTTTTGAAGTCTCAAGTTCCGACTTGAACTTCCCTTTTGAATCCAACGCTCGTGTTGGATAATTCTTTGTTTTGAGAATTCGAGTTTTCGAACCCGATTCTCACTTTCTTTCTTGTATTTAAAAACCGGGTTCCGACTCAGATTTTCCTTTTTGTATATTCTTATTTTTGAAGTCTCAAGTTCCGACTTGAACTTCCTTTTGAATCCAACGCTCGTGTTGGATAATTCTTTGTTTTGAGAATTCAAGTTTTCGAACCCGATTCTCACTTTCTTTCTTGTATTTAAAAAAAACCGGGTTCCGACTCGGATTTTCCTTTTTGTATATTCTTATTTTTGAAGTCTCAAGTTCCGACTTGAACTTCCTTTTGAATCCAACGCTCGTGTTGGATAATTCTTTGTTTTGAGAATTCGAGTTTTCGAACCCGATTCTCACTTTCTTTCTTGTATTTTAAAAAAAAAAACGGGTTCCGACTCGGATTTTCCTTTTTGTATATTCTTATTATTTTTTTTTTTGAAGTCTCAAGTTCCGACTTGAACTTCCCTTTTGAATCCAACGCTCGTGTCGGATAATTCTTTGTTTTGAGAATTCGAGTTTTCAAACCCGATTCTCGCCTTCTTTCTTATATTTAAAAACCGGGTTCCGACTCGGATCTTCCTTTTTTTTTTTTTTTTAAAGTCTCAAGTCCCGACTTGAACTTCCTTTTGAATCCGATGCTCGTGTTGAGAATTCGAGTTTTCAAACTCAATTCTCACTCATTTCTTATATTTGAAAAAACCGAGTTCCGACTAGGATTTTTCATTTTCCCTAAATTTTCATTAAAATGTCCATTCTATTTCCCCTTCAGGATAAGGGATAATCCTGAAACACCGGCAATCATTCTCGCTTAATTCTCAAGTATCTTCAAATGTCGGTCTCATTTTTCAAATCCTCCTTTTGAAAAACCCAGTGCTCGTACTAGGTATGCATTTTGATAACCCAATGCTCGTACTGGTGTGCATTTTTCAAAAACCCAGCGCTCGTACTGGGGCATTTTTCGAAATCCAGCACTCGTGCTGGTGCATCTAGCGCTTGCGCTAGTGTTTGGCTGACTGATCAGTTAGCTATTCAGGTTCAGTCTTTGTACTAACCAAGCAACAAATCAAAGCTATAAATTCTCAATTTCAACCTTCGGGGTATCATTTTATCAAAAATTCTATCTTTTCTTGCGAAGGACCCTCTTCAGGGAGAGTTCGAGGGAGCTTGTCCCTTTCACATGCAACCATCTTCAGTTCGCGAGAACCCTCTGCCAGGGAGAGTTTGAAGGGACTCGTTTTCTTCGCGAACAGTTTGCAAAACAACAACCAACTTTACACAAGAGAACCCTTTTTCCAGGGAGAGCTTTGACGGAAGCTCGTTTCTTTTGTGGCCCCTATTTTTATCATCTTTGGCCAACCCCTTCACAGAGGACCCTCTTTTAGGGAGAGTGTGATGGACTCGTTTCTCTGTGATACTTTCTCAATTTTGTTTTTCGGCCGCCTTTCCATAAGAGAAGCCTAGAGATAGGGAGTTTTGACGAAAACTTAATTTCTCTTCGAAAGTTCCGTTTTGCAAACACCTCCTCTTTCAGGGAAGAGAGGAGTATTTCCAACTTCCCATTCAGGTAAGGGCTTAAGCCTGAGTCTCTCTTTTTGGGGAAAAGAGAGGAGAATTTTGTCATGGACGTGTCGATTCGATATCAAGTGATTTCTTTCGTCAAGGATTTCTAGAATACGTTGCCAATTTGCTGCAAAAGGTCATTGTTGATCTCAAAGCTTTCATCGCACAAAGAATTATCTCAAACTACCTCCAGTATCATTTTCAAAAGAGCAAGACTCTTGCAAAATAAGAGCTAAATTCAAGCTTTTTCTGTTGGTCAACCAAGAGGTTGAAGAAAAATCTTTGATATGATCGGCAAAGGAAAATTCAATGATGTTGAAAAGCCATAAGTGAGCTGATATTGATCATAGCTGTGGCGCATTCTTAAAGATTATTCTTTCGGCAGTAAGATAGTGGAAATATCCTGGGCAGTAAAAAGAACCTACCCAATCCATATATCCTCAGTCATCCAAGCTAAGCTGCAATCAAATATCCGCAAAAGGGATCTCTCAATTGTCGTCAAGATGAAGGCGAATTAAGCGAGTGCACCCCCGGGGCCAAAGAAGATTTGAAACATCTCCAAGATGACGGAGTTTGTGACGGATCTTTCCAGGGAAAGTTCGGATCACCGTCGAGATGAAGGCGGATGCGATGAACCTACCGACAAACCCTAAAAGATATTTGATTTCTGTTACTATTTAGAGATTTCAACCCAAGAACCAATGTCATAATCCCTGAGAAAGAAAAAGAAGGATCGGAGCATCTCCAAGATGAAGGAGTTTGTGACGTACCCTTCCTCGAAAAAGAGAGAAAAGTCAGGACATCTCCAAAATAAAGGATGATGTGAAAGAAGCCAAGAAAGCTCCATGGTTCAAAAGAGTGCAAACAAATCATCATGGGAAAGGCCCAGGATATCAAACTGCCTGAAACTGTCAAAGAATCATCTTTATCTATGTGGAATTCTTTATCAATATCTTTTCACTTAAATTGCTTTTATGAAGCTAAGAATGTTTCCTCTCTTTTCATATCAAGGAAATTGATATCTCCCTTGAAGAAACTCAACAGCAACAAATTCGAATTTTAGTTCTCAAATTCTATAGAGTTAGCCCTATTGAAGCTAATACTCTAGGTAGAAAGAGGTGATATTTTCACACATGAGCACAATTCAATCATTCTGAATCAACTACAACTTTTGGCATCTTATTGGCAATATTTTCTGATTATCCCAACATGAAGTGTGAACTTGAAGATCGTTTTGATGTATCCTGACGTCATCCCTCCTTAGGACTGAAAAGTCCTTTCCTTCCGTCTGATCTGAGCGCTCTCAGATTCGCACACTTCCCTGTGCTCCCCACTGTCCCGCCATAGACAGTTCCCGCTCAGGATAAGGGTTAAACCTGAATTCTTTGCAAAAGATTTGTTATTGTCAAAAGCTATTTTCAGTCTCAGCAATGAGGCGCCCAAGAACAATCCCTTTTCAAGCTTTAGGGACCCCCATTTTCATTCTTTTGCAAAAACCCCTCGTGGACTTGTTGTACAAAGTCTAGAGGCCCATCACAGTTTTCCTCGCTCCTCGAGGATCCTGTATCCATTCAGGCTAAGGATTAAACCTGTTACCTCGCTCCTCGAGGTACCACCCAAAACTTCTGCGAGAGGTCGTCTGTTTTAGAAAGCTGATTTTTAGTCTCAGCAATGAGGCGCCCAAGATCATCCCCTTTCCAAGCTTTAGGGAACCCCTTGTTTTTTTCTTCTCGCAGACCCCTTCTGGATTTGTTCGTCCAAATTCCGAAGGCCCCATCATGGTTTCTTCATCCGAGGATTCCGTATCATCGTCCCTTTCAGGTTAAGGGATAAGCCTGAGCCTCACTTCACGAGGTACCTTCCGTTCAGGTTAGGGTTAAACCTGAGTCCCATTTCCGACTAGATATCCTTTCTAGTCCCATCACGGTTCCTTCATTCGAAGAGTCCGCTTAATCTCCCACTCAGGTCAAGGTTTAAACCTGAATCTCGCTTCGGCAATGTATTTGTTGTCCCATCACGGCTTTCCTCATCCGAGGATTCTGTATGGTCGTCCCTTTCAGGTTAAGGGTTAAGCCTGAACCTCGCTCCGCGAGGTACCTTCCTTTCAGGTTTGGTTTAAACCTGAGCCTCGTTTAGGCGAGGTAATCCTTCCCGTCCCATCATGGTTTTCCCCACAAAGGAATCTGTGCTCCCTGTGCATCCATCCAGGAAAGGATCGTCATTGAGTTTCATCTCATGAGGCATTTTCCTCAAAAATGTCCCATCGAGGTCTGCTTATATTCCTTCCTCACCCAAATTACCTTGATCTATCTCCGTCCCATCCAGGTTAAGGGCTAAACCTGAGTCATTCCAAAGGGCTGATCTTATCTCACCCATGAAACTTGGTCAAAATTCTTATTCTTCACCATCCCTGGGATTTTCACCCAAAATCCCATCATGATTTCCTCATTTTTATCATTCAGTTGTATCATCGTCAAGGATTTCGTCCCCCCAAAACCATTCAGGATAATGTTCTGAGCCTAAGAAGCCATGTTTTCAAAATAATCCTTCACACCCAGCTTGGATCAGCTGACTGGGGCATTTTTTTCAAAATTTGGAGTGTTTCTTTGCCACTAAGCTCGGCTTTCAACCGGCTTAGTAGCAAAGAGGGGCATCTGTGAACACCCCAAATTTTTCAAAATATTGTAAATATCCCCTTTTTGCCCTTTTCCCCCATCTTTTGGGTAATTTAGTCAGCTTTAAATCTAAATTCCATTTTTTTTTATTATTTCTCAAATTTTGTTGAAATTAAATTCATTTTATATAGCTGACTCAATATTCGGATCCGGATCCGGATCTACATCAAAATCCAAATCTGAGCTTCATTATCCAATTTTAAATTAAATTCTCAAAATTATCAAAAATAACTTTTTGAAAAGCTCAGACACTTCGTCCGATATCCGTTTGGATCCATCACATTATATTTCTGAATTCGAGTATCAAAACTCGAATATCTTCTCAAAACCTGGGTCCAAACCCATTGTTCTGAAGGAATTTTCCTGAAATAGTCTAAAATTCTCAGGAAAATACCTTTATAAATATTCTTTTTAGAAAAATACAATTTTTTTTTTTTTTTAGGTTTTAGTCTTTGTTTCTCAGTTTTTTATTCCAAAATATATAAAAAAAAATAGAAATATTGAAAAAAAAAACACAAAAAAAAATCAAAATTAAAAGTAAATGAAGGAAGTTACAGTGGTTTTTGAAAACCCGTTTTTTGAAAAAAAAATCATTTTAGAAAAACATCTTTTTGAAATTGTTTTTAAAAGAGCCCTTTTTCGTAAAATTGGTGGCTTAGGGTTTTCCTGCGTAGGAGAGGAGAGGGCGGCGCCTCTAAGGGAGGAGAGTTTTCCTCCATGGCCTCCACCCTCCGATCCTCTTCCTCCATCAACCAGCACCCTGAACCCTTCATCTTTAACCACTTTCCTCCATCATGAAGCCTCCACCAAACCCTCCAGAACTCCCCCCCATGTGCATCCTACATCCTTCAAACCATCCGATCTCCAACAACTTCTTCCTCCTTCGTTCATCACGAATGAACTCGCTGGCCATCCACCCCCCCTCTCGCCCGAGCTCCACGATCGCGCAACCATCCGCCCCATCAGCCCCTTCATGACCCTCCGATCGATGTCTTCAGCTCCTTAGCCATCAATCCCCAACTGCATCGCACATTCTAGAAGCCCCTCTCCCTCTATAAAGAGGATAGGCAAAAGGAGAAGGGGCATCGAAAATCCAGCTTCTACCCTTTCCACGCTTCGGCTCTTCTTCTTCTCCATTTTCTTTCTTTCCTCTGTTCTTCTTTCCCATCAACTGAAGGAAGCCGCACCAGTCCCAGGATTTCCAAGCAATCCATCCGATCGAATATCAGTAAGTGTGGGAATTACAGTCCTCATCTGCATCAATTAAAGAAAATCGGTGGATCATCCCAGCAATCAGAGAAGAGGCACCAATATTCGACCAGGCAAAACAACATCCTCAAATCTTCATCAGCACCTCTTTCTCCCATTCTTCAGAACTTCTGTAAATCAGGTAGATTTTTCCTCCCTTTTCTTCACATCCTCCTCTTTATATACTTGTCGCGGATCTACTATCGACGCATCATTGATGGTGTCGGTCTGTCTACTGCAGTATCGACCCATCAAGTGCTACAGCTACCGGAATCAGGCGATTCCAACATTTTTTTTTTTTTTGTAAATATGAACGGTAGTTTATAATCAATATTCCTTTCTGTTTACTCTTCCATTTCTTTGTGTTGTTCCATATCCCGATTTGATCATCGCATTCATGCATGGTTTAAATTTTATAGGATCATTTCTTACTTCCTATAATCGTTATTTGGTTTCCCTTCACCATTGCATGTTACAGCATCTATACCTAGCATTTCCCTTCTTTGATCTTTATTCAATTGCTTTGATTTAATCATTTTCGGGGTTCATCGTTGCTGGCAAAAAAAAAAAAAAAACATACTGAAAGTCAGATTCAGTGTGAATCAAGCTTAAGGTCTATTTCACAAACAGAGCACTGGCTCACGATAAAATCCTTAATTCAACTTACCCCTACATTGTTTGCATTTACGTTACCATGGGTAAATTCATGATCTGCATTTCCGCAGACTTACGATAGTGTATTTCTGTGGTAATCTTTCAGTCTCATCACCTTTGGGTGTCCCGAGTTCGTAAACTTTCCATATCCTAGTCGAGTGATATTTCTTTTCTTCAAAAAAAAAAAAAATCAATCGTCTCATTCACAATTGTCCTAAGCCAAATGATAATAGGATGTGACGTTGCTCCTTCACCTGCAGAAGGAATTCAGTTTCCTTAAATGCTCTTAACATAGGCCAGGCTCTGTTGGTAGCTTTAGCATGGTTGCTGGAGTGTCGTCCCTGGATAGCGCATCTGTCATGAGGGGTATCCACCTTAGCTGAATTTCCAATAGCTGATCTAAGTTACCCTAGCAAATGTAACCCATCAAGCTTTCCAAAACCAGCGTCCCCTGATTCTCATATGTACAAATCCCTTTCCATTTGCTTGTTGAAATCATCATTCCTGGGCATGACCTCAGGTAGCCTTGAATGTCATTGCATTGAGAAGATAGTATAGCATTGGTTATTGATGGATGATGGTACTCAATACAGGACAATTTAGGGGGCATTGATTTCATTTCATCCTGTTTATTCAATACATTTCATTATTTTTTTTTTCTTTCCTTCTCTTTTATTGCTTTTCTATACATGTTGTTGGATATTGCCTCATGTTAATCATGTCATCCACCATAATCCGCTAAATCGGAACCTCAATAACATGAGTATGGAGTATAGCTAATTGTATTGTGTAGATCCAGCTCGTCAAGGTCACCTGCTGACAAGAGTGAAGTTGGCCAGTGTATGTGAAAGGCTCTATTTCGTGAAAATGTTCCAGGAAGTGCAGCCATCGTATGGTGTTGCCTCCCATATCTGAAGGTGTTGCAGAGAAAGAATCACAACACGCCATGTTAGCTTTTACTGCATTTTATTCCTGTTCATTTCATGATATCATCCGTTTTGATCAGTAGCATATGCCATGTCGTTCTATTGTTTACAGATATGCATCTGTGCTATTTGATATATATATATATATATATATATATATACTTTTGTGGGTTTTTACATCTTCTGCAAATACATCTTTTATTCAACATTATCTTCATCTACTTACATCTCTGCTGTTAGAGGTTTTTAAGGGCTTAGATTTAAAATAACAGAGGTTTTCTTAGGAATTTTGGTGACAAATTAAGAGGATGGTGTGTTCGGGTTTAATTTGGGTAACCTTTAGCTTTGAGAATGTTAGTTTCTTCTTCAGTCTTACGGGTTTGCTGACATATGGCTGCTTTGAGGCTTAGTTCCATGAGATTCCAATTCATATATCAGCTGGTGAATGTTAATTAATGTTCTGGGGTAGGGATAAAAATTTGTTGAGATTTGATGATATTTATGCATAACTGATGCTTTGAGAGAAGATTGATGTGTTCAGAGAGGAACTGGTGGCTTTAACTAGGGCTCCCTAGTTAATGTTTGGTTTTAATCTTCTAAAAGAATTAAGGTTTAGAGATGCTTAAATTTGAAGTCATGGAAGGTACAACATATATCTTGTCTGTTATCATGTACATAACATGTCCCCTTATGGCCATGTTCTGTGGGAAGATTCAATAAGGAGCCATAGGAGACTGCTAGCGATGAATCAGTTCATGCATCCCAGAATCTTGTTTCTGTCGGCTGTCTACAGAGTTAATCCCTTAGCAAATCCCAGTAGCAATAAATTTAGATGTTCGGTGGAATCACTGGTACCTGATTTCGTTCATTTACAAGGAGTATGGATTGATAAAGAGAAGAGGTTGATTTTTCTAACTGTGAAAGTTGTTGATTTGTCAATTGTTAATACAAAGGCTGATCTTCTGGTTCTACTTTGTCCAACACTGATATTCCACATGTCGTTTATTGAAAGGAAAGTAGACTATCATGTTATGTAGTATGCCACTTTCTGTCAAGCACCATCGTCAATGTCATAGAGTTCCATCAGCCACATCTGGTATGTATTTTAGTTGCTCTTGCATCCTTCATACTGAATTATATTCATAGTAGTTACAGGTCATCTAATGAACAAAAGGATAGTATTGAATCTGCCCCTTGGCTCCTTAAAGAGTAACCAAAATTTGTTGTTAGAGATATCAGTGAAAGCAAGGAACCACCTAGGGTGCTTCCTGCTGTCGGTAACCATGAGGTCTCTTGATCTATGGAGTTTCGCATCCACTGGATGTGTGCTCCCTGAATACTAGTCTCAAGGCTCTTTTGAATGTTGAATTGAGTGGGAGCAAGTTTCACAACAGGTTCAAGGCTGCTCCACCACCAAAGTCGTCATATAAATTACCTTGCAGGACCCCATCTGCTTGGAAATTGAAACAGGAGGAGTAAAGACTGGCCCTATGAAATGAGTTTGAAAGTTATTTCCCCTGCATTGAGAGGTTCAAACTTCACAGCGTATATGTGGGTCCATCACCAATGACGAGATACAAGGCAAAGATGAATGTGTCTTGAAAGGTTAGGTAAGCAGAGAGATGGTCCTTCATTCACAGGGAACACTTCCACTGTCTTCCTCATTTTTTTTATCAGCATATATTCACGACAGTAGCTCTGTTTTCATCCACCTGTCCCACCTCGCTACTTCACAACCTGTCCCTGTTACATTAGACTCCTCTTCAATACAGCCCATGGTCACTTCCCTCGGCATATGCATATCACCTACGCTCCTAATTCAGCAAACATCTGTTACAACACCACTGTCCTTTTACACCTGCTATACCTATCTATCACAGCCATGGCATCCATGATTGTCGTTACCTCTTGCTCCTTTCCACTAAGTTTAACTGTCCCCTCATTTTCTCCACCTACACACATTCAAAACCTCTCACACACTTGCATAACCACTGCATTGTTATAGCAGCACCCTGCTGAAACATCATTTCATCTTTTTTTTTCTTTCTCTCTCAATCAGCATGCACTCTATCCATCCACTTAGGTATCATATCTTCATTACAGCTTAGGTTTTTCACATAGTTGACCCAAGCCTATCATTTAGGCTGTGTGAACACACCCTTTTAGTTAGTCTAAGTATACCATTTTCGCAAGTGCATAGTATCTCATTCGACGTTTTATCTCATGTCCCTTGCATATTACATATATATTATCACTATTTCCATGAGCACATATAGCATGCATTCTAGTTCCAAAACAAACCCTCAGCTTTCCTTTTCATACTTTATGCTTTGCCTTATGCTAATTCTATTTTTGCAGGGAATGTGCAAGAAACATTGGTTTCCTTAGAAATTCATTATTTTCATTTCAGCTCGGATTGTAATAGCTAGATGTAATAAGAATTTACCTTTCCTGCTTTAGACAGAATGAATGAGCATTGTAGATATCATGAATTATTTGTCTTTCATACATCTTTACCTTTATTTTTCAAATTCTCACATTGGTGAAACACGAATGGCACGTGCACCATTTCGTAAGAGGTAAAATCAATCCTAAGTTGATGATCCACATCAATGGCCATAGTCAGGGTGTAAGACCCACAATTTTTCAGAAAATATCTGAATAAAATTCATGAGGCATTTACCGGTAAAAATAGCATTTCTTCTCAGAATGCAAAACGAATCAATTCCTGCGAGCCAGTTATACTTAGGATATTCGTCGAATCGCGAATATATGCTCAAACACTCTGGAAGCCATAACTTCCTACCTGAATGAAATCAAAGGATTCCTGCGAGCCAACTTTCTTAGTTACGTCAATACGAAGGGAATGGCGTACTCAGAATTTTTCGGAAAAAATCGCCGGAAACCCGAAATTCTTGCGGGACCCACGGAAATATTGGTGGGACCCACAGAAATATTCCTCAAAAAATATCTGGTGGGACCCACAAAAATATCCCATGGAATATCCAAGTGGGCCCCACACCAAGGAACCTCTTGGAATTAAAAAGAAGCCAAGGCGGCAAGGGGGGGATAAAAATTCCCAAGAGGAGGTGGGCTTGGGCTATAAATAGCCCTCCCCACTCTCTCTCTTCTCATAAAAATCGACCCCCTCTCTCTCTCTTGCCTTCTCTCTCTCTCCTAAACCTCCCCTACCTAGCCTAGCCCACCTGAGCCCACCTGACCTGGTCTGAGCCTGCCTGACTTAGCCTGAGCCTGCCTGACCTGGTCCTAACCCACCTGACCTGGGTCTGAACCCACTTGACCTGGTCCAAACCCAGTTGACTTGACTTGAACCTAGTTGGGTTTAAAGTCAAAGTCAAAGTCCTTTTTAGTCCTGATTCCGGTTTGGGTTTCTGAACCCAGACTTAGCCTACTTGAGCTGAGTTCGAACCTGCTGAACCCAGTTGACTTGGATCGAACCCTGTTTGGTTCAAACCACTTAGGTTGAGTAGCTTGACCTGCTCTACCTCTTTCTCAACTAAGTCAGCTTCATCTGACTTAGTCTGACCTCTCGAAGGAAGGCTCGAAGCCAAAAGCAACCCGGAGCCGTTTCTTCCACGATTTGAAGTAAGTTCGCTTCGTTGATCCATCTCTCTCAAGTATTTGACTGTTTGTATATAGAATATACTTTCTGAAGTAGTATCTTGCTTTAGTTTTTTATTGAGCCCTTTTTGGACACTTCGGTGTTCACCCGCTCGTCTCGTAACTATCGTCGGATATATCTATGTTCAAACACGCAGTATATGCGTTTTTAAAATGGTATCTCGCCCTAGTTCTTGGTTGAGCCCTTCAGAACACTTCGGTGTTCACCCGCTCGCCTCGTAACTATCGTTGGATACGGATCTAGGTGTATATCTGCTGATTTTGCTGACGCGTCTTATATCGCACATGCTATGTAATTTACCTTTGCCGTCGCGTCGTATGATGCCAAGGCTCCCTGTTTTCTGCACTTCCGATTACTGCACTTCCGATTATGCATTTACTTACGCCATCGCGTCGAACGATGCCAAGGCTCCTGCTTTCTGCAATGTATTTACTTACGCCGTTGCGTCGAACGATGCCAAGGCTTCTGCTTTGTTATATATGTAGAATATTTTGTTCAGTTACACACCCTGAACAATAGTATATGCATTTCTTTACGCCGCCGCTGTATAAAGCACAGGCTTCTGCTTATACTACATATATAGCGCATAAATGAGCGTTCAAATGGAGATCAAACTCCAAATCGCCAATGCGATTCCCTGACCGCTCCTCGTTCAAGATTCTGCTTGACGAATGAAGCCCCTATTGGAAAGGCTTCACTTTTTGGCAAAATGCTTTTTACGTAAAAATTAAGTCAATTACGTATGGCCTGGCTATGGCCCAGGGTTCCTGCAACCTTGATGGATGCAAAGTACGCACAACGGTGCGCATCCATTTCCTCGAATTAAGCGTGGCGATTTCCTACCAAAGAGGGGAGATGCCGCTGAAATGGATAAAAGAAATGCACGCTTTCTCCGTAAAAGAGAGGAAGTGCTGCTGAAATTTCTGAAGAAGCTAAGAATAGCTCAGAAAGAACGTAGCAGGATACTCTGACATATAGCAGAGTGCTACCCGGTTCATGTATTGCCTTCTACAAACGTAGAAGGGTTCATCGCACCGCTGCCGATAGAGCAGGGGAGGTGCTGACGAAATGGTCGGCAGAAGAGCTGCCAGAACCAATGGAACGGCATAATGATGTCCGTTGATGGAACGATGCCAGATCGGCTCGTATCCTTGTGCCTACAAGGGCACCTTGCTCGTAAGGGCCGCTGAGCCGGAGTAGAGGTTGCGCCTTGGCTAGGTTTGTACTCGTCGCGTAAAAATACGCCGAGTAGCCGATCTATTTAGATCGAGTCATATGCATGCTCATTGAGAATGGTTACACAACCAGACTCGTAAGGGCCGAAAAGCCAGAGTGTGTTGTTTCCACCCAAAGAGGTGTGATGCTCATGGTGGCCGAAGTGCCAAGAGCGGTGTTCTGCATGCATATGAATAAGACTTAAGGTCGCACATACCCCGCGGTTGAAAATCGTGTTAGGGGTACCCCCTCAGTAATGACTGTGTTGGGGCGGACTGAATGGGGTCGGGTACACACTCCCGTAGTGCTGAAAGCACGGGCTGCCTAAATGGCATGCAGATTCTGTCTAAGTAATTGTAAGACTGGCAGACCCCTTCAGGAATTATGCTCACTGTGGAATGACAGTGATGGTACAGCCTTGAGTGACATGTATTTTACTTTGGACCTGATAGAGTCCACGATGGCCTCAGTCACTCATGGGTTTTGGGGTCGTGGTTATCCTTAAGATCTAAGGATTGAACCCAACTACTGCAAATAGAGGATGCATCCGAATATGGGCCTAGTAGGGTTCTCCCAGTTGAAACACACTGCCCTACTATGGATAGGGTCAACAGGCCTCTGGGGTATCTAAAATACATAGAATAATCAACCCCCAGAACGTCGCGTTGATGCCCGGACAATAGCTCTACCTGCGTACCAAAGGCGGGAGCGGTTAATTATCAAACAATGCATTAGTTCTAGGTACAGCGATGCTTTGAATGTATGAGTGGATGACGTGTTGAGTCAGTCCTGCATAACCTTTGTGAAGGTGTCATGTTCGGTATACTACTGGACCGACTGGGCAAAGACCTGTGTTTTATCTGCACGACTAAGCGAAGCTCGAGGAGTTGTCCTTAGATGCGTGGGATACGGATGTGCCAAGTATGAAGACTTGAGCTAGACATCACTTTGAGACCCGGAAGAGGTCATGGCTAAGTCGTGGAGACTTAAGCGGTTATTCAAATCACAGCCCTGAAAAGGCTTGCTCTAAGTCATGAAGACTCGAGCGGATGTTCAACTCATAGCCCTGAGGAGGCTCTTGCGATATACTCTAAGTCTTGGAGGCTTGAGCGTCGTTATTGCGCATTGCGACCCTGAGTGGTCATTATCGTACATGAGTGGAATGGATGTATGACTGCATGCTTACCAGACCATCAGTGGTTCTGACCCCGTTTTATGGGGATTTCAGGTGTTGTACCTACGTGGCGATATGCGGAGCAAGGCGGCATCGAGTTCCAGGGTTTCTCTAGACAGAGTTGTACTGCTTCCTTTTTATTGAACCTACACTGCTTTTTCTAAGCAGTAGTGTTGTAATAAACATGTGGTTTTAGATAAAATGGAACACTTTGGTGGTCAATGAGTTGCTTGGCCACATACCTGCAACGTGCTCGGAGTTTTCTAAAACTGATGACTCATTATCGTCTGATTCCGCTGCTAAAAGCTTTTGTAAGTTCCGCTGCAAAGAAAAAAAAAAGAAATTCATGAAAAATTTTAACTTAGCTTTGTTTTGGAAATCCGGGGCGTTACAGAATTGGTATCAGAGCATGAGTCTGAGAAACCTGGTTCAAGATCCGTCATGGTCCCGATATCGCACTGTAAGTATATGTTTTTATACTTTGGTTCTGATCTGAGTGCATCTTTGTATAGATGGCAACTCATGACTCGCGTGGATACTGCTATCGCTTCAAGGTCATACACGATGAGTGGATATGCCCGTATGAAGTCCAAGACTGCCAATACTGTGGCGAGGATGGGCATTCCGCCAACGAATGCCAAAGGAAATATACCGCCGATATAGGTCGGCGGGCATCAAAGGGTCTCAAGGATGAGACTTCGCGTGTCAGTGGACCGCATCACTCTAGTGTTGGGAGCAACCATACCCCAACATCTTCTGATGAATTACCAAGGTTGAGGGATTTTGGTTTGAACTTCCCTGCGGAGGTCTATTACTCGCCAAGCTATCATCCGGCATCACATACGCCGAGCTTAAATGGCAGGAACAAAAGAGGGGATTCTTTCTGTTCGCCGATCATTATTCCAGACTCCCAGAGTCTTGATCTTGCTGACTGGGAAAGTGGACTGGAGTCCCTCATATATCCCCAATATTCGCTTGCTAGTGCGGAAGTGCCGCCCAAGCCAAAGCTAGTAGTGCCTGCACCAAGGCCATGTGGCAATAGATGGACCTTTTGGAGTTCGTCTTCATCAAAGAAATCCAAGTCTTAAAGAGACTGGTGATGTTTTGGAGTCAGTAGACTCATGTATATAGTTTCTCAACGCCTAAAGTCTGCCAGTGCGGCATGACGTTTTGTTTAAGGCGATGCTTGTGTAAATGTGATGTATATTAAGTAAATAAAGCTTTTACTTCCTCATATACATCAAGAAACTAAAAACAAGTGCTTGTGTGTGCATAGATAAATGGCTCCTACGACGAGGAGAACCATACCAAGCGAGGAGTCCCATACGCAAGGATTCCTGTTGGAGACACTCAACAACCTGGTTACCGCCATCCGTGAAACGAGGCCAGAACCAGTCGTACCACGAAACGAGCACCTGGCAGGAGTGACTTATGAGAAGTTTCTCAAGCTTGACCCGCCAGTTTTCATTGGCAGAGTCGATCCTGAGCTCGCGGAGAGTTGGATCGAAGAGACAGAACGTGCCTTCTCAGTACTGGGAGTACCAGAGGAAAAGAAGACCAATTTTGGCACGTATCGGTTGAAAGACAATGCACGGAAGTGGTGGGATACCACTAAACTTATCCAGTTCTCACAAGTCGAAGTCATTCCTTGGACTGACTTTCGGAGGACTTTTATGGATAACTACTTCCCGTTGCATTCCAGAAACAAGAAAAAGATGGAGTATCTAGAGTTGGAACAGGGCGGTATGAGTCTAATGGACTATACCACCAAATTTCAGAATCTAGAGCGCTACTGCTCTCGATTGTTTGAAACAGACCAAGAAAGGGCCGACAAATATGTGAATGGTCTGCGCGAAGGGCTGCGATATCGAGTGATAACAAGCATGCCTTCGACTTTTCAGGCTGCGGTAGCAGCAGCTTCAAAAATCCAAGAGGATTGGGCGCGATCTAAAGTGATCATAGCAAAGAAGCCCGTAGTGAATGGTGGGAATCGTAAAAGGACATTCCCAAGTGGCCAGGGTTCACGACAACCCTTTCAAAAGAAGAAGTTCCAAGGAGGGAACAACACTCAGCAAGTCGTGAGGCCAAGACAGAACCCAACTCCGAATGGTCAGCAGTCCAACTTCAGCTGCCCAAGGTGTCGTATGAACCACCGCGGAAAGCCATGTCCTCGTGACATTGGTGGGTGCTTGTATTGTGGCAAGATGGGCCACTTTATAAGGGATTGCGCCAAGAAAGCTGCAGATGAACAGAGGAGTAATGCAGGATCTGCCGGACCCTCTCGACCAGCACCACAACGTTCTCAGTTTCAACGACCTCCACCTAGAGTAGAACAAAGGCCTGCTGCAGGTCGTGTATACGCTGTAACGACTGAACAAGTCGAAAATGGTGACCTGATTGAAGGCACCGTACCTGTTAATGGACATGCAGCTTACGTCTTGTTTGATTGTGGTGCTACTCATACGTTTATCTCTGACGATTTCACCGAACAACTCCACGCTTCGGTGCAACCGATTGATAAAATGATCGAAGTATATAACCCATTGGGTTCACGCACCAAATGTATCCGGTGTGTGAAAAAATTGGATATTGAGATAGCAGGGCAACACTTGCCTACTGACGCCATCCTGATCGATATGATACAGTACGATGTCATTCTGGGAATGAATTGGTTGGCTCAGAATAATGCCAAGATTCTGTGCCGCGAGGGCAGAGTGATTCTATCTCGACCCGGATTTCCTAAGATGGAATACCGGTTATCCAAACCAGTTCCACAGAAAAGGCTCATATCAGCACTTATGGTACAAAAATACCTTAGGAAGGGTTGTGTGGCCTTCCTGTTGAGTCTCTCGGTGGAAAAATCCAACGACAACCCCTTGAGAGTTTGGAAGTGGTACGGGAGTTTCCCAATGTATTTCCTGAGGAATTGTCAGGACTTCCGCCACTTCGTGAGGTTGAATTTGGAATTCAATCCTTACTTGGAACAGCGCCGATATCCAAAGCCCCGTATCGAATGGCGCCAGCTGAACTCAGTGAGTTGAAGTGTCAGTTGGAAGAACTGATGGAACAAGGGTTCATCCGACCGAGTGTGTCACCGTGGGGAGCCCCAGTGCTGTTTGTAAAGAAGAAGGATGGATCCCTTCGGTTATGCATCGATTATCGGATGCTTAACCAGGCAACTGTAAAAAATAAGTACCCGTTGCCTCGGATTGAGGACTTATTCGATCAACTCAGAACAGCGAGGGTGTTCTCCAAGATCGACCTCAGGTCTGGGTACCATCAGCTCAGAGTAAAGGAAGAGGATATACCCAAGACAACCTTCAGAACGAGATACGGCCATTATGAGTTCGTAGTAATGCCCTTCGGACTCAATAATGTGCCTGCTGCCTTTATGGATCTAATGAACCGGATATTCAGACCATATTTGGATAGCTTTGTCATCGTCTTTATTGATGACATTCTCGTATATTCTGAGAACAAGGAACAACACGTGGAGCACTTGAAAATCGTCTTGAAAACCCTTCAAGATAACCAACTCTATGCTAAGTTTTCAAAATGTGAATTCTGGCTAGACAAAGTGATGTTCTATGGTCATGTGATCTCGAAAGATGGAATCGCAGTAGATCCTGCGAAGGTGGAAGCTGTGATGGACTGGAAGCAGCCAGAAAATATTACTGAGGTCCGTAGCTTCCTTGGACTTGCCGGATATTATCGGAAGTTCATACAAGACTTCTCCCGAATCGCCGTACCCATGACGAAATTACTAAAAAAGGGAGTCAAGTTTGAATGGACTGACCAGTGTAAGGAGTGCTTTGAGGTTCTCAAACAGAGGCTTACCACTGCCCCTGTCCTTACCTTACCTTCTGGTCAGGGAGGCTTCGTGGCTTATACCGATGCCTCGGGAACAGGTTTGGGTTGTGTGTTGATGCAGCATGGCAAAGTAATCGCCTATGCGTCACGACAGTTGAGGGTCCATGAGAAAAACTATCCAACCCATGATCTTGAGCTTGCCGCGGTAGTGTTCGTACTTAAAATTTGGCGACACAACCTTTATGGAGAGAAATTTGAGGTCATGTCGGACCATAAAAGCCTAAAATACCTCTTTTCTCAAAAAGAACTCAATATGCGGCAACAGCGATGGCTGGAATTCCTCAAAGACTATGAATTCACGCTTTCCTATCACCCTGGAAAGGCGAATGTTGTAACAGATGCCCTTAGTCGCAAGACTGTTGGCACTCTGGCCAGCCTAACCGGACAATGGAAGTTGATGGAGGATTTCGTCAACTGGAAGCCATTTTTGGCTGATTCTGGCCGAATCCAAATGTCATGTTTGACGATCCACATTGAGTTCCTCGATCGCATCGTAGCCGAACAGTTCAAGGATCCCCAGTACTTAGAATTGAAAGCTCATGCTGAAAAAGATGACACTTTCTTCCATTTGAAAGAAGATGGAGGAATATGGATGGAAGAAAGGATTTGGGTTCCAAATAACCCTGAGCTAAGACAGGAAGTACTCCAGGAGGCTCATAATAGCAAGTACACCATTCACCCTGGAGGTACGAAGATGTTCCGAGATTTGCAGAGGAAGTACTGGTGGAAGGGTATGAAGCGTGATGTGGCTACGTTTGTCTCGAAGTGTTTAATCTGCCAGCAAGTTAAGATCGAACGTCAGCGACTTGGTGGAAAGATGCAACAGATCGAGATTCCAGAATGGAAATGGGAAGGCATTACGATGGATTTCATCGTTGGATTGCCTCGATCCAAGAGACAACACGATTCGATATGGGTGATCGTGGACAGACTCACCAAGTCTGCTCACTTCCTGCCAATCAACACTCGATACTCAACTGAACGATTGGCAGAGATCTACATTCGGGAAATCGTTAGACTCCATGGAGTGTCGATTTCGATCATATCCGATCGTGACCCGAAGTTCACCTCTCACTTTTGGGAGCAGCTTCAGAAAGCCCTGGGGAAGAAACTCAAGTTCAGTACAGCATTTCATCCCCAAACAGATGGGCAATCAGAACGAACCATACAGACTCTTGAAGATATGCTAAGAGCTTGTATGCTGGAATGGAAAGGTGATTGGGATTCCCACCTAGCGTTGGCTGAATTTGCTTATAATAATAGCCACTACGCTAGCATTGGGATGGCGTCGTATGAAGCCTTGTATGGACGATCCTGTAGATCACCAATCCATTGGGGTGAAGTGGGTGAGCGAACCTTGGACTCGCCCATTGTGTTGCAGCATTATACTGAGCAAGTCCACATGATCAGAAAGAAGCTACTGACTGCTCAGAGTCGACAGAAGAGCTACACCGATCAGCGGCGTAGGGAACTCACTTTTGCGGTTGGAGATAAGGTTTTTATCAAGGTCTCTCCAACCAAGAGTGTGTTTTGTTTTGGAAAGAAGGGGAAGCTCAGCCCCAGATTCGTTGGTCCCTTCGAAGTTTTGAGCCGAATCGGAGAGACTGCCTACCGAGTAGCATTGCCACCACAATACGCGCAAATACATGATGTATTTCACGTATCAATGCTTTGTAAATACGTTCATGATCCTTCTCACGTCATTCAACATGAAGATGTTGACGTTCGACAAGATATGACGGTAGAAGAAAGGCCAGTGGAGATCATGGACCGACGGGAGCAAGTGCTAAGAACGAAGGTCATCCCACTTGTTAAAGTGAGGTGGCAGCATCATCGAATCGATGATTGCACTTGGGAGCCTGAATCGGATATGCGGGATAAATATCCTGAACTCTTCACCTTGTACTCTTAGCTGAATTTCGCGGACGAAATTCCTTTAAGGGGGTAATGATGTAAGACCCACAATTTTTCAGAAAATATCTGAATAAAATTCATGAGGCATTTACCAGTAAAAATAGCATTTCTTCTCAGAATGCAAAATGAATCAATTCCTGCGAGCCAGTTATACTTAGGATATTCGTCGAATCGCGAATATATGCTCAAACACTCTGGAAGCCATAACTTCCTACCTGAATGAAATCAAAGGATTCCTGCGAGCCAACTTTCTTAGTTACGTCAATACGAAGGGAATGGCGTACTTAGAATTTTTCGGAAAAAATCGCCGGAAACCCGAAATTCTTGCGGGACCCATGGAAATATTGGTGGGACCCACAAAAATATTCCTCAGAAAATATCTAGTGGGACCCACAAAAATATCCCATGGAATATCCAAGTGGGCCCCACACCAAGGAACCTCTTGGAATTAAAAAGAAGCCAAGGGGGCAAGGGGGGATAAAAATTCCCAAGAGGAGGTGGGCTTGGGCTATAAATAGCCCACCCCACTCTCTCTCTTCTCATAAAAATTGACCCCCTCTCTCTCTCTTGCCTTCTCTCTCTCTCCTAAACCTCCCCTACCTAGCCTAGCCCACCTGAGCCCACCTGACCTGGTCTGAGCCTGCCTGACTTAGCCTGAGCCTGCCTGACCTGGTCCTAACCCACCTGACCTGGGTCTGAACCCACTTGACCTGGTCCAAACCCAGTTGACTTGACTTGAACCTAGTTGGGTTTAAAGTCAAAGTCAATGTCCTTTTTAGTCCTTATTCCGGTTTGGGTTTCTGAACCCAGACTTAGCCTACATGAGCTGAGTTCGAACCTGCTGAACCCAGTTGACTTGGATCAAACCCTGTTTGGTTCAAACCACTTAGGTTGAGTAGCTTGACCTGCTCTACCTCTTTCTCAACTAAGTCAGCTTCATCTGACTTAGTCTGACCTCTCGAAGGAAGGCTCGAAGCCAAAGAAGCAACCCGGAGCCGTTTCTTCCACGATTTGAAGTAAGTTCGCTTTGTTGATCCATCTCTCTCAAGTATTTGACTGTTTGTATATAGAATATACTTTCTGAAGTAGTATCTTGCTTTAGTTCTTGATTGAGCCCTTTTTGGACACTTCGGTGTTCACCCGCTCGTCTCGTAACTATCGTCGCATATATCTATGTTCAAACACGCAGTATATGCGTTTTTAAAATGGTATCTCGCCCTAGTTCTTGGTTGAGCCCTTCAGAACACTTCGGTGTTCACCCGCTCGCCTCGTAACTATCGTTGGATACGGATCTAGGTGTATATCTGCTGATTTTGCCGACGCGTCTTATATCGCACAGGCTATGTAATTTACCTTTGCCGTCGCGTCGTATGATGCCAAGGCTCCCTGTTTTCTGCACTTCCGATTACTGCACTTCCGATTATGCATTTACTTACGCCATCGCGTCGAACGATGCCAAGGCTCCTGCTTTCTGCAATGTATTTACTTACGCTGTCGCGTCGAACGATGCCAAGGCTTCTGCTTTGTTATATATGTAGAATATTTTGTTCAGTTACACACCCTGAACAATAGTATATGCATTTCTTTACGCCGCCGCTGTATACAGCACAGGCTTCTGCTTATACTACATATGTAGCGCATAAATGAGCGTTCAAATGGAGATCAAACTCCAAATCGCCAATGCGATTCCCTGACCGCTCCTCGTTCAAGATTCTGCTTGACGAATGAAGCCCCTATTGAAAGGCTTCACTTTTTGGCAAAATGCTCTTTACGTAAAAATTAAGTCAATTACGTATGGCCTGGCTATGGCCCAGGGTTCCTGCAACCTTGATGGATGCAAAGTACGCACAACGGTGCGCATCCATTTCCTCGAATTAAGCGTAGCGATTTCCTACCAAAGAGGGGAGATGCCGCTGAAATGGATAAAAGAAATGCACGCTTTCTCCGTAAAAGAGAGGAAGTGCTGCTGAAATTTTTGAAGAAGCTAAGAATAGCTCAGAAAGAACGTAGCAGGATACTCTGACATATAGCAGAGTGCTACCCGGTTCATGTATTGCCTTCTACAAACGTAGAAGGGTTCGTCGCACCGCTGCCAATAGAGCAGGGGAGGTGCTGACGAAATGGTCGGCAGAAGAGCTGCCGGAACCAATGGAACGGCATAATGATGTCCGTTGATGGAACGATGCCAGATCGGCTCGTATCCTTGTGCCTACAAGGGCACCTTGCTCGTAAGGGCCGCTGAGCCGGAGTAGAGGTTGCGCCTTGGCTAGGTTTGTACTCGTTGCGTAAAAATACGCCGAGTAGCCGATCTATTTAGATCGAGTCATATGCATGCTCATTGAGAATGGTTACACAACCAGACTCGTAAGGGCCGAAGAGCCAGAGTGTGTTGTTTCCACCCAAAGAGGTGTGATGCTCGTGGTGGCCGAAGTGTAAAGAGCGGTGTTCTGCATGCATATGAATAAGACTTAAGGTCGCACATACCCCGCGGTTGAAAATCGTGTTAGGGGTACCCCCTCAGTAATGACTGTGTTGGGGCGGACTGAATGGGGTCGGGTACACACTCCCGTAGTGCTGAAAGCACGGGCTGCCTAAATGGCATGCAGATTCTGTCTAAGTAATTGTAAGACTGGCAGACCCCTTCAGGAATTATGCTCACTGTGGAATGACAGTGATGGTACAGCCTTGAGTGACATGTATTTTACTTTGGACCTGATAGAGTCCACGATGGCCTCAGTCACTCATGGGTTTTGGGGTCGTGGTTATCCTTAAGATCTAAGGATTGAACCCAACTACTGCAAATAGAGGATGCATCCGAATATGGGCCTAGTAGGGTTCTCCCAGTTGAAACACACTGCCCTACTATGGATAGGGTCAACAGGCCTCTGGGGTATCTAAAATACATAGAATAATCAACCCCCAGAACGTTGCGTTGATGCCCGGACAATAGCTCTACCTGCGTACCAAAGGCGGGAGCGGTTAATTATCAAACAATGCATTAGTTCTAGGTACAGCGATGCTTTGAATGTATGAGTGGATGACGTGTTGAGTCAGTCCTGCATAACCTTTGTGAAGGTGTCATGTTCGGTATACTACTGGACCGACTGGGCAAAGACCTGTGTTTTATCTGCACGACTAAGCGAAGCTCGAGGAGTTGTCCTTAGATGCGTGGGATACGGATGTGCCAAGTATGAAGACTTGAGCTAGACATCACTTTGAGACCCGGAAGAGGTCATGGCTAAGTCGTGGAGACTTAAGCGGTTATTCAAATCACAGCCCTGAAAAGGCTTGCTCTAAGTCATGAAGACTCGAGCGGATGTTCAACTCATAGCCCTGAGGAGGCTCTTGCGATATACTCTAAGTCTTGGAGGCTTGAGCGTCGTTATTGCGCATTGCGACCCTGAGTGGTCATTATCGTACATGAGTGGAATGGATGTATAACTGCATGCTTACCAGACCATCAGTGGTTCTGACCCCGTTTTATGGGGATTTCAGGTGTTGTACCTACGTGGCGATATGCGGAGCAAGGCGGCATCGAGTTCCAGGGTTTCTCTAGACAGAGTTGTACTGCTTCCTTTTTATTGAACCTACACTGCTTTTTCTAAGCAGTAGTGTTGTAATAAACATGTGGTTTTAGATAAAATGGAACACTTTGGTGGTCAATGAGTTGCTTGGCCACATACCTGCAACGTGCTCGGAGTTTTCTAAAACTGATGACTCATTATCGTCTGATTCCGCTGCTAAAAGCTTTTGTAAGTTCCGCTGCAAAGAAAAAAAAAAGAAATTCATGAAAAATTTTAACTTAGCTTTGTTTTGGAAATCCGGGGCGTTACAGAATTGGTATCAGAGCATGAGTCTGAGAAACCTGGTTCAAGATCCGTCATGGTCCCGATATCGCACTGTAAGTATATGTTTTTATACTTTGGTTCTGATCTGAGTGCATCTTTGTATAGATGGCAACTCATGACTCGCGTGGATACTGCTATCGCTTCAAGGTCATACACGATGAGTGGATATGCCCGTATGAAGTCCAAGACTGCCAATACTGTGGCGAGGATGGGCATTCCGCCAACGAATGCCAAAGGAAATATACCGCCGATATAGGTCGGCGGGCATCAAAGGGTCTCAAGGATGAGACTTCGCGTGTCAGTGGACCGCATCACTCTAGTGTTGGGAGCAACCATACCCCAACATCTTCTGATGAATTACCAAGGTTGAGGGATTTTGGTTTGAACTTCCCTGCGGAGGTCTATCACTCGCCAAGCTACCATCCGGCATCACATACGCCGAGCTTAAATGGCAGGAACAAAAGAGGGGATTCTTTCTGTTCGCCGATCATTATTCCAGACTCCCAGAGTCTTGATCTTGCTGACTGGGAAAGTGGACTGGAGTCCCTCATATATCCCCAATATTCGCTTGCTAGTGCGGAAGTGCCGCCCAAGCCAAAGCTAGTAGTGCCTGCACCAAGGCCATGTGGCAATAGATGGACCTTTTGGAGTTCGTCTTCATCAAAGAAATCCAAATCTTAAAGAGACTGGTGATGTTTTGGAGTCAGTAGACTCATGTATATAGTTTCTCAACGCCTAAAGTCTGCCAGTGCGGCATGATGTTTTGTTTAAGGCGATGCTTGTGTAAATGTGATGTATATTAAGTAAATAAAGCTTTTACTTCCTCATATACATCAAGAAACTAAAAACAAGTGCTTGTGTGTGCATAGATAAATGGCTCCTACGACGAGGAGAACCATACCAAGCGAGGAGTCCCATACGCAAGGATTCCTGTTGGAGACACTCAACAACCTGGTTACCGCCATCCGTGAAACGAGACCAGAACCAGTCGTACCACGAAACGAGCACCTGGGAGGAGTGACTTATGAGAAGTTTCTCAAGCTTGACCCGCCAGTTTTCATTGGCAGAGTCGATCCTGAGCTCGCGGAGAGTTGGATCGAAGAGACAGAACGTGCCTTCTCAGTACTGGGAGTACCAGAGGAAAAGAAGACCAATTTTGGCACGTATCGGTTGAAAGACAATGCACGGAAGTGGTGGGATACCACTAAACTTATCCAGTTCTCACAAGTCGAAGTCATTCCTTGGACTGACTTTCGGAGGACTTTTATGGATAACTACTTCCCGTTGCATTCCAGAAACAAGAAAAAGATGGAGTATCTAGAGTTGGAACAGGGCGGTATGAGTCTAATGGACTATACCACCAAATTTCAGAATCTAGAGCGCTACTGCTCTCGATTGTTTGAAACAGACCAAGAAAGGGCCGACAAATATGTGAATGGTCTGCGCGAAGGGCTGCGATCTCGAGTGATAACAAGCATGCCTTCGACTTTTCAGGCTGCGGTAGCAGCAGCTTCAAAAATCCAAGAGGATTGGGCGCGATCTAAAGTGATCATAGCAAAGAAGCCCATAGTGAATGGTGGGAATCGTAAAAGGACATTCCCAAGTGGCCAGGGTTCACGACAACCCTTTCAAAAGAAGAAGTTCCAAGGAGGGAACAACACTCAGCAAGTCGTGAGGCCAAGACAGAACCCAACTCCGAATGGTCAGCAGTCCAACTTCAGCTGCCCAAGGTGTCGTATGAACCACCCCAGAAAGCCATGTCCTCGTGACATTGGTGGGTGCTTGTATTGTGGCAAGATGGGCCACTTTATAAGGGATTGCGCCAAGAAAGCTGCAGATGAACAGAGGAGTAATGCAGGATCTGCCGGACCCTCTCGACCAGCACCACAACGTTCTCAGTTTCAACGACCTCCACCTAGAGTAGAACAAAGGCCTGCTGCAGGTCATGTATACGCTGTAACGACTGAACAAGTCGAAAATGGTGACCTGATTGAAGGCACCGTACCTGTTAATGGACATGCAGCTTACGTCTTGTTTGATTGTGGTGCTACTCATACGTTTATCTCTGACGATTTCACCGAACAACTCCACGCTTCGGTGCAACCGATTCATAAAATGATCGAAGTATATAACCCATTGGGTTCACGCACCAAATGTATCCGGTGTGTGAAAAATTTGGATATTGAGATAGCAGGACAACACTTGCCTACTGACGCCATCCTGATCGATATGATACAGTACGATGTCATTCTGGGAATGAATTGGTTGGCTCAGAATAATGCCAAGATTCTGTGCCGCGAGGCAGAGTGATTCTATCTCGACCCGGATTGCCTAAGATGGAATACCGGTTATCCAAACCAGTTCCACAGAAAAGGCTCATATCAGCACTTAAGGTACAAAAATACCTTAGGAAGGGTTGTGTAGCCTTCCTGTTGAGTCTCTCGGTGGAAAAATCCAATGACCAACCCCTTGAGAGTTTGGAAGTGGTACGGGAGTTTCCCAATGTATTTCCTGAGGAATTGCCAGGACTTCCGCCACTTCGTGAGGTTGAATTTGGAATTCAATCCTTACCTGGAACAGCGCCGATATCCAAAGCCCCGTATCGAATGGCGCCAGCTGAACTCAGTGAGTTGAAGTGTCAGTTGGAAGAACTGATGGAACAAGGGTTCATCCGACCGAGTGTGTCACCGTGGGGAGCCCCAGTGCTGTTTGTAAAGAAGAAGGATGGATCCCTTCGGTTATGCATCGATTATCGGATGCTTAACCAGGCAACTGTAAAAAATAAGTACCCGTTGCCTCGGATTGAGGACTTATTCGATCAACTCAGAACAGCGAGGGTGTTCTCCAAGATCGACCTCAGGTCTGGGTACCATCAGCTCAGAGTAAAGGAAGAGGATATACCCAAGACAACCTTCAGAACGAGATACGGCCATTATGAGTTCGTAGTAATGCCCTTCGGACTCAATAATGTGCCTGCTGCCTTTATGGATCTAATGAACCGGATATTCAGACCATATTTGGATAGCTTTGTCATCGTCTTTATTGATGACATTCTCGTATATTCTGAGAACAAGGAACAACACGTGGAGCACTTGAAAATCGTCTTGAAAACCCTTCAAGATAACCAACTCTATGCTAAGTTTTCAAAATGTGAATTCTGGCTAGACAAAGTGATGTTCCTTGGTCATGTGATCTCGAAAGATGGAATCGCAGTAGATCCTGCGAAGGTGGAAGCTGTGATGGACTGGAAGCAGCCAGAAAATATTTCTGAGGTCCGTAGCTTCCTTGGACTTGCCGGATATTATCGGAAGTTCATACAAGACTTCTCCCGAATCGCCGTACCCATGACGAAATTACTAAAAAAGGGAGTCAAGTTTGAATGGACTGACCAGTGTAAGGAGTGCTTTGAGGTTCTCAAACAGAGGCTTACCACTGCCCCTGTCCTTACCTTACCTTCTGGTCAGGGAGGCTTCGTGGCTTATACCGATGCCTCGGGAACATGTTTGGGTTGTGTGTTGATGCAGCATGGCAAAGTAATCGCCTATGCGTCACGACAGTTGAGGGTCCATGAGAAAAACTATCCAACCCACGATCTTGAGCTTGCCGCGGTAGTGTTCGCACTTAAAATTTGGCGACACTACCTTTATGGAGAGAAATTTGAGGTCATGCCGGACCATAAAAGCCTAAAATACCTCTTTTCTCAAAAAGAACTCAATATGCGGCAACGGCGATGACTGGAATTCCTCAAAGACTATGAATTCACGCTTTCCTATCACCCTGGAAAGGCGAATGTTGTAGCAGATGCCCTTAGTCGCAAGACTGTTGGCACTCTGGCCAGCCTAACCGGACAATGGAAGTTGATGGAGGATTTCG